>NC_143136.1:16267500-17517500 GCF_059928025.1 Delphinapterus leucas
ATTTTAGAATATCATATCTTTTCAATATTTAAATTTTACTTTTGAGTAACTTCAGTATTTAAAAACTGAAGTGCTCTAAAATGTGACCATTGTAAAAGTGAGTAAAAATTTTGTTCAACAATAATAGATTGCCATCCTGGGTGAAGGGTACATACCCAGCAATTCTTGTATCCTGAGGAATATAATGGTAAAAATATTTCAAAATTCCTGGAAAAATTATATTATGCTGTAATGTGGGTATAGTGTTCCATAATATTTATGTCCATTAGTATGTGTTCTTCTATTAGACTTCAGATTATGGCCCCTCACTCACTCATTTTGACTTTTAGATTCTATTCAGTTATTTTGTTACAATTCCTTAATCTTCCATAATAATATTGATCTATTCCTAAAAGTTCCTAAACCTCTTCTCAGTAGCCCTAAATTAGAAACCTGACTCATTTTAGCTGCAGTGAGAAGCAGAGATGATTACTCCTCTGGGCTCATTTCATTTACTTGTTCTTTGCAGCCATAGGAAAAGCACAGAGAGGCAGAAATGTCGGGGTGTATAATAGGTGATGATTGAAAATCAAGGTCCAAGTCCAGTGATGGGGAGCCCTAGCCAGCCATAGAAAGGAAAGCTTGTGTTGTTGGGACTCAGCCTTAGGTTAAATCTGGAAATCTGAAAATGACGATTGTTTTAAAACAGCGAAGTTCCTTAACAGGTCATTTAAGAGTCTTACCAGAATCTGGGCCCATCAGCCCAACATCATTGGCTGTTCACACATAGTAACAGGTTAGTTTGGGCAGCCTTTCAGACTAACTAGGGAAATATAATTTTTTAAATAGTTGCTATCTGAATGAAAACCTGCAAAACCCATTTCTGTGGAGCAATTTGCTATGTTCAACATTGCTTTCTTCAAGTTTTCTCCTCCAATGAACAAAAATATTTTTATAATAAAGTAAAACAGTAAAGCAGTAGTGTAGTTGATACTTAAAATGGCTTGCTACGCCTTCCATTTCCTGTATAGCTCCACAATCTTTTCCTGAGAAAATAATCCAACATGTTTGCCTCTTTGTACAAAGAAATGTGAAAAACCAGAAAATGAATAATTTCCATATATTTAAATCTAATTAAGGAAAAAAGATTGCAGTTTTTGAATATCATGCAACTAAATATTTGTAGCTGTTCAGGTTGAAATATGGAACCAGAAGATAAAAACAATTTATATGAAAAAGAACCAAATCAGGCAAAGCAGTTTAATGAAATGACTGAAAAATAAGCTTGTAGGAAATTATTATCGACTCAACCAGGGAGATAGAATGCCAAGACTGGTGAATTTCTCAACTGAAATGAAAACTTTACAGTTTCTTTTAAGCTGTAAAAACAGCTTCTTTTTGACAAGGGACAGAATTAAGCACAAAGCCCTATACCGTAGTCAGCTCTCTTGTGGCAAATACAGATAATGACGGAAATAATAATTAAAAAGTTCTGTACAAGACATTTTTCAAGAGTCAGAATTATCTTTCTCTATACTAAATTTCAGAATACGTTTACTTAAAAAAATCATCATAGGTGTTTGCAATCAGAAAATAGAGTGTAAGTGTCTAAGCTTTGGAGTAAAAACACTTTTGGAAAAATCCCCATTTTGCCTCTCAGCGGCTGCCGCCAAACCTCTTGGGCAAGATTCTCAAACCTCTGTTTCCATAAACGTGAAATGGGGTGGAGTACTTGTTTGACAATCTCAACAAGATCCTTTGGAGGAGGGTTAACTGAAATGATGCAATGTGGAAGCATTTTTAAACTGTAAAGTACCACAAATGCAATGAGCAAAAGAAGTGACTAAACACCCAATCCAAGATACTGGCTTGAAAAGCAGAATGTGTCTGACCTCATTCTAAACTTAAGAACCTTTCAATTCTGAAATAGCTGCATTTTTTTTTTTTTTTTTTGCGGTACGCGGGCCTCTCACTGCTGTGGCCTCTCCCGTTGCGGAGCACAGGCTCCGGACGCGCAGGCTCAGCGGCCATGGCTCACGGGCCCAGCCGCTCCGCGGCATGTGGGATCTTCCCGGACCGGGGCACGAACCCGCGTCCCCTGCATCGGCAGGCGGACTCCCAACCACTGCGCCACCAGGCAAGCCCTGCATCTTTAAATTAACTGTTCTTTTCTTTGCATTTCTCTTCCTTTACTCTTTCGGTTTTAAAATTCTTGCAGTTTCCTTTCAGCTTTTTATTGGCTTTAATACTAATTATATTTCATATTGTTTAAAGTTTTGCTGTTCCCATTGTGATCCTGTCATTTCTATTCTCATCTTACATTTTCATGTATAGATTCTCTGATCTTTTTGTAACGAAGTGCCTATAGTATGACAATTACTGTTCTATGTTCTGGGGATACAGGGGTAAAAAGACAGTGTTCCCATGTGGAACTTATGATATGTGTGTGTGTGTGTGTGTGTGTGTGTGTGTGTGTGTGTGTGTACTGCTAGGTAGTGTTAAATATTACAAAGAAAGAGAAAGCGGTAGCTCAGAAATAACGGGAGTGAGGTGGTGGAGGAAAAATTATTTCAAGCTGAAGGAAGAATAAGTGCCGATGTTCTGAGGCAGAAAGAGAAGGAAGGCCAGTGTTAGTGGTATGAGTGTCGTGGAGACTGGGAAGGAGTCGAGGAGAGACAGGCCAGTGCAGCTCACGAATAACTTTGTTGGCCATGGAAAAAAGTCTGTGGTTTATTCTGAGTGTGATGGGTGCCACTGGGGAATTTATTGTAGGATAATGAAATGATCTGATGCATACTTGCATGGATTGCGTGGCTGCTCCATGAAGGGCTGACAAAGATGAGACAAGGAAGAGATGGCTTTTGCTGTGTTCCCTGAGAGGTGACAGTTGTTGGGAGTTGGGTGATGTTGGTGGAGAAGATCCACAGAGGTCAGTTTCAAGGTACATTTTGAAAGGATATGGGGAAGCCTTCAAGGGATATCTTGGGTTTTTGATGTGTGCAACCTGATGATCTGTGGTGCATGCCGTACAGCTGAAGGAGAAGGAGGAAGAAGTCGCGTTTTGTGATGGTGGCGGGGAACTCAATAGTTCTGTTACAGACATCAAGTTTGAGGTGTTACATAGATAGATATTTGAATCTGGAGTTTGGGGAAGTCTGGGATAGAGATATAAATTTGACATTCTTTAGTTTGTAGATTTAATCCTGTAACACTGGGAAATGGGTCTTGATAAAAACAGAAAACCCGAGTATGAAGCCACCATTTTGGATGAGTAGTAAGCCCTGGAGCAGTTCAACGTGTAAAGACTGGGAAGAGGAAGAACCAGCTAGGGAGGGTAAGAAGGAAGAGCAGAAAAGGTAGAAAGAGTATCAGAAGACAGTAGTGACCCAGAAGCCAAGTGATGAGGTGTTTCAAAGTTGAACCAGCCTCAGACTTTGCAGAGAGGAGTAAGATGAGGGTGAGAGTGAACCACTGGATAGGGCAAGAGGAGGGTACTGGCGATTGTACTGAATACCCTGGGCACCGCCTGAGAATCCTCTCAACCCATCTCTGACTCTGTATCACTGCAGTGGGCAAGTTCCAGGCACTTGCTCTGCACTCACACAGGAACAGTCAGCAAGTGCAGGGGATTTACTGTGCACAGGACTACCCTTGACCAAAGGGGAATAGGAACCTATGGATTAAACCTTCCTACTTTTATCCTCCTGATGAACACTTCTGAGATGCATCTCCTAAGGGTCCTCAGAAGGTCTCAGAGGGACTTAGCACCGGTCATCTGAAATGGTGGCCAACTTCATATTATAGCCTTGCACCCCTTTCCCTCTTTCCCTGTTCACCTCCACCGTTGTTTACTCCTGCTCTCTGGGATCACAGCCCAAAATAAAATTCCTCAAGCCACATTCCTCTCCATGCCAGAAGGTGACACTTGTCCTTGTCACTCCCATCCCCTCTGGCCTGGGTCATGGCCTAACACAGTGCACCTGGGATATGAAGCGCCTGTCCTAGAAGAAGATCTTACAGGCTGAAGAAGTGATAGCACCTGGCTGATATGTACTGGGAGGAATGAGGAGACATGCAGACATCAGCTCATCTGGCAACGTGCCTAAGTGATGGGTGAGGGGTTAGAGTGGAATAGAAAAGCTGTATAGGTAAGAATTTATTAACGTGAAAAGGCTTTCTTTTGACCTGGAGTTTGACATTCTGGCAAAGATGCTAGGATTGCTCCCAGAACACTTTTGGGATAGCTCCTGAAACTTGGCCCCAATGGTGGCCTTCCGTAAGTTAGGTGGAGGTGCTGGAACTACCATAGCGTGGTACTGAGGAAGGGGTCAGGGAAGAGGAAACGTTGGGATGATTTTATCACATGAGATTGAGAACCAGGTGGACCCAGAGGACATTCCCTTTTTTCACAAAGGGTAAGGAGAGTTCTGCTGAGGGGCACTGGTGTCTTTGAGAAGCTCCGAGGATGGCTGTTCTCTGTAGGTCGGGGCTGAGCAGGAGATGCTGCCCTTGGCCTGGGCTCCCTGGCTTTATTAAGAATGATGGGATTCTGGTGCAGAAGAGGTCAGGGGCCAGAACTTAGCCATCAGAGGCAAAGTGGGTATAAACTACAATGAGCAGCAAGGCTGGAGGGCAGTCATGATGGCTTGGTTTCTGGGTTTTGTGGAGAGGGCTTCTGATCACAGTTTCTGGGGGAGGAGATAGATGGATAGCTTATTGGGCTACTTATTAATGTATTTTTTAAAATCCTGTGAGTTAGTAAGACCCATAACAGGACTGTCAGCTGCTGCAATAGAAAATTGCAATTTCTTCACCCAGTCCCTATATCAAAGTCAGTTCAGAGACAGGGAGCCCATTGACTGAAGGGAAGTTCAAGCCCCCTGGAAGAACCACTATGGTCTGAATGCTTGTGTCCCCCCTAAAAATTCATGTTAAATTCCTAATGCCCAGTGTGATGGTATTGGGGGGGGGAGGTTGGGACGTGTTTAGATCATGAGAGTGGAGCCGTATGAATGGAATTAGTGCTCTTATAAAAGAGAACCCCACAGAGCTCCCTACCACGTGAGGACACAGTGAGAAGTTGACAGTCTGCAACCCACAGGAAGGGTATTCACCAGAGCCTGACCATGCTGGCCCCTAATCTTGGACTTCCAGGCCTCCAGAGCTATGAGAAATACATTTCTGTTGTTTATAAGCCACCCAGTCTGTGGTAGTTTTTTCTTACAGCGGCTGGAACAAACTAAGACAAGAATGTTCCAGGTTATATTATAAACATGCTCCTGAAATTTCCCCAAAGAAGCCTGTGGCCACCTCCCAGGCAACAGGGTACTGGGACAAAGGGAGTGCCCAGACTTTTCAAGGACTGCTGGATCAAGTGTGTCTGAGCTCTCAGTAGTACCAGAACTTAAACATCTCAGTCCTTCTGTTAGAGTGGGGCTTTTGGAGACAAGGAGATACATGGAGGTCTGGTCCAAGTCTGTCGTCTACTGGGGCCAACACATGTTCATCACTGGGGAGAGAAAGATGTTGAAATCGATCAGAGAATAAGGGGTAATAAGCAGGAGGGGGCTAGGTAATTGCTAAAGGGAAGGGTAGCAGTGGGACTGGTCTGATGGCATGGGTTTCAACCATCCTGGGATTCCTGAGGGAGGAGAAATGGCCTGGAAGCACGGGCAAAAAAGGTGTTTCCCTCACTCCAGGCCCATTCTGGAAAAAACAGCCATCACTTTAAGAAACGATAAACTGATACATGGCACCATGAGATAGGGACTGTGAATCGTCCTCATGGTTTACCACACGTTTTGTCTCACAAGTCACTTAACCCTGCCGTCTGACAGCTCCCCAGGTGATTTGCTTAAACACCAGTAACCATTAGACTTCAGAAACAGAATGGCAACTGTACATTCATTGCTGTTCAGCTCAAAGTCTAAAGAAAAATGCTTTT
This sequence comes from Delphinapterus leucas, assembly GCF_059928025.1. Lineage (NCBI taxonomy): Eukaryota > Metazoa > Chordata > Mammalia > Artiodactyla > Monodontidae > Delphinapterus > Delphinapterus leucas. The sequence continues at coordinate 16,273,424 of NC_143136.1, forward strand.
CAACCTCCTCTCCTGCCTGCCCCCTGGCAATTAAGAGCATTAATGAGGTAATATTGTTCAAAGGGCTTTAAGCTCCTTGGAAGAAAGGCAGTCCATAAATAAAAGGTATCATTATTTCTCACTGCCAGGTGATTCTGCACGGGTGTTCCTCTCCTGCAGCCTTTGGTTTCCCAATGCTTTGCCATACCCATAATGGATGTCACACCTGAACCGGAAGAGTCCTGTTAAAGGGGAATTCTGCAGTGTGTGTTCCTTACTAGTCTTATCTACTCTGGGTACCCACATCCTGACTTCAGTCCTCAGGCAGGTCTCAGGTACCACTCCTTAACAATACCTCAAGACGTTTGGTAGAGGCGACAGAAGGTTTGTTAGACCAAACAGAATATATACTATATATGATAGTATATATTATGTATTTATTTACTCTCTCTCTCTGCATATATATATAAAATCAAATGACATGAAACAGACCAAAATTGGGGGTAATATTGCTATGAACTCTCCCTTAAGATACTGATGAACCTTTAAGTCAGGAGGAGCTGAGAGATGGGTATGTCTCTGTTCTCCTTCTATTCAGATCGCTTTCCGCTGCTCATCTTTTGTTTTTGTTTTTTTTCTTTGCGGTACGCGGGCCTCTCACTGTTGTGGCCTCTCCCTTTGCGGAGCACAGGCTCCGGACGCGCAGGCTCAGCGGCCATGGCTCACGGGCCCAGCTGCTCTGCGGCATGTGGGATCTTCCCGGACCGGGACACGAACCCGTGTCCCCTGCATCGGCAGGCGGACTCTCAACCACTGCGCCACCAGGGAAGCCCCTGCTGCTCATCTTTTGATCCGCTTTGGTGTCCCTCACTGGTTTATATTCCAACCTGATTCATATAGATAATTGACCCTCTTGACAATACTTGGAAGTTCAGACCATAAGGTATAGATTTCTACTCTCTTCTTTTACGATTAGCTTCTGTGTAGGTCATTGCAACACTGGAATATCAAAAGATGTGAGTCTCCTTCAATCCACACTAAAAAATATCCAAGTTTGAGCCCTTTCAGAATAGCTGCCACATGGCTTCTCTCCCCTCTGCCCAGAAATGTGGGACCCTTTTTGCCTGAGTGGACAGGTGTTTAACTTGGTAGGCTGGATGTTGCGTAAGAAAGTCAGCCTCGTCATAGTAGAGAAAAGGCAGAACCGGTGTGAATTGAGGGCTCACCATGGGCCAGACCGTCATCTCAGAGTTGTTGAAATGCCACCTTCTTTTATGATCTCTTTTTCTGTCACACCACCAAACATCCCCCTCTTTAACCCCCAACCTAAACTGTGGTTAAACTTTTTATTTGTTGCCTCCCTTGAGTTTCACTGTGAATTTCACATTTAAGTTACAGTTTTCATGCATTTCTCAGTATTCCCCAGAGAGAAGTTGCAGGAGCCAATGAGAAAGCAAATTCTGTGCACTTCTGTACTCTTTTCATCTCTGGACTGTACAGCTGAAAGTTCATATTTTGGAGACCCCGGGTACCCTGTGAGTGTAGAGATGGGGCTCTCGAGTCTGTCTTGTTTCTCTCCCACCAGCCCTTGTGCACCAAGGCCCTCCACATGCATGTTCTCTTCTGTATTTGGTGACACTTGAAGGCTCCAAGCCTTCTCCCTGACTTCTTACGGGAGTCCTCATACTTCTGTCTCATTTAATGTCTTATTGTCGGTGCTAGGGGCTCGGGGCTGTCTTTCTCCTGCTGTGGAGATATTTTGTGGCTGTTCGTCTTGTAATTAAGGGGATCTGCTACCACCATTCCACTGGCTCTGTTCAAGGTTAAATTACCTCCCATCATTCTAGGGCAGGAGGGGAGGAATGTAGTTACATGAGGCAAGACCTTTCAGATGCATGGGGGCCAGAGAGGGGCCCAGAAATAATGTTCTCTCCTATTTTCCTATCCTCCTTTGACTGGTTGAAGCAAGTTACTTTGGTTGAGCTAAGTTGTTTAAGTGGGCACGGTAAGTGGCTGTGTGTGTGTGTGTGTGTGTGTGTGTGTGTGTATGTGTGTGTGAGAGAGACAGACAGAGAGACAGAGAGACAGAGAGAGAGTTAAAACAGAGAAATACAAACAGACTAGAAAAGAAACAATGAAAAATAAAACATAAAAAAGGAAGCAGAGAGAGAAATGAAGGTTTCCCAATCCTCAACAGAGCTATAATAAGTTATATTTCCTTTATTTGCCCAGTAAACCTCACCTCTTTATTTACTTTTGCCTTTTATTTTCCCACTGAACTCTGCCCAGGGAGCTGCCCTTTGCATCTCTCTGCCTCTCTGTGTGCCTGCCCACCAACTTCTATTTTCTTCCCTTCCTCAGATTTAATACAGTCTGTTCAGCTCTAGCCTAGGAGAAGGCTCTTTGTGGCTTATATTTTTAGGTCATCTCTGCAGTCTCTAGTCTCTGCACCTGCCTTAATCTAAGGGTATCACTCAGGATGTTCTCTGGAATGTTCTACCACAGGATCTCCAAAAGGTTTGGCCTCTGTGGCCAACACTTGGGAGTTTCATCTTAAATATGCCTGGTCTGCCTTTTCTGAAATTGCCTGGGTGTGGAGGCATCTGGGGACTGTAGGGTGGCCAGACTTCTGCATAGACTTGAGGGTGCTGATGGTGGCATGAAGGGGAGTGCCAAAAACAAAACAACAATACACCCAAGAAAAGCAGAGTTGGAAAACAGAGCAGAAAGTCCTGACACTGCAAGGTAGATGTGTTGTGTAAGAGATTATTTCTTCCCCTCCAGCAACCACCTGTGTGGGATGAGAAGGGTGTCTTTCCCCAAGCTGTTCACCCAGTCTCCACCTACCAGGAAAGGGACTCCAGAAGTGCTGATTCTTCTCCAGCCAGCAACAGCCAGTGCAGTGACCTGGTCACCAATACTGCCAAATAGAACTTGAATTCACCCAAAACGTATAAAGACACTAAGATGTGGAGATCCTGTGCCAGATACTGGTGTTCTGAAAGCTGACTACGGTAGAGAGGGAGAGCAGGGTTTGTTGCTTCACTGGACTTGGAGAGTTGCAGCGAGGGTGGAGTAGAGGGTGACTCCTAGGTATCCTGCTTGGGCAATAGGAGGAAGGTGATGATATCAGTGAACAAAAGGACCGTAAGAGGAGCAGGTTTGAGCAAGGTGGGGCAGGGAGGGAGCAGGGGGTGATATGTTTGGTTTGGTAGGTGTTGAGTGAAGCATGCTGCCGAGGCATCCAAGTGGATATTCCAGAAAGGGGTGGAAGTATAGGTCCAGCGTTCAATGGGGCGTTCAGAATTGAAAACATGATTTAGGAGTCAGCACTGTAGAAAGAGTGTAGAACAGCTCTGATTTTAGGTTTCCCAATGTGGATAAAGGGAATATCTGTTGCAAAATAATATATATATATATATATATATGTCTCTCCTGCTGGTTCCTGGCACAGAGCTCCTAAAACCCTCGTCATTTCCCAAGTGATAAGAACAGTAGGAGCAGGGCTTCCCTGGTGGCGCAGTGGTTAAGAATCCGCCTGCCAATGCGGGGGACACGGGTTCGAGCCCTGGTCCGGGAAGATCCCACATGCTGCGGAGCAGTTAAGCCCGTGCGCCACAACTACTGAGCCTGCACTCTAGAGCCCGTGAACTACAACTACTGAGCCCAAATGCCACAGCTACTGAAGCCCGCGGGCCTAGAGCCTGTGCTCTACAACAAGAAAGTCACCGCGATGAGAAGCCCGCGCACCGCAACGAAGAGTAGCCCCTGCTCGCTGCAACTAGAGAAAACATTCGTGCAGCGATGAAGACCCAACGCAGCCAAAAATAAATAAATAAATTTTATTTTAAAAACCACACTAGGAGCATCTATTTTCCTTATATTTGGTCTTTGACCCCAGTTTCTGATACAGGGCTCTTGAAACCCTTGACATTTCCTGGGTGATTGATAGGAGTATCTTTTGTTCTAATGAGGCAGCTCTGAGTGGGCCCCTGAGTAGCTTCAGGATGTGGACTTGTCATCAGAAAGACCAAAAGCCATGATTAGAAACTTGGAACTACCCACCTCACCCACGCATCCTCCGGGAAGGGGAGAGGGAGGAGAGACCGAATTAATGATTGAGCCTGCTGATTAGATGAAGCCTCCATACACGTCCCAGAATTACAGGGATTGGTGAGCACATCTACACGCTGGGAGGGTGGCACACCTCAACTGCACCAGGACAGAAGCTCCTATCCTTTTCTGTATCCTTTATAACAAACACGTACAAGTAAGTGAGTGTTTCCCTGAGTTTTGTGAGCCTTTCTAGAAATTATCAAACCCAAGGAGAGGATCATGAGAACCCCAATTTATAGCTGGTCAGTCAGAAATACAGGTGACATCCTGGGACTTGTGATTGGTATCTGAAGTGGGGACAGCCTTGTGGGACGAACCCTTAACTAGTAGGATCTGACACTAAGGCCAGGTAGATAGTGTCAGAAGTGAATTGAATTGTAGGAGACCCAGCTGGTGTCACAGAATTGCTTGATGTGTTGAAACCCCAAGCGTCTTGTGTCACAAGTATTATGCTTGTGAGTAAAGGGGAAACACAGGAGTGTTTTCCCTTTACAGATGCCCTGCCAAACTCATGGGGTTATTGCAATCATCAAATAAGACAATTTACGCAAAAGTATTTTTACCGTGCAAAGGGATGCAATTGTAAGATCTTACTATTATTGTTTGACCACTGTATTTATAATAGGGCACTTTGCGGTGTGGGATGTAAAGGGAGAGAAGGTGAAGCCCTTCTCTGAAGGAGCTTGCAGTTAAAGAGGGGTCTAGAAAGAATAACTATGCCTACTAAACAATGAGGAAGGTGAATTTTGTGGGGGGTTCTTCTAGGATTTGGATAGAAGAAAGGGTACAACGTGGTGAAAAATTGCTGGTGGGGAAATGGTAAAGTGTTCAGGCTCTGCTTCATGATCCAAAGCCGAGGTGTGGCATTGTACGATTGTTGGAAGAAGACTTTGTCCAATCTGAGGCACTTTTCTCATGTTCTCTTCCATTATGCAGGTAGTTTTTAGGACGCCTCCTCTATTTGGAAGATGGCCCCTTGTCGATAACCCTGAAACACCCTGTCAGTACCTACTCCACAGGGACCAATAGTGTCCTTTGGCAAAGGATAAAAGCTACAGCCAGATTGCCTACATAATTTGCAGGGCGCAGTGCGAAATAAAAATGCAGGCCCCTTGTTCACAAATTATTAAGAAATTCAAAAAGGCGACAGCAGAGCACGACACCAAGCACAGGGTCCTTCTAAGTGTGGACCCAGTGCTACCGCAGAGGCTGCTCATCCAGAGGCTGACTCTGCCTACAGAATTTCCAGCATCTGCTAGAGGACATCATCTGGGTCTCCACTTAAATTGAGGGAAAGCTCTTGAGTCTCCATGCATTCCACAGATGGTTGTTAAATCAGCACATCCAGCATCCGTTATGCGGGGGGCCAGCTCAGAAGTGGGCACAGAGATAGGAGGGTAGATAAAGCTTTCTTCCCTTGAGAAGCTTGCATAATAATAATAAAAAAACACACATAGTCTTTCTTGAAGGTTCAGTTTAAATGCTACTTCCCCAATCACTCATTTAGAATTTTCTCCTTTCTTCTATGTTCCCACAGTGCTTTGGACCTTGACTGCAGTCTTTCTTAGGGGAAATGGACAGAACTTCATGGCTGACTGGATGAGGGCTTGAACCCACCTTTCTGTCCAGGGGGTCTTTCCATTAGCAGGACTTCCCATGGCAACATGCCTTGATGGGGTGAGAGGGTTGAGGAGGTACTGGTGTGCTAGGGGTAGCCAGGTGAGGCTGTGACAGTCTAAGTCCCCAGCTGGCCCCTCTGGCCATGAGTACTGTACTTTCCATGCATGCCACCATCTGGAAATGATCAGGAAGCCCTGTATTCCAACACAGTTCTTCTCAGGCACTAAGGTTGATCAACCATGGGAACTCTCCACACCCACATTCACATACAACCTTCCTCCTGGCTTTTCACTTAGTTCTTACATGTCTTTTTACTATGGTATTTTAGGGCTTGCAACCAGGCCACGGGACACAGGAGTCACGGTCAGTGGGCCAGACCACAGCCCCACAGAGCATACTTCACTGATCTGAACTCCCTCCTCTTTTCAAATGTAGGCAGACACTGAAATCCTAGAAAGGGTTTGGCTGGTCTTCCTTCCTCCTAAATGGGAGAGACAGTGTTAGTGTAACTGAGTCCAAGCTTGTATTGCTCGCAGCGCGACAGGCCAATAAATCGAGATACGAGTTTTTTAGGCAAAGAATAGAGACTTTATTTGGAAAGCCAGCAGACTGAGAAGATAGTGGACTACTGTCCAAAGAACCATCTTGTCTGAATTAGAATTCAGGCTTCTTTTATACTCAAAGAGGTGAGAGTAAAGTCAAACATTTCTTAGTTCCAGAGGTGATGTGTTCATTTCTTCCTTCCAGCAACCATTCATAGGTGGGCCTGGTCAGGATGTTTCCTGTGAACTAAACAAAGGTATTTTAGCTTAATGCTCATTACCTGGGAGGCAGGGTTCCCAGGGATAGGCCATTATGTATAATTTAAACTTATAGGCAACATCCCTTTAGGGATTAACTTGTAATAGAATCCAGAGATTCTTCCCTATGACATTAAGATCTGCCTGAGGAAGAGGATGACTTTTAAGCCCACATGTCCCTTCTCTGCTTCCCTCCTACTCCCTCTGCATCCAGAAGATGTTGATCCTGCCCTGTACATCCTGCTACATCCCTTCTTTTCTCTTTCCTTCCTCTATTTGCAACCCCCTGCCCCCGCACAGCATTGTCTAACCTCTACATTGCTTTGCCCTCACAGAACCCCTTTCTTTAGGCTGAGTTTTATCATTGGGCCACCAGCCTACTACAGATCTCCAAAGCTTACTTTGTTGAGCTTACTGTTGGGGTGGTGCCTGCAAGTTGAGAACTGAAGGAAGAGATTTCTCAGAGGCCTTGGTACCCGGATGAACTGGGTCTCTTTGGAAGAGCTGCTCTGCTCTTTAATCTGATGTAAATTGTGTAACCAACAGTGTTGCCCCTTTGGAATGGCTTGCTGAGAACCAAACCCGTTTAGGATTTTAAAAGCCTGCCTGATATTCAGGAATATCTTTCTAGAAATATTTTTGCAGAACTCTACCAAAATGTATAGGATTTTATCACGTTATTGGAATACTAACCTTTCCCTTATCTTAGTTTCCTTTTCTCTCCTTCCCTCCGATTTTCTATTTTTATAATGATGTGGTGCTTGTATCATATGCTGCTTTAAATATCTTTTTAGAATGAGGCAAGGTAATAAATACATAAACAAACAAGTGAATACATAAATAGAAAGTAAACACATTTCTAATAGGTACTCAGAAAACGTCTCTCTTTTTTTGTTTCTTGTTTTCCACCAATTTCCTTTTCATTGCACCTCTTCCCCAAGCCCTCTACAAAGAGGGGAGAAACACTGTGGACAAAACAAAATGCCTGACAGGCACGTGAGCATCTGCCCAAGAGTAGGGAACACGTGACTAAATCATCCAATCACACGCGTTATATCGCTCAGTCCCATCGCTGGTGGTTTGCTTGTGTTTTGCACGAGGAGGCACGTAAGCACCTGGTGATGGGTGGGACATAAACTCCATGAAGGGAAAGACCGACCGAGTCTTTTCTTTAATCAGCTCTGGGCATCTGCTACATTTCTGGGCCCAAGTGGATTGCGTTGTGGAGGAGGAGAATGGCGCTTCCGTAGGAGGCTGTGGATACTTCTGATGGCTGTTTTCAGCCAGAGAGATAGCTGCCTAAGATAACTTAGTTCCAGGTCTGCAACTGGGGGCAAGGGAAAGAACCAGATGAAACTTTAGAATCATTTCAGCCTCACCATTTATGGGCCGGAGGTGGAGCCATACGCTGCTGTAGATTCTTTCCCATGTGGTATTTTCCATAAATTTAAATCTTGCTGCTATACGAAGTACAGTGCAGATGCATCTCGGATAACAGCTCTCTTTCTGGGCATTTTCTATGTAAATTGAGTCTTGCATAGTAAATGGGATCATTTAACATACAGCTGGGCAGCTCTCGGTTCAAGGGAACCCTGGAGTGAATCCTTTTGAAAGCAATGGTTCCTCTGTGACTTAAGTAATCACATTCTAATTTATATTTTCTCTTAATTTGGATTGGAACTTAAAGAGTTTCTTTATAAAGCTTTATTTAATGTAAGTAAATAAATTAGTGCATACCCTATTGTATTTTTCCCGGGGCAAAATGATCATCCATGTATCACAATTGTATTTTAAGTCAATGATTTAAACATAGCCTTAAGAGAGAGAACAGATGTCAGGAAAGGTTTCTGCTCATTAGCTCTTATAAAGCAGGGACATCCAGCGTCTAGTTTGTTCATGTAAGAATGGCTAGCCTGGTTTCTGCCCTGGGATGTCCTGAGTTCTTTGATGAAAGGCTACTGAGGATTGTGGGGTGGGCGACAAGCATGAAAAGAGAACTGGTTTAGATCGTGCCTTGACTCAGTTGCTTCCTTTAAACCTGTTTGACCTTGAGCTGATTTCTTAAAATCCCTGAGCTTCAATTTCCTCAGCTTAAAAATGGACTAAAACATATACAGTCTCTGTAAGAATATGGAGGGACAAATTTCATAACACACTTTATAAAGTGCCAAATACAAAGCTTATTAATCATTGATGCAGGACAGGGTATTTTTTTGTTTGTTTTGTTTTGTTTTTCAAATTGGCTTCTGCTTTTAAAACACTGTGTTTTCCTGGCAGCCTTTGATTCCAGTTTTTCTAATTGCTTACTCAGTTGTTTTAAAGAGTCCCTGAAAATTAGCAATCTTCCTTAGCCAAGACCGTTTTACCCCTTTACAAAGATGTGCATTGGGAACATTTATAGAGAAGACAAAGTTCGCCCTCTAGTGTGGTCCATGAGAAAGACAGAATAAGAATATGAACTAGTTGCAATGTGCATCTTAAAACACGCTGCTCTCCAAATGATATTTTTTTCTATCATTTGCATTGACTCCTCACTTCTTTACTAATTTAGCTTGGCTACTAGGTATTTACTTAATCGCTCTTCAAATGAGCTCTTTATGTTTTATCATATTATATATTCTGCTGGCTTTTTTTTTTAACATCTTTATTGGAGTATAATTGCTTTTCAGTGGTGTGTTTGTTTCTGCTTTATAACGAAGTGAATCAGTCTGCTGGCTTTTTAAGCCATTGAAGACAAGTAAAATTTTCAGAATTAGTTCAGTTTTATTCTTTCCAGGTTTTTTATAGTCATAGATGTAATGTGAATGCTAAGAAGAATTTGCCTTGATTTATTTTGCTTTGATTTAATTTCAGATTAAATAAACTTAATCAAGATTATGAATTACGGCTTCCCTGGTGGCGCAGTGGTTGAGAGTCCGCCTGCCAATGCAGGGGACACGGGTTCGTGCCCCGGTCCGGGAAGGTCCCACATGCCGCAGAGCGGCTGAGCCTGTGAGCCATGGCCGCTGGGCCTGCGCGTCCGGAGCCTGTGCTCCGCAACGGGAGAGGCCACAACAGTGAGAGGCCCGCGTACTGCAAAAAAAAAAAAAAAGTTTATGAACTAAAGTGGCTGATGCTGTGAGTTGTAAAAGATCCTGCTCCTGGTGAATAAAGAAAGCACAGAGAAATGAACGCTCTCAGAATTTCAGAATGATGCATTTAATCACATTAGCATACAATACACTACTGCATAAAATGTCTTTCCATGGAGTTACTGGCTGCTTATATTGTTTTAAATTGACATGGGCCTGTCTTCCCCAAGCTTTGAGCTTTATGCTAACATTTTTCACTCCTTCTTGAAACACCTCAATAAAGAAAATGTAGCAATGTAAGTTTTAAGTTTTATTTATTTATTTATTTTTGGCTGTGTTGGGTCTTCGTTTCTGTGTGAGGGCTTTCTCTAGTTGCGGCAAGCGGGGGCCACTCTTCATTGCGGTGCGCGGGCCTCTCACTGTCGCAGCCTCTCGTTGCGGAGCACAGGCTCCAGACACGCAAGCTCAGTAGTTGTGGCTCACGGGCCTAGTTGCTCCGCGGCATGTGGGATCTTCCCAGACCAGGGCTCGAACCCGTGTCACCTGCGTTGGCAGGCAGATTCTCAACCACTGCGTCACCAGGGAAGCCCACAATGTAAGTTTTAAAAGCCACACAGTTAAATGTGCAAATATTTTACTATCTTTATTTTCCTATTACATGACATATTATGTATCCTGATTCCTCCTTCTGCCTTTTAGCAAAAAACTTAACCAAGTCAGTTCCAGGTCTGGTGGTGCATCGGAGCTGGCTCCTACCAGCAAGAGTCATTGTTAAATTTTGAGGAATTTTACATGCTGGCTTATTATTAAAAATTAAATTGTATAAACTTACAAATAAATTATATTAAAAGCAAAGATTATAACTATGCAAAACTTATAACTTCCTGATTAGTTTAGGTTGGCATTATGATGTAATGCAAAGGTCTCCACACTTGCTATCCACTTCTGTGTCCATCCATCCCCAAACTTCTCCTCGTCCTGATATCTCAGTCATTTTCATTCCAGGTCTTTGCCCAGATGGCCAGGCCATTCATCCCTACCCGTGAGTCAGGCCCCTTCCCTTTCCCCACAAAGTGGACGATCAGGTGCTGTACCTAACTCTCTGCCTATTGGATGGTTTTCCCTCACCTTTAGCTTTCAAAGCCACCTCCCGAATGAGGCTGTAGTGCAGCTGCCAAACACTTTCATCCTTTACCCACAAAACAAGGATTAACCATCTGAAACCAAGCTCTGGCTGCTCCCTCTCCTCTAGCTGATCATATAAGAGTCACCATTTGGAGACTGGTTCAAATGGTGGAGTAGAAGGATGTGTGCTCACTCCCTCTTGCGAGAGCACTGGAATCACAACTAACTGCTGAACAATCATCGACAGGAAGACACTGGAACTCACCAAAAAAGATACCCCATATCCAAAGACAGGGGAGAAGCCACAATTAGGTGGTAGGAGGGGTGCAATCACAATAAAATCAAATCCTATAACTGCTGGGTGGGTGACTCACAAACTGGAGAACACTTATACCACAGAAGTCCACCCACTGGAGTGAGGATTCTGAGTCCCACGTCAGGCTTCCCAACCTGGGGGTCTGGCAACAGGAGGAGGAATCCCTAGAGAATCAGACTTTGAAGGGCAGCAGGATTTGATTGCAGGACTTTGACAGGACTGGGGGAAACATAGACTCCACTCTTGGAGGGCACACACAAAGTAGTGTGTGCATCGGGACCCGGGGGGGAGCAGTGACCCCCATAGGAGACTGAACCAGACCTACCTGCTAGTGTTGGAGGGTCTCCTGCAGAGGCGGGGGGTGGCTGTGTCTCATTGTGAGGACAAGGACACTGGCAGCAGAAATTCTGGAAGTGTTCCTTGGCGTGAGCCCTCCCAGAATCCACCATTAGCCCCACCAAAGAGCCAGGTAGGCTCTAGTGTTGTGTCACCTCAGGCCAAACAACCAAAAATGAGGGAACCCAGCCCCACCCATCAGCAGACAAGTGGATTAAAGTTTTACTGAGCTGTGCTCACCAGAGCAACACCCAGCTCTACCCAGGATCAGTTCCTCCCATCAGGAAACTTGCACAAGCCTCTTAGATAGCCTCATCCACCAGAGGGCAGATAGCAGAAGCAAGAAGAACTACAATTCTGCAGCATGTGGAAGGAAAACCACATTCACAGAAGGACAGACAAAATGAAAAGGCAGAGGACTTTGTACCAGATGAAGGAACAAGAGAAAACCCCAGATAAACAACTGAATGAAGTGGACGTAGGCAACCTTCTAGAAAAAGAATTCAGAATAATGATAGTGAAGATGATCCAGGACCTTGGAAAAAGAATGGAGGCAAAGACTGAGAAGATGCAAGAAATGATTAACAAAGACCTAGAAGAATTAAAGAGCAAACAAAGGGAGATGAACAATACAATAACTGAAATTAAAAGTACACTAGAAGGAATCAATAGCAGAATAATTGAGGCAGAAGAACAGATAAGTGACCTGGAAGACAGAATGGTGGAATTCACTGCCACGAAACAGAATAATGAAAAAAGAATGAAAAGAAATGAAGACCGCCTAAGAGACCTCTGGGACAACATTAAACACACCAACATTCGCATAATAGGGGTCCCAGAAGGAGAAGAGAGAGAGAAAAGACCCGAGAAAATATTTGAAGAGATTATAGTTGAAAACTTCCCTAACATGGGCAAGCAAATAGCCACCCAAGTCCAGGAAGTGCAGAGAGTCCCATACAGGATAAACCCAAGGAGAAACACGCCGAGACACATAGTAATCAAACTGACAAAAATTAAAGACAAAGAAAAATTATTAAAAGCAACAGGGAAAAATGACAAATAACATGCAACGGAACTCCCATAAGGTTAACAGCTGATTTCTCAGCAGAAATTCTACAAGCCAGAAGGGAGTGGCATGATATACTTAAAGTGATGAAAGGGAAGAACCTACAACCAAGATTACTCTACCCGGCAAGGATCTCATTCAGATTCGATGGAGAAATCAAAAACTTTACAGACAAGCAAAAGCTAAGAGAATTCAGCACCACCAAACCAGCTCTACAACAAATGCTAAAGGAACTTCTCGAAGTGGGAAACACAAGAGAAGAAAAGGACCTACAAAAACAAACCCATAACAATTAAGAAAATGGTAATAGGAACATACATATTGATAAGTACCTTAAACGTGAATGGATTAAATGCTCCAACCAAAAGACATAGACTGGCTGAATGGATATAAAAACAAGACCCATCTATATGTTGTCTACAACAGACCCACTTCAGACCTAGGGACACATACAGACTGAAAGTGAGGGGATGGAAAAAGATATTCCATGCAAATGGAAATCAAAAGCTGGAGTAACAATACTCATATCAGATAATATAGACTTTAAAATAAAGAATGTTACAAGAGACAAGGAAGGATACTACATAATGATCAAGGGATGAATCCAAGAAGAATATATAAGAATTATAAATACATATGCGCCCAACATACAAGCACCTCAATACATAAGGCAACTGCTAACAGCTATAAAAGAGGAAATCGACAGTAACACAATAGTAATGGGGGACTTTAACACCTCACTTACACCAATGGACAGATCATCCAAGATGAAAATAAATAAGGAAACAGAAGCTTTAAATGACACAATAGACCAGATAGATTTAATTGATATTTATAGAACATTCCATCCAAAAACAGCAGATTACACTTTCTTCTCAAGTGCACACGGAACATTCTCCAGGATAGATTACAACTTGGGTCACAAATGATGCCTCGGTAAATTTAAGAAAATTGAAGTCATATCAAGCATCTTTCCTGACCACAACGCTATGAGATTAGAAATCAGTTACAGGGGAAAAAATGTAAAATACACAAATACATGGAGGCTGAGCAATACGTTACTAAATAACCAAGAGATCACTGAAGAAATCAAAGAGGAAATCAAAATATACCTAGAGACAAATTACAATGAAAACATGATGATCCAAAACCTATGGGATGCAGCAAAAGCTGTTCTAAGAGGGAAATATAAGACACTGATGAAAGAAATCAAAGATGACACAAACAGATGGAGAGATATACCATGTTCTTCGATTGGAAGAATCAATATTGTGAAAATGACTATACTACCCAAAGCAATCTACAGATTCAATGCAGTCCCTATGAAATTACCAATGGCATTTTTTACAGAACTAAAACAAAAAATCTTAAAATTTGTATGGAGATACAAAAGAGCCCGAATAGCCAAAGCAGTCTTGAGGGAAAATAATGGAGCTGGAGGAATCAAACTCCCTGACTTCAGACTATACTACAAAACTACAGTAATCAAGGCAATATGGTACTGGCACAAAAACAGAAATATAGATCAATGGAACAGGATAGAAAACCCAGAGATAAACCCACGCACCTATGGTCAACTAATCTATGCCAAAAGAGGCAAGGATATACAATGGAGAAAAGACAGTCTCTTCAATAAGTGGTGCTGGGAAAACTGGACAGCTACATGTAAAAGAATGAAATTAGAACACTCTCTAACACCATACACAAAAGTAAACTCAAAATGGATTCGAGACCTAAATGTAAGACCGGACACTATAAAACTATCAGAGGAAAACATAGGAAGAACACTTTTTGATATAAATCACAGCAAGATCTTTTTTGATCCACCTCCTAGAGTAATGGAAATAAAAGCAAAAATAAACAAATGGGACCTAATGGAACTTAAAACTTTTGCAAAGCAAAGGAAAGTACAATCAAGACAAAAAGACAGCCCTCAGAATGGGAGAAAATATTTGCAAATGAAGCAACTGACAAAGGATTAATCTCCAAAATATACAAACAGCTCATGCAGCTCAATATGAAAAAGAAAAAAAATGCTAGCAACAAATTGATACAGCCACTATGGAGAACAGTATGGAGGGTCCTTAAAAACCTAAAAATAGAATTACCATATGACCCAGCAGTCCCACTACTGGGCATATACCCTGAGAAAACCATAATTCAAAAAGAGTCATGTACCACAATTGTCATTGCAGCTCTATTTACAATAGCCAGGATATGGAAGCAACCTAAGTGTCCGTCAACAGATGAATGGATAAAGAAGATGTGGCACATATATACAATGGAATATTACTCAGCCATAAAAAGAAATGAAATTGAGTTATTTGTAGTGAGGTGGATGGACCTAGCATCTGTCATACAGAGTGAAGTAAGTCAGAAAGAGAAAAACAAATACCGTATGCTAACACATATATATATGGAATCTAAAAAAAAAAAAAAAAAAAAAAAAGTAGTTCTGAAGGACCTAGGGGCAGGACAGGAATAAAGATGCAGACATAGAGATTAGACTTGAGGACACGGGGAGGGGGAAGGGTAAGCTGGGACGAAGTGAGAGAGTGGCATGGACTTATATATACTACCAAATGTAAAATAGATAGCTAGTGGGAAACAGCCACATAGCAGAGGGAGATCAGCCCAGTACTTTGTGACCACCTAGAGGGGTGGGATAGGGAGAGTGGGAGGGAGATGCAAGAGGGAGAAGATATGGGGATATATGTATATGTATAGCTGATTCACTTTGTTATAAAGCAGAAACTAACACACCATTGTAAAGCAGTTATACTCCAATAAAGATGTTAAAAAAAAAAGAGATATATGCACCCCAATGTTCATTGCAGCACTATTTACAATAGCCAGGACATGGAAGCAACCTAAATGTCCATCAACAGAGGAATGGATAAAGAAGATGTGGTACATATATACAACGGAATATTACTCAGCCATAAAAAGGAAAGAAATTGGGTCATTTGTAGAGTCGTAGTTGGACCTAGAGACTGTCATACAGAGTGAAGTAAGTCAGAAAGAGTAAAACAAATATCGTATATTAACACATATATGTGAAATCTGAAAAAATTGGTATAGACGATCTTATTTATAAAGCAGAAATAGAGACACAGACATGGAGAACAAACATATGGATACCAAGGGGGAAAGGGGGAGGTGGGATGAATTGGGAGATTGGGATTGACATATATACCCTATTGATACTCTGTATAAAATAGATAACTAACGAGAACCTACTGTATAGTGCAGGGAACTCTGTGCTCTGTGGTGACCTAAATGGGAAGGAAACCCAAAAAAGAAGGGATATATGTTTACGTATAGCTGATTCACTTCGTTGTACAGTAGAAACTAACACAATATTTTAAAGCAACTATATTTTAATAAAAGTTAAAAAAGAAAAACATATGCACACAAAATTGTGCATATATTCCAATGTTAAAAAAAACACAATGCTAACAATAAAGTATTTTTAAATTAAGGTATGTACATTGGTTCTTTTGCTTCACACTTAATAAACTACAGTATAATGTAAACATAACTTTTACATGAAGTGGGAAACCAAAAAATTCATGCGACTTGCTTTATTGTGATATTCCCTTTATTGTGGTGGTCAGGAACTATGCAACCGAACCTGCAATATCTCCAGGGTGTGCCTGTAAACCAGTAATCTAGTAAACAAAATGTCCTCTGAGTTATCTGAGTTGCTCTAGCAAACTAATTGACCCCAAAAGGGGGTTGTGGGAATCTCTGATGTATAGCCCATTGATCAGAAGCATAAGTGACAACCTGGCTTGTGAGTGGCATGTGAAGGGGAGGGACAGTCTTGTGGGACTGAGCCTCAACCTGTGGAATGTGATGCTGTCTCTGGGTTGTGTCAGAATTGAGTTGAATTGTAGGACCTCCATCTGGTGTCCAGGAATTTCTTGGTGTGGAAACTGTCCCCCACTCCACACATTGGAATTGGGTATCAGAACCTTTATCAGATCACTCACATTTGCCATCCTCCAGGGATGCAATATTGCTTGTGATTTATTTTCTTGGCCAGAGGAGGTCAGGTTCAGAGACTTCTACTTTGATTTCCCTTCTTTGAAAGCTCTTAACCCACAGAACAAGGTGTCAACTGCCAAATATGTTGATCTCAGTTATATATTTGGAGACTGCAGAAATGACGTGAAGTGGGTCCAGTAGACCCAGTTTGACCCAGTGTATGCCAAATGTGGTCAGGATTCTATTTCTTACATGGCTTCTATATGCCCCGACTCTAACAGGGGGAGAGGCCTGGGGTATTTCACGTGTCTGGGTGTTAATTTCAATTCAGATCCTGTGTCCAACCATTCTTGAGATGTCTGGCTAGTCCATTTTCTCCAGGGTGCAGTTATACATAATTGGCTGTGGGTCCCTTTGCAGAAGGACTGGGGGAATCACCATTGTGTGTATTTGACGAGATGTTTCAGGTCCTTCTGAGGACCTGGCCACTTCATCAATCGGAGGGATGCAGGTCAGAAAACTGGCTCAGGTCTGGGAACTGGGAAAGAGATTGTGACTGTTTATTGGGTAACTACCCTTAGCCTACTGGTAATCCACCCTTGATTTCTTCTGCTAGTACAAACTGAGTAGGATCTTTGTCAGTTGTCCATCTTTATTTCCCCCAGGGCCCCTGTAGTCTCTTAGCCATCTCTATAACTTGTAGAGACTCCACACCAATTTTGCCAGCCCCCTGAGACCCCTCAGACTTTTGGCAGTTAAGTCTCATCACCAGACCACTACTGTTTTGGCGTTGCATCATTTGATTGCTATTGGTGAGCCAAGTTCTGTAAACAGCTTCTCCTACTGTCAGCCTGGGCCTGCACAAGGGAACCACTGCTGAACTTCTTAGTGATGCTGGTGCCCCTCTCACCAGCACATTCTTGTGGCCTTGGTGTGTTTTGTGTCCTCTGGGTCCTCCCATGGGACATAATCATCTGGAGGGTCTTCTGGCCACTATGGACATGGTATAGGTCCATTCCTCTTCCCTGAGCCTTTTAATCCCTTTCTCCACCACAATTCTGTCCTTTTGGCATCAGCCATTGCTTTTTCATGTCTCTAGGACCATGCTAGTAATGAGTTAGCACCCTCTCCTGGGGTCATGGTCAAGGTAGTAAATCTTATCACTTGGGACAGAGAGATAGGATTCAACTGAGGCAACAAACTCTTGCTTATCCAATTTAATGTTCTGCCTCCTTAATCAAGCATTTCCAGAATTCAGCCCCCTATGTACCTCCCCTGCTAGTGCATGATGGCTTAGGCTGATGACTCCTTTGGGAGATAGCCCTCTCCTCCCTTATCAGGTCAGCACATCCCCAGCTGTGTGATGCCATGACTTAACCCTAGTTGTAAACCTAGTGGCCAGGGTCCTGAGAGGGCACCCACTGATTCTGTTTCTATTACAATCTCTGTAGAACTTTCCTGAATTCCTAGAGTTGTTAGTGTCTCTTTTAGCTGTTTAGAGCTGTTAGCTGTCTCTTTTCACAGGACCCTTTGCATCCTCTCCTGGAACACTAGTTACATGATGTAGTCTTCCCTGCTAGACTGTAAGCATTATGACATGGGTAGGAAAAAACCTCCATTTTATCCACTAATGTATTCTCTGTGCTTAGTTTCATGCCTGACATGGATGTTTAATAATGTGTGGCTTGAATAGGCCTGTAATAAAGGCCAACATGACAGAGTGGTCACCATGGGCCGGGTTCTGTTTAAGCTCTTCCGTGTGCCTTAGCTCCTTTAATCGTCATCTTAAGCATCTAAGGTAGGAACTATTACTAATTCCTGTTTTGCAGAGGAGGTAGTTAGCCTGGTCTTCACCTATATTCTCACCGCATCCTATACATTCCACTGTCACAGTAATTATTGCATGTTTACCTTAAATTATTTTCTACCTTAGACTTTGAGCCGTATGTGAGTATGGAATCATAGAAATTCAGTAATTTTTTTGGTGTGTATTTATGACTAAATGAATGAATAAATTAACTCCCAGAAATTAACAAGAGGAGTTGAAGCATTTCATAATTTCATTCTTTTTGTTGCAGGCATGTCGTATTAGATATTGTTCTTAATTCATGCATGCTGTTAAAGAAAGGTCAGATCTTTTAATTTGAAGTTCATTAAGCCATTACCGCACTCACCTTTACAATCATCTGTGACTAGTAAACAAGCAATATATTTTATAGAGCAGTATATTAGAAACTTTATTCCACATGAGGAACATGATTCTTTTATGTGTGCTCTCCTCCTCTTGCAAATGCAAATCAATTTTTTATGTCTGTCAAATACCAGCACACATTCCAGTGATTAACAGCCCAGTGTTAATGTGATG
This sequence comes from Delphinapterus leucas, assembly GCF_059928025.1. Taxonomy (NCBI): domain Eukaryota; kingdom Metazoa; phylum Chordata; class Mammalia; order Artiodactyla; family Monodontidae; genus Delphinapterus; species Delphinapterus leucas. Next base: position 16,292,208 of record NC_143136.1, read on the forward strand.
AAAGAAATTAATTTTAGATGTGTTTTGAGTTTAGAAGTAATTTGTGTAAAAATAAGATCCTGCTGTGATTCAACTATTTCCTAACAATCTGAGCTATGCTGCCCTGGAAAACGTGTTATTGGCCCATTTATCATAGATCACAGCTCATTATTTCAAGAGCTGACAAGTGTCTCGTTGCACATTTATTAGGGAAGTGAGCCTTGATCATATCTGTGGTTTTAAGGGTTTCTGTCCTATTAGATTTGTGACTTTCTTTACAGAAGAATTTTAAAAGGGAAAAATCCCCTAGACCCGGAGATGAAAGTATGATAATTTTATAGAGTATTAAAAAAGAGTTATAAGGACTCACCTACATAAAAAATATGGCTCCTGTTTTATTTTTACGTTCTGATGAGCAAACTCAGGTTTTTTGATTCCATTCAGTAGTTCTAAGCACAATTATATTTTGAGGTTCTTAAACTTGCTACTTTCTAGAAAATTCACAGCACTTGCTTTTTTGTTTCCTTTTAAGATCAAAGAGGGGAAATAATAAGTTAGAAATACAAAATTAGGAACAAATCTACATTGCCAAAAACAGTACATTCAAAATGTTGCACTTCTTAAACATTTTTTCTTTAATTATTTCAACAATATTTGAGCCTTACCATGTAACTGTCACTGTTCTGAGTGCCTTGGATATATCAATGAAGCTTCAATTATGTACCTGGGGAAGCTTACATTCTATTGAGTAGACATCAAACAATAAGCACAATATATAATCAAATTACAAAGTGTATTAGAAGGTGCTAAATGCAATGGGGAAAGTAATGAGATCAGAAGGAACAGGGGTCCTGGGGAAAGGTCTGCAATTTTATTTATTTATTTATTTATTTATTTATTTATTTATTTATTTTGGCTGAGCCAGGTTTTAGTTGCAGCATGCAGACTCTTACTTGTGGCATGCATGTGGGATCTAGTACCCTGACCAGGGATCGAACCCGGACCCCCTGCATTGGGAGCACGGAGCCTTACCCACTGGACCACCAGGGAAGTCCCAGGTCTGCAATTTTAAATGACGAAATTGCTTTTAATGAGACGCTGACATTTGAGCTAAGATTTAGAGGGAGGGAAGTAGGACTTAAAGATATCTGGAGAAGCGTTCCAGATATAAGGAACAACTAGATCTAAGGTTCCAGTTTGGGTCTATGTCTAGAATGTTCAAGGATAAGCCAGGAGGCCAGTGTGGGAGGAACAGAGTCATCAAGAAGGAAAATCATAAGACATGAACTCAGAGAGGGACCCCCGGAGCCAGATCATACAGGGTCTTGTGGACCATTATAAGGACTTTGGCTTTTCCCCTGAGGGAAAAGGGGAACAAATGAATTTAAGCAAAGAAATGACATGATCAGTCATGAGGATGACATTGCTAGGTTAAGAATAGAGTGTAGATACAGGGAGACCAGTTAGGAAACTTGAAACAATTCAGGTAAAAGATGATGGTGGCTCAGACCAATATAATGATAGTGGAGGTGATTAGGAGTCAGCATAATTTGGATATAATTTAAACGTAGAAACAATGGACTTTCTGACAGATATGGTATGAGATGTGAAGAAAATGAAAAAATCAAGAATGAATCCAAAGTTCTCGTCCTGCTCAAGTAGCAGGATGGAGGTACCATTAATCGAGATGGGTAAGAGCACAGGTGGAACAGGTTTGGGGTGGTGGTGGTTGTAGTGGAGGTCCAAAGCTCAGTTTTGAATACATTAAATTATCCATTAGACATTCAAGTGAAGATGTCAAGGAATGACCCAGACAGGAAAAACAGCCTTGTAAATGATCAGTACATATAGATAGTAATTTAAGCCATGAGACTGGTTGGGATCACCTATAGAGTGATGCAGATTCAAATGAGAGGAATTTCATTTTGTATTTCTATTTTAGAGTTGACATGACAATTCAATAGCCTAATACAACAACAAGTACAACTGACATAAACAGGTTTAGAAACAAATACATTGATTCTTGGGAAGCTGATGACATCTGTTGAGAACAGAATTGAATGGCAGCCCACTGGGTACTTAGTACTGGTACTTAGAGGGGATGGAGAGCGTTGGTTAATCTGGAGAGTTGGTTAAGAGGAGAATATTTAGGAGGGTTTTTACTCCATTGATGTAAATAAGCAAAGAATGAGAATAGGAGTTATAGTCAACTCCTTCATTGGACAGCTTCTTCTAATCTCTATTCCATGACAAACCCAGGCAGAGTCAGGGTGTGTCCTGGTTATCATGTATTTGGCCTCCTACATCTGTCCTTCTCTAACTTCCAGAATGCATGACCTACATTCCCTTGCATCCTGGCTTCCAGGTGGGTTTTTTAAGGGGAGGGCCCTGTGGGAGACTGAGGGAGCAAAGAGGGAAGTCTGGAGAATTTATCCCTCTTTCTTTGTTGCAGTTCACTCAATGCCTATCATCCAAGCTCCTGTTACCTGTTGCACCATTTCCTCCCCTTCCCCCTTCAGTCCTAGGGCTGGTATTGGCTTCCTGCTGCTGATAGCCCTTTGGGGCTCAATATTCATTGTCCACATCCTGTAAAGTCCCTCCATTACATTTTCTTTGTTAAACTCTGAGAATGCCATCTGTTTTTTTGCTGGCACTCTGACTCATACTGAGCCTGGGGAATGGCTCAATAGAGTTGCTTTAAGACACATAGTATACAAGCTAATAAGTACAAATTCCTACTTCCTCTTCTTTCTTTCTCCTAGTATTTCCCCACTGGCTCACCTGACCAGAAATCAAGGAGAGGTCACTAAGGAATTGTTTATTAACTTGAGAAAAAATAGTTGACAAAAATATGATTCTTCTTATTATACAGGAAGATATATAGACTGTTGGTAGATAATATTTATTACTTGAGTTCAACAGTAAGTGTCATCCAGTTATTATCTCAGGAACAGATTAAAAATGAAGCTCCAAAGTGCCATCTCAGCTTACAGATTTATGAGGAAGTAATTCTAGAACGTTGTTCTGTATTACTTCACAAATAGTCCAGTGTATGAGAGTCCGCAGTAATCAACAACCGCCATTCTTTTATTCATTCAATAAACTTTGATTGAATATCTTTTATGTGCCAGCTACAAAAATAACTACAACATAATTACTGCCTCAAGGATTTTACAGTTTTAAGAGAGCTATAGCAACAGATAGTTCCTATACAGTGTGATAAGTGCTTTGATTGAGGAGAATGCTGCAACACAGAGAAGCGTTAAACAAGAGAAATCAAGAAAGGCTTCCCAGAAGAGGATGCTTGAGATGAATGCTGAAGGGTGAGTAGGAGTTAGTTAAGGAGAGAGGTTGGAGGACAGGAGCTTAGGAAGGACACTGGATAGGCTGGAGATACAGATTTTGAAATCTATAACATATGAATAGATGTGAGTAAAGCCAGGGATGTAGACAAGATCTCCAATGGAAGAGGTTAAGAGCAGAACCAAGGAGGACTCCAATATTTGTAGGTTGGGGGGTATAGAGAGAAATAAACATGGGGAAAAAGCTGAGAAGGAGCTAGCAGAGAGGCTGGAGGATAACCAGAATAGAATAGTGTCATGTAAAGGAAGAATTTAAAGAGTAAACAATGGCAGTCACAACTATAAAATCAAGGAGACTGGACTGGGGAAAGTTCCTTGTATTTGGCAATTTGGTGGAGTATGTTCTCCTTTTTGGGGGTAGTTTGAATAGTGTGAAGTTAAAGAGGGGGATACAGTGCTTGGAAATCAATATTTTGAGGGGATTGATTGTGAAGGGAGTGAGAGAGACAAGGAGTAGCTTGAAAAGAACACTAGGTCATTTAGGAATTTTCTGTCTCTATGTTCAGAAATACATAAATACGTTTAAATACTTTGAGACAGAAGACAATAGAGAAGAAGAAGGTAAACGTGGAGGATAAGGAGGAAATTATGATGAAACAAATCTGTTCTCACCCTGAAGGAGAAGAAAGGGAATATTATCATAGGCATGGACAGAGGACCTCCCTCAGTGTCAAGCAACAAAAAGCCAACTCAACTTAGCTTAACCCTAAGAAATAGCTAGGTTTACCTAACTGGGAAGTCTCAGGACAGGATCCAGGAGGTTATCAAATAGTGTCATCTCTATTTCTCCATTCTATTTGACTTAATTACTGTATATGCTGTCTCTCTATGGAGAAAGTTGTCCTTTTTGTTCTTATTTAATTTTCAGATATAGACTATTCAGCTGTTGTATCCCTAGTCTCCAGCCTCCACTTCTTCACACACAAACACACAAACATAATTCAAACACACAGACACGTTTCTATGTGTTTTATATATATAGTATATGTTTATGTATATGCCTATTTACATATGTGTTTGTGTAATCTCATCAGGACATTTTCGGTAATTTACTAGACTTTTTAGAATTATTTAGGTACTTGGGAAGGTTTGTCAGGCAGAAAATCGAAGTATTTTTAAAAGGACATCAAATGCATTTATATTATAGTTTAAAATGTCTGAAGGTATACAATTATGTTTGCAAATTGGAGTACATTTATTCAGAGCCCCTACATTTTTTAAACTTATAAATAAAATAAGAATAATAAGTTAAACTGAAAACTTAAGAAAAAAGAGTGTAAATTTAATACCTTGAATGTTACTTTATTAACTGAAGCACACCTCTGGATAGCCTTTTCTGCACACAGAAACAGCTTTGGAGGGCAGCCGACGCTTACATTATATCCAGAAACTTCTTTTTTGCTGAAATCCCAGCCACTCCGTTGTCAGCTTCAGCCTATCTCTGGACTTCCTGTTAGAAAAGAAAAATAAGACTCAGTTTATTGGAGCCATTTGTAAGTTGAGTTTTTATTATGCTGGCTTTCTTCTAGTTCTTATTTAATTTTCAGATACAGGGATCTCTGAGTCCAGATATCATAATACCTACCCCAGTGAGCAATTGCAGAATTCAGAGGCAGGACAGAAAAAATCCCAGAAGCACCCATTTCCACCCCCAGGCTCAGCATTTGAATCTCTTCAACAGTATCTTATGCAAGAGGCCATCTAGTCCCTGTTTGAACAGCTCCAATAATGGGAAGTACAGTACCTTGATAGAATCTTCTCATTTTTGGATAACTCCAAAATTTAAAGAGGTCTTCCTTAAATTATGCTGAAATATGCCTTTCTGCCTTTTCCCTCCAATCGTCTTCAGTTTTCCTTAGGACCTACCCCCTGTAGCAGCGGCTTTGGAGTTCTGGGTTTTTTCTTCTTCTTCTCTCACTTCCACTGCTATTTACATGACATTGAGCAGACCCTTCTTGATGCACAGTGTTTAGAATTGAACACAACACTCCCTGTGTGTTCTGAGAAGCCCAATCTGGAGCCAGCTATTGTCCCCTCAGTCTCCACTTCGGCCACCCTATTTGTAATACTGTTTCCCCATTGAATCTCACCTTGTCCTTCTTTCCTGTCTGAAATCTTTGGCTTGGAAAATTTAGAAGCTTACAAAAACCAAATAATTTACTTCCTTGAATCTCCCTCTTCTGATCCCCTTCCTCATTTTAACTGGTTTTTATACCAAGGGCTGCTATCATTTCTATTCAGATTTATGGCTAAAGTTGAGACTTAGAAATAATAGATCAGTGAGCCATTTAGAGCTGACTCTGAAGGCCTTAAAACTGAGGGCAGGGGAAAAAAGAAAACACTTCCTTTTCTATACTCTTAAGCTTGAAAAGCTCAGAAATGTCTTTGTTACTACATTAAAAATCCCTGCTTTGAGGATGGAGGGTTCAGACCTAAGCATCACTTGAAGAATCCTTGCAAAGTTTATGGTTCTGTTAAAAGAATATGCCATGCATCAGAGTATTTTCCACACTCATTTACAATCAGAAGTCATACTGATGTAAAAAAATAAATATGTAAATCCAGAAAACTACAAAGGAAATATGAAATTTAACCTTCAAAAGAATGCAGATGGTGAGCCACTGGACGGTTATTTGCTTTACCTATTTCTTCTGGGAAAAATATATTAAATGGAGTAGAACTGCTCAAGGAATAGACGCTGGTGAATTTGCCTTGGGTTGGCGCTCTCTATATTTGGTTACGATTATCTGTTTCAACTGTCCCTCTTAGCTCATCATTGTTCAGATCTTTCAGGAAATTAGGTCTTCCTAAGGAAGGATCTAATGACCACATTCACTAAAGGAAAAGTAATAGAATTTTTGCTGACTGATATTTTCCCCCTCACTATTAATGCTTCCTATGATGGTAATGAACACTTTGAAATATTAACTTGGTTAAATGTTTTATAGTGAGAAAGAATTACCATTTAATAGAAGTTGAATTTCTGGCCCTACAAGGGTTTTAGTGTGTTGGCAAAATCAAGAAAGGTGGTAAAAGAATCAATGAATGAAACACAAATCTCAAAGTGCAGACTTTGGAGGGATTTTTAAAAGACATATTTTCTTCTGATTAACTCTCTTTTTCCCAGAAGCAAAGAGGATGTCCTCTGATGGGGCAAGGCAGCCAGGACAATCCATCATCCTTAATAATACCACTAATAATAAGAAAGCCGCTTTCAGGCTCTTTCGTTTTAATTAGATGCCGGGTAACTATCATCATAGCTCATCCCAGTCTTTCTTCAAGAGCTTATACATTATACTTTTGTGGAAATTGAAGCCATTTTATAGACAATGGTTTAATGTCATTTTGGCTAAAGCATGCAACTTTTATATATTATTCACTCAAGGAGGAATTTTTTAATTTTTAATTTTGAGATATGAGTGAGCCTGCCCACAAGAACAGATCAGGGGTGTTAATAGACCTGTGGTAACCTGGCCAGTCACAAACATAAGGTTTATTTTGGTAGGTATCAGAAGCCTTCAATAGCTTGATGTTGGTAAGGGCTATAGGTTTCCTCCCCTACAGCTTTGCAACCACGTGGTAAAATTACTGAAGATTTCCGTTTATGCAAGCAATTATCAGCAAGCAGCCACAAAACAACCATTTGTCTTGCTCTTGTAAGGTCAGTGAAATCCCATTCTCTGTCCTTCAGTCTGTGTCTTTCATTGTATCACGCCATCTGGTAGCAAGTTCCCTGAATGAAAGGTTCTCTGGAGGCAGATTCAACACTATTCAGCTAATTCATCCTTCCTACCCTCCTTCCTTCCTTCCTTCCTTCCTTCCTTCCTTCCTGCCTGCCTGCCTGCCTGCCTGCCTGCCTCCCTCCCTCCCTCCCTTCCTTCCTTCCTGTTTTTCCCTCTTTTCTTTTCCCCACTTTCTCTCTCTCTTTCAATAAGTATTCGTTGAATGACTACTTGGAGAGTCAGAAGACCTAGGTCGGAAACAAACCATTACTATTTTACTAGTGTTAGGGTGACCAACAGTCCTGATTTGCTTGGGATTGAGGAGTTCCCCAGGACCAGGAACTTTCTGTATTAAAATAGGAACAGTTCCAGACAAACTGGCATGACTGGTGACCTTAGTTATAATCTTGAATTATTTAATTTCTGAAGCTTTGGCTTCTTGTCTTTAAAACAGGAAGTGGGGCTTCCCTGGTGGCGCAGTGGTTGAGAGTCCGCCTGCCGATGCAGGGGACACGGGTTTGTGCCCCGGTCCGGGAAGATCCCACATGCCGCGGAGCGGCTGGGGGCCCGTGAGCCATGGCCGCTGAGCCTGCGCGTCCGGAGCCTGTGCTCTGCAACGGGAGAGGCAACAAGAGTGAGAGGCCCGCGTACCGCAAAAAAACAAAAACAAACAAAACAAACAAAAAAACCAGGAAGTGATAATACCTATCTAACAATGTTGTAGAGGAAAACTATTAACGGTCCATACAAAGCGCAGTACAAACCTTCAGTTATATAACAAATAAGTCACAGGGATGTAATAATAATAGTAAAAGGCCAAAGTGCATTAAACATGTTGCGATGATGTGGAGAACACTTCATTCTCTTGGTATCAGATTTCTCCCCTAGGAAAAGGCTGGCTGGTTGGATGAATAATTTGATAGGCAGCTAAGGTAGAGCTATAATTGCCTGCATGCATGTGTGAGGGGAAACAGATGGCACCTAAACTGTCTCCAAGGGGTATCTGGTGGGATAGCAGCCTGGTTTTGTCTTGTTGAGTGGACTTCATGCCGAGGGCCTGGATAAGAGAATACATTCTAGAGGATGTATGTATGAAGAGGGTGATATGATGAGAACTAAAATGTCTAATGTGGAAATGTATGAAGCCTTGTACTATGTGTGGTATATTTTTTCATCTTTCTGTGAAATCCTTTCTGATATATATATATATATATATATATATATATAAAATTCTGTGATCTATCTATCTATAGATATATCTATATATATAAATATATCTATAGATAGATACAATGATATATTCATCTTTCTGTGAAATCCTTTCTAATATATAATGATATATATATATATATATATATATATATATATATATAATTCCCTCATGTGTTTGCAGTTATGTCTCTTTTTTTTTTTGTGGTACGCGGGCCTCTCACTGTTGTGGCCTCTCCCGTTGCGGAGCACAGGCTCCGGACGCGCAGGCTCAGCGGCCATGGCTCACAGGCCCAGCCACTCTGCGGCATGTGGGATCTTCCCGGACCAGGGCACGAACCTGTGTCCCCTGCATCGGCAGGCGGACTCTCAACCACTGCGCCACCAGGGAAGCCCTATGTCTTATTTTTGGTTGTGATAGAGAACAGAGTCTAGCGTCAAGAAAAGCACAGGACAAGAACATAGGCTGCCCTCTGAAGGATAATAGTGGTACCTAGCCACTTCATGATGTTACCAAGTCCAAGCTCATACTGCTCACTGCACAACAGGCCAATAAATGGAGAGAAGAGTTGTTGTGGTAAAATAGTGACTTTATTTGGAAAGCCAGCAGACTGAGAAGATAGTGGACTAGTGTCCCAAAGAGTAAGAATTCAAGCTTCTTTTATATTAAAAGGGGAGAGGGTGTGGCTGGTCGTTGCAGGAATCCTTTGTTCTTGCAGCTGTCCAGGTAGGTCTGGTTACAATGTCCTTGTAAACCTCCAACAAGACAAATGTTCCTCTCTGTTCTGCAACTTTTTATCTCTGTATGAATGGAAAAGTGTTATACCTTTAAAGGTCAGAACCTTGAGAAAGGGCTATCATGTATATATCAATATCAGGCTACAGGCAATATTCTTTTATAAAGGTATAGAGCCCACATGACTAAGCACAGCAACAGCACAAAGGTTAGAGATAAAGGAATAGATCCAATATGCAGTCAGGTTTGTTCTTCTGTTACAGTGGGCTTGTTAGGATTAAATGTATATGTGACATGATGTCTAGAGAAAATTCACATTTAAAGTATCCTGTATTTTATAGGTTTTTTGTATTATTATTATTATTATTAGAATAGCCTGTTCTCAATGAACACTAATTTCCTTTTCCCTCCTTTAGTCTTGGTCCTTGCTTCCACTCTCTGCTTTTTCTGTTTTTAATTAGCTCTCAGTGTTGGATTAAAATCTAGAAATGGTTGTTGCAGGAACCTCAAAAATCTTGGCTAACGTAACCCTCATCTATGGTGGAAGTACTGCCTCTCTCTGGCTCAGCAGGTTCCTGATAAAGTCTTTCCCCCGTGGGGACCAAGCTGGTTATTCTCTGAGGCCCCATTTTCACTTTTTCAGAATTCCCAAGGCTTAGTCTCAGAGGTAGCTGGATCTAATATATTTTTATAACTGATTGATTCTTTTTTTCTGAAGTGGAGGAGAGGGGATAAAAAAGACATTTGGTAAAGATACACCAGCTGACATGTAGCACAAGAAAAATAAGTAATTTGGGGTAGTTATTGGTATCCTGGATGGAAGCTAAGTCTTTTGATCTCCAGGATTTCATAGGTCAAGCTTCCACGCTCAGAACCTCATGAATAATTGAGGTAATTACACAGATAGTTCTGTAAGAAACCTCACTTGATTTATTCAGCTTCTGGTTGTCTCACTTCTGGGTCATTCATTCAGAACTGCTTCTAGATAAAATTGACAGCTTCAGTTACCCAAACCCTAGATCTGTGCATTGATGCCTATAAATCTGAGTAATTTGACGGGCAGCTCTTTGAGTCAAGCCCAGGATATATTGTGATCATGTAAGAGTCTCAAATGTTTTCATATCCTACCCCAAACTCCCCTTGTACAGTGGCTAAGTTATCACTACACAGTTCCATAATGTTACTGTTGAGAGCTTAAATACTGGTGAGTAAATCATGCCCAACCAACAATACAAGGTCAAGCTAGATCTTTCATGGGACCCTATGTTAGCATTGGTAGATATGACCTCTGGGGACAGGAGACACAAATACTATTAGGAAAAAATAAATTTAGGATAATATCAGAAAGGAAATCTATCTAAACAATGCCTCCTACTGAATACACTTTTTTTTTCTTCTGTGCTTTGTAGCATAGTAGCTAAGGATTTTTGCATAGAATTGGATGAAGTTACTCATAGATCCATGTTTTTCAGTGTTTAATGTAGATGAAGTATTTTAGAGCCATAAAAATTCTCTTTAAATATTAAACCTAATTCAATGGTCAGGATAGTTTTCTCTGCTGTGTTGAAAACCAATCTGACCACTCATGCATGCCTAAAGTCAGAATTTATGACATCCCAGTTAAATATGTAAACACAAGAAAAACATAGAGTTATCATATGATCCAGTAATCCCACTCCTGGACACATATCTGGTGGAAACTCTAACTTGAAAAGATAACATGCACCTCAGTGTTTATAGCAGCACTATTTACAATAGCCAAGCAAGATATGGAAGCAACCTAAATGTCCATTGACAGATGAATGGATAAATAAGATGTGGTAATGTATATATGGGTGTATGTATATGTATATATATATATATATATATATATATATGTATATACAATGGAATATCTCTCAGCCACAGAAAAGAATGAAGTAATGCCATTTGCAGCAATCTCTAGGATGGACCTAGAGATTATCATACTAAGTGAAGTAAGTCAGAGAAAGACAAATATCATATATTACTTGAATGTGGAACCTAAAACAATGAAACAAATGAACTTATTTACAAAGGAGAAATAGACTCAAGGACATAGAAAACAAACATGGTTACCAAAGGGGGAATGGGGGGAGGGATAAATTTGGAATTTAGGATTAATAGATATAGACTATTACATATAAAATACATAAACAACAAGGACCTACACAAGGAACTATATTCAGTATCTTGTAATACCCTATAATGGAAAAGAATCTGGAAAAGATATATACCTGTATAACTGAATCACTTTCCAGTACACCTGAAACATTGTAAATCAGCTATACTTCAATAACAAAAGAAACACAGAAGAATCTAAGTTCTTCCTTACAGAAATAAGTATTTGTATATTTTTTGTTATATGAAGTTATATAAAGAATGGGGCTAGTGCTTTTTATGTGTAAAAATGTATCTATACTCAATAGTATTTATTTTTTATTCTCAACCACTTTTTAATAAAACCTTACATAGTAGTTTCTCTCACATAATAGTTCTAATGGTTATCTTTTTTTTTAAAATTAAAACTTAATATTTAAGAGTGGTTTTAGGTTCACAGCAAAATTGAGGGGGAAGTACAAAGAGTTCCCATGTACACCCTTCCCCCACACATGCACAGCTTCTCGCATTATCAACGTCTCCTACCAGAGTGGTACATTTACTACGATTGATGAACCTATATTGATACCTACATTGTTCTGTGGGTTAGGAAAAATATATAAGGACGTGTATCCACTATTAGAATATCATACAGAATATGTTTACTGCCCTAAAAGTCCTCTGTGCTCTGCCTGTTCATCCCCCCAAACCCATGCCCTGCCCTGGCAAGCAGTTTTGCCTTTTCCAGGATGTCATATAGTTGAAATCATACAGCACGTAGTCTTTTTCGGATTGGTTTCTTTGACTTAGTAATATGAATTTAAGGTCCCTCCATGTCTTTTCATGGCCTAATAGTACATTTCTTTCCAGTGTTGTATAATACTCTATTGTCTGGATGTACCATGTTTTATTTATTCACCCACTGAAAAGCATCTTGATTGCTTCCAAGTTTTGACAATTATGAAAAAGCTGATCTAAACATCCATGTGCAGTTTTTGTGTAGAAGCAAGTTTTCAGCTCCTTTGAGTAAATATCAAGGACACAGTTGCCAGATCATATGGTAACTGCCAAACTGCCTTCCAAAGTGGCGGAACTATGTTGCCTTCCCACCAGCAATGAATGAGTTTTTTATCCACACCCACATGCCAGCATTTGGTGTTTTCAGTGTTTTGGATTGTGGCTCTTCTAATAGATGTGTAATGGTATCTCATTGTTTTAATTTGCATTTCCTTCATGACGTATGATCTGGAGTATCTTTTCATATGCTTGCTTGCCATTTATATGTCTTCTTTGGTGAGGTGTCTCTTAAGGTCTTTTGCTCATTTTCAAATTGAGTTGTTTGTTTTCTTAGTGTTGAGCTTTAAGAGTTCTTTTTATATTTTGAATAATGGTCCTTTATCAGATGTGTCTTTTGCAAATACTTTCTCATAGTCTGTGGCTTGTCTTTTCATTCAGTTGACATTGTTTTTCACAAAGCAGAAGTTTTTAGTTTTAATGAAGTCTGGCTTACTTTGGTGTTGATTCTAAAAAGTCATCGCCATACCTAAGATCATCTAGGTTTTCTCCTACGTTATTTTCTGGGAATTTTATAGTCTTGCTTTTTTTTTTTTTTTTTTTTTTTTTTGTGGTACGCGGGCCTCACTGTTGTGGCCTCTCACGTTGCGGAGCACAGGCTCCGGGCGCGCAGGCTCAGCGGCCATGGCTCATGGGCCCAGCTGCTCTGCGGCATGTGGGATCTTCCCGGACCGGGGCACGAACCCGTATCCCCTGCATCGGCAGGCGGACTCTCAACCACTAGGCCACCAGGGAAGCCCTAGTCTTGCATTTTATATTTGGGTTTGTGCTCCACTTTGAGTTAATTTTTATGAAGGGCATAAGATCTGTGTCTAGATTCATTTTTTTGCATGTGGACGTCCAGTTGTTCCAGAACCATTTGTTGAAAAGACTGTCTTTGTTTCATTATATTGCCTTTATTTCTTTGTCAAGGATAAGTTGACTGTATTTATGTGGGTCTATTTCTGGGTTCTCTATTATGTTTCATTTATCTATTTTCCTATTCTTTTAAAAAAATTATTTATTTAAAAATAAATTATCCAGAGCACGTGGGCTCAGTAGTTGTCACACACGGACTCTCTAGTTGTGATGAGAGGGCTTAGTTGCCCTGAGGCAGGTGAGATTGTAGTTCCCTGACCAGGGATTGAACCCGCGTCCGCTGCATTGGAAGGCGGATTCTTAACCACTGGACCACAAGGGAAGTCCCTATTTTCCTATTCTTTTGCAGTAGTATCTTTTATTTTATTAGAAAACACATTTTTGTTGCATACCCCTCTCCTTTTATTCCCCTACCCCCCAGCAAAGGCAAACAACTTGTGTATGATGAAATTTCCTTTGCTATGGAAAACTAAAGTTCTTTTAAAAAGCAAACTGGAGATGATAAAGTGTATTTTGGGGGACTTTTATTTCTGAAAGGAACATGATTTTATCAAGGGCTCCACAATCAATATTGATAAAAGTGAAACTCTGGAGATTAATTTGCCTGACAATTCAATGTGGAAATAATATAATCCTTTCATTAGGAAGCTGCATAACTCAACATGCTTATCAATACTAAAAACTACAAAGCATCAGTAGAGTGAGAAGACATGCCACAGATTGGAATATAGTATTTTCAAAAGGCACATCTGATAACAGGCTATTTTCCAAAATAATACAAGGAACACTTAACACTCAACAGTAAAAGGTACAACTTGATTGGAAAATGAGCAAAAGAACTGACTAGACAATCCTCACCCAAAAGATGTACAGATGGCAGTTAAGCACGTGAAAAGATGTCCAGCCTCGTGTGATAAGGGAAATGCAAATTAAAACAACAGTGAGATACACTACACACCTATTAGAATGGCCAAAATCCAAAACACTGACAACACCAAATGCTGACAAGGATGTGGGTCAAGAGGAACTCTCGTTCGTTGCTGGTGAGAATGCAAAATGGTACAGTCACTTTGGAAGACAGTTTGGCAGTTTTTCAGACAACTAAATGTGGAATGTGAAAAACAACATTCTCTTTAGTGAGCTATATTTTGGCTGGTATTATACTATAAACTTAGGATATTTAATTAATACTAGTTACCCTAATATATTGAAAGAGATTTGTAAGCAACAGAATATGTTTTAATCTGTATTCTTCCGTCTTCCATTCTATTCTTCCTTTTTTTCTTCTCCTCCTCTTTCACGATAAAGCTAAACTTTCAATGCTTTAAAAAGTGACAATATGCATGTTTGCATTTTATGTTAAGAAATGAGCCCATCCAAAATCTCAAGAGAAAAATCTGCTTGTTGATGATTTCTTAACCAGAAGTACCTATAAATATGCATACTTTTCAGAAGGCTCATGTTTTGCATTTTATGTATTCCTAAACTGAAATGACATATTGAGAATGGATGCGAATAGTTCATCTAATGAGCAAGTCTGTCCTCTCCTGAGTATTGTGAGAATAATCAGGGAAATGACCAATTACCTTGGATTAACATTACTCTGAAAGGATGGGTAGTCTTTGAGTGCATATGTGCACATATTTATCAGGAGAGGAGAATATATGTAGGCTGAGTCTAATTTGTGTTTTACTAAAGAATATGAATATATGTTTTAGACTTTTCAAAACTGTTTTACAAACTGCAAGTTATGACTCATTAATGGGTCCTAAGATCAACTGCATATTGCAACTGGTATTTTTTTTTTAAAGATAGAATAGAAACTATCAGAGTATATGGCACTTAGGAAGGGTAAGTACTATTACATGAAACTTTAGTTTCAGGATTATTTCTTAAGGTGTAAATTATATATTTATTTATTATGGCTTGAAAGTAAAATAGATTGAGAACCACTGTTTTAGACCACTTGCCTCTCCCTTTAGCCTTTAAGAATAAAAAGTAATAACAGCACCAATGTCTTAAAATTACCCAGTTGCCCTTCCCTCTTAGGTACTCCCAGTACTTCATAAATGATATGGTCTCACTTATGGTGACAACGGTCTTGTAAACCATGCAGAGAGCAGCTGCCACAGAAGGGAAATGGAAACCCATGAGAGACTCCTCTGAGGGCTGCATGTGAGCTGGCCAGAAAGCCTTTAATGGATGTGCATTAGAGTGAAGGAAGAGATAGAACTAATCACCCCACCTTCTCCTTAATTGCATGCAGGTCTCTCCACCTCCTGTCCAAAGTATGTGTTCAACATTTTAAATAAATCCAAACATCTGGTACAAGAAATATCTAAGCTCAACCAGAAGCCAGGGAGAAGGCTGGAGATTCAAGTGCGTATAAGTACACAGTAGGTTTGGATCCTGCTCTAGTAGATCTTAGAATGAGCTTTTCTTGTGAAGCTTCTGAGGTCTGAGGATGATCACTAATGTTTAAGTGAGTGTTATCTTCATGGACGTTTAATTTATCAAGAGAGGAGAAAGACAGTTGTGTGGCATTCATTGGGCTCTGGATTGGAGTATCTCACTGGGGCTTAGGCTGCTCAGCAAAACTCAGGAGATGTTTCAAACAAAGAGGACACTCACCCGTAAGGATGATCATTTCTCAGCTGCCTCCGTAACCCACCGCCTAGCATTTAAGTCTTCTGTGAATGTTAGGTTGATTCCCCAAATAGACGGTTTGCTCCTTAAGGGTTCATGGCTCATATTTCATTCATAGCACCCCAATTTGACAAACTCTGGCACATCTTTAAATAAATGGTTGGTGTTTTCTGGTGAAAGAACACCCAGGATCAATAAATAACTGGGACCCCATGGTAGATGCTGAACAGAAGAGAGAAGCAAAGCAAAGGAAGCGTAATGCAACCAACCGTCATTTGTTAAGTGCTTGTTACACTCCAGGCTCTTGACATGCTAAGGGTCGGAGCACCCAATTCCACAGTAGGGAGGGTTTTTCCCCCACACCAACAAGCAATGCTCCAGTACCAGCTGCGTGCGCTGTAATTCAACTCCATTCTGACACTATCTGCCTGGACACAGTGTCAGATCCCACAGGTTAAGGGCTCAGTCCCACGAGACTGTCTCCCTCCCCCATTTCAGACACCAGTTGCAAACCCGGTTATCAACTGTGCTTCTGACCTACAGGCTATGGATGGGAAGTTCCAATGACCTCCTCCTTGCATTCGGCTAATTTGCTAGAGCTATTCACAGAACTCAGAGAAACATTTAACTTACTAGATTACTGGTTTATTATAAAGGATATTACTCAGGAACAGCCAGATGGAAGAGACACATAGGACAAAGTATGGGGAGGGGTTGGAGCTCCCATGCCCTCTCTGAGCACACACTCTCCCTGAATCTCCACACATTCACCAACCTGGAAGCTATCAGAAGCCCAGCCTTTTGGGTTTTGGGGGAGGCTTTATTACATAGGCATGGTTGATCAAATCACTGATTCAACCTCCAGCCCCTCTCTGCTCCCTGGGGGTTGAAGTGTGGGACTCAAAAGTTCCAACCCTCTAATCACATAGGTGGCTCCCTCGAGAACCAACCCCTCCCCACCTATAGGTGGCTTAGGGGCAACCCAAAAGGCCCCTTTATATCTCTCACCACTTAGGAAATTCCAAGAGCTTTTAGAAGCATTGTGCTAGAAGTGGGGATGAAGACCAAATATATATTTCTTATCATAAACCACAGTATCTATCTCACATGCATTATCTCCCCACAACCCTTTACTGTGGGTATTGCAATTATCTCCACTTTACAAAGAAGTAAATTGAGACTCAGAGGAGTGAAATAATTTGCCCAAGCTCACACAGTGACACAGTGGCCAAGCTGGGCTTCCAGGTGTATCTTGCTCCGGAGCTGAGTGCTTTCTTCCTCCTTTGTGTGAAAGTCAGGCCAATGACCGTGTTCTGTTTGCTGAGGCAGGCAACATCAAGTCCTGCAAAAGGTCCACTATTTATCAACATGTGACTTGGAGAAATTACCTTCTCTTTGGAGCCCTGGTTTCTTCTATTAAAGGAAGATAACGATACCTTCGTCACTGACTTGCGGGAATTCATTTGAGTGAGCAATTGTGCAGGAAGCACTGGGTCAGTGCCTGGCATACGAACAAATCTTGGTTCTTTCCTAGAGCGAGTGTTCTTCAACCTGAAGTATGGCAGTCAGTAGTTACAGACTGTGGACCACAGTCCAGGCTTATCTGATGACTTGCTGGATGGAGATGTGGATCGAGTACCGTTCTAGCTCATCCACTAGTAGCAATAGGCCCTTGGGGGTCTGCTGTGGACTCAGCAAGTTTTCACATTGCTACTGAGGACACCTAAGCCTGAGCACATGCTTCCTGAAGAAACAGCACTTGATCACTGCACCTGTTACAAGGTCACATGGCACAACCTGCAAGAATGAGCCAGACTGTGGTAGAGTCTTCCTTTCACTGCCGCTGCTTTCCTGCTGTAATCTTTCACTGACCCCTTCTAGACACCTTCAGAAAACACAGGAACTGGGAACTTAGATCTAATACACATTAAATAAAAAAATCTCTCAGTGGCTTCCTTCTCAACTGTATAGCAACGCTCACCATCGGCTTTACGATGCTCCAGCCACACGTGCTTTACCTCTGTTCCTTGAACACTGCAAGTTCCATGCTGCTGGCATCTGCACCTGCTCTTCCTTTTTTTTTTTGTCTTTTAAATAAATGTTTATTCAGCAGCTGTATATTCACAGAAGAAATAACTTTTTCAATTATTTATTTTTAACTTTTTATTTTATATTGGTGTATAGTTGATTAACAATGTTGTGTGAGTTTCAGGTGTATAGCAAAATGATTCAGTTATACATATACATGTATCTATTCTTTTTCAAATTCTTTTCCCATTTAGGTTGTAACACAATAATGAACAGAGTTCCCTGTGCTATATAGTAGGTCCTTGTTGGTTATCCATTTTAAATATAGCAGTGTGTACATGTCAGTCTCAAACTCCCCAACTCTCTCTCCTCTGCACCCTTCCCCCTGGTAACCATAAGTTCATTCTTTGTGAGTCTGTTTCTGTTTTGTAAATAAGTTCATTTGTATCATTTTTTTTTAGCTTCCACATATAAGCCACATCACACGATATTTCTCTGTCTCTGTCTGACTTCACTCAGTATGACAAACTCTAGGTCCATCCATGTTGCTGCAAATGGCATTATTTCATTCTTTTTAATGGGTGAGTAATATTCCATTGTATATATATACCGCAACTTCTTTAGCCATTCCTCTGTCAATGGACATTTAGGTTGTTTCCATGTCTTGGCTATTGTAAACAGTGCTGCAATGAACATTTCAGACTATGTTTTTATCCTGATACATGCCCAGGAGCGGGATTGCAGGATCATATGATAGCTCTATTTTTAGTTTTTTAAGGAACCTCCATACTGTTCTCCACAGTGGCTGTACAAACAATCAATGCTGGAGAGGGTGTGGAGAGAAGGGGAGCCTCATACACTGTTGGTGGGAATGTAAATTGGTACAGCACCTGCTCTTCCTTTTGAAAGAAGTCTCTTTTCTTGGCTTTTTGTGCTCCTGGCTTCTTATCATCCTGTAGATACCATCAGAGATTCCTTCCTGACAACCTCATCTAAGGGACCAATGTCTCTCATCTGTTACTTTCGAATAATTTATCCCTTTAAATTTCTTTCTTTACTTTTATTAATATTTGAAATTATAACATAAACTTTATGAGGCCAGGGATTCTTGTCTGTTTTGCTCACAGTTCTAGTGACTGAAGCAGTGTTTGGCAACTCATATTTATTGAGAGAGTGAATGAATGAATGCATTGGTTTACCTAGACATTATTACTTACTTATCTTCTCCTGTTGGAATGTAAACTCTCTGAGAGCAGGATCTTGTCTGTTCAGTTTGCTACTGTCCCCTAGGGCCTAAAACAGTGGCTCACGCAAGGTAGAAACATAATAAATATTTTTAATGACCCAATAAAACTTGGACTCCAAAAGCTAGCAGGCTCACTGCTCATAGGATTAAGGTCCAAAGTAGAAGTACAAATGGACACCCATATACCATGTGTCTAAATATTCATAAATCAAGCTAACAAATTTAATAAAATATGGTCTATTCTTCTACCTTCATTGATAATTTTTAATAATCTAGGAAAATGGAAGTTTGGACTCTAGGGCTCCTAATAGTTCTAAAGTTATGTACTGAAATGTGGTGTCATGGGCAGAGGTGGCCCTGGCTGGCCAACCATGCTCATGGCCCACACTGCTCCTACCCTCTGCTCCATCTCAGACCTTGAGGATATTTAGCCCATATATTCAAGCTCTGTTTATAACCCTCTTGCAAAGAGTCACCCCTTGTACGTTCTTTGGGCCTGAAGGTCTGTCAGTGGGGGATGGACCCAGGGAAGAAGCCCTACACAGGCCGTAAAAGTCGACTTGGGGGCTGTTTTTTTTTTTGCGGTACGCGGGCCTCTCACTGTTGTGGCCTCTCCCCTTGCGGAGCACAGGCTCCGGATGCGCAGGCTCAGCGGCCAAGGCTCACGGGCCCAGCCGCTCTGCGGCATGTGGGATCTTCCCCGACCGAGGCACGAACCCGTGTCCCCTGCATCGACAGGCGGACTCTCAACCACTGTGCCACCAGGGAAGCCCGGGGCTGTTTTTAAGTAGCAAACTTAAAGCAGGGAGCATGGTCTGGGGGTGGTGGTGGTTCCAGGCTATGGATGGGTACAACCCCTTCACTTGATCGACTCACCATCCCAGGTAGAAGGGCACAGCTGGAAGAAGGGCAGAGCAAGGCCAGCTAAAATTCATGGCCTTGATCTTTAGACAGGAATGTGTGGAACGATGAGGGATTAACAGATCTGCATTTAAGCAGGTACAGAGGAGGGAAAGGAGGGAAGGAAGTGTAGAGGTTATCTGGGATGGGTCGGTGGTGAATTTGGCTGCTGTGCCAGTCTCCCCGTGCGTTTATGATCCCTGTCTACTGCTGGAAGACAAATGGTGAGGGAGCACAGTCACTCAGAGTAGACAGAGGCGAGATGACAGGTTTTGAGCTGAAGGGTGATAGGCTGGTCCCAGAGCATAATTCCATTAACATTACCCAAATCATACCGAATAGATTAGTAATGCTGGTGGATCACCTTAGTTCATTTCTCAGTAAAATGAAATTGATGTGAAAAAGTGTTCTCTCCATGACATTCAATGAAAACTTGAGGAGAAAAAGCACATGTAAAGAATAAACTATTCTATTGAATGTAAAACTGAGAAAAAATATCCATAAGTGAACTTTTGGAGGCCGATGCTACATATGAGTTTATTCAGAAGACCTTATACATAGGTAAATTCAAATCTAATTTATTTCAACAGTTTCGGGGTTTTGAGCATCTTCTAAGTGCAGACACATGCTGGACACTGGAGACTCAAAGATAAGCAATTTAGGAGCTCAGTCCTCAGGAAACACATAGATTTTGAGATGATCTAAAGAAAGATTTGTTGCATGCTCTTCTAGATTCATGCCTGTATCCCTTGCTGTTTATTAAGTTTTTTTATAAAAAAATATCTTGAAAGCATTGTACTTTTCCTCTTAAAACCTTTTAGGTGAAAATGAATAGATCGAATGTTTAGTTAAAAGAAATTATTTAACTTTTTAAATCAAAATTCTACCAGTGCAAATATTGAGCCTCTTTCATTTTTGTTAATTTGACTTAAAGGCTCTTAAAAAATGCATTAAGGTTCCTCAATGTTTCACTTTAATTGTAATTTATGTTCCTTCCTTCATTTAGCCTCTATCTTTCAGGCTTTCTTTTCACCCTTTATTTTCATTTTACCTCATAGCAGTGTTACAAGTCATCACCTTTCTCAGTAAAAGGGCTTGCTGTAGTCAATAACTATGTGATTTTAAAATATGATAAGTTCTTCTAATTGCTTTAGCTAATAAAATGGCTTGGAACTGATAAGCCTGAATAATGCTGCTTAATTGCCTTTGCTAAAGATAGAGTTGGGTGGCAATTGTAGTCTTTTAACTTTAAAAAAGCAATACAAATGTTAGAGAAAATGATACAAACTCTTGAGGAAAATGGTACTTAAATTCTTTTCTTGTTGGTAAGAGAAAATATAGAAGAATTTAGACACAACTCAGTTGTATAACTTTATAAACTCATAGTTTCATAAAAATTATTTTTTTCTAAAACACAATAAAGCACAGCAACAAAAGAAAGGATAGATTGAGTGCATAAAAAACAACAACAACAAAAAAACACTTTTGTACTTCAAAGTATACCACCAAGGAAGTTAAAAGACAACTCACAAAAGAGGAGAAAACTTTTGTAAGTCATATATTTGATAAAGGCCTTGTATCCAGAGTATATAAAGATGTCTTATAGCTTAACAATAGACAAATTAAAAAATGGGCAATGGAAATAGACATTTCTTCAAATGGAGAAATAGATACTTCTCCAAAGAAGTTGTACAAATGGCTTGTTAATGCATGAAAAAATGCTCAACATTATTAGCCACCAGGGAAAAGCAAATCCAAACCACAATGAGATATCACTTCACACTCACTCAGATGGCTAGAATCAGAGAGACATAATGACAGGAGTTGGTGAGGTTGTGGAGACATGGGAACCCTCATACATTGCTGATGAAAATGTCAAATGGGGTAACTGTTTTGGGAAACAGCTGGGCAGTTCCTCAAACGATTAAATATAGAATTATGTGTGACCCAGCAATTCCACTCCTAGGTATTGACCCAAGAGAAACGAAACACATGTCCACTCAACTTGTACATGAATATTCATAGCAGCATTATTCATAATAGCCAAAATGTGGGAGCAACACAGATTTCCATCAGTTGATGAGTGGACAAACAAAATGTAGTTTATCCGTACAATGGAATATTATTTGATAATAAAAAGAAATGAAATACTGATATATGTTACAACATGGGTGAACTTTGAAAACGTTATGCTAAATGAAAGAAGCCTGTCACAAAAGACCACATATTGTATGATTCCACTTATATGAAACGTCCATAAAAGGCAGTAAAGTAGATTAGTGGTTGCCTAGGGCTGGGGTAGTTGGGAGGAAAAGGGCAGTGGCTACTGATGTGTATGGGGTTTCTTCTTAGAATGATGAAAATGTTCTATTAGATACTGGTAATGGTTACACACTCTGTGAAAATACTAAAAACACTGAAAAGTACATTTAAATGGATTGATGATATGGTATGTGAAGTATATATCAAAAAGCTGTTATAAGACAATTATCTGCTATTAAAATTTTGTAATCTTTATTTCTGTGTTTCAGAGCCTCCTTGGAGCTTTCTAAGGTAACAAATGCTTTTAACTAGATAGTTTAAAAGAGAGTTTTGCTGTTTCTACTATATTATACAAATATAATTTCATCCTTTGCTTTGTTTCTCAGTAGTGACATTTAACCAAATCTATTTTAAGTGATTTTATTTTATAATAAGCTCCAGAGAGTAATCATAACTTGAGGGTGACACTTTTCTTTTATACCGCCTGAGTGTTTAATGTGAGTGATTAATCTGTTTGGTTCTTAGAAGTTCTGAGAAAGATTTCAATTTGAACTCACCCAAATTCTCCTCCTCTGCTCCATCACTCCCCAGTACGAGCCTCCATTATTTTTTTTCTTGCCTGTGAATAGCCTCCTAATAGGCCTCCCCACATCCTCTCTGATCTTGGTCTGGTCTATTCTACACACAGAAGCTAGACTTTTTTTCAAAATGCCAATAGCACCATTTCATTCCCCAGGTATAAAACTCTTCATTGCCTCTTGTTTGCTCTTAAGGGTGAAAGTCTTCCGGGTGGCCTCTCAGGCTCTTCAAGCTTGGGCCTTTCCTACCTTTTCAGCCCCATCTCCCACTACTCTCCTTGCTCATCCAGGCCAGCCACATGAGTCCCTTTCTGTTTGCAGAAACACATGCTCCTGCTGTGGAACTGCTTCACATATGGCTCCCTGCTCCTGGAGTCCTGCTTCCCACTCCCACTCCAGGAGAGTGGTTATCCCCTGGATATCCCCTCCAGGTCTCTGGTTATCCCCTACTCATGTGTCAGATCTCAGCACCATCTAGGCTTGGTTCCTTGGCACTGTGTCCCATTCTGCCATAGTCCTTACCTTAACTTGCAATCGCACGTTCGTTACCAAAGGGATAGCAGGTGGTACAAGTCCGAGTCTACTCTTCCAGCCATCGTACCACATCACCTCCCGTGTCCATCAAAGTGTGTCCCCCAAAATAGAAGACTACAGAGGAGGCTGTGACAGGCTCGGAGTTGGGGAGAAATAGAAGGCCCTTCAAGGGAGATGACATTTTGACAGAGTTCAGGAGGGTGGGTTGTGCTAGGCAGAGAATGGGGGTGGGACAGCATGTGCCAAGGCACAGAGGCACAGAAAATGCTGTGTTTAAGGAAAAGCAAGGGTCCAGTGTGGCTACCCCCTGGACTTTGGGGCAAGGAGTGAGGGCTGGGTGAGGCAGGAAGCAAGGCAGGGCTACAATTGGAAGGTCAGGCTGGTCCTACATTACAGAAGGCCTTGTGGACAATGGAAAGTCCCTGAGAATTTCCAATAGGAAAGTGATTTGAATAGGCCTTTCTGCTACAAGGATGACCTTGGGAGAAGGGCAGAGGGTGAACCAGAAGGAAAGAGACCCAAAGCAGAATGGCTGGTCCTAACAGGGGAACAGTTGAGAACCATGAGACCCCAGTGTAGAGCTCACCGGTGGGCCAGCAGTGGGAGGCATGAACAGTTAGGGCCTGGCTGTTCAAGAACAAAGTGGTTCCAGCTTCAGAGAGCAGGCCGGACGGACTCTGGGCAGATATCGAAGTGTCTCTTGTCACACTATGAATAAAAGAAGGGGAAATGTCTCCTTTCTAGGAGGTTGTGAGAAATATCTACTTTGCTTCTGAAGAGGGTTATCTTTGCAGACAAGGCTTAAATTATACAACTTGATTCCCTTTGTCTTACCACTCTTTACAAGAACACTGTAAAACAAAGTGAGAGAATTAATCAGTATTAAAACTGCAAAATTCTTTCACAAGCAGCCTTGTTGGTGGTCATTATAATGATGACCTTACATATATAAATTTAAACTAAATATATACATAACTAATTCTATATGTATTATATATAGAATTAGTTTAAAAGTCTCAAATCATGAGGTAAAGCATGAAACTTCTTTTCCAATCTAATCATTGTCTCCAGTAGACTTTGTATAACCCACCTTTTCCACTGGGTAGAAGGCACTTCTAAGTTCAAATTAGTATGATTCCATACTTCTTGTTTTTATTCTCTTTAATAGATTTTATTTATTTAGTTATTTTTGGCTGCGTTGGGTCTTCATTGCTGCACACGGGCTTTCTCTAGTTGCTGCTAGAGGGGACTGGTCTTCATTGCGGTGCACTGGCTTCTCATTGCAATGGCTTCTCTTCTTGCAGAGCACAGGCTCTAGGTGCATGGGCTTCAGTAGTTGTGGCTCTCAGGCTCTAGACTGAAGGCTCAGTAGTTGTGGCACACGGACTCAGTTGCTCCGCGGCATGTGGGATCTTCCTGGACCAAGGCTTGAACGGTGTCCCCTGCATTGGCAGGCGGATTCTTAACCACTGCACCACCAGGGAAACCCTGATTCCGTACTTCTTAATCATATTCAATTATTAAAACAGCCGCTTAGGTATTAAAACTTAGTTCTATTAATTACAATCTTTCCCCTGTTTTTCCAGCACAGGCTAGACTGTGGTTCCAGCAGCCAGCCAAGGAGTCAGAGTTGAAGAGTGGTCTCTTGTTCTCCACTCCTCCAGCCTCTTCTTTTTCTTCTCTGGTGCTGGGGAGGAGAGGGGATACAGGGATGGTAATCACTGCTGATATGACTCATGGTCATGAGTCTACAGACTCCTTGTGGATTACTGCAGGTCCTGAAAGACTCCACGGCAGAGGGACTCGGCTCTAAGCAGTGTCCCTGGGTTTTGATGTTTGCATGTCAAGCTCATCCATGTCCTTCCTTTGACATCCCAGTTGGCCTCCCATCACAGCCCCTGCTTCACTCAGTTCTTTAACCCAGGTTGTGGTGGTAAACTTGGGTCCAAGTTTACCCCGTTTGGTCCAATTTTGGAAACTGGAGCTATTGCCAATGAACTGGGAATTGACAAGGTGGTCCTGGATTCCACTATGACAGGCTGTACCCCAGCCCATCTTGGACCTATGACCACATTTCTCTTCCAAAACACCAGGACAGAAGATGTAAGCCTGCTGTTGAGTAAACTTTCAATCTAGTAACAAAATGAAGAAGGTCTCCTTCTTGCAGATACAAGTATATATTAGAATGGTGATCCTGCAGACTTTGTTCCCTGACACTGGAGAAGGGGGCATCCTTACTGCCTCTGCGAGGGAAAGGAAGACACATCATGAGCCATTGATATTGCCGGATCTGTAGTAATTGTCCTATAGCTTTCATGGTAAAACTGTCAACCTTCATCAACATCCCTTATCCCAAGGCATGTGGGAATCTCAAGCAGAGAATGGGGCCTGTTTTGAACTAGACCGTGCAGATTTCAGTAGCTTTATTCATAGTGGGCAGCATCTCCACTGCAGTCCTGCCATTTTCAGTAGCCACAGGGGAGCAGACAGAGGTCCTAATTAGTGTATCATACCAATAACTCCTTTATTATGATGTACTAAGGCAGGAAGAATAAATAGCATCATCTCGAGGACCAATTCTAATCTATCTGTGATGGTTTTCCATGGCAGTTGTGTTGAGAGCCATTAGTGCCAGTGTCTGTGAGTGGTCAGCAGTCTCTAAGCCCAGCGGGAGAGAGGTCTTAAATAGTATCAAAGTATATCTGAATATTACTTTTAAAAATATGCAATCTTATTACTTTTGAGTGGATGATGTCACTGTAGCTAGGCAAAAAGTGTGGCCTAGTAAAGGGCCTACTTCAATGACTAGATGAGCTATTTGCATTTTGCATCTAAGCAGGATTTGTCTTTGCATAGATGGCAACTGGATTGTATAGAAGTAAGTGTTTGTGTGTTTTCTCCAGTACTTAAGAACTCCCTTGAGAATCTTATGTTTACTATCACTGCACAGATTTTTCTTTTGTACACAGTAGAAAGGTCAGTGCTTACCCAGTTCCTTCCTGAATTATAGCACATTCTAAATGAATAAAGTTAGAATTAATGAGGTCTATTGTATGTCATTTATTTACAGAATTTTGTGCCCTTCTGATTTGCTGAACAGCTAACGCTGTCCCTGATGTTTGTTTTCTTTGTGAATACCTGTGTTGTGTTGTATGTTTTGGAGTAAAATCTATGAGGAGTCACAGACATTTTAGCTCCATTAATTGTCCCTGGAGACAGTTGAAACCAGTGGTTAAACACTGGGCTCTGGAGTAAAGCTCCTGGATGTGAAATTCCACCATGTACCACTTTGGGAAAGTTTTTAAACCTCTCTAAATCACGTTTTCATCTGTAAAAGAGAGCTAATAAGGATGATTAAGTGTGATTAAAAATATAAGGTGCTTTTTTTTTTTTTTTTTTGCGGTACGTGGGCCTCTCACTGTTGTGGCCTCTCCCGTTGCGGAGCACAGGCTCCGGACGCGCAGGCTCAGCGGCCATGGCTCACGGGCCTAGCCGCACCGTGGCATGTGGGATCTTCCCGGATCGGGGCACAAACCCGTGTCCCCTGCATCGGCAGGCAGACTCTCAACCACTGCGCCACCAGGGAAGCCCAAGGTGCTTTTTTTCTTCTAAAAAAATCATAGTGCCTCACACTTAGTAAATGTTAGCTATATTTGTGGTAGTGGCATTGGATCAACTCATTATAATGATGTGTATATAAGTACTTGATAAGTATCTATCAAGTGATAATAGTGATTCTCAACCAGGGTTGATTTTTCCCGCTGGGGGACATTTGGCAACGTGGAGACATTTTCGTTTTCATTATTGGGGAGGTGTTAGTGGCATCCACTAGATAGAATCTGGGGATGCTGTTAAACATCCTACAGTGTATAGGATAGCCCCCCAGAACAAGGAATTATCCTGTCCAAAATGTCCATAGTATTATGGTTGAGAAACTGTAGTAAAGATGGCTAATAGGAGGCAGTAGAGGAATCCTGAAATATACAAATGTATCTACAACTAAGGTGTTTTGTTTATCTTCTTTAATATTTAAGGTTAAAAAAATATTACTTCCTATATATAGTTATTTCTTGTTAATAGCTGACACCTGAGATACTGCTCCAATGACCCAGAAAGAGTTTTTCCAATTGCTTTGTGGGCACGAAATATGCTTCTTAACCTTTCTGGTAGATTTATACACAAGAAACAAAAATTTTGAATTAAATCACTGGTCATACTGACTTTGTATGACTCCTTTGTTGTGAATTTTTGATAATTGCCAAATTGCCCACTTCCAGGAGAACCAAAGAAGAGAGAAATTATTTGTTTATATGCCTATATTTTCCCCCTTTACTGGGGCCAAGTCACAGAAAAAATAGAATCATCTTTCTTAAAGTGTGATCCAAAGACTCCCAGTTCAGAATCACCAAACATTCCAGTGCTAGAATTTCTGTGTTCTTCGTGAAATGGACTGAGTCAGCATCTTTTGGGGGGTAAGGCCAGGGAATCTGTGTTTTCCAAAAGATTCCAAGTGATTCGAAGCATTCTCCAATATATAAGTGGTGTCAAAGGGTAGCAGGTAGAGCCGTGATCCATGTGGTTTTGTTTGGGGTTTTTTTTTGCGGTACGCGGGCCCCTCACTGTTGTGGCCCCTCCTGCTGCGGAGCACAGGCTCCGGATGCGCAGGCTCCGGACGCGCAGGCTCAGCGGCTATGGCTCACGGGCCTAGCTGCTCCGCGGCATGTGGGATCCCGGACCGGGGCACGAACCCGTGTCCCCTGCATCGGCAGGCGTACTCTCAACCACTGCGCCACCGGGGAAGCCCCGTCCATGTGGTTTTATTTTTTGCATCAGATAGTCTGTGAACCTGGAGTAGAACATATAGATAACCAGAGCTCTTTGGTTTGGCATTTTCTTTTATTTTTGCCCTGAGAAGGCAAAATGTTCTGCCCCTGAAGATACTAGTTCCATTTTCAATAGAGGAACGTGCTGTTTGAGCCCTTGGTAAAGCTATGAGAATGGAATAGCTGTGGACAAAGGCCAGATGATTCTATATTTAGAATGTTCTCTGGGGCTGAGTCCATGACAAATTTATCTTGTTTCTCTTAGAATTGCCTGGGTTTGTAAAGCAGAGAAACTTTGACTAAATTCCAGCAGTTCAAGGGAGGTGAAATTTAGGGTTATTTATATGTCCCTTAGGAAGGATGATATATCTAAAAGCACATTTCTCTTCCTTCTTCATACATCAGTTCTTAAGTTAAAATAACATCACACCTTTGGCTCTTATTTTACATGTGGTACACCTTTCCAAGTGCCAGTGTAAAGTCTACTGATGCTAATTACTGACAGGAATTACATGTTTTGAGAGAGGAGTGGGAGGGGAGAACAAATTAATTCGACACTAATTTGCATTCTTCTGCCAAGTTTGAATTGGGACCAATTTGTAAACTGAATTATCTCTCTAGCCTTGATAAAGTTTATAATAATGCTGAAGTTTCTTAACTCATGGCAGTGCCTTTTTAATAAAGACACATTCACAGCTGCAGTCTTGGCGCCTTGTAACATATTGCTAATAACTGGACTAATAAGATTTTAAAGTTAATTGAAAGGAGGGGAAAACCCATAGAATCTGATGCAGCTCAAATCGGTTGGTGTTTAAGAGGCTGACCAAGCAAAACTGCAAAGAGAGAAGAGGGTAAAACTTGTTCATTAGTGATTTGCCAATGACGCTCCTTTTTTTTTGGACAAAAAGTTATCACTTTTACATTTCTCTTAAAACAATTGATAACATTTAACAAAGATTTTTCAATGCACATCATTTCTTTTTACAGAATTCCCCAAGATAGCCAAGGAGGTAACACATAGATAACTCATCATTTTATAAAACTGATGGCCCGTGGAATCTGGGGCATATCCAACATTACATCACAGGCCAGAGGGAACTTGCATGCTCTAGCTTGGCTTTCATGGTCCAGTTGAAACGCTCATAGCACCCGTTAACACCAGGGCTCCAGGACATACGTGGTGAACATTAATATGATTCCGTCTGATTTTTCAAAGACCTTTCAAGCTTCTCCATTAAAACTTGCCTTCTTGCATTGTCTGTGTGTCCTTTTTCAAAGAACAGTTCTTTCCGTAGCTCTATACAGGGTAGTAACCCTGGTTCTAAGGTGTGCCAAGGTGAAGGTGACCCACAACATAAAAAAGGCACTTGCAGTATATGCTGATTTCAAAATGGCATCTGGAATTAGGGTAACAGAAGAGACAGATCCCAACAGTAGTGCTATCTGCCCATCTCTAGATGGTAAAATTCTACTGCCTCTGCCTGGTTTTTGAGCTGATTTGAACGGCTGCTTGTCTTTAAGTCCTTCAGAATATTTTCTTCTAGCCCAGTATAACCCAGGATATGATTTGGAACTCAGAAGTGTTTTTTTCCTTTGGGAAGTTTCTTGGCAATTCTTTTGGGCACTACTCCCAGACTACCCTCCCATAAATCACGCTAGACTCTGTTCTGATAATTTCTAGTTTGGGTATCCTTCTTTATAACTGGCACTATTAAAAGAAGCACACGTATGATATTCCAGTATGAGTTTAGATCACCTACATTTTGAAACCCTATCTTCATCCTCATTCTGAGACTCTTAAATTGTTGGTGGATCTGTAATAGGTATTTGCATGATAATCCATACCTACTTCTTACTTATCATGTATATATTCTATTTTCTGGCATAATATTTTGATTTGGGCAGGTTTTGCTGCCATTCTAGGGACATATCAGTCATAGCAGAGACAACATGGTTGTCTCCCAATGTCCATTCTTCCCTTCTATAGAAATATTTGTGACACAGCCTCTAACTTTTAGGTTGGCTTAAGGCTGCTTGGAATAAAGACCCCTACAGCTAAGGATTGCCATGGGACTAAATTCTGATCAATGTGGGTAAGTTAAAGCAGGCTGTTCAACTTCTGGAAAGTGTCCTTAAAAAGAAACAACATTCCTTTCTCCTCTGGTTTTCTTCCTGCCAGCTGGAATGTGGATGTAACAGCTGGTGCTAGAGCAACCATCTCAGGGGTAATCTAGAGAATCAAACCACGAACAGAGGAGCAATAAGAGAGAAGAAACCTGGATTCCTGGCACTGTTGTACCATACCAGCCCTGTGCCACTCAATGCCAACTTTTTTGAGAGAAAGAAATAAATATTATCTTGTTTATTTTGACTTTTCTGTTACTACTAGTCAAATTAAATACTAAGTAATTCATTAGTATTCCTCAATTCTCAACAACTCCTTTACAAACCTGCACTCTAATGTTTGGAATTCTTTCAAAAAGGTCTAAAACCCATCATCTCACAGTTTGTTAAAAGAATTAATGAACATGAGACCCTGAGGCATTATAATACATAGACTTAAATATTCCCTAAAGGGTGAATGACTAACACCAGATCTATTTCAGAGACCATGGTCAACATAGAGTTTCCCATATCAAAACTAGGGTTTCCCATATCAAAACCTTCTTTCTTAAGCCTGAGACTAGAAGGAAAATGTGTCTAGTTCTAGCTAGCTCTGTTTTACGGGGCATTAGATTGATCTCTTTATATGAAGGGTAGGGAGGGGAGACAAGACAAGGGCAAAAGTGTTGAAATCTTTTTCAAGTTTGGTCGAATAATGTAAGAGTTCTACCTCTGAACAACAGATTTCAGGTAGTTATTGAGTATTGTTTTTGAGTATCTCTCTTATTAAGAGTCCATACAATTAGACAGGGGACTTGTTTTCAAAGAAGCAAAAATGTATTCAAGGAATGTCTTAGCTTAAGTTCTTCAAATAGCAGGCCCTGAGATAAGGATTTAGATACTAGTAGTTTGTGAGATGATCCCAGGAAGCATGGGGAGGAGGGGAAGGGAAGTAACCAAACAGGTCAATGTCCTGGGTAACTAGGGCACAGTCACGTCAAGGATCTTCTGAGGACCTATGTGGAGTATGCCTCAGGATCTTCCCACCAAGGATGAGGAAGCGGGGGTATTGATCCGCCAACTCTCATCCTTCATTGATTGGGGATTTCTCCTGAGGATTTTAACTCATTGGCATTTCTGGCCTATCCTGTGCATGGGCTGAGAATCCTGTTGGGGACAGGCAGATAAGAAAACATCAGCCTATATGGGAACTGTGCATCAAGCTGAAAGTGACCTCTGGGACCACGCAAGGGGCTATGACCAAGGCAACAACCACATCTGAAACAGTCCGTCCCTTGCACTGCTTGGGTAACAGATTTAGTCCACACTGTTCTATCATAAAGAGAGAACTGCTGCTATAAGGCTACATAATAAATGCTTGATAGTATAATCTTAGAATCTCTAAGGAAGGGCAGATCTCTGTGGGCCATAGTGGTAAAAGGGGCGTTTATGTATGATATGAAAATCACTTTAGCCTTGAAGACTGGCCAGGATTTAAATAAGAGGAGAGAAGAGGTGGGGAATGGATACCAGGAGTGAGGCATATCATGTGCAAGGGCTTGGATATAAAAATGTTGAAAGGTACAATCTAGGAGTTGGTGGCTGAAATCAAAGTCTAGAATGGGAGATAAAGTTGGAAAAGAATTAAGGAATGTTTTCTCAGGGGCCTTATAGTTCAGACTAAGTGTTCTGGCTTGACTTCCTGCCAAGACATTCTTTTCTATTTAATGGGACTAAATTTATATATAATTAAAATTTCTAGTTCCAATTTAATGGAAAATATTATATGTTCTTACAGGGGTAATTTTAAAGCAACTGTTCTCAACCTTTTTTATTCTCTTGTGGTAGACATTAAAAAAATGATGTTAGCATGTAACACATACTTCATAGATAGAATATTTCTAATTTCCTGCATGTTAACTCCACACTTTTATCTGCAGCTCAGAGATGCCTATCAGAATGCAAACATACAACTATAAAGGCATTGGCGTGATTGAAAACAATCTAATTCAGTAAAAAGAAAATAATTTGCAAACGTTGATCCCTTAATGCTTATGGATTAACAAATTATTTGTGATACACTTCAAAACTCGTTGTGACATAATGGTGTCTCTAACACAATGGCTGACAACTATTGCTTTAAAGTCAAGGTTGCAAATGGGTGAACTGCAGGCAGAAGCCACAGGCAGGCTTTCTGTGATTGTCCCACAGTGTTAGCCTCAAAGAGATGGGGGCAGGAACTGCTTTCGACACTAAGGCAATGACAACAAGCTCACTCCATAAAACCAGGAGACAAAAGAAGAGTCAAAACCAAGGGAGTTTTCAAAATGGATTAAAGACCTAAATGTAAGGCCAGACACTATAAAACTCTCTGAGGAAAACATAGGCAGAGCATTCTTTGACATAAATCACAGCAAGATCTTTTTTGATCCACCTCTTAGAGTAATGAAAATAAAAACAAAAATAAACAAATGGGATCTAATTAAACTTAAAAGCTTTTGCACAACAAAGGAAACCATAAACAAAACAAAAAGACGACCCTCAGAATGGGAGAAAGTATTTGCAAATGAAGCAACCCACAAGGGATTAATCTCCAAAATATACAAACAGCTCATGCAGCTCAATAGCAAAAAAACAAACAACCCAATCCAAAAATGGGCAGAAGACCTAAATAGACATTTCTCCAAAGAAGACATACAGATGGCCAAGAAGCACATGAAAGAATGCTCAACATCATTCATCATTAGAGAAATGCAAATCAAAACTACAATGACATATCATCTCACACCAGTCAGAATGGCCATCATCAAAAAATCTGGAAACAATAAATGCTGGAGAGGGTGTGGAGAAAAGGGAACCCTCTTGCACTGTTGGTGGGAATGTAAATTGATACAGCCACTATGGAAAACAGTATGGAGGGTCCTTAAAAAACTAAAAATAGAATTACCATATGACCCAGCAATCCCACTCCTGGACATATATCCAGAGAAAACCATAATTCAAAAATATACATGCGGGGGCTTCCCTGGTGGCGCAGTGGTTGAGAATCTGCCTGCCGATGCAGGGGACACGGGTTCGAGCCCTGGTCTGGGAAGATCCTACATGCTGCAGAGCAACTAGGCTCGTGAGCCACAACTACTGAGCCTGCGCGTCTGGAGCCTGTGCTCCGCAACAAGAGAAGGCCACGATAGTGAGAGGCCCGTGCACCGCAATGAAGAGTGGCCCTCACTTGCTGCAACTGGAGAAAGCCCTCGCCCAGAAACAAAGACCCAACACAGCCAAAAATAAATAAATAAATAATAATTAAAAATGAATAAAAAAGTATATATATACATGCACCCCAGTGTTCATTGCAACACTATTTACAATAGCCAGGACATGGAAGCAACCTAAATGTCCATCAACAGAGGAATGGATAAATAAGATGTAGTATATATATATACAACAGAATATTACTCAACCATAAAAAAGAACAAAATAATGCCATTTGCAGCAACATGGATGGACCTAGAGATTGTCATACTGAGTGAAGTAAGTCAAGACACAGAAAGACAAATGACATCGCTTATATGTGAAACCTAAAAAAATGGTACAAATGAACTTATTTACAAAACAGAAGTAGTGTCACAGATGTAGAAAACAAACTTATGGTTATAAGGGGGGGGAGGGATAGATTGGGAGGTTGGGATTGACATATACACACTACTATATATAAAATAGATAATAAGGTAATAAGAACCTGCTGTATAGCACAGGGAGCTCTACTGAATACTCTGTAATGGCCTATATGGGAAAAGAATCTAAAAAAAAAAAGAGTAGATATATGTATATGTATAACTGATTCACTTTTCTGTACACCTGACGCGAACACAACATTGTACATCAACTATACTCCAATAAAAATTTAAAAGGAAAAAAAAAAAAAACTAAGGGAGTTTTGTCAACTGTGCTGCAAATATTCTCGCACTCTAAAATTCCCACAAGGAACCTAGCTGGAGCTGAGGAACACAGCTGCTCCCCTGGAGGGGGCCTGTTCCCTCTAGTTGATGCCTTCAGGCCTCCTTTACTCTCTTGCTTTACTCGAATGGCCTGAAGGCATTTGAGAATTAAATGCCACCTTTGGAGCATAAAAGGAACACCTGGTTTCTGGAGGCTCCCAAAGCAGCTGGCCTTGGAGTCTGAGAGCCTGTGTTCTTGATTCTTAGGCAATTGCTAAGTAGTCTCAGTTAGGGCATCTCTAGCTACAATAGCCTTCCTACCTTAGGGAAGACTATTTTCTATCTCCACACTCCTTCCATCAAATATACTATTCCGTCTCTTATATTTGTAGCTTAGAACCAACTTTTTCCTCTCTACAAGAGTCTAATGAGTATCTCCAAGGTCCCATTGATTTGTGACTCCTGAGGTCACCTTAATGGTTTGTTAAGATAGGATCAATTTGATTGATTGATTAATTAATAGCTGGATCAATAGCCTCTATTCATTCAGCAAACAACAGCTTTTATTGAGAAGCTGCTATTGACCAGACATAGTTTTAGATGCTCACGATAGAGCAATGAACTCCGCAGAATTCTCTGCCCTCAGTAAGCTTATCTTCTAGTTGGAGAAGTACCATCATAGACAAATAAATGTTTAATGTGTCAAATGGTGGAGGTACTAGGAGGAAAACAAAGCCGGGTAAGAGGTCGATGGGAGGTACGCTGTTTCATAGAGAATAAGGGAAGGTCTTTCTGAAGGTGTAATAAACCAGAGCCTGAAGGGTCACAGGAAGAGAAAGGTGTGCAGAGATTTGAAGAAGAGTATCTCAGGTATGAGAACAGTAAATTTAGTAATTCAGCGTCCCTGAATTGGGAGTGTGCTGCTTTTTATTTTTATTTTTTTAGAATTAGCAAGGAAGCCAATGTGGGTAGAGCTCAGTGAAAATTTAACAGAAAATTAAATTGGAAAAAGGGCTGGGAGTCAGATCATGCAGCGCTAGTAGGCCAGAAAAAGTATTTTGAACTGTATTCTGCATGATGGGTTTTTAGCAGAGAAGTGACATGATTTGAATTATTACTCAAAAGCATTACTCACGCTGCTATGGGGGAAACAGTCTGTAGTGAGGTGACAGTGGACACAAGGAGATCAATTAGAAAGCTATTGCAATATGGTAGCTTGGATTAAGATGATAGTAATGGAAGTGGTGAGAAGTGGGCAGATTCAAGGTAGAGGAAGAGCTGATAGTTTTGCTGTTGTGAGGTGTGACAGAAAGGGAAGCATCATGAATGACTTCAAGTTTTTGGCTGAACATGTGCACTGGTAGACTTTGAGATGAGGAGTACTGCAGGAGGAGAAGTTTTGGGGGTGTTGGTGGAAATCAGATTTGGTTTTGGATATGTTAACTTCGAGATGCTCATTCAACTTCCAAGTGGAAATAGGCATTTTGATATACAAATCTGGTGTTCAGGGGAGAATCCGGGGATGAAGAATTAAACTGGGGAGCCATCAGCATATTTCAAGCCTAGGACTGAATGAGATTATTTTTGAAGTGAGCATGCCTAGAGAAGAGGTCCAAATATTGTGCCCTGAAGCGAGGGATGAGAATACATGGTTGGGTTTGACCCATTTCTGGCTTAGACAAGACCAGTTTCAGTGGATGAGGAAAGTCTGATTAGAGAGGAGAATGTAGAATGGGCGGCGAGGACATGGAAGCAGCAAATATGGACACTCTATAGACGGGAACAAAAAGATGGGAGAGGGAGAGATGGCCATATGCTCACTGATAAAACTTAAGGTCTTCTTCCTTATGTCGTCTTGCAGACCCTAAGGTGTGGTTGGGGGAAAAGGGCCATGTTTCATGTATGAGTCAAACATCTGCTTCCTTCCGTCTTTTCCTTTTTCCCTGCTGTCTGCAAGTCTTGGTCTTCTGCATCCAGGCCCTGGTCACTGTTCTCTGTTCATTGCTTTGGTGCTGCCTCTACCAGTGCACTTGTGTCACTCATATGCTAGCACTGACCCACCCTGACCAGTGACACCCATAGAGCATCTCTTTATGTCTTTGTCCCTCCGTCATTGCTGCCTAGAGCTTCTCATCTTCAGCCTGTCCCTGCATTGCATGTGCCTATTGTGCTCTTAGGCTGAAGGAAAACAACTTTTTCTTCTCCCATTCCACGAATCTGTCCCATATGGTGGGAGTGTTGTCCACCCCTTGGTACTTGGCTGGCATATTAAGTCTTGGCTCCGTCAGAGCCAGGTCCCCTGTTAGAGCTGAAACTTACTTGTTAGCCTTTGTAAATTTAGTAAATCATATCGATTTTAAAATGTCCGTTAAAATATTTGTGTTTTGAGGCAAACAATTTTTGTCTCTTGTTTGATTCATCAGGGTCTGGGAGTCTTCTTCATATGGTTGTGTAAGTCTTTAATTTCTGAAAAGCAGAAAACATGCATATGTAGGAAATGACCTTGGGTTAGATCACTTAACTTGCTCGTCTGGGTAATCCCTCCCTAGTTTTTAACCATGTCTGTCCTTGGAAAACCAGTCATCTAAACAAGAATTTCGGAAGAGATATTGCTGTTTAATTCAAATGTCTAGTGTTTTACTCTCTTCCCATTTCTTACCTCTCCAATGGAGACCATTCTTAGGTGGTAGTTTCAAGTCTTAGGTAGAGAACATAGAACTTTCCCCGTCACTCATGCTAATTTTATCCACAGGAGTAATTTAGTCTGGAAAGTGGATGGGTCATCAACAAGGATAGATTAAGTGGATACTTTTGTTGTAAAGGTAGCATTTTAGACTCTCCTGGGAGCACTGATAACACTCTTCAAAGTGGTTCTTGTTGAACTCACTGAACCTTAAATTTGAAGATGAGGAAAGTTATACCCGTTACTCCTGTACTGAAATTTATAATCCATTTCTTAGATCTCCTTGCTTTGAAGTTTGTCTTTTTTTAATCATTGTTTATCATTTTGCCCCACTGACAGGAGGACTCTGAGGAGTTAAGAGATCTGTAGCTTTTTGTTATCAGTTCAAATTTATTGTGTCTTTAATAATTTTTGTAAATGGCAATTATGTTCATTTTGATGATGCCTTTTGGGAAAAGAGCACACAAGGAATCAGATTGCCCATGTTCTTCTAGAATTGCAGATTAAATTGTAAACTCAGCTAATCTTTACAAGTTATATTAGTCTTTTTGGGGCTCACTACCTGGGGGAGTGCTAGTTTAGCCTACTCATTAAAAAAAACAAACAAAAAAACCCCACAAAAATTTTTTAAAAAAGGGCATTAAAAGTGGACATCACCAACAGATATGAGCTATGATCACAGGGTGTTGAGCAAATTTTATCACTTTCCAGGTGTGCCATGATGGGAGAAACATCAGGAAGCCTTGTGCAATGAATCTACTCTCAAGTAGGCAGAAAAAAATAAAAAGAGACATTGTGTGGCAGAAGCAAATCAAGCTGTAATTTCTTGCTCTTTAGAAACATCAATTCAACCTTTTTTTTCTCCTCTTTAGGTGAACCACTTTCCCTTCTCTGCTTACCTTCAGTTGTTCTGTAATTATCATCCTTTGTGTTATTAGGTAGCTGTCCAATATTCGTATTTCTAATATGAAATGTACACATGAAAGTTTAACACGTTCACCCCTGTCTCTGGTACTCCACCAGCTTAAACTTAAAAAACTGGCATTGCCAAGGGAAAATACACACATATACATACTATCAAGACAAGTGAGTCAACCTAGCACAGATACACTGGGTTACGGTGCAGAGTGCAAGTGTAGGCATGAGCCCCTTGGATGAGATGGTGAAACAGGAAGGATCTGCGGCCACAGCTCAGGCTCTTCTCTCAGTCCTGTAAGAGGTTTAGAGAATATTGTCCTAAGCCCAGTAGAAAACAGCCACCCATACTGCTCAAGGCAAAAACAAACAGAAAAACAAAACTCCCTGTTATTTAGCATGCTTCCAAGGACTTTAATAAGCCATACGACTTCATAAATGGAGGATAACCAAATAGGAAAGCACCACTCTCAGATTGGAAGAAACCTGAAACAGTCTGGCCAGTTTCTCATTATAATGTGTGTTGTAACTAGATGAGTTCTGATAAACTCGGTTCAGAGGCCTAGAGAAGGAAAATTTTTCTAGTGTTTGGATGACTGAATTCATTTTCTTTGCTGAATTTCATTTAAGTTCTGGGTCAGATGAAAAAGGTAAGTTCTCATTCTTTCCTTTCCAGGTCAGAGAAGCACTACATTTGGTTTCACTATAAATCAAAGCCATTGGAAACTAAGGTCACGTGGCTCAATGTATTTCCCCAGCCTTTGCTTTATTCTGGGCCTCTGTGACCTGTGTGCAGGCAGAGAATTCAGACTCACTCTACCCTTCATTCTTGGCAACTATTTTTATTAACTTTTTATGAAAATTTTCTTTTTTTTTTATAATGTAAATGTAAAGATATTTCCTATTTAGTATTGTGAGAGCATGTGAATATATTTTGTTAAATGCCACCCTGAAGACAGAAAAGAAGATGGAAAGCCATAATAAACTTAGAGAATTGGTATGGGAAAAGTATTTAATCTAAGGCTTGAAACTTTTTCCAGCTTGCATTGTGTCATGATATGAAGTATTACTTTATGTAATTCTTCTGGGCATATCCAGGCATTTTATCAAGATTAGTGGATTGATTAACCAGCCCTCTTGGCATATTTGGGTTGTAAGCAGCACATGGTCAGTGTAAGAATGGGCGGGAAAGCCCTGCATCACAGGGCTGGGACTTCCAAACCTCACTAATATGATTAAAAAATCAGAGCCTCTAAAAATAGACTTCTTACCCCAGCATCTTTGAGAGTAGTCCTACTTTCAAATTCAAAAATAAGATCTTATTAACAAACCAAAGGGGAAGCTAGGACCTCATGTGTCCTAAGTTAATTCTAACTGAATCTTACTGTAGCAAGATTATAATATGGAATAGCCAAACATAGTTTTAGATGCAAATTTTATTCTATGATAAGACAGTGTTTTAAATTAGTCTCAGCGAGACTATATAATAATATCAAAATGTAAAACACAACTGGAAAGTGATATGATTAAATTATAAGAATTAAATTGTACCCATTTACCCAATGTAATAGGAAAGCATATGCCGGCTTGCTCTAGGACCCGCGCAAAGTCCATTCGCTAGAGAGTCTTCTTGTAAAGAGATCTGCCCAAACCATTGTCTAGATTTTATCTTTTCCATACTTTCTCTGTAACTCTTTTGGTGGGTCTTTCTTTTTGCAAAGAATGAACACATTCATCAACCTGAAGCCAAACTCTGGGAAATACCAAAAATACATACAACACAGACTCTGCCCTCCAGGAGTTTGCGTTCTGGTTGGAGATACAAGACATGCACAGGAAGCGTTTGAAGTGGTGTGTGACTGGGTAACTGAACTGATCCTACAGGGACTGGGAGATTAGAGGGCCAGTGTGATTGGAATGTTTGGGAAACATTTTTTGGGAGAAGTTAGGATTTGATGGATGGACAAGATCTAAAAAGGAGGAGACAAGGCAAGATGCCTTGGGGATATGGCATTACTAAAAGTAGAAATAAGGGAGTGAGCTCAGAATGTATTCATTCAGTAATTATTTATGGAGTGCCTGCCAGAAAAATATGCAGTAAATATGATGAGGTCTTGCCTCTCATGAAGTTTCCATTCCAGTGTGATGAGATAGACAATAAAAAGAAAACAAAAGCAAAATATTTTTAGATTGTGAATGTGCAATTGATGAAATAAACAAGGTGAAGCGATAAAGAGAGGGAGGTGGGGGTGGGAGTGTAGTCAGTGTTTCTCAAGATTTTAACGTGCATGTGAATCTCCCAGAGGTCTTTTTAAAAGTTAGATTCCGGTTCAGATGTTCTGTGGGTGGACCTGAGAATCTGCATTTTCAAAAAGATCCCAAGGGTTTCCAGTGCTACTGGTCCACAGCCCACAGTTTGAGTAGTGAGGCTTTAGATGGTATGATCTGAGAATCTTGGGTGATATAAGGCTGGATGTAGCACAGGAATCCTGGTAAAATAGGGTGAGGAGGAAGAAAGAAAGAGAAGGTTAAGAGAAAGATTGGGGCCAGACTGAGGGGCACCTAGACTGCCATGATTAGGCCCACGGAGGTAGGACTTTAGCATCAGAGCCAGTGTTGAAAATGCCTCATGTGGCAGACACTTAACGGGATGGAGTCGAGTAGGGCTTACCAAGCATCATGTCAGGACACACATAGAAAATGATGCTGTCACTGCAGAGTGGAGAAAAGTGGGCTTCTGCTTGGGGAAGATCTGGGTTAAAAGGACAAAAGACTCAGGACATAGGATTTCAGTAATCCAAGGACACCAGGATGAGCCCCTTGTATATGGAAAGGCAGGAGTGAACAGGAGAAACAACAGAACCAAAAACATTTTTCATTTAGAATTTTGTGAGTGTTTGGTTATACACTGTGGAGAAGGGAGATGGTTTTAGGGGTGCTGGGACCTCAAAAATTCCACAGGCTGCTGAACACACATGATTGGCACTCAAGTGAGAGTTCTGCCCAGGAGTTAAATTTTTTTGAGTCAAACCCTAAGAGTTTAAGATGTGTAAACAAGTAATTCCTTTCAGGACAAGAGTATGAAGAAAAGAAAAGAAGAGCAGATTACTGAAGACTGTACTTCAGGGAATATTTACAGCCTGTGGAAGGAAAAAGTGGAGCACAGGAAGAAGGCATTTTTTTCACTTTCTTCCTTTATTGGGAAGCAGACACAGGGCACACAGGGTGGGAAGCAGCCTGACGTCTCCCGGTGAGACCCAGGACAATGGAGCCAGAGCCAGGGACACCACGGTGGCCAGGCTTACGCCCAGCATCATCACCTAGTAGGGAGAGGAGGTGGACCCTTCCACACCATGGTCTCTAGTCTTCCCCAGGAAGATCAGTGGCCCCACCATGACATCTGCTTCTTCTGTCATGTGCTTGCCATTTCAGGGAAACACACTGCCCCTCCAGGCAGGAGAGCTGGTGAGAAATATAGGAGGATCAAAATGTTGCCAGGAGTAATAGATGTCCAGTGTGGGCGCTGGATACTGTGTGTTTTAGGACTTTGACAGTTGTCGCTGTCATTGTAGATATGCTGATTGTGAAAGCAGGTCTTTAATTCTACTACATTGTCCCTGCCTCCCCAAAGCTCTCTTTTAGACCACAATTGTTTGTTCAAGCATTTCCACCCGACCAGTCCCTTCCATCTCCATGGCGGAGGGGCAAGAAGAAATGGAAGGTGACCAAGAAGAGGCCCAAGTCTGGACCATTGCAGAATCTGAACTTCCACAGCTACTATGGGTCCCGAAGCCCACGGTTCTCTGCAGGATGCACTGTTGATATGCACCCTAGGGAATGGGGAGGGAGAAGAGAGCTTTCCTTTGTCTTTGCTTGTATTTTATAGGGAAGTTAAGTCCCGGAGAGGCTCAGTGAGTTTTGAGAGAAAATTACATCTGTTAGCAGTAAGCTAAGAATGAGGACCCAAGTTTTCTCCACTTTCTGAGTGGTGATCTTTTTATTGCAACTAGAGTAAACAGTGAGCAACGTTAAACACAGAGGGTATATATAGCATCCCTCGCCCCTGAGTTGATGGGAGCTTTCATTTTTGCATTCATTGACCTTTACTCTTTAGCCTTTTTAGATTCAGGACATAAGGTGACATTTTTATGTTTACTGTATTCCGCATGTTATGAATGCAGGAAAACCTTCAGTGAATGTTTTAGGCAGCTCCACATCGGAATACTAGGTGGCAGTCTAACACTGCCTTTGGGTATTCAGAACTCCCGTCTGGTTTTAACAATGGCATTTTAACAAAAAGTTTTGGAGATATTTAAAAAAAAAAAAAACTTCAAATGGAAGCTTTACGGAAATAAGTAAATGAAGGTGTGTGATGCGTTTGTAAACTATCTTTCCACAAACCCATAGTTTTAACTACAAATTACATATGCAATTGAATGAAATACTAAAAACTTAAGACTTAACCAGAGAGGACATCCAGGGTTGCTTCTAGAACCCAATTATTCTTTTTTTTTTTTTTAAATTAATTAATTAATTTTTGGCTGCATTGGGTCTTCGTTGCTGTGCGCAGGCTTTCGCTAGTTGTGGCGGGCAGTGGGCTACTCTTCATTGCAGTGCGTGGGCTTTTCATTGCGGTGGCTTCTCTTGTTGCAAAGACCAGGCTCTGGGGCCTGTGGGCTTCAGTAGCGTGGCACGCGGGCTCAGTAGCTGTGGCTCGCGGGTTCAGTAGTTGTAGCGCACGGGTTTACTTGCTCCGCGGCATGTGGGATCTTCCCAGACCAGGGCTCGAACTTGTGTCCCCTGCATTGGCAGGCGGATTCTTAACCACTGTGCCACCAGGGAAGCCCCCCAATTATTCTTGAAGATAAATAACTATCTTCTAGATATTTCAAGAATCGGTGAAAATGGAGGGAAACTCTAAAGAGTCAGTCTTGTTATTAAAATGAAATTGGTTAATCCTAAAGAATATGATTGAGGAAAATAAAATAAGTTGGTTTAAAAAAAAAAAAAGACTTAACCAAAAAATAAACAAAGGACATCAATAGATATTTCCCAGTAGAAATACATATGGCAAAGAACATATGCAAAACACTTAACCTCTAATAAGAAAGAAAATTCAATTAAATGAGAACACTTTTATTGCCTCTCAATTTGACAGAATTATTTTCAAAAGTTCTATCCCAAAGAAAAATCAGAGAAGTGGTCAGAGATTTATGTATAAGCATCATCCTTGATGTTTTGTTTATGAAAATCTAAAGACACTAATGCTTAGAAAGTGGTATTTCTTAAAATGGAATATTATGCATTCTTAATTTATAGGACTTTGTATTTTAGTTAGCCTCTAATATTATGCCCAACTAATGTAAAAATGCAGACGCATAATGTTTAAAAACACGCAGAGAAGAAGTGTAAGTTTACCTTTGCTGGAAGGACAGAGTTTGCTGTGCAGTTTTTGGGTCTTCAGGAGAATTGATCATATGTATAATTATAAGAATGTATACATATAAATATGTGTAACTAGGTCGATGCCTGGGATCGTGGTGAAGGAACAGGTTCATAATCAAATGCATCGCTGGTGGCTCCACTCAGCTGCAGCTGGTTAGCTCAACTGCAGGAGGGTCAGGGGAAAGAAATCCAGTCCCTTCCTTGAGATTCTTTTCTGGAATCGCATGAGTGCATGTGTGGGACCTTAATGCCACACTCAGGGCTGCCGTCAGCTCATAGATTTCCCAGTGGCAACAAAGAAGGGAAGACTTCAGCAAATCAGAAAGGAACCCAAATCTTTCTCCTCAGTGATTATCAAAATGTCATCATCTTTGTAAACATCTTTGTAAACAAAATGTAAACATTTTGCCACATGGACAAAAGTATGAATCTGCTTTTAATTCCTTTCTTAACACAGGCTTTCCTATTCAGCATGTTAATTTTTTGTCAAAAGCAAGATATTATAATTGCTTGGTTTGCTGTTTGTTTTATGTAATGATATGGAATAAAAAAGACTAAGGAAAAATCAATAGAATTGCCTAGCCGAAGAGGTTGCTTGTTGCATTCTGCTAGCAATATATGAATTGGATGTTCAGTGTATTTATTCACTAACTTAATTTATCGATTCAATTATGTTGCCCTTATTGGGGAAATAGTAGATAAAAATGAAGGAAACTTTGGCAAAATGATCTGACACTTTGGCAACTGTAAAGTATAAGGAATATATAGAAGCCAATCTTAGAATTCAGTACCCAATAAGAATTTTTAAAAGGTTTTACTTCTCGGATGAAAACATTTTAAAAATAACAGCCACATATGGTCCCAAACTAAAAACATAATCATAATCTACACATAATCAAAATTCTGGTGCTTTCATCTCACACGCCTACAATGTGACTTGTTGAAAACCTGGATAGGAGGTAACTTCTTTAATGACTCTTCTTTTAGCAATTTGTGGGTTTTTTTCTGTGAAAAAACTGAAAGCAACACCGAGCACCTTAATAGTATTTTTCTAGAACCATGTCATTTGGCAAGGAAAAAAAGTGTGAGAATTCTAAGTTCTTTCTTAAAATTTACATTAAGAAAACACGTCCGTAACCATGAGA
Source organism: Delphinapterus leucas (assembly GCF_059928025.1). NCBI lineage: Eukaryota > Metazoa > Chordata > Mammalia > Artiodactyla > Monodontidae > Delphinapterus > Delphinapterus leucas. The sequence continues at coordinate 16,336,512 of NC_143136.1, forward strand.
AGATTTTTCTGTACCACAGAGACATTAGGCACATCCTATTTCCAGGCTTTCAGCCTGCTGATGAGGTCCTATCCTTTATGTAAAATGACAGTGCTGCTGGCCTATTATAATCATCTCCATGGAGAATCATATAACGGTCCATGGGGGAGGAAGCCCGTGGCAATTGTCCCCCTGTGTCCTCTCATTTCACAGATGAGCTTGCTCATTTGAGTGGTTTTTCCAGTATAGGTCAAAACCTACTCTAATGAGACTGATGAAACAATAGATTTTATGACAATGGAACACAAAGGAAGCTTATAATATTATTCATTATTTTTAAAATTTGCATACTTGAAACAAATGTTTAGACTGCCCCTTATTTGTACAATTAATAAGGTGGGCGAAGGGAGGAGAAGGAAATAGATGGATTTGAGCAAATGCAGATTTTGAGTGAATATGGAACACTAGTAGGGAGGGTAGATGTTTGGATTTTGCTTACAATTATATTTCAGTGCAATTTGAGATCATCTTTAGAAAAATCCTCATGTTTTGTAAAGGGTTGTAGAATTTCTCTTTTGTTTGTTTGACTTTACTTATGTAATCTTTTTTTTTTAAAGCATTTTTCTTTTCGGCCGTGCTGTGCGGCTTGTGGGATCTTAGTTCCCCAACCAAGGATTGAACCCGGGCCCCAGCAGTGAAAGCACTGAATCCTAACCACTGGATCACCAGGGAATTCCCTACTTATGTAATCCTTGTATCTAGGATTCCTATGGCATGAAGGGCCTGGGTTATCTATTGCTCAGGGATATACCTTGTCTATGATTCTGCTTTTTCAGAAACATGGGAGATGCGCTCTATTTGACTTCCTGGTGTCTTAGTAACTTCAGAAGTTGTGAGAATCCGAAGGGACCACTTGAGCCAGCCCTCTCATTTTACAAGTGAGAAAGCCAAAGCCTGGGGATGCTAAGGTCTGTCCAAGGTCAATGGCAGAGCTGAGACAAGGACCAAGGTCTCTTGTCTGTCTGAAGTGGGGTGATTTTTCTACCACATCACTCTTGTCTTGCAGGTATTTCCTCCCCTCAGCAATTTAATGGATATGCTAGCCATCTTCTCATAGAGACTCACTGTCCCTTTCTAGGGTGACTGAAACCTACCCTAATCCAATTGTCCTTCTTATCTCTTTCCAACAGGTGGTGACAAAGCATTCTCACCTCTCTCTGGGCACTAATTAGGAACTACTGAACCCACCTGGGATTGTTAGCGACAGTTCCTGGTCACCAGCCTCTCTCTAAGAGAAACTGTAGTAGAGGCTCTCATAATTACCTATCACAGGGATCCAGGTGGGGACAGGCTGCCTTCAGCGCATATAGTGTGAGAATTAGGAAGTATGAACACAAGCCTCAGGATGCTTGCTTCAAATTTTGGCTTTACCACTTGCGCAAGCTACTTATCTCTGTGTGTCAGTTTCGTCATCTATAAAATGGGGATGATAGTGGTATCTCCTTAACAGGATTGCTATGAGGATTCAATGACTTAATACATATAAAATATTTAAAACAGCAACTACTGCGTAGTAAGTGCTCAGTTAATGCAGTCTAATATTATTAATATGAGTTTTCATATATAAACAGGGTCATATTTATTTTTGGTCAAGATAGTAGACTGAGGAATGACAGAGTTATTTCTGCACATGATTTTCTGTGTCGCAGCTATAGTGACCTTCTTTCAGTTCACAGAGTTCTTTTTTCTGATCTGCCCCTTTGCGTACATCATTCCCTTTGACTATAGTTTTTCTTTCTTCACTTTTATCATCTACTTAGAGTCTATTTGTCCTTCAGATTTTAGAACCAGCATTACTTTTTCAGGGGAACCTTCCACGACTCCCTAATATCAATACTTTACTATAGATTCTCATAGCTCTTTTCTCGTAGAACCATATTCATAGCACTTATAACATATAATTTTATACATATAGGTGTGAATATTTGATCAAAGTCTATCTTCCCCACTAGACTGTAACCTGAATTAATTAGCATAGGGATTTTGCCTGCTTTTGTTGACCATTGGTACACATTGCAAGTGTTCAATAGCTCTTTGTAAAATGAATGAACAGATGAAGTTGGGTCTAAGAGAGTTTTTATCCTGGGATCAAACTGATGACAACTTGCATATACTGAGTTCTCATGAAGGGCAGGGCAAATATGTGGATGGAATGAGACGAACACCATCACAATTTTTTGTACAATCTGCCATGGGAAATAAGACTCTGAAGACAAGGTGGTCTTCAATCCCACAAAGCCAGAGTTCATTTCTCCTTTTGTAAAAAAGAAAAATTAACTTCATAATTTTATAATATTTAATAACATGAAATATTATAAAATGCATGATTTTAAGTGCACAGCTCGGTAAAGTTTTTTATAAATATATACCCCCCATGAACAGCACCACAATTGACTGAGCTACTTCGGTCCATTGTCTTAATCAGGTTGGTGTCATTTCTCATTGGTCTTTCTACTTCCACTCATGTTCCACTCTGATCCAGCTTCCTCTAGCAATTAGGCTGATTCATTTATTACATGAAATGAATTATTTGAGTCTACCGCTTAAAAGCATTCAGCAGCTCCCAGCTGTAATAGAATAAACCCAAATTCCTTACCATGGCCTGAAAGTCTTGTGTGATCTGGCCCTGCCCTGCTCCCAGCCTGTCCTACACCATTCTTCCTCTTGCATTCTGTACTTCTTGCAACACTGATCTTTCAGTTCCTTGAATTTTCCAAGTTCTTTCTTACTCTAGATTCAGATTCAACCACTCTTTTTCTACTTCTTACCCTTCAGGTTTGTGATAAGCAGATGACGGCCTCCCAGAAATGTCCATGTTCTAATCCCTTAACTAGGACTCTGTTACCTTACATGGCAAAAGAGACTTTGCAGATGTGATTAAGCTAAGGATCTTGGAAGCGGAGGGGGTATGATTGCTGGCTTTAAAGATGAAGGCGGCCACAAGCCAAGGAACGTGGGCAGCCTCTAGAAACTGACAAAGGCAAGGAATGAATTTTCCCATAGAGCCTCCAGAAGGAACACAGCCCTGCAATCATCTTGATTTTAGCTCCATGAGACTCATTTCAGACTTCTGACATCTGAACTGTAAGATAATAAATTTGTGTTGCTTTAAGCCACTGAGGTTGTGGTTATTTCTTACAGCAGCAATAGGACACTAATACAGTTTCTGCTTAAAAATGCCATCTATACAAGGACACCTTCCCCAACAACCCCATCTAAAATAGAGCCCCTTACCTCTTCTCTCATTCCCACTCTCATTCCCATTCCCACCCATAGTATCTACTTCAGTACCTTGTTTGATTTTTTTTTTTGTAGTAAAACATACCACTTGTAATCATTTTTTACTTCTTCTTTGTCATCCTCACTTGTGTTCTCTGGGGTCAGGGATAATATCTCGTTCACCATTATATCTTCAGGAACTAGTAAAGCACCTGTAACTCTATAATTATGTGCTTAACAAATATTTGTAAATGATCCAGATCTGTGCTATCCAATATAGTAGCCACTAGTCATATGTGGCTGTTGATCCCTGGCAATGTGGCTAGTCCAAATAGAGATGAACTGTAAGTGGAAAACACCGAATTTCCAAGTCTCAGTAATGAAAAAGGAATACACAATATCTCCTTAATATTTTTTATCTAATTTCATGTTGAAATGATGATATTTTAGACATACTGGGTTCAATAAATATATTATTTATTTAATATTAAATTATTTAAATTTGTTTCACCTATTTCTTTTTCATGTTAGTAATATAGATACTAGAAGTTTAAAATTATATATGTGCCTTACATTATTTTTCTGTTGGACAACACTTATTCAGATTGTTGATTTCTTGATAGTAAAACTCATATTTTATTCCTTTTTGTGTGACTCGAAATGATTTGCACATAGTAGCTTCTCCATAATGTTTGCTGCATGAATACTTGTTAAATAAGTTATTTTATTAAGAATATATAATATTGTACAAGTGCATAAAATTGGGCTAAAATAGCCAATTTGCATTCAGCAATTTTTACTAGCTATATTTGTGGCTGCACATAATATTTTTCTCCTGATAGATTTTCTAGTTGCTTTAAAATTAACACTATGTGTTACAAATCAGCAACTGGAAATAGAGGTAGAGGGCAAAATACTATGTTAGAATGTCTTGTGTTATTTGGTCCAGTGGAATTCTACCTTCAGGGACACAGCTTTTTCCTGAGAACACCCACTTTCTTATGAAACACTTAAAGCCGTATCGAAGGAAATCCATTAGGCGGTGCTTCTCCGTCACTGTCTGCAAAGTACTCTGAATGTCCAAAAGAGGGAAAGCATACTCATGTGTTAGGAAATGGAGCATTTAGGATCTAGCCTAGGGTCCTGCACAATGCCATCTTGCTTGAATTTTCTTTAACATCCACTATTTTGTCTTAAAAATTCATGAGAATATTACATTTTATTCCATAATTTGTTTGTATTTGTTTTAGTATAAAAATATTGCTCTGTAGTCCAAATCCTCAAGGAAAATAGGTACTCTGCTTTTGTCTGAGGCTACTTGTGCCCAAGATGTACTGATCCACCCAGGGGCGCTGGTACTGCACAGTGAGAAGTGTGGAATTAGGACTGATGTCCTGACCCTTGATGTTTTGGGGAATCCTTATATGGCTGTAAGGACAATTGGTTAAACAGTGAGCTGGGTGGCAGCTGGTGGGGAGAGGAAGAAGTGGTTCTCCCAGTTGATGTGGAGGTGGGGGCTGAGGAGAAACAAGAATGAAAAACTATCAATACAAACACAGAGATCAGCTCAAAGCCTGTGTTTAATAACAAGAAGAATTGGTGGATCAATCTTGTCTCTAATCTCCCTTCATGTCCTTCTGGCTTCGGGCTGCCTTTTGAGGGGTGTGTGTGTGTGTGTGTGTGTGTGTGTGTGTGTGTGTGTGTGTGTGTTTCAGTGCGCCCTCACGCACTTTTTAAAGCAACACTTGGAATCTTTTTGCCTCTATAAAAGTTGGGGGGAAGAGGAAGACAGAAGATTATTTTTCTAGACCAGTCTCTCTCTTGCCTAAATCTAATAAGAGATAGCCTGGCCCACCATCCTTCTTTTGGTAATTGGCAGTTTACATACACTATTATTTAATACACATTTCAGCCTTGTAAGGTAGAGGTTGGTTATTACCATTTGATAGGTGGGCAAACTGAGTTTCAAAGAGGTTACAAAGTACATCCATAGTCTATTCAGTTTGTAAATGGCAGAGTCAGGATTAAGAGACTGGCTTCATGCTGTTCCCATCACATTTTCCTGCCTTTCCAACAGGTTTAGAGTCTGTTTCAACTTGATTCTACAATTTCTTTTTCGTGCCTCCTTTGTCCCGGGGACCATGCTAGACTTAAAAGAGTATACAAAGATGAATACAGACATGTTCCCTGCTGACTCCCAGGGCTGCAACATTTTCCCTCCCTGACACTCAAAGCAGCAGGTAAGAAGGATAGTAACTATTAAATTACTTTCTCGGGGCAATTCATCCAGAGTAGCCCAGAGTTAAACATTTCCTACTTCACATTAGCAGATGGTGAATGAGGCAACAATGTCCGCACTAGAAACAAAACGAAAGTAATAAAAAGAGTTGACACTTGGATAGAGAGTGGTATCTCCTATAGATAGTGGTATCTCCTGCTGGTCCTTTGTCTCAATCATTCAGTAGAAAGAAAAAAATCACTTCATAAACCAGTCGAAGCTGGTCTCATTCTGCCATTCACAAACATAGAACTACTTGCTTCGAATGATAAACCAATGTCTTTGCCAGAGCACTGTCACTGGGGCTGATAAAACTTACCGTGCAATTATTACTTATGTCCTTGTATCATCTTTTCATTCTTGAAATGTGTTTTTTATGTATTTGCTTTTGAAAACTGGAGTAGATGTCAGTATAGAAAGAAGCTTTTCTATTACTGTAACTGAAATATAATTTTGAAAGTGAGTGATGTGAAACAATGCGTTGATTCTTTGCATTTTATCACAAAAGGTTGGAGCCAAAGGAAAATAGCAACTGCACTTTTATAAAATTAAGGCTAACCTGAAATTATGGTTGGATTCCAAGCAGTGCTGAATCCAGAGTGTGGGGAGTGTACAAGCCCTAAATATGTTGGTCCACAACAGACTGGTTCATTACATTTTTGTAGTTAGGGTCCAAAGAGAACAGGCACAATTTATCTTCTTGTAAAAATATACATATACATACTTACACAACACATATGTACATGTGCCCACATACAGATAAAAGCTTGTTTGAAAAAAACAAATTCTGTCTTAAACCTTTTAAAAAAGGTAAAAAGCTGAGTCTCCAAGTTTTGCTCTGTGTACCCTACAATCTCAATTAATACCTCTGGGGAAAAGAGCTGAATTGTAGCAAACGTGGTAATTGGGCACCACTCCAAGGCATTTTATAAGATTCCCCAAAGATTTGGTGAACGTTGAAAAATAATTTCTAAACTATTCAGTTTTATTTCCTATTAATTTTTATATTTTTAACGTGTGTTGTGAATCTTCCTTTGTCTTTCTAGATTATAGCATGTCTACTTTTTAAAATGAAATTAGAACTGTAACTTTTCACTGGGTAATCATTCTACTTTTTTGATATGCATCCTAGGATGGTCCAACATACATCTTATTCTCAAAGTCAACAGTAAATTATATAAATGAGCACCAAATATCTGTACCCATCTGGCTTGTAGCCAAGTTGGCAGATTGATAATAATTTCAAACTGGAAGAATTTTTTGAAGCTTTTGCACAGAATATATCCAACATGTTCCAGCAGAAACCACTCTCCATGTTTCTTTTCTAAATGATAAACAGTTTATTTTTCTCTTAAAAAATTTGTTATTTATTTATGATACAAATTATTACTAAACTAGGAATAAAACAGAACTTCTTGAACTCATGCAGCTTCCATGCCAAAAATTCACAGCAAACATTATACATAATGGCCCTTAACCCCCAGCCCAGACACCCTGACCAGGGGAGAGGCCCCCCACAAGCCATGAGAGAAATGGGGGTTTGGTTAAGGCATTCCCTTCTTTTTTTTCTGTGGTTACAGTATCTGCCCAAACCTGTAGGCAGAAATCAGAATGTTTTTATTTACATATATATCTTTTAACTTTTTTTGCGGTACGCGGGCCTCTCACTGTTGTGACCTCTCCCGTTGCGGAGCACAGGCTCCGGACGCGCAGGCTCAGCGGCCATGGCTCATGGGCCCAGCCGCTCCACGGCATGTGGGATCTTCCTGGACCGGGGCATGAACCCGTGTCCAGTGCATTGGCAGGCGGACTCTCAACCACTGCGCCACCAGGGAAGCCCTTAACTTTTTAAAAAATTTTATTTTATTAATTTTTTAATACAGCAGGTTCTTATTAGTTATCCATTTTATACACATCAGTGCATACATGTCAATCCCAATCTCCCAATTCATCACACCACCATCCCCACCCCACCCCCACCGCTTTCCCCCATTGGTGTCCATACGTTTGTTCTCTACATCTGTGTCTCAATTTCTGCCCTGCAAACCGGTTCATCTGTACCATTTTTATAGGTTCCACATATATGCGTTAATATACGATATTTGTTTTACTCTTTCTGACTTACTTCACTCTATATGACAGTCTCTAGATCCATCCACGTCTCTACAAATGACCCAATTTTGTTCCTTTTTATGGCTGAGTAATATTCCATTGTATATATGTACCACATCTTCTTTATGCATTCATCTGTCGATGGGCATTTAGGTTGCTTCCATGACCTGGCTATTGTAAATAGTGCTGCAATGAACATTGGGGTGAATGTGTCTTTTTGAATTATGGTTTTCTCTGAGTATATGCCCAGTAGTGGGATTGCTGGATCATATGGTAATTCTATTTTTAGTTTTTTAAGGAACCTCCATACTGTTCTCCATAGTGGCTATATCAGTTTACATTCCCACCAACAGTGCAAGAGGGTTCCCTTTTCTCCACACCCTCTCCGGCATTTGTTGTTTGTAGATTTTCTGATGATGCCCATTATAACTGGTGTGAGGTGATACCTCATTGTAGTTTTGATTTGCATTTCTCTAATAATTAGTGATGTTGAGCAGTTTTTCATGTGCATCCTGGCCATCTGTATGTCTTCTTTGGAGAAATGTCTATTTAGGTCTTCTGCCCATTTTTGGATTGGGTTGTTTGTTTTTTTAATATGGAGCTGCATGAGCTGTTTATATATTTTGGAGATTAATCCTTTGTCCGTTGATTCGTTTGCAAATATTTTCTCCCATTCTGGGGGTTGTCTCTTCGTCTTGTTTATGATTTCCTTTGCTGTGCAAAAGCTTTGAAATTTCATTAGGTTCCATTTTTTTTTTTTTTAATTTAAAAAAATTTTTTTACATCTTTATTGGAGTATAATTGCTTTACAATGGTGTGTTAGTTTCTGCTTTGTAACAAAGTGAATCAGTTATACATATGTTCCCATATCTCCTCCCTCTTGCATCTCCCTCCCTCCCACCCTCCCTATCCCACCCATCCAGGTGGTCACAAAGCACCGAGCTGATCTCCCTGTGCTATGTGGCTGCTTCCCACTAGCTATCTATTTTACGTTTGGTAGTGTATATATGTCCATGCCACTCTCTCACTTTGTCACAGCTTACCCTTCTCCCTCCCCATATCCTCAAGTCCATTCTCTAGTAGGCCTGTGTCTTTATTCCCATCTTACCCCTAGGTACTTCATGACATTTTTTTTTTCTTAGATTCCATATATATGTGTTAGCATACGGTATTTGTCTTTCTCTTTCTGACTTACTTCACTCTGTATGACAGACTCTAGGTCCACCACCTCCCTACAAATAACTCAATTTTGTTTCTTTTTATGGCTGAGTAATATTCCATTGTATATATGTGCCACATCTTCTTTATCCATTCATCTGATGATGCACACTTAGGTTGTTTCCATCTCCGGGCTATTGTAAATAGAGCTGCAATGAACATTTTGGTACATGACTCTTTTTGAATTTTGGTTTTCTCAGGGTATATGCCCAGTAATGGGATTACTGGGTCATATGGTATTTCTGTTTGTAGTTTTTTCTTTATTAACATCTTTATTGGGGTATAATTGCTTTACAATGGTGTGTTAGTTTCTGCTTTATAACAAAGTGAATCAGTTATACATATACATATGTTCCCATATCTCTTCCTTCTTGCGTCTCCCTCCCTCCCACCCTCCGTATCCCACCCCTCCAGGCGGTCACAAAGCACCGAGCTGATCTCCCTGTGCTATGCGGCTGCTTCCCACTAGCTATCTATTTTACGTTTGGTAGTGTATATATGTCCGTGACTCTCTCTCGCCCTGTCACAGCTCACCCTTCCCCCTCCCCATATCCTCAAGTCCGTTCTCCAGTAGGTCTGTGTCTTTATTCCTGTCTTACCTCTAGTTTCTTCATGACATTTTTTTTTCTTAAATTCCATATATATGTGTTAGCATACGGTATTTGTCTTTTTCTTTCTGACTTACTTCACTCTGTATGACAGACTCTAGGTCTATCCACCTCATTACAAATAGCTCAATTTCGTTTCTTTTTATGGCTGAGTAATATTCCATTGTATATATGTGCCACATCTTCTTTATCCATTCATCTGATGATGGGCACTTAGGTTGTTTCCATCTCCGGGCTACTGTAAATAGAGCTGCAATGAACATTTTGGTACATGACTCTTTTTGAATTTTGGTTTTCTCAGGGTATATACCCAGTAGTGGGATTGCTGGGTCATATGGTAGTTCTATTTGTACTTTTTTAAGGAACCTCCATACTGTTCTCCATAGTGGCTGAACCAATTCACATTCCCACCAGCAGTGCAAGAGTGTTCCCTTTTCTCCACACCCTCTCCAGCATTTATTGTTTCTAGATTTTTTGATGATGGCCATTCTGACTGGTGTGAGATGATATCTCATTGTAGTTTTGATTTGCATTTCTCTAATGATTAGTGATGTTGAGCATCCTTTCATGTGTTTGTTGGCAATCTGTATATCTTCTTTGGAGAAATGTCTATTTAGGTCTTCTGCCCATTTTTGGATTGGGTTGTTTGTTTTTTTGTTATTGAGCTGCATGAGCTGCTTTTAAATTTTGGACATTAATCCTTTGACAGTTGCTTCATTTGAAACTATTTTCTCCCATTCTGAGGGTTGTCTTTTGGTCTTGTTTATGGTTTCCTTTACTGTGCAAAATCTTTGAAGTTTCATTAAGTCCCATTTGTTTATTTTTGTTTTTATTTACATTTCTCTAGGAGGTGGGTCAATAAGGATTTTTCTGTGATTTATGTCATAGAGTGTTCTGCCTATGTTTTCCTCTAAGAGTTTGATAGTTTCTGGCCTTACATTTAAGTCTTTAATCCATTTTGAGCTTATTTTTGTGTATGGTGTTAGGGACTGTTCTAATCTCATACTTTTACATGTAGCTGTCCAGTTTTCCCAGCACCACTTATTGAAGAGGCTGTCCTTTCTCCACTGTACATTCCTGCCTCCTTTATCAAAGATAAGGTGACCATATGTGCGTGGGTTTATCTCTGGGCTTTCTATCCTGTTCCATTGATCTGTATTTCTGTTTTTGTGCCAGTACCATTTTCTCTTGACTACTGTAGCTTTGTAGTATAGTCTGAAGTCAGGGAGCCTGATTCCTCCAGCTCTGTTTTTCGCTCTCAAGATTGCTTTGGCTATTCGGGGTCTTTTGTGTTTCCATACAAATTGTGAAATTTTTTGTTCTAGTTCTGTGAAAAATGCCAGTGGTAGTTTGATAGGGATTGCATTGAATCTGTAGATTGCTTTGGGTAGCAGAGTCATTTTCACAATGTTGATTCTTCCAATCCAAGAACATAGTATATCTCTCCATCTATTTGTATCACCTTTAACTTCTTTCATCAGTGTCTTATAATATTCTGCATACAGGTCTGTTGTCTCCTTAGGTAGGTTTATTCCTAGATATTTTATTATTTTTGTTGCAATGGTAAATGGGAGTGTTTTCTTGATTTCACTTTCAGATTTTTCATCATTAGTGTATAGGAATGCCAGAGATTTCTGTACATTAATTTTGTATCCTGCTACATTACCAAATTCATTGATTAGCTCTACTAGATTTCTGGTAGCATCTTTAGGATTCTCTATGTACAGTATCATGTCATCTGCAAACAGTGACAGCTTTACTTCTTCTTTTCCGATTTGGATTCCTTTTATTTCCTTTTCTTCTCTGATTTCTGTGGCTAAAACGTCCAAAACTCTGTTGAATAAGAGTGGTGAGAGTGGGCAACCTTGTCTTGTTCCTGATCTTAGTGGAAATGCTTTCAGTTTTTCACCATTGAGGACGATGTTGGCTGTGGGTTTGTTATATATGGCCTTTATTATGTTGAGGAGAGTTCCCTCTATGCCTACTTTCTGCAGGGTTTTTATCATAAATGGGTGTTGAATTTTGTCGAAAGCTTTCTCTGCATCTATTGAGATGATCTTATGGTTTTTCTCCTTCAATTTGTTAATATGGTGTATCACGTTGATTGATTTGCGTATATTGAAGAATCCTGGCATTCCTGGAATAAACCCCACTTGATCATGGTGTATGATCCTTTTAGTGTGCTGTTGGATTCTGTTTGCTAGTATTTTGTTGAGGATTTTTGCATGTATGTTCATCAGTGATATTGGCCTGTAGTTTTCTTTCTTTGTGACATCCTTGTCTGGTTTTGGTATCAGGGTGATGGTGGCCTCGTAGAATGAGTTTGGGAGTGTTCCTCCCTCTGCTATATTTCGGAAGAGTTTGAGAAGGATAGGTGTTAGCTCTTCTCTAAATGATTGACAGAATTCGCCTGTGAAGCCATCTGGTCCTGGGCTTTTGTTTGTTGGAAGATTTTTAATCACAGTTTCAATTTCAGTGCTTGTGATTGGTCTGTTTATATTTTCTATTTCTTCCTGATTCAGTCTTGGCAGGTTGTTCATTTCTAAGAATTTGTCCATTTTTTCCAGGTTGTCCATTTTATTGGCATAGAGTTGCTTGTAGTAATCTCTCATGATCCTTTGTATTTCTGCAGTGTCAGTTGTTACTTCTTTTTCATTTCTAATTTTATTGATATGAGTCCTCTCCCTCTTTTTCTTGATGAGTCTCGCTAATGGTTTATCAATTTTTTTATCTTCTCAAAGAACCAGCTTTTAGTTTTTTTGATCTTTGCTACTGTTTTCTTTGTTTCTATTTCATTTATTTCTTCTCTGATCTTTATGATTTCTTCCCTTCTGCTAACTTTGCATTTTGTTTGTTCTTCTTTCTCTAGTTCCTTTAGGTGCAAGGTTAGATTGTTTATTTGACATTTTTCTTGTTTCTTGAGGTAGGCTTGTATAGCTATAAACGTCCCTCTTAGAACTGCTTTTGCTGTATCCCATAGGTTTTGGATCATTGTGTTTTCATTGTCATTTGTCTCTAGGTATTTTTTTATTTCATCTTTGATTTCTTCAGTGATCTCTTGGTTATTTAGTAACGTATTGTTTAGCCTCCATGTGTTTGCATGTTTTACGTTTTTTCCCTGTAATTGATTTCTAATCTCATAGTATTGTGGTCAGAATAGATGCTTGATATGATTTCAGTTTTCTTAAATTTACCGAGGCTTGATTTTTGTGACCCAAGATGTGATCTATCCTGGAGAATGTTCCATGTACACTTGAAAAGAAAGTGTAATCTGCTGTTTTTGGATGGAATGTCCTGTAAATATCAGTTAAATCTATCTGGTCTATAGTGTCATTTAAAGCTTGTGTTTCCTTATTAATTTTCAGTCTGGATGATCTGTCCATTGGTGTAAGTGAGGTGTTAAAGTCCCCCACTATTATTGTGTTACTGTTGATTTCCTCTTTTATAGTTGTTAGCAGTTGCCTTATGTATGGAGGTGCTCCTATGTTGGGTGCATATATATTTATAATTGTTATATCTTCTTCTTGGATTGTTCCCTTGATCATTATGTAGCATCCTTCCTTGTCTCTTGTAGCATTCTTTATTTTAAAGTCTATTTTATCTGATATGAATGTTGCTACTCCAGCTTTCTTTTAATTTACATTTGCATGGAATATCTTATTCTATCCCCTCACCTTCGGTCTGTATGTGTCCCTAGGTTTGAAGTGGGTCTCTTGTAGACAGCATATATATGGGTCTTGTTTTTGTATCCATTCAGTGAGACTGTGTCTTTTGGTTGGAGCATTTAATCCATTCAATTTTAAGGTAATTATCGATATTTATGTTCCTATGACCATATTCTTAATTGTTTTGGGTTTGTTTCTGTAGGTCCTTTTCTTCTCTTGTGTTTCCCACTTAGAGAATTTCCTGTAGCATTTGTTGTAGAGCTGGTTTTGTGGTGCTGAATTCTCTTAGCTTTTGCTTGTCTGTAAAGCTTTTGATTTCTCCATTGAATCTGAATGAGATCCTTGTTGGGTATAGTAATCTTGGTTTTAGGTTCTTCCCTTTCATCACTTTAAATATATCTTACCACTCCCTTCTGGCTTGTAGAGTTTCTGCTGAGAAATCAGCTGTTAATCTTATGGGAGTTTCCTTGTATGTTATTTTTCATTTTTCCCTTGCTGCTTTCAGTAATTTTTCTTAGTCTTTAAATTTTGCCAGTTTGATTACTGTGTGTCTCAGGGTGTTTCTCCTTGTGTTTATCCTGCCTGGGACTCTCTGTGCTTCCTGGACTTGGGTGGCTATTTGCTTTCCCATGTTAGGGAAGTTTTCAACTATAATCTCTTCAAATATTTTCTCGGTTCCTTTCTCTCTCTCTTCTCCTTCTAGGACCCCTATAATGTGAATGTTGTTGCGTTTAATGTTGTCCCAGAGGTCTCTTTGGCTGTCTTATTTCTTTTCATTCTTTTTTTCTTTATTCTGTTCCACAGCAGTGAATTCCACCATTCTGTCTTCCAGGTCACTTATCCGTTCTTCTGCCTCAGTTATTCTGCTATTGATTCCTTCTAGTGTACTTTTCATTTCAGTTATTGTATTGTTCATCTCTGTTTGTTTTTTAATTCTTCTAGGTCTTTCTTACACATTTCTTGCATCTTCTCCATCTTCGCCTCTGTTCTTTTTCTGAGGTCCTGGATCATCTTCTCTATCATTATTCTGAATTCTTTCTCTGGAAGGATGCCTATCTCCACTTCATTTAGTTGTTTTTCTGGGGTTTTATCTTGTTTCTTCATCTGGTACATAGCCCTCTGCCTTTTCATCTTTCTGTCTCTCTGTGAATGTGCTTTTTGTTCCACAGGCTGCAGGATTGTAGTTCTTCTTGCTTCTGCTGTCTGCCCTCTGGCGGATGTGGCTATCTAAGAGGTTTGTGCAAGTTTCCTGATGGGAGGGACTGGTGGTCAGTAGAGCTGACTGTTGCTCTGTTGGGCCGAGCTCAGTAAAACTTTAACCCATTTGACTGCTGATGGGTGGGGCTGGGTTTCCTCCCTGTTGGTTGTTTGGCCTGAGGCCACCCAGCACTGGAGCCTACCTGAGCTCTTTGGTGGGGCTAATGGCGGACTCTGGGAGGGCTCACACCAAGGATTATTTCCCAGAACTTCTGCTGCCAGTGTCCTTGTTCCCATGGTGAGCCACAACCACCTCCCATGCCTGTAGGAAACCTTCCAACACTAGCAGGTAGGTCTGGTTCAGTCTTCTATGGGGTCACTGCTCCTCCCCTGGGTCCCGATGCACACACTACTTTGTGTGTGCCCTCCAAGAGTGGAGTCTCTGTTTCCCCCAGTCTTGTCAAAGCCCTGCAATCAAATCCCACTAGCCTTCAAAGTGTGATTCTCTAGGAATTCCTCCTCCCGTTGCCATACCTCCAGGTTGGGAAGCCTGACGTGGGGCTCAGAACCTTCACTCCAGTTGGTGGACTTCTGTGGTATCAGTGTTCTCCAGCCTGTGAGTCACCCACCCAGCAGTTATGGGATTTGATTTTACTGTGATTGTGCCCTTCCTACCATTTCATTGTGGCTTCTCCTTTGTCTTTGGTTGTGGGGTATCTTTTTTGGTGAGTTCTAGTGTCTTCCTGTCGATGATTGTTCAGCAGTTAGTTGTGATTCTGGTGTTCTTGCAAGAGGGAGTGAGAGCATGTCCTTCTACTCCACCATCTTGGTTCTATCGCATTCCCTCTAAACACAGTTCTTTAGTAAAATCTAGGTTTTATCCCCTCCTCCCTATTTTATATCTATGTTATGGTTTGGAAAGTTATATTTATAGTTATTTCCCCCTTTCCCCACATCTATAACTACTACCCTTCCTCCTATTGCCCCACCCCCATACGCCACCTAGCCACCAGCCAAAACATAATTTCTTGACTTAGTTGTTCATTTATCTTTTTTTTTAATTTACCTTTTTAAGAAGTTTTCTATCTGATAATTTTTAACTATTTAGCCTTTGTTAATTAAAAAATTTTTTTTTATTAGAGTATAGTTGATTTACAATGTTGTGTTAGTTTCAGGTGTACAGCAAAGTGAATCAGTTATGCATATACATATTTCCTCTCTTTTTTATATTCTTTTCCCGTATAGGTCATTACAGAGTATTGAGTAGAGTTCCCTGTGCTATACAGTAGGTTCTAATTAATTATCTATTTTATGTATAGTAGTGTGTATATGTCAATCCCAATCTCCTAATTTATCCTTCCTCCCCTTACCCCCTGGTAACCATAAGTTTGTTTTCTAAATCTGTATAACTCTCTGTTTGTAGATAAGTCCATTTGTACCCTTTTTTTAAGATTCCACATATAAGTAGTATCCTATGATACTTGTCTTTGTCTGAGTTACTTCACTCAGTATGACTATCTCTAGGTGCATCCATGTTGCTGCGAATGGCATTATTTCATTCTGAATGGGAGAAAATATTTGCAAATGACAAGGGATCAATCTCCAAAATATACAAACATCTCACGCAGCTCAATATCAAAACAGCAAACAACCCAGTTAAAAAATGGGTGGAAGATCTAAATAGACATTTCTCCAAAGAAGACATACAGATGGCTAAAAAGCACAAGAAAAGATGCTCAACATAACTAATTACTTGAGAAATTCAAATCAAAGCTACTGATACAATGAGGTATCACCTCACACCGGTCAGAATGGCCATCAAAAAGTCTACAAATGATAAATGCTGGAGAGGGTGTGGAGTAAAGGGAACCCTCCTACACTGTTGGTGGTAATGTAAATTGGTAAAACCACTATGGAGAACAGTATGGAGGTTTCTTAAAAAAGCTAAAAATAGAGCTACCATATGATCCAGCAATCCCACTCCTGGGCATATATCTGGAGAAAACCATAATTCGAAAAGATACATGCACCCCAATGTTCATTGTAGCACTATTTACGATAGCCGGGACATGGAATTGAACTAAATGTCCATCAACAGAGGAATGGATAAAGAAGATGTGGTACCTACCTGATAATTTTGTTAGATTTTAGGTAGAACTTAAAGAACAAAAGGGGGAAGTGGCTGTTGCTTTTTATTTGCAACCTAAGCTCAACTATGTCACATGCGCTCTGCAGGTTCATAGCAGTGTACCTGTCCTTGGCTTCCTTTTCCTTTATTTTCTTTCCATCCTGCTTATTTACAGCAAATGGAATATTATGGAAACAGCAATTGAAAAATAAAGGGCTAGACACAGATCAAGACAACTGTGCAACTTTCTTTTTATTGTACGCTCTTCATCCCATGTTTGAATTGTGTTGATTTCAATTTTTAAAATCCAGCTAATTTGATAAAATATCTTTTCTCTCATTTCCCAAACTCTCTCACCTCAAGGCTGCTCCAAAGACTCTCCTTCTCAACCCTATACTTTATCTTTCTCTCCAACCTAGTTCATTGAAGCTCTTTCCCCTTCATCCCTTCTTTCTTTCCTTTCACCTCTCTGATTCTGTATCTTGTTCTAATTATTTAACATGTTATGCATTATAAAAGTCTAGAATAGGCTGGTAAAAAAAACCCAAAACCCAAAAAACTCCTGGGTGGAATGGGAATAGGGAGATAAACTGAGTGGCAAAGATAAAATGCTTTTAATATATGGGATAGAAGGAGCGTGTGGCAAAATTGGGAACATCTGCACATTAATTTTGTCCTCATTACACTAGAATTGAGACATTTAATTTTCCTTTGTCTCTATAGACTTCTCTTTCCCCACTCCCAAACTTTCTGTCTTATTTCAAATTCTAGAATTCAAATCTATGACCTCCAATCTCCTAAAAAGGACTAGTTTATAGCATCTGAAGACAAACACTGCATACTTCTATATATAATATACTTGAACAAATCCTATGCATTATTATGGCTCATGTAATGAGGCAAATTCACAACAGGAAGTGGATATACTCATTTTGTGGACATAGCTTGGAAGGTAAGCTTTTTTAGAAAGAAAAGATTTTTTGACAGTCTATATAGTATCTTCTAGTACATTATAGATGTTCCATGAATATTACATAA
Organism: Delphinapterus leucas; assembly: GCF_059928025.1. NCBI lineage: Eukaryota > Metazoa > Chordata > Mammalia > Artiodactyla > Monodontidae > Delphinapterus > Delphinapterus leucas. Next base: position 16,354,014 of record NC_143136.1, read on the forward strand.
CATAAGTTACGTTGAACCCACGCTTTTTGTAACCCTATTCAGGCCTAAATGAAATATTTTTTCCTAAACAGAGGGTTAACAATCTTCTGAAAATGAGGCCAATGTGTCTCTTTTAGGATTTAAATATTTTTGAAACTATGCTTGGAGGAAATACAGTCACACACACAGGAATAAAAATAAGACCTAAATACATTTTTTAAAAATATGGAAAATTCACAAATTTTATTAAATCTGAAACACTTTCAATTGAAAGCTGTACCATATATCACACACAGAGATATGATGCTTATCAGTTATGAATTTATTTTATACAGTTTGAAAGATTTCTTTGAAACTTAATTAGAAATATATTTTTAAAAAACATACTTCAGTATTGTGTACCTGTCAAAAGGATAGAAAAGTAAAACTGGTTAAAACATTCCTAAAATGTGTTCACAACCAGACTCTGGCTCTTTGGAGTCACCATTGGCTCAGAGCTGCTGCGGTCATGATTTTCCCACTCGCTATCATCCACTGTACCATCTGGGGTGTTGATAATGCAGCATTTCTTAACAAAGTGCTCCCATGTAGTCTCTGGGATATTCTTTGAAACAGCTGACTCTTATATGCAAGTTTTGATGCCTGTGCTTTCTTGATTGTACAAGAAGGTGTCAACAGAATATTTCCAGACAATAACCAGGACTCATATTCCTTCCTCAAATGAACCTTAAATGGTTTGTTGACTGACACATTGAGGGGTTATGATTGTCTAGTTGAGTCACTAGGGATAACAGCTGAGTTCAAACATGCACAGGTAATGATAACTACTTTGCAATTCCACCCAGCCAACAGCAATTGTGAGAGGCACTCTGATTTTATAGATGTAAAGTATGAAAAACTTCATCTCAGAATTGATGAGAGATGATAGATGTTTTATTAGATGCCAGACATCATGTTAGATTGATTATTCCACAGAAAGGAATTGCTGAACTAATTGCTCATTTTACCGTTATGTATCATTAAACATGGCCTTATTTTAAAGTTCATTGACCATGGTATTTTCGGTTATCTTACTTTTTTGTTGATTCCAGATCTTAGGGAAGTTATGGGACAGTGAAATATTCTGTGTTAGGATTTCAAGCCCGTTCCTTAATTAAGAGGTCGTTTAAGCACCCAATAATAGACAATGCTCAGGTCCATCCCCTAGGAGCTGGTTCTTAACCTTGGGGTACATGCAACTTGCAGCAGGCTGAAGGGCATGGATTTTAAAGCCTGACCATCTTGGCTTCAAATCTCGGTTCTGTAAGTAGTAACTGGAAAACCTTGAGAGAATCTCTTAATTTCTCTTCCTTTCCTTCATAAAGAGGTATATTAATATTTATTTGCAGAGTTATTTTAAAGATTAGAATTATTGAAATGTGGTGAGTATTAACGAAGGGTTAGTTGTTATATATGGTCTACCCTTATCTGTGTATCAGGATGATGCTTTCAACTGTCATTTGGGAGTATTTAGTTCAGTAACTTGGTTTTACTTCAAGTGATATTTGATTTGTGATTTCATGAAGACTAAAACTTAGTTAAACAGACTCGAGTAAACCATGTAAAGTTTTGAAAATGACTTATATCCAAATATACACATATGCATGAACTTCAAATTGTATTATGAATCAATCATGATGTCGTTTTGGCACACTAACTTCCAGTTTCTTTGCATCAGACTGGGTTGGTTGAACCCTTAGTCAAGAATGACAATGGCTGTATTTCACATCTGGTCCTGCCATGAATCCGCTTCCCTCAGTATCTGACTCAGCAGCATCTTCTGCCCCTCTGTAGTGACTCTGTGCGGATCTCTGTCAATCTCTTTGATAGACTGGCCGTCATTTTCTTCTGTCATTGGTCATGTACCAATGGCTGAAGGTTTTCATTTTCTGATGTGCAAAGCATGTTTCTTGAACTTGTCAAGATTTATCACCTATGTTTCTATTGTGCTGATGCTTCTAGCCCTATCCATTATTGCGTGATTTCTTTTATGCATACATGGTCTACCAACTTCTCCATTAGAATGAATGCTGCAAACTGCCTTCTGTTACTCAGTGATAGGTTTTTTTTCTTTTTATAAGACTATTTCCTTTCACAGCTTTTCTCTCAGAAATCTTTTCTTCCAGGTTTGCTTCCTTTCTCCCACTCTTAGAAGTCCCCAGTGGCAGCTGCAGCTAGGGTCAAACCCAGCTTGCCTCCTCGGGTTTTCCCTTCAATTTCACTTATACTTGGATTACATTTATATAGAGGCTCTCTTTGAAGAATGTCACATTGCTGAAATAGTTGTCTCCACAAGTGTCAGGGGACAGGATAGTGCCCATTAACTATTAATTCAGTTACCTCTAATCATGAAAGAGGACTGCATAGTGAAAGGAAGATGGGGATTGGACTTATGTAAACTGGGTTTGAATTTTTACTTTGCCACTTGCTAAGGGTGTGCCCTTAGATATTTAGCATAGTACCTCTGAATCTCATTTATAAAATGTAGATAATCTTACCTTTCCAGGATAACGTGAATATTAAATATGATGGTATCTGTAACGTGCTTGACACAGAAAGCCCTCAATAAATAATTGGAATTATGAAGTGTGCCATCATCTTGCATTCGATGAACAACCTGGCACTGAGACTTCCCCTTTGGAAGTTATTTCACTACCCTAGAGCTAATGAGTTTTCTGGATTCTCCTTTGACTGTTGGGCAAGGAAGGATTGCTTTTAATAGTGTGAGTGATGCAGCCATAGCACACATATTTTTTTAAAAAGTAAAATCCTACTAAATCTTAATAATTCACCTATCCTGTGTCTGTAATTTTTAAAAAAAAATTTAGTCAGGGGGACATTTCTGAAATATTGGTTAGACTCTTTTATCTAAGTTCCACGAAGACCAGCATTTTACCACACAGACTATACCACAAGTGTCAAGATTCCTTCACATCACTAGCGCTGATGTTCTGTTTAAAGGAGACTTAATTTTCATTGCCTCTGTTTAAAGCACGACATGCTGCCAACACGGGACTCCTTTCGGACCCACTTGTGCTTGAGATCTCCACCGTGGAGAGAGTGTTCACTCATGGATCTGTTAAAAAAGATGAACAGAAATGGGTGAATATTTACATTTTCTCCTCCTTATAAAGATGGAAGAAACATGTCAGAAAAAAAACATATATATCTGCCTTTAAAGGATAAAACATTACATCAGATCCGTGAAAATGTAGGTACTTTATTTAGGAATTCATATTAAATTCCAGTTCCTGCCAGGCATTATCCAAGCAATTATTTATTCTGTCAAGAATTCATAACATGGACCTTCTCTGTCACAACACATAAAGACTGTGGCAAAAACAGAGTTTATAGTACCAGGAGATTCACTTTTTAGAACTAACTTTGCCGATACATAATTGCTAGTATAAATGTTGGCAGTTCCTTAACTAAAGTTGTGATAACGAGTGTTTCTGTAATGAAAACAAATGAGATTAATGATCTTTTCCAGGTTTTTAATCTGGCAATGGCTGTGAGATTGAAATTCCTTTTGCTTTGCCACAGACAAGAGTTATATTTTCCCCCAGTCTAAATAAAGTAATACAGAATTTACCTGCCTGGCCTTTTTTAGAATGTTACAAATGGTCTCAGAAGCACCATAGTGTGTGTTCACGTTGAGAAGAACTATGCAAATGTAGGGTAATTTTAACAAAAAGGACTTGAAAATTCAATGAAAAAAAAGGCATAGATTTTTTTTTGTAAAATGAGCAGTATTTAATGTAAATAATAAATTGGTAAAAAAATAACCTTATCCCCTTCTCTAAATATGGTGTACATTATAGCCAGAATAATTCAGGTTTAATGTCAAAGCATAAAGTTAGTTTAGAAATGTATCTTGACTGACAAGTCCTTTTTTGGGTAGCAACATAGAGGATGTAGATGATAAAATGACAGTGTACAGCTCATGTCATAGCTTAATTAAGTAATAGCACTTTGTATATTATACTGTTGCTTATTTGCACTAATTCATGTATTACTGCAGCTAATTTCAGTGTTAGATATTAGCCTCCAACTAAGCAGTACAATTTGTCTACCTAAAAGATTTATTTAACCAGCGTTTTAATCAAATAATAGAGAGATCATAATGAAGGGACTTTTCTCCTGTGGGAAGAAATGACACTGTCCCTCGGTTTCTTTCAAGAACATATCATGAGATTACACATATTTTCATTACTGTATTCAAGAATACTGTTGAGTAAATATTTGCACTAATATGTTGCCATTTTAGGATTTCCTGGGGTGTACGTAGTCTCACAAGGTAAATAATTCAACGATCTGCCTTCTTGGGTAGCACAAAGCAGTGCTTGATATAGGTTTGATTATTTCACTTGTCTCTTTGATAATCCATAACTGTCTTCTGTAATTATTTTCACCATCCAGTCAAGTGCAGATAAAAGATGGAACATGCTTCTTTTGCTTACTCCCAAGGAAACCCCATTATCCTTGAAAGGCCACGTGACTGCAGAAAGCCCAATCCTGGTCGAAAGAAGCAATCCACAAGGACAAGCTTAGTGTGAGCCGAAAATGAAGTTGTTACCAGACAGTAAACTGTGGTCCTCACTTCTTATGAATATTTGAATGAGTAACTGAAAACAGCTCAGTAAACTCTAAGCAACTGTGACAGGTGAAACTGCCTTGAAACCAGGAGTCCTCCAGGACCATGATGAAAATATCACCGGTTACCTTATGCCTCAGCCTGCCGTGGGTCTACAGAGGGACAGTATCAGATCTATTTTACTCAAATAGAAGTTATAAAAAATCTGATCTATCTCTGCACTTTCCGAACTCAAGCAGCTCCGAAATCTCTTGAGTTATTTTGAATTCATTAAAATACAATGATTTCTAACAATTTTTTCAAGGCAAGAGAATGGCCATGTTTTGGCAGACCCTGAAATATCGACGTTGCTGTTGTTTTGACTCGTAGAAAATTGGCCCTACTCAATCTTTCATGAATATTTTTTAGCTTCTTCCATGTGGGAAGAAAGACAATGAGGACAGTCCGTAAAGCCAGAGTTTTCTGAATAATTCTTCCAAAAGCTCTAATAAAAGGAGTAACCTGGTACATGGCCTGACTTATCTATGCCCACATAGGTTATTGTTTTGCTTTAAAAAATAAAGTCAGATAAATAGCTGTTTTTGTTGAAGTAGAAGATTCAGAACAGATTTGTCACATAGAAGAGTTCTAGAAAATATTTATAGAGGATACATTTCTAAAGAAAACTAAAAACTTATTCATTTTATTTGACCTCCTTGTGTAGGTAGACCAAAGATGACTGTTTCAATGATCCTATCCAATTTACTAAGAAATAAAGTAGTACATAATTTTTCAGTTGGTGTCTTCATCTGGAAGGAGAGAGTCAGTTATCTAGTTCCTCTAATTGTGTACAGTAAATTCTACTTAAATCCACTTAGTTTTGTGCATTTTGATAAATAGTGTAAATAAAATGGAACCCTCTTATAGTCCATAAATCCCTAGTAAAGGAAGAAACTATGTAGTCTGTGTATCTAACATAGAAATTGCTGCATTTCCAACCTAGTAACTCATTGAAGATAAAATCAAGCTGAGGGGGAGTCTCCATGAGGTTGCCATTCATTCAATGGTTATTTATAAAACCTCTATGAAACATGAAGTTTCAGTCAGAAAAGCCTTTTCAGAAAGTTTCAGAAGATGGTGTTCATCGCCTTAATTGATGAAGAGTTTGAGAGTCTTTTCAACAACAGTGGGGACCACAGTGACAGTTCAAGAAGCACTGCTGGGACATCTCTCCTCATTGTTGGAACTGCTGAGAGTCCTATTTCCATCTCGATTCTTAAATTATACTTTCAGCTCCTTGGACTATCTGGACAATGGCAGCCAGACCATGGCTGTTTGCTACCTCCTTTCTCTTTAGCCATGTGTGGACTTAAGATTGGTTTTCGATATTGCCAGATTTTCCGTTTGCAGTAAAATGTCAAGAGGCATGCAAAGTGCCATTCTGGTTTGTGCTCATACAGTTCAGAAGAGAGCCTTTGGAGAGAAAGGAAGTGGACAGAAGGAATGGTGGCCACACCCACATTAGAAACCCAGCCCCTTGAGGTGAATAGAAGCCAAGGTACTCTGAAGCAGGGTGAGGAGACAGAGACCCATTTTAATATTCAGAATTAGTCAGATCTAATGCCAGTTGCAAAATCTCTGTAAACCCAATGGGGCAGTGGGAAGAATGTTGAATCAGAGGCCAGAGGTATTGCTAGCTATGTGGCCCTCAGGAGGTCACACATGGGCTCTGGGCTGTGCTCTCAGCTGTGCAGTATAGTGAGACTGGGTTGACAATTACAATGGCAGTTCTGGAAACAGATGAGCATCACTTTTAGAGTCAGAAAGTCTGGGTTTGCTTTGCCAATCCATCACTTACCAGCTGTATGAGCTTCCTAAACAATCTACGTCTCCATTCAGGAGACGTAGATTGTTCCTCTCTGGCCAGGGAAGAACAAAAGAGGTGATGGACATGGAGAGTCTACAAAGCAGGTGCTCTGATAAATGTTATTTCTTTCCCTCTCTTTACTTTAAAGTCTTTCTTTCACAGTTTTAAATTTTGCCAGGTAGTCATCGACTAAGATCAAGTCTTTCCTGAAGTATATTTGAATAGAAACGGGATTAGGTTTGTAACTGCTGCCATCTCTGGGGTATGTGTTATACACGGCACATGTGAAAAATTTTTAATTTAGTGTTAGGGCTGCCTGGGAAGTATCAAGAGGAGGATATGGTGAAGAAGAACAGGGTCAGTTGGAATCACCAAATATATTTTTGATACTTTCCAACTCTTTTGTTTTATGGTCTGTGTGTGATGTAGAACTTTTATATCAATTGTATTATTTTAATTTCGAAGGTCATAACTGGGTCAGAGTTTGAAAATGTAAGTCATCTCCAAAGAGTTGTACAATTATGCAATGAATGTTCATTGACATGTACTCACTTTTCATGCATTATTGTTGGTTTTCAAGATAAATGAAACAAACAAAGTCCTATAATCAAGTGATCTTAAAAGTGACCTCAGAAGACAAGAGAATATTCCACCAGGAGTGCAGTCAGCATCTAGCAGAAGTAGATGTTTAAAAGTTTTACATGAATACATGCAAAAAAATCTCCCCCTGAAAAACCGTCTCTTTTAAGTCCTGTTAAAATGATTCTCAAACAGAAGTCCCAGAAATTCCACTTTTAGATATCTGACCTGAAGAAATCCCATCACAATAAAAGTAGTGAGGTTCGTATGTTTAAGTCAGCATTTCATCTAAGAATATCTTAGTGGAAATGACCCACTTTTCTCTCCGTAGGAGAATAAATAACAGTCTCTACATACCATGAAATATAATATTGCCATTAAAAAGAACAAAGCAGATCTAAGCCTGCTGCTATGGGAAATTGTCTATGATTTATTGTTAGGTGAAAAACGCTAATTACTGAGCAGTATTCTTAGTATGTAGCCATTTTGAGACAAAAATATATTTTTTCATGTACTTATAAATGTATAGATGTATCATACAAATATGTGTATTAAGCTAATAGAAAACTATTTGAAATGATACACGTGTAGCTATTTATAGAGACTACTCCTGGGGTTAGATGTTTTTAATGTAATTCTGTCCTGGTGTAACTTGTTACCTCAAATATAATTGTAATTAAAAAAAAAATTGAAATATGAGTCTAGGTCTTGAAATGACTTGGAAAATTGACACATTCCTTTTGGTCATTTATTTTTTCCCCTAGCAATTTAACACTGATATGCTTTTAAAACCTAAGGTCTATATATATAATGAATTAGTTCTTGGTGTTGTCTCTATGTTTTTCTGCCCTGAGTCTAATTCTGACTCTCCCACTAGCTATCTATGTGTCTCAGAAAAGTTGTTTCACCCTCAGCATCCTCATCTATAAAATAAAAGGGTTAGAAATAAACGAAATGGTTGGGTAGAGAAATTTTATTCCGGCTCTGAGATACTCTGCTTCTGTTGAAACTAAATACATTTCATGGTCCTGTGTGGTGTAATACATTTTTTTTTCACATACTTCATCTTTTACAGTAAACAGCCTATTATTTTATTGAAGAAATGACCCACAATGATTTCATAAAACTTTATTTAGTCCTGATTTTTTTGTTCTGAATATCCTGAATGTCATTCTGTGGACCAGGAAGATCTTCAGACCTTCACAGTCCTTTGCATAAGGAAGGTTCTGAGGTCTGACCTTCCATTTAGGAAATGGTGACCAAGTGCATCCCCAAGTTCGAAGAGCCCAGTACTGAGGGTACACTCTGCTCTTCCCTGGGCTGCTTGCATTTGAAACTTGCTGTCCTTTTCCTACCCCGCAGAGGGGATGGGATGTGGTTGGCAAAATTTGTGGAACATTGTGTCACGAACCCTTGTTCACTTCATTGTTCAGCTGGTCCATAGCATATATTTGTAGCAAGTTGGCCTTTCAAGAGAATGCGTTCCAAGTAAAGGCCACCATGATTTGTTTGACAACACTGAAGTTATTTTGCTTTCTCTGACCAGAGTGAGATCATGAATTATTCTTCTTCCGTGAAAAACCAAGTAAATACTACATGACTCTAAGGATTATTCACTGCATGCAGGAGAGTGAGAGAGGCACAGAAGACATTGTGCCTGCCCTTGAAAATATAAATTTGTACTGAAGGAGACAGAATGAAAACAAAATAAATCTACAAAAGTAGAACACAATATGCCATCAAAAAATAGCAAAGGTAAGTGTTCTGAATGGAAAGATATGGAACTATATTCTGAGGAAGTATTGAAGTGGCTTCTTGAGGGCTTGAGAGAAGCACTTTACCTGGAAACATATAAGGGAGAAAAGTCAGAGATTTTTTTCATATACCTATTAAAAAGGGATTTCTAAGATAATTTTTATAAAGGTATCTTAGACCACATTGGATTGATTTGTACTTAGCAAACTAAAATAAGGTTATCACTTGTATATTTCCAGTACATTAATATTATATAGGGGCTCAGACAGCCAGAAATTGAAGAGGTGTTCTTCATGACATTTGTCCCCCAGGGTAGGGTCTGCACAAGACCATCTACTGGAATGAAGAAAGAAAATACTAGATCTTTAAAAATGCATTTTGATTTTATCCTCTAAAATTTTCTACTTTTATATTTGGTTTATAATGCTCATGACACATTTTAGGTATCACAAGTATATAATTTGTAAATAAATAAATATTCATGGTAGGAGCTACCTACTTAGACATTTGAATTCTTGAAATATGTATTTTTAAAATTCTGTTTTAACTCAGTTATTTTGTACATTTTGGTGAATAGTTTCAATGACATCCATAGAAATACATTAGCCAAAGTATCTAGAAATCAATGCTTTTGAGAAAAATAACTCCTAATTCAGTTTGTATTATAAATTGTATTCTTTTTATAAGAAATCCTATTAAAAGCAATTCTAGTGCTTCTTCTGAATTTTTTACATATCAGTAAAATTCTTCAGTCTGAAAAAGTTGGTAGAAAGATCCATGATTAATAGATAGATGGTAGTCCTTTCAAATGCTTCTGGCTTTTGAGCTAAGCCATTGGGATTTCCATGTGGATGGAGTTCTGAAGCTAAGAGATTTCTCCTTTATTTTTATGGTTCGAATGTGATGCTTCTGGGGTTTCTGTAATTTATTGGCAGTAAAATAACTGTGGTGGGATGAGCAACTCAAAACTTTCTTGACATCGTACTGTTACAAACGCTGTGGAATCCACTCTGTCTGCAGTGTCCCTCCCCCATTCCATGTAGACTGTGGTTAATGTGTCACCAGCCTTGTCTGTGTTATTTTCTGTCAGATCTCTTCCCTCATCCTGCAGCAGGTTTATTACTATTATTGAATTCTCATCTAATTATGTGAAGTTTCTTGAGCACAAATGTGACATTTAGTGTTTTTCTTTGAATGTTTGAATACTTACCTCTGAATTTATTTTTTTTTAAATTAAGTTTTATTGGAGTATAGTTGCTTTACAATGTTGTGTTAGTTTCTACCGTACAGCAAAATGAATCAGCTATACATACACATATGTCCCCTCTTTTTTGGATTTCTTCCCATTTAGGTCACCAAAGTGCATTAAGTAGAGTTCCCTGTGCTATACAGTATGTTCTCATTAGTTGTCTATTTTATACATAGTCATACAGAGTGAAGTAAGTCAGAAAGAGAAAAACAAATATCACATTTAACGCATATATGTGACATCTAGAAAAACAGTATAGATGATCTTATTTGCAAGGCAGAAATAGAGACACAGGCATAGAGAACAAACGTATGGATACCAAGGGGAAGGGGTGGTGGTGGGAAGAATTGGGAGATTGGGATTGACATATATACACTATTGATACTACGTATACAATGACTTTTGGTTTTGTTCAAGGGATTCTCTCCTGATTGTGTGGCTCAAGGAAGGGGTGAAGATTTCTATCTTCTTTCAAGGATATTCAGAAATAAGGTATTTGGAAAAACTGTTGCAGTTATAACTGGTACAGATGTACAGTGGTACATCCTTTCTCCACAAATTCAAAATAAGCATGGTGTGGGATATACTTAATATCAGTATTAGTCAGGATTCTGAGAGAGAGAGAGATTTATTTTAAAGAATTGGCCACACGATTTTGGAGGCTGTCAAGTCCAAAATCATCAGGATAAATTGACAGGCTGAAGCCCAGGAAAAAGGTGATTTGCAGTTGAGTCAGAAGTCAGTCTGCTGGAAGAATTTCCTTTTCTTCTTAGAAAGTCAGGTTTTTCTCTATTAAGGTCTTCAACTGATTGGATAAGGCCCATCCACATCACAGACGGTAATCTGTTCTACTCAAAGTCTACAGATTTAAGTGTTAATCTCATCCAAAAAAAATACCTTCACAGAAACATCTAGAATAATGCCTGACTAAATATCTGGGTATGGTGCCTAGACAAATTGACACATAAAATTAGCCATCACAATATGCTAACAAAGTCTTGGGATCCTTGATGAATTGCTCCTCTACTGTACAGATTTTACAAAATGCCTCCTCGTGCACCCCTTGGTACTAGAAATAATTATAGTTCAATGATGTCACTTTCAACAAAAGCATTATGGTTATTTCCTTTTCAGAGAAATCAGAAATAAGCTTTGATTACTGAAGGCATGAACCCAGTGTCTAAAACTCAGCTGTTAACCAAGTTCTGTCTAAAGAGACAAAAGGGGGAATGTCTGATATGGATTAGTGTGTTGGATGCCCACTCACATGTGGAGTCAAGAAAAGAACAGCAGGTGACACGAGGCAGTGCACGTCTCCCCAGGCTGCTCTCCAGTGAAAAAAGTAATCAGTTTTACTTTTACAGTATCCCTACCCTTCCAAAGCGATTCGGTTTTTGTTTTTTTTCTCAGGAATATCCAAGCCAAGTTTATTATAAACTTGAGAGGGAAAGTGACAGAAAAGAATACTAGACTGAAATCAAGATCTTTACCCCAGATATCAAAGCATAGCTCTCTACTGAGGCATGGATACCCAAAAACTCACCTAATGAAAGCTCATAGACAGGTTTAGCTCTTCTAGAGTTATAGCTTTAAAAATCTTTGATCTCGTTATTGAGGGTTCATGGCAAAGTTTCCAGCGGTCCTCAAAGAAATGAGAAAATAAGAACAGTACAGTGAATTTTTCGTAAACATCAACCAAAGTGATTCATTTTTGTAAATGTTCGTCCTTTTTAAATTGGAAAACACTTGACTACAGGGAGAAATTAATATTATTAAAATCGTAGCTAGCACTTACTTCCAAAATATCTTCAAGAGTTCAACTTCAAAATGGCATCTTCTAAAGAGCTCACATTTCCTTTCCCTGAATTGGATGTGCCTGTAGATCAGAATTAGAGAAAGAATATTTCTTCTATTTTCTTTAACATTACTAGAATGCAACGTCTTTTACCCTCAAGTTCACATTGCCGATGCACTTGGAAGTGCCAGATTCTGTTCCATTCTTCCTGCAAGAGTAAGACAAGTTTCCACTCCTTTCAGTGGCCACCTCCCTTGGTATATATTGGAGTACAGAGCGCTTGGTCTCCTGTCCTTCTTGAGTTATGTCCTGGCAGTTGCTCATCCACATCTCACGCTCTGTCTCATGATTCCCAGCTCTGCAGGGGACATTGCTCAGTTCCATCCACTGCCTTTCATAGCCTGGAACTCCTGGCAGTATCCCTGTGGAGGGCAGCTTCCTTCTTGGGCCCAGGAGAGGGTGGGTATTTGGGGCAGAACCCACTTCCCCTTAGTGCTTAGTTCTTTGTTCCCCATGCTCCACTATGCACAGATGGTTCTAGGGCTCTCTCATACGCTGTTTAGTGGGGGAAGTCGAAAGGAATGAAAATACAGGTGGGAAAAATATATGAGGGAGATTGAGGCCCTTCCAAACCAAAGCCAACCTCTGGGTCCATCACAGTTCTTAGTTTTTCTGTCTCCCTCTGTGATTAGGGTTGTTTTCCTCTGGAAGAAAGCCTCTCTTAACTTCATCCATCCTTTGGAAACACTTTTACTAACCAAGGATTTGTCTCACTCCAGAATTTCCTCCCTTGTCAGTCTATTTCCTCAAGTTAGAAATAATATGTTTAATACAATGCCCAAGAGACTCCAGGAGGACCAGATTCATGATCTTTGATACTCTGAGTCTCACCCCACAGTACAGGTGGGTGTGGACATTTAAATTTTGTCTCTTTAAGAGTTTCCCACCAAAAAATTTTTAAATATATTCTAATTTCCTTCAACCTGAAAAAAGTTATTTCAGCCCTGCAATTTATTTGCTAATTCCTCTATTAGATTGAAAGTATTTGTTTTAAAATTTGTGTGTGACTATGTTATATTTTGACTTGAATTGTAGGTAGGCAGTTGGCCTTGCTACTGTCTAGTAGTGAGGGATTCATATAGTTTGATCTCCAAAGTCTTTTGTCTTAAATTTTGAAAATTATTTTTATTACATATTAATTTCTTTAACTGAAAGGTTTAATTTAAAAAAATGTGAATATTAAAAAAATGTCTACCACCAGCATGAGCTGCAGACTGGTCTTCTAATTCTTCTGGCATCTGGTGAGTAACCATTGGCAAGCACACACACACACATGCGCACGCAAGCTTATCGAGGACAAACAATTCTCATAGATAGTGAAATCTAAATATACACGGAACTGACATTTTTCTAGCTGTTCCATAGTCTAGCTCTGCCCACAAATGATGCCAAATTTTTACATATCATGCAGAACAGACATAGTCACTCTTTATTTTTAATTTCACACCATGCCCCTGGGCTTCCCGAGCCTAGGGACTGGTTGAATGTTAGTGACCATAACTGAGCCATTTGCCTCTTGAGGACACTTCTTACTTAGCACAAAAGGTCCAGCTTGAAATTACCCTTGTTTCTAAGCTGGGCCAAATCAGATTTTAAAAAATGCATTGCTATTCCATTTTATTTTGTTAGCTGAAGAAATACGATATGAGAATATATGATTGTCTGTTATTAAAATGCCATAATGGTGATGGTGAGACTTGGGATGTTTTCCACTTACACAGCAAAATGAGAGGTTGCACTGAGATGGTCACAATTTTGTCTGAAACAGCTTAGGTTTTCAGAGTTTCTTTATACAGGGAAATTAATAAAATATTTTACTAACTGGTAATTTTTTTCCGCTGAGGGAAGGAATTATATTTGTTCAGGGAAGTACCTTATAAACTGTAAGTGGAAGGTTAGGTGTTTAGGAACAGATTGGAAGAAGGCAATAAAGACAGCAAAACTTTTCTTCAAAGAAATGAATTGGTAGGGAGAGAGAGCAGTGGAGAGTAGAGTAGTTATAATGGGGTAGGAAAGAAAAGTAGGGGTCACTGGGTCAAGTTATAAAAATTTGAATCTCAAGTTGACAACAATTATTAAAGGACTTGTTAAATAAAAGAGTAATATCCAGTTTTAAATTGCTGAAAATTTCTGTAGCATTATTCATTCTTCACCAGTAAATTTCTAAGAGCTGCCTTGTATGAGTTGGATGGAGTGTATTTGTATTGAGAGGATAAGAGTACAGTAAAGAGAAGCCACCAAGAAAAGGGAAAAGGCAGAGTCACAGAAACAAAATATAGAGAATTGAGTGGAAGCTGGAAATTGGAACCAAAGGTGACTAAGGAGTAATAGAAACCCCTACAATTTCTAAATATTCACAGTGAGAACATTGGATTTTCTACAGGATGTGAGATGGTGGTTGAAAATCATCTTACATAGATTTTAAGTGGCAGGATGGCCCAGCATGACACTTGGGTTACATTTAGCAAGGATTACACTTTTGTAACTTGGAATAAATACTTCAGGAGCACTCGTTTAAAAATATTAGGTCTCAGGAACAATATAGGACAAAAGAGATGGTTTGAGACAATAACTTGGTATACACTTTGCCTTAGGTTCATTTGGTTGAATGGCACAAAGATGTACCCAAGTAATCATAAGTCATTCTTTTCCAAAAATTCTCTGCAAGTTACCATTAATTACAGTATAGAGTAAATGTACTCCCTCAGGAATCTGGAACTCAGCCTCTGGTTGACTGCCGCAGTTCCTTTCTCTTCTCCAAGACATGAAAGTTCATGTTTTATCCTGAACAGTCCTTAGATATCTGTATACTATATAATACATCTCTTAGTTTTCTTATTAAAATTCTTCCACTCCTGCACACAGCATTTATGGCAAAACCAACACTATATGACAATTCCCCACTCTTCTCTGCTCCTAATATGAGAGCAATAACTAAGTAGGTATACTCCCTAAGGTTTTCCTTAATCTTAGCTCTCAAGAAGAAAAATGAAGTAAAATATGACTCATATATTTTTTAAAGATTTGCTGATGGATTCTCAGAAGCACCATAGAAATATCTTTTTACCCTGGGCACAAAAATCCAGCTCTTCAATGAAAACAATTTGTCTGTGAGGTGCAGAATAAAAAGGACCCAGAAAATGGTTCCAGTCCTATAGTTATCAATAATTAAAATAAAATAGACATAATATGTTTATCACATTCACAGTGGACACATCATATATCTTTTTATTTTTATTCATTAATTTGCTCATTAATTAATTTGTTAATTAGCTGCTTTCATTTTTCATTTAGACCATTTTCCTATCAAAAAAATTGTCCTTTTGTCCCAGGGGTTCAACATAAGGAAAGACCTACTCCAGTGAGAAGGCTGGCTGCATTTGATGTGCTTCAGATTTACATGATCAAGTTCTTCTATCCTTTGCTTGACTGTAAGGAAAGTTGTCAAGAAAAAGGAGACAATATTTATAAAATGCTTATAAATCTTCTGAAGGAAGAGATTGGAAAGTGCAAAATGCTGCTGCTGAGGTGTGTTAATGATGGTATTGAAGAAGGAAGACCATTGGCCGTTTACACATTTGTTAATAACCCTAGATAACATTGACAAAAGATAATATTTTCTTATGAAACTGTGTAATATAATAATAATTCCTCACAATTGCTGAAAACTGAGTTTTCATTTTCAGAAAGTTGAGACGGCTTCTGTGCGTTCAGGGTCTGCCATTTTGGAAAACGTTTAGTTTAGATTGTTCAATAAGCCAATCAACATATCCACCGATGCATCCTGTTTCCCTTTAGCTGATTTTTTGCAATTTTAAGGTCCTAGAGTGACTTTCAAATAGAGATGAATTCAGAGTCTGAGGGGATGAAGGAGCTAGTTTTGTTGAGAGTCTGTGTTATGGGGTGAATGTTTGTGTCCTCCAAGATTCATATGTTGAAGCTCTAAACCCCATGTGGCTATGTTTGGAGATTCGGCCTCAATGGAAATAAATAGGGTTATTCAAGGTCATGAGAGTGGACCCTAATCCAATAGAATGAGTGTCCTTATAATAAGAGGTAGCAGAGAGCTCTTCCTTTCTACCATGCACACAGAGAAAAGGCCTTGCTGGGACACAGTGAGAAGGCGGCCATCTAAAAGCCAGGAAGAGAGGCCTCACCAGAAACTGAACCCTGCTGGACACTGACTTTCTAGCTTCCAGAACTATGAGAAAATAAATTTTCTGTTGTTTAAGCCACCCAGTCCATGGAATTTTGTTATGGTAATCCTAGCTGATGACTACATTCTGCTGTTGTCAATACTTGAAGACTAATGTGAGGCATCCCCAAGAACTCAGAGATGATGGAAACAAGACTACGTCTGTGGTTCCAAGGCAGCAACATTGGACTGAAACAACATCAGCAATGTCAATGACATAGTTATTCTATTTATTTGACAGGCACGACTAGGTACTTTACAAGTGCTCAATCCTGTAATCATTCCAAAGTTCTATTAATGAGTTTCTTTATTTGTGCCTTTTAAATATAGTCACAGAGTCTCAGAGTGGTGTAGTAATACTCAAGCTCACTTGAAGATGACATGGAGATCACTTGATTCAAATCTGGGCTGTCTAACCCCAAATCTCAAATGTGTAACCTTGTTCGCACTGCCACTGTATTGAGCGCACTTAATACCGATGGAAAGAGTGTGACTGTCAGAAGAGTAATTAGTCAGCAATAAAGCATAGAAAATGAAAATTATAGACACAAAAGCCAGCATAATTCATCTTGAGACTTCTGAGAGATTAATCCACTCTTGATGTTTCTCAAATCAGTTTCCAAAACTGCAAAGTGGAAAAGTAGATATGGGTTTATAATTAACAAGAGTGAGCCTGCCTTCTATTCCATCTTACATTCATTTTGTGTCTTCACAAAGATCTCTTTATGATCAAAAATTTGTTTTGAACTTCAGGATTGTCCATAGCTGGAAGCAATGTTGAGTAAATAGTAAGTACTCAGATTTGGGCTGAATCCCATTAATCTGACAGCTCACAACATCAGGTCTACTGTAGGGCTTCTGGGATTGCCTTGGTTATTGCTCATCGCTCTTCTTTTCTCCTGTAGTTTGGCCCGATAATGTCAAAACTTACTACTCTATACTGAATATTTCCTGGGTTTCTGTAGGCAAACCGCAGGTAAGAAACAAGCAATTTTTGTCCACAAGAACTTTTTTTTAATTAATTAAATTTTGGCTGTGTTGGGTCTTTGTTACTGTGCATGGACTTCCTCTATTTGTGCCGAGCGGGGGCTACTCTTGTTGTGGTGTGTGGGCTTCTCATTGTGGTGACTTCGCTTGTTGCAGAGCACAGGCTCTAGGCATGCTGGCTTCAGTAGTTGTGGGACTCGGGCTCAGTAGTTGTGGCCCGTAGGCTCTAGAGCACAGGCTCAGTAGTTGTGGCGCACGGGCTTAGTTGCTCCGCAGCATGTGGGATCTTCCCAGACCAGGGCTCAAACGTATAGATTCCATATATATGTGTTAGCATACGGTATTTGTTTTTTTCTGACTTACTTCACTCAGTATGACAGACTCTAGGTCCATCCACCTCACTACAAATACCTCAATTTCATTTCTTTTTATGGCTGAGTAATATTCCATCGTATATATGTGCCACATCTTCTTTATCCATTCATCTGTTGATGGACACTTAGGTTGCTTCCATGTCCTGGCTATTGTAAATAGAGCTGCAGTGAACATTGTGGCACATGACTCTTTTTGAATTATGGTTTTCTCAGGGTATATGCCCAGCAGTGGGATTGCTGCGTCATATGGTCGTTCTATTTTTAGTTTTTTTTTGTTTGTTTGTTTTTGGTTTTTTGTTTTTCTTTTTTGCGGTACGCAGGCCTCTCACTGTTGTGGCCTCTCCCGTTGCGGAGCACAGGCTCCAGACGTGCAGGCTCAGTGGCCATGGCTCACGGGTCCAGCTGCTCTGCGGCATGTGGGATCGTCCCGGACCGGGGCACGAACCCGTGTCCCCTGCATTGGCAGGCGAACTCTCAACCACTGCATCACCAGGGAAGCCCTATTTTTAGTTTTTTAAGGAACCTCCATAATGTTCTCCATAGTGGCTGTATCAATTTACATTCCCACCAACAGTGCAAGAGGGTTCCCTTTTCTCCACACGCTCTCCAGAATTTATTGTTTGCAGATTTTTTGATGATGGCCATTCTGACCGGTGTGAGGTGATACCTCATTGTAGTTTTGATTTGCATTTCTCTAATGATAAGTATACACAGATTTTTGATGGATGTTTTCTATAACAGTCATTGTTAATACCTGTCCCATATTCCCTTGGCCCATTTCTAAGTTCATTTACAGCCACAGTAGACAGTTCCGGTACACACTGACCATTTTCTGCTAGCGGATTTTTCCAGCATGCCAGGAGTTGTCCATTTCTCACGCGGGCAGTGCCACCGCTGGGGATGGGAGTCAGTGTCCTCAGGGAGAGAATCTACAACATGAAGTCATGATACTTCAGTGAGTCCTGGAGCATTGAGCCTCAGTTTCCTGTGTTGCAACCCACTCATTAATACACCTTTCATTGGGTTTTCTCTCTTGGATATTAGATAAAACAATAGAGATAACACAATGCCTGATACAGACTTTTGGTTTGTTTCTAAAGGAAATCCTAATAAATGTCTCTTAACCAAAGCAACTGCTTTGCTTTGTTGCCATTATTCCTTATATTCTTCTTTGGTACACCAAACACACCTTCCTTTTAAGACTGCCCATGAGGGCAGGAACCACAACTATGTTGTTTGTGTCTGTATCTCCATCATATAACAAAAGACAGTACATGGTAGGCCCTTAATAAGTATGCTTCAAATGGAAATTGTATGTGTGTATGTATGTATTGCACAGTTCGGTGGGGTTTTACTATATTCACACAGTTGTGCAACCATTACAATGATTTAATTTTAGGACATTTTCATCACTTTAAAAATAAACCCATACCAAACCTCGTTCTTCCAATCCTCTGGCAATCACTGATTTACTTATCATCTCTATGGATTTGCCTATTCCAGACATTTAATAAAAATGGAATCAAACAATATGTGGCCTTTTGTGTTTGGCTTCTTTCATGTAGCAAAATATTTTCAATGTTTGTATTGTAGCATATATTAGTACTTCATTTCTTTTCATAGATGAGTAATATTCCCTTGTATGGATATACCACCACCTTGTTTATCTCTTCATCAGTCAATGGACATTTGGGCTGTTTCCACTTTTTGGTTATTATGCATAATGCTGCTAAGAATAATCGTGTATAAGCAGCTGTATTATTTTACATTCCCATCAGCAATGCATGTAGGTAGGTTCCAATTTTTCTGCATTTTCACCATTTGTTGTTGTCTTCATTTTTATTTTAGCCTTCCTACTGTCAGATTGAATTTGACTTGAGGGGAACGGTCTTTATAGGACACCTTAGCATTCCTTTTTCTCTAGCAATTTGCTGTCTCGTGAGACTTCTTTCATTTTGAAGCAACGAAAGTTTCTGAAAAGGAACTCCATGAAACAGCTGATACTGTCGACTTTTATGAATACTGTTATTGTCCTGCAGTCGTGGACATTTTCTACTGCAGCCCCTTTTCAAATCTAATAAAACCAGAGGTAGTTCAGCATAGTACATTGTGCAGCTCTGACCCTATCAAGTTGTGTGGCCATAGGAAAGTCCCTTTTTCTCTCTTGACCTCAGGTATCTTATCTGCATATTGAATAAGTCACATTCAGTATCTTTTTTTGGAATGCTGGGAATAAATTCTCTCAAGTTTACTTTTAGTTTAGAAATTCAAAGCAAGATTTTTCTTCCTCCTTCCTCCTTCTCCTTCTTCTTACACCTGCTTCATACCCCTTCCACTTAGAAATTATTCCTCTTGCGTGGCAACTGATTCTAATGGAAATTTCAGAGTCAGCCTCCCTCACTCCAGAAGTGGAACCAATTGAAATACTTCTCCCTCGGCAGAGTGATCAGTTCAGGGATAGGTACTATGGCTCAAGCTAGGAAAATTAGAGTCCTCCCTGGGGCCTCAGCTGGAGTTACCAGGAAGGATGCCGTCTGCTGCTGAGACTGCTGTACTAAAGGACTATGATTCTCACGCTGCTGGTGGCTCTCATGTCCACCACATGGAAAGTGTCTGTCTTAGAAATGAAGAGAGAGATTGCATCTTTTGAGGTCCTGAATCCATCTGGGCCTGTGCTAGACCTACCCTTGCATTTTTCTGTTGTTTCTTTTTTGGTACATAACCAATTTTAAGTTGACTTTCAGCCACTTTTACTAATCAGAAGATTTTTGACTAATATATACACAAACATTTATTGAGTGCCCATGGTAGAGACTCTGGGGTAGACAAAGAAATATGAATCCACCCTCTCAAAGCATTTACAGGCTGCTTGAATGGCCAAGTTTCAGAAATAAGAAAGCCAGCTTTACGACCAAACTTTTTTTATATGAGGAGAGATGCTTTGGCTTCCCACTTCACTGATCAACGTCTTAATCAGTGTACTATTTCAGAGACTCTTACAGTTTCCAAGCAGAGCCTTTCACAGAGTTTTGGCACCTGATGGCCTTGAGTGTTCTACCACACATTAGCTACATAATTTTGGACATGTTTTCTTAATGTTCAGAGCCTCATTTTATTCTCATCTATAAAATAGGATAATATTATCGAGTTCATGGGTTGCTTTAAAGATTAAATAAAACAATTCAGATAACAGAGTTCCTGATACCTAATACATTTTCATAAATTTGCTCCTTTTCTCTGTCTAGAAGCCATCTCCAGTCTTAAAAAATCAAACTAATTCAAAATTTGCCTTTAAAAAATACATTTAAATGGGAGAAAGCTTTTTAGAAAGTGGTATAAAATTGTTCTTCATAAACATCTTCAAATAATAACCATTTATTTGGGGTAACATATTCGCAAACACATTTAAACAACATAATTTAATGAGTAGCCCAGGTGTTGGCACAGTTTAAGAAAACTAGCAGTCAGAGATTGATATTCACCAAATATTACTATTCCTCATACAGAATGAAGAGGATAATTAGAAACCTAAGCAACCAATATTTATTTATTATGAATTATTTTTCCTGAAAAGCATGGATTTTCTGATTATGAGTTGTAACAATCTCCATACCACATTGGTAACATAACCAACAAATCTATGTGTCATTGACCCCAGGACTGGTTAGCACATAAATAAGAAATGAAAATAATGTAGTAACCTAAAGGTTATCCTGGTGAATCACCCCCATATTGTTATTATTGTTTAATGGGAACACATGATAAATTAATGTCGTGTTAATGGGTAATCAGTTTATCTTCTGTTGACCCAGGGCATGTATAAAGTGTTCATTTGACCTTAAGTTGCATTTCTAGTTTTTCCAAACCTCAGTTACTCTTAGTTGCCCTTGCTCTATGGGCCTGACCCTAACTACAGGGTGAACAAAATTTGCTGAAGCAGTAAAAAGCAATTGAAAATATTTACAGTTATTTCCTGAAAATAATTATTCATTACTGTACATGTATAAATGAAAAATCTGAAATGAGCTGAGTGTTGCTATTCTGGTCTAAAACAATGGCAACTTTGCTTATAGAACAATCATCCTTTGAATCAATTATTTTTCTGATTACATTATACTCATAAAGAAATGAATATAGTGCCCTTTAGAAATACAATATAGTTATAAAAAAAGAAAAGCCCACCCTCTCCCTGTACATTTTAATGATTAACAAAGCTATCTCATGGTTTGGATGGAAGCCCAGGAAATGATCCAAATGGGATTATATTTTCTTAATCTATTAGGATAATGTACAACTTGCTTCCATTCTCTACCCTACCCCATCTAACTTGGCAAGTATCGCTAGAAGACCCTGAAATAGTGGTATTCCAGAGACAGACGCACATATAGTTTATCATCTCCAGACACTGTGTCTGTCATAGCCTGCAATTTTAAGAAGAAAGTATTGCTGACTAGAAGAGAATTCATGTGTTCTAGAATTTGATTGATTATAGGCACCCAGTTAATAGTGTGATCAGCATTATGCAAACATATAAGGGTCATGGCCTTCATTGGGCTGGCACGTACACACACACACACACACACTTTAAAAAGCAACAACAGGTATTGAGTTTCAAATTCATAATCACAATGCAGAAAATCCAAAGGTGACTTAGAGGAGTCAGTGTTTCCAAGCACCTGTTCTTAATCTGCAAGCTTAGCCCAATAAGCATAAACACCAGGGAGGAGAGATACGCTGGTTGACAGTGATCAGGAGGACCGAGGAAGACAACCATCTGGGCCACTTTCAGAATTAAAGAGACCCGAAAGAAAATCTGGCAAGTCCTGCTCAGAGAAGACATCGACACATTGCTCTCTGCTAAGATGATTTTGCCTAGACATGATCATGACCATTGAGAGACTCAGGGATAAGGGAAAAGGTGCCAGTCACAGCAAAGAAAGGGGATACTACTCTTTCCCTTCCCTACAGATGCTTATGGCTCCCAATGGGCATTGCAGATTTCTGGGAGATGATGCCACAAGCTAGGAAGACATCTTTATTTGGTGCCTCAGTTGGAACAGGCTGCTGAGGCCACCTGCAGAGAAAGCCCCATCTGCAGGTCTTCCACACCTGTGGTACTCAGAGAGCCAAGCATTTGACTACCAGAAATACAAGGAATCCAGGAGGGAGAGAGACCTTTTAGCCACTCTTGTGACATTTTAGACCTCTGTGGGTCCTTTGAGAGACTGTGGTACTATGGGTAATTAACACCAACTGTAGGGCTGTTAATTATGCTTTATCTTAGTTTAGTTTATCTTGTGATATACTTTGGTTAGAGAATTGGCAGGCATAAACATTTGACTGTCCAATAGGGCCTTTACTACCTGTTTTCTAGTGGGACTTAAAATGGAGAATCTATTACCCACGCCCCATCCCTGAGGGAAAAAAAACAACTGTGTCTTTTATTATATGCAAGTCATAGTTGAATTATGCTCAAATAGAGTCTTATTTTGTCTACTAACTTTGTGCATATAACAGTAGCTCCAAAGAATAAGATGGAGATATGAATGAAGAGGCCATTTTCCCTTTTATGTTAAACACTTCTGTCTTTTATTTATTTAAAATAAGAAAGCATTAGCTTGGATTAATATTTTTAAATTAAGACATGGATAAAAATTAGCCCTACTGCAGGAATGAGAGTTTTTCCTTACCTGTGTTGTAGAAGCCCTACAGGAGTGGATCTCTGGGGCCTGGTTCCATGTAAATAGGCTAAATGTAGCAACTGAATTTTAGTAAAGAGGAACTATTTGGAATGTGCTAAAGCAAAGTGACTTGGGGATCAACTTGGCATGTATTCATTTATTCAGATAAAAATTTATAGAGCATCTATTCTGTGCCTGGCCCTGCACTGGCAATGGGTTCTAGTGGAAAATAAGATACAATTCCTACCTCCGTGTAGCGTACAATCAGCAGATTAGCAAATGTGCATTGAGCACATCTCATGTGCCAAGCAACGAGATGTTCTGGGCGTGGTGTGCAGATGAAGAGAAAATGTCCTATCTTCAATGAGCTTACAGTTTAATGGTGAAGTTGGATCAAACCATTATCATTCCAAGGCTGTGTGATAGAGTCAAGGACTGGAGCACACAGAATTCTTTTAATCCGTTCTTTGTATTAACCTTTTATTTTTGGAGAGCTTTCCTCTGGGAAACATTGGTTTTATAAATATTAATTCCATCAGAAAGGAGCTGTAGGAAGTAGTGGACAGAACGTTTGGACTTTAGCTTTTGTCTTGATTGAGGTGTAGCTCCACTGTGTTTATGCAATACTTACTTACCTGTGAATAGGATTCCTGAGGTCTCCTTTTGTCTATGAACATGCAAACAGAGCTTACCTATTCACGGTGCTGGCTTTGCATGAGCTAGTGATTGCCAGCTGCTGAGACCCTCTGAATGAATGGGAGGTAGCTGGGAGGACAAGGCAATATTACAACTCATTGAGATTTGAGGCTCCTGCACTGCCTCTAGGACTCATGGTCTGAAGCCACTGCTTATATACCAACTCTTCTTGTTCTGCCCACTACCCACAAGGCTATGACCAACAATTCCTTGAATGTCACTAGAATGACATTTCTGGAATCAACTCATTTATTTATTGAATTTCTCTAGTGCACAGGAGCAGGTTAATAGCAAGTCTTGAGCCTCTGTACAAAATAAAGGAATCTATAATGGAGCTAAAAGTTTCTGACATCATTACCAGTTACATTTTCCATTTGTTACTTCATTAAATTTTGCAATATTTCTGGAAATATAAGTAGCTACTAAGCCAGATATTTAGGAGTCCAGAGGTGAGGTTGTTTAAATTATTACTCTATGAGGGGTGATTTGTGCTTTCAGGTATGTGTTTGTCCTTTAGATCCTTAACCTTTAGCCAATTCCATGTTTGTCATGATTTATTTTCTATATGGTTTTGACCTTCTCTTGGCAGATGGCTTCCACATTATCTTTGTTGAGAATGATTCTGACACTGGCTAGAGAGATACAATTGTGTTCTGTTTATGCAATGTAGAAAGCCAGAGCACTTTTTAAAAGCTGTCTTCATATATCATTGTCAGTATTTTGAACCACTAAATTGTTATTAAAAATTCAGGGACAATAATCCATTTTGAGAATACCATGAGAGAAGCAAATACTATAATGACTGACTGACATTTCAGGAATAACATCATTCAAGACATGCTAATTTCCCTATGACCCATTTCCTTGGATAAGCGTCCCTTGTATAAATAAGTTGGGTTTCCAACCCCTTCTCATCATTTGCTTTTGATGAGGGAGTCTTGATACTAAAAAAGAAAATCATCTGAAATGAAATTTGCTTGTGTTCTGTATGGTTCTACAGCCAAAAAATAAAAACATAGCCTGCTTCACGGCTAGAGTAAACGGCTTTCTTTACCAGAAAAGAGTTTTATATCACATGGTTTCCACTATTTTTCAAGAAACAAAATGCTATAATAAGCACCTAAATTGGCTTGTGCACTATTTCAGGAGTAATGATCTCTGATAGGAATGTACTAGATAGAGAGTCAGGAGATGGGAGGGTTTGGGTCCCAGTTCTGCCAGGATAAAGCTGTCAACTTGAACTTGAAAAGAGGATTGAATATCTCATAGCTGTAGTCAAGTTTGGGGTTTTGTTTCTTTGCCATTTTTTTTTTTCAAGCATGTTCAGGTGTGTTCTAGCTCTAGTAGTCTATGATGTGGTGCCCAGGAAAAAACATAAGAGAATGTTACACAGATACCCTTTCTCTGTATTCTTCATGGAAAGATACCTACTTTTTTTTTTTTTTTTTTAGTCAAGAGTGGGAAATTGACCTTCCAATTCCGTGATTTTCAAGTATCTTCATCCTATGAACCATTTTGACAGGACAAAAGCCTTGCAGATGACTTATCCTGTAACTTTCTCTCGTTACTACAAAAGAAAAGAAAAAATAAATGGGTTTGTTAATGGAAAATATGTTGCTTTTTCAATCAGATGCTAATGAGAATGATCGTAAGCAAACTGCTAATGGTTTTTTTATTTTTTTGTACCCTAAAGCATAGATTCCAGTATCATAAGAGGATTGATAGCAATAATTTGCATTTAAATAATGTCCAAGTTTATAAAACACATGCATTTAAAAAAAAACTCATTTGACCTTCACAAAACAGAGGATTATCTTTTCTGTTTGATAGATGAGAAAATTGAAGCTGGGTTATGAGAGGTAGAGCCAGATCACAATTCTTGTCTTCCATTTCTTAATTCAGCTTGCTTTTCCACCATCTCATAGCAGGGTAACATAAACCATGAAGTTCTGAGTGTCTCCAGCGTTATTTTGGAATACTGGGATGACACTTACTCTTCCTAATAAAGTGTGTATTTGAAAAAGAACCACTGAGAGAGGACAATATTACACTAGAGTGATAATTATGGTAATAAAGAGCACCAAATATTTGTATAGAAATACACAGTTTGCTTATTTCAGGGGATCCTTGAACCAACAATCTGACATGGATTCTGTTATTCTTTGGTTACAGGTGTGGAAACCTGTGATAAAAGGCTGAATGCATGCCTTGCCCAACTGGCATATGGCAGAGCTCAGACTCAACTCAGGCTGTCTGTGATATTTACGTGATCCAACACTACATAGGTTTAGACACACTGGGGGACACAGTTGGTTGTCCTTAACGATTAGAATTTTTCAAAGCACAGCACAATTAGCTCTTAACCAGTAATTATTCTTTCATAGAGGAGAGGGAGATACATAAGAGGCAGGCAATATAAAGTACTGGTTAAAAGTATGGACTCTGGAATGACATCAAATTGCACTTCTTGCTGACCTATTAATATTAGGATAATGGATAATAGTACCCACGTGTATTCTTTTTTTTTTTTTTTTTTTTTTGCGGTACGCGGGCCTCTCACTGCTGTGGCCTCTCCAGTTGCGGAGCACAGGCTATGGACTCGCAGCCCCAGTGGCCATGGCTCACGGGCCCAGCCGCTCCGCAGCATGTGGGATCTTCCCGGACCGGGGCACGAACCCGTGTCCCCTGCATCGGCAGGTGGACTCTCAACCACTGCGCCACCAGGGAAACCCCCCACGTGTATCCTTTAAGAACTCCTTTAAGGACGGGGCCGAGGTCTCTCTAGAACGGGCTTCCTTTCTTCTCTCTTACCTAACTGTGATGGAATTAAATTCTGATCCTAGCACTTGGTCTACTCTTTCACTCTGCAATGAAATGCATTTCTCCTTTACAGAGTTTTCAAAGCAAAAGTCACAACCGTTTGTTGCTTAAGCAAGCATCTTTTTTTTTAACATCTGGAATACATTAATATCAGAAATGAGAAAGTATCAGTTTTGGGGCCTGCCCTCTCTTCCACCATGATTATTGTGACTCAGTCAAAATTAGTCCATAATCTGACTTCCAGAGTGCAGCTAAAGGGAACTCAAGAACCGGGACTGTGATAGGCTGAATAGACATGTATAGACCCTAAATATATGTTTTGAGTCATTTTTCTGTGTGTGTACTGCATAAGTAAACGGCTCCCATTCAAGAGGGCAAATGAATTACTGATTGATCTTGTTACCTGCTAGCAAGTAACAAGAGAGATGTGTAGATAGCAGAGAATTTGGCTGGGATTGGCTGGTTCATTTGCAATATTGGTTGATATCAAGAGAGAATATGGCAAGAAGGAAGTTAGGATGTGTCAAAAAGGACAGAATGGATTTAGAAGCATGATACATACTTCTTGTTTGTCACTTCCTAAGTCATTTCCCAAGATACCTTGGCTAAAATCCAAAATTACTTTCTTGTTTTAAACCCCAGCATACTAGGGCGAAGGGCAGGAAGTTAACGGTGATACTGCACTAGTTTTTGTACAGATGGACGTGTGTGCAATTGCAATACATTTGACATGCATTAGTAGACTACTACATATATTCACAGGTGTGTGAAGGTTAAATGAGACATCACCTCTAATTTCTTAAATATTGTACATAGTGCTGGGAACTACTTTTTCTAATAATGATAACAATAAAAGTGTATCAATAATTATTATTGTTCAGAAATTGAGACCTACAGAGAAGAGCTAGGAATATGTAATGCCTGGAGTTGGACTAAAGAAAAGAAAGGTGAAGGAGGCTTCCTTTGGCTGCTTTGAATTCTGGTCCCAGTCAGGTCTGAGGTCTGAGTTCTCTCCTCGACTGCCACAGTTAGGCTTTGTGATTTAATGCTTGTGTGGTTTCACGGCCTCATATGGAAACCAGAACAATATCTCCTCCCACTAAATGCCAGGAGGATCTGCTGAATGAGAAACGTGCAGTGAGGCTGGAGCTGAAGCCCAGCAATACAAACTGTGGTCTCCGGCGTTATGAAGACTCAAAACGCAGAACCGAAAATCAGATGCTTTCTGGGCACTGGAATCAAAAGCAATAGCCTTATCATTGACTTCCATCACCTCTTCAGCCAGAACCTCAGTGTTTCCTATCAGTGGCTAGAGATAAACCTCTTGGTCCTGGGAACCAATGGTCCTTTTCTAATGGGCCATCAACACAAAGGAATTCTTGTCATTGTGGAGACTGCAGTGAAGGTTCACCGATAAATGCTTGTTAGCATTTTATGAAGAGAGTTACAGAAATGGAAAGTACTCATAAAAATGTTCTCCTCCAAAGAACCGTCCCTGCCCCCAGCTCATTTTTAGATGAGTCTTAGATACCGTAGGTCATGAAATTCCTATTCAATTAACTTATATGAGAGCAGAATCCGTTCTTTGTAACTTTTCTTTTTCCCATGGAAAAATGTTTTGCAAATCACCATCTGCTCTCCTTGCATCTCTGTGCTTGCTACTCTTCAATACAACTTTGCCAAATCCAACAGGAGAGCAGAGGGCTCAGAGGTAGGTGTCTGACAAGTGTCACAGAACCAGGACAAATGAAGGTGCTTTCCAATGTGTTCCCACTGGTTCAATGTGCACCACTTGCAAAGATAGCACTGGTCACCTTCCACTCAAGGTGTCCAAGAATATAATTCTAAAAGATGATTTTTCTTGCCAAAAATACAAACATGTTCAAGATGGAAACTCTTTTTTTTTCCCCTTTCCCTTAAATCTAACCTAATGAGTGGGGTGATTTCAGAACTGCTGAGGAAAACGAATCAATTCTTTCTGGTTTTTAAAAACTAACAAGAAATGCTGAGTGAGTAAAAGGCATCGAGGCAGCATTCAGTAAATGCACCGGCATCAGGAGGGAGGTCAAGTTAGAATTGTGTTTGACTGTTGGAGTTTACTAAAAAAATTTAAGTACCATTCCTGGAGATAAAATATTGTTATGCGTGCATTAGCTCTTGGCTAGATAGCCAATACTCATGTACATGGCATAATTTTTATATATAAATGGATGCAGTACAAATCAATGCTCTCTATTCTCAGCTGTGCCCTCAGTGATGCTTAGAAACACTGTTATTCATCTGATTTCCTATCACATTCCCCCTCAGGGCCAGTACAAGCCTTCTGTAACTCTGACCAGCTCCACTCCCCAACACCCTCTAGCTGATGGCTCCTTCCCCAGAGGTTCCCTTTATTTTCCTCCTCTTCCAAGCAAGGCACTTCATGTGTAGTCTTGGTTTTATCCTTTTCCATCCTTTTGGGGTCCTAGAATCCAAAATCTCCTTGTTCAGTCCTCCAGTGTTATGTTTCAGAGCTTTGCAAGTTCCTTCTTCTTACTTTTATTTGCAGAAATGTAGCCTAGCTAAAGTTCTTTGTTTACTGTGCTCCATAGACTTCCTTGCAACGGGGACCATGGTTTTGATGACCCCCAGGTGGCGTCTGACCTTGCTTCATGCAGGAACATTCCAGAGCTCCTTGCTTCTCTCTCGCGCGCCTTCAGTGACATCTTCTTTGTGGAATTCTCCTCCTCTTTCAAAATACCTCCCCTCACACTTGATATTTCTTCCCGCTCCTGGCCATCTCTCTCCTTTCTTTCGCTGCTAAACTTCTGATAATTGAATTTTTATATGGACTGTGTTTGCTTTCTCATCTCCCATTTGTACCTCAAGCCCTTCTTTACACTCTGGCAAAAAAAACAACCTTCCTTTGGCTTCTGGGGTACTGCATTTTCCTGGGTTTTCTTTCTTTCTGGTGTATTCTTCTCATGCCCTTCATTTTTCTCCCATTCACTAAAGGTAGGGATTCTGTGTGATTAAATGTTAAGACAACTTGGAGATTTCCTTTATTTCTGCATTTTAACTAATGTCCTTATGTCGATGATTCCAAAATCTATGTCCCTATCCCATCCTCTCTCCAAAGCTCTGATTACTTATTCTCAATTCCATTGCTAACTTCCATATGTATGTCCATTAATACTCTGGCTTCATTGTTTTGAAACTCTGTTCATTGTCTCCTCTTCAAAATCCCTCCTCCTCCTACTTTCCCTAACTCTGTTAAAGGCACTATAACAAAATCATCAACAAAATCTTAGCATTACCTTCATTTTCTCCTTTCTCTTGCTACCTTAACTGATCACCATGCTCTGAAGAACCTACTTCTCTCCTGCATCCTGTCCATTCCTTCTGAATCTCCATTCCTACTTCGCCTGCCTTAAGCCAGGCCCTCCTCTTCTACTCATACCGCCGGAGTTCTCCTCATTGGTTTCTCTGACTACCAGTATCTCTCCTGCAATGTGTCCCCCACACTGCTCTTGGAGTTTTCTTTCTCAGACTCAGCTACCATTATCCCAAGTCTTCACGGTTAAGGCTACTCTGTACTCTTCTGCCTAAGGAGTTGAATTTAAGGCACGTTTTCCATCATTCCAAGTCTCCTACAAGCTGGCCTCAGCCTCAACTCCCTTCTACCTTCCATTACTTCCTTTTACTCCTCTTAGGATCAGTCCCTTCTTCCCCCTGCCATTTCTCTCTGTTGACATTGAACCCATATTTCAAAGACTAGTTCAAGACTCAACAGACCCTTGTGCAGAGTCTTCTCTGGACACCCTATTGATAATAGCTTCTTCTTTCTTCTTCTAGCTTCTTCTGCAGAGTCTTCCGCAGCCCTTTCCTCTGCCTCACATTACTGTCAGGTGAGTAACTCAAGAGTTTATATTAATCTTGACCCCCTCCAGGTACCTGGACCCTGAGGAGGCACTCACTGCTTCATGGAACCAACTGAACTTGGAGCTGACGGTGATGGAAACAAGAACCTGATGTTTATTATTTTGAAATCATTGTAAAAGAGAAACATTTTCAAAGATTTTATTCAGCTATGTCCAAATAAGGGAACCATTCATTTTTCATGGCTTATAATCAGATAGGTGTAAAATGGCTGTGGAAAGGCAGAGTTGCAAATTAATTATCCACTTAACCTCTGACAAAAGAAAATAATCTTACACCTTTTCAAGAATCTTTCTTTTTTTCCCCCTCAATCGGGATAATAATGTAAAATTTTGCTGATGTCTTTCAAGGACAGTGTCACATTTATGGCCCTTTGTCACACAGTTTCCTGCAGTTGAGCAGACTGTGGGTCAGTGATAAGCATTGGTAAACAGAGCTCCTCTGAGACGGAGACAGGTTTGTACGTGACGCACCATGATTAAGGAAAAAGCTGGGTGATAACTGGTGGGACAGACATGTAAATTAACATAAAGGAGGAGAGCAGGGTTAATGATTCTGTATGAGAAGAATGGGTAAACATAGATGAGGATTGTATTTCTGGGATCAACAATGTGAAATTAACTGAGACAGCTGTATCTTATCTGATCCCAATTCCAAAGAATTTCCTTGCTGAATTACATAAGTTTGCATTGGATGGATTAATACACACAGAACTTTGAAGAGTTTTCCTCCCTAGGTTCTCAGCTTCTTTGCTAAGACAGAAAAGCAGTCAACATAAACCACTTATTTTAAGATTGCTTTAACAATATTGAGCATAGAGCATCATTTGCTTCCTGTCAAGGCAAC
This sequence comes from Delphinapterus leucas, assembly GCF_059928025.1. Taxonomy (NCBI): domain Eukaryota; kingdom Metazoa; phylum Chordata; class Mammalia; order Artiodactyla; family Monodontidae; genus Delphinapterus; species Delphinapterus leucas. The sequence continues at coordinate 16,385,427 of NC_143136.1, forward strand.
ACTTCTCAGAGCTTTTTTTTTTTTTGAAGAAATGACAGAAAGAGAAAAGGGAATAGTGCCTCAAATGGGTTTTTGAAGCATTGTAAAAACATGGCAGAGTCAAATATCTACAAAAATGTAATCACTGTAAATGTTGAGAGTGACTGACTTCAAGCTCAGCAACTTGAGAAATAATTCCTTAAATGAGTAGCTTTAAGCCTAAGTTAACTTTGAAAATGGTCACTTATTCAGTAGGAAAGTGCTTAGAGCTTTCCTTTAAAAAATTACATGTAGGGCTTCCCTCGAAGCGCCGTGGTTAAGAATCCGCCTGCCAGTGCAGGGGACACGGGTTCGAGGCCTGGTCTCGGAAGAGCCCACATGCCGCGGAGCAACTAAGCCCGTGCGCCACAACTACTGAGCCTGCGCTCTAGAGCCTGCGAGCCACAACTGCTGAGCCCACGTGCCTAGAGCCCATATTCCACAAGAGAATTCACCTCAAATGAGAAGCCCACGCACCACAACGAAGAGTAACCCCCGCTCACCGCAACCAGAGAAAGCCCGTGTGCGTCAATGAAGACCCAACGCAACCAAAAATTTAAAAAATTGAAAAAAAATTACATGTAAATCATCTTCTTTTTATGGAACTAATTAGACATTCTTAAAAATTGAAGTTTTACTCTCCTTTCCTACTGGTAAACACCAGTCCACAGGAAATCAGAATATTTGCAAGCATCCTGGATTTAAATTAAAAAATACTTAAACTGTGACCTAAGGTAGGTACGGAGGGAAAAGATGTCAGGAAGTGAAAGGCAGGCTGAGTCTGTGGTCCACATTCGAACACCAGGCCGTGGTTTTCCTATAAACTGCCATTCCTAGCAGGGCTTTCAGGAGAAAATAAAAATATCCAGAATAGCTGCTCTGCAAGAGAAATGGTCTAACTCCCAAGGCCCACCTAGAAGGGACTCTGGGCCTGAGAGTTGAGTGACATCAGCCCTGGTTGCCAGGTATCAGGCCATGCCTGTCTCCCCTCAGCCCTCCAAGGTACCCTTTGAAAATACGGTCCCACTGCTTCTTCTTCCTGCTCTATTCTATTCCTCACTTGCTGCTTATATTTCCTCATCACCAACTTGAAATCAAACTCCGGCCTTCACTGATTTGCTAAAACCGTATTTTAGATCATCTTCAGTGGCCTCCCCGTTACCCACTCCCGGGTCTGTTTCCTCAGTTCTCATCCTTCTCCATCTCTCCGCCATATTTGACAAATTAGGTTAGTAGCTAAATTTCTGTTCTAGCTTCTCCCTAACGGTAAAAAAGACAAAAATTTTCATTCTACAAGCAGGTCTTCTTCGTATATTTTAAAGTTAAAGAAAATAAAGCTTCTTTATGTAGTATAATATTATGTATATTGTATATATAGGTATGCATAAATTATATATAGGTATACAAAAATTGTATATAGGAATATATGTGAAATGTCAGAAAATACCATTAAATATAAGGCTTAGAAGGTGGTCATAATCTCATAATCTCACCTAGAACTATTTTAAATACCTTGATTTATGTCCCTCGTGACATATTTTAAACACCTTGATGTATTTACCTCCTGAGTGTTAAAAATGAATGTAAATATATATACAGTTAGATCAACAGGATCACATACTGTTACATGTTCTATAACTTTTAAAATCCTTGACATTTGAATATCTGCCCATGATAACATATATTCACCTACCTTGCAGGTGGCAGCTGTTTTCCTATTAGCTCTCAGATCTCCTCCCCACTGTTCTCCCGCCATGCCCCGTTCCTCAGGACCAACCCCTATAAACTACATTTCCTCTTCCCAAGAGCTTCCACTTAAGTTAGATCAGTGGGAGGCAGTGGGAGGATGCAGGATAGGAAGGTAGAACAGCTTGGATACTTATCTTTGTCTCTCTGCTTGGGTAGACTCTCTGGCAGGACAGGCTACATAATTTCTGGGCCCCAGTGTAAAATGGAAATGTGGGCCCCTTGTTCAAAAATTGTTAAAAATGCTAAGATGACAGCAGGGCATTAAACCAAGTGTGCCCCAGGGCCCTGCTGAGTGTGCTGTTCTGTGGGAGTGCACAGGTTGCAGGCCAAGAAGCTGGCTCTGGTCTCTGGCAGGGGCTTCATCTCTTCTAAGACTCAGGTTCACACCTGATGGCCTTGGCCGCACAGCTCTTTGAATGACTGTCTGTACATACCTCTCTCACTGTCCTTTAGTGCTATGGGTTGCAGTGATTCCTGTGGTCGCAGGTCACTGGGTTGTCCCACTTTCCCTGCATCCTCTTCTGGTTTTTCCAACACTTCTGTAACTAGTTCTCCCTAGTAAATTTCATCTACTGAACTACCTGTTTTAACCCTGACTGATAACTACATTAGGAACCCAGGCATTGTACTGCCATTTCCTTTATTCTATTCAATGTGATTGCTCCAGGCATCACTAATCCATAACAGCTTTCTTTCTGTGAGATTAAACTCAGTCTCAGAACCCTTCTCAACACAGTGTTTGACTGCAATTGACATAGGACATGAAATCTGTGTGGCCTCCCAGCTATACATCATCCTTTTAAACAACTTCATGCTTTCTACTGTGGCTATGGTATATTTTATTTAACTAATCCCTAACTGGTGACAATTAGTTTTTCATTTTTCACCAATTCAGAAACACATGTTTTACATAGGTATTTTTGTTTACTTCTTCAATCGTCTTCAGGATAATGTCTTTGAAGTGGAATTGCTAGGCCAAAGGGTATGCACGTTTTATATTTTGATGCATATTGCTACTTCAGAATGGCTGTATGAATATTAGTATGTTTAAGTATGAAATATGTCTATAATATGCTAAGATTGATCTTTTTTCCCTTCAAAACAGTTGGGAGTCATAACATTTCCTTCAACAAATCATTTTTGCAGTTCTTCTTAAAAACCGTCTCCAGATCCAATTTCAAAGGCACTTAGAAGTCACCCCTTTATATTCAACTTACAACTTATTTTTAAATGAAAACAGTATTACTCAGCTTAATCACCTTCTTAGTCTCCAGACTTGCTTTCAATGGACTTTTGATTATTTTTCAGAAGTAAAAATCTATTTTCATGTGTTGAAGTTTTCTCGTTTTTGAAGATAGTCAAAACAATAGACTGCTGTCCCTGAAGGCTTGAACAGAAGAGCTGGAAACTCTTAAGAAACTGCTGCAGCTTTACTGAAGCTTCTAGCTTCCCAAGGTAACTCCTTTGAGAGGGAGGCAATACTCATTGAGATGCAAGTTTGGTATATTTGTTTTAAAACTCAGTTGCTTTATATTATGGAGGAAACCTCTTCATTAGTGCAGGTTACCTCTACCTGTAACTCTTCTAACCAAAATCTTTTGTCAAAAGGGCTGTAAAATATTTGTTTAGCTTGATTTCATCAGTATAGCAATGGAACTATCTCGTCTGTAAGTACCTCCATCTTTCACCTGAAATTGTTCTGACTGAAAACAATGTTTTTTTCCTAAGTACACAGTAAATCATGCTGCTTGATTTTAAAAGTTAGGCCACCCTTCAAAGAGCTTTGGGTCTTTCCATTTTGTACACTCTGTCCAAGGTAATTTCTAATTTGCCTTTTGCAAGGAGAGCCTGGAAATGTGCTCTCATAGGACTGAATGTTTTCTCTTTCTTTCCTTCTCAAGAATGTCATGCAGCTTTCAAATGATCACAGAGCAAACAAAAACACCCTCCCTCCTTCCCTCTGGTTAAAATCTGTCAGTTTAAGGGCAATGTCTGGTTTCAGTAATATGAAATTCTTTGTTAGCTTTAGAAATGGGAGATCAATGACTTATTCTTATAATCCCTTAACTCTTAAATGGTCTACCAGAAAGCTGGTTTCAAAAAATAAGACCAGGCTTTGCATTTAGATAGAGACTCAAATGTGTGGGAATGTGTGTGCTCCTTTTGGTGCTGTGTTTTCATCCCGTCAGACCAATAAATTCCTACAGGTCTCAGCTCTTTAATTCCCTTTAGGGAGGACTGGGATAAAGAATATCAACCCTTTCTAAAAAAATCCTGCTGTTTTTACGACATACAGAAATAGCTACAAGAAGTACCTTAATCATTTTTACTTGCTGGGCCATGTAACTTTTTTTTCCTCAAAAGTTAATGATCACTAAGGGCCTGCACACATGCACTCAGAACCCTGGCCCTTGGGTCTACCTAAGTCACATTTGCAGTACAGCCCCCAAATAAAACCTTACCTAGTTCTCTGAATTTGTGCTTCTGCTGTACACTTCATGGTTTATAAGCTTCCATTTCATTTCCTCTGCTTGCCATGTTGCAGCTGTAATATTTCAGCTTCTGAACAAGGAACTTAGCTGGGCCAGACTAATCCAGCTTAAATTTGCACTCATGGTGTAAAATTGATTGAGGCCTGTCTCCATTAATCAGAATCTTCTAGACTATTTGGACTCCTCATTCTTACATCTATACTTTTGTGGATTCTTGTGCTTGGAGTGACCTCCTTTTCCATTCCATCTAATGAAATTCTTTCTTCCATCAAAGCTCAGACAAGTCTTACCTCCCACCACGAGCCTTCTCCAATTTTTAAAAGTTGAGCTTTACACTACTCTTTTTTCTTTGAACTCCTAGAATATAAAATATAATGTTTTGAACTTATTATTATTATTTGTAATTGTCTTCTAGAAGGGCCTATATACCACTTAGGGCAGATGGCATTGCACGTCTGCTGGCAGCCCTCCTTCCCAACACTTCCCAACACAGGCAAGCGTAAAACCAAGGTCCTTGGACATTCTCATCATCTTATTTAGTAATTCAGTCTTTATGCAGTAAAAGATGTGAAAATGCAGATCTTATATGGTCTGTTCAAATCTAGGGCTTAACGATGACAGTAATTGTTTTGTCCATTTTCATTCTTGTGATGAATAGTTACATCAAATGTATGCTGTCCTCTTCATAAATTTTATGTGCATTATGTTGAACACAAATCTACTCTCTTTCATTGTTTCCAGTTTTCAAAGACTTAAACAAACCGCCTCTTTGGAAAATTTCTACTTCTGTTTTTCTTTTTAGTGTCTTATTCCTTTCTGAGCTCCCCTTTTTTGTTTTCCATTTCTATCAGGTTCTCTATTTGTACTCATTCTCAAGAATCTAAAGGATTAAAAAAGAATATGTATATGTACTCCAGGCTTCCACCACTTGAAAATATTTCTATCAACAATGTAAATTCAAGTAAATGTAACATTTTTAACAATTAAAATTATTACTTTAATTTTTCAAAACAGTTAATTTACCTCCAAGTTATTCAAAATTATCTATGAAGATTAAAAGGGAAGCCTAAGTTATTAACAAATATCAAAATTCTAAATAAAATTAAGTTAAACTAGTTTAAAATCTTTATTTAAAAATACATATTTTCAAAAACTCTATTACAGAAAATTTCAAATATACAAAAGTAGACAGAATAATATATGGAACTCCCATATACCTATTATTTAGCTTTGATAATTGATCAGCTCATGACCAATCTTATTTTATCTCACTTTCTATCCCTCACCTAATATTTTGAAGTAAATCCCACTTGTCATATAATTTGATCTGTAAATAAGTGAATAGTGTCTCTAAAAGATAAGAGATCTTAACATAACCACACTATTACTGTCATGCCTAAAACATGACAATATTTCCTTAATATCAACAAATAACTAGCAAATATTCATGATTCCAATTGTCTCAAATGTTAGCATATATTTTTTGTAGTTTGAATCAAAATCCCATCCACGCATTGCAATTTATTGAAATGTCTAAGTCTCTTTTAACCTTTAGATTTTCCTCTCCTTCTATCTCTGTTTCTCTTTCTCTCTATCTCTCCTTTTCATTTTGTTTGTTGAAGGAACCACTTTCGTTTGCCCTATAGCATTTCCTGAGTTTTGTTGATTGCATCCCTATTGTGTTATTTAACATTTTTAATATCAATATTAAATTAAATTTTATTTAATATTTTGTAAGGTTACAAATATTTGCAATTTTAGCAACCAGTGTTCAATTAGTTACCAATGTAAAGAATTCGTGTGTGTGCGTACACAGTCTGAGTGAAATGAACTGTAATATCGCACAGTTTTCTGCAGTCACTCCATAACTACTGCCCTTACCCTGCAGTTTTACTACAGACCTTCCTCAACTTATGATATAGGGTTATATCTTGATAAACCTGTCATAAGTTGAAAATATCGTAAGTTGAAAATGCATTTGATGTACATAATCTACCAAACATCATAGCTTAGCCTAGTCTACCTTAAATGTGCTCAGATCACTTACATTAGCTTACGGTTGGGCAAAATCATCTAATACAAAGCCTATTTTATGACTGTTGAATAGCTCATGTAACTAATTGAATACTGTACTGAAAGTGAAAAACAAAATGGTTGTATGGGTACAGAATGGTTTTAAGTGTGTTGGTTCTTTACCCTTGTGATCATGTGGTTGACTGGGAGATGCGGCTGCCCCTGCCAAGCATCATGAGAGAGTATCGTACTGCGTATCACTAGCCCTGGAAAAGAGCAAAATTCAGAATTCCAGGTACGGTAATTTCTGCTGAACGTCTATCACTTTTGCATCATCGTAAAGTTGATAGGTCGAACCATTGTAGGCCGGGGCTGTCTTTTGTACACTCCAGAACCACACATTGGAACCTGAAGAGAAGCAGAAGAGATGCTTGACATCACTGGTAAATTAGACTTCATTATGTAAGAAGCTCTTGTGTTCATGCTGAGAGGAAGATTTCACAAGCTATTTGACTTGTCTCTTACCTGAGCTTCTCCCACTCCATTCCCTTTGCATTGTCTGTCTTTGCTGTCAGGGGAAGGACGACACAGACAGTCTCACTGCCTCAGGTTTTGTTTCAAAGTCATTGGGCAAGAAATGGGTAGAAGCATTTCTTTGGGGCTTGAATGGTATTAGCTATGAGAGTGGATGTTTAAATTTACAGGCTGTACTGGGTCAGCACTGAGCACCGGACCCCAGTGGGAGAGGAGCCCCTGTGTGTGCTCATTTCGTGTGTATTTGTGATACTTGTTGCCCTCTAATATGCAGGGACCAAGGCAGGGCTCTTCACGTCTGTGCCTAAAAGTAGTCCTGTCTCCGGGAGCAGGCAGTGTTTTCAAACCTCACACTTTTGAGTCATGACCTTCATGATTTTCGCCATTGCTTCGTACCACCTGTTCTGTTATCTACTACATTAGTTTTCTATCGCTGAGTAACCAATTACCACAAACTTAGGGGGCTCAGGTTAGCTGAATTCTCTGCTCAGGGTCTCACAAGGTTGAAATCAGGGTGTCACAGGTATCCCTGTTTCATCTGGAGGTTGGTGAACTCTTCCAAGCTCATTCAGGTCATTGGAAGAATTCACTTTCTGTGATTGTAGAATTGAGGTCCCCACTTTCTTGCTGGCTATCAATGACATGCGTTCTCAGCTTCTAGAGGCTGTTGTTCCCTGTTACATGGCCCTTTGCACAACACGGCAGTTTCCTTCTTCAAGGCCAAGAAGAGAGTCCTCCTCATCTACTGTGACACTGTAGATATTATATAATATAATGTAGTCATGGGAGTGACGATACCATCATTTTCACAGTTTCCTCCCATGCTCAAGAGGATAGAATTATACAGGGCATATCCTCCAGGGGGTGGGAATCTTGGAGGTCATCAGAAGTCTGCCTACCACATTTTTTTTTTTTTTGTCTACCACATTTATTGAACATTTTTTCTTCAAGTCAACTCACTTTTTGAACTTAAATAGATTTGTAAAAGTTTATATCAAGTATTTAATGTGCTAGGTTTGTGGATAAGTGTAAGTGTTTATATATTTCTTTCTCTCTCTATATATTCACATACACTAGCATAAATGTATAACCAAAAACTAAAGTGTTTAGCAATATATCCCTTAAAATTATCCTATCTCCTTAAGGCTTATGTATCACATTGGGAAACAGTGCCCCTTGGTACAGCACTAAACAACCACTTGTTGAATGTATGATAATTAAAATAGTTACAGATTGGAGGGCTTTGGTTTCAGTGAAACCAAATATATATATTTACGTTTCTACAACTATGTAAATGTTACTTATCTCTAAGATTATATAAACTGTGTGTATCGATACTCATTAAAATATACTTTTTTTTTTTTTTTACTGTGAAAGAGAGTGTGACTTGAAGGTGACTTGGTGCCCATTGATATCTGGAATGTTCTGTCCTTTAAACTTGGGACTAAATTGAAAAAAGCCTAGTAGACCATGTATTCCCTTATGTGTTTTCAGTATTTGCTGTAGTGCCATTAATTTCAAAAAGGCGTAAACCAATTAAATTCCACATTACCATAGAGAAACAGAGATGAGAAAGAAATGTCCATGTGTTTCTCCTGAAGAGAAAGGAAAACTTTAGTGATGACAGGCATATCTCTGAAGACTTGACTAATCTCTTGTATAATCTTTGTGGCACAGAAACACTTCCTATCACAAGGAATAATCTATTGGGTTGATTATTTTCATAATCCAATCCTTAGTCACTGCCCAAACACATTTGGCTTCACATAAAATCAGCAGATACCTATGCTGGGGTATGTACAGACAATACATATACATACTTGTGAAAGAAGTCACATGTCTCTGTTTGGACTGCTCTGTAGATTTATTGTAGTCTTGTAACTCACTTATCTGACAGTTGACAGGAGAACCACTTATTTTTATTTTCAAGTGTTTGTCTGGTTTTGCCCATTGCTCTACAACAAGCCAGGTGATGACCATTGGTAGTAGGGGGAGTTCTCCATCTCAGACTCATCTGTTGTAGCTTTCTTGACTCTGAAAGTTTTTCTACCCAGATATAAATCCTCTTGTCTATGTGTTTTCACTGCTTTTCCACTTAGAGGGTCGCCCTTGACATAAACTCATTACTGCTTGTACACACAAAGGAAATGATAGGAAGGTTGTCAATATATCCTAGGGCTAAGGGATCTGAAGCCACATTTGAGAGTGACTGTCCCTCTGGTGATCTGTTCCCTGTGAATTCATATAACTAACCCTTCCAATATGCAAAAATCTCCACTTTTTCTGAATTTATAGAGTGTATATTGCCTGAAACACTTTTTTAGAGATGTTGGCCTTTCTTTAGTACTTAACTGTTTCCTACAATCATTTCTTATTACTGCGTATGGATTTTTAGTTTGTAGAATGAAGTGACTATTTCTTGAATTTCTTTCCTCTTTTCTCAGTTTCCAGAAAAGAACAGATCTTGAAATACTTTTTGAGTAAATAGTTTCTCTTAGTAGCCAGTAGATGGTTATGGTAGGAAGAGAAAGCAGTTTCAAACAAATGTAGCTTCCTAAATAAAACTTTGAAAATGGCTAATTTTAAAAGGAAGTCTTGCAACAAGCATATATTTTATAGCACAGGGAAATATAGCCATTTTTTTGTAATAATGTTAAATGGAGTATAATCTATAAAAATATTGAATCACTGTGTTGTACACCTGAAACTAATAGAGTGTTGTAGATCAACTACAGTTCAATTAATTAATTAACAGGTAAAATAATAAAAGGAAGTCTACCTTCTTTGACCATTGTTTTAATGTTTTTAATCTTCAAATTTACCACATTTTAGTGTATATATGTATATGTGTATATATATATTCATATGTAATTAACTATATATACTCTGTACTATGTATACTAAAATGCTGTGAATTTAATCAGTAAATACATATATAATATACTATCTATATAGTATATGTATCATATAGTATATAGTATATATAGCACATATTATATATAGTGTATATAGTATATCATATATCACACATATTATATATGTTATATATTATATACTATTATACATAATATACATATTATACATAATAAATATATTAATATAAATATATTAAGTTATTTACAAGGTCCTGGCATCAGGCACATTATCCTTCATTATCCTTCAGCCTTACAACTCTTCTGTATAGTAAATATTATTACCCATTGTATCAATTAGAATGTTTTTGGCAGCGAGTAAGAAAAATATAATCAAACTGGCTTTGACAATATGTAAATGTAGTCTCCCAAAGGGCAGGCTCAGGACACAATATAAACTTTGGCTTAGGGATATTATCGAGTACACAGGGACTTGATAGCCAGCACCTCTCCATCTTCTGCACTCCGTCAGCTTTGCCCTCGCCTCGGGCTGGCTTCCCTCAGGGATACAAGATGGCTGCCACAGTTCCAGACATCACATTCAGATGACAAAGCCCAGAAGAGAAGAGACAGTGACTTGCTATGTGCCTCCTGACAGATATCCCTCAGTCTCATTGACCAACATTCTGTCATGTGCCTATGTCTAAAGAAAACCCTGGAGAAAGGAATGTTATTATCACCATGGTTTAAACAAATTAGGTACCATAGCAAGAGCTAGGGTGGGGTCACTTTCTTTTGACTCCCTCTGGAAAGGGGGAGATAAGTGAACAAAACAATATATCTAATGGAGAAGGAAGAAAGACAAGACTACCAAGGGTATCTGCCACAGCCATTTTGTTAAACAAGAAAAGGTAGACAAAAAAGCTGAGGTAATTTTGTTCAAGGTCACAAGGTTAATATGTAGGATCAAAATCCAGGATGCAAAACTACCAGAACATATCTTAGAGATCATATGGTTTGGCCTCCTCAGTTTTCAACTCAGGATCCTGCAGGCCACTAAGTTTAATCACTTGCTTGATAGCACAGAGATCTAACACCACAGATGTGAACAAAACTCAATTCAGCTACATCTCCAGTGCTGAATTCATTCCATTCCTGCACAATGGTTCCTTTCGTGCTAATTCATATCTAGCTTATGGAGATACACAGAAATGAAAAGCACCTAAAACAGTACCCAGCAGATAGCAGGTTCTAATATTTCTTTGTTGATTGAATATTTCCCAGGTTACATGAATCTAGATAACTCCTGTGAGTTCCAAAATACTTCCTATACTTGCAGTCCTATGGTCTATACATTTCCCCAATTCTCTCCCCATTCTGTTGTCATTTTGAGACCATTAGTACATATGGTTTAGCCAAGGGAAAAAGGAAACAGCATGTCTTGTGTGGGGAAGCGCTTTATAAAGATATTTGAGTAATACGGACATCAATTATTGTTCAAAGCATTATGCAAAGTCAATTAAAGGGAGCACCACAATGGTAATTTTTCTAAGCTTTCACTTGTGTCAGCCTGAAAAAAGTTGAGAAGTGCTGTGTTAAGCTGATATTTCTCTGCCCAATCCTTTTCAGAATAAAAATACAGTAGCTATTAACCCATCAAAAAGTTGTTTATGAAAATAAATAACAGCAAGATATCACCTGTTTCCCATTAATAATAGGACTTTAATAATTGTAGAAATATTTTGGTAAAATTACTTGAGACTTCTATATCAAAATAAATATATTTTATTCTCTTCGTATTTCCTGACATTCTACAAATCCATTATTCTCTTGGGCTTTTGTTCTCTGGATTTGTATCGCATCTATTTCTCTTAATACCTTTATCCGACATACCCACTTTTTTTTAAAGAGAGCTGTTTTTACTGAAGTGTGACATAGATACATACAGAAAGGGGTACAAATCACTGTGTATAGCTCAGTGAATTTTACAACGTGAACATATGCATAACCACCACCCAGACCATTATGTGTAGGCTACAACAGTCTACTGAACGCTACTTCCCAGTCACTCATTTGCTCTGGTCAAAGGTAATCAGTATTCCCACATCTACCACCATAAATTATTTTGAACTGTTTTTGAGCTTTGTCTATATGGAATCATGCCGTAAGTGCTTTTGGGGGTCTGGGTTCTTTTGCTCAATATTATGTTTGTAAGATCTTTCCATGTTGTTGTATTTCATAGTAGTTTGTATATTTGTATTGGTTTCACAGTGTCCCATTGTATGGAAGCCATGGAGGTATGACCCTCAGCCTTGAGGAGTGCAGTTAGCTGACAGCCTCCAGCCACAGTGCCTTTGGGATTGGGCTGCAGCATTCAAACCTAGGACATGCTATCCATGAGCAGTACCCAGTCACTGACTAAGCAAGGCAGGAGGGGGCTGGCATTAAGTCTGGAGGATTTCTGCTCAGTGTGGGACTCTTGCGTGGGCATTATTTGCTTGGGAGCTCCCCACTGAACTGGCTGAGACATTCTTAGAGCCACACCGTAGTCTGAAGCTCCTCCCTTCCCAATCTTCCTTTTTCCTTGATTCTACAAGTGTTAGACCTGTATTGCCTTCCAAAGATACCATGCCTACTCCTGCTTCTTCTACTTCACAGGCATTACTCTCAGTAAATATCTTGCACTTCTAACACTGTTTGCTTCCCGGTGGATGTGAACTGACACACTATACAGTTATTATACCACGATTTATTTATCCATTCTGTTGTTGATAAATGTGTTGGTTATTTGCAGCTTTGGAGCACTATGAATAGTGCTATTGTAAATATTCTTGCAAGTGTATTTTGGTGCACATTTATATGCATATCAGTTGAATCAGTGTGGAATTGCTGGCCACAAGTTATGTATAGTTTTAGCTTTAGTAGGTCTTGTCAGAGTTTAAACAAATGATCGTACTAGTCTACTTTGTCACCAGTTGGATATAAAATTCCAAGTGTTCCACAAACCTTCCCACACATGGTACTGCCAGTTTTAAATTTTTTGCTGCTTAGATTCTCTGTCTTATGATGCTGAACACATTTTAATATATGTTTATTTGTCATTTGTCTATTCTTTTATGTGAAGTGCCTATTCATATGTGACCATTTTTCTATATTACTCATCTATATTTTTTCTTATTTACTTGTAGGGGTTCTTTACATATTCTGGAGATGACTTCTGAATATCTTTTCCTACTCTGTGCATACTTTTGTACATTCTTAATGATGATTTTGATACATGGAAGTCCTTAGTTTTCGTGTAATTTATCAAATATTTTTGTTGTTTGCGGTACGCGAGCCTCTCACCGTTGTGGCATCTCCCGTTGCGGAGCACAGGCTCCGGATGCGCAGGCCCAGCGGCCACGGCTCATGGGCCCAGCTGCTCCGCGGCATGTGGGATCCTCCCAGACCGCGGCACGAACCCGTGTCCCCTGCATCGGCAGGCGGACTCTCAACCACTGCACCACCAGGGAGGCCCTAACTTATCAATTTTTAAAATCTTTTTTTTATAGCTTTTTTGACCATTTGAGAAATATTTGCTTTTCTAAAGGTCATGAAAATAGTTGCTATATTTTCTTCTAGAAGAAACTTTTACTTTCACATTTAATTTTACTTTCTACATTCATGTTTATAATCCACCTGGAGTTGATTTTTGTGTATAATGCATAGTAGGAATCATTAATTTTTTAAATATATGGATACCCATTTGACTCAACATAATTTATTAGAAAGGTCACCTTAATCTTCACTGCACTGCACTGTAAACTTTGTCATAAATCATATGGTCTATTTCTTTAGTTTTTATTTTGTTTCACTGATCTACTTGTATATCCTTGAATCAACACTATACTCTCTTATTTACCTAACTTTATGATAAATCTAGCTATCTGGTGATTCATTGTGCCAAATTTCTCTTTTTACCTCAAGATTGTCTTGGCTATTCTAGCATTTTCATATGAAGTTTATAATCAGATTATCAAGTTATGCAAATATACTGTTGGAATTTTGATTGAGATTTACTGATCCACAGATCAATGTGAAGAAACTGTCTTAACACATCAATATTGAGTTCTCTAATCCAAGTACATGGTATATCCCTCCATTAGTTTAGATACTCTTTAAGTAATTTCAGTAATGATTTCTTATTTATAGGTTTTATTTGATTTATTCTAGTGATTATTTTTGATAATATTATAAAGTTTCATTTTCAAATTTTGTATTCTAATTATTTTGGTTTTGGTGTATAGAAATGAACTTAATTTTGTGTATTAACCTTATAGGCAACAGTTTTGCTAAATTCACTTATTAAGTTCAGAGGTTCTTTATGATGTTCTATGTACACATTTGTATTATCTGCAAAAAAAATGAAAGATTTAATGTTTTCTTTCAAATCTTTATACCTTATTTTTTTCTTATTATATGGCATTGGCTAAGACCTTCCTTACAATGTTGAATAACAATGTAATGGCAAGCATCTTTGTTTCATTCTTTACCTTAGAAATGGCAAAGAGGATTTTTAATGTTTCACCATTAGCTATTGTTTCTTGAGGAGATATTCTCTGCTGAATTAAAAAATTTCCTGTTTCTTATTTACCAAAAGCTTTGTTTTTACCAAAAATATGTATTGAATTTTATCCACTGTGTCTCTGCATCTACTGAAAAGTTTTCCCCTTTTATATTGGTAATATTGTGAATTACATTGATTTCCAAATTTTTACTCATCCTTTAAAAAAACCCATCCTGCAACAAATCTCACTTGGTAATAATGTTTTATCCTGATTATCTTTTTACTGAGTACAGTTGGCTAATATTTGTTTAAAATTACTTATGCCCAAATTCACAAGAGAAATTGGCATGTAATTTTCTTCTCTTGTGATGTCCTTGTCAAGTTTTGGCATCAAGGTTAATCTTACCTTGTAGAAAAATTGTGAAAATTAAAAAAAATATCTTTTCTATCTCTAGAAGAAAGACTTTATTTAATATTGGCATTATTTTCTCTTTAGATATTTGAGAAATTTTACCAGCAAAGCCATCAAGACCTCTGGTTTTCTTTCCAGGTGAATTTTGAAATTATCAAATAAATTTACTTAACTAATATAGGCTATTCAAACTTTTAGTTTCTGTGTGTCAGTTTTACTAAGTAAAAATTGTCAAAGATACTCACATTTTATTTAAGACTTCAAATTTACTGGCATAAATACCCTCTTAATGTCTTTTAAATTTCCATAGGATCTATAATGATGTTCCCTTTTACTATCCTGATATTACTTGTGTCTTCTTTCTCTCTTTTTTTTCTTACTATATATTTCTGGTGATTTATTAATTGTATTTATATATATATATATATATATATATATATATATTTTTTTTTTTTTTTTTTTTTGCGGTACGCGGGCCTTTCACTGTTGTGGCCTCTCCGGTTGCGGAGCACAGGCTCCGGACACACAGGCTCAACAGCCATGGCTCACAGGCCCAGCCGCTCTGCGGCGTGTGGGATCTTCCTGGACCAGGGCACGAACCCGTGTCCCCTGCATTGGCAGGCGGACTCTCAACCACTGCGCCACCAGGGAAGCCCTGTATTAATATTTTGGAAAAACTCTTCTCTATTTTTTTTCCTGTTGTATGTTTGCTGTCTATTTAATTGATTTCTGCTCTTATCTTCCCTCGTTCTTTGAGATTAATTATACCTTTGCCTTGAGAGGTATATATACATGTATACCTCCAGAAAGGATTTATTTTATTTCTTGTAGGAAGTCAGCATATGTGTAAATTATCTTGATCCAATTAGGTATTGAGATACTTCAAGGCTGAGATTCAAATTTTGTGAAGAGTTTTCTATTTTCAGTTTTCTCTAATTCCTAGGATGTTGCTATTCAGGAATCTTAACTAAAAACCTGGAATGTTAACCAGAGCCCGTTCTCCTTGGCAGTCCCCAAATGCCAAATTTTTTCTCCCTAGCTTCGTGGGGCAGCTGAAAGCTCCTCTTAGCTTTTTTTTTTTTTTTTTTTTAATTAATAAGTGACAGTTTAAAGAAGTTTTAGGTACTGTTAGACTTCCTTCTCTGAGACTCTCTTTTCTTTGATATCTGTGCTCTTAAGCCTTAGATACCTTTGTTGTCTTCTGAAGCCTTAAGTATCTGCTGTTTTAGTTTATATCATATGCAGCTTTTATGTTTTTTTCTTAGAGAGAGATTTTATCTGATAGAAGCTAGTCCTCCAGCCATGTCAACTTTGTAGAACCACTAATACAATTGCTTCCATCTGAGTTATTTTTTTAACATATAAAGAACACAGAGTTGTTAGATTTGAGAAAATCTTCACTCATGGTGAATGCATCTTTTACCCCAGTAGAGACCATCTACATATTCATTCATTCATTTCTTCATTCCTCAACAAATATTTATTGAATATACTTAATATGCTTATGTGAAATGTAAAATTTGCTAGACTCTGGGCAAACAGAAATAAATTTAGCAATGGTAACTGGATTTGAGGAGAATCCAGACTAGGTAGACTGCATGAGTGAAAAGATTAGAAAGTAGAAAGATATCAAGTTTTGGATTCAGATGGATTAGGATTATTTATTAGCGGTGATCTTGAACAGGTTATTCAGATATTTCCTAGCTTTAGCTGGGGAAAATATTGAGTGTTATAAGATTAGACAAAAAGTATGTGATATGCCTATCACTATGCCTGCAATATAGTAAGACATAAATAATTTGTGTATCTTATTGTTATTCCAAGTGAAGAGATATAAAGTGTAAAATCCCTAAGAGTGTTTACGGAGGATAAGGGAAGATTTTATTGAGGTTAAAATATACAAGGAATACAGGAGATCACCATCTAAAGTATGTGGTAATGGTTGGGCTACTGTGTGTGTATGAGTCAAGAGTGAAAATGGGTTTTTGGGAGCTAGGAAGAAGGAAGCCATTGACATAGAGGAAATTGTAGGTCTTTCTTTCCTTTATATCACAGATTGAGCATTTTTAATGTGCCTGGCACAGTTTCATGAGAATGCAGTTATGAATAAGACAGACATGGTAGATTGACTCACTTGTATTGGGTTGGCCAAAAAGTTCGTTCAGGTTTTTATAAGATGTTAAGGAAAATCCCGAACAAACTTTTTGGCCAAGCCAGTACAAAGCTTACTGATGATCAAGGATACAGACAAGAAAGCAGGCAATTACAAATAGTACGGTACTATATATCTTTGGGGGCAATAGCTTATCCCACAGCCATTGCTCTTCTCTAAAATGGGCCTCTGTTAGATGCCTAACTTAAATAGAGTCAATAGGATTATGGCAGAAATTTGGAATGGTCATTCAGGGACATTTAGTTTTCCGCATGTTGGCTAAAGCCACGGCCTGCCATATTCTTCCATATGGCTATAGAGCAGAGAAAGTTGGTTTGCAGAAACCAACAGGAAGGAAATAGATATACAGAGGGTAGCAAAAAATATCAAGGAGAAAGAATTCTATCAACTTTCAATTTCTGGCTCTAGTCCTTACCTAAGGTCTGATTTCAGTCTCGCCCTTAGATTACACAAGATAACAGACATCTCTATATTGCTTATCTTCCTTCAAGTTGATTTCCATATCTTGCAACCAAAAGTCTTAATAGATCTATGATAGATGCTAAGATAGAGGGTATATATTTGCCAGAGGATCACATATGAAGGGCGTGTAATGCCACTTAATTGGTAGGTCAAGGAAGGACCTCGGAAGAAGCGATGTCTAAGCTGAGATCAGAAAAATCAGCAGGAGTTCAGGTGAAGAGCAGAAACAGAGTGTTCTAAGCAGAAGGAAAGGCGTGTGTGAACTGGAGAGGAGAGTGGGTGGTACATGAGTAACTACGTAAGTTCCTTCTACTGTAGCACAGGGTTGGGAGGCTGGGAAAGAGAGGTGAACACTTCAGGTCATCCAGGCTTAGTTGGTAGGGATGAATGTGATGTGTATCTCCCATCCTCTTAATTGCATGTGGACAGATTTCCCTACCGTCTAGGTCTGTTACCCCATCCTTACTTACTTCTCAGAGGAAAACCAAGGTATCTGGAGCCATTGATTGGATAGATGCTCTAGATTAAGGACTGGGCATTTGGTCTCATTCCTTTCTTCTCTGTCTTCCTTTCTAACTGGCTTTTCAGAAAATACAGTTTGTGACTATCGGAGGGTGGGTGACCATTCCCAAGATAGCTAACGTTCATGGAATGGGAAATCCAAACACAGTAAATTGGTTAAGATGTTGATAAAGGATTCTATAGGGTCTACGATGTCATGTAGCATTGATTTATTTTAGGGACTGTTATGCCAAATCAGAGAAGTGAGTTAAAAATTAGCAGTGAAACCCTCTGGTTTTATTTGAGTAAAATCTTCTCTTTGGTGTTTTTTTTAGCCTCTTTATAAACAACTTGAGTTATTTGGAGATATGTGTTACTAAACACTTCATTTTTGTAATTGACACTTCTCTTAGGCTGGTATTAAAGAGTGTGACTTTTTAATTTTAGTAATTTTGGATGCAGGAGAAAGCAGTGCTGCATGATACATGCCATTTCCCTCAGGCTCCACAGCCACAATCTTTCTGGAACAAGACCGCAGGGTCGTTGAGTCCCCATTTCTTCCTCCTCTTCTAACAAGAGACATCATATTTCTCTGTCAGTTCCAGACCTTACCCTTCATGCTAGCTTAATCAGAGACAGGATAAGACTGTTCTGGTGTGTTTCCATTTTATCTTGGAACTCTGCGTATTGGAGGAGACTCAAACCCAGATAATCCATCAGTCATTACAGATGGCCTTATTGTTTATCACAGGCTAATACCCATTTATCTGGAGCAGCCACTTTCTCTCCAATCAACATCTAATATCAAGTGACAGCTAGCCTGAGAAGGATTTGGAAGATGATAAATTAAATGGAAAAATCAATGACGACGGGGAACAAGGAATCTTTGTAATCATAGCAGGTGCATGGGAATGCTCAAAAGAATATTCAAAACATCCCAAACATGTGAGAATAGGAGACTATGGAAACGTGTGTGTTTGGGGAGTGATAGTGGTGGTATTAGGCTGCCTTACCAGACAAAAATTTTAAGTGCTTACTATATAATGGGCACTGGGTTTAGATCATCTTGTTTCATATAGGTATACTGATGACCTAGATGCTACCACTGGTTCCACTTAATAGAGAATTAATTCATTGAGGGTCCGACAGAATAGCAAATGGCAGGGGACGACTGTGAGCCCTAGGCTGTATGATTTCAGGGTGCATGTCTTTTTTTTGGCCACGCCGCGTGGCTCGCAGGATCTCAGTTTCCCGACCAGGGATTGAACACAGCCCTGGAAGTGAAAGAGCCAAGTCCTAACCACTGGACCGCCAAGGAATTTCTATCAGGGTGCATGTCTTTAATGATATACTGCTACGTCCTCATAGGCTGACCACTTAGTCTAAAGGAAAAAGTCCCTTCACAGCTTGACCTTTGACCTCTTGTTTATTCGAGCTCGAGGCACATTTCTACCTTGCGACTTTCTCAATGTCCTGCCTGGTCTCACCTGCTACCTCATTATTCCCCAGCACGATCCGGAAGCCAGATATTACTATGCAGCGTCCGCAGGTATGAGCGCGTGTACCCAGGGAGGCAAGCCGGCAGAGCGCCTAGACTTTGTTCTGTGTGATTAACCCACCACCGCTGCTCCTTACACTTCCGTCGCTTGGGAAAACAGTGCTAACATTACCCACATTTGTTCTTGGCGCCTGATCCCAAGCAGCCTGGCACCCGCCCCCCCACCCCCCACCCCCAAGCCGCACGACTGCAGACTCTCAGTCCTGCTGTTCCTAATGTCAGCTCTCCCTGCCCCTTGGGACTTCTTCCCACACCCGCCCCTCGGTGGCGCTTTAGCAATTCAACCCAACTGTCCATCTGAAGGGCCCTGCCGTGGGCGGGGGAGCAAAGAGGGGCTGAGAATGAATGGGGGAACTGTCAGTCCTTTGTCCATTCCTCTGGTTCCCATTTCAACATCTTTGCTGAAGTGGAATTTGAATTTCAAAAGGTTTCAAGAACATTTCTCAAACCCACAATTTCCCAGCAGCTTGGAAACCTCTGAAAACATTACCTTCAATCTGCTGCTAGTGCTGAGTGGATGTCGAGTACTTCTGTGAGCTGTGTCATGCTGGTTAGTCATAAGCTGCCTGCCACATCCCCTTGGCTCACCCACAAGCGAGCATTCAAACCAGCGAGGCTCCCTTTGGTTTCTGGGAAGAACAGTCCAATGCTCAGAAAGCTGATACCTATGGAGACTCTGCAGAGGAATAATTCCCTAACTGTATAAGGGATGCTCATCTAAATAAGGAAATGGAGAGCTGGACTAGAGGGTGCAGGAATGAAGGGAGGATTTATACCAGGAGCACAGCGAGGGGTTTTCTCTTTCCCCTCTCCCTCCCCTGGGGTAGCCTTTGAGGTTGATATCTTGGTTATGACCTATCTTTGGCAACACGGTCATTTTCATTTAGGGTGATTGAGGCTGCTGTGAGGGCTTCGGTGGGAGTTCCATTGTCAATTCTGCATTAAAGGACCATTAAAATAAAGTGTTACTGTAAGAAGCTCTGTCTGCTAGATATTTTCCAGAAGGGTTTGTGCCTCTTCTGAGGGCTGCTTGTTTCGTCTTTCCATTTTCGGGAGTGGGAAACATGCCCCTAATGAACTGAACCTTTCTAACTGATTATAAAAACAGAAGAGAGCACAGCAGTGGGAATTGTTGGCAGTGCTTTACAGCAAGTGGCGAAGCGCTGCATATTCATTTGTTTCTCATTGGCCAAGATGAATCTTCTTTTGGTATTAAAGCAAATGTGCTGTGAAGTTGCAGAGGACAGGGTTTAACAACTTTTCCTGGCTGGAGGCCTGGGTAATTTTTTTTGGTGGAATGGTAGGAGGGCCAGGAAGTGGTGGGACTGGGGAGTTGAGTGGGCAAGGTGGGGGGAGTGAAGTGGAAAACTGTTTTAGTGAAGGCAGAAGCTGTGTAGAACTGAGACGGCTTCTGAGGTAGCTGAAAAGGATGGTTTTATTTGTGTAGGTGTGAAGGGGGAGAGTTGGATTACAGTGTGGTAGCTACAAGAATAATCTGACTGCAGAGCGACTCTTCTTGGTATATGACTCAATTAGTTTGAGAGTCCAGGAAATAGGAGTGAATTGAATTTTATTTATTTATTTATTTAGACAGAAGAGAGGAAATAGTTCATCTGACCTCAGGTTTTTTTTTTCAGCATGTCACCATCGGGTGACATGGGTACTCAAGTAGTTGGAAGGGGAATTTTCACACTGCATTTTTCCTTTATAGCAAGTGCCACAACTTTAAATAATTACTAGCTTTACCCAGCATAATAGCATATTTCTGACAGATCTTAATAGTTACTAATAAAAAATCCTAAATTGTATGTTTCCACTTATTCATTTCATCATGAAACATTAACAACATTATTAGAGATAACAGTGATTTCAAGGATGGAATCCTTGAGAGAGTAGCATAGAGTTCTCCCTGTCTGATCCTGGAAGATATTAGAAATATTAGGAAATGCAGTCAGAGGTCTATCCCTGTAACCCATTCAGGAGCTCATAAAATTCTGTGAACTCTTTCCTGCATTGCATTAAGTTCTGAAAGGTGATACAAAATTAATAGTACATATGGCAAACATTTTAAGAGAAGTTTCCGAAGGTTTGAGTGTGTGCTTACAATCTTAGGTAATTCTTATAATTAGTTTGTCACTTGCTGCTTATAAATCTGTGGGTGAGTTTCCCCCAATCACTGAATGTTGGCTTGTTCTTTGGATGGACTCGCCAAAGAAAAACCATATCCAGTTGAACCTCAGGACACATGTTTTAAATTAAAACATAAATATGCATCTATTTTCCAATCTTATGATGCAGAAGCAGGTCTTCTGTTTGACTTTAAGTTTATGGACTAAAGTCGTCCCTCATCTTTCTTGTATCAATCACACACAAAATGCAATATCTACATCTTTCAGTCTTTTTGTTTTTTTTAAAGAGAGCTAAATGACATTGAGAGGGAATCTGAAAGCAGAATCTTTTATATTTTAAGTTTTTCTCCCCAGTCTTTTACAGTTGCCTTATCCACACTTAATTTAATAACCTTTTTTAGTAGCTTGTCTTTATTGCTTATTTCTATAGCATTCCTATTGTCCTCATAGAAACCACTCTTTTCATGCTCATATTTCATAGATTTGTATGATACGTATCTAAGGTATTTGATAACGATAAGTTATGCAACTGGCATCAGTGGGTTTCAGAACAAACACAACTGAGTCTTGGAAAGCATATGACATAACTGATGGGAACAGAGAAGGAGAGCATCCTGGCAGAGTGATCAGTAGCAGTTAGCACGAGCATCAGTCAGGAGGTTTAATAGAGTGAATGGAGAGTGTTAGTTAATCCCTCAAACTGTTAAGTACTGGTTAATTAAAAGAATTTATTTTATGTCTAAATGTGTTTAATATTTTATTAATGTCAGTCTCTCTTGGCAGATGGAAAGTTCCATAGTAGGTGCTCGCCATAAGTTGCTGAATTAATGAATGGCCTCATAGATGCAAAACTCACTCTCCAGGCCATGCTTTTTTTTTTTTTTTTTTGGCGGTACGCGGGCCTCTCACTGTTGTGGCCTCTCCCATTGTGGAGCACAGGCTCCGGACGCGCAGGCTCAGCGGCCATGGCTCACGGGCCCAGCCGCTCCGCGGCATGTGGGATCTTCCCGGACCGGGGCACGAACCCACGTCCCCTGCATCGGCAGGCGGACTCTCAACCACTGCGCCACGAGGGAAGCCCCCCAGGCCATGCTTTTGCTGATCATTTCCTTCGGGTCATTTCTTCCCCACCCCGAACAATTTTTGTAAAACTAACTTTTCGGTTTGATTGATTGATTCCCTGATAAGACCAAGAACCACAGGAGCAGCTATAGTAGCCTTAAGGGAAGAAATTTTACCATTCCTTTCTCAACCAAATAAACTAATGGAGTAAGGATTGTCCCCCATCCCAGAGATTTTCAATTTTTTAAAAAAGTGTCAAAGAGTCCCTAGTACTAACAGCTATATCATAAATAAATGTTTATTTATAAAATAATAAACAGATAAAAATGCAATCACATTTAAAGCCACAAAAATATTAGCACAGGAGCTGGATGTTTAAAATATAGCTAGAAATACGTGACTTAAAGCTAAAGAGATTTTATGACTTGATTATCTCCAAGCTCTTTTGCAGCTCTAAATACTAATCTCGGAGGAATGATTCCTGATGCATGACTCTGAAGATATGAGCAGATATTTCATGAGAATCTACTGCTTGCCCAATGCCTTGGACATGTGGTGGCCTCTGATGACTACAGATGGATAAGTTATGGTCTCTGTCTTTGAGAAAATTATCATCCAGTGGACCAGACTGGTTGGAATCTAAACATTTCATAAGGCAGAGTAAAAATAAATCTATGACGATGAAGCATGGAGGAATAAGAGATTCAATCCAACTGGAGAGATTTAAAAAGAAATGTCTGAAGCTACGTAATGGTTCACAACAGAAAAAAAAGCACATTTAACCTGCTTGGGAATATTACCTAGAGATGTTGGCTTGAGCGGGTGGGACACAGAGAAGAGAGAACTCAACAGCCTGGTAGCTCTGTTCCTCCTGTCATCCCTGTCCCTCGTCAGAGCCGGAGTCTAATTTCTCTTAGGAAAGAATAATAATAATATCAAGATAATTACACTCTGTGTCCAAGGTCCGCAGTACCTCCTGATTAGCAGTAAAAGCTAAAGTAAGGGCAGATGAGTGGTGGGAAGCCTCTATACAGAAGGAGCAAATGAAAAACTGGAGGTTTCAAAATCTGCCATAACTTCATGAGTACAGTCATCAGTCAAGGTTTGCGGGTTTCTGGTTTTTCCACAGGCCATCTGTGGAAATGACATTCACTGTGTCTCCTTCCCCATGGTCTGAGGGCATGTGCTGAGGACAGATAATACCAGGGTTCCCCCTTCTGTGAGGTGACAAGCGTATCCTCCAAAAACTCATAAGAAATGTCAGAGCAGTTTGTGGTAGAAAAAAATGGATGTAATAAGAGTTCTTCTTGACAGCAGGAAAGAAAAATATTTGTGCTGGAGGGCAAATGGTAAAAGCTCCCTTCTTAACTCTAGAATGAATGATGGTGGGGATGGAAAAGTTGGGTTGTGTAATTAAAACCAGGTGCTGGGTGTACTAGGATGTTGATTTTGATCCAAGATTATCAGCGAGTGTCTTCCATGTTGGTCTCCAGAGATTTCCTGAATGTAGTAAGGAGACAAATTAAGAGACCCTCCATTTACTTGCTGTTTCCAACTTCCTTTTTGGTTGTATGCCACTCAGCTACTTATAAAATGAACAAAGTGAGCAACTTAGCCTTTAGGGAGAAGAAGCATTTTTCTTTTTTTTGAGTTGCTGATATGGAATCCATCTCTGGCCCTAAGTATTTTTAAAGAATATCTTCTAAGATCATGGAGGAATCTTCAAGAATGTAAGTGATATAAAATGGGTAATGTGAAGAATCTATTATTCTAATGGGTCATGGCTTCCTGTAGGAATTGTACTGGTTGTGTAGCAATAGTTAATTTTCTTGGGTCCACAGATACTGGCCAAACACCAGCCTTCAACTGGATATATCTATCAATATTCTTCAAATGAAGTTCTCATGGTCTGATAAATTGCCAGGGTGTCCAGACAAATTTACCTTTACTTTTAAGAGTGATCCAATTTTTATGAAACACCTAGAGGAAAATTTCAAGAAACCACAAACCTCAGGTTTACTAATATTTCAATTCTGAAAAACTCTGCCTATACTTCTGATTAACTAATGGGCATGTCATAGCCAGTGAAAAAGTCCTAAAGAAATAGTATCTTTTTCATAAATAACCAAACAAATTGTGTGTGTATTTTAAATATGTTGCAATATTTTTAACACCTTTATTGGAGTATAATTGCTTTACAATGTTGTGTTAGTTTCTGCTGTATAACAAAGTGAATCAGGCATATGCATACATATATCCCCATATCCCCTCCCTATTGAGCCTCCCTCCCACCCTCCCTATCCCACCCCTCTAGGTCTTTGCAAAGCACTGAGCTGATCTCCCTGTGCTATGCAGCTGCTTCCCACTAGTTATTTATTTTACATTTGGTAATGTATTTGTGTCAATGCTACTCTCACTTTGCCCCAGCTTCCCCCTCTGCCACGCATCCCTGTGTCCTCAAGTCCATTCTCTATGTCTATGTCTTTTTCCTACCCTCCCACTTGGTTCATCAGTACTACTTTTTGTTTTTTAGATTCCATATATATGCATTAGCATACGGTTATTTGTTTTCCTCTTTCTGACTTACTTCACTCTGTATGACAGACTCTAGGTCCACCCACCTCACTACAAATAACTCAATTTCGTTTCTTTTTATGGCTGAATAATATTCCATTGTATATATGTGCCACATCTTCTTTATCCATTCATCTGTCGATGGACACTTCCATGTCCTGGCTATTGTAAATAGATCTGCAATGAACATTGTGGTACATGACTCTTTCTGAATTATGGTTTTCTCAGGGTATATGCCCAGTAGTGGGATTGCTGGGTCATAGAGTAGTTCTATTTTTAGTTTTTTAAGGAACCTCCATACTGTTCTCCACAGTGGCTGTATCAATTTGCATTCCCACCAACAGTGCAAGAGGATTCCCTTTTCTCCACACCCTGTCCAGCATTTATTGTTTGTAGATTTTCTGATGATGGCTATTCTGACCGGTGTGAAGTGATACCTCATTGTAGTTTTGATTTGCATTTCTCTAATGATTAGTGATGTTGAGCATCCTTTCATGTGTTTGTTGGCAATCTGTATATCTTCTTTGGAGAAATGTCTATTTAGATCTTCTGCCCATTTTTGGATTGGGTTGTTTGTTTTTTTGATATTGAGCTGCATGAGCTGCTTGTATATTTTGGAGATTAATCCTTTGTCAGTTGATTCATTTGCAAATATTTTCTCCCATTCTGAGGGTTGTCTTTTCATCTTGCTTATAGTTTCCTTTGCTGTGCAAAAGCTTTGAAGTTTCATTAGGTCCCATTTGTTTATTTTTGTTTTATTTCCATTTCTCTAGGAGGTGGGTCAAAAAGGATCTTGTTGTGATTTATGTCATAGAGTGTTCTGCCTATGTTTTCCTCTAAGAGTTTTATAGTGTCTGACCTTACATTTAGGTCTTTAATCCATTTTGAGCTTATTTTTGTATATGGTGTTAGAGAGTGTTCTAATTTCATTCTTTTACATGTAGCTGTCCAGTTTTCTCAGCACCGCTTATTGAAGAGGCTGTCTTTTCTCCATTGTATATTCTTGCCTCCTTTATCAAAGATAAGATGACCATAGGTGCGTGGGTTTATCTCTGGGCTTTCTATCCTGTTCCATTGATCTATATTTCTGTTTTTGCACCAGTACCGTACTGTCTTGATTACTGTAGCTTTGTAGTATAGTCTCAAGTCAGGGAGCCTGATTCCTCCAGCTCCATTTTTCGCTCTCAAGATTGCTTTGGCTATTCGGGGTCTTTTTTGTTTCCATACAAATTGTGAAATTTTTTGGTCTAGTTCTGTGAAAAATGCCATTGGTAGTTTGATAGGGATTGCATTGAATCTGTAGATTGCTTTGGGTAGTATAGTTATTTTCACAATGTTGATTCTTCCAATCCAGTAACATGGTATATCTCTCCATCTATTTGTATCATCTTTAATTCCTTTCATCAGTGTCTTATAGTTTTCTGTATACAGGTCTTTTGTCTCCTTAGGTAGTGTGGTACCCCCCTTATCTCACTTCTTCAGGCATTCAGGTTTCTCAAGACTTGTCATCTCTGCTCCCTCTATCTTCACTTCCTCCTCTGCTCTTATGAAAAGATCTGATATTATGTGCATCTTGATGCAAATTTAAGTCAATGTGATACCTGGGATTGGGAACAGGAAATCAGGATGGGGGTGGGGGAAGTGTTTTATATTTTAAACAATTGTGGAATGAGATAGACTTTTTAGTTCAACTTTTTGAATAGGTAATACATTCATATTATTTAATGACTTTTCTTATTTCTTTTGTATCATTCCAGAATTTTTATGCATATAAAAGAAAAGACAAATATAAATATAATTTCTGATCCCCTTTTACTCAAAAGCTCCCATATTATGTACACTGTTCACATTTTACTTTCTTCACTTTATACATCCTGAAGATATTTATCAACACATAGAAAGTAAATTCATTCTCTTTTATTTTCATACCCACAGAATTTCATTTTATGAATATGCCATAAGTTATTTAATCAGTTTGCTATTTAGGAACATTTGTGTTTTTTCGATCTTTTACTGTTGAAAACAAGGCTGCAAGGATGAACTTTTTCATAAGCCATTTCAAACTTGTACAAATTTATCTGTAGGAGAATTTCCCAGAAATGGAAACTCTGGGTCCAAGGGTATATGCATTTGTAATTTTAATAGGTATTACCAAATCACTCTCAGTTGGACTTGTACCCACGTACACTCCCACTGGTGATGTTCAAGAGTGCCCATTTCCTGGCAGCTTCAACAATAAAGCATGTGATAATGAAAGGTTTTAAACCCTTATTAAACAAATTTCCAGCATTAGAGAGCTTTTGAGAAGGAAATTTATTTTATAACTAAAAACCTTCTCAGTCTTCTGACACCACTTCCCTTGGGCAGAAACAATGAAGCAACACTTCCTACGTTCCAGGCACCATGTCAATGATTAGGGAAACAAAGGTAAATGGCGTTAGGTCTTACAATCTCTTTTCTTTCCCTGCCCCCCTCCCTACTAAGTTATCAAGGCCTAATGATTTTATGTTTCAAAGTAGGTTTATTAATCAAACCTATCTTCTCTCCATCCCTGTGTGTGTGATGGCAGTAACCTCCTAACTGCTTGCTGTCTCCTTTCCTCTCAGCTCCAATCTGTTGCCCCTCTTTGCCTAAATGATTCTTCTAAGCTACGAATTGAAACTTGTCACTCTTCATCTCTTTACAGATCCCCTTGGCTTATGGTACAAGGTCTAAATTGCTTAGTTCAGCATCTAAGCCCCCTCACAGTCTCACAGTAACCCACCACTTGAGCTGCTTCCTCAGAGCTCAGCTCTGATGCACTGTGTGATTTCCTTCTTCTGTAATTCTATTCCTTTTCTTCTCTACCTGGAGAATTCTCTCTCATCTTCTAACTTGCATTTAAGCACCATCTCCTGTTTTATGTTTTTGCAGAACTCTGTTTCAGACTCTGCCACGCCAATTGGAGTTAATTTTTTCACACCTTTCTCTGAGACCTGTAATGCTGTCCTATATGTTTGTTTCCCCTGTTCAACTGTGAGCTCATTGAAGATAGGAGCTCTTTCTTATTTAACTTTAGATATTAAGTGCTCAGAACTGTGTCTGGTCAAAGAGGCTCAATAGCTTTGTTTAATTATTTAATAACAATTAGTTGATGAAGGTTCTGGACCAGTTCCAATATCATATTCTAAAGAGAAATTATTTCAGTCTATGCCTAGTGGAAATGGAGATGACTAACCTTGAATTCAATGAGCCTTCTGTCTGAGTCTGTTTTGTCACAAACCTGGGTTGAATTTGTAAGTTCAGATTCATAAATCTACCCAAGATCTGGGTAAGACTGCAGATAATAAGGCAACATTCTACACAATCACAGAGAATGGTTAGATACTCACCTAACCCATTCCTCTTCTTCCTACACACAGCTGGGTCACCTCTTCCAACTGCCCTTGAAGTTAGGTGAGGCCCTGGACTGAATTCAGGCCAGTGGAATATGGATGGAAGCAATGAATGCAACCTCCAGGTCTAACACCTTGAAAACGCCTGTGAAATTTCCATGTTCACTGTCTCCTCTCCTTCCCTGCCTGGATGCAGAAGGTCTTAGTGGAAAACACTGAGGCCCTAGAAAACAGTAGAGTTGAGTGTCAGAACCACTACATGGAAGGCTATTTACCAAATATGGAATTGGATTTTGATAGAATTAAAAACAATCCTTTTATTTTGCTCAGCTAATCAGGTAATAAGCTTGTTTGTTACAACATCAAGTTTATCCTGAAAACATACAATTGCACACACACACACGTATTCGTGTTGTTTAATCTAATGACCATTCAGATCTATCACCAGGAGAAAAAGGGTGGAGGGCTCATATGCAAACAGAGCCAAATCAGAATGGAGACATCACCTGTTCCCCTCCAGAGGTGGCACTAGAAAGAAGCCTGCTGGCCTTTCTACCCCACTGTTGCGTGCCCAGCACATGAGTGAAGTGGACAACAGTGCATAGTCAAGATTCAAGTGCCAAGATGCCTGACAGTGAGGGATGGCATCATTTTAATAAACGCTTCCTCTTCCAATTAGTAATGGCTCTTCTTTATATGCAGACACAACTTTCATTCTTCTCTCCACACAGACACTTCAGTCCCATATAAGCATTTTTGGATAACTTTTTAGACCCGTCCTACTTCACAGGTGAAAACCCATTGCTCTGAGTCCACTGTCACCATAAATCCTGCTTCCCAGCTTCAGAATACTGATGAGAAAAGGATTTGCCAAGGCAAATCCACAGCAACATAGCATCTGTCTGCTTTTCCTAAATGAAGTTTATCAGTAGAAATTGACCCAGAAGTCATTTCTAGAATCTGTATGCTTTTTCACAAAGTACCATACTCATAGGTTCCTTTTTTTCTTCAATAATACTAATTCCTTAGGGGACCTTATCCAGTCTCATGACTAAAATAATTTGTATGCTGGTGACTCTCACATATGTACCACCAGCCTTCTCTCCTGAGCTTCAGATGCTTCCATCCAACTATCTACTCTGTATACGTACTTTGAATGTGTCAGTATATACATTCTGAATTCAGTCTCTACATTGAATAGGCATCTCCAATTTCAAATGGAGTTCCTGGTCTCTCCCCCTCTCCCAGCCTTCCCCATCTCACTGGATGGCAATTCAATCCTTCCACTTGCTCAGATCAAACTCTCTGTATCCTCTCTCTTCTACCTCACTCTCTGTCAGCAACATACCCAAAATTTGATCACTTTTTACCACCTTCATTGCTACAACCCTTGCCTACCACCACTCTTATTCACCTGGATCAGTGCAATAGACTCCTACTTCACCCCCTCCCTCTCCATTTGCTCCCCCTCATAGACTATTCTTAACATGGCAGCTAGAGTTATCTTTTGAAAATGTAAGGCATATAGTGTCAGTCCTCTGTTTGAAACTCTTCTAGTAGCGCCACCTGTATATTAGTCAAGCAAGCCAGGCTCTGCTGCAGAAACAAATGTACCCTAACAGTCTCAGTGGCGTAAGATAGCAAAGCTTTATGTTTGATTCAGGTGAAATCTGATGTGGGTCAGATGGTTCTAACCATTTCCATTTGGAACAGTTGAATTTGAAGGACATGGTAGTAGGGCAGAGAGATATGGAGGAGGCATAGTGTCCCTTTACTGCCTTGACCCGGAAGTGATACACATCACGTCTGCTCAGAGAAAGGCATGTGGCGTGAACCACCTGCAAGGGAGACTGGGATATGTAGAAGAGCACATGATTGTTCTGTGAGTACTGACTCTTTGGTTACACATTTGTCTCAGAGGAAAAGCTAAAGTTCTTGCTATGAACCAAAGCCTTACAAGATCTCCCCCTTCTTGCATTTACCCCCTCTGCACTGTAATTCCCTGATTCCATTCCTACCATTCTCTTCATCGTCACCTCTACTGCAGCCTCATTGACCTCCTTGCTATTCTGCGCACATGTCAGGTGCACTCCTGCCACAGTCTTTCACCTGCTGCTCACTCTACCAGGAATGCTCCTCCCCCAGACATTTGCATACTTCTCCCCCTCACTTCCAGCAGATTCTAATGTAAATTTCACCTTTCAGCACCTGCCCCGGCATTTCATATCCCCCTCCCTTGCTCTATTTTTTTCTTAGCATAATATTATCCAGTATATATTTTTCTTAATTACCTTATTTATTAATCATCTCTCCCACCAAAGGATAAGCTCTGAGGGGGTCAGACCTTTTTGTTCCAACGTCTAGAAAGAGCCTGGCATGTAACTGACATGGCAATAATTATTCAATGAATGAATAAGTCATTTCTTTCTAAACTGTCCTATGTCCTCTACTATCCTTCCTCTCGCTCTAAAATGATATAATGCTAGATCTCTAAGTTTAGCTCCCTTCAGGCCAGACTTGAGCAAACAAACTACAGCATATGTCTGTGACAAAAAAAAGAAAATCAATTCAGAGGATGTGCCTTGTTAATGATATGCTGTATACAGACAACATCATATTTAACTACTTCTAACCATCCATATGCCTATCTCGGCTGAAAAGTAAAAACTTCCAGCAATAATAATTCCATTATATATTTAACCCCAATATGATTTAAATTTTACCTGGTTTACTCCCATGCAGAACAGTACCCCCTCTCTAAACAATGATCGAAATATTTAGAGAATAAGAAATCCTTTAATCTCATGACTATATTATGTTACGCAACTCCTCCGATCTTCCTCATATGTGCAATTTCACATCCCTAAAATTATTTTTAATCATTCCTGCTGCTTGTTATTGGAGAATAAAAGCATACATGTGGACAGAACCAGTTGGAAGTAGGAAGTGAAATCATGGTCTAGGTTCTTCAACAAAAAGAATTATTCTGCTGGGAGCTGCCCTCGTTTAGTGAGGGATGGTTAGCACCTACCATTGGTTTCCTAGCAACAAGAAGCTATCCTGCGACTAGGACGGAGGGTCGTTTTTGCATCTACTCTTCATTTTCTCTTGGACTCTATATGAAGAAATTAATCTGGAAAATTCCTAGAAAATAAGATGTGTTGAAAAGGGTGTGTGGTGGGGAGCCAGGGGTGGTGGCTGTGCCTCTGGAGAGGGAGATGAGGAAGAAGGAAAGGAGGTAGAGGAGGGGAAGAAGAAAAACATAAAAGGGTCAGAGAAAAAAAATCAATGAAAATATGAAAGGGGCCCGAATTTTAGGAGGATATATTCTCATTGGAGCCCAAAGATGTATTCCAATAGAGGCCAAGAAAAATGATGCTTATTCCCCAACTTAGACCTTATTTTGTGGGTTGAATAAATTGAACAAACAGGCACTTTAGAACTCTGCTTTTCTTTTCATGAGCTAAATCCACAGATATTCCCTGTCTGAATTCTGCAGCTCTTTGACACGATAACTATATTTGAATGTTGTTTCCTATTTGCCTCTGTTCCCTCCCAGAGAAGCTGGAAAACATACCAGTTTTGAGACCCCAAATACGTCTAGCTTCATTCTCTGATATCTACCTATTAGCTGTGTGACACTGGCAAAGTATATAACCTCTCGAAATCTCAGTCTCCTCATAGGAAAATAGGAATAATAATACCTGCGTGGACAGACACAACTAGTCACCGTATCTCTAGCCCTTTGTCCTTTCTCTTTATTAACAATGCCCTGATTTGGTTTGGATTGACAAAGAAAATTTAACACTATTTCCCAGAGTTCCTTGCAGGGAGGGTTATGCGGATAGTTCTGGCCAATTAGATGTAAACAGAAGTCTACTTGGTGGAGCTTCCAGGAAAGAGACTGTTTTCCTGTTGAAAAAGGACCGATTCAGCTGGAACAAAACAAATCTTCAACCCCTTCTCAGCCCCCTTCTTCAATATTGAAACTCAGACAAAATACCTAGAGGTGCAACAGCCATGAATGATGGTGAGCACGAGACCCTTCCACTGAGGCTGGTAGAGGGTGAAGAGATCAGGAGTCCAAATCCTTACTGATTTCCTTCAGTGGCTGCATCCAATGTCTACCTCCAGGAGGGTTGTAACATGATAAAAATAAACCTCTGTTTTTAAGCCACTATATGTTGTTTCCTGATTGTCGAGTTTTCTGCTATTTGCCATCAAGCAGATGTTCTACCTCACAGACTGGTTGTGGAGATCAGGTTCAATATGATAATTAGCTAAATTACTTACCACATGGAAGGGGCACACTATAATTTCTCTGGTTCTGTATTGTTGATAAATTATTCTCTGGGTTTTTTTTTTTTTTTTTTACAAAAATATTTTGCACTAACATCAAAATGAAAGTAGATTATCTTTGATTCCTTTTGCCATTACATGTATAGTTCACCTGATATAATACCATGTATAATTATAATTTTCCCACATCCCTCTAATGTTTCCTAAGCCATATGTAGTGTGGAAAATTCTGATTTTATTGTTCTAGTTCTGCCACTGAGTTGCTTTGTAATTTTGCACGAATTCCTCTCACAAAGTCTCCTTCTTCACCTTTAAAATAAGGACATTAAACTAGGTCAGCATTTCCCAAATTGTATTCCATAAAATGTTCATAGATGTTTTATGAAGAAAGAGTTCTATGATCAAATAACCCTGGGAAAGGTTCTATGCTTTTTCCATACCTTTCTTGGAGTGCTGTACACTGTTTATATGCCCCTCTTGGAAGTACACTAAGTACTGTTAACATTTTAAGGACTATGAGAAATATAACAGGACATAGATTTGATTTCAGTTTATTTAACCAGCACTTCCAAAATTTGACTACTTGACTTTTGCATCAGTAAATATTACATAATATCTGCCAACCGAAGTTTTTTAAGATCACAATTTTAGGAAATCAAGACCAACTGATCCCTAAATTTCATTCCACTACCAGCATGCTGAGTTTATCTGAGTTTTTAATTCTCTGATACGCTTGGGAATTCCCACCAACTCTTCCGATTTTCACCTCCATTTACTCTTAAAACACCAAAGTTACTTGGAGTCAAACCTAACGGGTGGCAAATTTTATTGAACTCAAGGTAAGATGAACTTGGATAAGATGTTTACCTTTATTCCGTAATTCTACAATGCTCAAGGCATTGCCTAAGGCAAACCCTTTATGAGAGAATAATATAGGGATACTTGAACATCAGCTGAGTATGGTGAGTATAAGTTTTCCTTTCTTTTTAAGATCTACAGCTTTACTGGGTCTTTAAAAAGATAGTATCTACTTGAGTCTAAATCATTACTTCTGTGAACCTAAAGATTGAAATGACATCCAGGGGATGACACACATAAACCATTAGCCCATAAGGAAGTGAGAGAGCTGGGCAACAGTGGAGAAGGGTCGATGCGATGTTTTCTGCCTCTCCTCTCAACAGTGGCAAGCAGCCAGTTCCAGTTTATAGCTCTTGTTCTTCCCTAGGAAAGTAAACCACTTCTGGCCTTAACATGCATCTCTTCAGGGCTTAAACCGGAGTAGAAGAGGGAAAAGAGCAGGTCAGATTTATTCTGAGTGTATGTGTCTGTGCATGTATGTGTGGAATGTATGCCAGTGGTGAAGGCTGTGAGTCGACAAGATAAGTCCAGGTGATTGTCCATTCTCTAGTAGGTCTGTGTCTTTATTCCTGTCTTACCCCTAGGTGCTTCATGACATTTTTTTTTCTTAAATTCCATATATATGTGTTAGCATACGGTATTTGTCTTTCTCTTTCTGACTTACTTCACTCTGTATGACAGACGCTAGGTCTATCCACCTCATTACAAATAGCTCAATGTCGTTTCTTTTTATGGCTGAGTAATATTCCATTGTATATATGTGCCACATCTTCTTTATCCATTCATCCGATGATGGACACTTAGGTTGTTTCCATCTCCGGGCTATTGTGAATAGAGCTGCAATGAACATTTTGGTACATGACCCTTTTTGAATTATGGTTTTCTCAGGGTATATGCGTGGTAGTGGGATTGCTGGGTCATATGGTAGTTCTATTTGTAGTTTTTTAAGGAACCTCCATATTGTTCTCCACAGTGGCTGTATCAATTTACATTCCCACCAACAGTGCAAGAGGGTTCCCTTTTCTCCCCACCCTCTCCAGCATTTATTGTTTCTAGATTTTTTGATGATGGCCATTCTGACTGGTGTGAGATGATATCTCATTGTACTTTGGATATGCATTTCTCTAATGATTAATGATGTTGAGCATTCTTTCATGTGTTTGCTGGCAGTCTGTATATCTTCTTTGGAGAAATGTCTATTTAGGTCTTCTGCCCATTTTTGGATTGGGTTGTTTGTTTTTTTGTTATTGAGCTGCATGAGCTGCTTATAAATTTTGAGGATTAATCCTTTGTCAGTTGCTTCATTTGCAAATATTTTCTCCCATTCTGAGGGTTGTCTTTTGGTCTTGTTTATGGTTTCCTTTGCTGTGCAAAAGCTTTGAAGTTTCATTAGGTCCCATTGGTTTATTTTTATTTCCATTTCGCTAGGAGGTGGGTCAAAAAGGATCTTGCTGTGATTTATGTCATAGAGTGTTCTGCCTATGTTTTCCTCTAAGAGTTTGATTGATAGTTTCTGGCCTTACATTTAGGTCTTTAATCCATTTTGAGCTTATTTTTGTGTATGATGGTAGGGAGTGTTCTAATCTCATACTTTTACATGTAGCTGTCCAGTTTTCCCAGCACCACTTATTGAAGAGGCTGTCCTTTCTCCACTGTACATTCCTGCCTCCTTTATCAAAGATAAGGTGACCATATGTGCGTGGGTTTATCTCTGGGCTTTCTACCCTGTTCCATTGATCTATCTGTCTGTTTTTGTGCCAGTACCAAACCGTCTTGATTACTGTAGCTTTGTAGTATAGTCTCAAGTCAGGGAGCCTGATTCCTCCAGCTCCGTTTTTCGCTCTCAAGATTGCTTTGGCTATTCGGGGTCTTTTTTGTTTCCATACAAATTGTGAACATTTTTGTTCTAGTTCTGTGAAAAATGCCAGTGGTAGTTTGATAGGAATTGCATTGAATCTGTAGATTGCTTTGGGTAGTATAGTCATTTTCACAATGTTGATTCTTCCAATCCAAGAACATGGTATATCTCTCCATCTATTTGTATCATCTTTAATTTCTTTCATCAGTGTCTTATAATTTTCTGCATACAGGTCTTTTGTCTCCTTAGGTAGGTTTATTCCTAGATATTTTATTCTTATTGTTGCAATGGTAAATGGGAGTGTTTTCTTGATTTCACTTTCAGATTTTTCATCATTAGTGTATAGGGATGCCAGAGATTTCTGTGCATTAATTTCGTATCCTGCTACTTTACCAAATTCATTGATTAGCTCTACTAGTTTTCTGGTCGCATCTTTAGGATTCTCCATGTATAGTATCATGTCATCTGCAAACAGTGACAGCTTTACTTCTTCTTTTCCGATTTGGATTCCTTTTATTTCCTTTTCTTCTCTGATTGCTGTGGCTAAAACTTGCAGCACTACGTTGAATAAGAGTGGTGAGAGTGGGCAACCTTGTCTTGTTCCTGATCTTAGTGGAAATGCTTGCAGTTTTTCACCATTGAGGACGATGTTGGCTGTGGGTTTGTCATATATGGCCTTTATTATGTTGAGGAGAGTTCCCTCTATGCCTACTTTCTGCAGGGTTTTTTATCATAAATGGGTGTTGAATTTTGTCAAAAGCTTTCTCTGCATCTTTTGAGATGATCATATGGTTTTTCTCCTTCAATTTGTTAATATGGTGTATCACGTTGATTGATTTGCGTATATTGAAGAATCCTTGCATTCCTGGAATAAACCCCACTTGATCATGGTGTAGGACCCGTTTAATGTGCTGTTGGATTCTGTTTGCTAGTATTTTGTTGAGGATTTTTGCATCTATGTTCATCAGTGATATTGGCCTGTAGTTTTCTTTCCTTGTGACATCCTTGTCTGGTTTTGGTATCAGGGTGATGGTGGCCTCGTAGAATGAGTTTGGGAGTGTTCCTCCCTCTGCTATATTTTGGAAGAGTTTGAGAAGGATAGGTGTTAGCTCTTCTCTAAATGTTTGATAGATTTCGCCTGTGAAGCCATCTGGTCCTGGGCTTTTGTTTGTTGGAAGATCTTTAATCACAGTTTCAATTTCAGTGCTTGTGATTGGTCTGTTTATATTTTCTATTTCTTCCTGATTCAGTCTTGGCAGATTGTGCATTTCTAAGAATTTGTCCATTTCTTCCAGGTTGTCCATTTTATTGGCATAGAGTTGCTTGGAGTAATCTCTCATGATCTTTTGTATTTCTGCAGTATCAGTTGTTACTTCTTTTTCATTTCTAATTCTATTGATTTGAGTCTTCTCCCTTTTTTTCTTAATGAGTCTGGCTAATGGTTTATCAATTTTGTTTATCTTCTCAAAGAACCAGCTTTTAGTTTTATTGATCTTTGCTACTGTTTCCTTCATTTCTTTTTCATTTATTTCTGATCTGATTTTTATGATTTCTTTCCTTCTGCTAACTTTGGGGGTTTTTTGTTCTTCTTTCTCTAATTGCTTTAGGTGCAAGGTTAGGTTGTTTATTCGAGGTGTTTCCTGTTTCTTAAGGTAGGATTGTATTGCTATAAACTTCCCTCTTAGAACTGCTTTTGCTGCGTCCCATAGATTTTGGATCATCGTGTCTCCTTTGTCATTTGTTTCTAGGTATTTTTTTATTTCCTCTTTGATTTCTTCAGTGATCACTTCGTTATTAAGTAGTGTATTGTTTAGCCTCCATGTGTTTGTATTTTTTACGGATCTTTTCCTGTAGTTGATATCTAGTCTCATAGCGTTGTGGTCGGAAAAGATACTTGATACAATTTCAATTTTCTTAAATTTACCAAGGTTTGATCTGTGACCCAAGATATGATCTATCCTGGAGAATGTTCCATGAGCACTTGAGAAAAATGTGTATTCTGTTGTTTTTGAATAGAATGTCCTATAAATATCAATTAAGTCCATCTTGTTTAATGTATCATTTAAAGCTTGTGTTTCCTTATTTATTTTCATTTTGGATGATCTGTCCATTGGTGAAAGTGGGGTGTTAAAGTCCCCTACTATGAATGTGTTACTGTCGATTTCCCCTTTTATGGCTGTTAGTATTTGCCTTATATATTGAGGTGCTCCTATGTTGCGTGCATAAATATTTACAATTGTTATATCTTCTTCTTGGATCGATCCCTTGATCATTATGTAGTGTCCTTCTTTGTCTCTTCTAATAGTCTTTATTTTAAAGTCTATTTTGTCTGATATGAGAATTGCTACTCCAGCTTTCTTTTGGTTTCCATTTGCATGGAATATCTTTTTCCATTCCCTCACTTTCAGTCTGTATGTGTCTCTAGGTCTGAAGTGGGTCTCTTGTAGACAGCATATATATAGGTCTTGTTTTTGTATCCATTCAGCCCATCTGTGTCTTTTGGTGGGAGCATTTAGTCCATTTACATTTAAGGTAATTATCGATATGTATGTTCCTATTCCCATTTTCTTAATTGTTTTGGTTTCATTATTGTAGGTCTTTTCCTTCTCTGGTGTTTCTTGCCTAGAGAAGTTCCTTTAGCAGTTGTTGTAAAGCTGGTTTGGTGGTGTTGAACTCTCTCAGCTTTTGCTTGTCTGTAAAAGTTTTAATTTCTCCATCAAATCTGAATGAATCCTTGCAGGGTAGAGTAATCTTGGTTGCAGGTTTTTCTCCTTCATCACTTTAAATATGTCCTGCCAGTCCCTTCTGGCTTGCAGAGTTTCTGCTGAAAGATCAGCTGTTAACCTTATGGGGATTCCCTTGTGTGTTATTTGTTGTTTTTCCCTTGCTTCTTTTAATATGTTTTCTTTGTATTTAATTTTTGACAGTTTGATTATGTGTCTTGGCGTATTTCTCCTTGGATTTATCCTGTATGGGACTCTCTGTGCTTCCTGGATTTGATTAACTATTTCCTTTCCCATATTAGGGAACTTTTCAACTATAATCTCTTCAAATATTTTCTCAGTCCCTTTCTTTTTCTCTTCTACTTCTGGAACCCCTACAATTCGAATGTTGGTGCGTTTAATGTTGTCCCAGAGCTCTCTGAGACTGTCCTCAGTTGTTTTCATTCTTTTTTCTTTATTCTGCTCTGCAGTAGTTATTTCCACTATTGTATCTTCCAGGTCACTTATCCGTTCTTCTGCCCCAGTTATTCTGCTATTGATCCCATCTAGAGTATTTTTAATTTCATTTATTGTGTTGTTCATCGTTGCTTGTTTCATCTTTAGTTCTTCTAGGTCCTTGTTAAATGTGTTTGCATTTTGTCTATTCTATTTCCAAGATTTTGGATCATCTTTACTATCATTATTCTGAATTCTTTTTCATGTAGACTGCCTATTTCCTCTTCATTTGTTAGGTCTGGTGGCTTTTTATCTTGCTCCTTCATGTGCTGTGTGTTTTTCTGTCTTCTCATTTTGCTTATCTTACTGTGTTTGGGGTCTCCTTTTTGCAGGCTGCAGGTTCGTAGTTCCCGTTGTTTCTGGTGTCTGTCCCCAGTGGCTAAGGTTGTTTCAGTGGGTTGTGTAGGCTTCCTGGTGGAGGGGACTAGTGCCTGTATTCTGGTGGATGAGGCTGGATCTTGTCTTTCTGGTGGGCAGGTCCACGTCTGGTGGTGTGTTTTGGGGTGTCTGTGGACTTATTATGATTTTAGGCAGCCTCTCTGTTAACAGGTAGGATTGTGTTCCTGTCTTGCTAGTTGTTTGGCATAGGATGTCCAGCACTGTAGCTTGCTGGTCGTTGAGTGAAGCTGGGTGCTGGTGTTGAGATGGAGATCTCTGGGAGATTTTTGCCGTTTGATATTATGTGGAGCTGGGACGTCTCTTGTGGACCAGTGTCCTGAAGTTGGCTCTCTCACCTCAGAGGCATAGCACTGACTCCTGGCTACAGCACCAAGAACCTTTCATCCACACAGCTCAGAATAAAAGGGAGAAAAAGTAGAAAGAAATTATTAGTAGAAGTAGAAAGAAAGAAAGAAAGAGGGAAAGAAAGGAGGGAGAGAGGGAGGGAGGGAGGAAGGAAGGAAGGAAGGAAGGAGCAAAGGAAGGAATAAAAGAAAGATAAAGTAAGATAAAATAAAGTAAGATAAAATATAATAGTTATTAAAATAAAAAAATAATTATTAAGAAAAAAATTAAAAAAAAAAACAGATAGAACCCTGGGACAAATGGTGGAAGCAAAGCTATACAGACAAAATGTCACGCAGAAGCATACACATACACACTCACAAAAAGAGGAAAAAGGGAAAAAAATCATAAATCTTGCTGTCAAAGTCCACCTCCCTAATTTGGGATGATTGGTTGTCTATTCATGTATTCCACAGATGCAGGTACATCAAGTTGATTGTGGAGCTTTAATCCGCTGCTTCTGAGGCTGCTGGGAGAGATTTCCCTTTCTCTTCTTTGTTCTCACAGCTCCCAGGGGCTCCGCTTTGGATTTGGCCCTGCCTCTGCGTGTAGGTTGCTGGAGGGCGTCTGTTCTTCGCTCAGACAGGACGGGGTTAAAGGAGCCGCTGATTCGGGGGCTCTGGCTCACTCTGGCTTGGGGGGAGGGAGGGGCACGGAGTGCGGGGCGGGCCTGCGGCGGCAGAGGCCGGCATGACATTGCACCAGCCTGAGGCTCGCCGCGCGTTCTCCTGGGGAAGTTGTCCCTGGATCCCGGGACCCTGGCAGTGGCGGGCTGCACAGGCTCCCCAGAAGTGGGGTGTGGATAGTGACCTGTGCTCGCACACAGGCTTCTTGGTGGCAGCAGCAGCAGCCTTAGCATCTCATGCCCGTCTCTGGGGTCCGTGCTTGTAGCCGCGGCTCGCGCCCGTCTCTGGAGCTCCTTTAAGCAGCGCTTTGAATCCCCTCCCCTTGCGCACCAGGAACCAAAGAGGGAAGACAAAGTCTCTTGCCTCTTCGGCAGGTCCAGACTTTTTCCCGGACTCCCTCCCGGCTAGCCGTGGTGCACTAACCCCCTGCAGGCTGTGTTCCTGGCGCCAACCCCAGTCCTCTCCTGGCGCTCCGACCGAAGCCCGAGCCTCAGCTCCCAGCCCCGCCCGCCGCAGCGGGTGAGCAGACAAGCCTCTTGGCCTGGTGAGTGCCGGTCGGACCTGATCCTCTGTGCGGGAATCTCCCCGCTTTGCCTTCCGCACCCCTGTGGCTGTGCTCTCCCCCGCGGCTCCGAAGCTTTCCCCCTCCGCCACCCGCAGTCTCCGCCCGCGAAGGGGCTTCCTAGGGTGTGGAAAACTTTCCTCCTTCACGACTCCCTCCCACTGGTGCAGGTACCGTCCCTATTCTTTTGTCTCTGTTTTTTCTTTTGCCCTACCCGGGTAAGTGGGGGGTTTCTTGTCTTTTGGGAGGTCTGAGGTCTTCTGCCAGCGTTCAGTAGGTGTTCTGTAGGAGTTTTTCCACGTGTAGGTGTATTTCTGGTGTATCTGTGGGGAGGAAGGGGATCTCCGCGTCTTACTCTTCCGCCATCTTCCCGGAAGCCTCGGACCAGAAATCCCAAATCACAGTTTTAAAGTAATTATAATTAATTTGATTTATTGGGTATTATTGCTCAATAACTTCAGTGTTAGAGAATGATTATTTCTGATGGTCTCCTCAGATTCTGGATCTGAAGCTCATCTGGTTCCCATAGCTTCTCACTCACGTATTACAGATAGGCCTTTCCCCTCCTTTCTACCAGACTCCTTATGGTTCTTTGTTTACAGCCTTGGTGGTAGGAGAACAATTCTGCTAGCCTTCAGGTCATTCTCAGCAAGAGTTACCCTATATGTAGCTGTAGTTTTTTTTGTTGTTGTTGTTGTTGTTGTTTTGCGGTACGCGGGCCTCTCACTGCTGTGGCCTCTCCCGTTGCGGAGCACAGGCTTCGGACGCGCAGGCTCAGCGGCCATGGCTCACGGGCCCAGCCGCTCTGCGGCATGTGGGATCTTCCCGGACCGGGGCACGAACCTGCGTCCCCTGCATCGGCAGGCGGACTCTCAACCACTGTGCCACCAGGGAAGCCCTGTAGCTGTAGTTTTGATGTGTTTGTTGGGGGGCAGTGAGCTCAGGGTCTTCCTACACTGCCATCTTGCTCCCTCCTACAATATATTTTATTTTTGAAAAAAATTAGGACCTGCTTTTACAAATATATCCCCATTAACTTGTCTATGTGCTAGATTTTAATTCAATACTTGTATGATGTTTGACTAATTTCCTTCTTTTAGCTCACATTAAAACAAGTAATAATAATTTATGATGGCTGGGATTTTTCCCTAAGATTCAGGGAAACCGGTCTTGTGGCAGAGTGGTCCACTGTGAAATACCTTGGGGCAAGCTCTGTGGAAAGAGCAGCTTCTCATCTCAATGTATTTTTCTCTGTTCATTTTTCACTGCTTTTCTTTTGCAGCTTGAGGGTACTGTTGACAAAATTTTAAAATTATGATATTTCTTTATTTATGCTTGATAACTTACTTTGAGGATTGTTAATATTTTATCAGAAGCATATTTCTCTACCAATGCTATTTTAAGAACTTTATTACATTATTTGGTTTTATTTCATTCTATTGATGTCACATATATGTGAATATCTCTTTTTTTTTTTTTTTCCTTGCGGTACACGGGCCTCTCACTGTTGTGGCCTCTCCCATTGCGGAGCACAGGCTCCAGACGCGCAGGCCCAGAGGCCATGGCTCACGGGCCCAGCCGCTCCGCGGCATGTGGGATCTTCCCAGACCGGGACACGAACCCGTGTCCCCTGCATCGGCAGGCGGACTCTCAACCACTGTGCCACCAGGGAAGCCCGTGAATATCTCTTATAATTAAATAAAAGTTAGTAGAAAATTGGACTCATATAAAATAGTTTTGTCTGTTTTCTGACATCACTTCTGACACCAAATGTGTGGTGTTTTCTAACACTAACCAAGTCTCCGATTCTCTGATTCTCTGACATCAGCTGGGTGTCCTGAAATTCAATTCAATTCTGACACTGAGTACCCAGAGTTGGCACAAACCTCACAGGTCAAGGGCTCAGTCTCACAAGACTGCCAGCTCTTTAGATGCCAGCTGCAAATGAGGTGCCCAGGCTCCTCTGAATTCTGCTTTGTTTATACAAACTCAGAAGTTCCCGTGACCCTGTCTGCAGATTTGATAACTCAC
Source organism: Delphinapterus leucas (assembly GCF_059928025.1). NCBI lineage: Eukaryota > Metazoa > Chordata > Mammalia > Artiodactyla > Monodontidae > Delphinapterus > Delphinapterus leucas. The sequence goes on from NC_143136.1 coordinate 16,428,111, forward strand.
TAAACAACTCAGAACTCAGGAAAACACTTTACTTATGTTTGTCTGTTTATTAAAAAGGATACAATTAGGAATAGCCAGATGGAAGAGATGGGAAAAGCATAGTGGGGTGGATGTGTGCGGCCACCCTCCCAGTGCTTCTACGTGTTCACTAACCTGGAGGTTCTCCAAAACGCCAGCTGTAAAGAGTTTCTACAGGGGTTTCATTATGTAAGCAATATTGATTAGGTCATTGGCCATTGGTGATTAAATCTCTAGCCCCACTCCCCTCCTTGAAAGTCAAGAGTGGGGCTAAAATTCCAACTCTTTAATCATAGACTTTCTGGTAACCAACTCCCATTCTGTAACTACCTAGGGATCTCCAACTACCAGTCATTTCATTATCATGCATACGATATTCTTATCACTCCAGAGATCCCAAGGAGCTAAGAATCTCTGTGCTAAAGATAAAGGCTATATATATATATATATATATATATATATATATATATAAATATAACACAAAGTTAATTCTCTTTTTAGGCTATTTGTAGGAGGGATACACTCATTTATTAAATGAGATACAGTGTTACTTCCAAATTAACAGTCATAATTATGACAAAGATTTAGATTTAAGGAAATATATATTTTTTTAAAAAAATTAAAAGTATGCATGAAAACAAGACATATGTGATGTTGACCAGAGACTCTTAAACCACAAGGTTAAAGAATATATATTCTTTAAAAGTCTAATCCATTACAGAGCAACTCTTTTGTAACATACAACATAAATGAATTACCACGAAAATAAAGTAGAAAAAAATCAGATGTACAAAATACAAGTGCACATGTTTTACCGTAAGCTTTAATAGATGGAAAATCATTATGTCAAATTGCTAAAACCTTTTCTAAATGCTTACTCTTACTCTCTGTACTTACCTAGTTAAGAGCTGGTAACAAATAGTCTGCAGACCATCACAGTGTGCGGACCATACTTTGAATTGCAGTGATACAGACTGTCAGATGTTCTCATGCCAATTTAATTCAAGTGATTCAATTCAATTAAATGAGAACCACTAATACAGTAATCATGCAAGCGTTTATGAATTTCTTGTTCAGTTCCTCTTTGAACATCCTCTTAGCCTAAAGAGTTAAACGCTATTATTTTGTGTTCTTAGCCAGAAGTAATCTTTCTATTAAATGAAGTTGCATAAGACTTAGCAGCTCTTTGCCTGAGCACATTCTCTCTGTTACCACTATCCATATGGCCTTTCATTTACTAAAATGTAAGTGTTCTAGGGATTAATATTTCTTTCCCCTTATTCAGACCTTAGTCTGTGGTAGACATGGAGACACCCTTGCTAGGTACTACAGATTCCCTAGTGAATGACTACAGATTCCCTAGTGAATGGCAGTAGTGGAGATACTAAAAAATTCAGCCATCATGGCTCAAATAGGGACATTTTGACGGGCAGTATTAGCTTCAGAACATCCTGGAGGTTGGTCACAAATTTGCTGGGCTTTGCCGAGTTGTGCTTCCTCTCTCTTACTTTCACAGGTGTTGATCCAGTAAATAAAACTCCCATGCTTAGCTCTATCAGTCTGGTTAAGAAGAGCTTTTTGGTGAAGTTGGGTAGAGAGAGGGATAATTGCTAGCATTGACCTCAGAGTAAGAGGGGATGAAAGTCTTTCTGAAGAGTTACACAATGACAGTGATGATGATAATGGCGATGACAGCGATAGCAGCTCTTGCTACGTAACACATACACTTCTACGACAACACTACGAGAAGGTACTATTATCATTCTCAGTTTAAAAATGAGAAAAATGAACAACAGAGAGATTCAGAAATGTACCCCTCACCCACTAAGTGGTAGAGCCAAGATTTGGACCCATCTCTTAGCCACTACTTACTTTACTCATCTAATAATGAAATGCTCCATGAAGATAGAAATTTTTGTCTTCATTAGTGAACCCCCCAGAACCACAACACTGCCTAGCACATAGTAGGAGCTTAATAAATATTTGTTGAAAGAATGAATGACTATTAGTTAAAACTTCCAGGTCAGTTTCAGAAAACACTTGCTTTGATGGTAGGGGCCATGTTCTTTTGAATAGACCCATGTTATATAACGTAGTATTTGTACATTGTACGTGTACTATTGATATTTGCAAATTAAACTAAGAAAAAATAGATATTTCTATTGATCGATGTCATACATGCTAACTTTGCATTTGCTAACATAGTCTTTGCAAATTAAACTTGAGATGTCTTCTGGACTGTCACTCTTCTGAAGAGCCTCAGAAGGTCTGTGGTGCTATGTGCTGGCATAGAGCCTGCACCTATGAGATACCTCTTAGAGAAGCCTGGGGCACAGGAACCTTCCCTTCTCAAGGCATAGCTCCCAGGATCCATGGTTTGACCCTTGGTGGCTATGAGTGCACTCAGGGACCTGGGGTAATCACCTGGCCCTGGCTGGATTAAGGAGAAAGTCTCTTCTGAGAATCTAACTGTGGAACAAAGAGACATCAAATTTGAGAGTCTTTGAATCTGAGCCATGTTAAGTGTACAACAGTGGTTAGAAGGTCTATGAACTCTTGCAACTGGTGTCCCTGGGGCCTCCCTGGTTTGTCTCCTGACTGAGGCTTGCTTGTGACAGGGAGATACCACAACTTCTTGCTAACAAATATCCTCTTTAGCTGAATCATCAGTGTTGATTTCTGTGACTGACAACACAAAGAACCAACAAAAACACCCTGTGACTCAGAAGGTACCCATGCTCAGTTAGCAGTGAGGCATAGCATAAAGGACCAGATATGTTCACCGGGTCATGTAAAACAGGAAGTGCCTGGGTTTGGTGGAGATGCACATAGAATCTGGAGTGGTGGTGGGAAAAATGTTGTGGTTATTTGAGGTCTTTTGTTCATAACTTCAACTGGCCGATTCCAGTTCCTGTGTGCAAAAAGGAGAGAATAGCAAAGAGCAATAGTCTGAAGGATTGTTGCTTTCAATTTTGGATTCAGAGAAGTGCCAAGTTTCTTAAGTTACTGTAGGCTTAGAGGGTTTGCTTAGTGGTATTTTTAAAGTTCCACTGATTTCTTTGCCTTTTGTTTTCTACTCTAAAAAGATAATTAAAGTAAGCTCTCTCTCTCATTCCATGTTGGCATTCCCAAGGAAGATTCATGATTGGATTATGTTCCCAAGCAATATAAATCAAACCTGATGGCAGGGATATGTTGATGGCTTGAAGTAAGTGAAAAATAAATTAGGAAACGAGAAGGCCTGGGGTATCCAAGACATAAATTTAAATTTTAAATCTCAAGAGATGACAAACTAGGAAAAGCCATTTTGAAAACCTGGCTTAAACTTTTCTAAATGAGTCAAGATGGGGAGCAAAGGGGAATAAGTTAGGAGCATGTGAATGAATTTGTTTTACGTATAAGCCGTTATAGCTCTGAAGGAGAAAGCTTACATGTTTAAGCAATTCCAGAAAGTCCATTCAAAAGTTATTATAGCCTCAAGAGAAACAATTTAGAATGTTTTAAAACGCTTAAATAATAGGACAGACTACTTGTGGCACTGGAAAAGAGAACTTCATATTGAAGGTTTATAGTCATGAGGCTAGGCAAACCTGCGATAAATTTATTATATGCATTGGTCTTAATTTTCTTGTAGTATCGCCTTTTTCTTTTCATAAGGCTAAATGCACATGATTCGCATTATTTATTGGAACTAATGGGGAAAATACCCTTAAGACTGTTAAAGGAGAAAGGGGTTACAGGCTTTGGACTCATATAGACCTTGAACTTGAGCTTGTCTCTTAAGCAGCTGACCTTGGGCAAGTCCTTGGCCTCTGAACCTCAGTGTTCCCAACACAGAGGATTTGTCAAAAATGAAGGGAAATGCATGCCTTAATCAAATGCTACAGTGCCAGCTCACAGTGGATACCCAAGAATTGTAGATTATTAATAGATCCCCCTTCCCTTCCCTCTGAAGCTCGAAGCTTAACAAAGCAAGATTTTAATTTATGTAAATTTGTCTTAGTTTAGAGAGAAACCCTCCCTTGTGGCAGAGATAAGGAGGATGATTTTGAAGTTCTACTAAATTAATAAAAAGGGTGCATTTCTCATCTATAGAGGTTTCATTATACTAAAACTTATTCCAAGTTACCATATCTAAGAGTTTATACACCCTGTATGCACACCTCCTGCCCTTCCTCACAACTCTTTTCTAGGGGTAGGGAGGGTGGGGTCAGGTTGTATATTATTTAAATCAGAATTGAAGGTGAATTGTATTCAGAGTACTTTAGATTTAGGAAGTTGGAACACATTTTGAATGAGTGCTCTTTTTTCTTTAAGTATTTGACTATCCAAACTTTATTTCTAGCTCTTTTTCATCTTCTCTCCATCCTCAAACCATGATATGAAGATAAAAATGTTTCCTGGGCTTCCCTGGTGGCGCGGTGGTTGAGAGTCCGCCTGCCGATGCAGGGGACACGGGTTCGTGCCCCGGTCCGGGAAGATCTCACATGCCACGGAGCGGCTGGGCCCGTGAGCCATGGCCGCTGAGCCTGTGCGTCCGCCTGTGCTCCGCAAAGGGAGAGGCCACAACAGTGAGAGGCCCGCGTACCGCAAAAAAAAAAAAAAAAAAAAAAAAAAAAAATGTTTCCTTTACTGAGCTGTAGATATATGGGTCAAGCGTTAGGTAAACGAATTGCAAAAAATGATAAAGACAAAAGCTGGCTCCCTAATGCTGGAGTCTCACATTGGGGCTGGGTGTTGCTAGCCAGCGACCTAAAACTATTTGGGTAGAGGTGGGATAGGGAGGAGGATTTGATTGAGTTTAGTTTACACATAAGTTGCAATCTTCCTTAAAGGGCAAGATGTCTAAATATTCCAAATTATAGTATAAGATTTTTCTGAGAGGTGTTGGAACTGATGCTGTCGTGATCTTTATCATGTTTCTCTCTTGCGCTGAGAACATTCCAGAGTTTACTGAAGGGCCTCTCTGGGGGGCCACTACTAAAATAAAATGAGGAGTCACTGCAGAAACCTGCCCTCTTTGGCCAGAAATCCCGGGTTGGGAGCAGCTAGAAGGGTTTTCAAGTCTGCCCTACTTATACATAAAAAGATAAAAGGACTTTGTTTGAAGGTAAGGGGAACCAAGGTTAAATCAGCTTATATTTCTTTTATAATATACATGCTTATTAGAGAAAAATAGAAAAATTTAAAAAGTAGAAGGAAGAATACCAGTTCCCCATAAGTCTACCACCTGAGGATAGTCAGTGATAAAATAGCTGTGAATTTCTTCCCTGGGAAACTTCTCAGGTGTCCCAGTGATGGTGGAATGGGGAGCCCTGAGCTGTTGAAATCTCACCTTCCTGGTCAGTCTATGTAGGAATGATTACCTGTGATGGATGAGGAGGTTGCACGGGGATGTTCGAGGCTAGTTGTGGGTTGCAGGGACTTGGCTCATTTCCTTCCATATTATCCTGAGTCTAACTGATTTGTCATCTTGGCTCAGAGTGACGGGTAATGCTCACCTCCTTTGTTCTTACCTTATGGCTCTCGTCTCTCGAGCTTGTCAGCTGGTTCCTGTCCGCTTTGTGTGTTGCTGCTGGGATTTGCCAGTCCCCTCAGGGCTTGCTGGCTCACACATGGTCTGTATGGATTCTTGGATAAGTCTCCAAAGGTATGAGTAGCAGGGCAGAGCACGAGCAGTGCCAGACCTTCAGAAAACATTTGCCAAGCCTTTTCATTTAGACTAGCTGGACCGAAGTTTCTCCCAGGATATGAAATTTCTCAAGGAGCCAGCCATGGGTCCATGAGGACTGAGTTTGATAGGGCAAGTCCCTTCTTCTCTATGCCAGGGAGGGCACATACAATTATGGGAAAGGCAAACCACTGAAATTTACTGAGAAAGATGTGGCCAATGGCAAAGGCTTTTAAGTGAATAATGCATGTCGGGATGGGCTGGGGGGCAAAGGAAGATCTTCAAAGTGTGCTTTCCTTACCAATCTTCTTACTAGGAAGAAATCTGAGTCTGGGCAGAGAGAAAACAAGCAAACAAATTGTAATGAAATTGTGAATAAAAACCCTTTAGAGCCCTCGTATTCCTCTTCCTTAATTCAGAACCCTCCCAGGTGGCAAGCTCAAGAATAAAATGCTTGAAAGTAAGAATATGCTGTGAATAAACTATCTGTGCATCTCTTTTCTTCTCCCTGAGTTGGAATGCTCAAATTGCAGTTCTTTGGGATCACAGAAGCCCTACTGCAAGAACACTGTGACTGATAATTTCAGGTTAGCTCTCCTAAGTAAACCACAAAGACAAACGACAAGTCTTAGATGACTAGAAGTGAATGAACTCTAGGCTTGATTTTTCAAAGACCTTCACTTTCCCAGATTCCACCATCTTTTAGAATCTCTTTAACATCCATGTGGCCATCCAGTTTAACAGTCTGGACTCTCAAGTTGTGGAATCTTTCTAGTTGACCATCATCTCCAGTTACCTTCAGACTTTCACACAAAAGGCAAAATTGTTCCACGTGTGAGACCTTGCACTGCAAGACCCTACTCTCTGACCACTATCTTTTATCCTAAAAACTCTCTCACTTAGCTACTCACACAGCCCCTGCTCTGAGATGTTATTGAGACCTCCAAAATCCCAAGTCCTTCTTCACCACTACCCAGCCACCTCCTACCTGTCCTTCCTTCCCTAATCAGTATCTAGGGTCCATCACTGTGGTCATTCTCTTATTATTCATCTTACCTTATACCCTCTTTAAAAAATTTTTTTTATTTTATATTGGAGTAACGTTGATTAACAATGTTGCGTTAGTTTCAGGTGTAGAGCAAAGTGATTCAGTCATACATATATATGTATCTTCTTTTTCAAATCCTTCTTTGTTTTCAAATTCTTTTCTCATTTAGGTTATTATAGAAGATTGAGCATAGTTCCCTGTGCTATACCTTGTCCTTGTTGGTTATCTATTTTAAATATAGCAGTGTGCACGTGTCAATCCCAAACTTAGTTTTCTAATACATCTGCCTGTCAAAAACCTAAATCTGGAGTTCCGTATTATCAGTGCCCATACCTGGACTGAAGAGTTTTGGAGGAGAAAATTCACATAATTACAAAGATCTGTGTCCATAAATTCATAGTCATAAACTCAACTTAAGTGGGTTAGTTTAGTGGTTAAGGGCATGAAATCTGGGATCAGACTGACTAGATTTAAATCCCAGTTTACCACATACCAGAAGTGAGACCTGGGGCAAGTTAATCAACATTTTTTTTTTCTGTGACTCCATTCCCTTATCTGTACAATGGGAACTTAAAAGCATTGTCTCATGGTCTGTTGTGATTATTAAATGTGCTCAGAAAGCAGTATGTGGCATGAACCTTTAAACCCATCACCATCTATCTCACTTTCACAAATGATACTTTGTACTTCATAAAGGAAACAGAAGCCATTAAATGAGAGAATCTCATCATTCATTTACAAATTTAAGGAGCTGTTATCATCTTTAATTTATGACAGGATTTATGATAATATTCCAGGACACGCAGAGAATAATCTTGATATTGTTCTTCCATTCATGTCCAGAGGGGAACAGAGTAACTTATAGACTACGAAACTGACATTCCCATCATTTACAATGATAATGCTAATCTGACAGATATGTGTTGAGTAGATATTTGGTTGTAGATACATAGTTAGGCAAAATGAGGGATAAATGGGAAAGTGGGATGGATATCATCAAGGGAGTTGAATTTTTCATGAATGTCTAAATCTTGGCAGCTCCGACTTGATAAAGAATCTCATGGGCTTTTTATCTTATCTCTTCCTTTTCCTTTCTTTCTATATTTTGAAAATACTTACCCCTCTTTTTTATAACTATTGAAGCATTCAGTTAAAAAAAATCAAACATGTATGGTTATGAACTGGAAATGGACTACGTGCACTAAATTGGACCACAGCTCTTGCTCTCTTTTTAAAATTCAGGGCTTTGAACAATAAACATGAGGTCCGTGAAACTAGAAAATTTCAACTTGGGGACAAATCAGTTGATACACTTAGATATGCTTTTCTCATGCAATGCAACCTCTATATCACCTGCAAACTTTACTGCCCTCCAGATGATTTACAACTGTGTAAAACGTAAACTCTAAACAATATGACAAAACACGAAAATTAGATAAGTCGCTGTTTTATGAGCTACAAGGAGTTTAAAAATATAGTTTCTTGGTAAATTCTCCTCTCTACCCCAGCTGTTTTTATGATGTAAAAGGAGATGCTCTAAGTAACATCAGTAAAAATGGTGGAGTAGGGAACACCAAGGTCTTGTCCTTCCACAAAAACAGTGAATAACTTGAATAACTGTTAGAATCAACTTTGTCAGAACTTTGGAAACTAGCCAGAGATTTTCAGCAACCAGGCAAACACTTATCAAGAACAAGGTGGCTGAATCTCAGTAGAGGAGCCTTGTGGTATTTTAACTCACCTTAGCTCCAGCACTCCTCCCTAGCTCAGGAGTAATCTTGAAGGTGGAAGCCTGCATTCCTGCTGTGGGTTCATGGTGCTGGCTGAAGAAGAGCAGGTCTGTTACCAAAGAATTATGGTTGTGGGTTTTGACCTGTCTGGTGGACCCCTGAAGGACTAGCTCAAAGGGCTTGCCTTTATTTCACTTAACTCAGAACTTTCCAAGAGTGAAGAGCTGGCTACATGGGGATAACTGTCAGAAATATTTAAAGGCAACTGTATTAGCTGCTTCCACTTGGGGCAAGGGACAATAGTTGGAAAAATAATAGACACACTGAAAAGCATGGGAGAAAAATGATATGCTCTGGAGAACAGGACTTTGAAAAACTTTCACATATTCTGGGGAATCTAAAATACAAGGTCAGATGCATACAGAGCAAGATGCATACTCAGAAAACATCTGAGGAAACCCTAAGCTCTCACTTTGACTGAACTTCAAGATCTGTGCAAGAAGGAAATGAAAGTTAAGGGAGAGTTGTAAACTGCTCAGCTAACACACACACACACATACACAGAGTTTATCTACAAAAACTGGGAGTTTCTTTGGTGGGGGCGGTTCTTGTTGTTTAAGGAAATCTCTGTCAAAACACTAGTTGACCACTAAGTTAACGAAATAGAGACATCAGTGGCTCCATATAATAAAGAATACAGATTTTACCAAATTAGTTCAGAAAACAAACAATAGAAGCCACAAGGAGCAGCAGCAACAAACCCTGGGGAGGGGAGAGAATCTGATTTCAAGAGTCCCCACATGATAATACTCAAAATGTCCAATTTTTAATAAAAAGTTATGAGGCATTCAGATAAACAAAAATGTATGGTCTGTAGTCTGAAAAAGTAGAAATTCATAGAAACTCTCCGTGAGGAAACCTAGACATTGTACATAGTCGACTAAGGCTTTAACTATTTAAAAAATGCTCAAAGAGCTAAAGAATGCCATGTACAAAGAATTAAAGGAAAATGTAAGAATGATCCTCACCAAATAGAGGATATCAATAAAAAGATAGAAACTATTTAAAAAAAGAACCAAGTAGAAATTATGGAATTGAAAAGTAAAGTAACTGAAATGAAAAGTTTACTAGAGGGATCAATAGCAGATTTGAGTAGGCAGAAGAAAGAATGAACAAACTTGAACATAGCTCAATAAAATTATCCAATCTGATGAGAGGAAAGAAAAAAGAATAAAGAAAAATGAATAGAGCCTAAGATACCTATGGGACAATATCAAGCATACTAACATAGGCATAATGTCATTCCTATAAAAAGAAGAGAAAGAAAAATGGCCAGAAATAATATTTGAAAAACTCATAGCTGAAAACTTCCAAAATGAAATAAAAGAGCAAAATATACACATCCAAGATCAATGAATCCCAAATAAGTTAAACTCAAAAGAGATGCACATTGAAATGTATTATAATCAAATTGTTGAGTGGCAAAGACAAAAAAAGAATTCTGAAAACAAGAGAGAAGTGACTTGCCATGTACAATTGATCCTTAGTAAGATGAACATCTGGCTTCTCATCAGAAGTCATGGAAGCCAGAAAGCAGTGAAATGGCTTATTCAAAATACTACAAGAAGAAAAAAAACAGTTAAGCAAAAACTCTGTCTGGCAAAACTATCCTTCAAAAATGAAGGAGAAATTAAAACATCCTGAAAAAATAAAAACAGAGAGTTTATTTCTAATAGACCTGCTCTGGAAGAAATGCTAAAGGGACACCTTTGGGCTAAAATAATAGGACACTAAAGAACAACTCAAATGCACAAAAAGAAATAAAGAACACCAATAAAGGTAATTACATAGGTAAACATAAAAGTATTAGTGTTAGTAACATCTTTTTCCTATATGATTTTAAAAACAGCTGCACAAAATAATAACTATAAATTTATGATAATGGAAACAGAGGTATAAAAATGCAATCTGCAACAAAAATAACATAAAAGGTGGACAATGGGGCAAAGATTTTATATACTGCTGAGATTTAGTTGGTATTAATTCAAACTACATTGCTATAAATTAAGATATTAGTTGAAATCCCCAGAGCAACCACCAAGAAAATAACTAAAAATATATATATACAGTGAAACAAATGAAAAGAGAATCAAAATGGTATATTAGAAAACATTTATCTAACACAAAAGAAGACAATAGTGGAGAAATTCAGGAAATAAATAAGACATATAGAAAACACATAGCAAATGACAGAAGTCTTTTCTTATCAGGAATTATGTGTAAATAGATTAAACTCTCCAATTAAAATGTGGAGATGGGCAGATAAATTTTTAAAAATCCAACTATATGTTTCCTGCAAGCGACTTAGAAACCAAAGTTGCTTTAGAACTTTGGTTCTAAACCAAAGACAAAAACAGGTTGAAAAGAAAGGATGGCAAAGGTTATTCCAGATAAACGGTAATCAAAAGAGAGCTAAAGTGACTGTATTAATATAAGACAAAACACTTTAAAACAGAAATTGTTACAAGAGGCAAAGAAGGAATTATATAATGATAAAAGGATTAATCCATCTAGAAGATATAACAGTTGTAAGTATATATGCACCTGACAAGAAAATCCCCAAAATATATGAAGCAAAACTTCTGCTTTTCTAAAAAAGTTTCTGACTCCAAAACTTACTAAAGAATTATATATATATATATACACATATGTATATTTATGTATAACTAAATCACTTTGCTGTACATTAAAACTAATACAACATTGTAAATCAACTATACTCCAATAAAAAATTTAAAAATTCATAAAAGGAAAGAAAAACATCAGAGCTAAGAAAAAGGGGAAAAAGGAGAAAAGTATAGCATTGAGCATATAGAAATATAAATAAATAATTAGCATGAAAAATAAATTTATTAAAAAAAACTTACTATAAGCTACAATAATCAAAACAATGTGGTACTGGTATAAGGGTAGACATATAGATCAATGAAATGAAAAGTCCAGATATACACCTGTATATCTATGGTCAATTTTTTTTGACGTGGTTGCGAAGACCATTCAGTGGGGAAAGAATAGCCTGTTCGGCAAATGGTGCTGGGACAACTTGGTATCCACATGCAAAAGAATGAAGCTAGACCCTTACCTCACACCATATGCAGCAATGATCTCAAAGTGGATCAAAGATCTAAGTGTAAGAACTAAAAGTATAGAACCCTTAGGAGTAAATATAGGTGTAAATGTTCATGACCTTGGATTTGCTATACCTATACAATGGAATACTATTTAGCCATAAAAGGGATAAAATACTGATACGTGCTACATCATGGATGAATCTTGACATTATTCCAAATGAAAGAAAACAGATCCAAAAAGCCACATATTGCCTGATTTCGTTTATATGTAGTGACAGCTTAATGGGAACAGAGTGTTTTTTTGGGTGATGAAATGTTTGAGAATTGGTGTTGATCGTTGCACAGCACTGCAAATAAACTGAAAGCTACTGTCCACTTAAAATGGTTAAAACAGTGAATTTTATGCCATGTGAATTTTACCTCAATAGAAAAAAATCAGGGACACAAAAATAAGAAATGCTTCAAATGAACAAAAGCAAAGGTTTAAAAATGGACTAAAATCATCTAGACTTTGTTGTTGAGTTATAGTCCTCAACGAAAAATCCTTCATGCTTCTTCAGTATTTCAGTCTTTGCAGTAGAGGCATGCATCATGCTGCTATAATTAACACAATTTCCTTGTGAAATTACATTTGCAAAACCATAGATGTGTTTTCAGTTGTCTTGTATTCCTTCCAGACAGCACACAATCATCATTATGCCAGGAGCTGCATTAATTTAATCAATATTATAATTAAACGGCCCCCACTATAAGTATATATTTATATACTATGGCGTTGACAACTGGCTTTTAAAGAGCTTAGAGTTTAATAGTCTTGCGCATCATTTACAGTTGCCCTGCACCACTGACATGATTGATTAGCACCACAATAAGAAATTATGTCTTCTGCAGAATCCATCCTGTATTGGGAAAATTGATTATATTTCCCTGGGGAGGTCAGGTCTCATAATGCAAGTGATAATTAATTTTTTGTATTAAAAGCTAAATACAAAGATTGAATTACTTTTATTAGGAACTTCTTTTAATGAATTCACTGCCCTTTGAACCCAAACAGTTTATCTTTTGGCACACGCATCCTATTAAAGAACAAAACAATTGATTGTTCAATCGTCCACGTGGAGCCTCCCTACTAGGTTATAGAAATATGCTGCAATGGTCTCTCAACAGCTGTTAAATTTAATCTCAGACTATTAGCAGGTTTCCTTCCTTTCGTTTTCCTCTTTTTTTTCCTCTCTTTTTCTTTGAAAAATAAGTGAGGAAGTTAAGATGAATAGCACCGTTTTACTTTTTAATATGAAGGTTTAGAATGGGATGAGATTACATATGCTGTTTATTTCAAACATATTGTACTAGAAAAGCATCATGTCAAAAACCATTACGGTTATATAGAGGGTACAACAGTCTCTAATGAAACTAGAGAACTGCTAGGATATATTTCATAGGCTTTTCTGGATAATGAAAGTCCATGATTCTAATGGAGACCACCTTGTATGTACTTTACCAGAAAATTGAGCATTTCTGTGTTAAAATGCATTTTTAATTAATTTGATGAAACATTGGTTACCATCCTATTTAAGACAAGATTTCTGGGACCAGATGTATGGTATTCGATTCTCCCCAGCATGCGATCATTGCCATGGTTTATTTTCTTAATGTTTCTCCCTTCTTTCAAAATTTTTGCAAGCCAGCAATTAGTTTGAAAAATCTCATTAGGTAGCAGATGAGAAAATCGTTAAATGTGTTCACTGGAGAAAGCATGCCATCCTCTGAAATCTACATTACTTGGAGTGTTTCACCTCAGAACCCAGGACTAACTAGGCCATTAGGGGAGGTTTCATCAAGTGACCATCTCTTCTTTCTGAAAATATGTAGCTCATCTGTGTATACTGATGGTGATAAACATTTTGGACCCTCAATTTAGGATTAATTATTCCAAGGCAATTTTCCTCGACTGTATTAATTATTGATGGCTCATAGAGCTTCCTCTCTGATACCTCTATGCCATGGCCTAGCTGGAAGCAAAATGACAACTTGGGCGGACTATCCTTAGCACCATTCTTTCCACCCACTACTCTCCTCTCTATGGACATCTTCCCTGACTTCTTATCTTGGTGTCTAATACCTCCTGTTGCTTTACTCCCAGAGTTCTTCAATATAATGTCCTACTCGGGCACATTTCATCCAAACAGTACATGGTTAAAGGGCCCCAGAGGGTGTGCACCCCCTTCCTTTGCCTTCCAACGCCCCAGAGAGGGGACAAATTATAGCTTTTCAAAGCATGAAAATTCATGAAGTCTACTGCATAACTTAGGAAATAGAAATCAAGGTTTTATTTGCTTTGCCGAGTATAAGGTTGCACATTTTTCAACAAGTCGAGGGGGGGCCATAATGGCAAGTTTTAATAATGTATCATTAATTTATAAATAGTTTTAGTCTCTTCTCTACTCTCTTACTCTAAGGAAGTGAGCGTTATGCTGGCTGGGTTAGCTCCTGATGTTTAGAGGAGCTGGGGAATGGGCAAACAGCAGCCAGAGATCTCAGATAAATTTATCGCCACACTGAAAAGCTGAGCCAGAGAGGAGAGGGGTAAGAGACAAGAAAGCCTCCACGAGTTGGGTTTGTGAGAATCTGGGGGAGCTTGAAGATATGAGGGTGGGGGTACTGGAGCAGCTGTGGTATGTGAATGAAATGGAGAGTGAGAGAGATGGGAATAACGATTTTTAAGTTTTGTTTTACATTAAAAATGTGCTTTTTCTTTGATGGTTAAAAATATATTGGAGTAGGTTCAATGCTATTTAATTATTTTGGGTGCTGAACTGATGTACCTTTGAATGGTACCCAAGGTGAGCTGGAACCACAGATGATTCAATTTTATAGGTTACACAACTATGGTTATGAGCACCCTCTTGTGGAGAGTTAACTACTACCTGAATGGGCACGTTTTAGTACATGCCTACGCCTTTCCCAAGTATTAGTGTCTCAAGCTTTGACACTTCCATTGAGTTTCAAATTCTTTCTCCTTAATCAAAAATACGTGTCTTTGGATCAGTTTTTTTCTTTTTGAGAATCTGTTTTCTGCTGCCTACCTGTCGGATTCTTGCAGATTAATCTAATCAAGGTGACAAATTTTCCAACTGATTTGAGTTTCTAGACAATATGACTCAACTCAAGGGAGAGTTTCCAATTGTGGAAATCCAGGTCGCATAACTTGTCAATGACACTTTGTTTTCCTGACCATCAAAATACATCAAATAGGAAATTATTTCTATTTCATATACTCACGTCTTACATGTTTCCCCTATTCTTTTCATTTTTAAATTTAATTTTATTTATTTTCTTATACAGCAGGTCCTTATTAGTCATCAATTTTATACATATCAGTGTATACATGTCAACCCCAATCTCCCAATTCAGCACACCACCATCCCCACCCCCCCACGGCTTTCCCCCCTTGGTGTCCATACGTTTGTTCTCTACATCTGTGTCTTAACTTCTGCCCTGCAAACCGGTTCATCTGTACCATTTTTCTAGGTTCCACATATATGCATTAATATACGATATTTGTTTTTCTCTTTCTGACTTACTTCACTCTGTATGACAGTCTCTAGATCCATCCACGTCTCAACAAATGACCCAATTTAATTCCTTTTGATGGCTGAGTAATATTCCATTGTATATATGTATCGCATATTCTTTATCCATTTGTCTGTAAATGGGCATTTAGGTTGCTTCAATGACCTAGCTATTGTAAATAGTTCTGCAATGGACATTGGGGTGCATGTGTCTTTTTGAATTATGGTTTTCTCTGGGTATATGCCCAGTAGTGGGATTGCTGGATCATATGGTAATTCTATTTTTAGTTTTTTAAGGAACCTCCATACTGTTCTCCATAGTGGCTGTATCAATTCACATTCCCACCAACAGTGCAAGATGCCTCCCTTTTCTCCGCACCCTCTCCAGCATTTGTTGTTTGTAGATTTTCTGAGGATGCCCATTGTAACTGGTGTGAGGTGATACCTCATTGTAGTTTTGATTTGCATTTCTCTAATAATTAGTGATGTTGAGCAGCTTTTCATGTGCTTCTTGGCCATCCATATGTCTTCTTTGGAGAAATGTCTATTTAGGTCTTCTGGCCATTTTTGGACTGGGTTGTTTGTTTTTTTAATGTTAAGCTGCATGAGCTGTTTATATATTTTGGAGATTAATCCTTTGTCCGTTGATTCGTTTGCAAATATTTTCTCCCATTCTGAGGGTTGTCTTTTCGTCTTGTTTATGGTTTCCTTTGCTGTGTAAAAGCTTTGAAGTTTCATTAGGTCCCATTTGTTTATTTGTACTTTTTTTGCAGTACGGGGGCTTCTCACTGCTGTGGCCTCTCCCGCCACGGAGCACAGGCTCCAGATGCGCTGGCCCAGTGCCCATGGCCCACGGGCCCAGCCGCTCCATGGCACGTGGGATTCCCCCAGACCGGGGCACGAACCTGCGCCCCCTGCATTGGCAGGCGGACTCCCAACCACTGCGCCACCAGGGAAGCCCTTTTTATTTTTGTTTTTATTTCCATTACTCTAGGAGGTGGATCAAAAAAGATCTTGCTGTGATTTATGTCAAAGAGTGTTCTTCCTATGTTTTCCTCTAAGAGTTTTGAAGTGTCGCGTCTTATATTTAGGTCTCGAATCCATTTTGAGTTTATTTTTGTGTATGGTGTTAGGGAGTGTTTTAATTTATTCTTTTACATGTAGCTGTCCAGTTTTCCCAGCACCACTTATTGAAGAGACTGTCTCTTCTCCATTGTATATCCTTGCCTCCTTTGTCATAGATTAGTTGCCCATAGGTGCATGGGTTCATCTCTGGCCTTTCTATCCTGTTCCATTGATCTATACTTCAGTACCATATTGCCTTGATGACTGTAGCTTTCTAGTATAGTCTGAAGTCGGGGAGTCTGATTCCTCCAGCTCTGTTTTTTTCTCTCAAGACTGCTTTGTCTATTCGGGGTCTTCTGTGTCTCCATACAAATTTTAAGATTTTTTGTTCTAGTTCCGTAAAAAATGCCATTGGTAATCTGAGGCGGATTGCATTGAATCTGTAGATTGCTTTGGGTAGTATAGTCTTTTCCCAATATTGATTCTTCCAATCCAAGAACATGGTATATCTCTCAGTCTGTTGGTATCATCTTTAATTTCTTTCATCAGTGTCTTATAGTTTTCTGCATACAGGTCTTTTGTCTTCCTAGGTAGGTTTATCCCTAGGTATTTTGTTCTTTGTTTTGCATTGGTAAATGGGAGTGTTTCCTTAATTTCTCTTTCAGATTTTTCATCATTAGTGTATAGGAATGCAAGAGATTTCTGTGCATTAATTTTGTATCCTGCAACTTTACCAAATTCATTAATTAGCTCTAGTTGTTTTCTGGTGGCATCTTTAGAATTCTGTGTGTATAGTATAATGTCATCTGCAAACAGTGACAGTTTTACTTCTTCTTTTCCAATTTGTATTCCTTTTATTTCTTTCTCTTTTCTGATTGCCGTGGCTAGGACTTCCAAAACTATGTTGAATAATAGTGGTGAGAGTGGACATCTTTGTCTTGTTTCTGATCTTAGAGGAAATGCTTTCAGTTTTTCACCATTGAGAATGATGTTTGCTGTGGGTTTGTCATATATGGCCTTTATTATGTTGAGGTAGGTTCCCTCCATGCCCGCTTTCTGGAGAGTTTTTATCATAAATGGTGTTGAATTTTGTCAAAACATTTTTCTGCATCTATTGAGATGATCATATGGTTTTATTCTTCAGTTTGTTAATATTGTTTATCACATTGATTGATTTACCTTTATTGAAGAATCCTTACATCCCTGTGATAAATTCCACTTGATCATGGTGTACGATCCTTTTAATGTGTTGTTGGATTCTGCTTGCTAGTATTTTATTGAGGAATTTTGCATCTATATTCATCAGGGATATTGGTCTGTAATTTTCTTTTTTTGTAGTATCTTTGTCTGGTTTTGGTATCAGAGTGATGGTGGCCTCATAGAATGAGTTTGGGAGTGTTCCTTCCTCCACAGTTTTTTGGAAGAGTTTGAGAAGGATGGGTGTTAGCTCTTCTCTAAATGTTTGGTAGAATTCACCTGTGAAGCCATCTGGTCCTGGACTTTTGTTTGTGGGAAGATTTTTAATCACAGTTTCAATTTCATTACTTGTGATTGGTGAGTTCATATTTTCTATTTCTTCCTGGTTCAGTCTTGGAAGGTTATACCTTTCTACGAATTTGCCCATTTCTTCCAGGTTGCCCATTTTATTGGCATAGAGTTGCTTGTAGTAGTCTCTTACGATGCTTTGTATTTCTGTGGTGTCTGTTGTAAGTTCTCCTTTTTCATTTCTAATTTTATTGATATGAGTCCTCTCCCTGTTTTTCTTGATGAGTCTGGCTAATGGTTTATCAATTTTGTTTATCTTCTTAAAGAACCAGCTTTTAGTTTTATTGATCTTTGCTATTGTTTTCTTTGTTTCTATTTCATTTATTTCTGATCTGATCTTTATGATTTCTTTTCTTCTGCTAGCTTTGGGTTTTGCTTGCTCTTCTTTCTCTTGTTCCTTTAGGTGTAAGGTTAGATTGTTTATTTGAGATTTTTCTTGTTTCTTGAGGTAGGTTTGTATTGCTATAAACTTCCCTCTTAGAACTACTTTTGCTGCATCCCATAGGTTTTGGATCGTGTTTTCATTGTTATTTGTCTCAGGTATTTGTTGATTTCCTCTTTGATTTCTTCAGTGACCTTTTTTGTTATTTAGTAATGTATGGTGTAGCCTCCATGTGTTTGTGTTTTTTTAAGTTATTTTCCCTGTAATTCATTTCTAATCTCATAGGGTTGTGGTCAGAAAAGATGCTTAATATGATTTCAATTTTCTTAAATTTACTGTGGCTTGATTTGTGACCCAAGATGTATTCTATCCTGGAGAATGTTCCGTGCGCACTGAGAAGAAAGTGTAATCTGCTGTTTTTGGATGGAATGTCCTATAAATATCAATTAAATCTATCTGGTCTATTGTGTCATTTAAAACTTGTGTTTTCTTATTAATTTTCTGTCTGGATGATCTGTCCATTGGTGTAAGTGAGGTGTTAAAGTCCCCGACTATTATTGTGTTACTGTTGATTTCCTCTTTTATAGCTGTTAGCAGTTGCCTTATGTATGGAGGTGCTCCTATGTTGGGTGCATATATATTTATAATTCCTATATCTTCTTCATGGATTGAGCCCTTGACCATTATGTAATATCCTTCCTTGTCTCTTGTAGCATTCTTTATTTTAAAGTCTATTTTTTCTGATATGAGTATTGCTACTCCAGCTTTTTTTTGCTTTCCATTTGCATGGAATATCTTTTTCCATCCCCTCACTTTCAGTCTGTATGTGTCCCTAGGTCTGAAGGGGGTCTCTTGTAGACAACATATAGATGGGTCTTGTTTTTGTATCCATTCAGCAAGCCTGTGTCTTTTGCTTGGAGCATTTAATCCATTCACGTTTAAGGTAATTATTGATATGTATGTTCCTATGACCATTTTCTTAATTGTTTTGGGTTTGTTTTTGTAGGTCCTTTTCTTCTCTTGTGTTTCCCACTTAGAGAAGTTCCTTTAGCATTTGTTGTAGAGCTGGTTTGGTGGTGCTGAATTCTCTTAGCTTTTGCTTGCCTGTAAAGCTTTTGATTTCTCCATCGAATCTGAATGAGATCCTTGCCGGGTAGAGTCATCTTGGTTGTAGGTTCTTCCATTTCATCACTTTAAGTATATCATGCCACTCCCTTCTGGCTTGTAGAGTTTCTGCTGAGAAATCAGCTGTTAGTTAACCTTATGTGTATTCCCTTGTATGTTATTTGTCATTTTTTCCTTGCTGCTTTCAATCATTTTTCTTTGTCTTTAATTTTTGCCAGTTTGATTAATATGTGTCTCAGCATGTTTCTCTTTGGTTTTATCCTGCCTGGGACTCTCTGCGCTTCCTTGACTTGGGTGGCTATTTCCTTTTCCACGTTAGGGAAGTTTTAGACTATAATCTCTTCAAATATTTTCTCGGGTCCTTTCTCTCTCTCTTCTCCTTCTGGGACCGCTATAATGCGAATGTTGTTGCATTTAATATTGTCCCAGAAGTCTCTTAGGTTGTCTTCATTTCTTTTCATTCTTTTTTTTTTTTGCGGTACATGGGCCTCTCACTGTTGTGGCCTCTCCCGTTGTGGAGCACAGGCTCCGGACGCACAGGCTCAATGGCCATGGCTCATTGGCCCAGCCGCTCTGTGGCATGTGGGATCCTCCTGGACCGGGACACAAACCCGTGTCCCCTGCATCGGCAGGTGGACTCTCAACCACTGCGCCACCAGGGAAGCCCTCATTCTTTTTTCTTTATTCTGTTCCACAGCAGTGAATTCCACCATTTTGTCTTCCAGGTCACTTATCCATTCTTCTGCCTCAGTTATTCTGCTATTGATTCCTTCTAGTGTACTTTTCATTTCAGTTATTGTATTGTTCATCTCTGTTTGTTTGTTCTTTAATTCTTCTAGGTCTTTGTTAAACATTTCTTGTGTTTTCTCCATCTTTGCCTCCACTCTTTTTCCGAGGTCTTGGATCATCTTCACTATCATTATTTTGAAATCTTTTTCTGGAATCTTCACTTCATTTAGTTGTTTTTCTGGGCTTTTGTCTTGTTCCTTCAACTGGTACATTAGCCCTGTGGCTTTTCATCTTGTCTATCTTTCTGTGAATGTGGTTTTTGTTCCACAGGCTGCAGGATTGTAGTTATTCTTGCTTCTGCTGTCTGTGCTCTGTCCCCTATTCTTTCTCCAAAGAAACTGAAGACTTGTTCCCTCCTTTATTCAGTATTTGGAGAGGCTATTCAGTCACAGAAAAGTCAGAGTAAGACTCAAATAATGTGGTCAAAAGTTTGCTAAACATAGCATTTTGCTAAGTGCTGGGGTTATGGTAGAATGCAAAAAACAAGGTTCCTACCCTTAAAGAATTTGTAATCAAATCAAAGAGTGATGAATAATAACCAAAGAATCACATGTATAAATGTATATTCATAATCTAACTGCTATAGAATTAAGAGAGGATGCTATGAGAGCACATAACAGGGGACCTGCCCTAGGATGGGATCAAGGAAGGCTTCTCTGAGGGAGTAACAATAACAGCAAGACTGTATTTGTAGGTATTAACTAGGCAAAGGGGATGGAGGAAGAGTCGTCCATTCAGCTTTAGGAAATAGCATGTGAAAATTTCCTGAGGCAGGTCAGAGCATAGTACATACATTCAAGAAGCAGAGGGAAGTCACTTTGGCTGAAGGACTGAGAAGAGGTAGAGAGGATGCAATGTGAGCCTGAAGAAACAGGGGGGGCAAAGTCATGTTGGGTTTTGTGAGCTACATTAAAGTTTCTTTTTCATAAGGGCTGTGGAAATGCATGGATGTGTTTTAAGCAAGGAAATAGCACAATCACATTTGCTCTAAGAGCATTAAGGGGAAAAGGATGAAAGCTGGAAACTGATTTGGAGACTATCACCACAACTCAGATGAGGTATGATGGAAGTTTTTTCTAGTTTTGTAATGTGGGTGACAGAATTAAAGGAAAGAAAGATGTATAGAAGATAAAAATGTATAGAACTGAATAATGAATTGAACATGGGGGTGAAGGAGAAGTAGGAGTCAAGGATAACTCCTAGGTTTCTGACTTCTGCAGCTGAACAGAGAGTGGGGTCATTCACCAAGGTTGAAAACAAGACTAGATTGGGGAGGAAATGGGGATGATGATGAAGCAAACCATAAATGAGCTCCATTTGGTCATGCTAAAGTTTCCATTGTCTTTGAGTTTCCCAAATTGAGATTATATCATCTCTAAAGTGAACCTAATAATACCTGTCCTACGGGATGGTTCTGTATTTTACAGGAGATAGTATATGTAAAGCACATATACTATTTCCTGTCAATTAAAAGGTCCTCATTCAAGGTGAGGTGACTACTTGAGTATGACATTATGTGTACATGTGCATATTTAAACTTGCATGCCTGTATGTAAATAATCACATTAATACTCTCCATTTATATTTAAATTCAACCAACATAAAGCTACTGTTATATAGAGGATAGTTCTATTTTTTACTAACCTCAACTTCTGAGTAATTTAATTCCAAATACAAGATAGACAAGATAATATATAGCCAACTTGTGTAATGCTATTTTATCTCTGCATTCATTGGAGCCTATGAGTTCACAAAGTCAGTAAAAAAAAAAAATAGCCTCCTGGTTCTAAATAATTACAGTATTTTAACTTTAATTTAATTGCGGTGCACTGAACAGTAGACCTTTAAAACTATGCAGTGATTTGCCTCAGTGAGCTAGACTAGTCAGTAAACCTCATTATACTCAACACATAAAAGGATGTATGTCTCCCAATTTATAACACTTCCTTGATGTGCTCCCACAGTGCTATCCAAACTGATGCTTGAGCATTTGCAGAGCTTGTATCTTTCCTTTTAAAATAAAAATCCTTGAATATAAGGTTTTGCAAGAAAGAGCTGTGGAGAAAGAAAGTTGGCAAATTGAGAAACAAGCTCTGTCCTGGCAGCATCTAGACTCTGAAGGATCCACAAAGCATTGGTGGCTTCATTTTTTTTTCTGACAGGTGACATAAACCTGACCAAAGGAGTCATCACTATCTGTATGTGGCTAGAAAAAGAATATTAAGAAACTTCCAATGACAATAACATTGCAATGGACATTCAGGGGTGCTCCTCTGCATTTCTACATGAAAGATTTCTATGTGATTGGATATTAGGTCAGTCTCCTTTGGAAAGACCAGGACAAAATCAGTGTTACAGGAAGAGTGATACAGCACTAATCAGCTAAAGTAAGTGAAGATTTAGAACTTAATAATAGAATGGGGCTTCCCTGGTGGTGCAGTGGTTGAGAGTCCGCCTGCCAATGCAGGGGACACGGGTTCGTGCCCCGGTCCGGGAAGATCCCACATGCCGCGGAGCGGCTGGGCCCGTGAGCCATGGCCGCTGAGCCTGGGCGTCTGGAGCCTGTGCTCCGTGACGGGAGAGGCCACAACAGTGAGAGGCCCGCGTACCGCAAAAAAAAAATAATAATAATAACAATAGAATGAACAAGTTATTCCAAAGGAAAACAATTGCAAAAACAAAAGTAGTTTTTGAGCAATTCCTCAAATTCTCCATCTAACTAATTGTACAAACATCAAGAGTGGGGGATGGGATGGGCAGAGAGGTGGAAGACCTAAAACTCAAGTTATTAAGTGAAATTTAGGCAAGATAAATTAGGTTAAGTCATTGGACAGTGAGAATGACTGGTCAAATGGTTTTCATGTTTATTGACTTGACTGTAGGAATAGAAGATGAAATATTTGGAGCAATGAAAATTCAGGCTATGACTTGAAAGACATCTCACCTGGGGGCTTCTGGCCCAAATTGCTCCAGCCCACCGACAAGCTGGTGTGGAATAAACCTGTTGTGTTAACATGATGGTTTACCAAGGTATCTGGGCTGTGGGTAATCAAATAACAGTCCTATAATCTCTGGAATATTAAACAGTGATGTGGCTTTCTTTATTTACTGATGAAGATGGTCTGACCCCTGTGGTTTGGATAAAAACACATTATTTCTTATTCTTATTCTGTTTCTAATATCCCCACATCCATTAGACTCTGGTTTAGACTTGCAGTTGCTGTGGCCTTCCAAAGTGGCTGGAATGGAAGAAAAGATATTCCAAGCATGGAGGCTCACAGTTGGGGCAGTGATGAAACAGGCCCAGAGCACTCTGCAGAGAAGAACCCCTGCTTTCTGCTGCTAAGTGACCCCTGGAGGATTCAGGAGTTTCTCCTCCAAAAACCAGACCTTGGAAAGATTTTTCAAAATTACGAGAATTTGGAATAGGAACTGACTTCATCTCTTCTCTTACTTTTTTCTGGCCTCCTACGAGCCTAGTGGGTTTTCAGAATAACACACATGGTTAAAGAGAGCTTAGTGGGAAGAACCATATTTTTCCAGGATTCAATAAAGTCAAGTCACCTATATGTTGGTAGGTATATATTTCAGCCTGGGTGGCATTCATGAGTTCAGCTTGCCTCAACTTCTAATGTTTCTCTTCCTGACTTCTTCCTAGCTATGCCTTCAACCCAGGTAGGGGTGTCTCCACAGTCTCATCGCTCTCATCTAGTTCTTGTTATCTTTCAACTTCCTTGGGTCTCTTTTCATTCTCCTGGGCAGAAACAAAAACTTTCCTTTCTATGTGGGGTCTCCAGTATTTTCTCTCGGTTCGGCCTGTGTTATCCTTTAAGTAGTATTCTGACTTTCCATGGGACCATATTCCCCTATGAGAGTAACGATGTCTCTGACTTTCTTGCTTTCTCTGGACATTTTCTTTCAGCCTGGAATGTTTTCCTCTATTTAATCCTTTCCTTGCTGACTCTTGCTGACTCTAGTGACCAATTAATAGACTCCTTCTGGTGGTTCTTGCACCTTTTCAAGTTAGATCAGATCTGATTTCTGTTCTGCAAACAGTTTTCCTTTTGCTTTCGGCCTCCACCAACACCTCTCTCTCTCTCTCTCTCTCTCTCTCTCACACACACACACACACACACCCACACACACACACAGTCTCACATTCACACAACAGTCAGCACCAGCAAGGACATGGTCTGCCCTTAGCTGACACTTTAGAATTCCCACAGAAAGGTTTTTCCCCACTGATCCCGTTGCTCTTTTTCTGCCCTAGCATTTCTAAAAATATTTGGCATGTGGTAATTTCTTATATGCACACTGGAACAAAAGAAATGTGTGTAGAAAACAAGCTTATGGTTACCAAAGGAAAAAGGAGCAAGGAGAGGGATAATTAGGAGCTTGGGATTAATAGATACATGCTACTATATGTAAAATACGTAAACAACAAGGACCTACTGTATAGCACTGTGAACTCTATTCAATATCTTGTAATAACCTATAATGGAAAATAATCTGAAAAATAATATATATATATACATATATATATATATACACATACATATATAACTTAATCACTTTGCTGTACACCTGAAACTAACACAACATTTTAAATCAACTATACTTCAATAAAAAAAAATAAAGTAACCCAGGATACAAGTGGGAGAAGAACGAAATGTGTGAATGGGGTGGGGAGAGTCCCATTGCCACTGATCTGATGACAGTTGCCATCTACCCATGGCTTGACATTTTAGAACATGTGCTATTTGTACCAGGTACAGCTAGAGGCATAGACAGCACATGTAAGAGATCTCATTCAAAGCAGCAGGGCACCTGTCAAGGCTATAAATATTGCAACAACATCGTTCCTTGATTTTTATGATTATTTTGAATTTTTGTGGCCGTCTCTATCAAGTTCAAGTAGCAATGAATTGTTAACACTGTGTGAATATATGGTGAGATAAGGAAGCTAAAATGAAATTTGTCATCTCACACAGATATAATGACACTTTCATACCAGTGTGATGACTGTTTTTAAAAACACACACATCAATGGAGATGGAAGTCATTTTCTCTTTTATTTTTTCTATGCCTCACCTTAAAAATGTTCTGGTTTATGTGACACAAAGAGAGTTATTCCCATTCCAAATTTATAAATTGAGGCTTGGAAGATAAGTTTTTATAACTGGAAAGTGAATTTTCCTTTTTATACTCTTGCTAAAAAAATAATGATACATTTTTCTGACTCTAAAATAAAAATGTTTAAACATCATTTAGTTGTGTTACGTGCTTTAAGTGTTTACTCTGGGATGAGATTTTATTTTCTATTCTAGGTATGCAATTTTTAAAATGTCTCCAATGTTGATACAGAAACATTCAATTAGAAAAAAAACACCAAAAAAGCTACCTTCCAGGTTTAGGTGAAAATCTCTTTGGAAAACATGGGCTCTGATCTGTGAAATATGGTTTCCTCTGCATCCATTGGGACCAGAAACCAGGTGCTGAGGAAAAGCAGAAGAGCATAAAGTTGGGTCTGACCCAGGATGGGTGGGATGAGGAAACCAGGATATCAGTCTCCCTAAAATGGTACTTCTTCAAAGAGATGGTGCATCTTAATAAATGGAACCTCACCCTCCACCATTGAGCACCACTTGATCAGGGCCCTTTCCAGAAAGATCACAGCCCTGTTACTTAATTGTGAACACAGAGTCTAAAGAAGTGTCCACAAATGCGTCCCCCAACCAACACACACTCATCTGGTCTCCCTTCACTCCAAACAGAGCTGGCCTTCACCCCAGGGAAGCTTGGAGTCCCCTCTCTCCTGGCCTCCCTCTTGCTTCCCTTTTCTATTTCTTGGCACCTGTAACCTTGGTCCAACCTTCCAGAATCCTACATGGTTAGATCCAGAGAAAGCACTTTTCCGTCTACCTACCTCCCCATCTTTTTCTCCAGGTTTACTGAGGTATAACTAGTATACAAAATCTGCACATAAGTAATGTATACCATTTGGTGAGTTTGGACATATGTATATACTTACACACAATCCAGATAATAATAACCATGGATTATTATTATTAATAACAATTCACCTCCAGAAGTTTCCTTGTGTCTCATTGTTTTGTTTGTTTTTGAGCAAAGACATGAGATCTACCCTTTTAGCAAACTACTGAGTACATAATACCGTACTGTTGACTACAGACACCATACTGTGCAGCAGATCTCTGGGACTTACCCTCTTGAATAACTATAACTTCCTAACGTTCTACCCATTGAGAACGAACTCCTCACATTTCCTTCCACTGTCCCCTGGCAACCACCATTCTCTTATCTATTTCTACACCTTTGACTATTTTAGATACCCCCATAAGAATCGTGCTGTATTTGTCCTTCTGTGACTGACTTATTTCACTTAGCATACTGTGTTCCAGGACCATCCATGTTGTCACAAGTATCTACTCTCCGTTTTTTGTTTTTTTTTTAAAATTTATTTATTTATTTATGGCTGTGTTGGGTCTTCGTTTCTGTGCGAGGGCTTTCTCTAGTTGTGGCAAGTGGGGGCCACTCTTCATCGCAGTGCGCGGGCCTCTCACTATCGCTGCCTCTCTTGTTGCGGAGCACAGGCTCCAGACTCTCAGGCTCTGTAATTGTGGCTCACGGGCCCAGTTGCTCCGCGGCATGTGGGATCCTCCCAGAGCAGGGCTTGAACCCGTGTCCCCTGCATTGGCAGGCAGACTCTCAACCACTGCGCCACCAGGGAAGCCCTACTCTCCGTTTTTAATGTGGAGTGACCATCACCAGTGGCTCCTAGCATCCATTAGATGGACAAACCAATCTCTCACTAGTCTTGATCTCCTCATGTGGTATAACTTTAGAGGCTAAAAGTTTCCCTTCCCACAAGGCATGAGAACAAGAAGGAACAGAGCTGGTGAGGGGAAAAGAGAAACCATATTGTCACTTTAGACATTAACTTTTATTTCAATAGCCATGAGTTTGGGTTATTAATTTTAGAATTGAAAGTTGTCATACATTAATGTCTTTAAGCAGTCTTGGGATCTTGGTTTCATAGAAAGAGACTTCTGTCTGTTTCATTTTTACTTTTGGACATCTGGTTTTTCACCAGAAAACTACATCTGTTCCCCTGCTCATAAAGAAGGAGCAAATAGAGTTAAAAAAAAGTTAAGTCAGTTGTTAAAAACCCTATCACATGATTTGCAGAATAGGAGTTAGAATTCAGAATCCTGGGGTGTACTAGGCATTAGCCCAGGTAACCCTAATATCTGAAAGATCCTTTTAAGTATAGCTAAATATTACAGAAGTTCTTATGGCATCTACTTTGTGAACAACTCGGGAATATAAGAAAAAGTCTTTGGTCCACTTAACAAGCCAAACTAACTGATGCAAATAATGATTGATGCCCTGTGTTCTGTCTTGTCTAGGACTGAACGTTTCTATGGTGAGTAAGGAAATTCAGCTGAACCTTGTTGTAACTACAACTCAAAGAGCAAATGCGCTCCTTCTCTGGAACACATGACTTTGGGCAAGATGGATGCCAGTGCCTTTGCCTGGGGCGTCACACAGAAGCAGCGCTGGGTAGAACAAGGATATCTCAGAGTGTGGTTTGTTGGTCTCTGTGGACGTAGAAGTCCGTCATATGGTCTGCAGGCAGTTTGATGGTTTCAGAGGAACTGCCAAGAAATGATTTATTCACAGACATTGCTGAATTTGAAAGGTACGATTAATGATTATATTCTGAAAGACTCAACTTATCCTACAAGGACTGCAGTGGCCCTTTTCTCCTTGCCGGTTCATTCAATAGACAGGGTGTAGTTTATCTTGACGAACTCATTCTCGCCTCATTTACATATTTTTGTTTACATTTGTTAGATTTCCACGATTCATTCTTCCTTTTCTAAGGTGTTATATTCTTGATTCACAGAAATGGATCAGTGGCTCAAAAGCTGTTAACTGAAGCATGAAAGTAGGGATGAAAATAGTAAAGCAAATACCACAACTTCGAATAACATCGTAAATATAAATAGTGAACAGGGCTTAGATGCGAATATAGAATGTGACTCTGCAAGTGCCGAGATAACTGAATTTCTAGACATGATGAATTTTCACAAACTGTAAAAGAAAAGTGCAAATAAGAACAAGGGATGTCTGAAAATCTGATTTTGTTGGACCGACCTTCCATTTTCCTTTAAGATTTCGGCACTCTGTCTGATATAAAACTTTGTCAAATAGTGGCATAGGCCACCAGATTTTCAAATCATTCTGAAATATGATCAACACTCTAGAAAGTTTATCAGTATTTTTTTCAGAACCATTAAATCATGCTTTCCACCATTCAATGGACAAATTTTATTTCTGAAGGCTAAGAAAAGGCCATTCAGAATTTCTCTCCTTATTGGTGAAAAAAAAAAAAACTAAAACAAAGCAAACAAGAAACAAAAAGAAAACACTGGTCCAGTAACAATATGGTTGATAAGCTTATAAAATTTAATGACAAATATTATGCTTGGAGAAGAAGTAGTATGAGCTACTGAAAAATCCTTCTATCAAAGGATACCATTGGGTGTCACATAGTACCAGTGGCACGGCAGCAGATATTTTGCTTTATGACTATTGAGACCATTGATGTCAGAGTGTACGAACCAGCTCTTGCCAGGTAGGAAATGACAGTCAAGAAAATAGAGCAAGGGCTTCCCTGGGGGCGCAGTGGTTGAGAGTCCGCCTGCCGATGCAGGGGACACGGGTTCGTGCCCCGGTCCGGGAAGATCCCACATGCCGCGGAGCGGCTGGGCCCGTGAGCCATGGCCACTGAGGCTGTGCGTCTGGAGCCTGTGCTCCGCAACAGGAGAGGCCACAACAGTGAGAGGCCCGCGTACCGCAAAAAAAAAAAAAGAAAATAGAGCAAATGTTTGCTGAGAACTTCCTCTGTGTTATGTGCCTTAGGTGTTCTATCTCATTTAATCAGCCTCAAAATCCTATGAAGTAGGCACTGTTCTCCCTCCTGACAGCTCAGAAAATCATAGCTTGGACAAGGTTAGAGGTACAGTCGAGGAGCTTGACCACCAGGGGGTCAACTCCAGAGCCTAAGCAATCACAAACCGCTGCTTACTGGACAGAAAACTTGATGATTTTTTTCTTCTGTTTAGCACTGAAAAATATGCCAAAGGGACACAATTATTTATTTTATCAGAATGACTTGCAGAGATGCACTGGACTCAGTATTGATAAAAATAAAAAACAGAACAAACCTCAGTTCCTAAGTATACTTTTCCACTTTGGGTTCTCCAGGAAGCAGTCTCTGAGAGGGACATTATCATTTAGGATGTCTATTAAGGAGTGTTCTTGGGATTTGGCACCTGTGACATGGAGGGGAAGGAAGTGGGATTGAGCAGAGGGAGAAATGAATGGTGCTGTTGAAGACCTCAGCCGACTTTCTGGAATGCTCTGGAGGAGCAGAGATGGTCCTCACAATTGTCTTAAGTTTGAGCAAAGAGGCCAGTTTTTTATAACTGTGTCTATCAGGCATTGGACATGGGCTTCCCTCAGATGGAGTTGTTATCTTTCGCAAGGCAGAGGGCTGACATCTGAGGGCCCTTGCCAGTGGTGCTCCCAGTGGGTGAATGAATAAGTCCCTCATTTCCAAAGGGGCCTCTCAGAGCATGCACTACAGAGCTATAAGGATCAATGGGCAGTGAGATCAGTCCTTTGCTTTTCCACCCTCGCATATTCTGACTATTGAGGAAAAGAAGCACAAACTTTAAAAAATGTAATGCTAATTGTTTTTCTGTGAGTGTGTAAATTGCGTATCTCAGCCA
Source organism: Delphinapterus leucas (assembly GCF_059928025.1). NCBI lineage: Eukaryota > Metazoa > Chordata > Mammalia > Artiodactyla > Monodontidae > Delphinapterus > Delphinapterus leucas. Next base: position 16,458,008 of record NC_143136.1, read on the forward strand.
TATTCAATATCTAGACTAGACCAATCTTCAAGGCTGGTATACTATTCATTTTAGTTGAATTAAAAATATCAGAATTTCTCAAAAACCCAGAGTTGTGGTGGAACGGGCTTAATCACTAATAGTTTGTCTCTTTTCTAAAGAAATTTTTTAATTCAGTGCCAAAACACCCAGTGGGGTGCAGTTTGGTACTTTGGCAACACACATACACAGAGTCCATATATGCAAGAAGAGGGCATGGAAAATGTAACAAAGAGGGGATTCAAAATCCATTTGTCATTATTTTCCAAGTTGAAATATTTAACCTTCCAGCTTCTGATAATAATAAGCTTTGGTGAAAAATAGACTGTGGCAAAACAAACCCACGCAGAAAACAAAAAAAACAACTCTGTGGTTTCTGGATCTACGTTTTATCTGAATATATGGAGCTCTTTGACATTTTAAAACAGCCCATAATTGTGAATGTGGATTGTCTAGCTTGATAAAAGGTAAGAAGCTGAAAGAATGTAAAAACAGCCCAGGGGCTCAAAATCTCTAACATTTAACTGAAAGTCCACACATTTGAAGAAGAATTGCAGGAGTGTTGATTATTCACTGATGAGAAATGATTATCATCATTATTCTTAATTTTGAACTATTATATTTTTAATCAATTTCCTAATTGTGCAAAACATTTAAAAAATGTACTTAAAATGAGTGGCCTACCTATGTGCCAAATGTTCATTGAGGGATCTATAGATAAAAAAATCATTGAGAAATACAGGGTAACAGGGAGAAGACCAGATGTTGGGTTCTAATTCTGACTCTGCTACGGTAGAGCTTTGTGACTTGGGCTGATCATTTACCTCTCTGGGCCTACGTACTTTCACCATTAAAGTAAAGGGGTTTGTTTACATCAGAGTTTTTCAACTTCAGCATTATTGACATTCAGGGCTAGATAATTTGTTGTTGTGGGGAGAGAGCTTTCTTGTGCATTGTAGGATATTTGGTAGCATCCCTGGCCTCTACCTACTGGAAACCAGTAGCACCCATTCCTCCCTCCCCTGCATTATGAGGACCACAAATATATTTAGGAAGTGCTAAATATTCCCTAGGAGTGATATGACCCCCAGTTGAAAATCACAGGTTTAAATATTTTCCAAGAGCAAATCATCTCTGAATTTCTATGAATTTTATGAACTCTTCCTGACATATATAGTTTGTGATTTTAAGAACCAAGGATTGATGATTTGGGAAATTATCAATTTTTCCATATGGTGAGTGATGCTAAAATTAAGAAATTGCTTCTGAAAGCATGGCTTGAGAAAAAGCCAAGGATGTGGCTATCCAACATTTCACTGAAACTTTTTACTGAAACTCTGAAAGATCAAAAGCTCAGCATACTCAGGAGCAGGAGATTGAGGGCCATAGATCTTCTCCATCGGGAAGCTTAAGGACATTGTCTCTCAGCCATCTAAGTAGAAGCTAAAAACAGAGAAGAGATTATCCACAGATGATCTGTGGAAGAACCTTTCATCTAATGGAGTGAACATCCATGATATTCATACCCAAAAGGTTCTTGAGAATTTTATATCAGCAGAAATACTGCCAGGTTGGACTGAAAGGCACAGAGAGATTTCAAAGGCTCTCAGACCTAACAGTTTCCTGATAGGAGGCAGGCTGATAAAACTACCCAGTTGAAATTGCATGCTACCATTTTCATGAAAAAAGGAAGGATGGGTCTGAGGGCAAAATCAGGGCATGGAGGGGGAAGCCCAGTGCACAGAGGTTAGAGTTGAGAGTCACAGAAACCTAGACAGCTAAAACAGTTTGACCAGCTGAATTTCAAAACTGCTTTGTACCAGTGATTACTTTTTGTTTTCCATTTTACCTCTTTTTGAATCTGATTATCTCTGACTGTAACCTTTGTATGTTAAGTATAGATAATTCATTTCTTTAATTCCATAGATTCACAGATGGAGTAAATTGTGGTCAGAAGCTTCAGCTGCACTCAATGTAGATGACTGAGATGATGAGATTTAAGAGTCTGAGTTGATGAACTTTAGATGAGATTTTTGGACTCTGAGTGATACTATCATGGGATGAGACCCTTGAAAACTTTGAGAGAGTGTGAATATATTTGCAGTTGGGAGCAATGTGAATCTTTGGTGGCTGGAGTATGAATTGTGGTAGACAGAATTTCTAAAATGCTACAGACCTTCCCCAAATATGTCCTACCATAGTTCTTGGAACCTGTGAATATGATATCACTCCACGATTATGTTATGTTACGTGGCACAGTGGACGTTAATATAGGGAGATTTACGAGTGGGCCTGATCTAGTCCCATGAGCCCTGTACAACTCTATGGAGATAAAATTTAAAACCTAGGTGGAAAGGATAACATTATAGTAAAATATAATCTACTCCAAATGACCTCAGTATAGATAGAAAATATAAACAAAAGAGTTTCCATAGGAAAATAAAAATACGCAAAATTGTAAAAGAGCTCCATCATGAAAAAAGCACCAGGCCCAGAGAGTTTTACAGAAAACTTCTACCAAATCTTTATAGAAGAAGTAATCTCAGGGCTACTTAAAATGTTGTTGAATGTATAGAAAGAAGGAAAACTTCCAAATTTTTTCTAAGAGACAAGTACATATAAATCAACACTGATAAAGACTGAACAAAAACAAAGCCATAAACTAATCTCACACTTGGGTATTAATGCAAAAATCTTTTAAAAACATGAACAGATAGATTCCACAACACCTTAAAAAATAATACGTCATTGCAAAGTGGGGTTTATTCTAAGACTGTAAAGATGCTTCAATATTAGAAAATCTTTAAATAATCTATAAATACAATGTAAAAAATCTAAACAACTCATCATATTAATATATCAGGATTATTTCCATAGGTGCTTAAAAGACACTTCACAAAATTCAACACTCATTCCTGATAAAACCAGTCCATAGAACAGAAATCATAGATACTTCTATACTATAATTACATATACATATGCATAATCTCTGAAATCTGCCTGTTAGTGTGGACATATTAGAGGTATTATTGCCAAAGTAAGAAACAAGGTAAGCATGCCCAATATAGCAAATACAATTTAACATGGTTTTAGAAGTATGAGCTAAAGAAGTTAGATGAGAAGGAAATTAGATGCATAAGAATTGGAAAGAAAGAGGCAAACTTTTGAAATTGTATACCAGGAAAACTCAAGAGAATAATAGGAAAGCTATTACAAACAAAAGAATGTAGTAAAAAAGCAGGATATAGAATTAGTACATAGAAATCAGTACAGCTTTGTGTATATAAAAGTTAGGTGATGTAATGGAAGAGAAGACCCAAATTAAAATTGCAACAAAGAAAAGGGGATACTTAGCCATAAAAATTAACAAGATTTACAAAAGTTAAATGAGTAAAACTTTAAAATATTCCTGAAAGACCCCAAATTAGATTTTAACAAGTGGAAAAGCCTACAATGCTCTTAGACAAAAAGGTTCAGTATCATAAAGATATTAATTCTTCCTAAGTTGTTTTATAAATTTAACACAATCCCGGTAAAAACACTAAGACATTTTTTTAAATGATGCTATCCAAGTTGATTTTAAATTTTACATGGAAAATACACAAGCAAAGAGAGTGGCAGAAGAACCTTACAAAATAAGAGTATCAGTGGTGGGGATGGTGATATGTGATATGTTATAATACAGAATTTACCCCATACAGATGGAAATTTGGTATATGATAAAAATAGTATTTCATATCTTTAGGGAAAATTTGAACTTTTAAATTAATGGTATTGAGATATTGAGGAAAAGATACAATTAGATCTATACGTCATTCCATATACCAGGATAAACTCCAAATTGACTAGAGATCCAAATGTAAAAATCTAAGCATACAGATCTTGAAAGGAAGTATGGATGAATCCTTTAAAAACTGGATGTAGGAATACTTACCAACCATAACTCAAAATCCATGAGGACTTTTAAATAATTAGGTTCAATTACATTTAAAAAATTGGATGATTAAAATCACCATAAGCAAAGTAAAAAAAAAATTAAAAACATTTACAATTTATACAAAGGTCTATTATCACTAAAAACTAAAATATAAATCGCTACCAAAACTGAGGGGGAAAAGACTAATAACCCAATAGAAGAATGAGCAAAATATATAACCAAGTAATTCACAGAAAAGGTCATTAATCTCACTCATAACTGGAGAAGTACAAATTAAATTATATTGTCATTTCTCATGTGCCAGTTTGATAAAAATATAAAAATTTGGAAATAGAAAATTTTGGCAAAGCTATGGGGAAACAGTCATTCTCATATATTTTGTGGGAATGCAATGGTGTATGACCCCTATGGAGGGGGCTTTGGTAACATCTATAAAAATTATATATGCATTTATCCTTTTCTCAGAAGTCTCACTTCTAGGAATCTAGCTTAAAAATGCAGTGGTAGAATATGAAATGACTTATGTTCAAGATTATTCACTGTGGCACTTTTTATCATAGAAAAAGATTGAAATCAACCCCATCAGTTTGAGACTGGTTGAATGAACTGTGGTGCATTCAAACAATGTAATATTGTGTAGCTATAAAAAGAGAATGAGGAAGGTCTTTATGCACTCATGTAGCTTGAGAACGAGGATATAATTTAAGAGAAAGCACAAAGTACAGAAAAATGTATATGCTATGAGACTTTTTGTGTAAGAAAAGGGGTTAAATGTATGTGTAAATAAAAATGCAAAAAACATATTTGAAAAATAAATACTAGAGAATTAACTAAAAAGGAATAGAAACTATTACCTGTAGGGGAAGGAAGAAACAGAATGAAACAGACAGTGACAGAAATGTGGCTTCTCTGAAGGTAATCAGTTATATTGCTTTGACTTTAGAATCATGTAAATGTTTTACATATTCAATTTTAAATAGAGTTAAAAAAAAAAAGAAGAAAGCAATTCCTAAAGATTGAAAAAATTATAAACATCTGTTACTGACAGGAATACAGAAAGAGTATTTTCTCAAAATGGTGTGAATTCAAAAAAAAAATGGTGTGAATTCAAACATTTTTTGAAAGCAACGTGCCTGGCAATATCTATTAAAATGGTGTGTGCGCGTGTGTGTGTCTGTGTGAATGTATGTGTTGACCTAACAAATCTATTCCTAGGAATCCATACCAGAGAAGTAAAAACATCCAAGGATATATGAATGTTGACATTTATTGCAGCAAAAATCTCGAGGTAAAGTTCTTGTTTTTATGGGGATGACTGACAAAATCATTGTGCATTTACACAATGGAATATTATACAGTATTTAAAAGAATGAACTGGAACTCTACTAGGAGACTTAGAGGAATTTCTACAGTACTCTTGAATGATAAGGACAAGATATAGAAAAATATAAAATCTGATTTATGTAGGAAAGCAATGAGGAAAAAATCATAAAATGTGTGAGTGTTTGTGTGTGTGTGTGTGTGTGTGTGTGTGTGATTACATGATCAAGAGGAAAATAAGTAGGACTGCATAGGAATAGGAATTACCTGTAGGGCTGGGGCAAATGTTAGGGAACAAAAAAATGGGGGAAACAAAACTACTTTAAAATGGATAAAAAACAAAGTTTGGGGCTTCCCTGGTGGCGCAGTGGTTGAGGTTCCGCCTGCCGATGCAAGGGACGCGGTTCGTGCCCCGGTCCGGGAGGATCCCAGAAGCCGTGGGGTGGCTGGGCCCGTGAGCCATGGCCGCTGGGCCTGCGCGTCCGGAGCCTGTGCTCCGCAACGGGAGAGGCCGCAACGGTGAGAGGCCTGCGTACCGCAAAAAGCAAAACAAAAACGAAACAAACAAACAAAAACAACAAAGTTTGTTTGCATTTTGCTCTTCTGTAAAAATTATATACAGGTGACCAGATAAAAAAAACTGGCCAACATTTAACAAAAGGCATGCAGATAAAATCTTAGATATGGCATGCATAATTAATGTTGACCGAAAGCTTTGAAAAGAAAAGCTTTTTCTTTTGAGGGAAAAGGAAAAAGAATCAGGAATGGAAGACTTGGAGGAAAGAGAAATCTGGAAGAGTGAGAGAAATAGGAGGCTTGAAGAACAAATGTCCCAGCAACAAAGTATCAGCTTCACTTTACAGTGCAAATGTAAACATTTGTAAACAGCTTAGAAAGACTGTTTCTAAACATGCCCGCTTCTTCAGCAAAGCCTCTCCTCTTGACTCAAGCAGAAATGATTGCTTTCTTCTTAAAACCACTGCGGTCTAGTGTGTAACTGTAAATATCTCATTGTGTTGTAATTATTTCCATGTGCTTTCTCTCCTTTGATCTCCTTGTCATCTTTGTGATTAACATTTTTGTAAGCTTGATGTTTATGTCAGTGTCTTGCATAGAAGACATTATATGAATATTTATCAAAAAGAATTGTTTAAATTAAATGGATAAGTTTAGAACCTAGGTTTTCTTTCTCTGAGGCTACTTTGGTGCTCTGAAAAAAATTTATAAGTTACATAGTGGAGTTTCCATTTGAAGGGTCTGAAATACTTATTTGCAACATCCCAAAAGAGCAGGGGTGCTTTCCCAGGAAGTAAAGAATAGAAATGTACATGAAGGAGAAAAAAAGTGAAACTAGCTTCCATTCCTGTTTGTTAGTCTGTGTGGCTATGAAGTTCCGTATGTAAATTAACACAGCAGTAGAATAACTAAACCATCCATTCTCCTAGTTGGGTGAGTGAGTCTGGGAGAAAGGCTAGAGTAGCCTCCTTGGATATGGTATTCACAAGCTCAGAAAAAATGAGTTTAGGACATTGGGACTAAGGCAGTCTCTTCCACCCCTACGGTCCCAAGAAGTGATCTATACGGTGGACCACCTCCATTTGAAGAAAAAAAAGACCTGGGCTTCAGAAGGCGAAAAGCTCCCTTTCTGGTCTTCCTCTTTTCACTTTACTTTCTTTCCTCACTCTTAGTCTAAATCATACTTCTGTGTTACACTTCCTCTCCTTTTCAGAGTAAGAGCACATACCTAGTGTTATGCAAAAGCTTTTCCATCATCACCATTTTATTCTCCTCATTCCTTATTGAAACCACAAGCTTCGGGGCTTAAATTGCCTACGTGTGGTCTTAATTCATTCTAAAAATACTAAATCTATTCAACAGTTTTGAGCTATAGGAGCAGCGTGATAAAATGTGTGCTTTTCCATTTCAGGGATCTATGTGCATAAATATCTCTAAGCAATAAAATCTTACAGCTTCATACTTTTCAGATGGGAAGTTTCCTATGTGAAGTTGAAAGTCTGAGAAAAATGTTATGCTTTCATGATACAGTACTACTTACTCAACCATTTCAATCACATTATCCACATATTATTACAGTGTATGGATTTCTAGTCTCATGTGTGTGGTTTTGAAAACAGGAAGACATTTCCAATCCCAAAAATAAAATAATGATGAAGGTAGCCCTATTATGTAAGAACTATCTTGGAATAAACCATATGTATAAAAACAGGATATATATAATTTTGATTATATCTATCTATAGGGATTTTATATGTATAAATTTTATTTATATTATATATAAAGATATATATAGCTTTATGTATAATATATAACTTATACATATAAAATCCATATATATATATATAGATATATATATATAGAGAGAGAGAGAGAGAGAGAGAGAGAGAAAGAGAGAGAGAAAGAGAAAGAGAGAGTGTGTAAGGAACCGGCTCACACAGTTACAGAGGTTGAGAAGTCCCAAGATCTGTAGTTCTCAAACTGGAGACCCAGGAGAGCTGGTGCTGAATTTCCAGTCTGAGTCCAAAAGCCTAAGAATGATGACAGCCACTGGCGTAAGTTTTAGTTGAGGGCAGGAGAAGACGGATGTCCCAGCTCAAGTAGTCAGGCAGGCAAAGTTCTCTCTCACTAGTCTTTTTGTTCTATTTAGGTTTGCAGTGATTGGATGAGACCCATCCACATTAGGGAGGACACTCTGCTCTACTCAATCTGCCAGTTCAAAGGTCATCTCATCCAGAAACACTCTCATACACGTACCCAGAATAATATTTGATCAAATGTCTGGACATCCTGTGGCCCAGTCAAGTTGCCACGTAAAATTAATCATCACGCCATATGAAACCACGGCACACTCCTTTGAAAAATATCCTTTGCAGACATGGCTAGAGCATTAAAGGTATTTGACTTTCCTTAAATAATACTCATATAAGATATTAGAACTTTCAAATATGGGCTGGCAAGCCACTTTATGGTCCGATATATCCATGAACAATCAAGTGTGTATTATAGGTACAATATATTTCATCTGTTGTTTGGATTGGAGCACAACATAAATCTTAATTGGGCACCATTTTGATGTAGTTCCAGTTCCTATTATTAGTTAGATCAATTGCTCTTATTTAGAAATGTTTTATGCAACAATTCTCCAAAATAGTTTTTAATAAATTATCTGTCTGACAGGTTTTTTTCTCAAGATAATTAATTTTATATTTTCTCCCCATTATTAAATATTTTAAATATGCATGTCTGCTGGCATTTAGTACTGTCTATCACAGCAGTGCCAAAAAAGCCTGCAGAATCTTGTTTTCAGAGATTTTGTTCACAAGTTTCCTTAATAGGGTATAATTTGCATAAAATAAGCTTAAGTTGATTACATATTTCTGATAAGATTATCTATTTCACAAGACTGGAGCGGGGGAAGGAATATGTGTGTCACCGCTGGCTGGTTTTCCTCCCTCTTGTGAGATGGCTGTCTGCCACTCTCAGCCCAGAACAATGTACTGAAGTCATGAAACAATTTGTCAATGTTCCTTTTAACACTGTGGTTATGCATTCCATGATTACTAAACTTGTACATACTTGATTAGCAAGCGGCAACCGAATAGAGATAAACAAAAAGAAAAGACAAGAAAAAGCAAAAAAGAAAAGGAAAATCTTTTATAAATAACTCACCAAACCCTGAGCTTCACTGTAGTGGAGCTAGAGGTGCACAAGATATGAGTTTGGGAAATGTTTGTATGGCTTAGCCTTGGAAGTTATTCATTCGGCACCCAAGAGCCAGTTCAAAGTTAAAAAGCCCATAAAAGCTTAAATGTGTTTCCCCTGCCTGCTCAGAAAGTCATAAACCTTTTCTTCCTTCAACAATATTTATTCAACAAATATTTATTGAGTGTCTACTAGTAGCAATGCTAGACACTTGACTAGAGAAAAAATAAAACCTGTTTCAGCCCTTTGGAGGCTCCAGTATAAGGGAGACACACAATAACTAAATACTCACACATTGAGGTAAGATTGTATACAGAGACAGACTGGAAAAAGAAAGAGCTACAGACTGACCCAAGCCAATTTGCTAGTTTGCAATGATAAAGTTATTTATGGTAGGTAAAGGTAGGCTCCAAAAGTTAACTTTGGTCAAGTCTGCATTCTCCCCACTCACCTCCTTACCACCAGGTGTCAGCTACAGTAACAGTAAGTCTCGTATGGAATCCTGTCACACAAATGGTTGCCAGTAAACTGGCATCCAAAAAGAAACACAAACGAATTCATACAACCTTGTCAGTAAGGTTGATAAAGCCCCAACCTTTAATCCTTAAATGTGGGCAGTGCTCCTCAAACATCAGTGTGCAGAGAAATCACCATCACCGGGGGATCTTGTTAAAGTGCAGTGGGCCTGAGGCGGGGCTGAAAGTCTGCACTTCCAGCCAGCTCTCGGGTATGGCTGACACTGCTATTCCCCAACCACATTTTGAGCAGCAAGGCTTTTAGATGCTGTATTCAAAGTCCGCTTGATATTAATGTGGCAGCATTCCAGGAGCAGGTGTCAACACTCTTTGTAAGCACCTTGATTCGGAACCAGATGGACCCCTAAACTTGACACCCTGCTGAAGAGTTTATGCGTCTGGACCTGCTCAGCTCTTTACCCTATTTCTGCAGAGGCAGGAGAAGGTGTACGAGACTCCTAGCCAATCCACATTTTAAAAATACCACTCATTAAACCAATGAAAAATGCAATTTGCTGATCTTCAAACCCTCTGGTGAATTAGAGATACTTGAAGCCTTTGTGTACCTGCCTCTGGAGTGTAGATTTTTTGTTAGAGCTTTTAAATGCTAACTGACCATACCCTGAGTGTGCGCTTTATATTAAGGTCTTTCAGTTATGAATTAAACATACTCAGGATGGAAACCAAGACATACGAACACACTGTGTATGCTGAAGCATTTACAAGTAATTTATGGGCAATATAAATGGGTCTATAACCTGGGTTCTAGGAATGCCTAGATTAAAGAGACAGGGCCCAGACTGGCAATGGCTTCCCTGGGCAAGAGCTGAAATCTACAGGATGAGGAGGGATTGTCTTGGAATGAGAGCATTCCAGGCAAAAAGAGTGGCATGTGCTAAGCGCCCCTCCCATAATAAGAGAGACGCAGTGCTTTACAGCGTACAGCCATCAGATGATTATAAAGGTCACAGTGATTCTCCAGGGGTGGACGAAGGAACACCGCCCTGTGTTCTGTTCTTCTTTCCCTTGGGACTTAGAGTCTCAGTCCTAGAGTGTACTTGACAGCTGCAGAGTCACAGTTCCCTCTGTGATTAAGCCACAAACTGACCTTCCTTGTCACTCAGTTTTGTCTTCTGCCTAACTGATTGTGTCCCAGTTAGCACCTGGACAGACAATCCACAATCCTCTGGCCTTTAAAGAAACATCTGTGGCTTCTGGGAGAGAAATTCAGTGAGTCAGCTAAAAAAACCAAGCATGGTTCAAGGAAAAGCATCTGTTGGTAATACAAAACTTTGCTTTTGGTTCAAGGGATGTTTCCCTATCTCATTCAAACTCACATGATTCCAGACTAAACCTGGTGACAGATGACAGTTATTTTGATGTATCCACAAAAACAGTAGTGTTAAGTGGAATAGCATAAACACAGGTTATAATGAATGAACTTTTCATTTGGGGAAACTTGAAGGATGTGAAATTTGTCCTTAAAGTGAGACCTATTAGTATTCTTATATTTTTCCTAACTAACCTGACTAAATACAAAATGTGATTACACAGGATACGTAAACATTCGTTCTTTATATCTGATGTCCCTCATAACTCATTGGCAATATGCTATACTCTTTTTCTTGGACTCAGCTTTTTTTTTTTTGTGGTACGTGGGCCTCTCACTGCCGGGGCCTCTCCCGTTGCGGAGCACAGGCTCCGGACGCGCAGGCCCAGCGGCCATGGCTCACGGGCCCAGCCGCTCCGCGGCATGTGGAATCCTCCCGGACCGGGGCACGAACCCATGTCCCCTGCATCGGCAGGCGGACTCTCAACCACTGCGCCACCAGGGAAGCCCTGGACTCAGCTTTTACTGAACTATGCCCCAGTCACGCAGTTTTATCTCCTGACAGCTCTTTCCTCTTCCACCACATCCTACTAAAGAAGGGTGAGCGATGCATGAGGAAAAGGCAAGGGCAGGGAACAGGACACAGGTAAGCTTCTGCGGTAGAGCCAAAGATTTTGTTTGTTCGTAAAACTAATGAGCCTGTTTGGAGATGCAAATACATCACCTTCAGCACTATTAGTTTAACCTCAAGAGGCAACACAACCCAGCAAGTGTGTCTGATTTTACCTTAAAAAATATGTATAGACACACGTATATATACACAGACTGAGAATTCATCTTTAACTTAATAAAGATAAGTGTCCAGACCAAGATTACTGGAGCTAAAGATAGGAAGAGTTCTTATATATACATACTTTATCTCCACAAGTCTAGATTGTACTATGAGTTATAAAATACCTTACAGTAACTTCAGTTTTTTTAAAAGATGTACTTACCTTTGACTGTGTGAGGATTTGTTGGTTTAGGTGATAAGCTCTTTAGTAATAAAGAGAATGTTGTACTGGCCAAACTGCTAATTCTGCTGCTTGGCTTTGGAGTCCACTTAACCAGAGTTGTGTTTAGTGGGGTAATATGTGAGCTGTGTTATCTGTCCCATCACCTCCTGTTTCAACTCTGTTATCTCCATGGCCTCCACCAGGCTTCTTCAGAACTGGTACAGGCTAGAAATAGAAATGGCTTCAAAAAATGTTCAGATAAACTCATGCATGGGCTGTGTAATTAATTATTAAGGGAGGTTGGCATGGTTTGTGTTACTTTCCTCACCTTTTTATGGTTGAGATCAGAGGCAATGAACATGCTCTCCTGCCAAATTGTTGTCACAGACAAAAAGGATAACTGCATGCACTGACCTCATGAATGAACATTTTTATGACCTTTCTAAATCACCTTCTATTTTTAAGAAATGGAACAAACACATAATATCTTGTGTAGATTTGCTTAAGCAGTTCAGACTAAATCCGTTAGGAGGAATGGTCTATTATAATAGAGAAAGGCAGGATACAATCGTGAAAGGCAGGGCTGCCAGCATTGCCAGGTTGCAAATGTGGCTCTAGCCAAAATGTAACCGTGAAGTATTGAAGTAATTTGCCAGTTATGCAACTATTTTTACAGTCATGAACTTAAAAAGGTAATTGTGGAACTGTCTGATGGTGCAAGGGAGTTCATTATCCCATTGTACTTTTGCTTTTGATATTTTCCATAATAAAAAATTTCAAGTAATTGTTAGTAATGTCATTATTGAATAAAAGGACTATAAAAGTGCATGTTTGGCCTTACCAATTTGTAGCTAAACCTGATATTATTTAGTCATGTTTAACACTTGACCACTTAATGGGCCATGGGTTCAAAGAGATTTGAAATGTAGGCATCAGAGTTTCCAGGGCAAGAGCGGGAGGTGTAGAGCAGTTTGCCCAGGCAGCTCAAAGTGGGTTACTGCCAAGGTCAGAGAAAATTTGAGAGGAAAGAGAAATCATCTGGCCCCCCAGTGTGGGCATCACCAAGTCCCTGCTGGGGCTCAGATTGGAGATAGAGAGTCTGGTATCAAAAATGAAATAGGAGAGAAGGAACTGAGAATAACCAGAGAAGTGAGGGATTATGTCAAAATAAACAGAGACTACAAGGCTGACCTCAGGCTATCCCTCCAGGAGTAGAGCTTGGTACATTATACTAAAGTCCGTCATCATCTGAGCCTGCATGGAATCAAGACCTTCCTGCGAAACCCTACAGAGTCCTAAAGGAACTTGTTCCCTTTGGAATCACAGATTTGGAAAGACATTAATAATTCTCCCAGTCTGGACATCACCCAAGGATTTCACATTTCACAGAGATGATGGAGTTAGCGAGCAAAATACATTTTTGGAATGAATAAGTAAATGAATCCTAGTTCTTCTAAAAGCTCAGCACAAATCCAAGACACTAGATGCAAAGGGAGAGTTCCCATCTTTGGTTATTGTGCTCCCTCTGCTTCCCAAATTTTGTCTGTCCCTCTGGTGTAGGAAATAGAGTTTTATTTCAGGTTTTGGCAGATCACACTGACAAGTGCTGAAAATGCCTGTTTCTGATCAATTCTGGAAGCTGCTTAGAACTTGGCTCTTTTATCTCATGTATGTCCCTCATTCAAGTATCCATTCAGTCTATGTTCACTGAGTGTTTTTTGGCTTTAGGCAGAGTAATAGGTCCTGAGGATAAAATTTGGAATGAAATAGAATTCTTATTCCCAAGTGCTTATGGATTTGTTCTAATGATGTCTTTTGGGCAGTTCCAACATTGTGAAAGCAAAGGATGCCTTTGCTAAAGGGTGCCTCTGTGGATTGCAGATCTTCTACTCTTTCTGTTACCTTCACTAGGTGACAAAAAGAAGGGAAGGTAGTCAGGAACAAGAAATACAAAACATTCTGCTTTACCTGAGCGCCCCTATCAGATTTTCTGTTTTCTGTGGTTCAGGTTGCTGAGTAAATTTTCACGACTTAATCTGGCCAAGATCAGAGATAAAACAAATTCATCCCCATGGGATAGCGCAATGATTTGCAGCTAGGAAAGGAGCCACACACATCTAAGGCCGTCCGCATCGTCCTATCACCAGATGTTTGCTGGTTCCAGAAAACTTACAATGTGACTGTTTGAAATTTCTGCCCTCCATTGGCTTAAATTTCTCTGAGTCATTCTTACACATTCCCTTCTCGAGTGACTTCTATCTTTCATAACAAGAAACATGTTTGCAAGGTGAAGATGGAGGCAGAGACAATTTTATCCAGAGGACTGAATGTATTCCTGGGGTAGTATTTATCCAGAATGGTCTTTCTACTTTCGCTGCCAATCTTTTCCAGCTGTAACAGCAGTGGCAGTTGCCTGGTCTTCAGCAAAAAGAGACACTGTTGTCACACCATTAGATGTTAGATTTAAAAGGCTAAAACCATTCATTGGGATGATTTTCCTCTTTAAGGCAATTTCATTGGATTCCCTTTCAAATAAGAACCAGAAATGGGAAATGATATCTCCCCTAACTTGACAAAACCACTCAAACATTTCAGTTTCTGGGTCAGCAAGTTTTCTTGTGCTTTTCAATTTTTCCCTTTTTAGTAAGTAACCTCATTATCCTCCTTCGTTTAGCTTCCAGTAGATTCCTGGATTTGGGGGAAAGTGCATTCAATTGATGATGAGAAATAACAAACATCTTTGTATTTTTTGGATCTTACCTTTTAAGAAATAATAAAGGTAGGGTGTTTTCATTTCACAATCACAGTAATTCATCACAGCTGGTGACCCTGGAGTTCTTTTTCCTTTTGATAATCATCTCTTTGTACTCACCTGGAGCACCGGGGCTATGGTAATACTGCTAATAGTCGCAACCATTTACTTATTTCATACTGTAAGCCAGGCACTGTGTGAGGCACTTTACATATATCTCTTTTCTCAATCCTTGCAGCCTCCCTGGGTATTATTACAATGACTTGACACAGCAGGAAAGTGAGGCACAGAGAAGTTAAGGAAATTACTCAAGGTCATATAGCTTCATATTGCCTCCTCTATCTAAAGTTCACAGCCATCAAAATCACTTCTCCCTTGAAATGTCCTCTTCTTCAATGTGTGTGCAACACATACTTTATTTATTTATTTTTAAACATCTTTATTGGAGTATAACTGCTTTTCAGTGTTGTGTTAGTTTCTGCTGTGTAACAAAGTGAATCAGCTATACGTATATCCCCATATCTCCTCCCTCTTGCGTCTTCCTGCCTCCCACCCTCCCTATCCCACCCCTCCAGGCGGTCACAAAGCACCGAGCTGATCTCCCTGTGCTATGCGGCTGCTTCTCACTAGCTGTCTATTTTACATTTGGTAGCATATATAAGTGCATCACATACTTTAAAACACATAACTCAGGAACAGCACAAACAAGGATAGAAACAAGGATATACCAAAAGAGCCAAAGGTTGGGCAAACGGCCTAATTTCTGAATTTTCCTTCCTTCATTCAAAAATGCAAATAATCATATTTACCTTTTAGGAATTCTTAGTTTATAAAAATTTCCTATCACATGTTAGAAACTCAAAAAATGGCAGGTCCCTTTCCTTCTTATGATATAGTCTTTGTGCCCCCTTCCTTTCTTCTGTACCCCACCCAGTTAATCCCAGTGAAGGAGGAGTGGGTGTGGCCAAAGCTGCATCAGAGTATTCCATTCCTCTGAACTCAGTGACTGGTCAAGGGAAGAGCACATAACTCAAGCTGGACCAATGAGAATACTCCCCAGGACTTTTTAAGACTGAAGTTGGCAGGGATGACTGTCTTTCCTCCAGGAATCATGGGCTTATTAGGATTCAGAGATGGCTGAATTAAATTCAGAGATGGCTCCTACAGTCATGGCCCCTCCACATGTAGGGAGTCAATAAGAGAGAAATGCAGGAACAAGAGGTGGAAAGAGATCAAAAGCAACCCAAGAAGTTCAGACTGCTTTCTGGTCCCCAGATCTTGCCATTCCTAGGGCTGTATTCACCCATTTCCCTCTCACAGCTGGTGATTTTGTTAATCCTTTCACTTTTCAGGTTATCCTACTGTAAGTAAATCATTTTTATTTGAACTACTTTGCACTTTCCTTTCTCCTTCCGAAATGTGAGGTTTTTCCATCTAATTGTTCTGCTATTAAGTCCAGGGTATAACTGAACATATATGACTCTGGGGATTTGCTGCAAAATAATATAAGGATGGGGTAGTGGATGAAGGTGTAGATGGCATGAAATTGGCCCTGGGTTAATGGTTTGGGGGGAATGTGTGAGGGATACATGAGGGTTCATTATACTATTTTGTTTAGTTCTGTACATTCTACATAAGTTTAAACTAGCAAACAAACAGCAACAACAACAATAAAAAATACAAACCGCTCTGTCTCATGTGCCAAAACAGATGGATATGACATAAGAGCAGTTCCTGACAGATGGGAAGGAAAGCCCTTTTGATGTTTAGAGGAGGAGACTGAAAGACGGGAGAACAAGGCAAGAGCTCAGGTGAAGATAGCTTGGCTCCCGTTCTGGGTTGAAATCTGGAAAGAGTGGAAAATGTGAAGGGAAAAGAAGCTTTTCTAAGTCAGTAAGTTTTTTGGCACTTTTCAGTTTTTCCCTTGATATAAACCACCCTCAGTGGGCTCTGGAGCAGTGCAGTAATGGGGCTTTAGGAGGTATCTTCTTATTCATTCATTTGCTCATTCATTCATTCATTCAGGTGCTACCATCTGATTCAGGAAACAGAAAAGCCTTGCTAATGCAGTGTCTGACATATAGGTGGTGCCCAATAAATATTTGTTGAATTAATGAATAGATGGAGGAATATGCTATAAAGAAACACCTTTAATTATGGAACGCTTTTGACATTACATCAATATTCAATCTTCTACATTTAGAACCTGCCAGAGTCTCTGCTGCAAATTCTATTCTGAAGGCTGCGATAACTTGGCCAGGAAAACATTACCACTGAAATTTTGCATAGACATCACAGTTTGAAATTTGTTCTAAGTGACAGAGTTTGAAACCCCTAAATCAAGTTTTCTGGCTTTGAGTGACAAGGATGTCAAAAAGATGAAAAGTAATCTTTCAAAATATGGTTTTTTTGCTTGTTGAACTGAAAACCTTTTATTTTCTTCTGGGTAGAGAAGCTCTTTCAATATGATGAATTCATGATGTAGACTTAATTGCCATAGTAATTTTAACAGTGGTTAATTTTTTAAGGGGTTGTAACAAGCATTTGTTATGTTTAATTGATGAGAATCTAAATTGACTATTATATATTTTCTTTTATTTGATGCATAGACTGCCCTATGTTCATCAGTGCCTTTATTTATGGCATTCATTCGAACCACAGCTATTTATTGAGTACAAGGTACTTTGTGCTGCAAAAAAGAATGAGAAGGCATGGCTTATACCTTCAAAGAATTAATAAGCTAATGGAGAGAAATGACATAATTTTTGGCTCTTTTATAGACAGGTAGGTCGTTTTAAACATAAACAAGGAAATTGTCGTAAATTATGTGCCACCGTCTGGCGTGTACCATGCTGCTCCACCACATTCTTCTCACCATGGCATCCCTGCAGGGCAATACACAATGGTAATTCTTCATCCCACTGTTTCTGTTTGTCTACAAACATGTGAAGGTAAACATAACTGGAGCTAAGGAAAATTGAGAAATCAGGAACGTTTGTGTAACCCAGGTATCTCAGATAATGTCCAGCGTTCAGAAAGCACTGTTCCCTTTTCAAAAAAACAAAAAACAACAAAAAAAACTCTGTTTTTAGAGCAGTTTTAAATTTACAGAAAAATTGCTAAGATTGTATGGTGTGTTTGTATATTGAATGAATCAATATAGACCATTATTATTAGCTCACATCCATAGTTTATTCAGATTTCCTTAATTTTAGTACTGTTCCCTTTCATTCAGATAGTAAGGATAATCTAAAATTGAGAGAAAATAGAAGGGAATAATATGGGGGGAAATGTAGGTTGAACGGGCTACTGTGTGGCTAGAATCCACAGACCAGGACTTTTTTATAGGTACAATTATGGGATCATTTTTTCCTTGGCTCCTGTACTTGCCTCCATTTTGAGAGAGTCAGTGGAGTCCTTTTCAAGCCTTAGCTTGAAATAATCAAAAGGACGCATTAAAGTGGGGGTGGTGGTGGTGGGATGAACTGGCAGATTGGGATTGCCGTACATACCCTAATACGTATAAAATAGATGACTAATAAGAACCTGCTGTATAAAAAATAAAATAGAATAAAATTCAAAAAAAAAAAAAGGACTCATTAAGATGGTTTTCCTAAAACAGAGGAGCAATTTGTCCTCAAGGTTGAATTCAACTCTACCCTTCAAGAGAAATAGAAACACTATTTTTAAATGATTTCACGGATGCATCCCACATCTAGCCATCAGACTAAAACAAATACAGATTAGATTATATTTACCTTCATTATTCTGGGCCCCTCTTTCATATCTTTTCCTCACCATGTGCAGACTCAGAAATGCCCTCAGATATCCGGTATGGACAGTCCAGGGTCCTAAAGCTCTCTCCTAACCACAAGGATATAAGAAATGTACAAGGAAATGAGAGTAACCTCCCTGGAATACACCCTCCACATGAGGTGTCAACTCTGCTTTGACTGGCAAAGTTCTGTTGGCCTTGTTAGAAGTCCTCTATCGGCTGGAGATTGCTTTGGCTGGAGATTGCTTCTTCTACCCATTGTGGTAGAACCATGCTGAGATGGGAAGTGGCCACCAGAGGACACTAGAATTGGTACCTGGGCAACCTGGCATGGAAATACCAATTCCAAACTCCTGCATCTGCCTTTGAGTGCTCTGTAAGTAACCCCATGTCCTTAGGTCTCTGGTTGGATATCTGTCTGCCCTTTGGATCCGTTTTCTTAACTGGGGGTCCATGCATCCTCAGTTGGGACCCTTGTTGCTAATCCTGATCCCCGAACCTAAATGTGGTCTCCATTCTACCCAATTTCTTTTTTTCCTTGAGACACTTAGGAATATTTATGGTTTGCTGGATCATTTGTTCTTATTTTAGTTAGAATCTACTGATAACGTTACTCATTTTCTGACATCTCATTTCTATACCATACCATCTGAATTATGCCTAAATCTGAAAACAGACTTTCAGACCAGACTGCATTCTTTTGATACATGAGATTGTATTAAAAAAAAAACAGGGGAGAAAATACCACTGTGGACTGCATTAAAAAGTTTAATGGAAGAGGCTGGTTTTGAGGTTGGCCTTTGAGGCAGGAAAAGGCAGGTCAAAGTCAAGGGAGCAAGGAGACCAAAGGCATAGGTAGTGTGTGATATGGCAGACATCCTACCTGAAGTAGAGGCTCTATGGAGGATGGTAGTGGAATAGAATTCAAAAAGTAAAGTGGGACCAAGGGAAAATTGATACTAGGCCAAATAGGAATGAACCTCAGGCAGGTCTAAATCCTGTGTCTGCTGATGGATGCTACACCTGAGAGTTTGACTTAATTCAACCAGGCTCACAGAAAGCAAGCGCTTAAAAATAAGCTGAGGTTGTTTTATATCCTTGACTTGCAACTGAGAGGCAGGTAGAAGTATGGTCAGTTTCTAGAACAGCTAGATGATGGTAGAGAGCGGACAAGGGTGTATAAATATGCCTGTGAGAATGGCTAAGCTGAGCTAGGGCCAGGTGGAATCCTCACTCCATGCAGTGGCATCATTACTCGTAGCTCTGTGGCCTCCTGGGGACCAGGAATTCAACATCAATGCCGGGGCATGTCAGTGTCATCTCCTGTTCTGTGTGACCTGTTCTCTATGTTTCCTTATCTTTTGCCTTTCAAGAATTTTTATGTTCACTGACATTGCTGAATAAGAAAACAGACAATTAACACATGTTGACCACTTAGCCAATCCTGTGCAAGGTGCCCCACTGCCATTATTTCATTTAATCCTTGCAATAATAAGGTAAGTATGGTGAGGAAACCAAGATGTAGAGAGAACAAGGTAACACATTTGAATCCAGTCCCACATGACTCCAGAGCTCTCTCTCTCTTTCTATTATATGACACAGTTTCTTACCAGGCAATTACATGGACTCAGCATCATTATAAAAGGGACATTTTTAGAAGGTTAATCTGGTAGGTAGACTGGAGTGGACTGCAGTAATGAAAAGATCTGGTTAAGGTGTTATTTCAATAATATATGAGCTGTTTGAAAATTTCTTTCCATAAGAAAAGTGTTTTTATGAGCTTATTTTACAATTGACAAGCTAATTCTAAAATTCATATGGAAATAAAAATAAAAAGGACCTAAAATAACCAAAATAATTTTGAGAAACAAAGTCAGAGGACTCACACTATCTGAATTCATTGGTATGAAACTATAGTAATTAAGACATTGGCATAAATACAGGCTTATGCATCAAAAGAGCAGAATAGAGTCAAGAAATGGTCAATTGATTTTCAGATGTCAAAATAATTCAATGAGCAAAGAGTAGTCTTTTCAACTAATGATGAACATTGCAATAATAATAATAATGTAAACCTTGACCCCCATCTCACACCATATACAAAAAATTACATGAAATGGATCATAGACCTAAATGTAAAAACAAAAAGCATAAAATTTCTAGAAAATACGTAGGGGAAAATCTCTGTGTCTTGGACTAGGCAACATTCCTTAGAATACAAGAAGTGTGAACTAAAAATAAAATTTATAAGTTGAACTTTATCAAAATTAAAGCATTTATTCTTCAAAAGACACTGTAAAGGAAATGAAAAGGCAAGCCATTGACTGGGAGGAAATGTTTGCAAAACACATATCTGATAAAGAACTGAATCCAGAATATATGTAAATTATAGAATACATAGAATTTTCACAACTTTAAAATAAGAAGGCAGACAACTTATAAAAAGCGTGCAGAAATTTAAGCAGAAACTTTATCAAAGATGTATGAATGGCAAATAAGCATACGGAAAGACGTTCAATACCATTGGTCATTAAGGAAATGCAAATGAAAACCACAGAGATACCAATACACACCCACTAGAATAGCTAAAAAGCCTGACAATGCCAAGCATATCAAGGGTGTGGAGCAACTCCTATATATTTACCCAAGAAAAACGAAAGCATATGTCCACACCGTTATTTGTACATGAAAATTCATAGTGGCTTTATTGGTTATAGCCAAAAATTGGAAAAAATGTACTTCAACTAATGATAAAACAATGTGATTTGCCCCTCTATAAGGCTCAGAAGCATTATATTAAGTGAAAGACACCAGACATAAAAGACCATATACTGTGTGAATCCATTTATATGAAATTATAGAAAATGCAAAAATATAGTGACAAAAAGAAGAATAGTTTCCAGGGTCAAGGATTAGGGGAGGAGATTGCTGACAAAGGGGCAGAGGGAACAATTTGAGATGATGGAGCTTCTGTGCACTGTGGTAATGATTACATACATAATTGCATACATTTTTAAAAGAGTATACTTTAAATAGGTAAATTTACTGTATATAAATAAAACCTCAATAAAGTTGATTAAAAATAGTTTAGTACCTTATATAATTGCTAGATATTTTCTATAAATAATAAGAATTATGTAACACATCTTACATCCATGTTTGCTTTGGCTTCAAGGAAGCTTATAGTTAAATTTAATATTCAATCAGTAAGAATGAATGCCCTTTGGATTATACGTATAGTTGACATTTTCTATTTAATTTTAGATAACCTAACATTTGTATGTTTTCTATTATCAGACACTTAAGAGTCATCTTAGAAACAGGCAGCACATAAAATAAAACTTAAAGCATACATAGAGTCATAAGGAGATAGGTGCCTATTTGAGATTAGCAGTTGAGAGGATATGACAAAATAATGTGCCCTTGACAAAAACAAAAACCCAAAAAACCCTGACTGGTCTTGTTACCGATTCCATTTGCCTCTCTCTGCTGTCAGACAGGTCTAAGGTAAAGCAAGCCACCGTTATGAGGAGATACAGAAGAGCAGACAACTCAAGAACTGATTCCCGACAGAAACTTTGCTATAAAGAAAAACTGCTTACCTGCATATAATCTTGAAATTATAGCTTAAGAAAGACCATCTTAACAAAAATGCTTTTTGAGGTTAGGCATTTTAAATGTGCTAGGATGTATTTCTACAGGGTTCAATGATATCAACTTTTCACTATGCAAAGATGTAGCTCACTCATTCAGAAAGATGTTCCAGAGGAATATTGCTTACAAGGCTTTGTCCACTCTGGGAACTGGAATCTTCTCTGTAGCCATCAAGGAGGATTTACCCAACTAAGGTCCCTATATACATCGACACCTGGAAGGTCTTTGCTTTGGGAACCAAGATAATAAAGGATTTATTGACCTGAATCTACATAATGGAAGGAGAAAACAATATACAGCAATGAGTAAAAGAACTTACGGTAAGAATTATGAAGGAGGTGGCCATTTGGTAGCCGGACTTCTGCCCGAATCCTGCCCACTGGCTTGGAAAGGAGGAGGATTGGGGGTGGTTACTCAAAGAATCATCACCTCTGCTTACTGGAGGGTTGATAGGGGCCTTCCTCTTTCTCTGCCTTTATTTGGGGTATCCCTTATGGATAAAGATATGAGTATTTTTGGTTTCTTACAAAGCCAGCTGCAGTAAAGAAGAGCTGTCACAAGCCGAGGGGAGCAGAGCCATGTGGCTGACAGGGTCTTGGTGCTCCAGCCTGGTGTCAGGCCTGAGCCTCTGAGGTGGGAGAGCTGAGTTCAGGACATTGGACCACCAGAGACTTCCCAGCTCCATGTAATATCAATCAGTGAGACCTCTCCCAGAGATCTCCATCTCAACGCTAAGACCCAGCTCCACTCAATGACCAGCAAGATCCAGTGCTGGAAACCCCATGCCAAACAACTAGCAAGACAGGAACACAATCCTACCTGTTAACAGAGAGGCTGCCTAAAATCATAATAAGTTCACAGACATCCCAAAACACAACACCAGACGTGGTCCTGCCCACCAGAAAGACAAGATCCAGCCTCATCCACCAGAACACAGACACCAGTTCCCTCCACCAGAAAGCCTACACAACCCACTAAACCAACCTTACCCACAGGGGACAGACACCAAAACCAACAGGAACTATGAACCTGCAGACTCAGAAAAGGAGACCCCAAACACAGTTAAGTTAAGCAAAATGAGAAGACAGAGAAACACACAGCAGATGAAGGAGCAAAGTAAAAACCCACCAGACCAAATAAATGAAGAGGAAATAGGCAGTCTCCCTGAAAAAGAATTCAGAGTAATGATAGTAAAGATGACCCAAAATCTTGGAAATAGAATGGAGAAAATAAAAGAAACGTTTAACAAGGACCTAGAAGAAATAAAGACCAAACAAACAATGATAAGCAACACAATAAATGAAATTAATAATTCTCTAGAAGGAACAAATAGGACAATAACTGAGGCAGAAGAATGGATAAGTGACCTGGAAGATAAAATAGGGGAAATAACTACCACAGAGCAGAACAAAGAAAAAAGAATGAAAAGAATAGAGGACAGTCTCAGAGACCTCTGGGACAACATTAAATGCACCAACATTCGAATTATAGGGGTCCCAGAAGAAGAAGAGTAAAAGAAAGGGACTGAGAAAAGATTTGAAGAGATTATAGTTGAAAACTTCCCTGATATGGGAAAGGAACTAGTCAATCAAGTCCAGGAAGTGCAGAGAGTCCCATACAGGATGACTCCAAGGAGAAACACGCCAAGACTCATATTAATCAAACTATCAAAAATGAAATACAAAGAAGCAGCAAGGGACAAGCAACAAATAATATACAAGGGAATACACATAAGGTTAAGAGCTGATCTTTCAGCAGAAACTCTGCAAGCTAGAAGGGAGTGGCAGGACATATTTAAAGTGATGAAAGGGAAAAACCTACAACCACGATTACTCTACCCAGCAAGGATCTCATTCAGATTCGACAGAGAAATTAAAACCTTTACAGACAAACAAAAGCTAAGAGAATTCAGCACCACCAAACCAGCTTTACAACAAATGCTAAAGGAACTTCTCTAGGGAGGAAACACAAGAGAAGGAAAAGACCTACAATAACAAACACAAAACAGTTAAGAAAATGGTAATAGGAACATACATATAGATATGTATATATTTAAGTGTAAATGGATTAAATGCTCCAACCAAAAGACATAGACTGGCTGAATAGATACAAAAACAAGGCCTGTATATATGCTGTCTACAAGAGGCCCACTTCACACCTAGGGACACATACAGACTGAAAGTGAGGGGATGGAAAAAGATATTCCATGCAAATGGAAATCAAAAGAAAGCAGGAGTAGCAATTCTTATGTCAGAAAAAATAAACTTTAAAATAAAGACTATTAGAAGAGACAAAGAAGGACACTACATAATGATCAAGGGATCAATCCAAGAAGAAGATATAACAATTGAAAATATTTATGCACCCAACATGAGAGCATCTCAATACATAAGGCAAATGCTAACAGCCATAAAAGGGGAAGTCGACAGTAACACAATAATAATAGGGGACTTTAACATCCCATTTTCACCAATGGACATGTCATCCAAACTGAAAATAAATAAGGAATCACAAGCTTTAAATGACACATTAAACAAGATGGACTTAACTGATATTTACAGGACATTCCAAACAAAAACAACAGAATATACTTTCTTCTCAAGTGCTCATGGAACATTCTCCAGGATAGATCATATCTTGGGTCACAAATCAAGCCCTGGTAAATTTAAGAGAATTGAAGTTGTATCAAGTACCTTTTCCGACCACAACACTATAAGACTAGATATCAATTACAGGAAAAACACTGTAAAAATACAAACACACGGAGGCTAAACAGTACACTACTAAATAACAAAGAGATCACTGAAGAAATTGAAGAGGAAATCAAAAAATACCTAGAAACAAATGAAAATGAAAACACGACCACCCAAAACCTATGGGCTGCAGCAATAGCAGTTCTAAGAGGGAAGTTTATAGCAATACAATCCTACCTCAAGAAACAAGAAAAATCTCAAATAAACGACCTAACATTACACCTAAAGCAATTAGAGAAAGAAGAACAAAAAAACCCAAAGTTAGCAGAAGGAAAGGAATCATAAGGATCAGATCAGAAATAAATGAAAAATAAATGAAGGAAATGATAGCAAAGATCAATACAACTAAAAGCTGGTTCTTTGAGAAGATAAACAAAATTGATAAATCATTAGCCAGACTCATCAAGAAAAAAAGGGAGAAGACTTCAATCAATAGAATTAGAAATGAAAAAGGGAAGTAACAACTGACACTGCAGATATACAAAAGGTCATGTGAGATTACTACAAGCAACTCTATGCCAATAAAATGGACAACCTGGAAGAAATGGAAAAATTCTTAGAAAAGCACAACTTTCCGATACTGAACCAGGAAGAAATAGAAAATATAAACAGACCAATCATAAGCACTGAAATTGAAAATGTGATTAAAAATCTTCCAACAAACAAAAGCCCAGGACCAGATGGCTTCACAGGTGAATTCTACCAAACATTTAGAGAAGAGCTAACACCCATCCTTCTCAAACTCTTCCAAAATATAGCAGAGGGAGGAACACTCCCAAACTCATTCTACGAGGCCACCATCACCCTGATACCAAAAGCAGACAAAGATGTCACAAAGAAAGAAAACAACAGGCTAATATTGCTGATGAACATAGATGCAAAAATCTTCAACAAAATACTAGGAAACAGAATCCAACAGCACATTAAAAGGATCATACAGAAATGAACACACCATTGTAAAGCGATTATACTCCAATAAAAATGTTAAAAAAAGAAAGGATCATACACCATGATCAAGTGAGGTTTATCCCAGGAATGCAAGGATTTTTCAATATACGCAAATCAATCAATGGGATACACCATATTAACAAATTGAAGGATAAAAACCATATGATAAATTGAACAGATGCAGAAAAAGCTTTCAACAAAATTCAACACCGATTTATGCTAAAAGCTCTCCAGAAAGTAGGCATAGAGGAAACGTACCTCAACATAATAAAGGTCATATATGACAAAACCACAGCCAACATCGTTCTCAATGTTGAAAAACTGAAACCATTTCCACTAAGATCAGGCTCAAGACAAGGTTGCCCACCCTCATCACTACTATTCAACGTAGTTTTGGAAGTTTTAGCCACAGCAGTCAGAGAAGAAAAAGAAATAAAAGGAATCCAAATCAGAAAAGAAGAAGTAAACCTGTCACTGTTTGCAGATGACATGATACTATACATAGAGAATCCTAAAGATGCTACCAGAAAACTACTAGAGCTAATCAATGAATCCAGTAAATAGCAGGATACAAAGTTAATGCACAGAAATCTCTGGCATTCCTATACACTAATGATGAAAAACCTGAAAGTGAAATTAAGAAAACACTCCCATTTACCACTGCAACAAAAAGAATAAAATACCTAGGAATAAAACTACCTGAGGAGACAAAAGACCTGTATGCAGAAAATTATAAGACACTGATGAAAGAAATTAAAGATGATACAAATAGATGGAGAGATATACCATGTTCTTGGACTGGAAGAATCAACATTGTGAAAGTGACTCTACTACCCAAAGCAATCTACAGATTCAATGCAATTCCTATCAAACTGCTAATGGCATTTTTCACAAAACTAGAACAGAACATTTCCCAATTTGTATGGAAACAAAAAAGACCCTGAAATAGCCAAAGCAATCTTGAGAATGAAAAACTGAGCTGGAGGAATCAGGCTCCCTGACTTCAGACTATACTACAAAGCTACAGGAATCAAGACAGTATTGTACTGGCACAAAAACAGAAATATAGATCAATGGAACAGTATAGAAAGCCCAGAGATGAACCCATGCACCTATGGGCAACTAATCTATGACAAAAGAGACAAGGATATACAATGGAGAAAAGACAGTCTCTTCAATAAGTTGTGCTGAGAAAACCGGACAGCTGCATGTAAAATAATGAAATTAGAACACTCCCTAACACCATACACAAAAATAAACTCAAAATGGATTAAAGACCTAATGTAAGGCCAGACACTGTAAAACTCTTAGAGGAAAACATAGGCAGAACACTCTATGACATATATCACAGCAAGATCCTTTTTGACCCACCTCCTAGAGAAATGGAAAAAAAAAACAAGAATAAATAAATTGGACCTAATGAAATTTAAAAGCTTTTGCACAGCAAAGGAAACCATAAACAAGATGAAAAGACAACCCTCCGAATGGGAGAAAATATTTGCAAACAAAGGAACTGACAAAGGATTAATCTCCAAAATATACAAGCAGCTCATGCAGCTCAATATCAAAGAAACAAACAACCCAATCCAAAAATAGGCAAAGACCTAAATAGACATTTATCCAAAGAAGATATACGGGTTGCCAACAAACACATGAAAGGATGCTCAACATCACTAATCATTAGAGAAATGCAAATCAAAACTACAATGAGGTATCACCTCACACCAGTCAGAATGGCCATCATCAAAAACTCTACAAACAACAAATGCTGGAGAGGGTGTGGAGAAAAGAGAACCCTCTTGCACTGCTGGTGTGAATGTAAATTGATACAGTCACTGTGGAAAGCAGTATGGAGGTTCCTAAAAAACTAAAAATAGAACTACCTTATGACCCAGCAGTCCCACTACTGGGCATATATCCTGAGAAAACCATAATTCAAAAAGAGTCATGTACCACAGCGTTCATTGCAGCACTATTTACAATAGGCAGGACATGGAAGCAACCTAAGTGTCCATCGACAGATGAATGGATAAAGAAGATGTGGCATATATATACAATGGAATATTACTCAGCCATAAGAAGAAACGAAATTGAGTTATTTGTAGTGATGTGGATAGACCTAGATTCTGTCATACAGAGTGAAGTAAGTCAGAAATAGAAATACAAATACCTTATGCTAACACATATATATGGAATCTAAAAAATAAAAAATGGTTCTTACAAATCTTGGGACAGGACAGGAATAAAGACGCAGCTATAGAGAATGGACTTGAGGGCACGGGGAGGGGGAAGGGTAAGCTGGGACGAAGTGAGAGAGTGGCATGGACACATATGCACTCCCAAATGTAAAATAGATAGCTAATGTGAAGCAGTGCATAGCACGGGGAGATCAGCTCAGTGCTTTGTGACCACCTAGAGGGGTGGGATAGGAAGGTTGGGAGGGAGACTCAAGAGTGAGGGTATATGGGGATATATGTATGCATATAGCTGACTCACTTTGTTATAAAGCAGAAACTAACACACCATTGTAAAGCAATTATACTCCAATAAAGATGTTTAAATAAAAAAGAATTATGAAGGCTATAAAAGAAGCTCTGAAATCAATTTCTATGTCCTTCTCATGGTAGAATGGATGATTATTTTAGCCAGTGTGCTATGGTCTTGAACAAAGTCCTCTCCTCCCAGGTTCCAAAGTTCTCATGTTTACCTGTCTCATCCCTGTCTGATGTGGTCTTGGATGGTAATATCTTATAATTAGAAATCTGTTACACTTTTCAGATTATTCTCTCTCTGTTTACCTAATTGTTCAAAACTTAAATAAAGACATTATTATATGCCTTTGGTTTGCTTTGGCTGATATGCTTGCAAAAAAGTGGGTTGCCTCCTTCTTGGGTTAGTTGGTTGCTACACTGTTCTTTTCTGACGACTTCTCTTCTGATACTTGGCCTGCCATTCTGCTGTAATAGGAAGGCTTATTGTCTCTTCCTGGGCTGGGGAGGATGTCAGTTTTTGATCGGGGTCTGTCTCACATGTCAATTTTTGCTATTAGTCATTGCCATGACACGTGCATGGCACACCCTTATATCCCAGCATCAGTAGCTCTGGGGACCTCCCATTTAACTACCGCATTCCCAGTGACCTAGAGGCAACTCCAGAATAGTCCTCATCAAGATGGTAGCAATTCTGCAGAGCTCCTCAGGGCATAAACCAAAAAGGGTTAGAAAGCCAAAAGGTAACCCTGGAGAGCAGACAACTCCAGCACTACCTTCTGTTCAGGTCTAAGACCATTCTTAGAGAGGTTACTGACCTGGACAGGGAAGACATACATCTTCATCTTTTAAGCAGATCTATGACTATAGGGAGGAGACTTTGCCATTTTTTGTTACACCTACATCAAGCATTGCTCCAAGGCAGTAGTTCTGAAATTTTAGTATGCATCAGAATCAACTGGGTAGTTTGCTAAAATGCAGATTCTCCTGTAAAACCCTTATAAATTCAGATTCAGTAGGTTTTGAGTGAAGCCCAGGAATCTGAATTATCACAGTGTCCCTCTAGGAAATTGTAATGCATATGGTCCTTTGACCAAATACTGAGAAACACTGACAACGAGAAGAAGTGAGTCTAATACATTCAATGAACTTGAGAATCCTGAAAGACCACAGGTCAAGTCCCAGGAAGCTCTTGGGCGTGAACTTATTAGAATGGGGTAACATCCATATCCAAGGCGTTGATTAAAAAAATACAGATTACTACTTCCATCCAGACCTACCAGGAGTAGGACCCAAGCGTCTGCACTGGTACAAACGTTCCTAGTGATTCTTGGGCACGTTGAAGTTTGAAGACTGCAGAAGGAGAGGTCTTGTATTCAGCCTATTTCACGCTCATTAGCCAAGAGTATACACTGAGAGCAGGCTGATTCGTGCAGAACCATGATATGGGAGCTTCTAGCAAAATTTGGTAGCAAGCAGCAATGGCTTAATTGACATTCAAATCTCATCTCTGTTTCTAAAATTCAGTTCCACTGCCATGGCAAAGAATTACCTCTGCGTAATGAAAGGGACCAAGGAGACAAACTTGAGTTTGAGATTTGGCTTTTCTTTTTTTCCTTCACTGTTTTGAGCAGAGTAAATAACGAACAACTCAACAGTTGTTCTTTCAATAACAGCCCAGAGCCATGAAGGCACTTTCTTTTTCCACTTCGATATCTTAATGGAATGAATGTGATATTATTTATCAACTGTGAGCTTGATGGAATATATCATATAAATCATCTCAAATGTTATTTGCCACCTGCCTGCCTGTTCTGAAATGCATGCCGGCTTAATTAATCTAATTAGTCAATGCACAGATCGGGAGCACATTTATAGCTTCTCTGCCATCATAAATAAACTAGTTTTGTTTTCATAGGCTAAATAATTCATTTTAAGGATGGATACTAGGAAGAATCCGAGAGAGCTGACCTCAATTACAGTACACAGGGAATAATGATGACAGGGTTTTCTTTTTGTTCTGATGCCCTCCATTAACCTTCTATTAAAATACTCCTTTGTCGGGGATGCTGGGGGGAGGAGGTGGCATGTGGCAGAAATGTCATGCCCTCCCACCTGGAGAGGTATACCTGCCATTTGCTAAGAAAGAGCTTGCCCATTTTAAACCTCATGATTGAAAGACACATTGGTTCTCAAGTACGCGCATATATGTTAGAGAGCTGAGGCGTACAGATGTTGTAAATCCTGGAGCCCAGGGCTGCTGGCTGAGGACAAATCCAAAAGGAGAAAAGGGTCAGAGTAGCAGGTGAGAGACGAGGCTAAGTAGAGTGAATGGGCTGAATGCTGTGAATCAGCAGCTGTTCTTTTCACGGCCGTGGCTCTCTGGTGCAGCCGCACCGGGGGGTGCAGCCTCCAGCTCCAGTACCACACTCATCTGACGACCACGTGAATAGTCGCGCAACATAGCGGCCCTGAAAGAGACGGTACACTGTAGTGTAATGGTTAAAACCTCAAGTGCACAGCTAAGACATCTGGACTTGCATCCCATCTTCCAGTATTTATATGCCATGTCCCCTTAGACAAGCTACCTAACCTCTCTGTGCCCTTATAATGTGGACACCTCACAGGATTGTTTTAAGAATTGAGATAATTTGAGTACTTAGCCCATGACCTGCTGCTAATATACTAGTGAGGCTCAAGACAAGAATATGAATGAAGCCCTCCACCCCCGGCCCATTGCTTGTTGCCCCTTTCACTCCCCCTCCCCCAACCAACCAGCAGTTTCCCCTTGGCTGCCCCTCAGCCTCAGGAAAAGGAACCCAGGGAAGAAGCCCATGCTGGACTAGGATGTGTGTTTAGTCCATCTGGGCAGATCATTTCTGGGTCCTGGTACCCAGAGGATGAGCAAGAAGGCATGAGTGTGGTGGTGCAGAGGTTGGGGGTTGGTGCAGGCTCTGATAGGGCATGTCCACTTGCCGCATAGACGTTTTACCCCATGGGGATGCCCAGGTCTAAGGGTAGTACCGTCAGCACACAGTATGTGGTATTCAATGCAAGTGCTCAATAGATGTCAGCAATTATTATTCTTATTATCATTGCTGAATTTCAGAATTCAATAATTTGGAAGCCACCACTTGGCTATAATTCAGTATGTATTGTGGGGGGATTTTTGTAAAACATAGAAAACCATTCCCTCAAGAAGTTTGTATTCGATTTGAAAAGATTAAGATGTTAATAACATATTCATATATAATATTTCCTGATTTATTCTACCAAGAGAGGGAAATTCACTGTTAATGTTTCTGCTTAACAACCTTTGATATCTTATCGCTGGTTACAGAAAATATCCAACATTTTCAGTCTGTTATGCAGGACTCACCTCACTGGTTACCCCTACCCTATAAGCAAAGTGTTGAATACTGTCAGCAAGCCTCCTTTCCTCAAGGTCAGTCCCCTAGATTATCATGTCGATATTCCAACTATTGCTCATGTGTGCTCCTGGCCTCTCTACTTCTAGACAAATCCCATACCTTTGATTTCCTGGATATGTCTTGGGCTCCACTCTGGATTACAAGGCCCCAAGGGCAGGAACATGACTCATACCTCTTTGCGTTCTCCAAGAGAACATACCATAGAGCCTGGCACAAAATGAGCTTTCAGTAAATACTCACTGACTGTGAAAAGCTGAAGGAGAAGATTCACAGAACAGGCGATGGTGAAATGGGAACTTGAAAGATGAGGTGATTTGGGGCCTTCAGGCAGAGAGCTTAGCACATCCAAGGCAGGGAAGTATGGAACAGTATGAGTGAAAAATGCACGAGACACGGAGCATGATCATGCAAAAGGGATAGGCCCACCTGGAGGTGCCAGCCTACAGAGCACCTGGAGGTGTTTTTTTGGGAGTCGGTTCTCAGAGAACAGCCCAGAGTACTGGGTTCATTGATAGACAAAAACATGAAAATTTGCTCCAGTGACTGTCTTTACACTCTGTGACCTTTACCTTGACACATAGGCCTTATTTAATAAGTAATGTCATGTTCTTCTGGGCTAATACTTCGGCTCCTAACTTGTGTTTAGTATTTTTAACTACTACTCTCCCGCCATCCTCTTGGGTGGTATACCAACGTGAATATATATTTTCACAGCCCTTCTGGATGGGAGGTTGAGTCATAACAAGTGCTCCTTGGTAATAAGGGTGATGGGGGCAGGCCTCCAATATGGAAGGATTTTTCTCAAAACCAACCCCTATTGAACTGGCTCATTTTAGAAGCTTGGACCTGTTGGGAAAAAGAAGAAAAGAAAAGAAAATAGTTCTCTCAGAGCAATAGGACTGCAAATCACAAAGCGTGAACTTTAATGTGTGCAGGCTAAAGGGGACAACAACGACACAAAAACTTGCCCACCAACAACACCCGGAATGGTGTTGACCATGGTATATGAATCTCATTGGATTACAAATGCGTGACATAAGTTTACAGAAGAGGGTGGGAGGTAAAGCTGTTGACTCAACTCTAGAAAACAGTGTTTTGACCAGAAACTCTGACGATGGCACTGGTTCCTCTCTGGTAAATTTGTTTCTTATGGTGATATGGGTTAACGATTCTAAAAATGCTTTACATGTGTACTGAGGTTGAACACACATACAGAAATGGACGATGGATGGTAAGAGCCAGGCTTTTCACTGTTGAGAGGGAAGTTACAGTTGAGCAAGAAGGGAGGGTCAGAAGGAACCATGTGCTACTGGGTTAGGGTCTGGGGCATCAGCATGAACTCATGTTTAAATTAATATATATGCAAATGAATGGATACAGGAAGGGTTAGAGCTATGAGTGCCTATGTGTCTTGGTATACACACATGTGTAGTTCTGTTAGCTGAAAAGGTCTGAGAGCAACAATATCCCAATAGCAATGAGCACATACAGCCCCCAGATCTTGGTTTCAAAATTCTATTCTTTAATAAAGGAACCAAAGTTTCATGGAGAAATGGCTGATTCTAGGACTGTAGCAGGGAAAATATAAGGTGAGCCTGGAGTACCTTGTAGTACCAGAAAGTAATGAAGTACTTAAAAAATTAAAGGATGGGGCCAAATCAAAGTCACATGAGAGCCAACTGAAAGAGCTCCCAATGGCCAAAGCCGGAATTTGAGCAAGAAAACAAATAACATAGCATGGGATTATAACCCAAAGTACAAAATAAATATACATGAGTCTAGAATGATATAAATAAATAATTGAATATATAAATAGCTGAGTGAGAGAAGATGAATCTTCCTTACAGAAGAATTCAAAATAATATGCATAGATATTCTTTACTCTAGGAGATACAATTTAGTCACTTCCCCTTCTCCCCTCACTTTGAGCTGGATTTAGAGACGAGCTTCCAAAGAATAGATATGGAAATATGAGTACTGTCACAGCTCAGAGGAGATTAAGGAGACAAGACCAGTAAATGCAAAGGAATATCCTGGAGAGGAGCCTGGAACAGAAAAAGGACATTAGTGGAAAATCCGAATACATCTGGAGTTTAGTTAATAGTCATAAACCAGTGTTGTTTCTTTTGACAAATGTACCATGGTCATGAAGGATAAACTGGCTGAAAGATATACAGGAACTCTGTACTATCTTTGCAAGTTTTCTGCAAAGATATAATTTTCCAAAAATAAAAAGTTTATTTAAAAAAAGAGGGGATTATATAAGTAGTATTATCTGGTGCATCTCACCTATATTGTCACATTTCATCTATTTCCCAAGCAGATGGTGACCTACCTAAAGAATGATTTTAGAACGCTGAATTAAATTATAAGGCAGGTCTAAACGGTTTAACCGTTTCTTACGGTTAAATATGATTCTTGACCTTTGTAAGGTTAAATGACATTAAGTGGGTACTGAATTTTGTACTCAGAACACAGTGGCATCTTACCTCTTGATGGACATCATCTAGTTTTCAGGCAAGGCAGTTTCTAGAAATCTGATCTTGACAAAAAGACAACTCCATTGAATGTCTAGACTTCTCCCTCCTAAGTCCTGAAGTAGCTCTGCATCTGCAAGGTCCATGGGTCCCTGTGCCTCTTCTCATACACAAAACGTGGGCAGTAAATTAGAACATTTCAAACAGTAATTAATCTGGGACTTGGATTTTTCGTTCCAATTGGCATCTTTCATTTGACTCCCAGTCAACACAATGACATATTTATATTTTGTGTTAAGCAAAGAGTAAACTCTGGCGGGGTGGGGTACAGGCGAGAAACAACTTTCCTCCATCCCAATACACAGATTTACAACAGAGCTGTCTGCCAAACTAAGGTTGAGGCAGGGACAAACTGTTTAATAGGCACATTGGAGTCACAGGATCCACGTATCGTGCATCGCTTCGGAGACAACAGGAGTCCTCTGGTTACGTTCCAAGGATCCTGGCTGTATTTAAACATTTTCCTTGTACAGTAACAGTGATAATTTTGTATGCTATGTTTATTTTCAGTTTAGCCTGTTTCTTACTCTCAATTATTTATAAAGACCTTCATGGAATCCTGAAACAAGCCTTTCCCCTGCCCCCACTGTTGCTATTGTCTTTTCTGTTTCATCCTCTGAATTTCTTCTGGTGATAATAATCACAGAGGGGCTCCTCTTGTTTCCCTGTTTGTGCAGCAATCCCAGTCGTGAGGCCAAGAGAGAAGGTTAAATTAGAAAACTGGTTCATAGCAGTTGGCACCTGGCCACTTGCCCTGGTGGCCTGGAGCACGAGATGGAGTCCCCGCATTCTTTGGAGGTACTTTGATGCAGCAGGAGTTAGGAAAGCAATGCTCCTCTTCTGGGTCCCTGTCAATATCTCTCATGGTGAGTCCCTCTGGCAGCCTCACCTCCTTCCAGATGATTCTAGCAAGCAATTGAGATATCAAACCGGTACAGATGTTTTCCTTGACTGCTTTGCTAGAATGATTGGTGCAACATCCTGACCTTGGGGTAAAATACATATTCTTTTATTCATCTGATTCTTTACTCCTCATTCACTTCATCAAGATGCAGTTTTTGTATTTTACCCATCACAGAGCAAAGCCACGGCGTCTCAAATGAGATAGGGTCATGTTTCAGTCAGGGCTCCGTGGTATCCTGTATTGCTTTGGGCAAGTGACTTAAACTTGGGAAACTTGGGGAATCTGTTTTCTCCTCTGTAAAATGGGCATTCTACCATGTATAAGGCTGCAAAGATTAAATAAGTGATTTACTTTTAGCAACTAATACAATGCCAAGCCTTTGTGCCAGGTGCTGAGGACACAAAATTATCACCAGCCTCTTTCAAAGCTGGTAGAATAGAATGTGCAAGTGTCTCAGACGAAAGTCTTTCCCCATCCTTTATAGAATTAAAATACAATTTGAGAAGATGTAAAAGATGCAGAAGCCAATTAGAGTCTCTTGTTACTACCCTTGCAGGGGAGAAATAAAGCATGGTGATGTGAAAATAATTTATTTTGACCACGTAAGTAAAACAAAAAAATTGGATGAGTTTAAAAATGAGAAGCCAGAGTAATTATGCTCACATTCGAACAATAAAAGGAAATCTTTAGTTTGTTAACATATTATTTTTCTTATTGTGTAATCTGAACATTCGGACTCAAGTACTGAGTAGTTGTGGAATCTTAGACAAATCCCTGGCTCCCTCTCTGGGCCACCATTTCCTCATTATGAAATGTCATGGCTGAAATAGGGCACCTCTTAGGTCTTCTCTAGTGTTAACACTCTAGAGTTTTAGTATTTCAATGCTGCTAATCAGTGGAAGCTGTAAGAACAATAACAACATAACATAACTCAACAACAAACATGGCACCTAAATACTTCCTTACATACTCACGTTTCCCCCTCTTCAGGTCAAATCCTGAATTACCACTACAAGGACGTGAACCTCAAAATCAAAAATTTAAGATAAAATGCAATCAAAGTTTTGGGATAAACAGCCTTACACTGGCTCAAATTACAAGCTGTAGCGGAAATGAGATTTGGGAAAACACTTTGATTTTGTGTGCGTCGTAAGTTTAGGTAAAGTGTGCACATTTATCAAAGCCTTTGGAACTTTATTTTCCTCTTCTGTGTAATTAGTAATTAGAGTTCCTAAGATTGTTTTTGTGTCAAGTAACAATGACAGGAGGTAGGACCAAGTTGCCAAAGATCACTTCAGAAGGCAAGGGAGATTAAATGACTAGTCAAAATGTCAGAAAATTGAAATAAAAAACGAACAGTTTTCCTTCTATCTTTCCTTTTTTCCTTCCTCTCTCTTTCCCTCTCTTCCTTTATTGTCTCTCCTATTCTCCTTTCCACCTTCCCTCGCTTCCTCTTCTTTGCTGCACAGTATAAAATACTCTCACTTGGCTTATCTACCTGGCTATGAGGACCGACTTCAGTGCTTACGAGTTTTGTCAACTTAGGCAAGTCAGTTCACCTCTCCCAGTCTATTTCATTCATTGGTAAAATGGTGTGATCAATAAAGATACCTGCCATAAGGCTTCTGTATGAGTAAGATGAGATAAAATATGTAGAAGTATTTTATAAACCACAAAGTGCTTGCGTGCACTGATACCATCCTACCTATGCCTGTGCAGAGGGTCGTTGCCCTGCACTTTGCCCTTCTTTCCATCATCCATACCTAGAAACCCCTTTTCCTTCCTTGCTCTAAGTACCCCAACATAAAACATACTCTCATCTGGAAAATGATAGAAACCTGCCCTGTTTCCTATTCTGTGGTACTCATTTTGTTATGTAATAAGCGTAAATGTTTTAGAAACCAAGAGTGGGGAATGAGGCGTTGATGCTACCATATGAAACCAACCTGATGGTTTCCTGGGGGAAGAGGAAAGGTGATGATTTTCAATTCTGTTGGGTAACTTGCATCTCTGGTATCAATGGTTCAAATCATCTTTAGAGGAGCGGTCTATACAGGAGTGTTATTCTGTTCACCTGCATACTGTTTTATCGACAGTTAGTGGGCTAAATTACTCATAACTGACATTATGACCAATCATTTAGTCCGCCACGTTCTTGGGTGGAGGAGGGATAGGTGTTGGTGTTTATCTCTGCCCCTTATAGACTACAGCTGACAGAGAATTTTTGCGTCTTTCACCACCCTATTGCTGGGAGTTTTGCTCACACTAAAAGACACCAGTTTAGCCCTTAATGATCCAAGGTAATGCTTCTTAAACCTTAATGTGTGTATATATGAATCACCTGGGGTTCTTATCAAGATAAAGATTCTGATTCAGCAGGTTTGGGGTGGAGACCAAAATTCTGCATTTCTCACAAGTTCTTAAGTTGTGCCCATGATTCTGGTCTGCAGGTCACACTTTGAGCAGCAGGGTATAAGGGACATGAGGAACAGGGATGAGGTAGCCCTAGAACAGTTTGTTTCTGGTTCAGTTGATAGCTGAGCAATTAATTGAGGGCTGTGAGAGGATTTATGATATTTCCCAAATATCATGCCCAGGCAAGTATAGACTGAACTGGTGCCCCTCAGATCCCCAATGGGAGTGCACAGTGGACCCGCCTGTGAAGATGCATGCTCACCGTGTCCTACTGCCGTGTTTCTAGTTACATGCCCAAAGACACCAAGTAACAAATCAAAGGTTGTTGTGTCTTCTTAAAATCACCATTGTTCAGTTCTTCTTGCCAACCACTCAGAAGGGGGTGAAAGATACTTATCTTGCCCTCTAGCTCCAGATTCAACCAAACAGTCCTTGATCATGAAGGGGAAAATTCTTTCTAGCTCCCACAGGGTCATAGTTATGCTCCACTTTTGTTACGTCAAGTAAAAGCTCTTTGTGGAAGGAAGTATCCACTGAGGAGAGACAAAGCACCGAGTTGGGTGATTTATGGAGACTAATTAAGTCTCCCTGCCCTCCTTCCTTCTGACTACTCCCCCACTCCCCAAAGTGACACCTCCACCCCACCAAATGGGCCAAGAGTGTACATGTGAGTGTGAGGGGTTGGAGGTGTGACTTGATGGTTTATTTTTCTTTGTGCTTGTTATTCGGGAAGTGGGGAGAGGAAGGGAGGAAGGGCAGTGATGGAACCTATGAGGCAGAATAAATGTCTGAGGGTTCTTGCTGAGGTTTATGGCAGCTTCTCTGGCCAGTGAAACACAGAGTCAGGGGCTGTATTTCATATTCTCAATCTTTATTTGAAGGAACATGACAGATAAGGCTTTTTTCCCTCCTGTTAACCAAGAAATGAGGCTTCTTGTTCTCTCTTTATGTAATTTCTATTCTTTGTCAACCCTATATGTAAAGCATACGTTTTGAAATAAACAAAAGTGTGAATCTTTCATTTACTAGCATGAGATCTTGGGTAAGATACCCAACTTTTCTAAGCCTGGTTTCCTCATTTCTAAAATAATACAGGGGTAAAAATATATCCTGTTGGGTCCTCACTTGAATTACATTAAATGAGGTAATGTATGTAAATGGGCTAGTACATCGCACACTGTAGATACTTGATTGATTTTACTATCATTATTTTAAGTAATTTTATTTTTTAAATCAGAATGAATGTCTAAGGGCTAAGAGTTCTTCAGACCACATGAGAACTTGCTTACCTTGTTCTTTGTATGTAGGGGAGGCTCTGATGGCTGACCTGTTTATTTATGGGATGATGGGGTTCAGTACAAGTATGTCTGTGCTGTTCCCATAATCCTCTATTGTGTGTTCAGAATTAACCCAGAGTGTGACTCTTGCTTACTTTCAGACAGTATTTGTGTTTTGATTCTGTCTTAGTTGGACTTTACCTGGATTTTTACCAATTATACTAATGATAATGATGATGACAATGATAATAATAATTATAGCAATTATAGTAACAACTAAGACTTATCTGATGCTCACTGCATTCCTGGCACTTTTCTAATCCCTGTACATGGGATTAGAATCCTGTACATGGGATTAGAATCCTTATGACAGCTTTGTGTGGTATGTACTATTATCATCCTCATTCTGCAGATGCGGAAACTGGGTCACAGGTGTTATCAAAGGCACTTGGACTAGTCATGGGCTTTTTTTTTTTGCGGTACGCGGGCCTCTCACTGTTGTGGCCTCTCCCATTGTGGAGCACAGGCTCCGGACGCGCAGGCTCAGTGACCATGGCTCACGGGCCCAGCCACTCCGCAGCATGTGGGATCTTCCCGGACCAGGGCACGAACCCGTGTCCCCTGCATTGGCAGGTGGACTCTCAACCACTGCACCACCAGGGAAGCCCTAGTCATGGGCTTTTTGATTACCCTTAGATCTACTTTGTTATTAATAAGCACAAACTTTACTTTTGCTTTAATATATTACATAATGACTCTCTTTCCTTCTGGGACAGACTCACAACATCCTCATCTGCTCTGTTTATGTATTCTTGTGACAGAAGAAAATATTCTTTGTTTTTCAAATTTGAAAATATAAAACCCAAGAGTAAGTCCTGCCAGCACTCAGTCCTAAATATTTCCAGAATCCAAGCACTTCTGATGAATTCCAATGAATCTGCTTAATCATTAAATACACTATCATCTCCTGCCTGAAGGTTTGCAGTAGCTCCCCACTTTCATGCTTGCCTCCCTCAATCCATCCTCCACATAGCAGCCTGAATGAGCCTAGTGTACACCAGATGTTAACATTCCCCTGCTAAAATCCCTTCAATGCCTACACATTACATTTAAAATACAAATTCCAACGCGTGTCCAAAAAGTCCCTGCCTACCTCTCCACCTCATTTTTGTTGTCCCTCTCTGTGTCAGGTTCTCCAGTGAAACTGAACCAATAGGATGTGTGTACATATAGAAAGAGATTTAGTATATGGAATTGGCTCATACAATTATGGAGGCTGACAAGCCTAAAATATGGAGGGAGGGGCATCAGGCTGGAGACCCAGGGAAACTGATGTTCCAGTTCAAGTCCAAAGGCCATCTGCTGTAGACCCAAAAAGAGCCGATACTGCAGATAAAGGCAGTCTGCTGGAGAATTCGCTCTTGCTCAGAGGATGCCAGGCTTTTGTTCTATTCAGGTCTTCAATTGATTAGATGCAGCCCACCCACATTGTGGAGGGCAGTGGGTTTTACTCACAGTCCATAGATTTAAACCTTGATCTCACCCCAGAGCACCCTCACAGAAACACCCAGAATAATGTTTGACCAAGTATCTGGGCAGCCTGTGACCCAGTGAAGTTCATGCGTAAATTACCCATCACACTTTCCATATTCATTAAATTCAGCAAAGACTCTCTGTCTCCCGGACTCTGTCCTGCTCTTTCTCCTCCTTGGGTTGTATTCTACTTTCTCTAGAATGTACATTTTCCTCAGAAGAGACTCTACCTTGTTCACTGATTTAATTCAGGGCCTAGAAGCATGATTGCCACCTGGAAATGTCCAAAAAATGAATATCTAAAAAGTAGATGATTAAAGTGATTAATCTGTTCAAAGAAGACAGTTTGCCTGGATCTGAAAACCTAAATGCTCACTTATGTTGTGTGATGTTGGAAATTCAATGAAATCCAGTCTTTATCAAAATATCTCCCTCCTGAATCATCACAGCAATGTCCATGTCTGCTGCCCTAAACCTGAATCCTTCAAGTCACCCCTGTTTGGATAACTTTGTGTTCCAATGATCTTTGCTAAGTGTACACGCTACCTGAAGTCTTCTCTTCCATTCCTGTCACATAACTATATCAGTTTAATTTGCTAGGGGTTCCCATGAGCTGCCATCTTTACAGATCCCAAGACCCTGACCTTGAAGGAATGATTCAGAGGATGTCAGAGGCGGAAGAAATCCTCAAGGTCACCAGATCCCACTCTTCTTATTACAGATGAACAAATGGAGGCCCACAGAGGGGAAGTACCTTGTGCAAAGCCAGATAACCAATTAATGAAAGAGCTCAGTTCAGAAGTTGTCTCTTTAGTTTAGGGCTCTACTTAACAGAACAAATTACAGTGGAAGAAATTTTTTACCCACCAGTGACAGGTATGAGCAAAGCAATGTTTTAAGGGTTTGGGAAAGGGGAATGTATGTATGAGTATATATGTATGTATGGGGATAGGGCATCACTGGGAAGATAAAAAGTAATAACATTTCTTCCTTTCTAAATCATTCATAAGTAAATGATAAAGACCAAGAGATGAAGATTTTAAAAATGTGCTTTATTATTGATAATGCTGATTAGAAAATATTATTTCATTTGTGTAGCCATAAGGCTTGCTTCAACGGTGGACCTCAAGAAAGAGTTCACTCAAGGGAGAGTTTTAGCCTGCAAAGCAGAAATAAATATCCAAAATCACCTATTACTACTGGTCCAGGGCAGGCATGGGAAAAAGCGAGTGAATCTCCAGCGCATATGGCCTGTGGATAAATGAACTCCACTCAGCCCCCATATGTGGACTGATGTTTGCCAGATCCGTGCTACCCACCAATCCAATGAGTTGCTTTTCCTATGTGGTAAGGAAAAGGGGGCTTAGGAAGCTGGCAGGAGTGACTCTTACAAGTAGCCAAGTCTTTCTGGGAGGAGGGAGGAAGGCAGGAGGACTGGCATAAAGTCTGTTGCCATTGCTGAGCTGGGGAGAGTAGACCTTTTTGACAGGATGCATTGATGGGAAGGACTTTCTCATTTATTTCAAGAAGTGATTTTAGGATATCACTCAATTCTGAGGACATTAGAAAACAACTTTCCTGCAGACAAAACTGAAAGCTTACTTTTCTAAAAACTCTAGAGGGCTTCCCTGGTGGCGCAGTGGTTGAGAGTCTGCCTGCCGATGCAGGGGACGCGGGTTCCTGCCCCGGTCCGGGAAGATCCCACATGCCGCGGAGCGGCTGGGCCGGTGAGCCATGGCCGCTGGACCTGCGCGTCCGGAGCCTGTTGCTCCGCAACGGGAGAGGCCACAACAGTGAGAGGCCCGCGTACCGCAAAAAAAAAAAAACAAAAAAAAAAACTCTAGAACTTTCAG
Organism: Delphinapterus leucas; assembly: GCF_059928025.1. Lineage (NCBI taxonomy): Eukaryota > Metazoa > Chordata > Mammalia > Artiodactyla > Monodontidae > Delphinapterus > Delphinapterus leucas. Next base: position 16,500,164 of record NC_143136.1, read on the forward strand.
GATGCTTCATGACAAAGCAAACATATTTTATAATTAATGACGTTTTAATGAAAATAGTACAAAGGTACTGGAATAGTTTACCCAGCAGGCTCCACAGTCACATGATGATAATTATATTTTGTCAGGAATAAAAACTAAGAAAATATGTCTACCCAGTACTCTTTACAAAAGTTTATCTCAAATAAAATTAATGAAATATAGACATTTGCTTAAGATATTTTTTCTCCACATGGAGCATCTAAAAGGTTTTAAATATGACCTGGGTGAGCAATAGTATAAAAAAGATCTAATTGCCTTTGAAAAATTCTTAATAGGGAGGTAAGTAATTATTTTTAAAATGTCGTTCTTATTTTAAACATTTCAACCTTTAAGACAGAAAATATGCACATGCATCACAGAATTTTTATTAAATGTGTTCTGACTTACCCTAGGTGAATCAATTTGGGAGTATTCTCTGAACTCTATTCCTTTCTAAGATCGAGAAAAATCCTTCGTGATCTTCTTTGGAATGTGGGGATTGTTTTTGGTCTTCATTATCTAAAATGAAGGCTTTTAATCTAGACACTCTACTCTCCTTCCCTTCCTCTGCACCTCCACAGTCCCACAAAATATTTGTGATTGTTCCTGTGCTTTTAAAAACAGGAAGTTTCACAAAGCAATTTTACAACTACCAGTATGAATGATTTTTAAAACACATTTCTAGGAAGGATCTGGGAGACTGAAGTGGAGACTAGACTGAACAGAATTCTTTAACTTATTTCAATCATATACAAGTGTTAACATCTGAGCTTTGCAAAGTCAAATCTAGCTCATAGGATATATAAAAATAGATACAACAGAAAAGATTACTATCCTTGGTTGTGGGAGAATCTGCCATGGTTTCCATATTCCTCATTCATTGTGATCTGATGCAGTCGTTTTCAAGTTCTTGGTCACCAGCCATTACTTCTGTGGGAAATCAATTTAGTGAATCTCAACTAGAATTTTAAAAATAAATCAAAAACAGTAGAAAAGAAAAGGTGACAGGGTGCCTTGCACATGGTAACGATAAATATTGTTTCAGGAAAATTTTGTTTGATTTATGGGTTGCAGTGTGAAATGTATTTCGTATTGTAAGATCTTTGTGCCTCCCCCCCACCAAATAAGGATCAAAGATCACTGACCTCTTCACTACCAAATATGACCTTCATGTTTATTATTTTTCTGTTTGGCTGTGGTGGGGAGTTTTAACACTATTGACCACAGCCTCAAACCTTTGTTTGAAAGTCAATCTTACCTTGACTTCTGTAATGTTTCTTCCGTATCTTCCCACTCTCCTGGTCACTCCTTAGTAGCTTTCTCTACCTGTTCTGATTAATATTCCTTCAGCATAAAGTACAGATTCCTTAGCTGAGCTGAATCCCCTTTGTAGCTATCTCCTGTCTGTTCCTCTAGCCTCAGCCCTCACTGCCTTTCCACAGGCTCTCTGTCCTGTAGCCAGACAAAATTACTTATAATTCCCACATTGTCGGGCTAGTCCGTTCTCCCTCCCTTTGTCTAAACTGTTCCCTCTTTCCTAACCCACCACCAAGTTCCCTTCCAGAGAAATACTGCTCAAGATCTTTTGGTTATTATAAATATTGCAGTATGTTACATTTATATGATACGTATATACACACCATCTATACTCATATGGTGGAAATAAAGGTTTAGAGAAAGACTTACCCTTTCTACCTTAGATGCATTCATGCTTCCTTCCCTTCCCTTCTTGTTAGAAATGGCAGTCCTGAACCACAAAATTTGTTTTATTACCTACTAATGGGCTTCAATCCAGAGTAGGTCAATCAATTAATGGTAAAACTCCATGGAGTGAACTGAAAGCCCCTTTTTAAACCAAGTCTTCCTCCTTTGTGTGTCTTTCTGGGCACTTCCACCACGTTAATATTCCCTTTGCTTCAGAATCAACCACTGTGAAGTCTTGCCACTTCTCACTCACCGGCTGTGTAACTTGGACAAGTTCATTTATGCAACAAACGTTTATCAGTGTTAACTCTGTCAGAAACACTGGGCTGGGTGCTAGAGATATGAACACCAGATGAAGTAGAAACACTCCGTCTCTAGTTTCACAGAGCCTAGAATCTCATCAGTCCTCTGGAATGCAGGCCTTCTTGTTAACGTGAACCTTGTTAGTTTTAGTCCATTATTACAACCCATTGAGATCTTTGTGCAACTTAATTCTACCATGATTTCCAGATGAAAAAAATCAAGTCATATTTAAAAACTAATGTTCCCAGAGATATGGATTCTTTGAGTCTCCCTAGTTATCTGCAATTGATGAGAATGTTCTCAAGTCTTGGTGGGAGTCAAGGGTAAAACTTATTGCCCAGATAAAGCCAAAGTTACTAAGTATCTCTGATTAAGATTACTCCATACACACACTCCATACACCCCAAATAAATTTAATCTCTTTATTGGGAGATAGGACCATATCTTGTATTTTTATGTATTGTCCACAACTTGAAGATTATAGGTCCTCAATAAATATTTTACTGACTAATTGGTGAATGGAGTTAATAAAATATGTTCCACCTTCAAAAAAATGCATCTGGAAACAGAAAAAAGCAACTGTCAGGCATCTAGAATAACTGGGAAGTTTCTGTGAACATCATTTTAACTCCCAGTTTCAATCTGGAGCATGGATGACAGTGTCAATAGTTAATAGCTCTTATTTTACCATATTCATCTGTGTTTAGCATATCAATAAATAATATACTTGAAACTAGCAAAACCCACTATTGTCTCTTGAGATTGCCTTTATCAGCATTCAATACCAATCCTGCTTTAAGATAATTACATGAGACAGTCACAGCTAATTAACATTGTTCCTTAAATAAATATAAGTGGAAAGGATTTATCAGCGACTTTAAAGTCAGATTGTTTTCTCAGCTGGGTGATTCCTGGACAGATTCACCGGTTGTCCTGAGTCACAAGATCACCTTCTCTTCCCCTGAGCTGCCTTCAGTTTGCATTGACTTGATGCCTCTTACTATATTGATCGTAAAGCTTTTTGCCACCCAGTGGAACGTAGTGACAGAATAAAACACCCAGCTGGCATTGTTCCTCCCACAGGTCCTCCCTGTTGCCGTGGTTACCCAGCTATGTTGGGGAAAGATAAGAGAAGGATGAGGGGTGGCCTCAGTGAGGTCTGCTTCTTCAGGGTCTGGGCCTGCGGCTCACAAAGCAGAAGGTTATAAAGGCTCCAGAGGGCTGAGTGAGCCTTCCAGCATGGTTCCTCCCAATATCCCAGCTGGACTCAGACAAAGGGATTGTTCTCAGGGAAGTCAACTGGTAAATTTTGCACTGTGCAGGGTTGGCGTTGTAATTTAAGCTTCCTGTCCCTGGAAGTTAATAGTTTACCCCTCCTCACAACCTACCCCGAGTTCCAGGAGAGGGCAGCTAAATGATGGCACGGCGCAATCCAAGGGAGAGTGAGCATGTGTTCCCCAACAGGTGCACCAAGAAAATGCATGCGTTTGAGCTCTTGTACGAATACTGAAAACGACAGACATTTCTTCATTTATTCACCAGATAAAGTTTCTCAAAAAGCTCCCAGAAAATTCTCAAACACACACACACACACACAGACACACACACGAAAGGTATGGTATCCACCCCTTTGTGAAGGAGTTGGCAATTCTAGTTTTATCCACATACATTGGTCAAATGAGGCAATATGTTGTTTTTCACTCAGGAAAAATGTGGTTGGGGGATATGAGATGTCCAGTTAGTCTCTCTCTCTCTCTCTCTCTCTCTCTCTCTCTTTAACTTAAATATGTAGATAGAGCCAACCTAAGATACTTAACTTTGATTGCAAAATAAGGGAGAAAAGGGAAAAGATAGTTATGTATAGTAGAAGATACATGCTTTGCACACACAGTGCATTACCATGTCCAGAGCAGGCACCGAATTAATTCTTGTTGAATGAAAACAAAAATGAATCGGATGGACCTTAATGTAAATCTGATGCTGCTCTGACGCGCTGCATGGCTTGCTCAAGTTACTTACTCTCTGCCCCTCACCGTTTTCATCTTCAGACTGAGGAGGACATCCGTCACAGAGAAGATGCGGTGAAGATTAAATCAATGAGATAATGTTTGTAAGGTGCCAGGTCCTTGTAAACCGTTGTTATTATTTTGTTATCCTGTTCTTGGCTTTGCTATAAACGCTTCTCTGTGAGCTTCATGAAGCCAAGGCCCTGTCTGCTTTAATGAACATGTACTCAGAGGTGCTCAGAGGCACAGAGAAGTGGCGAACTGATGCTCTTCCAGAGAGCACTTCCCCTTGTCCTGCCAACTTTTACCCCCAAGAGGACAAGCTTTGCCTCTGCTTCTGATTGATGGCCATACACTACCTCATGGGCTTAGTTCCTCAGTGATTTACTAAGTTGGCATGTAGTTAGGAGATGTACCCATAACAAAGTGGTGCTTTACATTGGGAGAGCTGCAGCTCAGGGATTCTCTGCTCTGGGCCCAGGTGCTAGAAGTTTCTTTCCTGCTGCCTCTGATGTGCACAGTTGAGTTTGAAGCTTGCGGCTCTATCCCAGGTCCCACGCATTTTTGCTTAACTGTGCAACCCTGCCACTTGTTGTTTGGCAAACATTTGTGTGCCAGGCATCATGCAAGGTCAGGGACATAGAGATGAGCAAAGCAGCCTCTGCCCTAGAGGAACTTAGAATGTGTTGGAAGGAAGACAAGTAAACTTACGCCATTCACACAAGGTTTCTGATTCTGGGGACAGAAAACAAGCACACGGGTCAGCTTGATTCCAGAAGCTTTGCACTCAGGCAGACTGTGGTTGACTATTGCTGTCTACTTACTAGCTAGATGGCAGCTTAGTTTGCTTGTAGGTCGTTTAATCTACGGATGCTTCTGTCATCTACCTTCTGGCTACTCTAAGAGGGAGTCACTGGGTCAGCAGCCTCTGCACACTTGGGAACTTTCTGGAAATGCAGACTCTCAGGGCCTCCCACTGATTTGGAACCTAATTTTAACAAGACCTTCAGCTGATTTGTAAACACGTTAGTGTTTGTTATACCTTGATCTCTCTCAAGGTTTTGGGTAAGATAAGTGAGGTGACAGAGGCACAGGAGTTAGCACAACAGGTGGTCAAAGAGTATTAGTTCCCTTCTTTTTCTGTAGGATTCATTTCAAATAAGTGACGTCTTAAGTGCTATTAGAGTCATACCACTGCCTACAAGACACTAGTAAGAGAAATGTCTGTTAGTAAGTAATGCTTTAGAGCTACTGCTTCCGGGGCCATCTGTAATGATGCTGAAAGAGAGGAAAATATTTTTAGGTTGGGCTCCAACTGGAAAGTCAGTCCTCACACCAAAGAGAATAAACTCCTCAGCTTTGCTTATGGACACCAGAGAGAAGGCCAACACCAACAGGCAGAAAGCAAAGTATGTAGACAAATAAAAACATTGTCACTGGGAAAATTGGTCCCCCACAGAAGTGAACAGAGGTGGAGACAGATATGGTCAGCTGAACACAAATATCATAAAGAGAATAACAATCCTAAAAAGGGTTACCAGCAAAGAACCCATGGGTTAGAAAATCCCATTTGTTCCCCAAACAGCCAACAAACATAAGAAAATACACTCAAGTCCAGTAGATATTAGGAACAAATCAGCTAGAGTAAAATGAGGTGTCACTTTATCTTCTGACTAGTAAGAATTAGAAAGATTGTAACACCTACTTCTGGAGTGGATGAGGGGAAAAGGGGACTCACATATTTTGTTAGTGTGAAAAGTTAGAGCCTGTGGAAAGCTCTCTCTCTTGCTCTCTCTGTATATACATGCAAACATACATACTTGCACATATACTCCAACGTTGTTCCTTACGGCAAAATTTGAATACATTTGGAACTTTCCACATCATGAACTCTTATGCAGCCATTAAAAAGAAAAAGTGGAAGCTACGCTAATTAATTTGAAAAGGTATCTGTCAAGCGTTGTGTAGAAAAGTGAATGTAGCAAAGTATGAATAACATAATCCCATTTTTAGAAGACAAATAACAACAACAAAGACAATCCTAAACTGGAGTCTTCGTTCCTCACCTGCACATCGACGCTCAACCCTCTTCACTCTGAGCTGCACCCTGAGAGGCTGACTTTTATGACCATTGGGTTCTCTGAAACTGATGACTTCCTAGCAGGCTCAGCCAGTCAGTAGCGCTGGCAGGGGAGGGAGGTCAGGACTGGCTGAGTCTCTGAATATCACAGCTTCTCTCAACATAGGCCCTTCTTTATGACTTTCCTTTAATTTATGGTAATTAATTCCTCCCTTCCTTTAGCCTTAAGGATGTTAACAGCCCCGGGTTATAGTTCCAATCCTTTGAGTTTTTGATACTCTATCTGTACCTTTTAAAATATCCTATTTTTACGTTCTCTTTGAATGATCTTAATTGAAAGCTGCCACCTGTTTTCTGCTGAGGCCTTGGCTAATACAGCCTCTACCTGCATATTTATATATGTGTATTCATATTTGAATAACTGCAAAAACATGGAGAAATATAAAAGGATCTATACTCTGTGGTTCCAATAAGTACATAAGTTGGGTGGAGCGGAATGATGTGGTGGGAATAATGGTAGGTAGAATGAAGGAGAGGGGACTGAGACAAAAGAGAAAGAACAAAAATCTGCACTAAATTAACCAAAAACATGAAAAATTGTACATGATATCACGTTTAACATTTTATTCATATATATGTATTCAAATCTAATCTTAAAAATCAAGTGGGCAATATGGTAAAAAAGACTAAACAATACAGATCTCCTGGCTCACAGGGTAATGGAGGAAACAGAGTGAGAAGCTGGACATCTGGTTCTTAACGCAAACTGAAATACTCCCAATAAGAGGCAGGGTGTCCCAGAGGTTCTTAAGCAAATTGATGGGTTTATAAAGAATAAAAATTTTTCTCTTAGTGATTGAGTATGTTCAAAGGGGATAAAGAGCCACAAATCTCAAAAAAATCTCTTCTTAGAACCTTCGTTAGCTGTAGGAAATTGAGGAGAAGCAGAATCATGGTTGAGAAAATGGCCCATTCTTACGTTGGAAGAGGTTTGTGTTTGTAGGACAGACCAAAGAAATGCACACATAAAATTGGTCAAACAGTACTGCATTTTATTCAGTGATAAAAGGAAGACATGATGAGATGGGACACCCAGGATTAGAGAGAATGGTTGACTTGGCATAAGGCCACTTTTATTAGCCAAGAATGACATGCCATATTGAACAGAGGTGTCAGAGCTGTGAGAAGTGTATAAAGCAGAAGTCCAGAGCAGGAGGGCAGCCAAACTAGCGAACGCAGTGGCTCGTGCGCCAAAAGAATGTTGTGTACTTAGTTTCTGTCCCTGGAATCAGACTCGGTGAGAATCAGAATTACCTCCCTAATAAGGCAAAGTAATCCCATCACGATGACCAAGAAAGAGGCTAGCACATTATGACATCATTTTGTAAAAGCCATTACAGGTTTTCTAAGGTCTCTATTGATCAGAGGGTCAACTCTGAATCTGAGTTAATCAGAGAACTAAAGGAGAGGATGGAACTCTAGAAGGACACTCACGCATTCCAGAGGGGAGAGATCCAATCGTGGAGTGTCCAGTGAACATGTTAGATGCTCCAGGCGAATGAACACGCACAGACTGGAGAAAGTGAGGAGACCCCTTGTCCGTACCTGTAGTCTCCTTTTATTTTATTTTTTGTTGGAGTAGTTGCTTTACAATGCTGTGTTAGTTTCTGCTGTACAGCTCAGTGAATCAGTTATACACGTACACATCATACCCGTAGTCTACCTTTAACAGAAGAGTTACCTTATTACTTTATGCTTGACCAGCAACCTTTACTGTCGATTGATTTGGTGTTAGGTCCTAGCCAGAGAAACAGATCAGCAAACAACCAGTCACAAATAGCATGACGCAATATCTCTTTCTTCCCCCGGAGAGTATTATTTCTAAACAAATGAGTCCTTGGATGTTGAATGTATTGCAAATGGAAGGCATTTCTAACACATCAGCAAGCATTTATCGATCACCTCAAACTGTAGAACGGTGAAGCTAGGAGAGATCATGAAGACGATTTGCCACAAACCCTTTATTTCATACGTGAAGTAGCTGAAGGGCTAAAGAGAATAAGATACTTGCCCAAGATCACTCAGTAAGTTTTACAACATACTCTCAAAGCAGACCCACTAAGAAGTATAAAGGAATCTGTCCAAGATCAAGAAAGATGACTTATAATAGCACAGTTACAAGTTTACAGCATTTATTAATTACAGAAATCTGTACAAACACCTTCAAACACAACACACACACACACAAGTACACACACACACACACACACACACACACACACACACACACACCCTCAGCATCCATCATCATAATAACCCATGGAGGCATATCCATCCTGAATTTGTAACCAGGGAAATGGCCTTGTTTCTCAAACTAAAGAGACAGTAGGGACATGGGCCAGCACATGATTAAGCCAGGAAGGCATGTTTCCCCAGGCGCTCTCTTCATTCTCTAAAATCTTAATTCCCTGCTTCACGTGTCAGTTCCTGGTGCCAACTGATGTCACAAATGTAGAGCCCCATCCCAGAGACTCCTGATGCCAGAAGTCCAGCCAAGAGCAGCTTTACTGTTCCTGTCTTGCTTGCAAACAATTGTGTCATAAGCTTGGACTGACTACTGAAAGAGATCAATTGGAGTGACAGCCTTTCAATTCTGCAGAAACTACAAAACTGACTCAAACAAAAAAATGGACAGAAGTTCCTAGAGTCAGAAAACATGGATCCATTCATGCTCTGACATCCCCTCTTAGCTTGACCCTGGTGGAGAGATGCAGGACCCTTAGTGACAGTGCAACATTGACATGACAAGATGAGCGTTTGGAGAGGTCCTGATGCTCAGCCAAGGACACCACAAGCTAGAAGCTGGTCTTTGCTGGTGTAATAGTATTTCAGCTAAAACCAGCTCATTCAGTTAAAGCTAATATAAATTCTCTTGTTTAGGTGAGAATAGTTGGGATTGCTAATTATGCTTTTGGCAAACCCTCTAGAGGACATCTACCCTACACGGGCTATTATGAATGGGTCTGATCAAATATTAGGTAAGAACTGGTCTTCACCCATTAGCAACTGGGTGGGTACTCTAACCAAACTGACCATGATCATTCAGATAAGATCCCAGACAGCAAATCATATTAATAAATACCCTCATGAAAAAGTCTCATCCCTTAGAAGCATTTTCTTCTCTGGGATTCCCCATTCATTCTATCTATTCTGTCTTCATTTCTTGGCTTGTTTTTATCTAGTTTCATCTCATGATAGAGCACCGAGTGTTCAAACTGGAAGCTACATACATTTAGGGAACAAGCAAGTTACATAACCTCTCTGTACCTTAGATTCCTCCTTAAAAGGAGGAAAATAGTAGTGCCTATCTGATAGGATTTTGGTCGGGAATAAATTAACTAATATATGGTGAATAATACCTGGTCCATAGTAAGCACTATATAAGCATTTGCTATTATTAATATTTAGATGGGATTTAAAAAGCCTTGACTATTCCATGCCCCCACTTTTGTGCCTTTAAGGATTTTAAATTCTTAAGTCCTTGAAGGATTTCTGCTGGTTCTATGGTCACTCATTGATTTAACTATGGTTTCTAAGTTCTCTTCCTCTCTCTTACACACACACACATACATACACTGTCATGAGCTTTCATTGTGCACTATAACATGTATTAATTATTCTCACATTTCATAGCTATGTTAGTTCCAGAGGCTTCACAATGGAAGTCTCAATTGAGATCACCTATATGCCAGGTATTGTGGAAGTTGCTAGGGATACAAAGAAAAATAAGATATATCTCTGTGTTCAAGGGACGGATGGTCTAATTAGCAAGTTGATATGCTGCTGAATAATTGCCAGTATTGTGAAGAGTGTTACAACGGAGCACAGAGATGCCGTAGGGCCCTCGAAGAGGCCACAACTCAAAGGGAGAGAGGTGTGAAGGGAACGAGTCCTGGAGTGGGCACGGCAGTTTAGTAGCAAACTGGGGAGGAAAAGCTGGGTTTTGTAGGTGGAGGGATTGGTGTATATGAAGAAGAGAGATGTAAAAGCTCATAGCCTATGTAGAGTGCTGTAAATCAGTAAATTACAGATGATATAATAAATTGTACCTGTGGGAAGGATCAAAAGATAAGAAATGGCAAGAGATGTGGCAGGAGATGAGGCTGAAAAGGGGCCCAGCAGCCACGTCAGCAGAGGACTTGGGTGCCACTGATGGCTCTTGGTCGTGATCCACATGTGTCAATGATCAAGGTCCAAGGAAGGATGTCAGAGAGCAGCACGCGCAGCTAGATCTGCATCTGAGAAAAGTCACACTGGCTGCAGAGTGGAAGGCAGTTTGGGGAATGGGTGAGTGGGGTGGGTGGAGGGAAGACAATTGCAGGAGCTGCTTAGGGTTCTGTAAGCAGTGACTTTACTGCTTCTCTCCTCTCCCCTACCCTCTCTGTGGACTCACAAACAAAAGGCACATAGACAGATGTTCAGCTCACTTGACCCAGCAGATGAGCATGTGACCAAACTAGCCAGAACGCTCCTTCTTCCTGTTTTTAAATGGCCTCCCCAGCAGCAGGCAGGATGGGAATTCAACCCTTCACAGATCAGCTGAATCCAATCAAGGGATGAAGCAGTTTAAGTGGGTGATTAGGTGGGAATCCCTGGTCTCAATTCTAGTGAAAACAGGTGAAGGAGTTTACAGAGGAATTAGGTAAGCATTTAGCTCTCCTTAGGAGACTCCATTTAGCCAAATGGATCCCATCTGTGGGACATGCGCCCAGCATCCCTGGATTGCTGACTGAGAAAAGGTGCCTGTCAGGAAAGCAAGGACTCTCAAGTTCAAAGTTTCTAGTTCCTAAGCTCATTGTGGACTTAAAACTCTCATTAAGGAGAAACACCAGCCAGTGAGAAGATAACTCCAGTTTGCTGGGAACTGTAAAACTGTTTTCTTATCAGGTAAGTGTTTTCCAACATTGGAAGATTTCAGAATTACCTACAGAGGATGAGGTAAACAAAATCCACACTTTTGATGTTTCTGTGTTGAACTTAAGACAATCTCTATATGTCTGCTAATGAAACTGTAATATTTGTCAAGTGTTTTTAATGTTTAAGAGATTCTGGCATATTCAACCTTGTAATTAGCCATGTGATTTTAGTTTAAATGTGTAATTAAGTGGTTGACTTTGGACTAACGCTTTAAAGATGAAAGTTCCAAGAGAAGTTGGCTAAGTTTGTAAGCAGTATTGAAAGATTTAAGAGAACTTTAGGGTCACAATATTTAAAACTTTAATTTATTAGATTTATAAGAATTGCTTAGGTACTTGGGAAAGTTTTGCTTGTTAGTCGAGCATTTGAAGTACTTAAAAAGAAAATCGTATCTATCACATTCATAAATGCGGTTTAGACCATTTAAGGGAACTTAATTGCCAAAATTGTAAAGTACCCCTTAAAATTTATTAGATTTATAGATAGAATAAGATCTGTAGTCTGAACTTAAAAGCTTAAAGAAAAAAAATACTTCATTGCTTCAATATATTGAATATCTTAGAAGCCAAGTCATTGCAATCAGTCCTTCATGAGCACAGAGGTTGCCCTCAAGGACCCAGAAAACTCCTACTGCCTTCTTCTTGGGATTTGTTTGAATTGAGGCAGGGTGAGAGCCTCCTTTTCCCAACAGGCTTGAGCTGAGAAGCTGGTGGCCCTGGGCCGTGGTGTGAAGCAGGCTTACTGCTTTGAGAATGAAGAGGACTTAGTGTGTTCTTGGTATTTTGATCCCAGGTTCCAGTCAGCCCTAGGGCCAGTTCTGCTCCCACTTTTATCATGAGCAGTTTAGGTGAACCAAAGCATTCTCCTTATTAGCTTTAGCTGGTTGGTTTGGGTCTTCCAACTAAAGGGTCCTAATTACTGTTGAGGAATGAAGGGAGAGACCTATGTTAATGCCCTTGTGGGTAGAACTAAGCTATATAATTTGGGGAAAAACCCCATAAAGACACATATTTAATATTTGGGTCCTCATATAGCTTCTTCCTCAGGAAAGTTTTTCTCCCATCTTCTTGCCTTTTGACAACTCTGCATGTTTGACCCCTCTCTGCTCTCTCCAGGGATTCCTCTCACCAAAGCCAAAGACCTGGTGGCACCAGGATGAGCCAGAGGGCAGGGTGTGGACCATTTCCTCCTCCTTTCTTCTTTTTGGTTCTGGGATATGAGGGAGCCACAAGTCACTGTGGATTTTTTCTCAGCTTATTATGTGACTAGTCTCCAGATTTAAAACGAAAATACTCTGGAAGAGTTATCAGTCTCTGATGAAGACATTAAAACTGTTTAAGCCCAACAGAGTACAGAGTTCAGATGGTGCCTGCCTCCTAACTTCAACAGCTGGGGGACTATGGTGCCATTAATTGAAATTAGAAACTCAAAGGGGCAGATTTAAGGATAAAAAGGGTTCTGTTTGGTACAAAAAGAGTTTGAGGTGCTGATCGATACCCCGTAGGTAATGTGGTACATGGTTCTAAAGTTCAGGAAGCCAGCTGGTGTTGGAGTAGCATGTTTTAGAATGATTTCCATTAAGTTGGTTTCTTATGTTTTGACTCCAAGTTGCTAGTTGTAAGGCATTTTGTTAAGTGCTGGGTAGGGCACTGTATCTATTCTAGGAATGAGTTTGGATCAAGAAATAGAAAACCATCGTAGAGCTGATCAGATAGATAGTGATTTCTTTCTTTTTTAAAAAAAATATATAATTTATATTTTATTGAGATATAATTGACATATAACACTATTAGTTTTAGGTGTACAACATAATGATGGGACATATATATCTCAAAATGATTACCATAATAAATTAACATCTATCACCACATACAGTTGCAATTTTTTTCCTTTTAATGAAAAGAGCATCTTTAGATATTACCTAATAAATTACTTAGAAGGAGACAGCTGCTGATATTGGTTCTATGACTCAATGATGTCAGAGCTGGTGTGTCTGCCATTATCTTGGAACTTTCCTCATGGTCTCTAAATGGTTGCTGCATCTCCTGGCACAGAATCTGTATTCAAGGTAGGGACAAAAGGCAGATGCAAGTTATACTGGTGTCTTTTATTAAGAAAGAAACATCTTCCAGACATCCTAGCCTTGCCCGTGAGACTTCTGCTTGTATTTTATTGCCTAGCACTGTGTTACATGACTCTCCCTAGTTGCAAATAAATAAAAAGGGAGTTCAGGATGAACGTGGAGTCAGCCTATGAACGATGGTCCCTGCCATTAGGAGTTTACAGCGTCATGACTGTTTTTCTCTGACCGAGGGATCCAGAGCCCAGGCCTGGTCCACGGTGGATGCCTTTATTAGGCTGATGGCTTAATCATCCACTTGACCTCCTGTGATTTATTTTTTTCTTTCCTTGAAACTTTCTCTATATTCTGGAACTCAATCAGTCATTTTCTAAAATCTGCATAAGAAAAAAGATATTGTTAATATCTGACAATCTTGGATCTTCCCAAATGCACGAAGAGTCTGGAGAGTCATGATAGGCTCCAAATTATCCCCCCAAAATGTAAAAGTAGTAAGAACTTTGACTTGACAGAGAGGCTGTGTAAACGGCAGGAAAGCCGTGGCTTTTGACTACGACTTTGAAAAACCTTGGCCATGAAAGTCCTTTGGAGAATTATTTCAGAAATTTGTAAGTAGGTAAGACATCTGGCTGTGGAGGGCTTATCTGGACAAAGTGATCCTTGAGGCTGGTACACTGACTGCACAGTTTTGAATTTGCCAGATAGCTTCAGCTTCTGTCTTATGCTACTTGGACCAGTGAGGTATCCTCCTCAAATGGCAATACTGCAACAATCAAGTATCTTATCACAGTTAAGAAAGAATAAAAGAAAAGCCCCACAAGAAAAGAGAGAAACTCTTCTCTGGTTTCTTCAATGCTCAGGGCTGCTATTTTTAACATAAGAGGTCAGTGCAGAACACTAGGGTATAAACGTTAAATCGATGTTGATTTTCAAGGAATATATACAATCAGAACCTCTGTCAGAAGAGCTTTGGTTTTGTGTTCAAATCCCTCTATTGTTTTGAAAACTTCAGTGGGAACCTTGCTTTAGAGTTGCGCTCATAGAAAGTTGCGCTCATAGAAAGTTGCGCTTGATTCCACCAAGATGTGAACTGGAAGGTAAGTGCTATTTATACTACCTACTGCCTATCAGACACTGCAAAGACCTGCCGTCACTAAATGTTAACCCTAGAACTTACTACTTGACTTCCAGTTTGATTTTATGTTTTGTTCTGTATAACCAATACATGCCATCTATTTCCTAGAGGGAAGCTTACATGTATATTTAGTTTGACATCTACCTTTGTTTAAATGGCAATGAATGTTCTCTCCAAAATTTGCTTCCTGTATCAGACATTTAGAAATCAAATATTTTCCCACTGATTTTTATTATACATTTAGAAATGCATCGTTTTTAATTTCTGATTGATATGCAATTGGCAAAGGTTCCTACCGCTCTAAGCATAAGATATCAGCCTCCAACTTCTGTGGCAAGTCATTAATATTTCATAGGATCTGAACATGCTCTAGGAGCTTATTAACCTATATAATGAGATGGAGAGTTTTATTCACTAAAATCCCAGGGCCTCTTCTCCATGAGATTAATAGCAGTCACAAGACTTCCCTGGAGGCTCTGCATGAAGGTGGGAGTCATGAGTTGGAGTGGATTACATGAGTGGAATGGCTGGGTGGGAAAGGAGGAGGGGCAATTGGCATGGTGGTGGTATCGGGGAAGAAAGAGAAAGTCAGACAGACACAGAGAAATGCACACACAGAGAAACTGACATAGATAAATGTGCAAAAAGAGAAGTGTGTGAGTCAGAGCAGCTACCATGGAGTCTCTTGGCAGAAGGATGAGTCATTGGGAATTTTAGGATGTGTAATGTGCTATTTAAGCTCATATACAGCTCTTTCAAGAAAACCAAATATAAAGATTTAGATTCTTTGTCAAGACTTCTGAGATCAGATGTTTTTTGTCCTGGGTGATGCATCAGTGGACAGAGACTGGTCTCAAGGTCACCGAGATGTATTTGGGTTTCATTTAGGATTTAAGCCTCTTCCCCTCCTTACCTCCTGTCTGGTCACCAGTTGCTGGGAAAAACTATTTTTTAAAAGTGGGGCACCACCCAAATGAATGTTCTAGACAGCATGTGTATCGTGGAAAGGTATCTTGAACTTGGAATCAGAAGTCCTAGTTTCTAATCCCATCTGTACCATTTACTAACACCTCATGTGAGTTTTCTTACCTATCACTGAGGCTACAGCACAAGATTGTAAGAAAATAGTGAAAAAATGCCTGTAAACATCCTTTTGCCATGTCTGGCACATAATGAATTTAATGGATCTCATATCTGGATCAGTGGAGAGTACCTAAACTGTACCATCAGACTGTTTTTACTGTGATCTTCCCATATGAGGTAGAAATGAAAAGTCATTTCTATTCCTAATGTTATTTTCTAATCAAGAGCTATCTCTGGGGTCATCAATAAAAAAAATCCTAGTATCAATAGACTTATTATCCCCCCTTTAAAATATAAAGCTAGTTAAATGTTGTTGAATTTTGTACCACCAGGAAAGTTAGGGGAAAAATTGGGGGATAAAATCCACATGCTTTTCTGCTCCATGTATATCTTCAGCAGACCCACTGTGGAAGAATTTTTTTCCATTGATTGGGCCAAAGGAAACATTAGTTCCTGAGCCACTGGAGCTCTGACGGCAAGATGCTCAATGCACATTATACATCCAGCAGTTGTGTTCAAGAGCAGGTGGCTTCTGACCCACGAGGCTCAGAGGGGAGAGAGAGAGAGACAGAGAGAGAGAGACAGAGAGACAGAGATGAAAGGGGCCAATTGTAGTCTCTTGGGCTCAATTCACAGAGCAGGGCAGGTACCCTGTCTTCTACAGCCAAGAGTCCTTGTAGAGACACTGATTTCTGAGGAGAGCCCTCACCTCACTGCCCACGTATATTCCATCTCAGCATCACTGTCTTGCCTAAGGAACATGAGGGATGGCCTCACTGTGCAATCTCTGCAATGAATGCCAAAATGGTACCTCATGGGCTATACCTTGGTCTCCAGCCCAAACAATGACATCTTGCTGTTAATTAAAGCTGCGTAACACTGCAGGGTTTCCACCAGGGAAAGGAGCAACTGAAGTCTTCTTCAGTATCCTTTCTTAAATTGATGGTGATTCCAGGAATAACTTCAGACACGAAAAACATGGTTGAGTGAGAATGGTGCACAGAAGGACGGAAAGGCAGCTGGAAAGCATGTCTTTCTTCTAATCCCTACACATTCAACTCACATGTCTTAAACAGGGTATTGTCCTTCTTCCTTGACTGAGCCAGAGGACCAGAGGACCTCAGTCCCACCCTTGCTTTTCCCTTTATAGGAAACTGAGGCTGAGGTCGCTCAGCATAAAACTGTCTCCCATTTTACATGGAGCGGTGTGTACATGTCAATCCCAAACTCCCTAACTACCTCTTCCCTCCACCCTTCCCCTTGGTAACCATAAATTCATTCTTTAAATATGTGAGTCTGTTTCTGTTTTGTAAATAAGTTCATTTGTATGATTTCTTTTTAGATTCTGCATATAAGTGATATCATACGATATTTCTTTCTCTGTCTGATTTACTTCACTCAGTATGACTGTATTTAAAATGGGTAACCAACAAGGACCTACTGTATAGCACAGGAAACTCTGCTCAATATTATGTAACAACCTAAATGGGAAAAGAATTTGAAAAAGAACAGAATAGCAGTGTGATAATAGTAAGAAATATAAACTGAATTACCATAAAAAAAAAAAAACTTAAGGTCTCCCAATTGTTACAACAGTGCTCTTGCTTTTACCCCACTTAACAGAAACATGTGAGCTCTTGTAGGGACAAAGGCAAAGAAAGAAAGAAAGAAAATATTTTTGACCAAAACTTTCTTAAATATTTTCTCTAGAAAAAGTATTGAAATTGCAATACTTACCACTTACAGCTTCTAAGAATTGCCACATTCAAAAAACTGAGACCAGGGTGCATGATTATCTAATGTAAAAGGGGGCTAAATATTGTTAGATTCCAAATTTTGCTTTAGAATCAGGGACCTCTGATTGTCTCAGCTGAGCAGTGGTGGGTCACGGTTTCAAACAAAAAGCACTTTCACTCCCTCATCTCAAGAAGGAACGCTTGCGGCTAGTGGTTACTCATTCCCACAAAGCCAGATACACAGATGATTTTTGTGTATCTGTCAAAGAAGAGGTGAAGTCTAGCCAATACTACACGTTTACATTTCTCTTTAATGATGTATGTGGCTTGCATTAATATGGAAATAGATGCAGCCCTAAGGCACTTTTGAAGTTGTCAGGGCTGTTCTCATGTGACAAAGTTTTCATGTCTCCCTTCATTGTACAGCGCTCCCTTGATTTTAAAATCTGTGCTTACCTGATGTATTGTAATTATGGGATCAAAAATGACAGGATGATGCTATTCCAAAGTTAAAATGAATGATAATAATACCTTAGGTTTATATAGTGTCTTTCTTCTAAAAAAGTAAAAGAGTTGTTGCATATATTATCTCATGTATCCTCTCGACACCCCTGTGAGGTATGATAAGCCCCATCTTACAGATGGACGACCAGAGCAGGTAGGTTACCTGACTCATCCATGGTCAGCCGAATGCTCTGGCCACTGAATCACACCAGTAGGAAACATTAAAGGCCCATGTTCACTGCTGAACTGCCTTAGCATTTCACATATTTCACCTGGAGCACGAATCATTTTGTCCCTCCAGTTATGGCTATCACTACGAGGTCTAATCTCTTCCACTAGGTCTTTGATAATCAGATAATTTCTTTCCTTTCTTCTTCCCTACCCCTCCTGCCTTTCCTTTGCCCCATAAACATTATCCATCAGCTTGGCATTCTGTTAGATTCCACAGAGTTAAGGAGGGCTAAATCGTTCTTTCTGCCCTTTGGGAGCTCACAGCCTGGTGAGAACCAGAGAAGCAAGTCAGGCAATTATCACACAGGAGGATTAACGTACTCAGGATGTTTCCCAAGACAGGAGGCTTAGCAATGTCTGGTGAGACAGAGGACTAATCCAGGAACACCTTTAAAGACAAGGACCCTATTTAATCCTATAAGTTTTCCACACCTACCTAGTGACATTCGTATACAGTAAAATATTGAAATTCATATTCTAAATCAAGCTCACGACTGTTTAAGAAAATCGGTTCTGTCTCCTACCTTGGCAAGTATACCTTTATAATCTAGAAGCCTGACTCCTTTGAGTTCTAAACTGGCGGGGCAAGGAGAGCAGGCCGCTGCCCCAACTTGTGGCACTCAGACTGCTTTCCTTCCCCTTTCTTCTCATCCCAGACTCTGGCTGCACCTTGTGGAGCTCATGGCCATTCGTGTGGAGACCCCAGTTCTATGCAAACACCTTGCAAACATCAACCAGTGGTTTACAGAGGCATGCATGGGGGTGTGTTCTGCCTCAGGAGGATGGACCCTGTGAAGAAGCTCACGCCAGCCCTGAAAGTGGGCTTGGGGCCATTGAGAAGGGGATTCGGGAGTTCTGGTTACCTGGAGCATGTTCTAGAAGAAGGGTGGCCTCTGGATGGGCATATCCGCTTGGCCTCATGGACACTTTACTCCATGGGAAGGGGTAGAGCTGAAGGAAGACCAGAGCAGAGCCTCGGGCAAGGACCCCTCTTGCCAGACTCTAAGAACCGTACCCTTGAATGTGTACTTCAGAGAGCAACACAATGGGTCTTGTCACAAGCTGGAAATGCCTTTGAAGTCTTTAGCTTCATTTTAAGAAGTCACACAAAATTTCTTTCTCCCCAACCCACCTTAATACATAGCAGATCAAGTTTTCATTTGCTTAGACCAAGACCCTTATAGCCATCCTTGACTCTAACACCCCGTGGGCATCGCCAAATCCTGACAAAGCTATCCAGACTCTAACCTCTTCTCACCACTCCCACTGCTACTGCCATGGTCTAGGCGATCATCATTTCTTGTCCAGAATTTTACAAGAGCCTCCCAACTGGTTTTCCTACCCCAGCCTTGTCTCCACCCTTGTACCCCTTACTGTCTACCCACAGCATAACACCCAGACGGAGCCTTCTAAAATCCAAGTCAGATCAAGTCATTCTTCTGCTTAATATCTTAATAGATTTCCAACCCATTCAGCATGAAAGCCGAATTCTGCCCTCCTCCCCTCCCACATCATCTTTTACTGTTTTTCCCCTCAGTCACTCAACTCCCACCACGTTAGCAACCCTGGAACCCACGAAGCACACCTCCACCTCAGGGACCTCTTTCTTACTGTTCCCCCTGCTTAGAATACTCTTTTCTAAGATATTTGATCACCTCATCCCTCATTTCTTTCAGGTCCCTGCTTAAAATCACCTTTCCTGACGATCATATTCCTGATTCCCACCATGACCTTATTCTCATCCTATCTCATTTCTTCCACTGCACTTATCACAGAAAGCATATACCATAAACACATCTTTGTTTTCATGTACATCTCACCACCCACACATTCAGAATGTAATCTCTACGAGGCTAGACACTTTTCTCTATCAGAGCCTAGGACCATGTGAGCACGTAGTAGTCCCTGAATAAAATATTGTATGAATAAATTCATTCCACAATTCAGTTCTGCACTTATCCATTATTGTTTTAGGATTAATTTTTTTTAATTCTTTAAGTTAAAACGTAAGTGAAATGAGTCTGTGATATTGCTACTGGCTGGCATATTACCTCAAATCTCCAGATTAAAAGTGATGAAAGCCAGTGCTCAGTAAAAGTTTACTTTATAGAGGAAAGAAGTGTATTCACATTAGGGTGAATCTTGGCATATTGTCTATGGTTGTGAACCCAATCACAGCCCATCTCCTATTCTCTTGGGTGTTATGTCAGCAAAAGTTGATTGGGCCTCTTACAATGGATTTAAGTACTGCAGTGAGCTTCCTCAGAGTAGCATGGGATCCTCTCTCCCTGGCTCTTGCCTTTGCTATATTTATATGCCCTTGGTTATTTGTTACTTTGAAATGTTATCTAATTATGCCCTCCTAACATAACTAATTTCCATAAACCACACATAAAACCCTAGTCATTATTGTAGTCAAATTTTGCCTCAACAAATTGTAACCTCATCAAGGTCAACAGCTGTATCTTTTTTTTTTTTAGCTCTTTTAGCTCGTTTTCCTTTTAGCTCTCACCTCACACACCTCACATCAGTTCTTTTCCCAACATGATACCACATGAGGCATGGGTGTGTAAGCCGTTGCTCAAGAAGTTAAAGTCACATTAAAAAAAAGAAACTATCTTTTGAAGTTTGAGACTTCAGGGAAGGCTTAGCTCCAAAGCAAGTGCTCAAGTATTTCTTCCTATGATCGTTGATATCCTCTAAGCAAAGTCCTTATAAAATCTTACAGTTAATCCTCCTTATTATTTTGATAATTATCATGGGTTGATAAATTTAGATCACTGAAAGCAGAGAAATGCAGACTACCCACACCTTTATTAATTTCTTTTTCTAAATTGATATATATTTATTACGGAAAACTTTGACAACATAAACAGGTGAAAGGAAAAAAAATAAAAGCATTCATGGGGATGACCATCATCGGCATTTTGGTTTGTGTCCTTTGTTTGATCATAATGTATTTACTTCTTTGCTCCTGATTTCAATTTTTTAAACTTATTTACACAAGTAATACACCATCGTCACTTTAGAGAATTTAAATACAGAGAAACAAAAAGAAGGGTGCCATCACTGATAATCTCACCATCCAGAGATTCCCACTGTTAATATTTTAGGAAATATCTCTTTATAATTGCACCTATACATATACTCACTCATGAAAATTATAGAGTACCTATTTTGTTTCTACTAAAATATAACATATAATACTCTACAAACCTACTTTCATCACTTACTAAGTCATACCATTAAATATTTTTTACATCATCATGATTTTCAGACTCTATTTTCCCATTATACGAATGTATCAGAACCTACTTTTTTGTTCCCCGGTATTGAACATATCTGTTGTTTCCTATATTTTTTTTCTATTTAAAGTGGGCATGCATGCAAGAAAGCATTTTTTCACATTTATGAAATTTGTGGATGTGGAATAGCTGAGGAAAGAGACAGCAATCTTCTCTGGTCTTTCCTCTCTCTCTTTCTTTTTTAGCTTTCTTATATTTTCTTGGTCATGTCTCTACACAGAGCATGAACATCTCCTATTGAATCCTTTTCTCTGTAGGATATTTACCACATATAAGGCATATATACTTGATTGAGTCCTGCTATTCATCAGGCAAACATAACATCATATGAAACATGGTTTTAGTTGGATGCACGCTTTTGTTGTTCAACACACAAGAGCAGTCTTGCCAAATCAAGTGACATCACCAACTTCCCAGATTCCAGGTACCCTGACATGCAGTCATGTTAACTCCAAGACTGTTTGGATTAAATTTATGAGAAGTACTTTGTACTGGTATCATATGCTACAGACTTTCTTCAACCCACATGAATTCAATATTGTGACCATTATTACCAAAAAATAACTGCTAACTCATATTGTAGTTAATTTGCCAAGTCTCACACACGCATAAGTAAATATACTTGGAATTTTAACCTTTTATCTCTCTTTGCAAGCCAATAGGAGTCCTAAGCAAAGAAACCCAAAGCAATAGTTCCTTCCAAACACATTATAGGAAAAAAAGGGGGAAAAATCAGTAAGACTCCACACTGTACCTGAGTGCAGGTGAGATGTGTTGAGGTTGATAATATGTGGTGTCATTTTCTGGACCATTAAAAATCCTGTCAGCTCTGGAATGAAATGCTGCAGTGATTTACCAGCAGAGGACATAACATTGTGCTATCATTTAGAAAGAGAAATGAGAAGCACAGGTATTGAACTGAACATTTTTTTAAGTTTATCACCTTAAAAATAAGATATTCTGTTCAGGAGAAAACCTGTAAATTTATTCTCACTGATCAAATTCTTCATCTAAGTTGTTTTGATTTAAACGGCAAACTAAGCTTTGAGGGAATAAACAAGTGAATGAGAGAAAAGCTTTTACCAACAGAGACAAGGGAATGCCTGGTAACAAACTGCAAACTCTTTGAGATAGGTTTTCAAAGCCATTTAAGAGGTTTAATTTTTTTTTTTCTGTTCTTAAGACTTCATTCACCTCTAGACTGAACCAGAGTAAGATGACACCAGAACAATCAATTTTTTTTTCTATTTCACATAAGCTTCTCTATATGACCCAGAAGTAGCAAAGCCTCAGGAATAGCAGGCACCTATCTGTGACCCATTCAAACAAGTTAAAGCAAAGAGCACATCTTTCTATCGTGATCTCTTTTTTGTGTGTGGTAATACAGGTGTCTGTATGTGGTCTAAGCAAGAGAGAATAAAATAGACTTTGAAGTCTTTTTCTTATCATAAAATGGTTCACTTTTATTTTCATCATAATGAATCAGAAACATTCATTATTTTTAACAAAAGATGATGAAAAATTTTGTAAAGATCATCTATAAATGTCTACAAATGGAATCAATATCTATCCATAAATCATTTGCAGAATCTGAAACTTTTCATGATCAGAAAACATAGTCAGATATATTTTGTCATAACTGCGGATGCTCCATTTAGGGTTAAAACAAGATTTTTGAAGTTTATATTAATTGTTTCTGCAGGACTGGCAAATTGGAGAGTAGCTGGTAGAGAACATGCTATATGAAAGACATTTGATGTTTCAGATCTATGAACACCTAGGTGGAATAGGATAGCTGAAGATCTGTAAGGTGAAAGAAGGAGTGAATTTATTTTGTGTTGTTCCAGAAAAAAAAAAAAAAATTAATGCGCCAGAGAAGGCAAAGTCCCCAGAAGAATGCCTGGCACAAAAGCTGAAAATGCAATTTCAGAGCACGGCTTAGCCCTGACTTTATAAGTGTCCCTCTACTCAACAGCACATGGTCCAGAGATACACACCTGCTGAATGATACTAACTTGGAGCCCAGGTTTACATAAGATGACCCTGCTTTCTTGGCTCCCACCAATTGTGCCAGGGGCCACATGTCTCAGATTCCCTTTCTCAAAAACCCAAAGAAAGAAAATGTAGTCAAATGGTTGAGGACAGTGGAACTGGCTACAAGACCAGAGTTGGCTTAATGGCAAGTCATCGTTACTGGAGCTTGTCGGATGAACCCAATCTGTAAAAACAAGAAAGAAGCAAACGTTTAGGAAGAAGAGATAAGAGAATGAAAGCCAGAGAAAGTGACGGAGACAAAAACAACTGATGACGTTCTAGTTTTTAAAGTCCAGAATCAGGTTAGCTGAGCTGATCCTGTATCGTTTTAAGAACCCCTGCTCACCCCGACTCTTTTGTAAACTACCTTGTGTAGTTTTTCTAGTCCTTCACACAAAAACATCTTAAATCCAATAACTCAAAGCCACTCTTTCCTTCTGCCTGTCCTTCAGATGCTAAAACCAGGACAAATGAGTATAAGTTACAGGGAAATGGATCTCATTTAATGATGAAAACTGTCCAGACTCTGAATGGACGGCTTCTGAAGTGTCCAAGCAGGTTTTATAATCCCCCCTTGCTATCACAAATCATGCCACTGGAGTTGCTTACGTTTGTTTTGTTTTGTTCCATTTACAATCTTTGTTTATAGTCAGAGAAGGGGTTAAGGTTTAGGAAACAAAAGCAAGTCCCTAATTTTGTCTGCACTGTAACCCTCACTAGTTGCCCCCAATCACACCAATAATCGCTTGGTTTACATGAGGTTTATTGAGGAAATGACTGTACACAAAAGCTGACCTTGTGAAGTTTTCTAAACCTCTCAAAGCCTCAATTTTTTCATCTATATATTAGGTTCACAGTCCCTTTCTGAAATCTTTGGGCCAGAGGTATTTCAGATCTCAGAACTTTAAGATGGTAGATAGTTCATGAGGTTCACATACTGTATTTTATGTAGATACCTCACGGAGGTTTATGCAAACACCCTCTAATTACGCCATGTCTGCAGTGAAACATTTGGATATTCACACCAACTGGGATAAAAGACCATAAGTAAGCTTCACACCAATTCAGGTCAGATTTTGCTATCTAGTGAGTTGGCCACAGACCCAATAAAACCCTTCTATGCTTCAGAGCTTTTTGGATTTCAGGACTGTGGATGGGGCTTGTGACCTACAGTGCTTACCTCCTAGGGGTGTTGTAAGAACGAAATATGACCATATCTATAAAGCAGTGGGAACAGCCTGTGTGTCTATTGCCACCATTCGGTTATGGTGGTTTCTGTCTCTTTTTTCTTCCCCTTCAACCTTGAGTGTCAGCTCCAGCTCAGCCAAGCTCACGCTTTGTGAGAGTCTTCAAAGTCAGCTCCATAATTAGCTGACAATTTCTTTTTGTTCAGAGGGTGTTTGGCATGTAGCGAGTGTTCTATGTTAACTACCACCACAACAATTCCCACCACTGCTAGTGGTATCATTATTGTCTTTCTACCCCAGATGCCAAATTCATAGCTATGATTTCTTTCTTTTTCATGGGGATTTTGCATCCTGAGTGACATTTTTACTGTCAACAGAAAAGCATAGATAAATGAAAGATCTGGGAACAGTAAACAAATAGCTTTTTTTTTTTTTACAAATAGCTTTTTTATAAGGGAAAGGATAGGTAAAACGTGACATACATCCAAGTTTGCCTTCAAGGCCATCCTTATCTTGGCTGTCAATACACCATCAGGTTCTAACGAATTAAAGAAAGAGCACTAAAACTTGGCCATTTGGGTCACAGACTTTGTTAAACTAAACCACACACATGCATACCCTTAAAAGAGCTATTTGAGCAATTTTAACTCCTATGCTATTACTTCTAAGATGTTTTAAGACTGAAAAACAATCAAAACTCTTGCAGGGAGGGCTCTCCTTTCTTTCTTATCTTAGCAGTTTCTTATACTTTGGAAAATGCTGCACTTAAAAGTCCAAAACACTTTTGATGTGCAAAAGAGGTAAAAAGTACCGTCAGCATTGATTCAATCTTTCCCTCTCAGCTAAGATGACCTACAGGGCTGGGAGTTTCTATGTGCTGTCCTTTCAACCATTTCACATTGTTGGAATTCTGATAGAAATTTCATTTTTCTACCTGCCCCCTCCCTCAGAACTAATTGCGAACTTCTGCTCTTTGACAGTCATAACTGACCCCAAATGTAACCTTTATGAGCATAAGGTGGTCCAGCAGAGGCTAGTTAGAGAATTTAAAACAGAGAGAGAAACAGAGAGTTAAATACTTCATAAACACCAGCAAGAGTTACTGAGAGAACTCCAGATCAGCAGAAAGTCTCAAGAACACGGTCACAGACAGTTGTCCATGGAGGCAAGGCCAAACCTTCCTGTGCCAGAAAGGCCTAATCTGTTGCATATGAACAAAAAAGTATCTAAGAGCCAACTGATTGAATCTCATTAATGGTTAACACCCCCTCCAAAGCACTGTTGTGATAGGTCTTCCACAAATTTGCTTCTAAATAAAAAGAATAATCAAATTTAGAATTAGGCAAATTGCTTTAGCCCGCTATTTAAAAATGGCACAAATAATCAAATTAGCTAAATTTATCAGGAGTAAATGTGAATGAACTCAGAAATTGAATTTGGGGACTAGCCCTGGTGCAGTCTCTACATCATGTCAGAGAGCAAAGCTAGATAAAAATTCTTTTTCTTTCCAGAGCCTGAAAATACAGAAAACAAAACAGAGGATGATGTCCAAATAAAAATGACTGAGTTTCTTCCCACACCATCACATGACAGAGTCAGTGATACCTATTGGAATCAACAAACCCATTTCATAGTGTGTAAGTGTCTATGCATGTCCTACAATTACTGACGGAGTTGGGCTTCTCAGCCTGGCCAACAGATCCTTTTAGTATTTAGGAAGCATTTTGAACTTTTAGAAAGAATTCCCTAATTTTCCACCGCTGGTCCACACTTATGGTTTAGAGTTTTGTTCAGTTATGATCGCCCAGGATAAGCAGTTAGCATTTAGTTTTGAAGGAGGGGTAAGTGGAAGAAGGAAGACATTTCAGAGGCTGGATGAGGAGAGCTGTTGCCTCCTTTCATGTGTACAAAATAGTTGTTCTTAGTATTACTGGCATCGTCTTCTGTGCCCACACCAGTGTCATTTAGGTAACAGGCAAAGAGAACTGACTTTAGGCCTGATGCTTGATACGTGTATCATCACTAAACCCACCCAGCTCCCTGGAGTCACTATTATTGCCCCACTTTACAGATGAGGAGACTGAGGCCCCAGAGATGTTAGATCACTTACCCAGTGTCATTCAGCTAATATATATGATGAAAGTAAGGCTCATACCATTATTTCTCTGAGTTTGAAGACTGCCTATTATTAAAAGTTGCTCAACAAATACTTATTTAAATGGTTATATTTTACTTAAAGAAAATAGTCTAGTTTTCACTTCTGATAACAGCAATGATAACTACTCACTCTCTACTTTCAAGTCCAGTTTTTCTACACTACTTTCATTTCACAGCAATCCGGGGTGTTGGTAGTAGGGACAGTTACCATTCTCATTTTACAAATGAAGAGGCAGAGACCCAGTGAATTTAAGTAACATACCTAAAATCACACATTTATAAGTAAACATGCACCTCGAGCCCAGGTTTGTGAACTCAAATCCTAAGGTTTGTACTCTACTGCCTCCTCTATCCAAGGACAATAAAAACAGAATAAAGAACCATAGTCTACTTTCTGACCTCTGATGTCTAACTATGGCCAGGTCTCTAAGACTGTGTTTACTTAGAGAAAAATAGTTCTGTGGCAAATGGCTGATCACTTAATTCAAATTAACAGGAGGAGATCAACTATTCCGTGGTCTCAGTGCTGATTTGACACAAAGTAGATATCATTTGGGCCTTCTTGCAGGACCCCTTGGCATAATCCTCCTAGAGATGAAAAACACGGCGGTTGTAAATTACCCTCTTGGTTTATTTCATAAAGCCTCTGGGTTACAATTTAATCCCACCTTTGCTCAGCCCCTCAGGGGTAATGGGTTGCTTTCCTAATTTACAGGGAAAGTGTTAAACCTCGTTTTTCTTAAGCCACAAGACCAAAGCCATCAGAAGCAGAGACAAGAGGGATCTGACAAGGCCAGGTGGCAATCACACGTCCTTCTCCCCTGAACCTGCCTGAATGTTTATGTGGGATCCGGAAAGGACAAGATGCCCTTCCCCCTGTGAAGTCTCTACTAATCACAGAAGCAGATTTCAAATAATCTCTTCAATTTTGCTCCTCTGGGCTGCTTGGCTTTGTAAACTGTCAGCAAAGCTGTCAATGTGGGAAGCTAGATCTTGCAGTCTCTCTGGGTGGATGCTACTCGAATTATGTCTGTGTGATGGCAGACACAGAGGCCAGAGCAAGAAGAGCTAACTGCGTCCTTGCAATAGTACTGAATTCCCAGGGCTAATTAGGCCTTCATGTTCTTTTGTAACAGTAGGGAAAAAATAGCTACTTGAAGATTCCATTAGAAGCTGCACGCTTTCGAGGTGCGTGAAATTGCCCAGGTATTGCTGCCGGTAAAAGGAAACCTTCCTCTTTGACTTGAGATCATTAGGTTTCTGTTTTACTGCAGATCATCTGCTGTTCTTATCTCCAACCAGAGATCGAGGGAAGCCCTTTCATCAGCCCCCGGGACAGCATTGTCTGCCACGATTGTTGATCAAGCCAGGTCAGGAAGCCAGTGCTGCAGAGCAAGGAGTAGGAGAGAGAGAAGCAAAATAGTAGCTGCTTTGTGGGGAATCCATACTATGTGCCTGGCCCAGGTGAAAAGGACAAGGTCTCTGATTTCACTTTGTCTTTCCAACAACCTTGTGGAAGAGATATGACTATTAGCCCAATTTTACAGGTTCAGAAAACTGAGACTTGCCCATCATCAGAGTAAGGGGTGAAAAAAATCATTTGAATGTTTTATAAAGAGTCAGATAAAAGGGAGCCTGCAGGTACAAAATTTTCTTAGTTAATGTGAAGGCTCATTCTTTGAAGTGTAAATTCGCCACAAAGGAACCAAACATTCCTTTTATTTCACAATATTTTAGGTAGAATCATTTTATTTTCTACATTAGACTTCATTTATCTTAAAATCCATCTTTAATAGAACAGATAAAATATATACAGAAGAAATGACTTAAAAACTGGCACTGATTATCCTGACTGGTTCGGCACCATAAATAAATATATAGCAGGTCAACATAGTTACAAAATATCAAATCTGTATGCATTCAGTCAAATGTCATTCAGCAAGTATTTGAGTGGCTACTAAGTGCCAAACCCATGTGAAATGGTAGGGATTCATTGGTAAGAAGATAACTTCCTTTTTTTTTCATAGAGCTTATAGAGGAAAAAATACATTAAAAATGTATCATTATGTATAAGTAATTTGGTGTTTCTAAAGCTGACAAGTGAAATGAAAAACAAGACCCTGGTGGTCAATTTTTATATTACAAACTTTCATTTAAAAGAGCACAAGTGGGGTGGGAGGAATTGGGAGACTGGGATTGAAACATATACATTATTGATACTATATATAAAATAGACAACTGATGGGAACATACTGTATAGCACAGGGAACTCTACCTAATGCACTGTGGTAACCTAAATGGGAGGGAAGTCCAAAAGGGAGGGGATATCTGTGTGTGTATGGTTGATTCATTTTGTTGTGCAGTGGGGGCTAACACAACATTGTGAAACAACCATACTCCAATAAAACTTAATTTTAAAAAAATTTAAAAAAACAAAAGAGTGCAAAAATGTGAATTATACAAAATAATTGCATAAAAACAATTTATCAGAAAAAAAGTGAAAACTCATTATGACCCTTAAGAAGTAGTTATTAAAAAGAATTCATGAGAAAATGAAAAGTAGAAAAGAAAGTAATAGATAATATGATGAGCAATAATAAATATGTAGCATCCAAAAAAATTTTTGATGAGCTTCATAACCATATGTCAGACTCTTCGCTCTTGTGTCTTATTAGAAGCCAAAACAGGATGAAGAACAAACATTTCGTTGTGCGTATGTTATGTGTACACTTGACTATATCTCTGTAGAAAATACCTTTTAGCAGATGATGTTTTTCTGATGCAGTTTGGGTTTGGCAACGAAGGACATAGTTCAGTTATTTCGTACGTTTGAAGGAAAAGGTTTAGGAAAAAGAAATATAAACCAAGCAGTTTCCATTACCCATAGAGATAAACCAAAAGCACAGATACAATGTTCTTCAACTGCTTAATGGATTTTGAATCATTTTACAAAGACCTCACTGAGCATACCTCGATTCAGAAGAATAACCATGAGACCTCCATTTAGAACTATAATTAAATGTCATTTGGGGACTAATAACCACGCTCACGGCATTATCTGAGTTGATGACAATGGGGAAGGGATGAGGTTGCGCAGTTCAGCTTCTGGTCAGAAATGCCAGCTGATCATTATACTCCAGTAAATTTCATGCATCAATGTATTTATTGCTATTATAAACTGAAAATATGAAGGGAAGAAAAAGTAAAGATCTATTGATTGCATGATGGGCCTTGTAGGTTCATTGTGATATCCTTTATTCCTTGATAACAAATGTGCCATCCTGTTTTACCCAATCAAACATGTTTACCTCTATTTCTACCCTTCCCTTTTGGGAAGACGACCATGAAAAAAGCATACAAAAAATTTTGTATCCACGTATGAAGGTATAATTTTTGTCTTGGGACAGTGGTCAGGCCCCGAATCCCTCCCATTGTGGAGAGCTGGGGCCGTTTAAGGCTTGGGGTCTAGATCTTGAGAGGTTCAGGCATTTTCGCTGTCCTGATTTCCCTGCAAAAGATGGGAATTCTCAGCCAGCTCTTGAGATAACAAATTGTTTAGCTACACTAGGTCTAGAAATGCTCCTCTTTGGGGAGAAAATTTTTGAGATAGCTTTACAATTCCTTTGCTTTACTTTTAGATTCTCAGAAAAGAAACACACAGAAAATCAGAACTTGCCTTTAATCTTTTTTGGTACATTTTGGGCTCAAGGGCTTTAGCTGGAACTGAGGATCCACTGTTTCTCCAGTGGTCTATCCAGAAATCAGAAATGGGAATCCATGGCAGGAAAATCACTACAGAAATAGGAATAAACTTGAGGTTGGAAAAGCATTTGAGGACATTATGTAAAAGAAGCCAAAAAAAAAAAAATCACTGTGCTTATTTATGAAGAAATGAAGCAAGAAAGCATAGATTTAGGTGGCTGTGAGGCCAGAGGAAAAAAGTGACTTTGGTGTAAATCGGAAGAAGTTGAGGAAGTTAGAGCATAAAGGACGTGGGAGGATTCAAGCAGCTCAGCAGGTGCCACCTGGCTTTGCAAGACCTATTTTGGCAAATCTGGCGTATGTGGCCATGCGTCAGAGTGGCCTTTGTTGGGAGTCCTATATTTACCAGGTAAGTGACCAGATGTCTTTGCCAATGTGTAATAATTTCTGGGGAAGGGATTTAAAAATTCAGGCCGTACCATCCAAAATAGGAAACCAACTCTTCTTGCTTTAAGGAAATTTATAGACAATTCAAGATAAGCCATCTGTGCAATAAGAAATACACATCCTACAGATGGTGAGAATTATAGGACACATGATATTGTTAATAACAGCAACATTTTCAGATGTATGAGACCTATATGTGCATATGTTTATCTGGTCTGTTACGGTGGTATTTTTATTTACACACCACAGTTTGACTCCATCTCTGAAAAGGTGCTAGACACATAGTAGGCTATCGATAATTCTGGAAGGAACGCAAGAAAGAGGGAAGAAAGGAAGGAAGGAAGGAAGAAGCTTTAGGATTATCTTGGAGTGGAGTATTTGTTACGTGTATTAACAGAAATTAAATATAATATAATAGACCACATAACTGAGTGAATTTGGGGCTGAGTGTCATTTGATGGAGGAAAGGAAGTAGAGGTAGATGATTATTTTTGTAGCATGACCTCTCCTCCCTTCAACATGTGACTCTATGATATTTACCTGCTCTCCCAGTACCATGGGGTCAAAAGTGGGCCGAGATGAGGTTGCCGATCTAGACCCTTCCAGGGTGGGCGTGAGCAGGAACCAGGAGCCGTCATGGATCCTGAGACCGCAGTCACCTGAACTCATGCAAAAGAGGTGCCAGCTCCTTCCTCCCTCTGTGGCTGCCTCCCTCTGTGTGTGTGTGTGTGTGTGTGTGTGTGTGTGTGTCTGGTAATTTTGATTAGTTTGATACCATAGTTTGATCAGTTTTGTTTTAATCCCATGTGGTGTGCTGGAGCCAGCTTGTATGACCCCTTAAATTTTCAGGAAATTTGTGAACCAGTTGTTGGACACAGCAAACCTAATTAATAAAATTAAACTATATAAACTTGCAATTAAATAGACTATATAAAAAAGAAAGGTAAAATATACTCAAACTTGTTACTTCCAATTACTTTACTGCGTTGTCTTATGATCTAGGCCCTTGAGGTTCTTTACTCCTGTTGTATCTGCATGGGGAAAAACTAAAATGATATACTGCTGTGACTATCTTCCCAAATCCACATCAAGTGAGATCACATGGGTAGCTTGAAACTGGCCGTGGTAGCAGTATTTACTCAACAGAAATCGGCAAATGCTGCAAGTCAGGGCTTCTTTTGCAGGGTGGGGAGGATGGTGGTTAAAATTTTACTAACACACATACATCTCGTTTTTCATTTTGTCGGTATGTATTACTCCCTAACTTCTGGAACTGAATCCTGCTTCTTTTGGAAGAAACATGCTTTCCCTCCATAAGTAGTTTGAGTAAGACTTCCAATTATATGCTCCCGTTCCTTGATCACAGATACAGGAATATCATACAGGTTTGGCCAGTCAAAATGACCCTCCCCGCTGACCATAGTGATAAGCCCAGGGATGAGCATGTGACCTAGTCCAAACCAATCAGTCCTTCCCTGAGATTTTCTGGACAGATCCTGGGAAAATGAAGGCTTCCCCTTTCCCTCTGGAGTAGCTAACCTGGGGTAATGTAAGCCTAAGGCTACCTGTGGCCATGCCTCCCCCAATATCCACATCGCATGTAGGAAATCCTGAGACCAGCCGCAGCAAGCAGCAAACCCCTGAGACAGAGGACACCCCGGTAATATCATCTGAGTCCTTGTGTTCAGACATGCCTGTTCATCCATATTCTTCCCAGTTCATGTAAACCAACAAACTCCAATTTTTGCTTAAGTTGTTTTGAGTTGGGTTTCTGTTACTTGCAACTAAAAAGTCCTAACTAATACAATTGATTTGGGCTTAATCTATTTATTTTCTCTTGTTACCTCTGTTTCCTTGGTTCATCAGTTGTATGTATGTATGAGTTATATGTTGATACTTTAAAACTGATCTAGAGAAAAAAGCCCTCCTAGGAAACCAGATGCAGTAATTCAGGAAATCCATAAATCTCTCTTAACCAGTACTTCCAAGGCTTTGCTGCTGCCATGGGGATTGGGGTAATAAAATGCAGAGGTTTATCACCTTCGAACTCAAACTCTGCCAAGAAGAAACAAGGTTCCAACACTATGATTCATTAGTATCACTCCAGCAGAAGAGCTGTAATGGTGGGAATATGTCTTGAAATGAAATCATAATGAAAGAACCGGTAGGTTTGCTGTCTTGATTAAATTATAGAAGCTGACAGCAGAACTATGATTAATTGGTATAAGAAAAAAAAGGGAAATTGAATAAAGGAAAAGAGAAACAGAGAAAAGAAAACTGGGGGAAAAAAGGACCAGAAACTAGTTTAGTTCCTTGTGCCCTTATCGTATCCAAATGTCCCTCTTCAAAGAATAGTGCCACACTGGGACTCAGTGTTGCTTGCTTCTGTTGGTAGTTCAGGCATTTACTAGAGGGTGTAGCCATATGAACCTTGGGGAAATCCAAAAATTAAGTGGACAAAATGTCCCTTTTTATGATTTTCAGAAGCCTCTTTGCCCAGCCACACTGATGCTTCCTGAAAAAGTGATGTGACATGGTTTGGGGGGCAGTGATGGAAATTATGCATAGGCTCAAGCATATAGACTTGTAACAGATGCATCCTTTGTTCAGTGCCAGTGGCATTTGCTCGTACAAGCAGTGGCACCTGCCACTGATGGGAGCAACAGTACTGTCTTCAGACTAGTTTCGCACTGTGATCTTAGACATTAGACTTCACTGCATAATCTCCAGACCTTCAGACGTCTCAGAGATTCTGTGAGCTGGTCAATATACATTGAATATTATTTTTTTCAACTGAAATCAGTCAGAATCATTTTGTTGATTATACTTCAGCATCTTGATTGACTCAATGAGGCAACACAGCACCAAGGTCATGGTTAGAGGGGTAGTGATAAGCATTAAGTCCCATGTGAGGGGTGAGGTTCAAATGGAAGAGTAGGAAAATCGTCAGAAGTCAGGGTGTGTGTGTGTGTGTGTGTGTGTGTGTGTGTGTGTGTGTGTGGACGGTGTCTGGGTGTGCGTGTTGGCCATGAATGCTCTATTGAAATCCCACCTGCTGGAGGGAGTGGGTCCAATGGCTCAAAACTCTGGGTCACACCAGAAACACAAGATGCTCAGACTTTTCCAGACAATAGAAATTAGAAAGTGGGAAGGAAGGTTTCATAATGAATATGGTAATTTTCCCCAGAATTGGTATTTTAGCTGGAAATATTTAATTGTGGTAATACATCTGTTGAACTTTAAATGAGGCAGATAATAGGGTATAAAAGGTCATATTACTCATCACTTACAGCCTCTGTTCCAAAACACATTGCTCAGAGCAAACTGTTCTACAAGATATGACTGTATGTCTCCTATCTCAGAAGGTAAAAATATAAATAATTTGCATTTTTGTGAAATGACCATTTCCTAGGAAAACATCCTCTCATTTTTCTCTCTCCTTGGATTATTTAAATGTGAATTACTATCATAAAACAGAAATCATTTACCTAATTTTTTCTCATTAATATTTAGCATTTAATAGCACTTTCATATCAGATAATGCTTTTTCCAGTCATTTATTTCTAGTTAATTGTTTCTGTTTACCATACTTCTGCATGAGGTATGGTTTTTTTTTATGAATTGCATTTTTCCTAGGTGATCAATCATCTGGAGGCACTTCTATTTCGTCTCTGGTTAAAGGATGTTTCTACCTACCTTGAATGGACTGTGCTCATAGTTTTGTATTTTGTAAAGCAGCAGGTAATGGATGTTATGCAAATGGAACTAAGTCATCTGGCTTTAGGTACTGTGAGGCAATTGCTCCGACAGAGAGGCATTTTCTCCAGGAAAGGGAGGGACATTTGACTTGATGCCTTCTATTCTGTCCTGGGATTGTATGAGAGTGTATGGGCTGGAAAGATTGTCATGACTAAGGTATGGCAAGTTTTGGACCTGTTAGATCCTCTGAGGTCTAACCTTCGTTAGACCTTCGTCCACCCAAGGTTTATTCACCTTTGATCCTGCTCGCTTTGGGCTCCTTCCTTGTCAGAAGGATGAGATTAAGGACAACAAAACTCCCACTGACCCTGGAATACCTGCAGGTTTTATGTGAGTAAAAAAGACTCAGGGTGCTGGCACTGAGGATAAGAATCTGACGGGAGAGGAATCAGAGAATTCTTTGAGAATAATCTGGAAAAATAATTTATTTAGTAAGGCTTACTTGATTTAAAGTAATCACAGAAATATTCCCTTTCCTCTTCTTTTCTCTTCATTACCCTGTTTTACACGCTCACATGTTCTTCTACAGAATGTGAGAGTACCAAGGTAAAACAATGGCCTAGCTAAAATGTGGCTAAAACTCCAGCCCATAGAGTCCCATGTTTCACCTTGTGGGTCACATCAGACCGCCACATTTGTGGTGATGTATGAAGTATCACTTTCAGCAGTCAACTCACCATAAAGTATAAACCAAGTGTTTGTTCCCTAACACTGGCATTTGAATGAGGTTGACCATAATGAAATATTGTCAGATATATGAGCTGAAGGATTTTCTTTCCTACTTCTCATGTTCCAGGTCTATTAAATAATTGATGTTCACAACTGAATGCACAAAGGACCCATGGATATTCATGGGGTTGAACTGAAAGGCTGGGAATAGACCTTCTAAGCATATGACGACATACAATTTGGAGCCATCTAACAAGAACTTAATACTGGGAAACTGAATGATATTTTGCTAAGAATGTGACTTCACACAAACTGGTATATTTCTAAGTCATAGGCAGAGTATTGAAACAGACTTAGATCTCTGCTTTCTTTGACTGCATTTCCAACACCACTTACTCTAGGATCTATTGCAAAGGCCATCCTACCTAAATCTACTCCCAGCTTTAAGACAGGGAATCATGTGTCACATAGTTGGGGTAGTAGTAGGGGTTGAAGTAACCATTGAAGAAGTTATTTTTCAGTCTAAATGTTACCTGTGTGAATGTAAAAAAAACATGCTTTTACTCCTTCATTCACTCAATTTATATTACCAGAAACTGTCAGGAAAAGAGATACAAAGATGAATTATGAATGGTCACTCCAAAGTACAGAGATAGATAAGTAGGCAGACAGATAATAAAGAGTTAAGTGGGTAAGACAAAGGCAATCACTGACATCAATGTGGTCAGTGTAACAGGATAGGGAGGGTGGGAGGGAGACGCAAGAGGGAGGAGATATGAGGATATATGTATATGTATAGCTGATTCACTTTGTTATAAAGCAGAAACTAACACACCATTGTAAAGCAATTATACTCCAATAAAGATGTTATAAAAAAAAACAACAGGGCCTGGAGATAGGCACAGGCTACAACAAAGGCAATTTAGCATCATGGTTAATAAGGGTTTGAATTTGGTCTCAAATCCTGACTCTTCCACATACTAACTGTAGCAACTTGAGGCAACTTCCCTGACCACCCTGAGCATTACTCTCCTCACCTGTGAAAGAAAAATAATAATATTATTCACTTTTCAGAATATTTTTGAGGATTAAATTAGAACAGCTATTATGATCTTTTCAAGCATGGTCTAGGGACTCCCTGGGGTCCCTGAGATTCTTTCAGGGATCTGCAAGCTCAAAACTTTTTTCATAATAATGTTAAGAAATATTTACCTTTTAGCTCTCCTTTTATTTTTATAACAATACTAAGATGACATATGTGTTTTCCCTGTTATTCTGCCATGAGTGTACATTGGAGTTTTCAAGAGGCCACCTGACATGTGATCTCAACCGACTGAACGCAGGAGAAGATGGGAGAATCCAGATGTCTTCTATTAAGACATCAAAGAGATTTACAGAAATGTAATTTTGTGTTTTAAAAATATATTATTTTTACTAAAATATATATGGAACATGTTTATCATCATTTTATCTGAAACATTATTTTTAAATGAGTTAATTAATGGATATTTTGAAGTTTTCTCAGTTTTAGTTTATGATATTGCAAATATTTATAGATGTGACCCACATAAACATAGCTCTTTGGTGGCCTCAAGGAAGAATGTATAGGGGGCTAAAGACCAAAAAGTTTGAGAACAACTAAATTAGAACATTGTCTGACACATATAGGAACTATCTAAATGCTAACTGTTACTGTTATTGTTAATAGGAGACCTGAAAGCTAGATCCTAGTGATGGGGATTCTGCTGGGGATTCTGAGCCAGTATGGTAAAGGGAACCTGAGGATTTAATGCCTAAGTTGAGTTAAAAAGAGCTGGTCTCTTCTGTATGTCTGGATTTAAGAGGTGGTTAATAAATTAACCTAGATATTGACCATATTTGCCACATTCCATTTATCATGGTGGGGTTACAAATAGAGGTGGGATATAGTGCTGGCATTGAAGTAGCTGAGAATCTACTTGGAAAGACAAAACTTTTACATAGAAAACTCACATATAAGATTATGAAACTAGGGCTAGTATCAGCAGGCGGATGAGAAGAGGCAAAAAAGCCCAGTAAGTATAAGAAGATACATAGAAGATTATCACTGAAAGGACATGTAGTTGTCCTTTAGAGCAAACATTTTATTTTTATATTTTAAAATTACATAAGTATTTCATGAATACATTTTCTGCATATACATTTTAACAACCCTAAGTTTTTGCAGGGTAAAATGTGAAATTGAAACTTTAGCTCTCTACCCAATCATCCTCTTCCATCCTGAGACGATTGACAGAAACAGCTTAGCAAATATCTTTCCAGACTTTTTTCTATTCATTAAATATAGAGAAAATTATAATATCAAAACTTATAACACTTAACCAAATTCCACATGTGAATCTCAACCACTGGCCTAGATCAATTCATACATCTTCACAAAATCCCATAAAGCATTTGCCATTACTAGTCCTCTTTCACCAGTGGGTGTGACAGGAGAACCTGAGGCACAGAGAGACTGAGCAGCTTGCCCAAGGTCACAGAGCTGGTGTGGAACATGATACCCTTCACTTAGATAAATAGACAGAAGGATAGACATAAGAAGGTGTATAAAACCATAGTGTTTTAAAATTTTGTTTTTATATAAATGGGCTTGCATCATCATACATGTTGCTGTATTATACACTTGCTTTTTTTTCACTCAGCAGTAAGAACAGAACCTCACTTTATTTGACTTAACAGTTTCATAATTCTTCTTGTTTGGTATTTCTTTTTTCAAATTATTTTCTACCTTTTTAATTCTAGATTATGCATTCTTGATGGGGACAATATCCCCAAAAGGGCAAAATTTAGTTTTGGGGGGGTGAAAACGTTACTCTTTTTTAGGTATAAGCACTGTTAGATATACCTACAGTACTTCAACAGATATATTCTATACCTGTGATTAGGAAAAAAATATTAAAAAGGCTCCATAGGATAATGATAATATTCACAGTAGTAGTAATAATAACAACAATAATAATAACAATGGTAATAAAAAGATTGAAAGACGCTGTTCTAGATGAACTTTGGAATTAGCTTGTCAATTTTACCTGCTGATTTTTGCAAAAGAAGACTGTGGACACCAGAGAGAGGACATGACTTCACATGTCTGGGATTGCGAATCACATTGCATATTAGGAGCAGATCTGGGATGAATACCTACTCTTGCCTTTACTTCTAGATGCTTTTCACTGTTCAGCCTATTCTGATTTATCTTGACACCTTGAATATGAAATCTCTCCTAGGCTTTCCAGCAGCTCCTGTGCATTGGATAGGCCCACGTACAAGTTGCCCATAACCCTCCTTCCCTAGTCCAGGGAGGCTGCATCTGAATCTGCCTGTTGACATCCATCTTCTGGCCCATCCCTTTATTTCCCCTCTTCTTCTCCCTTTCTTGGAACTGGGACAGTAAACAACAACATTAATTGGGGCCCTCCAAATAACGGCAGAGATAAGCATGAGGCCTTCAGGTTTAGGTTTCATGCTCTACTGAAACTTACAGTAAGTTCAGAAGAGAGGAGACCTTTGGGCTCTGTTGACGAGGAAAGGCTAAGAGATTGTAGGGATTAGAGAAGATGAGTATGGCAAGGGAAAAAGAAAATGTCCATGAACAAAAGAGGAGGGGTAAAAGGTGAAGAAATGCTGAAACTGGATTCCTTATGTCTTCTTCTCTACTTTTACATAATAAAAGGTAAACAAAACAAACAAAATTTACTTTTTCATCACATTCAATCATTCCACTTTTCCACCCGTTCATACCTCCCCTGTATTTCTGCTGATCAGCAATGAAGTAAGGCTCATTATCAGACTGTCTTTTCTTTGACTCACCTTCTTTCCAACTCCCTTTGCTGCTTCTGCCTTTTTCAGGGCTGGGGAGAGGGCGAATAGCAGGACAAGGAAATAAAAGAAAAGGGGGAAAACTCTTTGACTTAGTAAGTACCATGTGTAATTCTCTCTTGGCTATTGATTACGTTAATCCTTGATGCCCACAGGGCACTCTCCCCCAGGGCTCTTAAAACTCTACCTGTGATAACCAGCCAGATGTGCCCCAGTGATCCCCACTCCTGGGATTCTCCCCTGTGTAGTCCCCTACCATATTGCACCAGGACTGCTATGGAACACAAGAGAAATGAAGTTACATCACGTCCAAGATTAGTTTATAAAACACACTACAGCTTCCGTCTTGGTCTCCTCGTCTCTCTCATGACTTGCTCCAAGGAAAGTCAGCTGCCACAACGAAGCAACCCTATGGCAAGGCCAATATACTGAGGAGCTGCAGCTGCCTTCTAACAGCTTTGTGGTTAAGGATGAATACAGAGCCTAAAGACCAGTCAAGGCTTCAGATGACTAGAGCCCCAGCTGACAACTTGAGTACAACCTCAAAGAAACCCTGAGCCTTAGAAATTTTGCAAGATGCTGCATGTTTGCTGTTTGATGCTGTTAAGTTTGGGGATAATTTGTTATGAAGCAGTAGAGAGTAATATACTTCCTCAGCTCTGGTCCCAGCAGTACATGCCTGGGGTTGCAGTCTCTTGCCAATGGTCCTTTCCTTACGAGTCTAACCTGGTTTTCCTTAGAAGTGTTCGCTTAGTCCAAAGAAAACATACATCCTTGGCCCGCCCTCTGGGAAAGTGCAGCTGGCTCTGAAGCCTTCTCTTCCTCACCTTGATGTTGCAGGGGGCAGGCACCAGACTCTGTAACCCCAGACTTCAATGAACAATAATCTTTCAAGCGTCCTCCTGTGCTCCATTTTGGGGTGGGCCTGTGTGCTAATTTTCTAGGCTGTTGTGACACATTCCCACAAATCTGATGGCCTAAAACAACAGAAACTTATTCTCTTATAGTCTGAGGGCAGAATTCTAAAATCAGGTGTCAGTAAGGCCACATTCCCTCCAAAGATTCTAGGGGAGAATCTTTCCTTTCCTCTTCCAGGTCCAGCATACCTGGCTTATGGCTACATAATTCCAATGTTTGCCTCTTTCTTCACATGGACTTCTCCTCTGTCAGTGTCATTTCCTCTTCCATCTCTTATAAGGATGCTTATTGGATTTAGGGTCCACCTGGGTTATCCAGGATGATCTCATCTCAAGAACCTTAATTACATCTACAAAGACCCTTTTCCCAAGTAAGATCACATTCACCAGTTCTGGAGGCTACCGTTCAACTATAGTGTGTGAGTTCCTTTACCCCAGCAGTCACCAGGTGGTAAGGAAAAAATATGATTATTCCTGGATTTCCTCTCATATAGCTTCAGGAAGTTAATAACGCACCTCTCTTTCTGTCTCATTTTGACTAGAGTTAAGGGTAAGGTGATTGTGTATTCTGGTTTATACCTCTTGACCAGTGTAATTATTCATAGTCCCTCCCCACCCCCTTTCATTTTGAAAATAGTCCCAGTTGGGATAAGTTACATAAGGATACAAATTAGGCATTTAGCCAACTTTTACCTAGTCTTGGGGGAAGGTGAGTAAAGCATTTCTTTAGAATCTCTGGACTCTTAGTGCCCAATAATCTAAAAGATAACAGAAAAATTTTATTTAACATACAGTTACAATTATTATTAATATTCATTTCCTGAAGAGTGACTACACTAAATGTTTGGGAGTAACATATAGTATGTGTCATGAGGAAGAAGAAAAGGAATAGAGACTGAATATGTCAATGACTACATTTTTTAAAAGCAAGGCTGAAAAAGACCCGATCTGGAAAATATGTCATGAAGAATGAGCAGAGTGCTCACTCCAAAAGTCCTTTAGAATTGCAGGTTATACAAATAACGTTTCCGAGTATCCAATCCTCAGGTATAATCGGACAAGACCAGTACTGAACCCAGGCTTGGCCGCTCGCTGCTGGAAAGGCCAATACTTGAGAGACAAGTGTTGCTGGAAAAGGAAAAGTTTCTTTAATCCAGAGGCCAGCAAACTGGGAAGATGGTGGACTAATGTCCTAAGACCTTCTCCAAGTTACCAGTTGGGAGACAAGGTTTTAAAGGCAGTGTGAGGGAGGGGGCTGAAGGGGGCCTGATAAGCTCATGCACAATTCTTGGACTGGTTGGCATTAAGGTGAAGTTTCGAGCATCACCAGTCTTATGGCTTCAACCAAAAGGGTTGAAAACAGACCAAACTACGGTCTGCATGCTTGTGGTCAGCAGCTTTCAACTGGTAGGGGGCCAGCTTCCTGCAAAAACAACTTAGGACTGTGTGTCAGACCTTTATCTACATCTCAGGGAACTGGGAGTTTGATGACTCTGCTATGTGTCTGATTTATTGTCTAAAACGTCGCCAGTTTCCCAGCCCAACAGCTATTCTTTGTTCCTACATCTTCATATTTCTTAATCATTAACTCTTTTTTAAAAATTCATTTTATTGAAGAATAATTGATTTACAAGCTTGTGTTAATTTCTGCTGTACAGCAATGTGATTCAGTTATACATCTATGTACGCTCTCCTTCATATTCTTTTCCATCATGGCTAATCACAGGATATTGAATAGAGTCCCCTGTGCTATACAGTAGAATCTTGTTGTTTATCCATTCTATATGTAATAGTTTGCATCTGCTAATCCCAAATTCCCGGTCCATCCCTCCCTCACCTCCCACCCCCTTGGCAACCACAAGTCTGTTCTCTATGTCTCTGAGTCTGTTTCTGTTTTGTAGATAAGTTAATTTGTATCATATTTTAGGTTCCACATCAACTCGAGCCAGCCTTTTGGGACTCAGGGGTGGCCTGGGAGACTAAATCTTTTCTACAGACAAAGGCAGGTGGAGGACATGAAGGGGTCTGTGCTGGGAAAGCCCCGTTGGGTCCTGCTTAGTTACACAGGGAAAGGATTTGGGACATTAAATGTAGGGGTCACTAAGTTCCATACCCCTTGCCTAAACTCATGATGGGTTAAGAGTAAGCCTGCATGTAGGGACAGGAACAATTCCAACAGGGAAAGCATTAGCTCAGGTCAGCCAAAGCTACAATCTATGGAAAAACTGGTCTCATTGGGTTGATTGATTCCCCTCATGGTGTTGGGACATTTCATTCCCAACCACCAACATAGGTGGATAAGCCCAGGTGAGAAGAAAATGAGCATTGTCAGTGTTCCACAACAGCGGGGCCTCTGATTTCATTATTTGTTTACTCATTTGTATTTGTATATTGAATGTTTTTACGATCTGCTCTATTCCGGTCACTTAAGAAAGATTTGCTAGGTCTCAATTTCTTCCTATGTTAAGTGAAAGTGCTATATATATCCTGTGGTTCTTAGCTATTTTGGGGGATAATCACTTCTTCAATCAGCCAATTACTACTCACCCTCCAGATATTAAGTTAAATGTTACTTCTTCCAATCCTCCAGTCTGACAACACCTCATCCCACTCCTGCCAGGCAAGGATAGTTACCTAGTTTATGTACTTCTTTTGCCACAGGATAACCATGATTTATTATAATTGCTTGTTTAATTGTGCATCTTCTCTTCTGTTCTTTAAAATGAAATAATGATGTCTATTTTGCTTGCTTGCTAATTTTTATTCGTAGACCCACATGTATATCTAGTACTCAATAAATATTTGTTGAATGACTGGGGAAGCCTGATATATTGGTGGTTCTTACCCATTTTGGGATCATGGGTACTTGAATAACAAGTAAAATCTCTGGATATTTTTCTTAGAAAATTTCAAGGGATTTACAACCACCAACCAGTCTTAGTCATGGATTCTGGGTTAATAACCCTTAGGCTGGTTGATTTATCAAGGCTCTACCAGCCCTGACATTC
Source organism: Delphinapterus leucas (assembly GCF_059928025.1). Taxonomy (NCBI): domain Eukaryota; kingdom Metazoa; phylum Chordata; class Mammalia; order Artiodactyla; family Monodontidae; genus Delphinapterus; species Delphinapterus leucas. Next base: position 16,543,061 of record NC_143136.1, read on the forward strand.
TAAGATTCTATAAAATCAAGTCTCCAAACCTCCCAGAATCTCCATATCCCTTGTTGCAAGAGATAAGCAGCGCCCAACACAAGCACAGCTAAATATCACATGGCTGTAATGACTGGCGGTCCCACAAAACAAAAGCCATTTCAGAGAAGTGTAGAGTCATAAAGTCGTGGGGCTTTTGAGGTGGGAAGGCCCTTCCAAATGGGCAGATAATCCAGTCAATTTCCTATTCAAAGCAAGAATCCTGTCTACACCATGCCTGACAAGAGAACACTCATACTATGCTTGAACATAGCCAGATAAAAGGAATTCACAACTTGTCAGCAAGATTTGAAAACTGGTATCCCACAGCTTGCATTTAGCCTACAATCATCTTTCCCCCTCTCTCTAAGGGTGTTTTAAAATTCAGAGCATTTAACAATTTTTTTAAAAAAATTCATATTTCTGGATTTCCCCACAAAATTGTGAGATTGATAAACACTGGATCCCCTTTCCTACATGGAAACACGTACAGGGCTCTCCAGGTTTGCCACAGTCTGGACCACTCCCTCTTCTTAGATACCTGGTCTGATTCAGTCATGTACATTACCTTCCTATGCTCTGTAGCAGATGTTATGCTGGAGAGGGCGTGGGGAGCTCTGGGTTACAGCATTCGCCAATTTTCGTAATGTAAATACTCCCACCACGGTCAATTTCAAGCTAGCAATCTGATGGCTGTCTGCTTGCTTTAAATTTAACAGTTTTCTTTCACAAATCAGTACAAGTGGGCAGAGCATACCAGTTATTTGTGATCTTAAAATGTTAGAAAACCAAGTCCACTTAAGTTGAACCCAAACTTCACCTGAAATTTCCACCTACATCCCCAGATCTTCCCTCTTTATCAATACAACACATTTTAGGTTTAATCATAAGACAGCCTTGCAATTATTATTTGTTTGTTTGTTTGTTTGTTTTGCAATTATTTTTAAAGGAGGAAGTATCACTGACGACTAACAGAGCTTCAAATTCTGTTTCTCATCTAGTGTTAATAATTAATTAAGGTAGATCATCAAAAACTGCTATTACATTAGAAAAAGACCAGGAAAGAAAACCCCAACATGATAAGAGTAGTAACTCAGAGTGGTATGCTTTTTATTTTATTCTGTGTGCTCTTTCTTCAGTATTTTCCAGTCTTTCTACAATAAATATGTATTGCTTATGTAAATGTCCCCCTATCAAACCAAAAAGAAAATTTAATCATTTCAGTCTCACTACAGGTTTAGTATACAGTTAAATAAACTACACTTTTTCAGAGAGGAAACAAAATGCTCTTCATATCATGATCATTCATGAAGTCAGAATGGCACATTGGTGAATGATTTGGTAAAAAATAATCCTGTTAGCTAAATGTTCCTATGAAATAGGAAATGTGAAGGATTAAAAATGAAGCTAGACACGTTATGAGAGTATTTTGATATAGGGACAGAAAGTATTAAGGTGGTGGAAGTAGGGTGGGAGAGGGTAGTAAGCTGCATTTTAAAGAGCCAAACAATAGCCAAGACATGGAAACAACCTAAATGTCCATCAACAGATGAATGGATAAAGAAGATGTGGTATATATACAATGGAATACTTCTCAGCCGTAAAAAAGGCCAAAATAATGCCATTTGCAGCAACATGGATGGACCTAGAGATGATCATACTAAGTGAAGTAAGTCCAGCAAAGACAAATATCATATGATATTGCTTATATGTTGAATCTAAAAAAAAGATACAAATGAACTTATTTACAAAACAGAAATAAATTTAAAATAAATAAATAAATAAATAAATAACAGAAATAAAATCACAGACATAGAAGAAAAACTTATGGTTACCAAAAGGGAAACGGGGGAGGGATAAATTAGAAGTTTGGGATTAACATATACACACTACTATATATAAAATAGATAAACAACAAGGACCTACTGTATATCATAGGGAACTGTATTCGATATCTTTTAATACCTATAGTGGAAAAGAATACGAAAAAGAATAGACATATATAATCATATATAAATGAATCACTTTGCTATACACCTCAAACTAATACAACATTACAAATCAACTATACTTCAATTAAAAATAAATAAAGGAAAAAATGAAGAGCCAGTTTCTATTTGCCATTTTTTTTTTTCCTGACAGAAGCGTGGTGCAAAAAGTAGATTATGCCCTCTGTTTTGCCAGGAAACTCCCAGTAGTTATAAACTAAATTTCATCACCTTGCCAGGACCACATTTAGAAAATTTTAGAATTCTTTGGCCTTGGGTTCATAATATCTTAAAGGTGTCTAAAGTTCTTTTGTAAATCAACTGGGTCTACTCAGTGGAATCACTCACTCACACACACACACACACACACACACATTTCTGATCTTCTCCCTAGCACTTTCTTTAAAATAATAATGCCCAAATAGATTTCTAAATAAAGGGAAAAAATCTTCCCTTGTGTGATATGCCATAGGAATGATGTCTGAATTATATAGCACTCAATAAATATTGTTAGTTAACAAGTTCTCTGAATAGATAATTTTTAAAAATATCCCCAAGAGAAGACATTTTTACTCACAATGAATATCCAGAAAACTGACTTACAGCAGAATGATTTTCCTTACAAATAGAATAAATATACTTTTACAGCTTAAAAAAATAGGAGAGTAGAATTGGTAGATCTACTTATGACAGTCTTTAAAGATAGGCTTGGTTGAAGTCAAATTCTACTAGAAGTGGTGATATAGAAGAATTAAAGCATATTGTTTATAAAAATTTTTCTTATTTTAAAAAATGTCTGTGTAATTATTCTGATGGGTTGAAATACACAAAATAAGCTAACATCACTGAGTTAATTATAATTCTCAAAAGCACTAAAACTCACTAGTCCTATTTAGAGGATTTTCAGGAACCAATTTACTCTTCTGAAAACTGGTCAGTGAAGGGGAAGAATTAAATCTATGCAATCTGTACCTAAGAATATCCAAATCGTCATGGAGAGAAAGTTCTTTTTCACAGAGAAATTTCAGGTAATAAGTGCATAAGGGGTAATGCACTTAAAGTATTACCATTTGGCATCCCTGAACGAAATAATAGATTATATAACTATTAAAAGCTGTTGAGACTTAGATTAAATGATGATGGAGATTCTTAAAAGTTTGGATAGATTGGCAACACCTGAACCCCTTGTTTAATATTAACACCTCAAAAAGAGAGAACCAGATATGATGAGCTCCCCATGTGATGCAAAATAAATTTATAACCAACTATGAAGTATTACTGCCTAAAAATAAAATCTGAAACTAGCTGAGTCCTTAGATCAAATTGATGATGGATCAAGTTGATGATGGATTAAAGACCTAAATGTAAGACCTGAAATCATAAAACTCCTAGAAGAGAACATAAGCAGAACAGTCTTTGACATAAATTGTAGCAATACTTTTTTGGATCTGTCTCATAAGACAAAAGAAATAAAAGCCAAATAAACAAATAAAATGTAATTAAACTTAAAAGTTTTTGCGCAGCAAAAGAAACCATCAGCAGAACAAAAAGACAACCTACGAAATGGGAGAAAATATTTGCAAATGGTATAACCAACAAGGGGTTAATATCCAAAATATATAAACAGCTCATAGAACTCAATATCAAAAAAGCAAACAGCCAAATCAAAACCATGGGCAGAGGACCTGGATAGACATTTTTCCAAAGAAGACATACAGATGGCAAACAGGCACATGTAAAGATAGCTCAGCATCACTAATTATTAGAGAAATGCCAATCAAAAATGAGATATCACCTCACACCTGTCAGAATGGCTATCATCAAAAAGTCTACACATAACAAATGCTGGAGAGGATGTGGAGAAAAGAGAACCCTTGTACACTGTTATTGGGAACGTAAATTGGTGCAGTTACTGTGGAAAACAGTATGGAGTTTCCTCAAAAAACTAAAATTAGAACTACCATATGATCCAGCATTTCTGCTCCTAGGTATATATCTGGAAAAAAATGAAAACACTAATTTAAAAATATACATGCACCCCAATGTACATAGCAGCACTATGTACTGTAGCCAAGGTGTGGAGGCAACACAAATGCCCATCGACAAACAAATGAATAAAGAAGGTGTGATATATATAATGGAATATTACTCAGCCATAAAAACTTCTGCCATTTGCAGCAATGTGGTGGACCTAAGAAGATATTACACCTAGTGAAATAAGTCAGACAGAGAAAGACAAATACTGTATGATATCACTTATATCTGGAACCTAAAAAATAATAAAAATGGGTGTGTATGCAAAACAGAAACAGATTCACAGATATAGAAAACAAACTAGTGGTCATTAAAAGGGTGAGGGAAGGAGGGAGGAGCAAATGAGGGATATGGGATTAAGAGATACAAACTAGTACGTAAAGATAGATAAGCAACAAGATATATGGTACAGCACAGGGAATTATAGCCATTATCTTGTAATAATTTTTAATGGAGTATAATCTGTAAAAATACTGAATCACTATGCTGTTCACGTGGAGCTAATATTGTAAGGCAACTCTGCTTCAATTAAAACTTTACCAGTCTATGGGAAATAAGAGAGGACAAGGAACATGGTAAATAACACCAAGGGGATGAGACCAGCAAAATTCAGAGTGTGGGAATTTTAAAGAGCAATATGACCTAGTTTCTTTAACAAATAAATTGCAAAGAAAAAAAGTTGGAGAAACTTATAGATTAAAACATATTTAACAAACATATCAAACAGATTAAAGATGTGGATCCTGATTCAAACACTGCAACTATAAAAACTGTTGTAAGCAAAAAAAAAAAAATTGTAATTATCACTGGATATTTGCTTAAATTAATAGATTGTTATTTTTGATGTGATATGGTATTTGGTTATATATTTTTTAAAAAGAATATTTATCTTTTTCAGATACAGACTGAAGTATTTTGGCTGAAAGTACATGTCTGGCATATGGTTCAAAATAGTCCGGATGAATGTGGGGAGTATATATGAACCAAGATGGGCCATCTGTTGTTAAATGTTGAAGCTGAGTGATTGATATGCGGGGATGTGTTATATTATTATCTCTATTCTTGTAAGTGTATCAGTTTGTTATTATAACAGTGCTTCATAACAACCAACCACATAACTTCCCAGTAGCATATAGTAACAAATATATGTTGCTTACACTTCCGGGATCAATTGTGGATTGTCTAGGTGGTACTGCCGATCTTGGCTGGGCTTATTCATACGTCTGGTGTTGGCTAGCTGTCTGACCTAGGATGGCCATGGTTGGAGCACTGAGGCGACTCAGCTTTGTGTCACAGTTCTCATTCTTCAGCAGGCTACTCAGGCATCTTTTATTGCTCTGACAGAAGTGCAAGAAGGCAAATGAAACATATAAAGCCTCTTGAAATCTAGGCTTAGAAATAGCTTCATTCTATTGGCCTCAGCAAGTCATATAGCAAAGAGGGGGAAGGGTACAACAAAGTTATGTGACAAAGGGTGTGAACGTAAGGAATAGTGGAAAGTTGAGAGCACTATATGTTTAAATTTTCCATAATTTAAAATGTGTATATATGGCTATGTACAATATAGGCAATGCCAACAACTGAATAGATAAAAGCAGTGTTCTGATACTAAAATGGTTTACTTAAAGCCCGTGATATATTCAGGTTGTTTTTGCTAATTTTTTTCAGAAATTATTGATAAGATAATAATACCTACTTCACAAAAGCATTATAAGTATTAAGTTAGGTTTTGTTTGTAAAGTGCTTAGCATAGTATTTGGCACCTGAGTGTTCAATAAATGAAAATAGTAACAACAATAATACTACTAATTGCTACTGTTACTGGTATTAGCTAAGATTCCTGATCTCTGAAAAGATCATGATTATAATATGATAACACCTCTAATTTTACTTCTAGGTCAGATAAATTACTGGATTATGTGTGCCATAACTCATTTAAAAATAATGCATGGTAAGTAATTGTAAATATGCTGAAATATAGCTGTCAGAATATTTTTGCAGCATTGTTTATGGAAGCAAAATACAAACAACAGAAAACTTGGTAACAATTTAAATGTCAGAAGAAGGAATGCTTCAATAAGTTATCATATAGACATACAAGAATGCCATGCTTTCATTGATGATAATGTTGTAGAAGTATATTTGATTACATATAATGCAAACTTATTTTGTAAAACTGTACATAATTTTAAAATTTTATGCTAAATGTTAATAATTTTCCTTAAGTGTTAAGATATTCTTTTTACACTGTTTACAATAAGTATTTAAGCAGGACTAACTTTATGAAATCTAGAGTATTTGATGTACTGTTTGAGGAAATATGTGATGGAGTCCAAGAATCATGATGTAGATGTAGATGAAGCTGTTAGCTACATCCACAGGTGCATAATGGATTTAAGTGTTTACATTATTACTGTTGGTAAGAAAACAAATTGGCCAATTGCAAACTGTTTTATGCAAACTTGTTAAAGGCTCCATGGAGTTAAAATGGTCAAATCAATTGCATGTAGCCATGGCCTCAGACCATGAGGTATGCTAAAATGAGCAAAACCCAGACCTTCTCCAAAAACATGCCCCCCTGAAGGCAAGATGGGATATAGACATTGACTAGAACTAAAAGCACGTAGGAGTATTTATGGTGGAAAAGCATTTGCCAGTATCAGGTCCAATCAAGGGGGTAAAGGGATAAGACTCACAACACAAATTAAATATGTTTTCTTAGGCTTCCAAAGGGATTGACACTTTTAAACATGTAGTGATTTGTATTGACCTTTGTGAAGACAATATAAATGACAACTCCTTTTGGTCCTTTGTCTTGGCATGAGATAAATATTCCAGAGCCTTCCTATAACTATTGGTAGAATGCTTGTCACTGGGTACCTCTGTGATTGAAAGGTTGTGGGAGGTCTGAAGAAAAACGACCAACTTGCTAGCATGTAGAATAAGCACCCGGAGTTGGTTTTATATGTACGAGAAGTAGTTCATTATTTGGCTCTCCCTGAAATCACTAAGATGGCATAATATAATGATGGGAAATAGTATATTTTATATATAACTTAGACGAATGTGGTTTGCATATCAAGCACCCAATTAGTGGAATGTCTCGATTTATAGCAATTGTGTAAACAATGAACTGCCCAGTAATTATACATTAAAGTGAACCATTGACTATCTTTCAGTCATTGAAAGTCATTTGATTAATGTAAGTGGACAAAAAATGTTAAAATGGGATTCGATTTTTTAATTTGCATATATTGTAATAAAGAGTAAGAGAATGTTCATTTTGCTTATAAGAATAAAAACCAAAACTTTTAAAAAACTCATAATTCAAAGCAAATTTACTAATTATCCTTATTACAGGGTCACTGAGGTATTGTATGATTATCTGTTCATTATCGTCTATTTTGAGTATTTCCTACCAGAAGAAAATTGTAGGAAGACAAATCCAGGGTTTGGAAATCAAATCATTGAACTCTAACTTTGGTTTTGTCTCTGATGTGCCGTGGCTGGAACAATAGGGACCAATCTGGACCTTATTTTCCCACTGGCAAGAAAAAGACAATATATACTTGCAATATGTTTTTAAGCCAGTCAAAGTCAAGTTGTTACAATTAAACACACAAAGAAGATATTACTTGTAGCATTGGCACTATTAAGTACTTTTTCCTATGCAAATTAAGAACATTTAAGTTCTAAAATACATCTTGTGAAATCGAATGATTTTTCACAGTCCTAGAACTGAGATTTACCTAAGTTTCGCTCCAATTTTTTCACTCACTTGCTCATATTTATATTAATATGGTGGGCACCTACCATCTGCCAGGTCCTGTTCTTGGCAGTGGAGATCAAAGATAGTAAGACAAGGTCACTGCTCAATGAAACATACATCCTTAAGAGAGACAGGGGTTAAGTAAACAAGTGAGTTAATTTAAGATAGTCATAAGTGCCGTGAAGAAAAGGGGAGCGGGAGAAGGTCTGGGCAACCTTGACTAAACAGTGGTCAGAGAAGACATCTCTGCAGAAGAGATACTGGAACTGAACCATGAGAAGAAACCAGGATCTGCAGAAAAGGTTTTTCAGACAGAAGCAAGAAGCCAATGCTAAGACTCCCCCACCCCCCAACACCAGAAGTAGCATGGTGGAGTACCAGAAAGTAGGACAATGCTGCCCAGGTCTAATTGGTAGGGAGAGTTAGGGGAGCATGGGATTGGGAGAGCTGAAGGTTGGGTTTCTGAGCACAGCAAAAGACAACTGAAGGATTTAAAGTAACACTGATCAAGGATCAAATGGGTCCCATAAAACAATTGTCCAATGAACAATTTTTTGTGTATTTCAGAAAAAAATATGAATAGATGTTTTCCCCATAATTTGTATAGTATTTGTGTTTTACACACATTAATAGTAATTAATCTTTAAAATGGTCTCAGTATATTCCAGAAAATTCTCATCCCTTAAAGGTCCCTGATCTCATAATGCTGGGTTAAAGTGTTTCCTGAAGCGGGCTGCCATAAATTAGATTGTCTGAATACTGCAGATTAATGCATAATTTGTTTTCTGCCAAATAGATAATGCATTCAGCACATCATATTTATTAGAGCTGCTAAACTTCTACCCTTTGCTCTCTAATTAGACTTTCCTTATTACTATGTGTTTCAGAAAATATGACTGTTTTATTCCTTAAACCTAATGAGACCCGGATGGGACAGGATTAGTGTTGATCTTGCAGGAGTGGGTTTACCGTTTGTTGTGTTCATTCAGATTCTTCAGCCTTGGGGGTCTGCTGCTGAATGGTAGGGTCTTGCCAAAACGCGCATGGCTACCTTTGTGTCACATGCCTGCCATTCACTCAATTCTGCCCTATTTGTCACAGTAGCAGAAGGATGTCTCAGTCAGCAACATCTGGAAAGTTACTTGAGGACATTCTTGTTGCTCAGTTTATTCATCGTGAGATACATTCAGGGTTTAGACCAACTTCATGACCAGAAAGGCTCTCTGTTTTTTTAAGACAGTTAGAATTTTGTTTTGTCTATGCCTGAAGCCACTTCTAATTTAGAAGAACACTAACCTGCCAGGAATTTAATAGTTGAGCCCTTGTTTATAGTTTTTACTTCATGTAATAAAAGTTCATCAAATGTGCTTCATTGGGATTTGGATTGGAAAGAACACATGTAGGGATTCTGGGAACAAGTGATGTTCAATTTCTTGACCTGGGAGGGAGTTATATTGTGCTCACTTTATATTTATTCACCAGGCCATACATATGTGTTTTGTATATTTTAGGTGTAAATGTTTATTTCACATTTTTTTAAAAATGTGGTTAATTTGAATATGCAAATGTACTGTGCATCTCTATTAAGACACAGAGTATATAACAGAGGTGTTATCTTTTCCCCAGTCTCAAATCAAGTGTCATGTACTCTAAATCTGCTGGTCACTTCATCCCCCAGTGATCCTATCATTTCGGGCATTTGGACTCTGTCCACATACTTTTCTTTCCCCCATTAATACTATTCATTCTTATTCTGTTTATTATTTTATGTGGATTCTTTTTTCCCTCCAAATTAAGATTATAAAGTTCTCAAGGCAAAGGTCATTTCTTATGCTTTTCAGTTTTTTGCTGAACACATTGTAGATGTTCAAGAAATACTTATTGACTAAACCTAGCAGATTTTAAATTGTTCTGTTTCCTCAGTAATGAGACCTAAAGCTAACAAATAACATTGGGGATATTTGTTCTAGTTTTAAGAAAAGAGGAGCAATACTGAGTAGCAGTCAAGAACCAGGCTCTAAGTTCTGATAGGCTTGGATTCAAATTCCTGTTTCAACACTTGACAATTTTACGTCTTCGGGAGAGAGAAGATTTAGCTTCTTATCTTAAAATGAAAATAAAGGTACCTACTTACAGTTTTTGTAAGGATGAAGGAAAGGTAATGTACCTGGAGGATTTAGAAAGCTACTTTGCACGTTGTAAGCATTCCACAGATGTAAGCCATTATTATCATTATTATTATTATCATTAATATTACTACTACTAATAATAATACCTAAATAACTTCAGCATTAACCTGTAGTCAATTCCTTATCTCAACTACCTAAACTTTAACTCTAAAAACTGGAAGATCACCAGAGCTGTATAAAGTTTTAATATATCACGCTTTGACATATACTAGAAAAAGGAATAGAGTCAAATATATAGCCATATACTTATCCACTTGAATGGAATTTTTAAAAATTGATGGACATCACTAAAATAGACTGTATTCACAGACAACTACCCAGTACGTGGAATTCAGCGTCATGTGCTGTGAATGGATCTCATCCAAGAGGACTTAGTTGCCACATCCACCAGAAAGATCTTGTTATATTGCAGTTTCACCTATAACAAAATCTGTGTCGCTGATTCCAAGGGCAGCGAAACATCAAGGCTGTAGGGCAGTGATTTGTGTTGGCATCTCTTTCTTCTTCATGTGCCATATGAGATTAATTATACCCAACTATTTGCATTATGTATGCTGTTTTACCACTTATACATTATAAGGCAGAGCACTTTCAGTAATAAAAGCTACCACTTACTGAATCGGGGATGGAGATGGTGTAATGCAGCCAAGCCCTAGGAAAGTAAATTCAGCAGTCTGCACCGTCTGCCAGTATCCACGTGAGCCGTCCACCGCTCCAACATTCCAGCAAGAAACTGGGATTTCTCATCCAACTTTAGATTTTTTTTCCAGTTGCTAAACTCTGACTGTTCAGCAATTTTCTGCTTCTTACCACTTACATTAATCTTCAACCGACTTCTCAATGTCCTAATTCCTTTGTCTCTGTTATCCAGCCTTGCCTCTTCCTCTCTCTGTTCTATTATTCCCATCCAGTTTAGACTTCATCTTCTATATTTAGCCTTATTCCTGGAACTTGCCATTGTAATGTGCAAGCTTGTAACGTACAGGCTTGGATCCAAGCTGTATTCCCTGCTGGGATCCTGATGTATCTGAGTATTTCTGGGAGACCCATGGGATTGTCCTTGCTGAAGTTTATTTATGTAAAGAACACATCCTAAGGACGTGGGAAAGAACTCATCTGAAGGAATGAGAAAGTCACCACCTAGTCAGTCTCAGTCATCAGAAAGGAGGAATAATCCTGAGTCAAAGCACTTTGTTTTTCATTCCTTCCTTCCTTCAGAGGTTGGAATGACCTTAGGTCATATCTCATCTAATATCCTTGAAAGCATCCTGATAGGTGATAAATGATCATCTGCTTTCTACTTAAGCATCTGTAATGCCAAGCAACTATCTGAGCATATATAGTTTGGTTTCCACTCCCATTGTTTTACTGGTAGTTGAAGAAGTGAGTGGTGGAGAGAAAGGTGGAAATAGCTGTCACCTGATGAGAGGCAGGACTTCTCAAGTAGGTCACCTGTGTCCCAAGGTCAGTCATCCTGCCTTAAAAGCTCTTTGACTATTATGAGTCATCAGGGATCTCTTGAGAATGAGGTTCCAACATGCTGTTTGAATGCTCCATGATCTTGAGTCTCAGGAAAGAACCTGAACACCAACTTGTTCATCTCCAGTGACACACTTGATAGGTACAGAAATCAAAATATCTGTTTTCATCATTTTTTCCCCATTGTCATTTTTATGCAAAGCCAAATCATAATCAGAACTCACTTTATTAATTAACCATGAGAAACCACCAGATTATGGTGTGATATGGTAGCACGGAGAATTTTGAATTCTTAAGGATAGGTTCAATTCTTATTGTTCTAGAAATAAGGGGATTTAAACCTCTATTATTTACTCTATCAAAGTAACTCTTTTGTCAGACATATTTCTTATGTTTATGTTTGAGGGGGGATGCCTGCTGTTATAATGGGTAGTGAGACATGTCATATGCAGAGGGCTAGTGTTAGTGGGAGGAAGTTTCTTCAGAGTAGATGCATTAGTTGGTCATGTCGGAATCGGGGGTAGGATGCTCGGATTCATAGGAAGGATATTGTTAATAGTAGAGATTTGGCGATGAGGTTTATTGTGCATAGTTCTGGCATGTAGGGGTCATGGAATGCACCTAGGAATAAGATAGTTGTAAATATGTTTATTATGATAATGTTAGCATATTCTGCTAGGAAGAAGAGGGCGAAAGGGCCTGCTGCGTATTCTACATTGAAGCCAGATACGAGCTCTGATTCTCCTTCTGTAAGGTCGAATGGGGCTCGGTTAGTTTCTGCTAAGGTAGAGATAAATCATATTATGGCTAATGGTCATGAGGGGAAGAGTAATCATAATTTTTCTTGTGTGATGTTTAATGTGGACAAGGTGAAGGATCCGTTTATTAGGAGTACTGATAGGAGAATGATGGCTAATGTTACTTCATATGAGATTGTTTGTGCTACTGCTCGTAGTGCTCCGATCAAGGCATATTTTGAGTTAGAAGCTCATCCAGACCATAGGATAGAGTAGACAGCTAGGCTGGATATTGCTAGCATGAATAGTACTCCTAGGTTTATGTTGATAAGAGGGTGGGGTATGGGCAGAGGGATTCACATCGTGAGGGCTAAGGTTAGTGCGAGTACAGGTGCGATGATGAATATAGTGGTGGAGGATGTGGCTGGTCGTAAGGGTTCTTTAGTAAATAGTTTGATCGCATCGGTGAAAGGTTGTAGTAAGCCATGTGGACCTACAATGTTTGGTCCTTTTCGGAGTTGTATATAGCCTAGGATTTTGCGTTCTACTAATGTTAGAAATGCTACAGCTAAGAGGATAGGAAGGATGAGTGTTAAAATGTTAATTATAAACATTTGTTGGGGAGAGGATTTGAACCTCTGGGTATAAAGGTTTAAGTTTTATGCAATTGCCGTACTCTGCCACCCCAACAAAGCCCTGGTTTCGGGCAGAGTATGTTTGCGCTAGTTTATTAGGTTGAGACTGGATCACTAATTGTTTGAAGGCGCTTTTTTGAAGTTGGCCTTATTTCTCTTGTCCTTTCGTACTGGGAGAAATGCGTAATAGATAGAAACTGACCTGGATTGCTCCAGTCTGAACTCAGATCACGTAGGACTTTAATCGTTGAACAAACGAACCCTTAATAGCTGCTACACCATTAGGATGTCCTGATCCAACATCGAGGTCGTAAACCCTATTGTCGATATGGACTCTAGAATAGGATTGCGCTGTTATCCCTAGGGTAACTTGTTCCGTTGATCAAAATTTTGGATCAATAAGTGATACTACACTTTGGCCAGTAGGCCTAGGTTTTAATCACTCGGAGGGTTTTTTATACTCTGAGGTCACCCCAACCGAAATTGTCAACCCATATAAAATTTTGTTATCCCTTGGCGGTATTGTTTTGTGATTTTTTGGGTTGATTAATTAAAGCTCCATAGGGTCTTCTCGTCTTATTGTATCATCCCCGCCTCTTCACGGGGAGGTCAATTTCACTGATTAAAAGTAAGAGACAGTAAAACCCTCGTGTGGCCATTCATACAAGTCCTTATTTAGAGAACAAGTGATTATGCTACCTTTGCATGGTCAAGATACCGCGGCCGTTTAACGATTAAGTCACTGGGCAGGCAGTGCCTCTAATACTAGTTATGCTAGAGGTGATGTTTTTGGTAAACAGGCGGGGTTTGTGTTTGCCGAGTTCCTTTTACTTTTTTTAATCTTTCCTTGATGCATGCCTGTGTTGGGTTAACAGTGTATTTAATAAATAATTTAGTGTTGGGTTATATTTATTGACTGTTAATTATCAGTATAATATCAGTTACTGATGTAAGCTTATGCGAGGAGAAAATTTTTCTTGTTACTCATGTTAACAGTATTGCTTCTATAATTAAACAGATTAGTCCAATAGTCAGGCTAGGAGTTGTTTTACTTATTGTTGGAATTAAAACTTATTTTTGTTGTTGAGCTTGAACGCTTTCTTAATTGGTGGCTGCTTTTAGGCCAACTATGGTTTAAGTTTTATGTTACTCTCTAGTAAAGGTTGTATCCATTTCTAAAAAGCTGTACCTTTTTAGACTAACAATTAAACATACGTTAAAACTTGGTATGGTTTTTAGTATTGTTTAATGTTGAACTGAAATTCCTTTTTTGGACAACCAGCTATCACCAGGCTCGTTAGGCTTTTCACCTCTACTTATAAGTCTTCTCACTATTTTGCCACATAGATGAGTTTGTTCTAGTTACTGCTTGTAAGTAGCTCGTCTGGTTTCGGGTAGTTTAACTTAAGATCTCTTTGCTAAATTGCTACTAGTTAAGTCATTATGCAAAAGGTACAAGGGGTAAGCTTTGCTTTTTTTTACTTTTAATAATTCTTTCATCTTTCCCTTACGGTACTTTCTCTATAGCACCATTGATAATTAAATTTCTATCTCCTATACTTTAAACGTATGGTGAATGTTTTATTTGATTAACTTATAGTAGTAGTGATGGGGGGAGGTATGGGCTAGATATAGTTCAAGATGTGCACGAATTGTGAAATCTTCTAGGTGTAAACTAGATGCTTTGTTTAAGCTACATCTTGATTTATCCAAGCACACCTTCCGGTATGCTTACCTTGTTACGACTTGTCTCCTCTTGTATACTTGCTTAGCATGGGTTAGTGATCTAGGGCTTTGCTGTGCTACTTGAGGAGGGTGACGGGCGGTGTGTGCGTGCTTCATGGCCTTATTCAATTAAGCATTCTACTCTTAATTTACTGCTAAATCCTCCTTTAGTTTTTAGGTTTCATAAAAACTTTCGTGTAAATTTAAGGGGTGTTCTTATTGTAGAAAATGTAGCCCATTTCTTCCCAATCCATAGGTTACACCTTGACCTAACGTTTTTATGTGCGATAGTTGTGCTTACTTTCGTTCCTTTTTAGGGTTTGCTGAAGATGGCGGTATATAGACTGAAGTAGCAAGGATTGGTGAGGTTGATCGTGGTTTATCGTTTACAGAACAGGCTCCTCTAGAGGGATATGGAGCACCGCCAAGTCCTTTGAGTTTCGGGCTGTTGCCGATAGTACTCTGGCGAATAGTCTTGTTTTAGGACTATTTAAGTTTACGACTAAGCATAGTGGGGTATCTAATCCCAGTTTGGGTCTTAGTTGTCGTGTACTCAGTTTATGGTAAAGTTACTTTCGTGGTTTGACTTAAATTTAATTATGGCTTTTTACAGCTTAATTAAGGTTTGACTTTATTTTGCATTATTCCTTGACACTCTTTACGCCGAATGTCTATTAATTTGGGTCAATCGTATGACCGCGGTGGCTGGCACGAAATTTACCAACCCTAATTAGCATGGCTAGGTCAAACTTTCGTTCATGGCCTAATTTTTGTCACTGCTGTCTCCCGTGGGGGTGTGGCTAAGCAAGGCTTTGTGAGCTACTAACATAGTGTGCTTGATGCCTGCTCCTTTTAGTCTTTATGATTCGAAGGGCATTCTCACTGGGATGCGGATGCTTGCATGTGTAAGGCTGCTAAGAACTAATAGAAAGGCTAGGACCAAACCTTTGTGTTGATGGGGCGATAAGGCCCATCTAGACATTTTCAGTGTCTTGCTTTTTGAAAATTTAAGCTACATTAACCCGTGGAGTAGGAAATTATTTGTATAATTTCATTATGGGGCTTGTGTCGGATTTAGTATTGATTTATGAAAAAAAGTGCTCGTAGATCTAGGGACGAAGCAGTCTAGGGGGGTGGTGAATATCAAAGCAGACGATCAGTTTTGTAGGGGGTAAGGGGGGTTTGGACCCCTATGAGATAGAGTTTTTTGAGCCCGGGGGGAATAGTGGAGTACTATGTCCTGTGACCATTAATTTAACTGCACATGTTGGTTGTGCTAGTCCAATCAAAAATACACACAGGTCCAGCTACAATTTATCTGACTGTGACAGGGCCTTTCTAAGGCCATAGCTGAGTCGGTGCAGGCCCCCCCCCAAAAATAAAAAATACCAAATGTATGAAACCTCAGTTATGTGTGAGCATGGGCTGATTAGTCATTAACCCATCGAGATGTCTTATTTAAGGGGAACGAGTGGGCGATTTTAAGTTAAGATGGTCCTGAAGTAAGAACCAGATGTCTTATAAAGATCACTGTTAGCTACCCCCACGAGATATGGGCCCGGTGCGAGAAGAGGGATCCCTGCCAAGCGGGTTGCTGGTTTCACGCGGCATGGTAATTAAGCTCGTGATCTAATGGAGTGGCCATAGGATATAATGGAAATAAAATTGTTTGAGGATATATAATATGTAAGAGCATACATATTATGTAATTTGTAAGATTAATAAAATTTAATACGGGCTTTAACTGATCGTGTGGAAAATAAATGAATGCACAATAATACATAGCATGTATATATGGATATTTACAAGGAGAGACTAAGATTTTAACATGTATGTATATATGCGTATGTAATAGCTACAGTAAAATGTATTGAAATAGGTTATTTTTAATACTGACATGGTACTCTAGTGTTTTGGTAACTGTACAATAAACCTTTTTCAAGGAATAGTTTATGTAGAATTCCAGCTTTGGGTGTTGGTGGTGAGGTTTAATGTCTCTTCCTTGAGTCTTAGGGAGGAGTGAGATTCTCCTTTTCCAGTTTACAAGGCCGGGGTATTTTATTATACTACAAAGACTCTTCATTTTAGAAGTTTATTTTCAATAAGGCTGGTTATTGGTATTAGCACCAGGATCAGGAGGAAATATAAAATAGATGCTAGTTGGCCTATGATAATGTATGGGTGTTCTACAGGTTGGCCTCCGATTCATGTTAGGGTTAGGAAGTCTGCAATTAAAGTTCAGAATAAGAGTTGGCTGAAGGGTCGGAATATTATACTTCGTTGCTTGGATGTTTGAAGTATTGGAATGAATATTAGGATGAGGATAGAAAGTAGTAGTGCTAGTACTCCTCCTAGTTTATTAGGAATTGATCGTAGGATTGCGTATGCAAATAGGAAATATCATTCTGGCTTGATGTGTGCAGGTGTGCTTAGTGGGTTTGCTGGGGTGTAATTGTTGGGGTCTCCTAGGAGGTCAGGTGTGAATAGGGTTACTGCTAGTAAGGTTAGGATTAATAGTAAAGCGCCTAAGATATCTTTGATTGTGTAGTAAGGGTGGGATGGGATTATATCTATGTTGGATGGGATTCCTGTGGGGTTGTTGGATCCCGTTTCGTGAAGGAATAATAAATGAACGGCTACTAGTGCTGTAATGATGAATGGGAGGATAACGTGGAAGGCGAAGAAGCGTGTTAGCGTTGCCTTGTCTACGGAGAATCCACCTCAGATTCACTCTACTAAGGTATTACCAATGTAAGGGACTGCTGATAAGAGGTTAGTGATAACAGTTGCACCTCAAAATGATATTTGTCCTCAGGGTAGGACATAGCCTACGAATGCAGTGGCCATGACTATTAGTAGTAGAAGTACGCCGATATTTCATGTTTCTTGGGATATGTAGGAACCGTAGTATAGGCCACGTCCGATGTGGGCGTAAAGGCAAATGAAGAACATGGAGGCTCCGTTTGCGTGTAGATATCGGATGATTCAGCCGTAGTTAACGTCTCGACAGATGTGTGCGACTGATGAAAAAGCAGTCGAGGTGTCTGGTGTATAATGTATTGCTAGGAATAAGCCTGTTAAGATTTGTATGATTAAGCAGAGACCCAGTAGGGAGCCAAAGTTCCATCATGAGGAAATGTTTGATGGGGTGGGAAGGTCGATAAATGTGTTGTTAAGAATTTTTATTAGTGGGTGTGTTTTTCGGATGTTGGTCATTAAGGTTCTTATAGTTGAATTACAACGATGATTTTTCATGTCATTGGTCGTGGTTGGAGACCATGTGAGAATAATGACAATATATATTGTTTTTATTATGAGTGTTATTTTTGTAATTAGTCTTGTGGGAGTTTCTTCGAAACCTTCACCTATTTACGGGGGTTTAGGGTTGATTGTGGGTGGTGCTATGGGGTGTGGGATTGTTTTTAGTTTTGGGGGTTCATTTTTAGGTTTGATAGTATTTTTAATTTACTTAGGGGGAATATTAGTTGTATTTGGTTATACAACAGCTATGGCTACCGAGCAGTATCCTGAAGTTTGGGTCTCTAACAAAGTTGTGTTAGGGGGATTTCTTTTAGGTTTGATGATGGAGTTATTAGTGGTGTTGTATGTTTTAGGAGGTGAAAAAGTGGGCTTTGTGTTTGAGTTTAATGGGTTAGGGGATTGAGTTATTTATGATATAGGAGATTCTGGGGTTTTTAGTGAGGAAGCTATGGGGATTACTGCTTTATACAGTTATGGTACTTGGTTGGTTGTTGTTACTGGGTGATCATTGTTTATTGGTGTTGTGGTTATTATGGAGATTACTCGGGGCAATTAAATAATAATATGGTAAGGGCTATAGTGATGAGAAAGGATAAGAAGTATAATTTGATGAGGCCTTTCTGGTTTGAAGTTAGTAGGGAGGCCTTTAGTTGAATGGAGGCTGTGGTTTTTGGTAGGATAGTTTCTGTTCAGGTTAGGTCTAGTAGAGAGGTTGCGAGTTTTTGGCTTATTGTTAAGACTAGGTGAGGGGGTAGGCGATGTATGACGGTGGGGAAGTAACCTAGTAGAGCGGAGAAATTGGTAGAATTTGATGGGTGTGGGTATTTTAGGTTTTTTGAATAGGTATTGATTTTGAATGCAAGAATAAAGCCTAGGATTGTTACTATAAGGGCTGTTAGTTTTAGGTGTAGAGGTATAGTTATTAAAGGGGTGGTTATTTGGGGTATATTGTTAGAGAGGATGAATCCGGCGAAGATGCTTCCGATTAATAGGCGTTTGATAGGGTTGATCAGTATGGGGTTAGTTTCATCAATGCTTATGAGAGGGGGGAAGCGGGGTTGTTCTAGTAGAGTAAGGAAAATAATGCGAGTGCTGTAGATAGCTGTTAGGGAGGTGGCGATTAGTGTTAGTAGTAGGGCTCAGGCGTTGGTATAAGACGAAGTGGCGGCTTCGATGATGAGGTCTTTAGAGTAGAATCCTGTGAGGAACGGTATTCCTGAGTGATAAGGGCGGTTGTAGTGAAAAGAAGGATTTTGTATAGTCCTCCTATTTTTCGAATGTCTTGTTCGTTATTTAGGTTGTGGATGATGGAACCAGAGCATAGGAATAATATAGCTTTGAAGAAAGCGTGTGTACAGATGTGTAGGAATGCTAGGTGAGGTTGGTTGAGACCGATGGTTACTATTATCAGGCCGAGTTGGCTGGAGGTAGAGAAAGCAATCATTTTTTTAATATCATTTTGGGTTAGGGCGCAGATAGCTGTGAACAGGGTGGTGAGGGCGCCTAGAGAAAGTATTATTGTTTGAATGGATTTGTTATTTTCTATTAGAGGGTAGAATCGGATAAGTAGGAAAATTCCTGCTACGACTATTGTGCTTGAGTGGAGTAGGGCTGAGACTGGGGTGGGGCCTTCTATTGCTGAGGGTAGTCAGGGGTGTAATCCAAATTGGGCTGATTTCCCAGCTGCGGCTAATGTGAGTCCTATGAGGGGGACGTTTGGGGAGTTTTGGTTGAGTATAAAGATTTGTTGCAGGTCTCATGTGTTTGTGTTGGATAAGAATCAGGCTATAGATAGGAGGAATCCGATATCTCCAATGCGGTTATATAGGATTGCTTGAAGGGCGGCTGTGTTGGCATCTGTCCGTCCAAATCATCAGCCAATTAATAAGAAGGATATGATTCCTACTCCTTCTCATCCAATAAATAACTGGAAGAGGTTGTTAGCTGTGGTGAGAATAAGTATGGTAATGAGGAAAATAAGTAAGTATTTGAAGAATTGGTTGATGTTAGGATCAGAGTGTATATATCAGATTGAGAATTCTATGATGGATCATGTAATGAATAATGCTACGGGTATGAATATAAGTGAGAAGTAGTCTATTTTAAAGCTGAGAAATAACTCAAGGTTCACATGATCAATGCATACTTTCCCTCTAGGCAGACCCACATGGGAAGCCAAATTATAATCAGAAGTTAGGCATGGATTAAGAATAGGAGGTAGCAGATGAATTGAAAGTCTGATGGCTGAAGCTAAGGTTTAATGGCTGAGGCTGAGGGCTAAGAATGAAAATCTTGCCCGGGGAAACTTGCATCTGCCACCATGCTAGTGATGGCTTTGTCCACACCCCAAGTCTGGAGGCTAAGACTTCTCCTCTGACTTCATTTCTGTGTTTCCATGGCTGAGCACACCTACCTTCAGTTGTTAGATATGTTAATATATTCAATCAGGTTAGAGTTAGTTCTGTAGGTCTCGGCTTTAATGTCACTTCATCAGGAAACTTCCCTGACATCAATCTAAATTTAGTCCTTATGACACTGTGTCATATCAATTTCCACATTTTCCTTGACAGCAATTTTCACAATTTGTAATAGCGCATTCATTTGTGTTTTCCTTTGTTGTCTGTCTCCTGCTTAAACTTCTTAATTTGCATATCTGTGATATGATCCATTATGTATTGATCTTAAATTTAACTATCAAAAGACAATATTTCTTTATTTTTAAATTGAGCTTGGAGCAGGGTGATGGTGATGAGCTCATCAATGTAGCCTCTAAGTGCCCACAATATTCATGCTCACTATTGCTGCTATGTTTCTTTACCATCCTCCTTAACATCTCTGCATACTTATCACCATTTCTTGTTGGAATTCTTTGTCTGGCATCCGTGGCTCTACAATACGATGGTTTTCTGCATAACATTTTGTTTACTCTTGCTTTCTCCCAACCATCTTCAAATGTGGGTATTCCTAAAGTTTTTATCATTGCTATACTCCTGTCTCGAAGACAATATACTGAATATATTGATTTGTGTTATACCCATTGATTCATAGAGTATGTAGTCATTGGGAACCTATTACGTGCCAAACACTGATTTAAAGAAGAGTGTGTTATGTGTCTGCAATCAAGTTGCTCACCATCCCATTGGTGAAAATAGTCACTCTGTGTTTTCAAATATGGTTACTAACACAAAACGAGGTATCGTACAGCCAACAGATGAGGAAATGATTGCCATTGAAATGATAGTTTGTTACTCACAGTTTCCAAGCAGAGGGGCATGCCACTCCATGGGGATGGGGGTGCACAGGAGGAAGCACTGTGGTTGCTCAGGAAGCAGAAAGGGAAGAGAACAGTGGGCCAGAGACTTTATTGTGACTTCCATGAGCAGAAACTGGTAAAGCAGGGTAAGAGGGCTTAGGATTGGCTAATTTGAATAAATTCAGCATGCTCTGGGGAATAAAGTCTGTTCCTAGTTGTTTAGTACCTGGCCCTGGGGTGATTAGGGCAGGTGGATAGTGGCTCTGAGCGTAAGAGCCGATAGAGGAGGTGGTGGGATGTGGGTTTTGGATTGGCTGATTTGCATTTGAAAAGCATGCTCCCGGCTTAGCTGTTTACATCTCTAGGAATTGGCTACCCTGGACGGGGCAGCCTTTCCAGGGTCAGCAATGTGCCAGATGTCAAAGCGTCAAAATACAGAAAATAAAAGACTTGGTTAATATACTGTAGTATAAGTCAAGGCAGGGTAAGTTATGCTGCAGTAACACATAAATTCAAAACACCTTTACTTCCCATTCTCACAAAGTTGGCTGTGGGTCTGGTTAACTCTGCATAACTTGCCCTCATGCTGGAGCTAAATGATCCATCCTGCTTCCATCATGACACTCTGTTGCCTTAACTCAAGGTTTCCATGCTCATAATGGCAGAGAAGAGAGATTCCAGAGGACTACATAGTCTTATCCCACTGTCCAAGCCCCAAAGGGGCATGTAGTCTTCTCACAGTCCATTCATAAAACTACTCACCTGGCCCTGTCTGTGTATGCGAGCTGAGCTGTATCGCGTCTCATTTGCCTCAAGAGTCACGGTGGGATGCTGTTGCAGAGGTGGCCAGTGGCCAGTCCAAAGCTAAGGTTTGGATGGAGGACAGGACTAAACCTCAGAATACCAGCAGCACCAGCAAGTTCTTTTAAGTCAAGACCACACAAGAATAAGCCATGTGCTGCATCAGACGCTGACACTAGGGCATTGACAACAGAGATTGCTGTCCAGAGGTCAGGAAAGATGAAGTACACCTCACCTGGAGGTCAGTGGGAGCCAGGGAGAATTGAGAGACAGCACAAGAATGAGTGAATCTATGCTCTGGACTTTCTCCTGTAGCCAAGGTGCCAGTCGGGGAGAAGAAGGGAAGGAAAAGGCAATTGACAATTACCCCAAAGAGACTGAGTTAGCTCAGAAGAGGCTGGGTGTCAAATCAAAAATGGATGCAATTACCCTGAATGGGCGGTTATCTTTTCCCACTCCCAAGCAGAAATATGGGCTCCAAAACTAAGCTGAGTTAATTAATAAAGAATAAAAGAAAGTTATATTTAGCACACCCCAATTTGTAACTATTACCTTTAAAACAACCCTACATGTGTCTAGTTTAATTTTCATTTATTATAAATGAAGTTGCCACTTTTTACACAGAATCAAAATTTGGTTGTAAGTGGTGGTGGGGTCATCTCTGTTTGTGTATAGTAACCCTACATTTCAGCCGTTCACAAGCACCTTGCATTTTCATTTGACAAATATTTATTGAGCATAATTATGCTTCAGAAAGTGTGTAAGGCTCTAAGGATACAATAGTGAACAGAACATACATATTCCCTGCACTTAGAAAGCTTATGGTTTACAAAGAGACATTTTTAAAAAATTGCTCAACTAGTAAATTAATTACAGTTATAATAAATGCTATGAAGAAGAAGGTCCCAGGGCTATGAAGTGTATAACAAAGGAATCTGTGGCACATGCCTGCGTCTTCCGACCTCTTTCTCTTGCCCTCTGTCTAGCATGCCCTTCCCTTATTTCTGTGTATTAAAATACCCAAGCAGCCTCCCACATAAACCCAAGTTTTCCTACATGAGGTCTTCCTTACTCATCTCTACAGGAAGCACCTTCCCTTCCCATCAGTTACCACTTTCCTCATCCAAGACTGAACCTGAGTTGCCTACATGAGAGGGTTTTACAAAACTTCTCTATATGGCAGGGACCAGTCTTTTGCACAACTTTAGAAACCTCCTTCTGCCTAGCATAATGCCTTGCAAATAGAGATTCGCTATAAATATTTGCTAACTAAATAAATCATATGCAAATCCAAATTAGACAATTCTGTTTCTTATGTATCAAAAATCTATTTCCGGAATGTTAATGTTGTTTATTGTTGAATTAATTGTATATGCCCAATATGGGGTATTCAAATAAAATGTTACTTTGTATTTCTCTAAAAGGTAATAGTCAATGTATGTAGAGCATTGTCAAATTCAGAATGGCTTTTCTTGTTTTTTCATGCTGTGTATTTTAAAAGTTGTCCAGTTGACCCCTGAACAGTATGCAGGTTGGAGCACCTACCCTCTACACAGCTGAAAACCAGTGTATAATTTTACACTCAGCCCTCCACACCTGTGGTTCGCATCTGTAGATTCAACCAACCTCAGAGAGTGCCGTGCTGTGGTTCTTTATTGAAAAAGATCCATGTATAAATGGACTTGTGCAGTTCAAACCCATATTGTTCAAGGGTCAACTGTATATACATGTAGTAAAGAATGTCAACAGGACATTAGGATACAAGAGAAAAGCAAGTTGCCTTCATTTCCCAGAGCCTCATTCAAGTTCTTTTATCCACAGGATCTCATTAAAGCCTCAGAAATCCCTTGTGAGTGGGCATTACTGTTGTCTTAATATTCTGGATAAGGGGCCCACTTGGCTCCCAGAACTTAGTGGTTAGAGCAAAACTAACAGTCACATCATGGAAGAGCTGCACCTTCCCCACGCTCTTTTGCCTAAATGACCTCTTCTCACAAGAAAAGCCCCTCCTTTGTCACAGTTTTCATATCCTTCACTAGTACCCTAGAGGCCACCTGGCTGGTTTGGAAGAGGAAATTTTTACTCATTCATCCATGTCTCTATGAACCAGACACTGTGCTAGATACTGGGGCTAGAGTGCCGAGCCCAAAACAGATTCAGTCCTTACCCACGACTACGATGGTCTCGCTCTGTGGTTCGAGAGGTGTATGGAAATAAGTGAGGACCATTCAGATGAGAACAAGCAAGGCTATCTCTTCAGGGTTTGCCATAGCAAAGGGAGGCAGCCACCATCACTTGCATTTGGCAGAGACTCAAAGGCAAGCAAAGGAGTGGGGAAGTTTGTAGCGGACAAAAGGGAAGGCTTCAGGTGTGCCCTGACTCGAGGCTGTTGGCCTGAGGAAGCCCGAGGCAGGCCGACTAGAAGGGAGGAGTCCTACAGGATTGGTTACAGGTGCGCATTTGGCTTTCTCCAATTGGTCCTATGTTGAAAGCTGGGGCAAATTTAGGGAAGCTGTTAATTATTAATCAAGACAGGGGATTACAGGGACTATTGTTTGGCTCTGTGGACTAGTTATTCCAGATGATAGCTTGACTTCTTGGATTGGTTACTGTAGACAGGTTGGCTTCCTGTCTGGTCACTGTGGGTTGTAGGTCTGAGCTCTATATTCATACATAATCTGGCCGTGGTCTGTTTGTATATTCATTCTCATAGGTATATTTGACAGATTTTCCTCAAAACCAAAAGAAAATGGGCTGTTTTTTATAAGTTCATTTCTAAGTTGACAAATGGGGCTTTCAAGCATATTTTTCCCCCCAAAGAGCCAACGAACAGTCCTTATGCTTTAATGATAATTCAGTATATGCCAGGCTCAGTCTGATCCATGTAGCCTCTCATTCAATCCTCATAATGGTGCTATGTGATAGATGTTAGTGTTCCCATCTTACAGATGAAAACACTGAGACACAGAGGGGTTAAGAAACTTGCTCAAGGTCCTCTAGGTTAGAAGTGTAGGAGCAGGGATTTCCCCTAAGTCAATCTGACTCTAAACCTTTTGATTTTAACCAATGTACAATTGTCTCTGTACTACTGTTTCCCTAAATGGCCCTCAATATAAAACAGTTCCCTTCTTATAAAGTCATAGTATGGCTGTGGCCACCCACACTGTTGCAGGGTGAAGGACAGGGCCAGAGTCAGCAGGGACACTGAGGACAGAGTAAAGGGATGGCTCCCCCAGGAGTACAAACATCAAGTACAAACACAAAGGGGCTTTGGTGGACAAGGGCACAGTCCTTCTGCGGAACAGATCATATTGAAGGTCAGCTGTTCACAGTCAAGGATAGCCTTTTTTTTTTTAATCCCGACATTTCTCTGGTCCAAAGTAGACTGTATGTGTAATTGGCTTTAGGTGCCACATAGATGGCAGCAATGTGGCATGGACCTTCCATCACTACCATCCCTGTGCCCCTGTCCCCTGCAGTACAATGGCCTAGTAATGCCTGTGTACTGCTACTTACCACCATTTTTATACCTTTCTTATTTACAATTATTTCTTTGCTTTCCAAGCATGGGAAGGGGTCATTTGAGCACAAGCCTTTGCACACAGTGGACATTCAATACATTGGCTGGTGTACCAAGAAAGGAAACGAAAAACATTGTGATTTTTCTTGCCTGAAAAACAACTCGCTGAAGTCCTGGAAACCTAAGTTATAACTTAAGTCAATAGTTTGCCCTTAAAGGGTATTTTTCATATGTTTGTAGCATGAGAAATGAAATAATAAGAAAATTCTCTTTAGATATCATGTATAATATTGTTTTCCAGTGATTTGCTGTTTTTTTTCTTGTAATGAAAATTCTAACACTGTTGAGGTGATATAAATGTGTTGGTTACTTTAAATTAATGTTAAACATGTCCAACAACATTTCTCAACGTTATTGCCCTCTATTTATCTTAAAACAATGCTAATAAAGAAGCATAACTATTATCAGCGTGCGATTGTACAGTAGGGTTTTGACGTCTTGTTACATCATAATCTTAACATTCCATTTGTAAGAAGGGACAGGCAACCTTATTTTTCCAGTGTAACTAAACAAGGCACTTGGGAGACTTCATTAACTCTTACAAGGCACTGATGTCCCATTTAGTAAACTACAGCTCCAGTGTAACAAGTAGTATTGTCCTTAAAGTTCCCAATAGAACCATCTTCTTCTTTTTTTTTTTTTTAATGTGGTACGTGGGCCTCTCACTGTTGTGGCCTCTCCCATTGTGGAGCACAGGCTCCGGACGCGCAGGCTCAGTGGCCATGGCTCACGGGCCCAGCCACTCTGAGGCATGTGGGATCTTCCCGGACCGGGGCACGAACCCGCGTCCCCTGCATCGGCAGGCGGACTCTCAGCCACTGCACCACCAGGGAAACCTTGGAACCATCTTCTTAGCTCAAGCCTGGAAATATCACTAATCAGTTGGGAAATCCTGACATGAGGTGACTGAAGATTGGCCATATCGTGGGCGTTTCTCTGAACAAGATGGGCCACCACATCTTAATCTACACCTGTGTAGTGGATCTGGGCTGGAAGCGAAACCACTCCATAGCAAGAGGGTATTATGTTTTCTTCAATGCACAAATTGTCAATGGGTGATGGAGTCTCGCTCATTTATCTGTTCTCTCCCTCACTCAGCCCTCCCATGGCTGAGAACCAACTTTTTCATGACAATTTCCAAGGATCAACCTACAGAGAAGTGTTCCTTTGCCAACCAAGTCATGACTTCTGAGTCTGGCTAAGACAACCATCACGAATTCAAGTATCTGAGCTTATTCTTTATGCTGGATCCTGTGCTGGCTCTTCTGCTCCAGGATGTCCAAGCTGGCTCAGGCCACCTGCACACCAGGCACCTGATCCATTCTCATTTTAATCCCAAATCCATCCAGGTTCAGCTTTTTGGTTCTGTTTTCCAACCCATCCTCAGTTCCTGGCTCTATATCAGGAGTTGGTATCTGAACTTTCTCCAGCAGGCTTGGCTGTTCTTCTTGCTCACGTTGTGCCAGAAAATATAATAGAAAACCCGTCTTTCACTCTGCAACCACAGAAACCAGTCCTAATGCTAGCCATTTAATAGCTATATCAATGGGAGCAGCCCCAGAAGTGTGGAAAAGGAGAGTACACAGAGCCTATGGGTCAAATTGAAGTATAAAGGTCAAAGATAACATGGAGGGGGGAACCTTCAAGATGGCAGAGGAGTAAGATGTGGAGATCAACTTCCTCCCCACAAATACATCAAAAATACATCTACATGTGGAAAACTCCTACAGAACACCTACAGAACTCTAGAAGAAGACCTCAGACTTCCGAAAAGGCAAGAAAATCCCCACGTACCTGGGTAGGGCAAAAGAGAAAACAGAGACAAAAGAATAGGGACAGAACCTGCACCTCTGGGAGGGAGGTGTGAAGGAGGAAAAGTTTCCACAAACTAGGAAGCCTCTTCACTGGCGGAGACAGGGGTTGGGCAAGGGAGACACTTCGGAGCCACGGAGGGTAGTGCAGCAATAGGGGTGCAAAGGGCAAAGCGGAGAGATTCCCGCACAGAGGATCGGTGCTGACCAGCACTCACCAGCCCGAGAGGCCTGTCTGCTCACCCGCCAGGGTGGGTGGGGGCTGGCAGCTGAGGCTCACGCTTTGGAGGTCAGAGCCCAGGGAGAGAACTGGGGTTGGCGGCGTGAACACAGCCTGAAGGGGGCTAGTGCACCACAGCTAGCCAGGAGGGGGTCCGGGAAAAAGTCTGGACCTGCCTAAGAGGCAAGAGACCATTGTTTCTGGGTGCATGAAGAGACTGGATTCCTTCCCCATTTGCCCACAGAAGGCAGAGCACCACCTAAACAAGCTCCAGAGAAGGGCGTGAGCCACAGCTATCAGCTCGGACCCCAGAGACAGGCATGAAATGCTAATGCTGCTGCTGCAGCCACCAAGAATCCTGTGCACAGGTCACTATCCACATAACCCCCCCCCCCAGGAGCCTGTGTAGCCCTCCACTGCCAGGATCCCATGATCCAGGGGCAACTTCCCCAGGAGAACAGCACCTCAGGCTGTTGCAATATCATGCCAGACTCTGCCACCGCAGGCTCACCCCACATTCCAGTTATAGCTACCGTACCGCTCCCTCCCCACAGCATGAGTGAGCCAGAGCCCCCTAACCATCTGCTGCTTTAACCCCATCCTCTCTGGACGGGAACAGACACCCTCCGGCGACCTACACGCAGAGGCGGGGCCAAATCCAAAGCTGAGCCCCAGGAGCTGTGCAAACAAAGAAGAGAAAGGGAAATCTCTCGCAGCAGCCTCAGGAGCAGTGGATAAAATTCCCACAATCAACCTGATGTACCCTGCATCTGTGGGATACCTGAATAGACAACGAATCATCCCAAAATTGATGTGGTGGATTTTAGGAGCAACTGTAGACTTGGTGTTTGCTCTCTGTGACTGATTGGTTTCCGATTTTTATGTTTATCTTAGTTTAATTTTTAGCACTTGTTATCTTTGGTGGATTTGTTTATTGGTTTGGTTTCTCTCTTCTTTTTTATTATTATTATTTAAATTTTAATAATATTTTAATAAATTTATTATTATTTTTCTTTCTTTTTTTCTCCCTTTTCTTCTGAGCCATGTGACTGACAGGGTCTTGGTGATCTGGCCTGGTGTCAGGCCTGAACCTCTGAGGTGGGAGAGCTGAGTTCGGTACATTGGTCACCAGAGACCTCCCGGCCCCACGTAATATCAATCAGTGAGAGCTCTCCCAGAGATCTCCATCTCAATGCTAACACCCAGCTCCACCCAATGGCTAGCAAGCTCCAGTGCTGGACTCTCCATGCCAAACAACTAGTAAGATAGGAACACAACACTACCAATTAGCAGAGAGGCTGCCTAAAATCATACTAAGTTCACAGTCACCCCAAAATACACCACTGGACACAGCCCTGCCCACCAGAGAGACAAAATCCAGGCCCACCCACCAGAACACAGGCACCAATCGCCTCCACCAGGAAGTCTACACAAGCCACTGAACGAATCTCACCCACTGGGGGCAGACACCAAAAACAACAGGAACTATGAAATTGTAGGCTGTGAAAAGGAGACCCCAAACACAGTAACTTAAACAAAATGAGAAGACAGAGAAATATGCAGCAGATGAAGCAGCAAGTTAAAAGCCCACCAGACCAAACAAATGAAGAGGAAATAGGCAGTCTACCTGAAAAAGAATTCAGAGTAATGATAGTAAAGATGATCCAATATCTTGGAAATAGAATGGAGAAAAACAAGAAATGATTAACAAGGACCTAGAAGAAATAAAGAGTAAACAAACAATGATGAACAACACAATAAATGAAATTAAAGATTCTCTAGAAGGAATCAATAGCAGAATAACTGAGGCAGAAGAATGGATAAGTGACCTGGAAGATAAAATAGTGTAAATAACTACCACAGAGCAGACAAAGAAAAAAGAATGAAAAGCATTGAAGACAGTCTAAGAGACTTCTGGGACAACATTAAATGCACAAACATTCGAATTATACAGGTCTCAGAAGAAGAAGAGAAAAAGAAAGGGACTAAGAAAATATTTGAAGAGATTATAGTTGAAAACAGGACCTGTATACACGCTGTCTACAAGAGACCCACTTCAGATCTAGGGACACATACAGACTGAAAGTGAGGGGATGGAAAAAGATATTCCATGCAAATGGAAATCAAAAGAAAGCTAGACTAGCAATTCTCCTATCAGACAGAATAGAATTTAAAATAAAGACTATTACAAGAGACAAAGAAGGACACTACATAATGATCAAGGGATCAATCCAAGAGGAAGATATAACAATTGTAATATTTATGCACCCAACATAGGAGCACCTCAATACATAAGGCAAATGCTAACAGCAATGAAAGGGGAAGTCGACAGGAACACAATAATAGGAGGGGAATTAAACACCCCACTTTCACCAATGGACATAATACCCAAAATGAAAATAAATAAGGAAACACAAGTTTTAAATGACACATTAAACAAGATGGACTTAATTGATTTTAATAGGACATTCTATCCAAAAACAACAGAATTCACTTTCTTCTCAAGTGCTCATGGAACATTCTACAGGATAGATCATATTTTGGGTCACAAATCAAACCTTGGTAAATTTAAGAAAATTGAAATCGTATCAAGTATCTTTTCTGACCACAATGCTATAAGACTAGATATCAATAACAGGAAAAATCTGTGAAAAGTACAAACATATGAAGGCTAAACAATACACTATGAAATAACCAAGAGATCACTGAAGAAATCAAAGAGGAAATCAAAATATACCTAGAAACAAATGACAATGAAAACACGATGACCCAAAACCTATGGGATGCAGCAAAAGCAGTTCTAAGAGTGAAGTTTATTGCAATAAAATCCTACCTCAAGAAATAAGAAAAATCTCAAATAAACAACCTAACTTTACACCTAAAGAAATTAGAGAAAAAAGAACAAAAAAATACCCAAGTTAGCAGAAGGAAAGAAATCATAAAGATCAGATCAGAAATAAATGAAAAAGAAATGAAGGAAACAATAGCAAATATCAATAAAACTAAAAGTTGGTTCTTTGAGAAGATAAACAAAATTGATAAAACTTTAGCCAGGGGCTTCCCTGGTGGCGCAGTGGTTGAGAGTCCGCCTGCCGATGCAGGGGACACGGGTTCGTGCCCCGGTCCGGGAAGATCCCAAATGCCGCAGAGTGGCTGGGCCCATGAGCCATGGTCGCTGAGCCTCCACGTCCGGGGCCTCTGCTCCGCAATGGGAGAGGCCACAACAGTGAGAGTCCCGTGTACCGCCAAAAAAAAAACAAAAAAAAAAACTTTAACCAGACTCATCAAGAAAAAAAGGGAGAAAGCTCAAATCAACAGAATTAGAAATGGGAAAGGAGAAGTAATAACAGACACTGCAGAAATACAAAGGAGCATGAGAGATTACTGCAAGCAACTCTATGCGAATAAAATGGAAAACCTGGAAGAAATGCAAAACTTCTTAGAAAAGCACAACCTTCCAAGACTGAACCAGAAAGAAATAGAAAATATAAACAGACCAATCACAAGCACTGAAATTGAAACTGTGATTAAAAATCTTCCAACAAACAAAAGTCCAGGACCAGATGGCTTCACAGGCGAATTCTATCAAACATTTAGAGAAGAGCTAACACCTATGCTTCTCAGACTCTTCCAAAATATAGCAGAGGGAGGAACACTCCCAAACTCATTCTATGAGACCAACATCACTCTGATACCAAAACCAGACAAAGATGTCACAAAAAAAGACAACTACAGGCCAATATCACTGATGAACATACATGCAAAAATCCGCAACAAAATACTAGCAAACAGAATCCAACAGCACAGTAAAAGGATCATACACCATGATCAAGTGGGGTTTATCCCAGGAATACAAGGATTCTTCAATATATGCAAATCAATCAATGTGATACACCATATTAACAAATTGAAGAAGAAAAACCATATGATCATCTCAATAGATGCAGAAAAAGCTTTTGACAAATTCAACACCCATTTATGATAAAAACTCTCCAGAAAGTGGGCATAGAGGGAACCTACCTCAACATAATAAAGGCCATATATGACAAACCCACAGCCAACATCATTCTCAATGGTGAAAAACTGAAACCATTTCCTCTAAGATCAGGAACAAGACATGGTTGCCCACTCTCACCACTATGATTCAACATAGTTTTGGAAGTTTTAGCCACAGCAATCAGAGAAGAAAAAAAATTAAAGGAATCCAAATCAGAAAAGAAGAAGCAAAACTGTCACTGCTTGCAGATTACATGATACTATACGTAGAGAATCCTAAAGATGCTACCAGAAAACTACTAGAGCTAATCAATGAATTTGGTAAAGTTGCAGGATACAAAATTAATGCACAGAAAACTCTTGTATTCCTATAAACTAATGATGAAAAATCTGAAAGAGAAATTAAGGAAACACTCCCATTTACCACTGCAAAAAAAGAGTAAAATACCTAGGAATGAACATACCTAAGGAGACAAAAGACCCGTATGCAGAAAACTATGACACTGATGAAAGATATTAAAGACAATACCAACAGATGGAGAGATATACCATGTTCTTGGATTAGAAAAATCAACATTGTGAAAATGACTATACTTACTACTCAAAGCAACCTACAGATTCAGTGCAATCCCTATCAAACAACCAATGGCATTTTTCTCAGAACTAGAACAAAAGATTTCACGATTTGTATGGAAACACAAAAGACCCCGAATAGCCAAAGCAATCTTAAGAAAGAAAAATGGAGCTGGAGGAATCAGGCTCCCTGACTTCAGACATACTACAAAGCTACAGTAACCTAGACAGTATGGTACTGGCACAAAAAGAGAAATATAGATCAGTGGAAGAGGAGAGAAAGGCCAGAGAAAACCCACACACATATGGTTACTTGTCTTTGATATAGGAGGCAAAAATATACAATGGAGAATAGACAACCTCTTCAATAAGTGATGCTGGGAAAACTGGACAGCTACATGTAAAAGAATGAAATTAGAACATTTCCTAACACCATACACAAAGATAAACTCAAAATGGATTAAAGACCTAAATGTAAGGCCAGACACTATAAAACTCTTAGAGGAAAACATAGGAAGAACACTCTTTGACATAAATCACAGCAAGATCCTTTTTGACCCATCTCCTAGAGAAATGGAAATAAATACAAAAATAAACAAATTGGACCTAACGAAACTTAAAAAGATTTTGCACAGCAAAGGAAACCATAAACAAGACAAAAAGACAACCCTCAGAATGGGAGAAAATATTTGCAAATGAAACAACTGACAAAGGATTAATCTCCAAAATACACAAACAGCTCATGCAGCTCAATATCAAAGAAACAAACAACCCAATCCAAAAATGGGCAGAAGACCTAAACAAACATTTCTCCAAAGAAGATATACAGATTGCCAACAAACACATGAAAAGATGCTCAACATCACTAATCATTAGAGAAATACAAATCAAAACTACAATGATGTATCACCTCACTCCGGTCAGAATGGCTATCATCAAAAAATCTACAAACAATAAATGCTGGAGAGGGTGTGGAGTAAAGGGAACCCTCTTGCACTGTTGATGGGAATGTAACTTGATATAGCCACTATGGAGCACAGTATGGAGGTTCCTTTAAAAACTAAAAATAGAACTACTATATGACCCAGCATTCCCACTCCTGGGCATATACCCTGAGAAGACCATAATTCAAAAAGAGTCATGTACCACAATGTTTATTGCAGCACGATTTACAATAGGCAGCCCATGGAAGCAACCTAAGTGTCCATCGACAGATGAATGGATAAAGAAGATGTGGTACATATATACAATGGAATATTACTCAGCCATAAAAAGAAACGAAATTGAGTTATTTGTAGTGAGATGGATGGATCTAGAGTCTGTCATACGGAGTGAAGTAAGTCAGAAAGAGAAAAACAAATACCACATGCTAACACTTATATATGGAATCTAAAAAAAAAAAGTTTCTGAGAACCTAGTGGCAGGACAGGAATAAAGTCACAGATGTAGAGAATGGACTTGAGGACATGGGGAGAGGGAAGGATAAGCTGGGATGAAGTGAGAGAGTGGCATGTACATATATACACTACCAAATGTAAAATAGATAGCTAGTGGGAAGCAGCCGCATAGCACCGGGAGATCAGCTCGGTGCTCTGTGACCTCCTAGAGGGGTGGGATAGTGAAGGTGGGAGGGTGACACAAGAGGGAGGGGATATGGGGGTATATGTATACATATAGCTGATTCACTTTGTTATACAGCAGAAACTAACACACCATTGTGAAGCAATTATACTCCACTAAAGATGTTTAAAAACATAATAAAAAAATAAATGTAAATAAAAAATTAAAAAAACTAAAAGTCTACCTAATGAATAGGAGAAGATATTTGCATACAATATATCTGATAAGCGGTTAATACCCAAAACTATAATATATACAAATATACAAATAACTCACACAACTCAACATCAAAAAATTGAACAACTCGGTTAAAAAAAGCACAGATTATCTGAATAGACATTTTTCCAAAAGAACACATACATGTGGCCCACAGTCACATGAAAAGATGCTCAACGTCACTAGCCATCAGGGAAATGCAGGTCAAAACCATAATGAGCTATCACCTCACACCTGTCAGAGTGGCTATTATCAAAAAGACAACAAATAACAAGGATTGGAAAGGATGTGAAGGAAAGAGAATCCTCCTACACTGTTGGTGGGAATATATCAGTAAATTGGTGTGGCCAGTATGGAAAACCGTATGCAGATTCCTCAAAAATTAAAAATAGAACTATAACATTATCCAGCAATTCCACTCCTGGATATTCTATCGAAGAAAATGAAAACACTAATTAGAAAAGATATATGTTCATTGCATCATTATTTACAATAGCCCAGATATAAAAGCAACCTAAGTATCCATCAATAGATGAATGAATAAAGAAGATGTGAGAATATCACTCAGCCATACAAAATAATGAATACTTGTCATTTGTGACATGGATGGACCCAGAGGGCATTATGCTAAGTGAAATAAGTCAGACAGAGAAAGAGAAATACTGTATGATTTTACTTATATTTTCACTCTAAAATCAAAACAAATGAACAAACAAAGAAGAAACAGAGTTATAGATACAGAGAACAAAGAAACGGTTGCCAGAGGTGAGGGGGGAGGAAGGAAATAGGTGAGGGAGATTAAGAGGCATAAACTTCCAGCTGCAAAATAAATGAGTCACGGTTATGAAATGTCTAGTGTGGTGAGTATAGTCAATAGCTATGTAATATCTTTGTATGGTGACATATCGTAAGTAGACGTATCATAGTGATCATTTTTAAATGTGCAGAAAGATTGAATCTCTATGTTGTGTAACAGGAACTAGCATAGTGTTGTAGGTCAATTCTATTTCAAAAACAAAACAAACTCATAGAAAAAGAAATCATATTTGTGGTTGCCAGAGGTAAGGGGTGGGGAGAGGGGGAATCAGGTGATGACAGTTAATAGGTACAAACTTCCAGTTAAAGATAAATAAGTACTAGGGATGTACTGTACAACATGATAAATATAACACTGTTGTATGTTATATCTGAAAGTTGTTGAGATTAACCTTAACAGTTCTCATCACAAGGAAATTTTTTCTATTTCTTTAATGTTGTATCTATGTAAGATGATGGATGTTCACTAAACTTATTGTAACAATCATTTCATGATGTATCTAAGTCAAGTAATTTTACTGTGTACTTTTAACATAACAGTGCTTTATGTCAATTATACCTCAATAAAACTAGAAGAAAAAAAAAGATAATATGGAATTTCTGTGGATGGCTCAGTGTAGAAAATTAAAATATAATAAGGGTTTGATACTTATTTCCTCTAATGGTGTGTTGCAGCTGTGAAGTTTTAAAACCTGTAACTAGCATTTTAATTAATGTGAGAAATGGGATGTAACCATTTCTAGACTAGTCTGAAGCTCTTCCAGTTTTGGAAAGGATGTTTATTCCGCAATAAACTTTTTGAAAGTCCTTTTCAAACACCTAACTCACGGAATTGACATCTTGCAAAATGTCACTTCATCCTGGCATTTCTATCCAATGACAAGACAATTTTCTTGTTGATAAAAGATGGAGGAACTCCTTTCTGATTGTTGACTCAGAACTCTGGTGATCTAACACGAGTTTAGTGTATACAGTTAACACCATCAGGCTCCATTCCATCGCCTAAACCTACTGCCTGTAGAAGATGGCTGCCTCATTAGAATCACAAAGTTGAGTCAAGGGACTCTGGGCTACACTGAGCAAGGCCAATTCCTTCTTCTCCCCCAACCTGTGCCCTACTTTTTGAGAATTTAATTTTCACCTTAATAGAGGAAGCCAGCATTGGAAAGAATTTTGTCTAGAATGGGTAATAGAGATTACAATGGCTCTCTTAACCCCAAGAGAACTGTTCATTTAAAGGGCCAGGATCTCAAAAGGATTAAATGGGCTAAAGAATATAAGAGTGCTTTATAAAGTACAGATTTTACATGAAAAAAAGAACGAATGGACACATTCCATTTGGACATCACTGTTATGGAAATCCTGCTGGGGCTCGAAGGGGCTGCCTAAGTCTCCCCTCTACGAAGAAGCTTACAGTGAGCCCCAGGACTTAACTCTCTTTTCTGCTAACCTACAGAACCACAATTTGACATTTCGTATACATACCCTGTCACACGGCATGCCTATTTTGTCTCAGACCCTTGCGGGCAAGTATCATGTATCCCCACAAAATAGGCACTGGATGCATTTGTTGATCAAGGGATCAAGAAGAGATACATTTGTTGGACAGGGAATTCTTAGACAGCCACATCTGATGCGTACACGTTCTTGCAGCCCATCTCACTTCCGCTTTTAGACTTGCTGACGCCAACATCCCAGGGTAGCTGTGAGCAAAACATTCGACAATGCATGTGGAAATTTGTTGTAGGCTGTAAACTGCAAACTGACTGCAAAAGATTAATGTTGCAGGATTACAATCAAAAGTCCAAAAAGGAATATGTCTATAAGATGAATTTAGATGATCCGTCAATCAACAGTTAGATAGAGTAGTATTTCTTTCCTCCAGATGAGAAGTGGTGAGGTAGAATACAGTATGCTCTGGGATTCAGAAAATCTGGGTTCAAATTCGGGATTGGCCATTGGCTTTGTGTCTAGTCTTCAGGTTTTTTTCTTTCTAAATTCTGTTTCTACAGGTAAACAAAAGGTAATATTTAGCTTTCAGTCCTTTCATTTGCATAGAGTGTCAGGGAAAACAATGGAAGAATATTCCATAGGAAATCCGCCAACTTTTTTCACCTTTATTAGAGTAGAGGGGAAAAAAAACAATTTATTAATAAGCTCTCTCTGATTCCAGTCTTGTTGCAGAAGGAGAAGGGGAACATTTCATGAATAAGCCATCACATAAAACAGAAGCATATATGATGTTTAGAAAATGCCAGTTTCTCAAACTTAAACATGGTCTTTCATTCTGAAATTCTTCTGATATTTAATTCTCCCTATTAACATAGATAATTCCAAAATTATTTTTATCAGAGCCCTTACTAAGTATGTGGCATGAGATACTTGGCAATGGAACAAGAATTAAAACTTCAATGTAAAGAATCTCAGTTTAATCTAAGGAGAAATTTCATGAGTAAATTACACAAACATTACCTGGTATAGGAGCTTAGGGGAGGGATGACATTTCAAACTGAGATGCCCAGAGAAAGCTTTACAGAAGATTTTTGATACGAGTTAGAATGTATTAAAGAATGTGAAAGGTACATCGATTAGGGGATGCCAAGAGTAAGAGTGCAAAGGTGAGAACATACAAAGGATGTTTTTCTGACAGTGAATAAAGCAGCCAGATTGCAGAAGAAGGTCAGATAAGGTGGTGGTGGGAGATAATGCTTGAAAAACAGGTTAGCCCTAACTGGGGATGACATTGAATGACATTGAATGGATGAACTTCAAAGGAATCTATCCTTTAGGCAATAGGAACAGATACAAAACTTTTTAAAAAGACAGTAATGGATTGAAATGTTTTAACTCTAAAAGTTTCCATCATTCATCAGAATGAGCTTAAAGAGGAGAGAGTGACAACAAGCAGAAAAATTAACACATTTTTTCCCAAAGGCCAGGTCTGCATTGACAAAGTCCTGAACTGGGTGGGTGGCAGTAGGAGTTGAAAGAAAGGCGGAGAAGCAAAACACTGGGAAGGGAGAATTGTCTGGGGCGGAGCAACGAGTGAGGGAGACAAGACACAAATGCCTTTGAGGTTTTAGGGCTGGGAAATTAAGCAAGTTGGTGGTACTCTTATAAAGAAGAGAAAGTGCAGGGAAGCAGGCATGTTTCGAGGAGGCTAACCAGTCTTCAGTATTTTAGTGTTTATTTTATTTTTGCTTGTTGACAGTTTGCTTTATTTATTTATTTATGGCTGTGTTGGGTCTTCGTTTCTACACGAAGGCTTTCTCTAGTTGCGGCGAGCGGGGGCCACTCTTCATCGCGGTGCGCGGGCCTCTCACTGTCGCGGCCTCTCTTTTTGTGGAGCACAGGGTCCAGACGCGCAGGCTCAGTAGTTGTGGCTCACGGGCCCAGTTGCTCCGCGGCATGTGGGATCTTCCCAGACCAGGGCTCGAACCCATGTCCCCTGCATTGGCAGGCAGATTCTCAACCACTGCGCCACCAGGGAAGCCCAGGTCTTCAGTATTTTAGACAGTGAATCTGGATAGTGGAAAGAGAGTTTAGGAGGAGGTAAGTATTGGTAGAAGTGCCAGGGGGTGATCATCTTTGACAGAGAGTAAATGTCAAGGGAATGGCATTATCCAGGGTTGAGAACAGGAGACTAGTCAGACCTGCTTTGCACTCACTAATGTGTGAACTTGGCCTGGAGCCGGAGAGCTTGGATTCTGTGTGGGGAGACCTGCTGGCTTTATCTCTCAGTCCTGCCACATGCTGATTGCCATGACCTCAGGCAAGTTACTTAATCAGCTGTGCCTCGGTTTCCTCTCCTGTAAAAATAGACAATAATAGTGTCCACCCTCAGGATTAAGGAAACAAGTCTATGTAAAGTGTTTGGGACACACTAAGCTGTTTTTATTGCCTTTGCTAAGCTATTTTTATTACTTTTGTTAAGGCTTGTTTTTCTGATGTGCAAAATTAGGATTGTAATAGTACTTACTTATGGTCAGACTGTGAGAATTAAATAAGAAAAATGTACGCAAAGCTCTGGGCAAAATGACTAGTCTATAGCAAGAGCTCACTTTGAATAACTACGTAATGTGATCACTGAAGAAATATCTATCATATGCCCACTACGCACCAGGCACTTTCCTGGTAACTTCGGGTGTGTCCGTGAAGGAAACTGACAAGACACTCGCATCCTAGCAGGGAGAGACAGGCATGGAACAAATGGTAATATAATGCTGTGGGCAAAAAGCAAGGCAGGTCCAGGACATTAAGAAGAATGTGAGTTGGCTTAGTCAGGGTGGTGAAGAAATGTCTCCCTGAAGAGGTGACTTTTGAGCAGAGCTTTAGCTGAATACAATGAGAAAGCCAAGCAGGAATCTGAGGGGAACAGTTTCTGGACCCAGTCAACCACTCCTGTGCCCTGTCTCTTCAGGCAGATGCCTGCTGGGACACCGAGGAGGGAGAGGGAGGAGGTGAGGTCAGTGAGGGCAGGTTTTAGGGAAGAGTGCCATCCAACAGAAGTAAAATGCAAGCTATATAGGCAATGTTAACTTTTCTAGCAGCTACATTTTTAAAAAGTAAAAAGAAATGGGTGAAATTAACCCATTTATCCAGCACATCATTCCAACACAAAATCACTGTAAGAAGTGTTATCCAGAAATGTATATTCTCCTCCCTCCCTCCCTTCCTTCCTTTCTTTTCTCCTTCTTTTCTTTCTCTTTGAAAGCTGGTGGGCATTTTCCACTTACAGCACATCTCGATTCAGACCAGCCAAATTTCAAATGCTCAGTTGCCAAATATGGCCATGGCTACCATCCTGGATGGTGCAAATGTAGAACACAGAACGTTGTAGTTCATGGAAAGGAATTTGGATTTTATTCTAAATGGAATAGGAAGCCATTGGAGGGTTGAGAGCTGGGGAAAGTGTGTGTGGGGGGGGGGTGAGGTGACATGATCTGATCTGATCTTTAAATTGTCACACAATAGATGTCTCATTAAGGATGAATCTTGCTTTATACACTTGGTTAAAGGAGAAATATCTCCCTGATTTATTTCTTTAAGATCAAATTAAATCCAGTTCCAAACTCCATCTGCTAGATTGACAAGAAATGCATTCCCAAACATTATTGTGATTTCTCTTCCCTTTTTTTTCTTTTTACATTTTTAACCAATTAATGAATTCAGTGTTTTTGTGATGGTGAGCATAGTTATGCAGTTTCAAAGCACTGGAGACCCTTCCAATCATTAATCCACCCTGGCTGTTATTGAGATGCCCATTTTCAGAGCCCAGATATTCCCAGGAAACTGTGGCTTCCATGCGATCCACAGCACAGGCTTTTGGCAGAGGGGGAGTTCCGTACCTGGTGCCTTGCCATCTTTAGTGCCCCTCGTAGCTGTCTTGTCACACTTCCCAGGTAGTTCTTAAATTTATGAGATATACTGATTTCCCTCTCCTTCCCACACCTGGGGACAAGTTTTTTCCTGTTTTTCTTGTGTCCTCCCTTTCCCCTCCTCAAAGAATACCTAGTACATCATTTCAATCACTCAGATTTCAAAAGAGACAGGAAGATGGGTTGCCTTCAGCAGCTCTGGCTCTCCCACCCCCTTCTTCTCTAAGTCTCTGAAGCAAAGAATTTGAATGAGCTTGACTGTCTCCTCAGAACAAATGAATGAGAAATAAAGGGGAACAAATGAGAATTATACCTCAGTGAATTACCCTGCCATACTAGCTATTATTATTGTATAGAAGACCTTGTATTGGTTGTTCAAAAAATGTCTCTAAGTGGGATAGTTTCACATCAACCAGATATGTGATCTATGTGTGGATCTGCAAAAGCATAAAAAACAAAGAAGTGGTTTCTAAATGATTTATTCATGTCTAATTTTCATGTCTAAGATCTTGCTACAGAAAGTGAGATCCCCAAAACAACAGCATTGGCATTCCTTGCTAAATGCAGAATCCCAGGCATGATCACAGTCCTACAAATCAGAAGTTACCTTCTAACAAGATCCCCCAGGTGAGTGATGTGCATGGTCAAGAGTGGGAAGCCCTAATCTAAGACTTGGTGGCTCCAATTTGGAGCTTACTTTTGTGTTCAGCCAGTGACTCTTCCCAATAAATTAATTCCTGATAAATTAATTCATCAAAGGTCATAACCAGTTGCCTGTGTTAGGTGCTGAGCTTAGGGACTGTGGGGATGCAGAACAGTGTAAGACAGTCTTTGCTTTCAAGGAGCTCATGGTCTAGTTGGAAAGATAAGATACAAACACATGAAAAGTGAATAAGGTTCTAACAGAGGAGAGACAATAGCAGATCAATGGTAGTTTATAATAGCCAGGTGCTTAAGGGATAGAAAGGTAAGATTTCAGCCAAGTCTGAAAGATGGGAAGGATATATTGCTCCAAATTATAGAGCTTTATTCTCTGTGAATCTACTGTCGGAGGAAGAATAATAGGGAGAAAAAGAAAGTTCCCTTTAATGAAGTATAAGCCAAAGGCAGAGCACACTTCTGAGAAAACCAATGCAGCACCTGTGTCTTACTTTATACACAAACCCAAGCATACCATTAGACAGACTCCAGAAGGTGACAGTTTGCTGCCAGATTTCTCTTTTCCTTGAGGCATGTTGGGTGGCAGAGTGCTGGGGAGAAATAGCCCGCAAGACATCCTTATAAGTAGCAGCCATGTGTCCCTGCAAATGGGTGGCACATCTCAAACTTCAGGCGACACTCATTGTTTCCAACCCATGTAGGTAGTTTGCAGAGGTGTGAAATTGAAAAGGCCCTGAATATACGTATCATATTCTTCTTACGCTGAAATCTTCTACTTACTTCAACAGAAAAATCCTGAGAGGGATGCAGGACACCTTTCCCTTTAATGAAATTGTTCAGATGTGCAAGGGATTATAGGCATTTGTGATCACAGTAAGTGTCCTGAGGGTGGAACCACACAACAGACCAGAAAAAAAAAGAAGCTATAGTCTGTGCCCATTCATGCTCTTCATCCTCCTTCAATATTAATAACGTGTAATGGAGAGTCCCTACCTTTTGTTGAACTCGTAATTGAGTTTTAGCATTTTAATGATTATTCTTTATGATTTGTAGGGGCCACATGGCCCATAATGCACAATTAGAGGTAAGATGCCCTTTCCAGGGTCAATGGCTCTATCCAACTTTTGTAAATATGACTGGTACATTACACTTTTATTATTCAATTAGCTTTGGCAATCAGGAACTTAAGACATAATTGGATCACGTCAAGTACGTTTACGTTGCACGTGAATCCAAGAAAAGAATGTGATGAACGCACCACAAGTTTAATTCAGGGTTATCTAATTGTTTAATCCTAAAATACAGTTCCTCTCATCTCACTGGAACCCACACACTAAATTAAGGACTTCTGGCTGCCAGAATTCATTTGTGTTCTTGGATTTTCACTTTGAAAACTTCCAAAGGAGACAAGGAATCCTGCTGATAGCAGGGTAAGCCTCAGCTATGGAAGTCAAACTGGTGATAAATATGAAGGAAACCGTAATCAGTTTTAATGAATACAAATAGCACAGTGCCTGGACCAGGGGAGTCCAGGGAAATGTTCAGCGTAGTTCATGGGTGGAATTCAACAATTTTTTAAAAGAAAGACTCTTAGGGTGAAAAGGGTCCCTGGTTACGGTAAACAGCAATGGTAGGGGAGGGCATGTGGAGCAATTTATTCATGCTTATAGAATAAGTCTTTTAAGGTTAAGGCTTTTTTTTTTTTTAATATTTTCTCTGTTTAAG
The DNA here is from genome assembly GCF_059928025.1 of Delphinapterus leucas. NCBI lineage: Eukaryota > Metazoa > Chordata > Mammalia > Artiodactyla > Monodontidae > Delphinapterus > Delphinapterus leucas. The sequence goes on from NC_143136.1 coordinate 16,585,545, forward strand.
GCAGCATGGACTTCCATTGAGCAGAGTTAGGGAGGTAACTGTCAACTGGAAAGAATGGCAAACTGAAATCTGTACTGGAAGTTAGTCCAAGCAAATGAGATACACCGAGTGCACACTGCTTGAGCACATTCTTGAACCAGACATCCCAGGCTTGCATCCTGGTTTTTCCAATTTGTTCCAACACTGGAAGAAAGACTGGCTTATTGGATTTACTGAAAGGCAGTATGTGTGTTCTCTGTCTCCGCCACGCAAGTTAATTCATCAACTGTGACCCAGGTTCCCCATTTGTTAGATGAGAATGTAAGAGCAATTCTGTGCATATTTAAGGTAAATATATAAAATGTATATACACTTGTATATGTATAAATATGAATCTATTTATTATATAGAAATATAGATATCTTAAAATAAGGCCTGACATGTACACTGTAAACATCACTGTTTTTATTGATGTTGATGTAATTATAATAATAATAATTGTTGTTATGGAGTGGTAAATGAGCTGGCATTACAGGAAAACAAATCAACAGCACAGCCCCATGGAACAAAATTGTTTCTAAGCCTCTCGCTTTCCTGAGAGTGTTAAAAGTATGAAGTGGTTGCTTTCACTGTGGTCCCTGAGTGGCCAGCCATGGGTTAAAACTGTAAAGGCTCAGCCAGTGGGATAAATGGCAGTGCTACAGATATGTGAAAAAGGTTCCAGGGGAGATGTTGTTTAAATTGAGATCTCCAGGATGAGAAGTCAGTTAGGCAAAGGTGAGACAGAAGGCACGTGCAAAGGCCCAGAGGCAAAAGGAAGTATTACCCTTGAACAGAGTGCATGCAGTTCAATTTCATTGGAAGTGGCAGTAGAATAGGTATAAGGGTGGTGAGAGAAGAGACATGCAAAGAACAGGGAGAAGACTGTGATGGCCTCCTATGTCATGCTGGAGACTTCAAGTTCATCCTGAAGACATTGGGAAGCAGTTGAAAGATTTTATGCGGGGAAATAAGAGTGAGTCATGGTCAAATCTATGCTTTTGAGCTATCATTCTGGTTACAAGGTGGTGAATGTTTTGAGGAAACTTAGTATTGGAGGAGGATAAGAGTCTATTTAGAAGACTTTCATTGTAATTCAGCAAGAGATGTTGGTACCTTAAACACAGTGGAGTCCTATCACGTGTTTATTGGAGTTCAATTACATGCTTTAAGCGACAAAGTGAGAGGAGGGAGTTGGAGAAAGCAAAAGACACAGAGCAATAGCACTTTAAATAGAGAAAGAGTCGTAGTTCCACTCTACCATTCCATAGAAAAGTTATGTACCCCAGAGAAAGCCCAGACATCTCATCATGTTAAATGTCATTTGGGTGTTTTCACCAAACATGGCCCCTAAATACAAATCAATGTTGTCATCTAATGCTCAACTGAAGAAACAGCAATTTGCTCCAACACTGGAGACAACATGAACTGTGTTGAATCTGCTGAGTAGTATATCTGTCTCCACAGGGGCACCTTCCTGAAGAATTCTCCAGAGTAACCATAACTCTACATGACTTACATGTAGCCTCAAATGTTTAGAACTTAATCCCTCAAGTGAGGTGTGACTTCCCTACAGTGCCACTGGAAATAGAGAAAAGTAGGGGGTGGGAGAGACGTTGGGTTGGTAGGACCGACAGCACCTTACGATGGCTTCATGCGGGTGCTGCAAAAGGTAAGGAGGAATCGAGACTGATGAACACGGTTCTGGTTTGACAACAGGATCCAACCCTCACCTCCTCTTCCCCGACATTACCCAAAAGTAGAAATTATCCTTCTACACCCTTGATTTCTGGACTTTACAGGGACAACCTGGGTTCCCCCTTGGAGAGCAATAGTGGGAACATTATGCTGCGAATTCATAACTTCTCTCCTTATGTTTATAGAGTGATAGACTCAGATTTAAAGAAACATGAAAGACAGACCAAACTGAAAAGCTATGATCAGATTTCTCCAATGGCTGAAAGGAGGCTGTGCAATTTCCAGAAATTAAGATACTCAGACCCTATAATCTGCCCAGTAGGTTCAAAGCAAGTAGACTCCCTGGAGCTAAAAGAAATATAGTTGCCAAGTGACAGGTGGATAAGCAGTGTGGCAATGAAAGGAAGAAAACTAGGGATTAGTCTAAACTCTGGGGAGGTAAATAATTTCCAGGGCTGACAGGAAGTCAAAAGCAATCCAGGAAGATAAATGAGCCAAGTTCAGTAAATCGTAGTGTAATCCTCATGCCAGAGGCTGCTCTGACGTGAAGGACTGGTATATATTCTAGGAATTTATTACATTTCTTTGGCTAGAGCCTCCATCCAGGAATCTGCCTAAATACACCCATAACTAGCTCCTGGAGAGGATGAGTGAGGGAGGAAACTGAGAGGGAGATTAGGAGGATATATTAGTCTGGGTTCTCTAGGGAAACAGAACCTATATGATAAGTGATTTTTTGTAAGGAATTAGCTCACATGGTAATGGGGGCTGAGCAGTCCCAAGATCTGCAGTCAGCAAGCTGGAGACCCAGGAGAGCCAATAGTATAGTTCCAGTCTGTGTCTGAACATCTGAGAACCAAGAGATCTGATGGTCTAAGTTCCAGTTTGAGTTTGAAGGCGGGAGAAGACCCATGTCTCAGCTTGAAGACAGTCAGGCAGAAAGAGATAGAACTCTCTCCTACTCCACCTTTTTTGTTGTATTCAGGGCTTCAATAGATAAGGCGTACCCACATTGGGGAGATCAATTTTGTTTACTCAGTCTACTGATTCAACTGTTAATCTCATCCAGAAACACCTTCACAGACACACCCAGAAATAACGTTTAACCAAATATCTGGGCGCTCTGTGGTCAGGTTTGACACACAAGTCAAGTTGACACATGAAATAAAGCATCCTAGGGGCTTCAGGTCTTCACCCTCTCACTTCAAGTAGAACAGCTCTGGTTGGATCTTCCCCTGGGATATGACTTGAAGAAAGGGCTCTGGCTATAATGAAAAGTTTGCAGGACGCTTCTAGAATTCGAATCACCAAAGCACTTACAGTGTTTTCTGACAAGAGTCCACTTGCCTCCTTGTTTGTTTGCACAATTCCGTAAATACAGCTACGGTGTTCTTACTCTCTTAGGGAATACCTATTCCACGCAGCTCATTCAGTTGGACAATTCCTGCCTTGCAGACTCCTCTGGGTTCCTCAGGTCCTGTGGTTTATCCTTCCTGCAGGACCTGATGTGGCTTCTTAAGACATGAAGCTTCTTACTCCCCAGAAAATCTGTTCTTCTCTTACGGAGTAAGTTGTTGCTGCAGAATCCACCCTTCAGTTTGAACCGTATTATTACATTATCGCTTCTAATGATTACCTGGTTATGAGTAAGGCCATCCCAACAAGGAGCAGAGGTTTGACCGTGGAAAGTGATGGAGTTGCTTTCGAAGAATGCCAGTTCCTTTCTAGATCTTTCTCTAGAGCTCCTGCTAGAGCAATTAGAGGAAACAAAAGAGGATTTGAAGTCAGAAGACTTGCAGAGAAATCTGCCGGATTCTAATTTCTCCACCGCTTTGATTCCCACTGAGCATTGGGGTGGTTACTGTAAAACACACAGATATCTGGAAAGCTAAATGAAACGAACAACAGCAAGTAGGCTCCACTAGGATCATGTTTTAAACAATTTCATAGCCACCTAAAGGAAGGGAATTTTTGAAGAGCACCATGAAGTAATCAACTTTATATTACAAAATAAATATGTGTCTGCACTAAATCAGACATCACAGTAGACTATACTCTAGTAGGGACCAATGAGATCGGGTGCCAAAGGGTCAGGCCACAGTCGCGGAGGAAATACTTAAAATGGAAAAGATGGTATCTCTAAGTTTAATTTTCCCTGGGACGTGGGAAAATTTTAATGGTAATTTTTGTGGCTCTTCTGAGCACCACTGAATTAGTTTATCAAGGCTTGCCAGAAAGGGAGAGGTAATTAGAAAAAGAATAGAACTTTCTAAGTCCATAAAGGGAGGTGCTTTTGAAAAAAATTTTAAAACCTCCACCGACTTGTACACAAAGTTTCACTTAGAAACTTTTCTAAGTTTCACTGTACAGCCTAAGTTGAGGCTGGTTTTGTTCCATGGCTACTGTGGGATTGCTTCCTATTAATGTCATGTCCTAAACCACAGAGTCCTTATTGGGAAGGGCAGGCACAGGCACGCAGTCTTTCCAAGCCCTTTATGGTCACAACAGAATGGTGCCTTGGGTCCAGCACGTTTCCTTACAGAGATGTAAAGAGCCCTCACAACCTGTGCTGGGCAGTTGTCTTTGTTTGGGAATATTCTCCCCTGTCCTGGACTTGCTGTGTACTTCCTTGTTCTGTTTGAGGGTGTGCATCATGACACCTGGCCAACCCCACTGCTGTATCTGTTCCTGGAGGGGTGAGAATGGAGTTCTTTGCCTGTAGCGCAGAAGGGTGTGTGCAGACCATTTCCCTGCATGGGCTGTGGGCTGAGCCCTGCTGGCCACGGGGACTGATGCTCTCTCCATAGAAGCTCTATCTGTTTACCATGTGAGTAAAACATTGTTCCACCCACAGCCTGTGTGAGTCGTGTCTTTCTTGGCGACCTCCCCACCAGCAAACTATGCAGTGGATTGACACCTTGGGGCTGCCGTCCCTGGTGGCAGGCACTGTTAAGCTCTTTGTAATCTTCCAGGCAGTGGGACCCCTTCCCTGGAGGTGGAAACAGGTGTCATTTGCTCAACAATCCCTGAACCATTTCTACCAGCAGTGCGGATCGATTTCTTGCAAAATCTAAGGAATAGTTTGAAAATCATTAAGGGGAAAATCATTGTGTAGTGTTGAGCTTGCCTAATAGATAAGAGAGTTCCCCTGTGGCTTTAGGAGCCCAGAAGTCCCAGTATAAAGAAAAAAAAAATTCTCTGATGCTGGTGGCATTGTTATCCATGTGTTTTAGAACTCTGAGGCTTTCATTGTTTTAAAATTAGAGCAAATGCTTTTAGTAGTATTGTATTTTATTATGATGAAATAAATACATGCATGCCTTAGCCTAGGTGTTCTACAGTCAAAGCCTGAGGAAAGGTTGATTTGCACCCAGAATATTTATTTGGGAGGAGGAGAGAGGGCCTGGGAAGAGGGAAACAGTAGGAGAAATGGTGGTCGCAAAACTCTGTTACTGCACTAGTGTCCCAAGTGTGACCATGATCTGGTCACTGTTGTGGGCAGCCAGGGGTCAGTTGCTGGGACCTGCTGAGTGGCCCTAAGAATGTGTCTCAGCATTTTCCACCTAAAGGAAGGAGCGTTAGAGCTTCTGGCTGACAGCTCCGCCCCCATTTGCTTAGGGCTACCTCATGGGGTGTTAGCTCTCTGTGTCACCCGCTGTCAGAGAAGAATGGAGAAACTGTGGGAGAGAGGCTGTGTAGGATTCCACCTGAAGCAAGGTGACCGCCACAGCCATGGTTTGAGTAAAAGAGAACTGAAGGTGGATCGTAAGAGTTGTCTGAATTAATGCCTAAGGCAGAAAAGTTAGAAAACACCAAAAAAGACCGAGATTTTGCTTTCATTATAAATCACGCACTATCTCATCACCCAGAGAAAAACCATTGGCCAATGTCCTACCATCATTCTATCTATGCTGTCTACTTTAATTCCACATTGTGTAGCTTCTTGTTTACTAAACATTTTTTGTATCTTCAATACATTCTCATGGTGAGAAATATCCTTCTCAGCACTTTGTAAAATGTTTGAACAGTATTACAGTATACAGAGTGCTAAACAATCTCTCTAAACTTCATCTCTCCCTTGTGGTTTGTCATTTAGACTGTTCCTAATTTTCTGCCGTTGAAAAAAAAAAAAAAAAAAGCCAAAGCACTGCATCATTGTGCACTTGTCTAATCATTTCTTTAGCACTAACCCATAGAAGTGAAATTTCTAGATTAGAAGTATAAAGTATACACATGTTTAAGGCTTTTAGGGCCCAATGAGCTCCCATAAAAGTTGTGAGTAGCCTCCACCAGTGTGTAAGAACTCCTAGACTCTCCCCATATGATGTTATTATTGCTTTCTCACTTCTGGCAAGCTAATATATGATTAACTTTTATAATGAATTATTGTCAAATATTTTGTCAATATTGACAAAATATTGTCAAATATTTTCATAGTTTTTAACTCACATACATCTATTTTTAGTGCATTTAAAATTTTTTCAAAGATTCGTTGACAATTTGTATGTTTATTTTTGTAAATTGTCTGTTCATGTTACTTGCCCATTTTTCTGTCTAGGACTTTGTCTTTTTCTGATTAACTTGTAAATTAATTTGTAAAAAAGTCTTTTCCATATATTAATGCAATTGAAAACAAAATAGATATCTAAATATGTTACCATGTACAAATTCCAAATTTCCCTTACTTATTCATTAATGGGGCTTTTGATATTTAAATTTAACTTTTTATGTAGTGGAATTTATCTATGGTACTTAATCTACCTCAGGTACTTAAGACCTTGCTTCAGGATCAAGTTTACTTATGAAGATGCATGATTAGATATGAAGATGAACACAGCTAGTAAGTGAGGTAACTGAGATTTGAACTTAGGTCTGTCTAATATCTAAATGTGTTCTACTCTCCAAATCCCAACAAGTGTTTCTGAATTATATTTTTGGTTCCCTTGACCCAAGATTTATGATTGACCTTCAGTGAAACTTTATCATAATGAGATTATTGTATGTTTATTGATTATAAACTGCTCTATTGGGCTAATATATGGATCATGCGTGGGTCTATCCTCTTTATTCAACCTCCTACCCTAAGCTTCTGTGGCATAAAATACAAAGTAAGAAGGAATAGAACTTAAAGCAAATACAAAAGGATCCATGTATTGACTTTATATATATATATATATATATATATATATATATACGGAACTAAATATAATGTCCAGGTTGATTATATATATATATTTTTAAAACACCTTTAATAGTGTAAATGGAAGGTCTGATAATAACAAGACAACAAGAAATGGGGGAAAAATCACTTCATCCAGATAAGGTGTTACTTTAATAAATGGAGCATCTGGCTCTGAGATGAAATACTTTTATAAAGAAAAAAGTCTGGCCAACCCAGGGTAAGAGTGAAGACAAATCAGAAAAATAGGGCATTAATACAAAGAATGGAGACATTATCAATTATAGGAATACATATTACAAGAAAAACATTCACCCTGCAGCTTCGGAGAGACATAAATTACAAATTCTTTTAAGGTACCCTCTCACCTGAATCACTCATTCTACAAACATTTACTGAGCCCAACTAAGTGCTGTGGCTGAGGTACTAAGGCTTAAAGCATCAGAAATAGTGTGGGCCTTTACCATAGCTGGTAAAATAACCACAATACAGAGCTGAATGAGCAGAACAATAGAGAAATACACAGCACAACGTGGCTATGCTATGAGGTGTGTGATTGGGAAGGTTTAGGTCAGTAGGTGGTATTGGACTTGAGCTTTGAGGAAACAAAGGATTTTGATAGGACGAAAAATAATTCTGAACTGAAATAGCAGTTTGGAAGAGGACAAGGGCATGTGAAAATGCGCGTATACTTTTTTAAGGGTACGCTGAGTAGTTTAGGGTGAGCAGGACAGAAGGTGCAAGGAGGCGTACAGTGGGTAATGAACCCAAATAGATCAAGTTTAGTTACGAGTTTTTTGAGTGCATGTGCTAGAAATCCAAATTCAACCAGTTTAAGCGATAGAAGTCAATGGAAGTATTCAGCATTATTTCATGGACTGCCCGAGTAACATAGTTCATGGGGACATGAGCCTCTGAAACAATGAGAAACAATTCCTTGGACATCAGAGCCACCCGATTCCCCTCTCTTTCCTCCCAGAATGGCGGCCTATATGTCTCCAGTCTGCATGAACACAGTGATCCACATAGCCACGGGTTTTATATGCTACAGCTTTGGGCTCATTGACCCAGCCTGGGTCAGGCACCCACCTCAAACCAATCAACTTGGTCAGGGGTTAGAGAAAGATATTTCCTGGAAGAAGAAAGGGGCAGCGGGTATATTGCTATAGAGATAATTCCACAGATTTCTACTGCAAATAGAAAATGACAACACTATAATTAGCAAGTTTCAGGAGTCTAATTTACCTTCCAATTATCCTCTTCCTTTTCTTGTTTTCCTCCCTGCCCCAACTTGTGAATCTCTATCTGATATCCCTTTCCCTTGATCATCCTCTCTTTCTCTTAAAATCTTTCCTGTTTCTGTGGCTCCTTCTCTTGCGGGTGCCCTTTCCAAGTATTTTGCAAAGCACAAAGGCAGCAGCTGAAATGTCCAGATCAAAAACAATCAGCCCTAAATTAGGACGCAACTATTTCTTTCATTCATGTTTTCATTCATCAGTTGCTCATTGAACATTTGTCATTTACCGTCGGGACAGAGAGGTTAAAAAGTAATAGAAATAATAATAGCTTGAATGTGTTGTGTGATTACCATGTGTTGTACCTATGTTAGCTTATTGAATCACGCACACTCAGTTATTTTTAAGTAACCAAATGGTTGGGATACAAACCTAGGCTTTATGACTCCAAAATCCCTGTGTATAACCACTAGACTGTCTGAAATGTGGGATACCGTCCCTGTCCCAAAGATGATCATTAACTAGTAGATAAATGCAGTATAAAATAATAATCATAATGACATTGGTTAGTATTGGTTTACTAATGAGAAGAATACTGGGGAGAGAGGGGCACCTGACCCCGTCTGGGAGGGAGGGAGGCTTCCCAGAAGACTCAGCCTGGAGTGAATCCTGGGGCTGAGCTATAGTTGACCAGGTGAGTAAGGGCTCTGAAGGCTTCTGGGTGAAAATGAACAGCAGTGTAAGTACGAGAGAGGAGATGGAGGTGGTGTGCACTCAGTTGAATGTCATGAGGTTTAACAGAGACGGTACTTAGGTTGGGATGGAGAACAGAGGCGACAGATTTAGCTAGAAAACCAAACAGCAGTCACATGAAAACGGTGTTGTACATTATACTAGGGACTTTGGACTTTATCCAGAGGCAACGGCTAACCTCTAAAGGATTCTAAACATGATCAAAGTAATATTTTAGAGAGATCACTCCTAGAGGCAGAATAGAGGCCAGGGGCTGGGAGATTAAGCAGCAGTTGTCTAAAACCTAGACTAAGTAATTTGGGGGCAGGCACAAAGCTTCCATTTCCATAGCTCCAGAGCCTGACCAATTTTTTATTGTACATGTGGATGAATAAAGGGACTGCTGCAGTAACCTAGTAAGACATAGGAAGGCTGGAATTAAGACAGCCCCAGTACGGATGGGAATTGTAGGAAGTATTCTCTAGACAGTAGAGCTTTAGTGAACTGCATCTGCCTTTCAGTTCATTAGCTATTCTTTTCTCTTTTTCATTCTGAACTACATCAAACATTTAGCAGTATAGAAAATAATATAATGCTTACCACCTAATATTAATACATCTTAACCACCTGCCATACTTTTCATACCTTAAATATTTTTCATAATGTTGTTGAATTTATCATTATTCTTTGTAATCATTTTATTATATAAAAACTGATCAAGGTGATGAATCATCATTTACTTAAGCGTTTCTCTATCATTAGACATATAAGCTACTAGTCATTTTTGACATATGTCTCTCTTAGAGAAGGATGCTGCGATAAACAGCTTCAGATATAGCTGTGTCCTTGAGAAAGATCACTCCCTTTCCTTTATTGTCCATTTTGCCTAGTTTTTGTAGGAATCAGTGTCTGGAGAAATACTGTTGAAGGTATAGTGGATGTAGACATATAGGTTATTCTTTGGTTGAAGGCTTTGAAAGAGATGGTTGTGTCTAAAGAGCTGGGGAGCCATCCTTGAAACAGTGACAAGTTTTTCAATAAAATTTTTTTTTATTCTACTGATTTTAAAAACTGTTTTAAGTTGCATCCATATAGTCTACATCTAGAATAGTGTTTGGCACACAGAGACTATTCAACATGTATTTGTGGAAAGAAGGAATGAACAAATGAATGAAAGGGAACAAATGCATACAAATCAACTAAAAAACCCAAAGCCCATGCCATGGGCACTTATTTGTGTTCCGTTTCCTAGGACACAATTTCCTTAAAGAAATCATTATTTATGCCAGGATCAGAAACATGATGGGAAGGTGTAGAAAGAACTCAAATTATGTTTAGAAGATAATGAGATACTCAGTTTAGAAAAGAGACGTTCTATTTCAAAGAGAAGAAAAGTCCACTAGAATCCTGTTGTGTGTAATAGTAGGTAAAGTCCTGGCACATAATAACCTCTCAATAAATTCTATTTACAACATTTATAATGACTATTATCTGATCTGAAATTCTATCATCTATAATTCTGTGGGATAGCTTAATCCATGGAGTAGTCGATCAAGGGACAGATACGTTCCTATGGGAGACACACTGTCTGTGTCCCTGCACCAGCCTCGCTGGTGCAGACACTGTCTCCTGACTCCCCGCTGCTGAAAATGCAGTCCAGAGACTGCCGTCAGAATCATGGGGGAGCTTTTAAGAGATGGAGAAGCTTAGGCTCCATCCCAAAGCTAGTGAATCAGAGTCTGCATTTTAACGAATTCCCCAGGAGATTTGTATGCATATTAACATTCAAGAAAGCTCTTCTACACAACAGCGATTCTCCTTCCCCCTCTGAACTACTGATTTTGCTATGAGTGCAGTGAGTTCAGTCCTGGGAGATGAATCATGATCATCCTAGGCCAACCATGGCCCTCCTGTTTTCCTGGGAAATGACATCGAAGCATCGATGCCTCAGAAGTTTACTTTCTCAGGTACACTCTGAAGCTGTGAGGGCATCATTTCTGACCATTGTTAGGAGGCTTCTGGCAGTACTTTTCCTCTTCCCCCACTCTCCCACACACCTTGTTTGTTCCCTTTGAGTGCTGTAAGAGGATTGGGGTTGCCGTTTAGCAGCCAGGTGACAAGAATGAGAAAAAAGCCAACACAATGAGGATGGTGGAGTAAACATTAGAGTCTGGGTCCTTGAGACTATCACTGGCATGCTGAGCCAGCCCTGTTACCACTGACTTCAAGTTTTCTTATTACAAGAATGTTTAATGAAGAATAAACCTTGCCCAAGGAGAAGCCTGGCCTTTGCCCCTGACTACTGGGCAGTGATCTCTAGGTCCTTGGAACATCATATCTCCTAGAAGTGTCTTTCTTTATCAGGAGGTTTTGGTCACTAGCAGTTTAACAATGTGATTTACAATGGGGGCTTTGGGTCAAGATGGTGATATCAGTTCCGCCTCTGGGTGGACTGGAGAGTAAATGTATCAGCCTGACCTGTGGAATGGTTGGGAAGTAAAGAGCAGCCACACAGGCAGTATGTGATTGAGTCCAGATAAGAACTCTGGACACTGGGGCTTGGGTAAGCTTCACCTAGTTGGCAATGGTATGTAGGTGTCTTCACTCATAGTGGCAGGAAGGAGTCAGTGCCGTCCTTGACTCCACGGGGAAAGGATGACTGGAAGCTCCACATCCTGGACTCCGCCTTGGCTGACTTTCATCCGTATGCTTTCCTCTGTAATAAACTGTGAGTATAAGAGTTTCAGTCTATTCTGTAAGTTCTTCTAGTGAATTATTGAAACTAAGGGTGGCTTTAGGAACACTTCAGGCTTGCAATCGATATCAGAAGTGAGAGGACAGGCTTGTGTGTAGGACTGTTCCGTCTTTCACAGTTGGCTAAAACTCTTCGAAGAGAATGATATAGTCTACCCATCAAGCTGCTGTTGGTTGGACATTCAGTTGTCAGAAGCCAAATCCATCCTAATGGATACTCTGTTGGTTCTCAAACCTTTTGCTCTCTGGATCCCTTTACACTCTTAAAAAATATTGCAAATTTCAAAGAACTTTTACGTAGATTACCTCTATTTATATTTACTGTGCTCAAAATTAAAACAGAAAATTAAATATTTACCTAATTTATTTAAAAGTAACAATAATAAACCTATCACATGTTAACATAAACAACTATTAGATATAATATCTATAACTATAACTATATTCCCCCCCCAAACTGAAAAAATAACAGCGTTGTTGTACATTCTTGAAAAATTCTTAGATGTCTGACTCAATGGAAGATAGCTGGATTTCTTTACCTGCTTCCATAATGTGTTGCAGTATGTTGTTTTGATGGAAGCACATGAAGAAAATTCAGCCTCATGCTGATATGTAGTGGGAAAAGGGAGAAGCATTTTAATAGGTTTTTCAGATATTTGTGAATTTCTTTTTTTGATACATTAGTCAAACGCAACAGGTGATAGTTTCTTCAAGGTTAGTTGCAACGCAGAATCTGAAATCATATCCATGAGCTTTTCATACTCTGTTAAACATCAAAATTTATTGGTCTATCGAACACTTTCAATGGATCTCTTACCCATGCATGATTCTTTAACGTCATACATCGTATGATTCTGTATGACTCATGCATATCTTGAATGGTTTTGTAACATCATTCATGTGACATCATACATTGACAACCCAGAAAAAAATGGCTCAATGAGTTAAGCACATCTTCTAATTGTTAACGTGTTTCATTACAAAATATTAAAAAGTCACATTTGTTGACCCCACCACTGAGCTCCTCAGAAAAGTCTTCAAGTTTTAGGAAGCTGAGTAGCTCCCAAAGGCCAGTACAAGTTTTCCCAGCAATCTAATTTTCTCTTAAAATCTCAAATGTTATCATTGGCATCAAATCTTGTCAGTTACTTTCCTTGGTGTGGTAGGTTCATTTTAAATAATGTTCATTTTAAATAATAATGTAACCATATCCAAGTTGATCTGTTAGTCATTCTTTCAAGTAAAAAAACAGTATTCTTTGGAAGATGTGGCTAGTTTAACTTGTAACTTACATAACCATATGAGTGTTTTTCCTTGAGGGAACTATTGTACTTTGGATACTCAGCAGAAATGCTTTATGCATATTCCCTATATTATTACAGAGACTCTTTAAAAAGCACATGGACTTATGGTCAATAGTTTTTAAAACTAATAATTTTCACTGCTTTACCAAGGTCATCCTGAAGTGAAACTGGCACATTTTTACTGCAAGTGTGTGTTGGAGAAGAATTCAATGTTTGGTTCCATTGCCTTCTTTTCTATTTTTACATCTTTATTGGGGTATAACTGCTTTACGATGGTGTGCTAGTTTCTGCTTTATAACAAAGTGAATCAGTTATACATATACATATGTTCCCATATCTCTTCCTTCTTGCATCTCCCTCCCTCCCACTCTCCCTATCCCACCCCTCTAGGTGGTCACAAAGCACCGAGCTGATCTCCCTGTGCTATGCGGCTGCTTCCCACTAGCTATCTATTTTACGTTTGGTAGTGGATATATGTCCATGCCACTCTCTCACTTTGTCCATTGCCTTCTTTTATGCTGAGTTGCCAGCCACTTAACCCACCATTTGCTTTTGTATCATCATTACAAAATAATAATAATAATAAATAATATTATAAATATATTATAAATAATAATAAAAAAAATAATAATAACATGTATTATTATAAAAGTAATTTTGAGCTTGATGCCTTTCCGTGACACACTAATGGCATAAATAACATGGTATTGGTTTTAAGGAGAATTTGGTGGCATCGGCAGGTGTGCAGGACAGACTACCCCAGTCCTGGTCCCGGGCTGAGTTGTGAGTTCTGAAGGAAGGCTCCATACGGTGCAAATGTCATCACACTCAACCTTCCCAGTTCTCCTTCTCTCTTCCCACTAATGGACTGATCAGCTTATCCACACAAGTAGACTGGTTCAGACCAAGAGCTCTGAAGTCAGACCACCTTGGATCTGCCTTATATTAACTACAACTTTGGGCAAATTCACTTCTCTGTTCTTGCTTCAGTTTTTTTTCATTTGTAAAATGGTGATAATTAATAGGTTGTTTTGAGGACTAAAACAGTTAATAATATACAGTACTTAGAACTCTCCTGAACATTGTAAACTATCAGTAAGTGTTAGTTGTTTTTATTACTATTATTTAATAATTTACTGTCCCTAGTGAAATTTACATGTTAGCCAGGAGCATCTTATGCAATAGGATTGAATAGCCAAGTGATAGAATTTCAGACACAGTCAGCAACCAGGTTATTTTGTGTGAATTTTTAGGGTCTAGTTTGGGGGGAGGACAGAAATTTCAGCGCCCCTGAAACCATCCATGGTATCCTAGTTATTCATATGAAATGACTAGTTAATAAGCTCATTCTTAATGTTCAACCAGTACTATACTCCCAGAGAATTCCACGAGGAGGTGGTTATGTCTTTGTTCAGTGTTTATGCTTTGCTAATGTACTTAGCAGCAATTTGCATATGGTCAAGGCCTGATAAATGCATGTAAACTATATATCCTGAAAAGAAAATATACCCATTTGCAAGTGAACTGTTCCTTGGAAAAAACGATCTCTAAAAGCAGTATTTCCTGAGTTTCCCTGATTAAACCAAATAAAATTTTCTTAAAAAGAAAACTTGAAGTAACGTGTCTTCTGGCTATAGCTCCCAGAAGTACACAATGTGAGAATGCTATCACTCTCTAGCCCCTTCAGAGACTGAAAAAGCAGCTGTTTGTTGCATAAGAAAAATAAAGGCTTAAAAATGATTTCCTCACTAAAGGAAGTATAGGTTCTTGCATGTATTCATATCAGTCTCTGCTCCAGCAGAGAATGGCTTACATAATTGTATTTTGGGAACTCTCTTGTAGAGAGAGATTTATGGTTTTGGGCTTATAAAAAACCTATTTCTATTTTAAAATATAGACTCTCAGCAAGTGTCACCCTGAAGAACCGGGCCTACTAGACTATTTTGTTACATTTTAGGAGATAGAAAAGTACGTGGCAGTTACACTATTAGGCCACAGCCATGGAGCTGCCACTCTCAGTCCCACTACTTAAGACTCTCTTTAGTTCAATTATACACCTCTACAGCTAAGGAGGATAGATGGAGGTCATTTGGGAGCTGTAAACCACAATGCCTTGAATGCAGAACTATGTTTTTAAACTGATTTACATCTTGTCCTCCAGTGTTCTACAGCAGCGGCTTGGATTGAAATGCAGGGGCCATGATTGAAAAGCCTTTTTCTTGGTTTTAGCATCACAGCCCATGCTGGCTGGCAATTATAACCTGTATTAAATGGCGAGGGACAATGAATGTCGCCTTCATTACTTCAGTGGTAGCAGCAAAACCAAACCAAACCGAAAGGGAAATAGAGGTTCTTGGTCAGAATACCCTTTGGGGAAGAAGGAATGACATTTATGTCGCCTGTAAGTTTCAACTTGATTGTGTGTTTTGGTCCAGCGAGAAAGATATTGGGTAATTGAAAGGAGCAATTTCCAGCATTGACAAAAATACTGTCTTGCTGCTCTGATTAACTCACATACACCTTCCAGTGTGAAAGAGATAAAGTGTACTAAAGGAAGTTAATTAAACAAGGCAAATCTACGTGAAGCTCCTCCCAAAGAAATGAAAGATTTTATGAATTTAAGGTAAGTGTATTTTACTTTCCTATAGCAGTTACTCTCCTTTAATGTTCTGGGTTCAACTTCTGTAACTTCTCCCCTAGCTGTTTCTTTAGTATCATTTCAGAACATGGTCACCAAAGGAAATTAAAAAGCACATTAAATAAATAATTAACAACAAACAAAAAAATGTGTCTATGAGAAAGTGCTGCTTTTCTTTCCCTTCCACTGTCTAAAGTTGAATAGAAGGATGTGTCAAGAAATAGGATTTCCAGGGACTTCCCTGGCGGTCCAGTGGTTAGGAGTTGGCGTTTCCAAGGCAGAGGGCAAGGGTTCGATCCCTGGTTGGGGAACTAAGATCCCACATGTCATAAATAAATAAAAAAAGGAAATTGCCAATTGGATGAGCTTTAAAATAAAATAAAATAAAATAAATAAATAGGGTTTATATGGCCCCAAAGTTTATCCCAACAGGTCAGCAGGAACTAAACAATCTATATCCTTCAGTTATATGTGATTCCATTAGACATATATCTACAATGCCAAAGAGTTTCATAAAAGTTCACTCCTGAATTACAGGCTGTAAAGAATTTTATTCCCTCTGATGTGTTTTTATTTGGAAAAAAAAACCAGATCTCTTCAAGAACCTACTTGAGGCCAGCACAGAATCAATTCTGTCTCCTCAGAAGAAAATAATAATTGAATTCAAGTCATATACTAGGTCTGCTGTCATATAGTTTCTCTATGTAAGTTAATCTTAAGTTAGATCTTTTTTTTTTATGAGATGGTATTTAAGAAGTTCCTCAAACTCCTAACTGCCTTAAAAAACAGTGGACTTATGAGACATTTCATTAACATTTAAAGTTATCTCAGACATACTGCCGAGCTGTAGAAAGTATTTTTAAGGGCTAAACATTTTATGGCCACCTTAATGGTGCCTTATAAAAGAGCTGAAAGATTCTAAGTTTCTGCTCAGACTTTGGATTCAGTATATCATGTGGAATGTTATAAGTAGAGACTCAAATGGGAAATTTTTCCCCTTCTGAATATTTAGTAGGGTCTTACCTTTGAAATTATATGTATTGCTGTTAATTAAGAATCTATCAGTTATAATTTTGAACACCTACTATGTGTTCCACGTTATCAGAGCCTTCTTTTTGACCTCATTCTGTATGATGCTTCTGCTTACAGACCACACTTTAGCTGGAGTGGCCTTTCTGTTCCTCAGACATGGCAAGCTTGCCCATAAGTGCCATCTGCTTGGAGCTCTCTTCCGAAGATATGTAGAGCTATAGCTCCCAGTCACTTTTGGACTGAGCTCAAAAGTCCCTCCAGAAGTCTGCTGTGACTGTCTTTGTCCCCAGTCACCCTCCATCACATTACCATGTTTATTTTTATGTTCTTTGATGGCTTATCACTATCTGAAGTATTTTGGCTTATTTGTGTTTATTATCTGTTTCTTACAACTTTAACTGTTTAACTGTTTCTTTATACTTCTTGAGTGTAAGAACCTAGTCTTCTTGCTTACAGCCAAATGTCCAGACCCTGGCAGGGCAGGCATGCAACAAATATTAGTTGAAATGGATGAATAATAGGTTTCAGAAACCTTGGGAAACATAATTATTAAGAAGGTGAATATTGTTGAGTAGTTTAAAAGAGTGAGGAATCTTTAAACATTGTCTTTGGAACCATCCATGAGTAATTGTTATACGGGAAAACAGGTTTCAGAATAATTCATGTAGGAAAGCATATTCCATTTTAATTAAAAAAAAGAAAGCAGCATATGCGATGTAGTTACATATGAATTAGTATATAAATGGAACACAATTTAGAAAAAACCTGTAAACAATAGTAGTTATTTCTGGGAGAAGGGATTACATGGGCCTTTACTTTCTAAATTAAACTTCTCTACAATGCTTCACTTTTTACAATGAATATTCATGTATTCAACAAATAACTATTGATCATCCACTATGTCCCTGGGATTATTCTTGATGTTAATTAGCACATTAATGAACAAATAAATGTCCCTGCCTTCACAGAGCTTTATTTTCCAATGAAGGAAAATAAAGCCAAGTTGGTACACAGAGAGAAACAGAGGGAAGGCCGGTATTTTGAATAAAGGTGTTCAGAGAAGACCTCTTTGATGAGATGACATTTGAGCAAAGACTTATGTGGGATCTACCAGTCAGGAAAGTCTTGGTTATGCTGGAATAACCAACAACCACAAAACTTCAGTGGTTTAAAACAACAAAGGAGAATTTGTTTTTCACCTGCATTCATGTCCAACTTGGGTTGTTTAGGGCTCTGTAGCCATCATGCAGTCACCCTGCCTGACAAGAGATCTGCCATCTTGTAGCAGTGCCACCCAGAACAGGTGGCTTTCCTGATCATGACAACAAGAGGGCAGAAGGCTGGAGAGTTAAATAGCACAACTAAATGCAACTAAAGCCGTAACTTAGAAGTAACGTGTCTCTTCTGTTCACATGTCATTGGTCTGTCATCCAAGTAATCCTTTGTGTACCTGGAAGTAAAAGAGAACCAGAGATTAGTGAATATCTATGATGTTTACTATAAAGAGTAAGCCATGTCAATATCTGGAGGAAGAGTCTCCAAGTAAAGAGGACTGAAATTGCAAAGGCCCTGAGGTATATATGTGTTTGCTGTGTTCCATGAAGGTAGGCGATATGGCTAGAGTACAGTAAGTTAAGAGGAGAAGGGAAGATGAGTTTAAAGAAGCAGTCAAAGGTCAGATCAGGTAGGGTCTTATAGCCCATCATTATTATCCTAAGTATGACGGAAAACCACTGGGAGAGACTTGAGCCTGGGCATGATGTTTTCCAATTAATTAATCGCACCTGTTGTCACAAAAAGACAGCAACATAGAGGTAACTATAATAAAAAAAAAAGAGAGAGAGACCATTAGACTTAATAGATGTGGAAGGGGAAAGAAGAATCACTAATCAGTTGGATAAATAGATAGGGACCCAAATGGTTTAAAGTTGCAGGCAGTTCCAACGTTTTGATTGCACATGAATAAATCCCTCAGCGATTTTTTTAACACCAGCTGAAGCCCTAAAATGTCAAAAGACACAAAAAGAATATGAACTCCTTTAATATGGGTAAACAAATTAATTAAGTATGCGCAGATGGCCGCTGCACAGAGCAGGTGATAGGGCAGCTTTCAATTGAAGGTGCCCAGAAGCTGCTGTTACTACCACTTAGGGAAAGAAATCCCTAGGTCCTTTGAGAAGCTCTTTGTCATTTTAATAAGGGTTTTACAGTCTCTGGTCCGTTCTCAGTGTTTCTGGAGATTATGGATATATGTGTGCCTTGTTGCTAAACTCAAGTAACAGAAAATGACCCTGGTATATTTGGTAAATTTCTGAGTGCTTATGGTGGATCAACACTCAGTTTCCCGGGTTCACATTGCTAAGCATCCTGTCTCATTAGCAAACCTTCAGTCTTGAGTCTATTCCTGCAACAGTTAAGAGAAATTGTAAAGGACAGATTGTGCTATAGGAATATCAATTACCACGAATGGAAGAAATCAGACATCCTCTGGGTCTTGAAGGAGATATGTGGTATATTTAAAAGAAAAGCAAGAAGTCCAGTGTTCCAAACAAAGGGCCCAGAGGCAAGAAAAAATTCAACCTGTTTGTGGAACATGGCACCTGGCTCTCTTCTTATGGGTACTTTTATCGATTCATTTCAGCAAACTGGACGCTTCCCACTCTCCTTCCTACCCCCACAGAAAGGCTTCTCTGAGTCTTGTAAATATCTCCTAACTATCTCTCACGTTAGTCTATTTATTTTTATTTCCACTCTCCCTCTTGTTCCCATCCTAGCCCAAAGCCCCTTCATCTTTTACCTGAGCTATAACCTTGCTGCCTAACTGATCTCTGACCTCCACTCCTGTCTGATTCCGTCCAATCCCATGCAGCAGGTAGGCAAGTTTTCCTCATCCAAATCGAATCATGTCTGCCTCTTTTCTTAAATCTTTTAGTGCCTTTTCTATTGTTTTCAGATAAAAATAAAAATTTTGGTTCATAAAAAAAATGACTTACAAGCAGTTGTTTAGTCTACCTCCTAATGATCTTTTCAACCATATGATACTCTGCCTTTCCTCCTTCACTAGTGAATTCCAGACGCACTGCTCTCCTTTCACTTGAAGGAGATCCACTAGAGCTCTTGTCTAGGCCTAGAATAGTCTCCTTGCCCTCCAGCACGGCATTATCTCTTCGCTTTTTTATCTGGGTAAACTTCTATTCAAGGATTCCGTTTTCTCTCTCTCTCTCTCTCAGTTATTTATTTTTTACTTCGTTTTAGAGAGAATGGTGGTCTATAAGGTATCAATTCTTCAATAGTTCTGAGATTTCCTTGGTAGTACAATGTGTGTTCAATTTTTAGATATGTTCCAGTGTGCTTTAAAAAAATATGTATTCTCTAATTGTTAGGTGCAGTATTTATAACTATTTATTGACAGGCTCACAAATTATATTATTAAATAATACCAGTATTTAATTTAGCTTTACCTATTACTAAAATGATTATGTTAAAATCTCCCATTGTTGATCTGTTAATTTCTTCTTGTGATTCTCTCAGTTGTTGCTTTACTTTTTCTAGGCTGTATTATTAGATGCATACCAGTTGGGAATTTTCTTATAATATTTTTTAGCATGGTGTATCGCTCTTCTGCATCTCTTATAATGCTTTTAAAACTGCAAATCCTTTTTTTTTTAAAGCCATTTTTATTTTAAATTGTTCATTTGAAGGTAATCTATCTTCTTTCTGACTACTTCTAAGATTGACTTTACCTTTAGCATTTTGGAGTTTTACTATAAATCAAGGTATGGGTTACTATTCATTTGTCCTTTGAGGGAATTATTTTGTCTTCTTAATTTGACAATTAATTTTTTTGTTTAATTTTAGAAATCTTTCATTCTTATCTTTGAAAATTACCTTTTAATTCTCTCTACTCTCTTTTTTCAGAAACTCTGCTAATGGATCCTAGACTTTCTTATTCTGTCCTATACATACCTTAACTTCTTTGTTAGAATTTTTATTTCTTTATCTTTCTGAACTTCCTCTGTGTAATTATGTCCATTTTCCAGTTTATCAGTCTTTTCACTCTTTGTATCTAATATTAAGTTCGGCTTACTTACTGAATTTTTCATTCCAAAGACTTTGGATTTTTGTTTCTAGAAATATCATTTGGTTCTTTTTCTACTGGTCTTTTATTTACAGTGCCTCAGCTATTTTTAGACTCCTGATTTTTTTTTTCTGTCTTCAACCATTTTAAACATCTTTATTTGATGCTCCCTTTTGATTTTTGTTCTATTATTCAAAGTTCATGAGATTCTAGCCCTGCTATTTCTTGAGTAGGCTTTGTAATTACTTGTATCATAACATAGCCTTCCCCTGGGAATATCCTTTGTGATCTTTTTTGGGAGTTATCTCCTAAGAAGAGTTTTATATTACTTCTCCTAGGACCCACCTTGGCTATCACTGTCCAAGTATCAATTTTTATGTTAAATTCTTCATTTAAGGCTTATCAGAGCATGAGTGTGTATAATATCTAGGCAAACAAAGTTTCTGGTTGTCCACCTAAGCCAATGGATAACTTTTCTCTGGTGTATCCTTTCATAAAGGATACAGTTCTTTGAGGATCTTGACCTTATTATGGGGTGGGGGATGTTAAGTTCCAACTCTCTGCTTCAAACACACCCAAGAACTATAGCCATAAAAACGCATACCTCTAGGCCACAAATCCTGTGTTTCCCACCAGTATGTGCATTCCCAGTGCAGCTGCAGTGTAACTATACTTGCTAACCATTCTGGTATTCAATTTTCTCTTTCTTTCTAGCTAGGACTTTAGTCAGATAAATGTGTGTGTATATACATATATATATTATATATGAATGTCTATTATCTACGGTGCAACCACATGGTGTTGCAAAAATAAAGAAAACCATTATGATCTGATGTGCAATAATTTCCAGAATACACTGTTAAAGGAAAGGACAAGGTACAAAACAAAACACAAATTATGCTATGTTTTACATAAGAAAAAAGAGAAAATAAAAATGCATAAATAAATTCATATGTGTGCATGCAGGCTTTTATTTTTTGCAAGAAGAAACATAAGACAGATAATTCAGATTCTAATTAAAAATGATTTTATCTATGGGGGTAAGCAGTCACATGGAGGAAGGGTTAGGGATTGTAGTGAGATACCTCCACCATATGTTTTTTTATGTAGTTTTGACCTTCAAAAATATGCAAATGTTTTCCATGCTCAAAAATCACAGTAAATAAAAAAGGATAAAAGGGCCAACTCTAAAATTTAATGTACACAGAAACAAAAGAAGCTAACTGTATGCCAAACTGATAATATAATCATACAGATAAAATAAGTAATTCAAATAATTTTTACACACAATAATCTAACCGTATACCCTTAATGGGTTATAGTCTAAGGTTAAAAGAAATTGCAAAGAAACCTTGAACTTTAGTTAGAAGGTTTGTTTTGATAATAGCATGGGTGTTGTAAATGTGAAACAATTTGGCGTGTATTATAGAACAAACCAAGTAAGTAAATATGTTGATGTTGTTAGAAATCAGCGTTCTAACTGCAGGAGAAAGAGATATAAATGTGAATGAAGAAAGATAAGAAAGAACCCTGTAATGCTGCATCTGAATATATCAATATGAATTCATAACTTATAACTCTTAACTCTTAGCTCTGTCCACTGAAGGGGCCCAAGAAGTAGTGACATCCAGCAGTAATAAGCACAATAAGTGCCTACAACTTGCTTTCCAAATATCTTTCTCCCAATATGTTCTCTGCTAGTGTGGATATAGAGAAAGCTAGAAGAATATACACCAAAGAGTTTGCACTGACAATGGAGTAAGGAGGGTGGGCAGTGAGCAGATTGCAAAAAAGAAGAGAACATCTTTGCATAGATTGACTTGTTTGCCATGACCAAGAACTCCTTCTGCAATTTGCAAATTCTAACGAAGTGAATAAAAACAATACACACAAAATGAGAAGAGAACCATGTATGTGTTTTCTAAGCATGGAAGCAAAATAAATCTTGTTCTAGTTTTCATTTTAAATTTTTACTAAATGTATTTCAAACTAAAGTTTGAAATATACATATGTTAATGAGTTGTTTCATGCCATTCAAAGACATGCAAAGGCAATCTCCTCTACCCTGCCTCCTCTATGCCTGCCTCTTTGAAGTTACAAGTAACCATCATGGTGTGTATCTCTATACGTCTTTTTCTCAGCTGTACAAATATCTAGAATTTATTATTTTACAGTGTCTGATTGGGGTCCAGTTTCATTTTCTTCTACACAGATAAACGGTTGCACTGGCACCATTTATTACAAAATTCTTTCTCTAGATACATTCTTTAATAAATAAATTCCTGAGCCTTTTTCCATGATGGGAAAGATCAGCCCACAGGGGAGAAAGCCCTCGATAGCTCTCTCTGATATTCTGCTGGCTGCCTATTCAATGTGTGGATATTGTTGATGCCAATACTCAGATTTTGGCTGGGGATAGCATCCCTGAGTGAGCTGGATTCCAGTATGGCCTTTGCAGAGTCTGATGCCAGGTTAAGCCTTTATTTTTTTAAGTAACTTGTTCTCTCTCCATAAAAAGTATAAGATTATCTCGTTATCCCTGAGATTCAGTAATTTTATAAGAATGTGCCTATGAAAATATTTTATGAACCTTGTTTGGCAAATCCTTTAAAACTACAGACTCAATTCTTTAGCTCAGAGAAATTTTAGGCTAGAAACATGAGCAGGTACTTTCTGTAATAGGTTTCTATTACTGTGTAACAAATTAGCACACACTTAAAGGCTTGAAACGACACACATTTATTATCTCAGTTTCTACGGTTCAGGAGTCTGGGTCCTCTGCAAGGGGGCAATTAAAGTGTCAGCTGGGGCTGTGGTCTCATTCAAGGCTTGACTGGGGAAGGATCCACTTCCTCACTCACGTGATTTTGTTATCAGCATTCAGCTCCTCGTGACTGCAGGAAATAGAGCTTCTTTTTTGCTGGCTATTGGCTGGAGATCACTCTCAACTCTTAGAAACTCCCCACCGTGGTTCCCTGCCATGTGACCCTCTCCGTAGGCAGTTCACAACATGGCAGTTTGCTTTTTCAGAGCCACCAGAGGAGAGAATGTGTTAGAGCAAACCTGTTACGAAATGTAACCATGGGAGTGGCAACCCTTCACCTTTGGCCTATTCTATTCTTTAAAGTCAAGTCACAGGTCTCGTCTCCACTCAAGGAGAGACAATTATGCAGACCTGCAAACAGGAGGAATCAGGGATCATGGAGGGTGCGGGAAGTCATCTTAGAGTCTGTCACACCTCCTATAGTAAAAGAATTGATTTATTTGTGTGTCTATTTTGTATTTTATAACTCATACTGCATAGTAGGTGGTTGGGAAGTTAACTGACACCTAAGTTCAGGTCTCGGCTCGAATATTTCAACTTTGTGTGATCTCAAGCAATTTTCACAACCTCTGTGTCTCAATTTCCTCATCAGTAAAATTAGGGTGGTAAGAGTGTCTACCTCACAGGACCCTCTAAGGATTACATAGTAGCAATAATTTTAAAGCACGTAGGATAGTGCCCGAAATATACTAAGTTCTCATAAATCTTAGTGAATATAAAACATAAATACATGACAGAAAATATTTAAAGATAATTTAAAAATAAGTATAAATAAATAAAGTTCTAATAAGTTCTTCCCACACTCCAGAAGATGGTTTTATATGCCTCCTCTGTCCACAGACGCCACTTTGAAGAGTACTATATAAGCTACCATGCAGGCTGTGGAATCCTAGCAAAAATCCCATTTATGAAGTATAATAACCATTCATTGATATGAATTCACAGAATTCTAAAGTTGGAAGACAGCTTCTAGGCCATTTTCCCCAACCTCTCTCATTTTACAGATAAGGAATCAGAAATCCAGAGAAGTTAAATGCTGTACTGGAGATTACATGGCTCCAGTGTATCAAAAGAAAGAGAAGAAGGAATCTCCCTTGGAGCTCAAAGAAAGGGACCATGAGACAAAAGACAGTCCTACAATTTCCAGCCTGCAGTAAAACAATCTATATCCCGTTCAACACCATCAATATGTACTCAGATGTTCCTAAAAATATCTTACCAATTTTGGGGATAGCCATTTTAGATATACTAATGTCCTACTTTCATACTAAATAAAAAACACCCTTTCTAGAAACCCAGAAAAGAAGTTGTGTTGATAAGTATGAGACATATTTATTGGGGATAATCCCCATTAAAAAAGAATAATTAAACACTACTTAACCATAGTGGGATGACAGATAATGTACTGATATTATGCAAGTCCGATGGGCATTGTCAGGTGATTAGAGTCCCCGTTTAGAGTCCTACATAATTATACTTCCTATCAAGGCAGAGGCGTTGGTGCCTTTTGTTAATCAGTATCACTCTAAACCACTGTGGGACATTCAGCCAATCAGACGCTCAATTACTGCGGTTGAATGGTCCTGACCTCATGAATATGAATAGAGGATACACACAATAGACCAGTACTTTTAATGACAATGAAACTGCCATGAGGGATGAAAGAAAGTGTGGATTTAAAAAAATAATTAAAATTGCAATGAGAAAAATCATAATTAGCTGTAAGGATTACATATATTTGTTAAAATGTTTCTCACTTGCCTTTAGGACAAAGAACCAGAGTGAATCATTTTATACTTCATTTTCTCTAGATATGGATGTCCCAGTTGCTGACAGCAGGACCTAGCTCGCATTTAAATACTATAAAGATCTATGTAAATATTTAGAAAACAGAAGCAGAAGGATGAGAGTTCAGATACACTCTTAAACCAAGGGTCACGAGGTTTAACTGGAGATATAAAACTTGAATGGTGCCTGGTTGATACGTCGTGGTTCAAAGGCAGTACAATGTGAAGGGTGTCAGTGAAAACCCTCAGAGTGTGGCACTAAACAACAGTGTGAAGGAAGAGATTATATAAAATATGTAATATTCACTTACTTCGTCCTCTTATTCCACTTTTGCCTCTTCCAAAAAGTGCTATGCTTTCGCTTACAAAGATGTGAAAAGTAGAGCAAAATGACATAAATTAGAATCAACTGAGAAAGATAAAACAAAAAGGATACAAGAGTCGGGTCATAAATGAAGACACGGATGAAATCAATGTACAAACAGACATACAATAAAATTTTACATAGAGGGGGTTCTTATGATCTGGATTCATGAAGTCCCAGAAGCTATAAGGGTTGCATAAGGGAAGTAAAGTTATCCTAAAGACGTTCACTAATGAGTGCCCGCTCTGAAAATGGTCTCCTTGCTTGCCCTGAGCATCTACCCTCACCAGGTGAGTCCTCATCTCTCACTGATTGCTGCAATTGTTCAATGCAAACAGAGCGCATTGTGTAGTGAACTTGCAAATCTTGAAAAAAGGTGCAGGGCTTCATGAAGTAGGTGAAAGTCAGAATAGATAACCGCTCGAATTATAAGCCAGTGGCAAATGAGAGTCTGGTAGAGTTATGTTAGTTAGCAACTAAATAAGGGAAAGTGGATGAGGAAGACTTCCCTGGTGTCTGCTTCAAAAGCGAAAGATTTGAATATCAAAGGATTAAGAAAGGCCCTTGGGAAAATCGATGAAGCTCTTGAATAGTTCTGCAGAAATGACCTTCTATATCTTACTGTGAAAGTCAAATGTGAAAGATGTCTTACTAAGCTATCATATAATGTTATCAGAATAAAATGCCAAGTAGATAATCAACATGCCCTTTGGGTTTTGTTTGATAAATCAGTGCATAGTTTCTAAGTACGTTAAATTTAGAGAAAATAAACTTTTATAATTTTAATTTTGCTTTTTGAGATAAAATTTGTACAACCCTCTCTACCCCCACCACTCTCCCATCCCCCATTCCCTGCTCAGTCACCATGATCATTTACTAGAAAATTCTGGTCTCTGATTTAAAAGATCTTTTTTTTTAGTATTAATTATTGTTAATAATAAGTGCCTTACATGCATATAAGAGTGGAACCCTATTTTCCAGCAGCAAAATTTGGAGCAAATCACAACTTCTCTCTGCTGAGGTTTCACAAAGACGTGCTAGATTTCAGTGAGTCTGAGACTATTCCCCTGAAAAGAAGAAACACAGCTATTTTGTCGACTAAATCCAGAGTCAATGGTTTTAGGAATGAACTGAACTTGGATCAAAATTAACACTGTATCTACAAGGACCCACATCTAAAAAGAAGGCCACCTGGGGTGTTTTTGTACACTGTCAGCTTACTGGAACCGTGTATCCAAGAACCCCATTCCCAGTGTGTATCTGGGTTAGGACAGGCCACAAGAAAAATGTGCATAAGGTTGGGAAGATGGATGTGAAACAGTAGCCATCACTCTCTGAGGTCAGTGCAAGGTGTCAGGTGCTGTTGAAGCCCTTGCATGTTGTGGCATGCTGTTGGTCTGCCTGTTGGCAGAGGCCAGCGCCAGGGCTCATAACTGCTCTGCCTCCCTGAATCTCCTCCTTCAACTTCTCAAGGCCTGTTCCAGACGTGTGTGCAGCTCCCCACCGAAGATCTTGTGCATCTTCTGTAGTCATCCTCATTATTAAGGTTAAGGATGTGGGTCCCGGTTTCTCCCCATGTTCCTCTGCTTCACACACATACTTATTGTCTGCCCTGCTGACCTGCTCTGACCCGAGGCCCCCATCCATAGGCAGCTGCCATTCATACCCTCCTCGACCAGCCCCCTTGGTGGTTGTTGGTCAGTCTATTGTCTTTGATCCCTCCACCGCCCTCCTTCCAAACTTGGACTTACCAAATGAAATCACTGAACTTTTACACAGAAGTGTGTGCCGTGTGTGTATTTTCTTGTACAGCAGGTCTAGACAACTTTAAGCAAAGAATTTTGTATCCTACCAAAAAGTTGCAATGAGATTAGCTATCTACAAACTTCCCCTCAATATAGAAAACGTTCTAAGTTAAAGCCGGAAGAATAAACAGGTTTTAGCTTAGCCTTACTAGTGGAACTCATAATCATAACTGAGCTATGGTGGGTGTTTACTTTGTGCCAGGTCTTGTGATAAATGCTTTCCACAGATCGTCATTCAATCCTGACAAACCTATCACATTGGTACTCTCGTTTCCCCCATTTTACGTATGAGGAAACTGAGGCTCAGAAAGGTTCCAGAGCAGACCAGTCTCTGCATCTTATAGGGATGTTTTTGTTAGGCTTCCTCCCAACAAGATGAGAAGAGAGCCCTGTCTCATGCAGTAAACCCCATCACTTCAACTCCATGTTCTTTATTAAATAAATGTATCACGATTTGCCCATTCTTTGACATTTTTCTTTTCTTATTGTGAAAGTAATATTTATTGGAGGAAAATTGGACAATTCATGTAAGTGTAAAGAAGTCAATAAAATCACCCAGAATCCCATCAGTTAGGTAATTTCTTTAAAAATGACTTTCTACTACTTCTACTTCCTATAAAAATAAAATCCATTTTTATAGGTTTTCCACTCCCACCACTTCTCATTTTAAATACATGTCTGATTCTATTAAACCTAAGATGATATCAATTTCAGTTTTATGTAAGAGGGGACTCTTTGGTGTGACTAGAATTGTCTAATATTTGAAATGCATTCATTTCATTAATGGTTAACATACCAAGAAAAGAGCTTAAGACAATAAAAAAGTGGTGGTGGTGAGAGTTGCCGTTAATGGTCTCTGGTCAGTTTTTACTTTCCTTCTGAAAAAATCTTTCACATCCTTTTATTGAAATGCCATGAAGTCACTGGGGCCGAGATTTACTGTTGTTAATATGCCCTTCAGTAATGCTAAATTCAAGTATGAAAGGCTTATGAGGCTCCCTCTGACATAAAACTCCCCTGGGCTCCTGGGCTCCCCATCATAAATGGCTCCTTTAATAGGAGGAGCTAACCAGAGGGTCAGTGAACGGCAACAACGGACATGAAAAAAATTTTTTTGCACTTCTTTGTCTTTTCGAATGATATAAAGATAGGTGGGTTCTAAGTGCATAGATCATCTGTCATTGAGAATTTCCACCCCTTACTCTATAATCTTGTGAATGATAAACTCAGCAGTGTCATGGTGGCACTGCTCAATTATCTAAGAGGAAAGTGAGAGTTGTCTTGCTGTGTGTGTAGCACTCACTGGCTCAGTTAATTAGATGAGTGCAAATGCCTTCAAGCGAAAGGTTCAGGTCTAAACCAGGCTGTCTCATGGTATCAGTCTGTAGGAAGGTAAAAAATGAAAGGAGAGCAGAAGAAATAAAAGGGAGACAATTTTAAAGAAAACACCAAGATGATTCAGCTTATATGGGGCATCTTAAAACTGTCAAACTCGGGCTTCCCTGGTGACACAGTGGTTGAGAGTCCGCCTGCCGATGCAGGGGACGCGGGTTCGTGCCTCTGTCCGGGAAGATCCCACATGGCGCGGAGCGGCTGGGCCCGTGAGTCATGGCCGCTGGGCCTGTGCGTCGGAGCCTGTGCTCCGCAACTGGAGAGGCCGCAACAGTGAGAGGCCCGGGTACCGCAAAAAACAAAACAAAACTGTGAAACTCATAGAAGCAGAGAGTACAAGGATGGTTACCAGGAGGTGGGAGGAGGGGGAAATGAGAATTGTCCAACTGGTACAAATTTAGAGTTATGCACGATAAGTAGGTTCTAGAAATCTGCTCTAGAGCCTGTAGTTAACTCCAGTGCTGTGAATTTAAAAACTTGTCAAGAGACTGGATCTCCTGCCAAGTGTTCTTACGTGCACATGTGTACACACACGCACGCACACACACACACACACAAAGAAAGGGAACACAAGAAATCTTTTGGTGGTGATAGGTATGTCTTTCACCTTGTTTGCAGTGATGGTATCACAGGTATATTCATATATCTAAACTTTTTGTATATTTAGTATACATCAATAAAGTTGAAAAAAATTCTAATTCTCTCCTCTGCACCCAAAGATAAGAGCCATATTAAATCCATATTGGTTTGGCCAACATGATTTCTTGAGGCCTCTTCCCTCACTATTGCTTTGGTACTTAACTCTAGTGAGCATCTCTCTACTCAAGCTTATTCAGGTCAGATAGTCTGTATAGTCTGAAAATGGGGAGTTGTACAGTTTATATATTATGACTTTATTGATTTGGGTTTAATGACACTAATAGAGATACCTAGTTTTTTCTAGACATTTAGTTTTTAGTTAGTGTAAATTCCCTGCTTATGGGAATTTCAGCTTTGGTTGTGATATTTGATGCTGTAACAGGGAATTAATTTAGAGAATCCAATATATGTGTAAGCCTTATCAAGAATAATTTTTCCTTAAAAAAGAAGTCTTTATTAAAACAAGCGAAACCCTTGAAGAACATAGTTGAAGACCACAGAAAAGTATGATTCAAAGAAGTAAGAAAAATTAGGTACAAGTAGGCATCATACATTAAACCATATCTCCTCTGGGAGGCTTCCATGCCACTTGAGATTGGCTGAAATTGCTTTGATCAATCGCACAGCCCCAGAAGTCTGAAACCCCGTACTAGTTTTATGTGTATATGCTCCCTGCCCCCTCTGCCTCTAGGACTCTGCTTTCCTGTTGAGTTGTTTTTCTTCCTCATTGTATCTTCTTCAAAGTGAAATCTAGACCCACTATTGGTTTCTAGAACAATAACAAAATCACTTGCAAAGATTTTTGTGTTCAGTAAATTTTATTAAACGTTGAGGGGTGCCAGGAAGTCATTGCATTTTCAGCCCATAAGCTTTGCTCCTTGCTCCATCTCTCCTCTTCTCTTTCCTCTCTTCTCTTCTCCCTCCTAAATGCTCAATCTATTTTTGTGCAGCAATTTTCCTCTTGTCTAAAGCCTGGGCACACTGACACCAATGCCTCACATGGGGCAGGAAGTAAAAGGTAGAGTGAAAGGGAAAAAAAGGTCCACTTTCTACCTTGGGCCCTGATCAACGTATTTTTCCAGATAAGCTAGTTTTCTCCTGAAAATTTTTGTTAATTTTTTATTGAGGTATATTTTGCAGATTATAAAATGCATAGATATTAAGTGTGTAGCTTGATGAATGTTTGGCAAATTTATCTGATGGCTACCTGAGCAACCATCCCATTGTTATTCAACATGTATCAGTAGTTTTTTCTTTTTAAGTAGAATTCCATGGTACAGATAAGTTATGCATTCTGCATTTGAATTGTTTTCAGATTTCCTTTATTTTAAAAAACTGATCTGGACATTCTTGAACAATTCTTTTCGTATACCTGTGATTTTATTTCTCTTGAGTAAATACCTAAGAGTGCAATTGCCCAGCTATGTGGTAGGTGTATGTTTAACTTCATAGGAACCTACCAAAAAGGTTTACAAAATAGTTGTACCGTTTTACATTCACACCAGCAATCTAAGGGAGGACTAATTGTTTCTTATCCTCACCAACATTTTACATTGTCAGTGTCTTTTAATTTTGGTCATTCTAGTGGGTGTATAGTTGTGTAGAACCATGGTTTGAGGAGAAAGTTTGATGCTAGCTATTAAGGTAGTTAAATTTTCTCTACCTGTTACAAAATCAGATTTCAAGTATTATTAATCACTGCTTACTATAATCCCATCATTCTCCAGTTTCATGACAAGTAATTTCCTCTGAAATTTTCTTTTTATCTTGAGTTAACTGGTGTTTTTGTTCATGGTTCTAGAATTACTAGTTAGTTTTGAGCCAAAAGCCCCACCTACCCTTTTCCCTGTAGCCAATTTTTTTGTGTGTGATAATGACATTAAATTCATTAGATAAATTAATATTTAAGGCATGGCATATAGGAAGCATTCAATAAATGGCAGATTTTTATTAATATTCCTCAGGCTGTTTATAAATTTTTAACCTTTTTTAATTGTAGTTAACTTTTAATGTTGTATTAGTTTCAGGCATACAGCAAAGTGTTTCAGTTATACATATATACATATACATATATGTATATGTATATATTCTTTTTCTTTTCCATTATGAGTTATTACAAGATATTGAATATAGTTCCCTGTGCTATACAGTAGATCCTAGTTGTTTATTTATTTTATATACAGTAGTATGTATATGTTAATCCCAAACTCCTAAATTATCTCTCCCATAGCCAGTTTCTATTTCCTATTTAAAAAATTATTTTTAGAAAATCCTTCTCTTTTAGAGATTTTTACTAAAACATTTACAAATGAAATATGGAGTGGGGCAACATTGTGTGATGGTAGGCTATAGATAAAACAAAATTGGACATGAATTCCTAATTGTGGAATATGAGTTTGGGTTCATGGGGGTTCTATTTTTATGTATATTTGAAAATTTTCTTCACAAAAAGTTAAAATATATTTTTCAGTTTTGGTTATTGATGTTCCACCTTATTTCACCAATGAGTTTTGATGGATAATAAGAATACTTACTATAAAATGGAAAAATAAAAGCAGATAAAAATCATGGATCACTAAAACCAAATAGAAAGACACGAAGCAGAACTGAGTAGAAAATTGTGGCTAGAAGTGGCAGGAAGATACAACTACAGAAAATGGGTTATGTTACAAAGCAAGATGACAAGCAAATACCCCCAAAGGGGCAGCTGTGCTGGGACTGGGGCTAGAGCCCCAGAAGAGGGCTGGGATTAGGGAAAGGGAAGATGGGGGCAGGAGGGGGTGTGGAATCAGAATGTAGGTGTACAGGGCCTAGAGTACGAATTCTGGCTCCCATCTTCCTGGTGCTAAAGCCCAGAAGCAAGAATGATCAGTTTTGCACTTCGCATAAGGGAAAAAATATATCTAGTCTCTAGGGAAAGCACAGTTTTTCCTAACACATAGGTCTGGAAATTATAACACATATGTGTTAAGAAAAAACCAAATAAACTTTTTGGCCAAACCAATATATATATATGTATGTGTATATATATATATATATATATATATATATACTTTTGAAATTAATTTATTCTTTAAGTTTTAAATATTGGAATTGGCTTCAGGGATGCTGAGGGCTGGTTTAGCCACAGTGGAAAAACATTCTGAGCCCCCCAGGAAGGGTAAATAGAGAAAAAATAATTAAACCCCAGACTTTCATACAGCATATGCATTGTTATGAAATACTGTTGGGCTTGGCCCCTTCCAGGCCTCTGGCCCAAAAATATGTCCCAGCCTCCTTGCTACCCGCTCGGGACCCCCACTAGCTTCCAGGGATTGAGAGGGATAGCCTTTCCTTCCCCTTACCCCAATGCTTTCTGCAACTCTCTGTTCTTACATCCTCCCAATCTGTGAAAACTCAAAAGAAGAAAAATAGCTGATAATTTTGTAATTTGCTACAAGGAATATCCTCTTCCTTTCTGATTAATTGCTCAGCTCTCCCTTTCCCACCAAGAATTTACCTGCCTGGTGGCCTGTAATGATTAATTTGAATGAACAGAGAATTTAGATAGACTTGGGACTTTAGAAACCCTCTAGTCTTATTCCTTCACTTCACAGAGGAGGAAATGGAGGCCAAGTGAGGTTAAAGGACCTTGCCCAAGGTCCCCAGTTAATAACAGCCAAGCCATGACTTAAACCCAATCTCCTGGGACCCAATCTCAAATTCGTCCCTGGAAAGAGGCAACCATCCCCTTGCCATGGCTTGTAGGTTCCCTGCAGATTTTACCCCTGACCCTGCCTGCAACATGGGTGCTCTTCTTTAAATAGGCCCCAGGTTCTTTTTCACAAAATGTAAATTTCCTAAACACTTTCAACTGAATAGTTTGAAAAGCTGGTTATAAAAATGATTTCAGCTCAGTTTTGGTGTAGAACAGAAGGGGAAACGGCAGGAGCAGTTGTTTTACATCTCTCCTTTGCTATTCTGGGGATGAACTCCTTCCCAAGACACATGCCTTGAAATCCTGTCTGTTACCCTTTTAAAAATAATTAAACCCACCAAATACTGAACAGCGACCATAGAGCATGTGGTCCCACCACAGCGCTCCCGGGATGCTGCGTTCATGCGTACATCAGCTGAGAGAGGAGAGCGCCCAGCAGGAGGCAGTGAAAAGGGCAGCCCTGCTCCAAGGGCTGTGTGGCAGCTGGTGGAGTTCAGAAGGTCTGCAACAGACTGGGGGGGTCTCAAACTGAGCTTGCTGTTCATGGAGATTCCCAGGGCCCCGCCCTACACTTTCTAAAGAGGTGGGGGGATGGGGCTTGAGGAGGCGGGAGTGGACCTTGCATTTGTGTTTTCAGCAGGAATGGGAGAAGCTTCTGAGACAGGTGACCCCATTCTACACTGAGAGCAGTGTCTCTCAACTTTTTGATGTTTTCATTAACATCCCCCTAAACAGCCTTTTCAGACATTTTTCCCCCAATCACCCCCCTCCGTGATACTTTAATAGCATATATCTGTATATCTGACATATTGTTTCTGCTGATGTACCATGACCTTTCCAAAGACCACAAGTCATTTTTATTTTTTCGAATTTTATTTAATTTATTTTTTATACAGCAGGATCTTATTAGTTATCCATTTAATACATATTAGTGTATATACATGTCAATCCCAATCTCCCAATTCATCACACCACCACCACCACCCCCTGCCACTTTTCCTCCTTGGTGTCCATATGTTTGTTCTCTACATCTGTGTATCTATTTCTGCCCTGCAAAGTGGTTCATCTGTACCATTTTTCTAGGTTCCACATATTTGCATTAATATACGATATTTGTTTTTCTCTTTCTGACTTACTTCAGTCTGTATGACAGTCTCTAGATACATCCACGTCTATACAAATGACCCAATTTCGTTCCTTTTTATATATGTACCACATCTTCTTTATCCGTTCATCTGTTGATGGGCATTTAAGTTGCTTCCATGACCTGGCTATTGTAAATAGTGCTGCAATGAACATTGGGGTGCATGACCCTTTTTGAATTATGGTTTTATCTGGGTATATGCCCAGTGGTGGGATTGCTGGGTCCTATGGTAATTCTATTTTTAGTTTTTTAAGGAACCTCCATACTGTTCTCCATAGTGGCTGTATCAATCTACATTCCCACCAATAGTGCAAGAGGGTTCCCTTTCTCCACACCCTCTCCAGCATTTGTTGTTTGTAGATTTTCTGATGATGCCCATTCTAACTGGTGTGAGGTGATACCTCATTGTAGTTTTGATTTGCATTTCTCTAATAATTAGTGATGGTGAGCAGCTTTTCATGTGCTTCTTGGCCATCTGTATGTCTTCTTTGGAGAAACGTCTATTTAGGTCTTCTGCCCATTTTTTGATTGGGTTGTTTTCTTAATATTGAACAGCATAGCTGTTTATATATTTTGGAGATTAATCCTTTGTCTATTGATTCATTTGCAAATATTTTCTCCCATTCTGAGGGTTGTCTTTTCATCTTGTTTGTAGTTTCCTATGCTTTGCAAAAGCTTTCAAATTTCATTAGGTCCCATTTGTTTATTTTCATTTTTATTTCCATTACTCTAGGAGGTGGATCAAAAAAGATCTTTCTGTGATTTGTGTTTTCCTCTAAGAGTTTTATAGTGTCCGGTCTTACATTTAGGTCTCTAAACCATTTTGAGTTTATTTATGTGTATGGTGTTAGGGAGTGTTCTAATTTCATTCTTTTACATGTAGCTGTCCAGTTTTCCCACCACCACTTATTGAAGAGGCTGTCTTTTCTCCATTGTATATCCTTGCCTCTTTTGTCATAGATTAGTTGACCATAGGTACATGGGCTTATCCCTGGGCTTTCTATCCTGTTCCATTGATCTATATTTCTGTTTCTGTGCCAGTACCATATTGTCTTGATTACTGTAGCTATGTAATGTAGTCTGAAGTCAGGGAGTCTGATTCCTCCAGCTCTGTTTTTTTCCCTCAAGACTGCTTTGACTACTCGGGGTCTTTTGTGTCTCCATACAAATTTTAAGATTTTTTGTTCTAGTTCTGTAAAAAATGCCACTGGTAATTTGATACGGATTACATTGAATCTATAGATTGCTTTGGGTAGTATAGTCATTTTCACAATATTGATTCTTCCAGTCCAAGAACATGGTATATCTCTCCACCTGTTTGTGTCATCTTTGATTTCTTTCATCTGTGTCTTATAGTTTTCTGAGTACAGGTCTTTTACCTCCTTAGGTAGGTTTAATCCTAGGTATTTTATTCTTTTTGTTGCAATGGTGAATGGGATTCTTTCCTTACTTTCTCTTTCTGATCTTTCATTGTTAGTGTATAGGAATGCAAGAGATTTCTGTTTAATGATTTTGTATCCTGCAAATTTACCAAATTCATTGATTAGCTCTAGTAGTTTTCTGGTGGCATCTTTAGGATTCTCTATGTATAGTATCATGTCATCTGCAAACAGTGACAGTTTTACTTCTTCTTTTCCAATTTGTATTCCTTTTATTTCTTTCTCTTCTCTGTTTGCCGTGGCTAGGACTTCCAAAACTATGTTGAATAATAGTGGTGAGAGTGGACATCCTTGTCTTGCTCCTGATCTTAGAGGAAATACTTTCATTTTTCACCATTGACAATGATGTTTGCTGTGGGTTTGTCATATATGGCCTTTATTATGTTGAGGTAGGTTCCCTCTTTGCCCACTTTCTGGAGAGTTTTTATCATAAATGGGTGTTGAATTTTGTCAAAAGCTTTTTCTGCATCTATTGAGATGATCATATGTTTTTTATCTTTCAGTTTGTTAATATGATGTATCACATTGATTGATTTGCATATATTGAAGAATCCTTGCATCCCTGGGATAAATCCCACTTGATCATGGTGTATGATCCTTTTAATGTGTTGTTGGATTCTGTTTGCTAGTATTTTGTTAAGGATTTTTGCATCTATGTTCATCAGTGATATTAGTCTGTAATTTTCTTTTTTTTGTAGTATCTTTGTGTGGTTTTGGTATCAGGGTGATGGTGGTCTCATAGAATGAGTATGGGAGTGTTCCTTCCTCTGCAACTGTTTGGAAGAGTTTGAGAAGGATGGGTGTTAGCTCTTCTCTAAATGTTTGGTAGAATTCACCTGTGAAGCCATCTAGTCCTGGGCTTCTGTTTGTTGGAAGATTTTTAATCACAGTTTCAATTTCAGTGCTTGTGATTGGTCTGTTTATATTTTCTATTTCTTCCTGGTTCAGTCTTGGAAGGTTTTACCTTTCTAAGAATTTGTCCATTTCTTCCAGGTTGTCCATTTTATTGGCATAGTAGTCTCTTATGATGCTTTGTATTTCTGCAGTGTCCATTATAACTTCTCCTTTTTCATTTCTATTTTTATTGATTTGAGTCCTCTCTCTCTTTTTCTTGATGAGTCTGGCTAAAGGTTTATCAATTTTGTTTATCTTCTCAAAGAACCAACTTTTAGTTTTATTGATCTTTGCTATTGTTTTCTTTGTTTCTATTTCATTTATTTCTTCTCTGATCTTTATGACTTCTTTCCTTCTACTAACTTTGGGTTTGTTTGTTCTTCTTTCTCTAGTTCCTTTAGGTGTAAGGTTAGATTGTTTATTTGAGATTTTTCTTGTTTCTTGAGGTAGGCTTATATAGCTATAAACTTCCCCCTTAGAACTGCTTTTGCTGCATCCCATAGGTTTTGGATTGTTGTGTTTTCACTGTCGTTTGTCTCTAGGTATTTTCTGATTTCCTGTTTGATATTTTCAGTGATCTCTTGGTTATTTAGTAACGTATTGTTTAGTCTACATGTGTTTGTGTTTTTCACGTTTTTTTCCCTGTGATTGATTTTTAATCTCATAGCGCTGTGGTCAGAAAAGATGCTTGGTATGATTTCAATTTTCTTAAACTTACTGAGGCTTGATTTGTGACCCAAGATGTGATCTATCCAGGAGAGTATTCTGTGTGCTCTTGAGAAGAAAGTGTAATCTGCTGTATTTGGATGGAATGTCCTATAAATATGAATTAAATCTGTCTGGTCTATTGTGTCATTTAAAGCTTCTGTTTCCTTATTTATTTTTATTTTGGATGATCTGTACATTGGTGTAAGTGAGGTGTTAAAGTCCCCCACTATTACTGTGTTACTGTCAATTTCCCCTTTTATGGCTGTTAGTATTTTCCTTATGTATTGAGGTGCTCCTATGTCGGGTGCATATATATTTGTAATTGTTATATCTTCTTCTTGGATTGATCCTTTGATCACTATGTAGTGTCCTTCTTTGTCTCTTGTAATAGTCTTTATTTTAAAGTCCATGTTGTCTGATATTAGAGTTGCTGCTCCAGCTTTCTTTTGATTTCCATTTGCATGGAATATCTTTTTCTATCCCCTCACTTTCAGTCTGTATGTGTCCCTAGGTCAGAAGCGGGTCCCTTGTAGACAACATATAGATGGGACTTGTTTTTGTATCCATTCAGCGAGCTTGTGTCTTTTGGTTGGAGTGTTTAATCCATTCATGTTTCAGGTAATTATCAATAGGTATGTTCCTATTACCGTTTTCTTAATAGTTATGGGTTTGCTTTTATAGGTCCTTTTCTTCTCTTGTGTTTCTCACTTAGAGAAGTTCCTTTAGCATTTGTTGTAGAGCTGGTTTGGTGGTGCTGAATTCTCTTAGCTTTTGCTTGTCTGTAAAGCTTTTGATTTCTCCATTGAATCTGAATGAGATCCTTGTCGGGTACAGTAATGCTGGTTGTAGGTTCTTCCCTTTCATCACTTTAAATATATCATGCCAGTCCCTTCTGGCTTGTAGAGTTTCTGCTGAGAAATCAGCTGTTAACCTTATAGGAGTTCCCTTGTATGTTATTTGTCATTTTTCCCTTGTTGCTTTCAATAATTTTTCTGTTTCTTTAATTTTTGTCAGTTTGATTACTATGTGTCTCGGCATGTTTTTCCTTGGGTTTATCCTGCCTGGGACTCTTTGCACTTCCTGGACTTGGGTGGCTATTTCCTTTCACATATTAGGGAAGTTTTCAACTAAAATCTCTTCAAATATTTTCTCAGGTCCTTTCTCTCTCTCTTCTCCTTCTGGGACCCCTATAACGTGAATGCTGTTGTGTTAATGTTGTCCCAGAGGTCTCTTAGGCTGTCTCATTTCTTTTCATTCTTTTTTTCTTTATTCTGTTCCACAGCAGTGAATTCCACCATTCTGTCTTCCAGGTCTCTTATCCGTTCTTCTGCCTCAGTTATTCTGCTATTGATTCGTTCTAGTGTATTTTTCATTTCAGTTTTTGTATTGTTCATCTCTGTTTGCTTGTTCTTTAATTCTTCCAGGTCTTTGTTAAACATTTCTTGCATTTTCTCAATCTTTGCCTCCACTCTTTTTCCGAGGTCCTGGATCATCTTCACTATCATTATTCTGAATTCTTTTTCTGGAAGTTTTCCTATCTCCACTTCATTTAGTTGTTTTTCTGGGGTTTTATCTTGTTCCTTCAACTGGTACATAGTCCTCTGTCTTTTCATTTTTTCTGTCTTTCAGTGAATGTGGTTTTCCTTCCACAGCCTGCAGAACTGTAGTTCTTCTTGCTTCTGTTGTCTGCCCTCTGGTGGATGAGGCTATCTAAGAGGCTTACGCAAGCTTCCTGTGGGAGAGACTGGTGGTGGGTAGAGCTGGGTGTCACTCTGGTGGGCAGAGCTCAGTAAAACTTTAATCTGCTTGTCTGCTGATGGGTGAGGCTGGGTTCCCTCCCTGTTGATTGCTTGACCTTAGGCGACCCAGCACTGGCGCCTACCCAGCTCTTTGATGGGGCTAATGGTGGACTCTGGGATGGATCACACCAAGGAATACATCCCAGAACTTCTGCTGTCAGTGTCCTTGTCCCCACAGTGAGCCACAGTCACCCTCCTCTTCTGCAGGAGACCCTCCAACACTAGCAGGTAGGTCTGGT
This sequence comes from Delphinapterus leucas, assembly GCF_059928025.1. Taxonomy (NCBI): domain Eukaryota; kingdom Metazoa; phylum Chordata; class Mammalia; order Artiodactyla; family Monodontidae; genus Delphinapterus; species Delphinapterus leucas. The sequence goes on from NC_143136.1 coordinate 16,624,944, forward strand.
TCAGTCTCCTATGGGGTTACTGCTCCTTCTCCTGGGTCCCGATGCACACACTACTTTGTGTGTGCCCTCCAAGAGTGGAGTCTCTGTTTCCCCGAGTCCTGTTGAAGTCCTGCAATCAAATCCTGCTAGCCTTCAAAGTCTGATTCTCTAGGAATTCCTCCTCCCGTTGCCAGACCCCCAGTATGGGAAGCCTGACATGGGGCTCAGAACCTTCACTCCAGTGGGTGGACTTCTGTGGTATAAGTGTTCTCCAGTTTGTGAGTCACCCACCCAGCAGTTATGGGATTTGATTTTATGGTGATTGCGCCCCTCCTACCATCTCATTGCAGCTTCTCCTTTGTCTTTGGATGTGAGGTATCTTTTTTGGTGAGTTCTAGTGTCTTCCTGTCGATGATTGTTCAGCAGTTAGTTGTGATACTGGTGCTCTCACAAGAGGGGGTGAGCACACATCCTTCTACTCCACCATCTTGAACCAATCTCTCCACAAACCATTTTAATAGCTAAGAATTTTTGGTTGCTTCCAAAGACTCAATTTTTGCACCCTTAGTGCAATATCGCCCCCACTGAGAATATATGTTTTAGACTAAGGCACATTGGCGTCAAAAAACAAAAGCAAAAACAAAAAAAACCCAAATGTAAGTCTTGGAGTCTTGGAGTTGAAAGAACTGTGTTTGGTCTGGATGGCAATTCCTGGATGTGTAAATTTGGCTTCAATAGCTGATCTACAGAAATAGAGACAATAATAAAACTTTCCTCACATGACAGAATAAGAGCCTGAATTTAGCATTTCTATATCAGGTGGTCTTCTAGGTACTTTGCCTCATTTAATCAACAACCCAAAGAGCTCCATTAAACTCCACATTGCAGGTAAAGAGACTGAGACACAGAAGCGTTCAAAAAAACTTGCTCAAGGCCACACAGCTAGAAAGTGGTGAGTGGCAGAGCTGGGATTAAATGGTCTGAAACCAGTCTCTGATTTTAACCACTACTTTAAATCTTCTCTTAACACATTTGCAGCTGTGGTTAGGTCTTGCTTTTTGAGAAAGAATGTGTACAAAAGAAAATTCACAGACTCACAAAAACTTAGGGCTTGGTTTTATCTCTTTTACTGACACAGTTTTTATGATTTCCTGGAAAGGGTCAATACAAATATTAGTAGAGAAAAAACAGTCCATTTTTATTTGGTCTAATGGAGAACTCTATTAAATACTTATTTCTGAAATACTACACTTTACCTTGATTTTTATTTTTTTAATTAATTAATTAATTAATTTATATTTTTGGCTGCGTTGGGTCTTCATTGCTTCACACAGGCTTTCTCTAGTTGCGGTGGGGGCGGGGGGCGGGCGGCTGATCTTCACCGCGGTGTGTGGGCTTCTCACTGATGTGGCCTCTCTTGTTGTGGAGCATGAGCTCTAGGCACGTGGGCCTCAGCAGCTGTGGCACATGGGCTTCAGTAGTAGTGACTTGTGGGCTCTAGAGCACAGGCTCATTAGTTGTGGTGCATGGGCTTAGTTGCTCTGTGGCACACAGAATCTTCCCAGACCAGGGCTCAAACCCATGTCCCCTACATTGGCAGGTGGATTCTTAACCACTGTGCCACCGGGGAAGCTCACAGTTTACCTGTAATAAAGGAAATATATGGAATTAATCCCTTATAGAGGAATGACTTTTTCACCATAGAAAATTCTCACCCTAGATGTTGAAAACATTTATTTGGAATCACATATCTTAAGATATAATCACCAGTCAAGTGCTAGATAACCTGGGGAATCTCAATGAGTTACAGTCAACCCTTTGTATGTATATACTTACAAAGTGGTTTGGGAGGGGAGTCAAAGGCCCAAAGAGTTTGTCAGTTTTCTGTGCCATAAATTTGGATTACGTGAATTTATTAAATATCCCTGGGAACAACAGCCAGCTAGTAAGTGAGCATAGTTGCCAAACTCTTCAGCTCATGAACAATAATAATAACAATAACAGGTCATATAGTTGAATTCTCCTGGGACAGACATTGTGCTGTGTTTTGCTTTCTTGATTTCATTCAATCCTCAAAATAACCCTATGATTACTATCACTGTTTTTTTTTTCTATTTTATAGAATAAACAACTGAGGATTAGGAAAGTCAAATTGTCTAAGGGCAAACTACTAGTGTCAATGCTCCCTAGAAGTAACTCAGGTCTGCCTGAAAGGCAAGCTCATACTACATTTTGTTGCCTTCTATGAATTGTTATATACTAGTTAATAATAAAAATAATATGTTTATTTAGAATAAAAATTACAGTTGGGTGCATTTAGAGTAGTGTTTCACTAATTCAGCATATACTGATTGAACAACTTTGTGCTAGGCCTAGAGGATACAGCAGAGACAAAACAGACACATTCTCTGCCCTCATAGGATTTACATTTGGGTGCCAGGGATTAGCATTAAACAGATAATCACAGAAATAACTTGGGAAGTACAAGTGTTAGCAAGGAAAAGTAGATGGTGCTGGAAGGTTATACTGCAGGTACTAGTTTAAACTGAGAAGTGATCATCATGGGAGAGATGAATGTTTATCAGAAATTGAAAAGATAATTATTTTGTGGAGTAGGGAAATGTGTAGAATGCAGGAGATACTTAGTGGAAATAAGACTCAGGAGAAAGTCACAAAGCCACACAGGTTGTTCTACACTTGCAAAGGTGGGGGGTTCAATATGGTTTCCTGAACACACCCTCACAGGAAAGTTATGTGTCTACTATATATAATTATGTATGTGTTGGTCTGTAAAGAACAGTCATTTGACTTCATGAAAGACTAAGAAAGGGCTGGAATTTAGCTTTCTAGAACACCTTAGGACCTGCGATGAATGAGTCAAATTAAGTACACTTTGAAACAGATGAAAAATCTAAGTTTGAATTTAGTACTAAACCCCAACAGTTTCAAAGTTAAGAAGAAGTTAATATTAATAAATATTACCTAATATTTATTCAAACTCCCCAAAGTTTCCACCTTTCAATTATCACAAGCAAAGTAACAAAATGATTTGTGGCTGTCATTTAAAATATACTTCCTTAGAACTGTCAAGCATAACCTACTTCTTCTACCAATCCAGGTAATCACTGTAATGAATATTTGTGTATCCTTTCAGGGTTTCTAGGTACATACATGCAGATATAAATATATAGTTTTATTCCTGCTCATTTGTACACAAAAGATATCATACTATACAAACTATTCTTCACATTGCTTTTTTTGCTGTTCTCAATCTATCTTGGAGATTGATTTCATTATCTGTTTTTGCCCTTTTTCACAGCTACATAGTAGTCCATTATATGAATCTACCATAATTTATTTTATCAGTACTCTCTTGATGGACATTAACATTGTTTCAGTTCTTTGCCAGTTATTGGGTTGGCCAAAAAGGTCGCTCAGGTTTTTCCATAACATCTTTCCATAAGAAAAACCTGAGTGAATTTTTGGCCAACCCAATACAGCCATTACACAATGAATTGCCTTGAAAATATCTATTACTCATGCATGAGAATATCTATGGTATAAACACTATAAGGTGTACACACTGATGCCTTTTTCTAGATATGGCCAAATATTTCTGTTTCTGTTTCCCCACAATTTTCAAACTCTGTGTGCTATTAAACTTTTGGACTTTTGTCACAGTGATGTGTGAAAAAATGATATCCAATGTAGTTTTATTTTGCTTTTATTTTCTCTTTAGTGAATTTAGTGACTATCTTAGTATGTTTAAGAACCATTTGGTTTTTTCCTACCAGGTCGTATACTATTCCATTTTGAATTAAATCACTGTTTTTTTTTTCTAATCAATGTTTTGTTCTTGCTTTTTAATATCTGCAAAATTAAGAATATATATATATATGTACATATATATATATATATTTTTTTAAATCCTGCAATGATTCTAAGCAACTGGGCTAACTTGTCTGAGCAAACCTGATTAAAATAACTCAAACTAAAAACATGTACATTATGGAAATGAAGATAAACAATTCTTCAACTTGACATAAAATTCTTGCCAAGTTTTTAAATCAGTTTGAACCATGCCTTCTATTTTGTGGTCATGGGCTTTTTAAAGCACAGCTTGAAAAGAGGAAAATATATTAAACACATTAAACTTTTTTAAATATAAGAACTAGAAAAAGAAATCTCTATCATATGGCTTTGGAGTAACAATTGATCTCTTAAATTTAATCCCAGATCTACTCAAAGAAGGATTATAAAAATGATATTAAATGTAAATAGAATTAAGTGACTAATCTTTCAGGGGGTGATTAATCTGTATAACTATCGAAACATCTGCCGATTTATTTTCTTGAGCTCAATCTAGCCAGGATTACAGATTTTTAAAGTCAATGCACAATACAAGCCAGTGTTAGTCCTCCTTTAGCATGTGATAAAAGTACAAGCAGATCTGTTCTCCTTTTTTTACTGGCATGACCACTCTGTCTGTGAGGCATAAGACTTTGTTAGCGGTCAAGATTCTCCAGCTACTGGAAAGCTGATCTTAGCACTCTTGGAAAGCATTCTTATTATCTCATAACAGTTTCTTCATTTGGCCACCTTGACTCTTCCAGGAATCTTATACAAGTGTTCCCAGTCTAACTTGGAAGCCCCAACTAATGGATAGATGTGTCTGTGGGGAAGTTTGGTTAATTCCAGTTCTTTGCCGTTGACATTGCACCAGTACAATTCCCTGTATACACTTTAAGTCACATGGCTTTGCTTATCAGATTGATCAACGGATACTCCGTCTTGAATCTTGATGCTTGTGTCTTTTCAGATGTATTTAAGAATAGGTTCTCAGGCTGGGGAGATTCTAGAGACAGTTCTTTTAAAAAATTGTTGCTACATCTGCCCTTTGCTACTCTTTAGACTTCTCACCAACCAGCCATGAATTCTCAGAGATAATGAGCTGTGGTCCTATGCATTCAATTCCCTAAGTGCCCCATGACGTATCATCAAGGCTCACAGAGACATAGCTAGATCTAATTTACTTATGAAATCTCCCTATTTTATGGTGGCTTTTGATTCTCCAACCATCAGTGCCTCTTATTTTAGATAATATGTAACCCCCTTTATTAAAAAAAAACAAACCTGTCTAGTAAAAAAAAAACCTCCTAAATTATTGAGAATACTCTATCTTTTCAATGTTATTGATTTAAGGACATTTAAAATATAAACCATTCAGTCGTAAATATATTCTGATATGCAATACAAAGATAATAGAGGACATTAAAGAGTTCAGTTGAAATCAGTCAGCTCATTAGCATGTGTTGATGATAATATCTGTTTCTATGAAGAGATCTCAGATACTGAAAGCATAATGACAACCAGGAAAAAGTAGTCTGCCTTCTCCCCACTCCCTGCACTCTTTTCCTTTCCTTTCTGTCTATTTTACACCCTATACACAAAGAGAGCCCACTGCTCTTTCATTTTGCAGAGGCTACTATAATTTTTCTTGACATGGCAATTACTTTTTAATCTGGTTAGTGTAGACTGTAATGGAACCAAGTTGTAAAACATCCTTTCTTGTTTACTCTTTTATTTTGCTTTTAATTTATTGCCTTGATTTCAATCCCTTTTATAAGCCCATTAAAGCTCAATTACTCACTTTGAAGTCAATCACTAATCAATTCCATTTTATTTTTGTAGTATGGGGAGTAGGGAGTGTAGTTACACAGTATGTCTGTATTTCAATAAATTTTGTGATAAAGAGCAGATTATTCTAGGCTTTATTGTTCTAAGGAAAAGAAAAATTCTATGCAAATAAAAGGAAAATCTCGACAGAAGAGGTAAAATCCATACTTTGGTTGATGTAGTGGGTAGGAAACGAGTGGTACATGCAGCATTTAAAACATGTACTGACGTCATGAATTTAAATTGATTAGTGAAGATAGATGAAGAACTGTCACTCTCTTACTAGGTGGGTTCTCTTTCATAAAACTAAATCTAGGAGCTCAAAGAAGAACACATTTTGATAGAAGTTTACAATTTTAAAAAGGCTTCTGGGGCTTCCCTAGTGGCGCAGTGGTTAAGAATCCACTTGCCAATGCAGGGGTCACGGGTTCGAGCCCTGATCCAGGAAGATTCCACATGTCACGGAGCAACTAAGCCCATGTACCACAACTACTGAGCCCATGCGCCACAACTATTGAGGCTGCGTGCCACAACTACTGAAGCTCACGCACCTAGAGCCCGTGCTCCGCAACAAGAGAAGCCACCACAGTGAGAAGCCCATGCACCACAACGAAGAAGAAGCGCAGCCAAAAATAAATAAATTAATTAATTAATTTTTTAAAAAAGGTTTCTGCCCATATGGCTTCACTCATTTATCTTCAATATGGCTCTTGAGATCGGTAGAAGAAGGCATTATTTTTTTTTCTCTTAGGTGATGACATTAAGGCACAGAAGAGATGCAAGCAATTTGTGTAATGTCTTACATTACAAATGGAAGATCCAAGAAAATCCTAGATCTTGATGCCTTGATATATTTTACTCCATGCCATTCTGGGAGTGAAGTTTCCAAGGTTTTGATCTATGTGTAGCATTTTACTTATAAATGGGGTTCTTAAGATTGCTAAATGAGTTTTTCCTTTTAGATTGGATTCTATGAAGGCACACAGGGATTCTCTGACTATTTTTGTTACTAAATATTTGGTTACTATACTAGTATACTAGTTACTAGTATACTAGTAAATCATTCTCAAAAAAAAAAAAGACAAAAACAGAAACCTGATTTGTAGCCTTTTCCAATTCCTGTGGTGTAAGTACAATACTATCACCATGACTGATTTTAAGCTTACCAAAAATATCACTGAATTCAGAGTCGGAAAGAAATGCACACAAGTGGTTATTCTAAGCCAGTTCAAGCCAGTTCAAGCACAAGAGCCCAGTACTTCACTCTCACAGTGAGGCTCTCATTGTGAGGCTCTTCTGTATCATAACTATGAGTTCTGCTGCTCTAAGGACACAGATGCAATATTTCAAATGTTGGGGCACATGTATATGAAAAACAGCAAATTTGATCATTCAGCAAACGTTTTATGAATATCTACAACATATAAGGCTCTGTGTTGAGCGCTGTGATGGTATAAAGAGTGAGTAGGATCTGGTCTGCCTTCAAGAATTATATAATCTAGTGAAAGTAAGAAACTTGCATACAATCAACAGTAATTCAGGGGAAAGTCTACCATGTGCTCTAATGGTGGTACATTGGGACAGGGTGTGAATACGTTTTTATTAGGGGAATTTATGAAGAAAAAAGCCATAGAAGAGTTACAGTTGTAGTGAGCCATAGAAGATAGGTAGTTTTTCAACAGTGTTGTGATAGTAAAGAGAGTTTCCTAGATTGAAGGACAAATAAAAGCAAAGGACAATTTCTAAACATACTCAGACAGTGAAAGTACAAAGGCAGGGTTAAACAGAACGATGAGTGAGGAAATTAGACTCTAAAGACCATCTCAGGATAATTTTTCTCAAAGGGTGGTCTGGGACTACTAGCGTTTGAATCACCTAGGACATTTTTTTGAAGTATGTAAATCTCAGAGACCCATCCGGGTCTACATTCGGAACCTCTCCAGCTCACTATGCACAGTAAAGTTTGAGGACCACAGTAAAGTTTGTAACAAAAATTTAAAAATTTCAAAAGAATTTGTTAAGAAAATGTTATTTTAGAGACAAAAGATTCTGGAAGCAGCGTTGTGTCTGGGTAGGAGGAAGAACACACAGGAATCTGGAGACCAAGTTGGATTTAGGCAACGGGTGATGAGGGCTGAAACTAGAGTGGAGGCCAGAAAAATGGAAAGGGTCATCTAGATTGAAAAAAATATTTCAGCTCTGGAGTTCTCAGCCTTGAGTCCCTAGACATCTAAAAGGTACCTATATGAGCTCTGGGAGGTCTGTTTATCCCAAAAAAATGGCCTATAAAATTTTGCACACTTGAATGCATTATTCTTTGGAGAGGTTCATAGTTTCACAAAACCTCAAAGGACCTATAAACCACAAAAAGTTGGAAAACCATTGTTTTAAAGGAAAAACTGGCTGTAATAGAGAATTGATTAAGTTAGAGGATGGGGGGTTGGGGTTAGGGACAAAAAAAAAAAATTAAAAATCCAATACTTTGGGGCTTCCCTGGTAGCACAGTGGTTGAGAGTCTGCCTTCCTGGACCGGGTTCGTGCCCCGGTCCAGGAAGATCCCACATGCCACGGAACAGCTAGGCCCGTGAGCCATGGCCGCTGAGCCTGCGCGTCCAGAGCTTGTGCTCCGCGAAGGGAGAGGCCACAACAGTGAGAGGCCCGCGTACCGCAAAAAACAAAACAAAACAAAACAAAAAAAATCCAATAGTTCTTAACCTGAAATCAGCTGGGAGATTGATTATATTATTAGTCAACATAAGGACAGTGAGAAGAGTCACTGTTGGAAAATAAAACAGGTTCTTGTTTTTCCAGAACAAACTTAAGATATTTATACTTATCATTATAAAGGTGTCCCTCAGGCTCATAGAGAGGTCATAGGGCACAATGACAAATTGCAACATTTTATTCAGTGCTAAATATTTATTGGATGCTAAATATTTTAGCAGGTGCTTGTATACATTCTTATTTACATACATTCTTATTTAATTCTCACAACAGTCAAGTAATTATTATTATTCTAATTTTACAGAAGAATCAAGGTTGAGACCATTAAGCGATTTTACTAAGGTCACAAACCTGATAAACATCAAAGACAAAATTCAAACCTCAGTGGTCTTCCCAACTGGCCCGAGACCATATTCTGAACTTCTCTAGTGTAGCAGCCACCTCGGAATTCAGCAGCTCCAGACGAGATACATTTGGGCAAAGGGCATTTCCACAAGGAAGAAGCTTAGCTACAATGCCTATAGACTAGATTTTGTCCACACATTTAAGGACAGTTTTCTCTTGGACTAAATCAGAAAAGAGACAATTGCTAAGGCAAGAGATATGGGAGAGAACATCACCAATGCAAATTAGAATTACCCTAAGTATTCCAGCTTCTCTTGGGTTCAATCTGCACCAGACCCAGGGCTCTTCCTCTACACTATTTGCTTCTGCTCACCTTCTTCTCCTGTTAGGAAAGTCATTAATTTGATTTGAAAACCCATAAATTAAAACTCACTGCAGTCAAGGATTCCATTAAAAGGCCCTATGTGAGACTGTGTGAGCAATGTGATAGACATGCAGTTTCAGCAAAGCAATAAAAATAAGCAATTAAAAAGAGCATGTAAATATTTGAATGCAGCCTGTTATGTGTGTAAAGCTATATTTATTTGCAAAGTTACCTTCCACTGCTTTATGCTGCCTGAGAGACCAGAGCAGCCAGTTCCAAGCATTTTATTCCCACTCCTTCCTAGAGATGGTTTCCTTGGATTCGAGTGAAAAGAATTGAGACAAGGCACAGCAAGATACTGATTGTATGTTAACTTACTTTCTAGTTAACTAGATTGTCCCAACTGAGAGTACAGGGAAGAGTTCTTGGTAAGAAAGTGAAGAGTTGAGAGTGGTAATTGAAAATGAGGAGGAGGTCTGTTTGGTTCTTGGTGCACTCTGTGGAAGAGGGTTTTGTATTAGTGGTCAGGAATTATAAGGGTATAAGAGGTAGAAGGAGGCTGTGACAACATAAACCACAGAAGAAGTCTGGGGTCCCTATGCAGTCAAGAGCCTGTGCTATAAGAACATGAAGGAATAAGGATGGAGTGTTATGTTTTTCCTCTCTGTTGATTTTATTTCCAAAAACTATATTTTATAGTTATATTGACATTATTATAACAGAATTTTTTTAAAATGGACTAAATCAAGTACTCCATCAAATCAATAATGTTTCGTGTTTGAAAGGGCTTTTTCTTCAGAAATACCATTTTAGTCTTCCACCAGTTTTGAGAGAACCATAGTTAGTTTTGGGTTTTGACTTTTTCATTCCCTATTCTCTTTAAGGAAAGCCTAAAAGGGATCTCTTCTCCTGGGTAAAGAGACAGGAGCTCCTTCTTGAACCTGTGAAAGATGTCCTCCCATGGATTATAAAAGTCCCACCTCTAGTCTTGGAATCACTTTCAATGATGCTCAATCCTTCGACCCTCAGTCAGTCACCAAACCTTCAAGAGGGATCTCGGATTTATCCCTGCCTTCCTTCTTCCTCTTTAATGAACGTGAGCACAAGTCCTCAATGCTGCATACCTACCTTTCTCTAACTTATCCCCCAACCTATGCCCTGTTGAATCAATTTTGTGCACCAGTGTTGCTTTCATCATGGATCTTCCTTCCAAGAATTTATCATAACTCTACTGCATGTGGCATCAAGTCTAAATTCCTCTGTTAAGTTTTCAAGCTCCTTCAATCTGTTCCCATTATACTTCTCCAATCTTATATTCTACTCTCTTACACTTAAAACCTAGGTTTTGTCAGAAAGGCCTCCTGTCTACACTGCCACTTTCCTATCCCCTAATACTACTGTGTCCTCCCAACTTTTTATTTATTTGTGTTGCTCTCCAGATTTGAAATTACATCCCCTCACTGTGATATACTCAAATGTTAAGACTTAAAATCCAGTTCAAGAATTATCTCTTCAAGGAGATATTCTCTGAGCTTGCCAACCTTCATTTACCTCCTTCTCTGAATTATAAAAGCACACTTAAAGTCCACACCAAATAACTCCTCTCCCTTGATCAGACACCATTGTTTATCCCTCTGCAGTTGTTTTGATTAAATTTGCATTGCCATCCAACCGCACCTAAACTGCTCAACAACAGTATAGCAGCACGTCATCTTCAATATAACCTTTACAGGAAAGAGCACTTAATAGGAGCTCAGTAAATTCTTAATGGTTGACACACAATCCACAGATCCGTAATTTGGACTAATCTAATTGAATCTCTTCAGTATGCCATGTATATTCCGATAGAAGACTTTCTGAAGTTTTGTGCTGGAACAGAGAAGCACTCATGGACAGGAGTTCAGCTGTACAATGTTCTGGAACATTCTTCTGACATGTCCACAAAGACATGCCTTGCCTAGGGAAATTTTCTCCCCTCCAGCCAAACATTGAAGAACAAGTATAAAAGAATTGAGATTTTTTTGTAATGCGAAAGAGAGAAGCATATTCATTGATGAGTATCCTTTGTCTAAAATTGTTTCCAGTTCTATCCTAGATACCACAACCACAGCAGTGATGCATGAGGTAAATATTTGCTCAACTATTAATAGGTTTGGGCAGAAAATCTTCACAAAGTCACTAAATATGCTGTGCCTTGAAAACGGCCAAACAACTGGAAGGTCAGAATGGCTGTGACCTGCAGACAAGTCTTCTGACCATTTCAATAGAGATCCTCCCTCTAATGAGGCTTTTACAGAATATTTGTGCCTTGACAGCTCTCAAAATGGAGATCCCAGAGGCAAAATGAATATTTGGCTGCAAGTGAGAAGCTACACCTCTTCTTAGCTTTTCTGCTTTCTTTTGGAAACTCTTTTTCATTTAAATAAGCAAATTAGGCATTCTGAAATTCAAGGGCCTATACAATGAAAGCAGTTGCTGTTCATGATGGATTAGTCTGATGTCTAAAAAGAAGGCAAAAAAAAAAAAAAATGCCAAACAAGCTGTCACCACTAGTTATATGAGAAATAGATCACAGGTGACACGGGCTTCTGTTTCATCTGTGGGAGGTTAAGAAGAAATACATTCACAGAAGAATACATTTCACTCCAGGTATAACTGGTGGGAAGCTCCTAGGCTGTGTTTGTATATTATTCTTTTGAGAACATATATACACCCCCTGAAATTCTAGCTGCTTAGAATATTTTTCATCTCAAAACTCAAAATCAGACTCAGATTTATTGAGAAGAAACCCCATGATAACCTTCTTCTATAATATGTTTTCTAAATCCTTATACTCTAAAAGACAGTAGTGAGTCACTTTGTTCATAAAGGCTCAAATAGTTTAAGGGGAAAGAAGTCTCTCAATGTTGCTTTCAGGTTCGGAAATGAGTTAATTGCTTATTCCACCAAGCATATGTAGGTCTATAGATTATATATGTCTAGGTTATTGGTTTGAAATGTGAAGTCTAAGGATTTGTGGCTTTTGTTCAGCGTGTGGTAGCACACGCACAAAGTGTGTACAAAGACTTCCGTAGGGTAGTTATTTACCCTCCCAAACACATTGACATTGCCTGGAGTGGACTGTGGCAGCTTCTAGCAACTTCTAAGAGTTGATGTGTACCGCTCTTTGACATCCGCCCCTAGTGAGCCCAGAAGAACTGCCTCCATCTTCTAAATGATCCCTTCTCCCAGCAGCCCATTGACTGCCAGACTGATCCGTCTAAAGAAAATTTCTAACCAGCTACAATGCTATCTACCCCCAGTCCTCCACCTCTATTAAGTTCAAAATGCCTAAAAAGGCATACAGGAACCTCAACCATCTGACCCCAAAACAATTTAGCTTTAGCTCAAGGGGCAATTTAACTTTCTTGTACCCTAGGATTTAGCAGCATTTACTACTGGCTGATCTCTCAACATGCCCTGAATTTTTATGCTTTTGCGTCTTTTCTTATTCTTTTTTTCATGACTGTGGAACCAGAGTCCTAGGTTCAAGTTCTGCTGGTACCTTCCTAGGTATGAAAACTTTACAGATTACTTAACTCTTCTTAGTCTCAAATTCATTAAAATGGGAAGAATAAATCTACCTAATAGACTTCACAAAGGGTTATAAATACTAAATGAGCTAAGGCTGGGGAAAGAAGACATAATATGCTGGAAACATTATGGGTTGGGTTAAGAGGCTACTCCTGACAGACATGCTGGTCAGGTCTACCTAAGAAGAACAGCCCATTTGGAGAGATGGGGATATCAATTTATTTGGGGATGATGGTTTACTTTGTTAGCAAGGGTTTTCAACCTCAGCACTATCGATATTTTGAGCTGGATACTTCTTTGTAGTGGGGAGCTATCCTTTGCATTGTAGGACATTTATCAGTATCCCTGGCCTCTACCCACTAGATGCTAGTAACAGCCCTCCCCCAAAGTTGTGACCACCAAAAATGTTTCCAGACATGGCCAATGGCCCCCTCTTTATCTCCAGGGCAAGGGACAAAATTACCCTGTTAAGAACCTCTGTTAGAGATTTTAGAGATATATTATGTCCACATCAATGTCCTAATATATTGAACACAGTTTTCTAAAAGGACACAATCCTTGCCTTAGGGACATTATGAACTAGGGGGCAGACACAGTTGTAAGCAACTCCTTGTAAAACATGTCCAAAGCAAATGAATGCTATGAAAGAAGCACAAACTCAAGGCATTGGAGACACAGAAGGAATCATCAAGATTTGGACAGTGGAAGTTGCATTCAATGCAAAGCGCAAAGAGAAATTTGCTTCAACATCAGTCTGAAAATTAGAAAGGCAGCCTTTGGCTCCTGGCTAGCTCACCACTGATGGTGAATTTCAATACATTTGTTGCTAAGGGGAGGTTTTTGGGAGACTAAACAGGTGAGAGCTTTTGAAGAGTAACTTTAGGGGAAGCAAGGGCAGAAAGAAAGAATGGGAATGGAAAGGTCCAAGAGGAATGTCAGACTTTGTAAGACTGTCTTTTTCCAATTTTTTAACTTCTGTGCGAAACCAATCATCTCTACCCATTCTGGTAGCCCCTTTTGCTTCCCTTTCCTTTTCACTATTTCTCCTTTCTAAGAAATGATTTTTATATACTTAAAGTTCAGGTTCTTGAAAGTATTGATACCCTACCCTAGCCCAGTCCTTGAAAGTAGTGATAGGCACACACACACAGCTTGGTGGTATTGCAGTGAATCTAAATTACTGGAGGATTCAGGTCAGCCATAGTTGTGGCCCTTCTTGGTTTATTGCAGGCAAGGAGATAATCAACACTGAGTGTGCAGCGTGAGGACAATTGGAAACTCAGGTTTAAGGTGAGTCCTCCATCCTTGTCTATAAGAAACTAGAAAGGTAGTCAGTTTAATATGGGGGGCCAAATTACACAAGCTAGTGCGTAGCAATCCATCTGGTTGTCAGGTCAGGGATTCAAAGAACTGAAAGCTGGAGAACATGCTATACTGACAATGCCCAGCCTGGGGCTTTTGAGGTCATCGCTACATGATACCGGCCTTTTATCCCACCCTGTGCAGAAAATGCTGAGAAAGTCAGGGAGGGTGTAGATGGTGTGATGTAAAACATGATCACTGTAAATAGCTCAGCATGCATCTTGCTGACAGTAGGAAGTCCAGCTCTGGAAGAAACACTGTCAGCAGTAGCATCTATTTATGTGAAAGATTAAGCTAGAAAATGCTTATTCTTGTTGATATTTTTAGTAGTTCTCCCAGAATTTTGAAACAGTTTTCAATACGTTTTTTTGCTTGCTTAGGTTTTCATACTTATAACTGATTCTACTGAATGCATCCCTAAGGGTTGGATTGACCAACAGACACTTGATATCTAAATTAAATAGCATTTGAGTATTTGAGTGGTTAGAAATACTGAAAAAAAGGTCTTGCATCAGTTGTTAGGGAATTTGAGTTTGAACATCAGATGTATCAACTATAAAATGGTTCACTTTGCAAAAGTCACCAATCTAATTTGTAATACCCAAATATCATTCTAGTGGTCCTATTTTTAGGATATCTGTGAAGATAAAGTAAATTGACATATGTGAAAGCATTTGGAGACCCTTCAGCCAGAAAGAAAGAAAGAGAGAGAGAGAGAAGAAGGGAGGAAGGAAAGGGGATGAGAGGGAAATCACCTCACATATTTACCTATTTACCTTTTTTTTTGGTGAGAATATTTAAGTTCTACTCTTAGCAAATTTCAATTATACGATACAGTGTTATCAGCTATTGTCATCATGTTTTCTTTAGATCCTCAGATCGTAAACATCTTATAGATGAAAGTTTGTACCTTTTACCCTTTACCAATCTCTCCCTATTTCCCCCAACCTCCAGTCCCTGGCAACCACTTTTGTACTCTCTGTTTCTATAAGTTCATTTTTTTTTTTTAGATTTCACATATAAGTGATACTATGCAGTATTTATCTTTCTCTCTCTGGCTTATTTCAATTAGCATAATGCCCTCCAAGTTCATCCATATTGTCACAAATGACAGAACTAACTTCCTTTTTAAGGCTGAATGTATAGGGTTGGGCAAAAAGTTCATTCGGGTTTTTCCGTAACATGTTACGGAAACCCAAACGAACTTTTTGGCCAACCCAATACATACACACATACAGATGTCTCTCTGAGCTAATGGCTACATCAAACTAAAAAGCTTCAGCTCAGCGAAGGAAGCCATCAACAAAATAAAAAGGTGACCTATGGAATGGAAGAAAATATTTGCAAACCACATATCCTATAATGAGTTAATAATCAAAATATACAAAGAAGTCATACAACTTAATAGTGAAAATCAAAGCAAAGCAATTAATAAGTGGAGAAAGAACCTGAATAGACATTTTTCCAAAGAAGATATACAGATAGCCAACAGGTACATGAAAAGATGCTCAAAATCACTAATCCTCAGGGAAATGCAATCAAAACCAAAATGAGATACCTTACACCTGTTAAGATGGCAATTATCAAAGAGACAAGAAATAACAAGTATTGGTGAGGATGTGGATTAAGGGGACACTTGTACACTGTTGGTGGCACTGCAAATTGGTATAGTCATTATGGAAATCAGTATGGAGGTTCCTCAAGAAATGAAAAACAGAACTAGCATGGAACTACCATACTATCCAGCAGTACAACTTCTGGGTATTTATCTGAAGGAAACAAAACACTCTTTAGAGTGAGGTCAGAAATATTTCTGAGAGAGCTACTATATCTCGTTTAATCACCATCCTGTCATAGACTGTGCTTATGTTTGTTTGTTTTTCACTCTATTGTCTTCACAACGTTTGGTGGAGAGAAGAGGGGGTAAGCAACTTCCTTTTTATGTCCTAGAAGCTTGGTTAATAACCAAATTGTCAAAACCAACCTAGATATACAACTTGGCTGATGGATCTTCTCTGAATGGATGAAGCTGTTCTACCTACAGTAAGACCATCTGGGGAGACTTATTGTTAGGAAATGCTAATGTTTTATGTGTTTCCTTTAAAGGGTAAATAATAGCTACAGAGCTAGGGTAGTAATCTCATTGCATATGACTGAAAGGGTCAGTTCTGAGTGACACAGGTGGTCACAAAAACAACAGGACAGGCCTGTTTGAGCCCCAACTCTTCTTGAGAGTAATCACCTAGAAAGAACATTTAAATTTTGAATAAGCAAATCTATTGTATTTTATTTGATCATTTTTTATTGGAAGGGGGCACAGAGTGATAAAATTGATTCACAACACCCTAACAGTGGAGGGGTTTTTTGTTTGTTTGCTTGGTTAATTGAGTGAATGTTATGGTTGTTTACATTTTCCTATGATAAGTGACAGAGCACGTATTTTTTTCATTTTTGCCTCCCATCCAAAGGGTTTCTTACCATCAAGCCAATAAGATCCAGATGTAATTTCACTGATGAGCAAGACATCTCTGCCAACTGAATTCCTATTGATTAGCATTTGATTTTGTTTGTCAGCAAAAAGAAAAACTTATTCTTTAATGGCATGTTTTGGTGCATAACCAGCAGGTGTGTGCTGAGAGGGGAGGGTGTGGACAGAGGAGGGGTCTCCTTCAAAAGCTGGTGAAAACATTGGTGTGTCTGATCATTTCTGCTCTCAACCCTGTAAATAACCTCTGTAATCTTAAAGCAGCCAGTTTCTTGCCCTGAAGATGAAAGGAATAGTTGGCTTGATGTTCTTCAGAGTTGGAAGCTGTCATGGCCTGAGATGGGGGACATGATGTACTGACTGTGGGGCCAATGTGTCTCACTGTCCACCCAGTTCCCTGGCTCTTCCTCCCTGGAGGGCTTGAGGGGTTATACACAGCCAGTCATTCTCAGCAGGTGGGAGGAATGACAACTCCTAATAACCAATTACAGCTGTTTGGGGAGATGTGACAGCATGAAGGCAAGTTTCTCACCAGAATAGTCTGGATGGGGATTTTCTGTGGTCAAGCAGAGCAAAGCTAGAATTTTATAAACTATCACCCACACGGACAGACTACAGTTACAGAGTATTAGAGGTGTTTACCAAGGACTTTTCTACATATTATTTCATTTAATCATGACTACAACCCCATGAGGTAACTATTATTGTTATATCTATTTTACGGCCCAAAGATATTCAAGGCCCAGAAATAAGTTACAGACTTGTAACTTACAGACTTAAGGTTTGAGCCCATGCCTCTGGTCCAGTGCTCTGTCTAACACAACAGACTTTCTATCTCACTTTGCTAAAGGTATATATTTTCTATCCTTTTCAAGCAAAACTTTTGCTTCCCATTGGTAAGACTTTTCTTTTTTTCTAATGAGGACCTTTTATTACTAATCATATGAAATTTCAATAATTTCTGAATGCAGATAAGGTGTTACTTAAGTGTCATAAAGAAAGAACATCAGAAATCAGTGTTAATATTACAACTAGCCCATATATCTATCACTTAAAAAGTTTGATTTCTTTAGCAAGTGAATATGCTTCTTTCACATTAACCTGTGTGTCCTTACATCATGAGAGGGAAGCAAAAGTGTGCCCAGCATGATTAAGTAATACAGAAATTTCCAGTAATGACTTAAATGAAATAGATTTTCTTAAGTGATTGACGGAAGGCCTAGCAAGAGTTCCCATTCAATTCCTGTGCAGTCAAGACTGTTTCTGGTTAATTGTAGCCCTCAAGGAATTAAGAGGTCAGAATGTCCTTGCAGTGCTAAGATAAAATACAGAGGAACAAGAGAAAACAGGAAAATTGGCATAAAACTATGGGACTATCCAGTGTGTATAAGCTCAAGATTTTCTGAGAGAGCCTACCTGCTCTCAAGTGGTAATAAGAATTTAGTTAGCTGAAAATGGGCAAGCTCTCAAGCAAATGAGATGCTATTTCATAAAGCAAAATCATGAAGCATGTTTTAATACGGAAAATATTTTTGTAATAGAATTTTTTAATGGAATTTTAACTATGTGGGAGCATGCAGGAGACTTTAATTTTTGATTGTTGATCCTACTCCTGTTCAGATTACCTTTCCCAGTAATTGTGTAATTTACTGTCTTTTAAGCCATCTTCCTCTTAAGAAATTCAGACTTCTCCAAGACACAGCCATTCCCTTTAGGTCTTGAGGGGATTTTACAATGAGCAGTCAATGGCACAATGATCTTCCTTTCCTTGCCACTAGTTCAGAGTCCCTATTACTCTTCTCCCACTGCCCACCCCACTAGTCACATGCCTAGTTCATAATTTCTTCTTCTTCCCATATAATTATAACTGCATCTAATATCTTCTTCCTCTACTTTGCCCCTGAACTTGATGCTAAGTTTGTTTTATCACACTATAAGCATGGTGGCAAAGCACCTGTGACGATTTCTAAGGGGTGGCTAATTATAATTTTCAAGTGTCTTTTTAAAAATTTTGGCCATGCTGCGCTGCTTGAGGGATCTCAGTTCCACTACCAGGAATTGAACCCCGGGCCATGGCAGTGAAAGTGCTGAATTCTAACCACTAGACCACCCAGGAACTCCCTCAGATGTCTTTTCTTGATTCAAACAGTTAGCTAAGGTTCTGGGTGGTAATCTTGATAGAAGGAAAATTCTTTCTAATTAAAAAAGCAAAAAGTTATATATATGTATAGTTACTATATGTAAATATAAAATAATAAATATGAAAACAAATTCATATATTATATTACCTTTATAATTATAATATATTATATATAATATATACATATAATATAACTGGGTGGGGAGAGAGAGACAGAAACAGCTCCTTTATGTACCTAATAAGGTATTAAAAAACAGAGTGTAACATAAGATCTCTTCCCTCAAAGATCACTCAGTCTTACTGATTTGCACTTCAATATTATGTATTGAACTTTTTTCCATATGAATTTCACTTTCGAATTTCTGTGAAACCTTCATCTCCTACTGATACAATATGAAAAAATGTTTTTGGCATTTGTCTTGAGGAAGAAAGCAAAATAAAATAAGAATTTTCTTTAAAAAACCCGCACAAATTTATGTAACCTGTCACATTTCATATTCAGCTTGGCTGTTAGGATCCATAGATCCAAATATTGTGCTTAATTACAACATATATTTAAACTATGGTTGGCATGTTTGTGTCTTGGTTTTTTCTCAACTCTTTTTTTCTTTTCTTTTTTTTTTTTTTTTTTGCTGTACATGGGCCTCTCACTGTTGTGGCCTCTCCCGTTGTGGAGCACAGGCTCCGGACGCGCAGGCTCAGCGGCCATGGCTCACGGGCGTAGCCGCTCCGTGACATGTGGGATCTTCCCAGACCGGGGCACGTACCCGCGTCCCCTGCATCGGCAGGCGGACTCTCAACCACTGTGCCACCAGGGAAGCACGTGTTTTCCTTTTCAAAAAGCAGCTTAAAGTCATTTTTGAAAGAAGCAGAGTATAGCTAAGTTAAACAAATTGATTTAAAGTGTGCCTTTAAGGAGAAAAATCTTAATTAAGGGAAAGTGTTTTTTTATGGGATGACTATATGCTTGAGATGACTATATAGGTTCAGAAAATGTAGAAATAGTACAATTAAAAAGATAGGAGAAGAACAAAGAGACAAGCAAAAAGTTTTTAATTGTTATCAATAGTCATATTGGTGGTAACAATATGAGTATTATTATTTAGAGACTATGTATGTAATGTGGAATAAAGCTAATGAGCAATTATGGAATATTCTAATTCCATCGTGTTCAGCGTCCTAGAGAACCAGGATATAGAATAAAGGAGACACATATGTAACAGATAAGAGGTTAACTGAAAAACGCTAGAGCCTTGAATTTGAACTGGAATCGTTAGTATAAATTCATGAAGCAATTTCTCTTAATAATAATAATAATGCATAAATTCAATATAATTCCAATCAAAAATCCCAGTAGAATTTTTTTGTGGAAATCAACAACCTGACTCTAAAATGTATTTGATAAAGCAAAGGAATGAAAATAGCCAGAGCAATTTTGAAAAAGAACAAAGTTGAACCACTCACAATACTTGATTTCAAGACTTGCTATAAACTACAGTAATCAAGACAATGTGGTAAAGGCAAAAGGATAAATGATCAGTGAAATGGAATAGAGTCCAGAAATAGACACACACATATGTGGATTAATTCATTCGTTTCAAAGTTGAAAAGGCAATTTAGTGGAGAAAGGATAGTCTTTTCATCAAATGGTGCTGGAACAATTAGATATCCGTATGCAAATTCAAAGTGTGATCCATATTTTACACCATACACAAAAAAATTAACTCAAAACACATCATAGACTTAATGGGAAACCTAAAACTGTAAAATTTCTAGAAGAAAGCATAGGAGAAAATCTTGGCTCTGCAGTATCGTCTATATCTCCTCCAGAAACAAGGAAGATTTCAGTCTATTTACATTGTCGCCTGGAATTTGCTGGATGTCTGATCCACGGGTAGTAGAAAATGGTGTTTCTGGGAGTAACCTCTGACTATGGGAACCATGTGGTCCAAAATGGCTCCAAACATGCTTCAGCCTTTATGATCCAGCAGCAGCAGTTGTAATACAGCCATTGATTTGGTGCAGTGGAGAAAATCATATTATCCTCTAGCTTTTCCCATTCTTGCAAATAGCCCTACTGGGCCTAAACAGCCATTTGGAGCCAGCCTACTTTTTGTCCTGTGAGTGAGACGGGGGAGCTCTTCTGGCCCAATGATGGAAGAAACGTGTGGCGTTCCTCATTCCCTTCCCTTCCCCACTGACGCTCTGTTTTGCAGCCTCTCTCTTGCTAGTGCTCTGTAGCAGCTGTTCCTTTTCTTTGCTGTGTACATGTCTCCTTTTTATCTTGGCAGACAGGGTCATTTCTTTGAAATAAAGCCCCCTTCTCTGTTGCAAGTGACCTTGAGACATTCAGTGCTATCATTTCCCAGCTGTATTAGTGACTCCAAATTCAATTGCAAGGATTTGAAAGCTTTCCCTTGTCCACCTTGCGTTCACTTGCCTTCGTTTAAGTGTCCTACAATTGCTTTGGGATCCTTGTATCCATTTTAGCATGTGTCTAACTTAGCCAAAGAGAATTGCAGCAAGCTTGGCTTCAATGCCTGGGGGCTGGCAGTGATCCAGGGCATCATAGTTGGGGCCTCTGTCATGTCTTTGGATGCTGTGAATAGCCAGTGATGGGAAAAGAGGAAAATGTCATGCTAGGACCTCGGGATCCAGATCATGCAAATCATTTAACAATAGATAGTAGAGATTCAATTACTCACAGTATATGGGACCAAGAGTGCTTTCCCAACAGTAAACTGGAATAATAAGCAATTATAAGCGTATTTTAAAATGCAGATGCATGCTTCTGTGGGGAGGAAGGTGATCTCCATGTCTTACTCTTCCACCATCTTCCCGGAAGCCCAGATGCATGCTTCTGATTGATGGGTGGGATGGTATTCACAGTGATGCCATTGAAGCATGCTATTTATGGTTGTCATCAATTATCCTGGTGTTTGTCAAGGAACAGCCTTCTGAAACCTAGCTTCCTCATTTGTAAAATTGGCATTTTTTCAGAACAGGACTTCTAGGCCACCTGCTTAGTGAGTATTCAGAAATATATTTGATTCAGCTGCCCATGATTTTGTGTCTTTTATCCCACAAATCCTATCCAAAAAAAAAATGAGAAATAGGTTTCATCTCTAGTGCCCAGGATAATCAAACAGTCAAGGCTGCCTGGGTTGCAAAGGATTCTAAAAACTGTGCTTAGGATCACCTAGGCACAGGATGGAGGAACGGTAGCAGGTATGTTTTTGAAATGACATCCCATCCTGTGGGTTTATCCATATTACATTCTCACGCCCTGTGTCTGGTCTATCTGATTCCCTACCTCCATGGTTCTCCCTCTTGGTGGAATTCAGGCTGCCTGAATAACAGCTCTTCTACTAACAGAATTTAAAAGACATTCACAACCTCCTATCTGTTTGAAATTTTAACAGATTGTAGTTACAGGGGAGACTGACAGAATTAACAATAGAATTAGGGGTTGAAATTAAGCAAAATCTCAAAAAATGAATTATATGCAGTCTTTATTGAAAAGTAAATGGGCTAGTCCTGTATTCTGATATCTCTAAGAATCCTTTTTTGAGCATTCCTGGGAGAGCCATAAACTCTCTTTTTGCCCCTCTTACACTGTTTCATTCCACTGAAAAGAAGCACCATCACTTAGTACTACAATTTTCTGGACATGATCAAGAACATTAATAAATGTCACTTAGGAGGATGGTCAAGGATCTCAATGTTCAAAGGAGATTAATTTATATTGCAAGTGACACTATAAAGCTAATTACATTTTTCTCCAAATTTAGCTACTAATCTCCTTTCTTTAAACAGGAAAGATCACCCTCAGTCATTATGTGGAAATGTACTCAATACAGAAAAACATTTTAAATTCCAGGATTGTCTAATCAGCCAAAATATCAACCAAGATTTGCATGAAAGATTCACTATCATTGACTGGAAATAATTTTTACTGTCCTTTTATACTAAGTGCACGTACTATGTTTTCTCTGTCCATCAGGGCTTTTGGAGTTTTAAATTTCAAATGTTTACCTGATGACATTTAGTGAAATTCAGTCTTTTGATCTCAGGAAAGTGATGCTATCTCTCTAGTGTTTCCTCATGGATTTAGCTAGCCACTTGTAGGAGCTCAGGCCCAGGTGTAGGCCCACACTCAACGTGTATGTTGAGTGTGTGTGTGTGTGTGTGTGTGTGTGTGTGTGAGTGTCTAGATGCTTGGTGGGGTGATTTTCAGTTTTCCCTAGACAGACACACAGGGTGTTGGGAGGATAGAGGTGAAGATGGGGGAGTGAGCCCTGGAGAATCCCAGGCCAGTATAGGCTTGGCTGTATTCTGCTTTGTCCTGCAAAGGGTTCCTGGACCCAGTTCCAACATGTATGGAGACTTCCCCATACCAACAAGCAATTCTCAGATGCCAGCAGGGTGTCTGAGAATTCAACTCAATTCTGACACTATCTACCTAGAGATAGACTCTGATTCAGCAGGTAAAGGGCTCAGTCCCACAAGGCCACCCTTCACTTCCAAGGTAACAAGCCCAAATTGTTACCTCTGCTTCTGACCAACTGACTATAAATCAGAGGTTCTCACGACCCCTTCCTTGGGTTCGATTAATTTGCTAGAACAGCTCACAGAACTTAGGAAAACTCATTACTCACTAGATTATTGATTTATTATAAAAAGATATTAAGGGATGCAAACCAGCAGCCAGATGATGAGAAACATGGGGTGAGGTCCCAAACAAAGGAGCTAGTGTCCCCATGAAGCATGGGGCCCAGCACAGTGGTACACAGCAGTGTTCTGGTTCCCCAATGTGGAAGCTCTCTGAGAAAGGATAAAAAGCTGTCCTTTGGGTTTTTTATGGAGGTTTTATTACATAGTCATGAGTGACTAAATCATTGGCCAATGCCAATTGATTCAACCTGCAGCCCCCTCTCTCTTCCCTAGAAATCAGGGGATGGGACTGAAAGTTTCAACCCTCTAATCACAGGGTTGCTTCTCCTGGCAACCAGGCCCCACCCTTGGGTGGCATGCAAAAGTTACCTTTCCTGAAGCATTTTTCAGGAACCAAAGACAGGAGACCAAATATTATACCATTGTTCTTATCACTCGGGAAATACCAAGGGTTTTAGGAGCTGTGAGCCAGAAACTGTGGATGAAGACCATATATACTTGGTATATATATGATAAATATATATTTGGTCATCCAAATGACCAGCTATATATTTTTCCTATAAATCACAAAACTGCATACCTCTTAGCCTGACCAGGATTTATTCTACTCATTCTAGTGGCTCTCTTATCAAGGGTGTGGAGCAGACCTCTTTCATATTTCCAGATGCCTAAATGTTACGGGTAAATTCCTAAAGTTTACTTTAAATATGGAGAGCATTTAAAAAATATAATGCAGACACCATTATGGGATTCTTGAAAGTAGCCTTTTTAGATCTTGATATTTGTCATGAGACAGTATCTGTACTTATTTTCTTGCCTAAATTAACAATTCTTTTTAGTTGTAGCCCTAGTGCCTGAAATTTAGCACAGTACAGGGTAGACCGTGAATAAATGTCATTGCAGGACTAAAGTTATTCAATATTAGTAATAACGTTTTTAAATGTTATCTCCTTAAACTCATAGAATTCCAGAACTTCAAGAGAACTTGGAGTTTATCTTGCCCAAACCCTTTATTTTAAAGTAAGGAAACTCAGTATATGCATAACTGAATCACTTTGCTGTACACCTGAAACTAACACAACATGGTAAACTGACTCTACTCCAATACAAAATAAAAATTTAGTTAAAAAATGAGTAAATAAATAAAGGAAACCCAGACTTAGAGAATCTTACTTCTAGGCCTTAATATGACGACAGGGAAACTACTTAAAGATCATCTCACAGACAGAAGTAAATCTGGGCCTGGAGCTCAGGTGTCCTGACTCCTGTTGAGTCTCTTATCCTTCCCTCTCTTTGATTTAGCATCCTGTTAAAAATAAAAGCCATATTTCCATTTTTCCTGGTGATGTTTCTATGTATTGGAATATAGGAAGGCACAAAGGGAACCTTTCATGAAAATGGCCTGTGCCCTAGAAAAATGTGAGGGCTACCCTTATAAAAAGATACTATTTTCCTTCCTATTGCTCTGAAATTATTTTTTATAACATCAAGCCCAAATGTCTCTGTCCTTTGTCCCCCAGACGTCTGACAACTCTGTGGAAAAAAGGTACCATAGAAAATGTCTCCCTGTGAGGCCCTTGCATTGAGGCCACCATCATCAGCCATATTTGGGTAGTGAAAATGGAAAGTTACTTCCTTAAAAACAATGACATGATATCCTACATGTAGCAATCGTATCAGTCAATTGTTCACTATATTTGGTGATAAAATTCAGAAGTACTGGGATGAGGGCATTAGTGAGTTATTTTTGTTTAAACTCTCTGCATTTTCCCTAGAGATTCTGCCTTCTGTCAAGATGGAGTTGTTCGGGCTTTAATATTTGTCATCAAACAAATGGCTTTGATCTCATAGATGCCATAGAGAGACAGGGGGGAAGAGCCCCATTACTCAGAGAGAAAACAAACTTCATGGGCTGCAGGCATACATTCTGAATGTCAAGGCCCTATGCCATTGTCATTCCTAAAACAGAAATCGAAGGACCTGCAGAGAAGTATGTTTCCCTAAAAGGCAGTTCACCATGGAAGGAATGACAGATCAGCATCTACATGGTCAAGTTGGGTTTTCCTGATTCAATGCATTGGCTGGGGAATGATCACAAATTCTTGTGCCTTGCCAGATGTCACCTTAGATGCACCTCTGCGAGTCCACGAGACACAGCTATTTAAGGCCAGAGCTAGGTCTTCTCTGCCTTCCCCCTGCTCCAGCCTGGCACACAGTGAGTGCTAAGCAGAAGTAAGTGCTCAGAAAGAACCCATTTATAGCAAATAGAACTGGAGTCTAGGCCAGTGGTTCCCAAGCGAGGGTGATTTTGCCACCACCCCGAAGGCAGCAGAGACAATTTTAGTTGTCACAACTTGGGAACGGGGGTGCTCTTAGTGTCTAGAGAGTACAGGCCAGGGATCCTGCTAAATATCCTACATCGTGCAGGGCAGCCCCTCAACAAAGACGTATCTGGTCTAAATTGGCATTAGTGCTGAGGTTGAGAAACCCTGCAGACACTATGAGAGGGAAAGGCTATCCCTGACTCCTCAGATTCGCTTTCCACTGGATGTAGTTCCATCAGTTCAACCCCACGGCCTTCCTCTGCTCCCCGACAGAGAAGGGGGAGTGTTCCTCAGATTGGCGAGATGTGGCTGAGAACCTGGGCATGTAGAGACCAGCCCTTTCTTCCTGCCTTTATTCTAGGGGATGCGCGGCTCACAAGCTTCTGCTCTGCTCCTCCACAACGCAAGCACTACAGCCCAGGCCCCAGGAGGTCCCACCCAGCCTGAACCTGAGCAGGTGCGTCAGTCTAATTTTGCGATTCAGTACCAGGGAGCCCATTGTTTCTCCACACCTAAGGCAAGTATAAACCTCTTACTTGGTTCAGAATTCAGGCAGGGAAAATAAGCACTATTTATGGTCACCCAAGTTTCCCAAATAGGCCGTGTTTGTATTCATTAAGACCTCTATATTTGTTTCATTAGAACCATCCTGCGCTATTTCATCCCAGGGCCAAGGAGTGCGGGACGTGGATTTTTCCTCAGTGGACAGTCGCTCCCAGGAGCAGGTTCTGCCTAGACAGATATGCTGTGATACGCTCTTGCTATCAGGAAATGGCCCTAAATTATTGGGAAGCAGGGGACTTAAAGATACGTTTGAACTCATCATCCAGCCAGCACTGCTGTGACAGACATGAGTCATTTCAGAAACGGAGGTTTCTGATTAAAGACTGAACTGGATTTGATAACATGGAGAGTGCAGCCCTCATTGGTAGGTTGCAGGGAAGGTGATGTTTGCTCAGACTGAACAGATGTGGAGGGTGGCAAAGAACAGGCCCTTTCCAGGACATGGGCCTCAGATGTCTTCGCTGTACTTAGAGCAGAAGTTTACACATTTTCATTAGACGCTCTAGGTCTGTGAGAAGATTTTTTCATATTGTCACTCTCCCATAATGATAAGTCTAGGATAAAAACATCTTAAAATGCTCTCGCCAAAATGGACAGAGAAAAATGACATTAGTGATTTCCATTTCTCACAGCTCTGTTTAAAGCTTTTCCCCCTAGACACATTTGTTTTATTTTTAGTGTTTTCCCTATAACGTCATTGATTATATCTGATTCATAATTAACTTAGAAAATATGAGTAAGACTTGGGATTTCCATTTAATACTTAGATTTGGGAAAGACAATATTGACGGTTTTGTCCGCTCAAGTTAGTACCTCTAAGTGGACTTTGAGCATTCTCCAGTTTTACTTTACCCGTTTTACTAGATGGAATAAAATTGATATTTGATGTTGAGCAAAAAATATTTATTTGTTTTCCCCCAATCATTATTGTTCATTTATAGCTCTTTCATCATTTCTTCCAGTTGTTAGGATTGAGCTAACATCGCTAACATCCCCAGCAGCATCATTACTATGGTAACAGCCCTCAATACTTGAGTACCTACTTTGTATCACAAATTGCCCTGGGTACTTTACACAATATTTCCTTTAAATCTTATAATAACCCCATGTAATGGGTGTTATATCCCAGATTTTTCAGGCAAGAAAACTGAATCTCAAAGAAGTTAAGTAGTTTACTCAAGGTCATATAACTATGAGGGAAGAGTCTGGATTCAGTCTGAGGTTTGCCTGACTCTTTTATCAGGGATATAGATATAAGATCATATCAACAAGGCACAGGGCAATTCAACCCACATCAGTTAAGTGCTTTTTCTGTGACATGCCCTATATTAGCTACTGCCAGGAATAATTAAATGGCAACTGAAGAATCCCTGACCTCAAGGAATATCCTCAACAAGGAGGTGGAGAATACAGGTGTGGAGGTACAATGTTTCTCAACATTTTTACCAATCTACTACCGAGGGCAGAAAAGATTATTGAGTAATTCAGAGGATCTGAACATGTGGCCCCGACTGACTGCAATGGGCATGGCACATCTTTGAAGTACTGCTGTAGTTAATATATATATATATATATATATATATTTATTTATTTATTACATTTTGCTCCATAACAGATCCATGTTATTTTAATGTTAAAATAAATTTTTAAATTAGTTACCGTTGACTAGAATGGGTGCTCCCAGTAGATGCAGTACTTTCTCCACGTCATTTCATGTTGTCTTGGAGCATCGCACTGCTGTGACTATCTACAGGGTGAGTCAGAAAATTGGAGACCCAGAAGAGAGGATGGGCTAGAGGATGGCCCTTCGGAGGTCTTGTGACAGAGGTGTGTATATTTTTCAAGTGGGAGGAACATTAATAATTGTGAACAAGAGTGTGAGCAGTAGTAGATTAAATTATTAGCTCCAGCACTTCACTCCCCTCTGCATCTATAACTTTTGCCATGAGACTTTGTAGTTCTTCCGACTAGAGTTAAAGGAGTCCCTCTGCCCCCTGTCATTGGCCTTGGACACGTGACTTTTATTAGCCAATGAGATATTTGCAAATATAACACGAACAGAGGCCTGAAATATATGCAGATAACCCAGAATGCTATCCATGCCTTGGCACCAACCCCAGCTGAGCCCAGCCTCAATCAGATGACCTCACTGACCTACAGGAACATGAGTAAGAACACTATCAGTTCATATCTGCGAGACACAGAACAATTCAACCAACATCCATTGAATGCTTCTTTGTGTGTCCCCTCACTGCCCTGTGCTAGGTACTGTCAGGAATAATAATGTGGCAACTGAGAATTCCCTCCAGATTGTTGTTAACCGTTGCATTTGGGGCCAGCTTTTTCACAGAAAACCTAACAGATCTCTCGAACTTCAAATACTATCCTTTTATTCCATAAATATGTGAGTACCCACCCCATACCAGGACCTGCTGGGGATGTGATCTTAAATAAAGCAGACATGCTACCTGATCTTACAGAGCTTACAGTCATGAACCTATCTTTCTTTGTGTTAAAAAGAAAAGTAATTCTTTCATACTGCAAGTCATTACCCTCCACCATCTACTGCTTTTAAAATTAAACTCAAGTCTTGAAAGTATTCACAGTCATAACATTTCAGGGAAAAAAGCTATGGTGTAGAAACTAGACAATGTGCTGAGTTTGGGGTTTTGTTTTTCATTTTTTCTGCAAAGCAAAGCAGTATAATTGGAAAATATAGTGTCTGAATGCAATAAATAGTCCGTGGCTTTCTGAACGTATGGAGATGAGTGTGTGTGTGTGTGTGTGTGTGTGTGTGTGTGTGTGTGCATGTATGCATATCGGAAATCTCAGTAAATGGCATATCATCTATTCAGTTACCCAACTGCAAAACCCACAAGTTATCTTTGACTCATCTTATCCGAGTTTTCCCAAATACCCTGTGAATAAGTAGACTTTTGCCTCATAGTGTCATCCTAACCAAGCCATTACCATCTGACCCTTGGATTATGAGGCAATAACATCTTAACAGGTCTCTGTTTTCTCTCCGTCTTCTCTCCTTGTCTAGTCTACATCAAAAGATTTATCAAAAATATAAAACTGACCTTTAACTCTTATGCATGATGCCCTTTGATGTTTTCCTATTCCTGTAGAATGAAGTCCAAGCTTTTTAGGACACAAAACAAAACCTTCCATATCTCAGCGCTGCCACCTCCCTTCCTATGACTCTGCCTCACACACGGGCATCAGTAAGTAGACACATCATTAGGGCAGGCATAAGGATGATGCAAGCAAGGTGTCTAAGGACACAAACTTTAAGGAGGTACTGACTCTTGGGATCACACAAGCACACCCGAGAATGAGTGCCTCCCTGAATGTTGTGCCCTAAGGGTCTTGCTTGCTTCAAGCTGGTCTCCTCCTTGAACTTCATGCTGTTTTATAGCTTCCACTTCTTGACTCATATGGTTGCCTTTGCTGGAACACTATTTTCACCTTCCTTTTCCTGCCAATTCTCACTCACATATTTTAGATTGGGTTTAACTGAGCATCTCCTGGAAAGCATTTTCTGACTCCCCAGGTTGATGTAAGTTTACTTATACCTTCTACGCTCCCACTTCTATCTTTTTTCTTTCATTTTTTTTTTAATTGAAGTATAGTTGATTTACAATGTCATGCCAATCTCTGCTGTACAGCAAAGTGACTCAGCTATACACACATTCTTTTTTTATCTTCTTTTCCATTATGGTTTTCCACAGGATATTGAATATAGTTCCCTGTGCTACACATTGGGACCTTGTTGGTTATCCATTCTAAATGTAATAGTTTGCATCTACCCGCCCCAAACTCCCAGTTCATCCCTTCCCCACCCCGCCTCCCCCTTGGCAACCAAAAGTTTGTTCTCTATGTCTATGAGTCTGTTTCTGTTTTGTAGAGAGGTTCATTTGTGCCATATTTTAGATTCCACATATAAGTGTTATCACCATATGGCATTTGTCTTTCTCTTTCTGACTTACTTTAGTTAGTATGATAATCTCTAATTGCATCCATGCTGCTGCGATTGGGCTTACTTCAGTCTTACCACTTACCATATTGGGTGAAAACTGCTTATCACCCCTGCCCCAACCCATTGACTCTAAATTCTCTTAAGATGAAGTGTTTTTATGCTCATCTTTGTGACATAAAGCTCTAGGCCAGTCATCCTTGAAACTCTCCCTCTTCTGAGTGATCTAATCTATCACTAAATCATGTGACCATTACCCCCAGACATCTTTCAAGGCCATCAACCTCTCTCCATCTCCACTCAAACCACAAGGCCGTCATTATCTCTTACCTGTACTATTACATTAGCTTCTTATCAGGCCTTCCCATGTCCATTCACACATACCCCCAGCCCAGCACCTTCATTTGTTCTTTTCATTGTAGCCATGGTAAGCTTTGGAAATTGTAAGCAGGATTATGCCCCCAAACTTTAATGGCTTCTTATTGTTCTTAGGACATGAATTTATATCCTTAGGTTGGCCTACAGCCCTCTTGCACAGTCTGACCCTGTATGAACTCTACAGCCAATCTCACTCAATTTGAGCCATTTTTTTTCATATTCCATGCAGTTGCCCCACCTAATGATCTGGATACAGGCAGGTCCCACTGATTAGAATGTTTCACCCCCTCCAGTATTTCACAGGATTAATAGTTCCTTCTCCTCATGTCAGTCCAAGAATTATTAGGTCAAGCCTTGACTCAATCTAGGTCAAGTTTCCTGCTACTCATTTTCCTAGTTCTATGTTCTTTTCCTTCAAAATACTCATCTCAGTTCAAAATCTCATGTTTCTGGGCAATTATTTTTGTTTAATGGCATCTAATTTTCTTTGTGTTCATAAAAAAAAATAAAAATTTATCATGTAAATTTTCAAGCATGTACAAAGTAGAATATAATGGAACCTCCAGTTCCTTCTCCCTGCCTTAACGATTAACAACATATGTATCTTTTATCTTTTGTATCTTTTATACTGCCCTACTTCCTCCCCAAATATTATTTTATCCTTAAATTTTATCCTTAAATACCGTAGCTTGTACCTCTAGAAAATAAGAACTCTTTCTTTAAAAAAAATCCACAAAACATTTTCACACTCTTAGATTGCCAAAAATTAATGGGTTTTTAAAAACTATCAAATATCCTGTTACTGTTCAAATATGATGTGAGATTTATATTTAATTTTTGACACCCGATCACATTAAGATCAGGGACAATCTACCCAATACAACACATGCCACATAGTAGATACTCAAATATTGCTGAAAGTGACTGAATAAATTGATTGTTGCTTAATAAATATTTATGAATATTTATGAACTGGTCACAAGAGCTCAAGGATACCTGGGGAGCAAGTCCCAAAGAAGACCAGTTAAAGAAACTGCTACCCCTTTCTTCACTCCATGTGGGACAAGCCTCCTCTTCAGTTGGCATTCTGGCCCTTGGAGCAAGATGGCACTCTGGGACAGACTCAGAGGCAAGGAAAGGTGTCAAAGCTTTGCCCTTGCGATAACCTGCGCTCACCTTTGAGCGAGACTAATGAATGACAGAGTGCTTCCTATCACAGGACAGCTTTACTTTTGCAAAAATTTAATAAACAGAAACCTCCGTTAAATAGTCAGGAGACCAGAAGCAGGAGCTCTCCCACCCTACTATGATAGCCAAGCCCAAGAGGAAGAAAAAAAGATTTCTTTTCTGGCAACAACTCAACCAATGAAAAGCCATGGAATTTTTGTTTATTATAGCCTTCTCAACTTTCTTTTCCTCCCTATAAAAAATTGTCTTTTCCTTGCCCTGCAGGGACTTGTGTGTGGCTCGCCATGGTCACAGACCCAGAATTACGATTCTTTGTTGATCCTGAATAAACCCATTTTGCTGGAAAAATAACTGGAAGTCTGTTGTTTTAGGTCAGCACTCTCTTTCTTCCCATCAATCTCTTTTTCCCATTCCCAAAGAGCACTGGACTCTAAAAGTAGTGTCCGCTAGTCAGAGGTGGTTGAACCAGGCATTGTAGGGATTGGTGGCTGGTCAGGAAACTTTGTGTCTCTGTACAGACACTTCAACATGGTCTGAGTATGTTATTAAGAAGCTCAGGTTTATCTCATCTCACCACCGGGGAGGAGAGCAGTTATAGTCAAATTGAGTCACAGGAGAAGAAAAAGCTGTAATGCTTATTACTTCTACTCTCTTTTACTTTTATTTTTTATATATATAGTTTATATATTTCCTCTTATAAAAATAGTACTTACCCCTAGATGTGATTTTTCATTCTTTCATAAGCAGTTTTCCACATTATAATAAACCTTTGGTATTATCTTTTACTCCACTATATTCTATTAAATGGCATTTCTGAACTTTTTATAGTGAAAATTTAGTTTGCTTCCATCTCTGAATTATTATAAATAATGCTTTGATAAACAACTTTGTACATAAATCTTTTTCTGTATCAAAGATAATTTTCTTAGGGTTGATTCCCAGAAGTAGAATGACTGGGTCAAAGAACATGAGCAATTTTAAAGCTTATATAAGCCTATTACCAAATGGCTTAGAAAGCATTGTTGTTCATTTTTATAAAATTAATGTGCCTTTAAATTAAATTTAATTTTGAAGTAACTTTTATTGTTTTTCTATTGCATAAATAGCCCATATTTATTATAGAAAACTTAGACGATACAAATACGTAACAAGAAGTAAATTAGAATCAGGAGCAATTCCAACACTCAGAGTTAACCACACAACATCCTATTGCATAGACTTCCAGATATTTCTTTATGTTTATAAGCAAGGAGATTATATTGTGCATATATATATATATCAAGTTCTATAAGGTCTGAAAGAAGAAACATCACAGATTACTACTTATAACAAGGATATGTTTCAGGGGTACATAGAGACACAGAGTAACTAGAGAAGCTGTTTCATCAGAAATATAGTCATTACAGATCCAAGTGCTTCCAGGACAAGGATTTGGCTGGGCCAAATGAAGAAGCAGATTAGGGCATTCTCTTAATACATCTATTCCTAATCCATTAAATGCTTTTAGCACTTTTACTTCCTGAAAGAGAGATTTGATTGGGTTTGTTTGCTATCCTCCATATGGGCCACTTCTACATCACTTTTGGAGAGGGTTCATTTCCTCTTTTATATCCAGCCTATTTATATTTACCTTGTGTTCTTGCATGGAGGCTTTCAATCTGTGGAGAGAGTCATATGACTGCTTTCACTCCTGCCAGGCAATTTATGAAGCAAAGAACTAATTCAGGCACTTTCCTCTGACATGATCTAGGGAGGATGTATATTTTTTAAATGTCACTCACATTAATGTCAGTATAACATTGTTTTGTAATTCACTTTATTAATTTAACACTGAATCTTCAGCACTAACTTTAAGCATTCCATCATTATGAATGTGCCAGAAATTATTTAGGCCATTTCTTATAGCTCAACACCAGGTTTCTTCTAATTTGAAGCTATAGTTTTTTAAATGAGAAAAGAGAGGCTTTGTAGATGAATTATTTTTGGTTTCTTTCTGTGCTAACATGTCTTTACCCATCTCTTTTATTTTAATTTTTCTAAAGCATTTTATTTTAGGTGTGCATCTTAAACAAATCTGCAATTTTTGTTTTTTAATAGAAGAGTTTTCCTATTTACATTAATTTTAATAACCAAATATGTATTATCTATTTTTTAAAATAAATTTATTTAAACAAAACAAAACCAGTTACCCATTTCTTCCACCCCTATTTTCTTTCCTACCTACCTGTTTTGTTGTTTTCTATGCAGCCTGATTGTTTTTCTCCTTTTAATCTCATTTGTTATATCACTCAAGTCTTATTTGGAAATAATATATTGTCTGATTTGGAAAAATACATTCCACTTTTCTGCTAGTTACCTTTGAGGCAAAAAAAAAAAGCTTCTCTAACAAATGAGAAATAACATCTTTGAATGCTTTTCATAGAGGCTCATACATTTAGGAAGAAAGTAATTCCTTTATCTCCTGAACTTACCAACCATAATTTTATAGGAATAAATGACTTTTATAGGAATAAACAGATCATCATGGATAGACACATTTGATTCCTCCTTGCTCAAGAATTTCAAGAAAATGTAAAATTCCAAGAATTTTAATGTTTTCATTAAGTTTTATAACCATTTTTACAACCATTATTTATATATAAATTATGATAAACTGACTTTATCATCGTCATTTTATATATCTTCCTTATTTTTTAGTGCATTATTTTGTTTAACTTAGTAATCAGCTATACTATTTTTTCATTTAATTTAATTAGGAAAGATATGTGGATGCTCTATTTTTTGAGTGCTTGCTTGTCTTAGAATAGGAAAATTTTTTAATTTAATCTTCTAATACCTGAACTGGTTTTCCGTCCTAGCCAATCTGCTATTTGCTGCCTTCATTTCATTTTAAAATTAAACTTGTATGGAAATCCAGTCTTCTCTAACTTTCTTCTTTCCCATTTTATTATTCAATATCCTAAGGGGTTGTATTGATAGTATACTTTTGGTAATTTCTAATTTTTGGTTTTTTGTTGCTTTTAAATTGGTTCCATATAGAAGCATCTAATCTCATTCCTCAGATTGGTCCTGAGGGTCAAAATAGGCCTTCAGAGTATTTTCAGATGTCTTGTGATTTTTTTTCTATATTCTTAACTTATAGTTGATAAAGTGTGTATTAGGGTGCCCTAATAATATTATATATGTAAGTGTGTGTAGGGGGGAGAGGGTCATCTTTATGTATCCAATTCTCAGAGCTTAGATGGCTTCTTTCAGAGATTCTGTAAGACCCTATAAAAACCCTATTTATGCTCAGTTAAGGGAAAAAGAAACATTTACTTTTGTATTATGTGTTGTTGTTTGTTATTGAATCTTTATGTTTGTTTACGTGTGCAGTTAACTCTGAATCAGAGTTCAAGTTACATGTAGGGATTAAATGGTGCTACAGTCAGAGGCAGACCTGTCAAAACATATTGCAGGGGCTTCCCTGGTGGCGCAGTGGTTGAGAGTCCGCCTGCCGATGGAGGGGACATGGGTTCGTGCCCTTGTCCGGGAGGATCCCACATGCCGCGGAGCGGCTACGCCCGTGAGCCATGGCCGCTGAGCCTGCGCGTCCGGAGCCTGTGCTCTGCAATGGGAGAGGCCACAACAGTGAGAGGCCCGCGTACCGCAAAAAACAAAAAAAACATATTGCCGTGTGGGTTTTTTTTTAAAATAAATTTATTTGTTTTTTGGCTGTGTTGGGTCTTCACTGCTGTGCACGGCCTTTCTCTAGTTGCGGCGAGTGTGGGCTACTCTTCGTTGCGGTGCGTGGGCTTCTCCTTGCGGTGCTTTCTCTTTGTTTCGGAGCACGGGCTCTAGGCACGAGGGCTTCAGTGATTGTGGTACGTGGGCTCAGTAGTTGTGGCTTGCGGGCTCTAGAGCGCAGGCTCAGTAGTTGTGGCGTGCAGGCTTAGCTGCTCCGTGGCATGTGGGATCTTCCCAGACCAGGGCTCGAACCCGTGCCCATTGCACTGGCAGGCGGATTCTTAACCACTGCACCACCAGAGAAGCCCTACAGTGGTTTTTCAGTCGTGGTTTTTGTTGCATTTTTTAGTCATCTGTGGCACCCTTCTGAATATTTACTCTC
Organism: Delphinapterus leucas; assembly: GCF_059928025.1. Taxonomy (NCBI): domain Eukaryota; kingdom Metazoa; phylum Chordata; class Mammalia; order Artiodactyla; family Monodontidae; genus Delphinapterus; species Delphinapterus leucas. Next base: position 16,660,807 of record NC_143136.1, read on the forward strand.
ACTCTATGTTTCATCTACGCTGTTCACATAACCTTTGTATTTTTATAGATTCAAACTTGTTAATTGTTTAATGAAAAAAATACGGAATTTCTTGTCTTGCTTATTAGGGCACTCTCCATCTCAGAAGTTTAACCAATATTTGCCTATATTTCCCTTTGATGTTTTAAATTTACATGGCTATTCAATCCTCCTGCAAGTTATTTTTGGATAAATTATGAGATAGAAGTCCTTCACTAGTTTGTCTCAGATAGCTAGCCAACTGTTCCAATGCTGTATTGAATAATCCATCACTTTTCCATGGGCCTGTCATGCTACCTTTATCATGTACATCTTCACATGAACTTGCCTTTATTTCTGTACTTCAGATTTCAATTATATCCATCAATGTCTAGATTTCAATGCCATATTTTGCTAATAATCTGCCATTATCAAAGTCTTTTGATTATAGCTGCTTTTAATCCAGGGTATTAAGTTATCTCTTAAAGTACAGCTAGTCCTCTACAAAAATTCATTTGTAATGCATAGAATTTATTATCATTATTTACTCTGCATTTTACAAGTCATTATTCACCATTGATTTTTATTGTCTTTCCCTATCTTGCATTCTCAATCTGATTTAATTTTCATTGGCTAAAGTAATTCCTCGGGTCTCTATGAGACTTCTTTGGTGGTATACTTTCTGAAGTTCTGTACATCTGAAAATGTTCTCCTTTTTCCGCCACAGCTGAAGGATGTCTTTGCCGGTTATAGAAATCTTGGGATTTACAAGTGCGTGTACATTGTTCAACTATTATTTTAGCTTCGAGGTTTACAAAAGAGAAATCTGATACTTCTCTGATGGTCTTATGTAAGTAGCCTTTTGTTTTGTTTTGTTTTCTGTCTAAAAAGAGGGCCAAAGCACATCTGGCCAGCTGCTTCTTTCAGTCAATAAAGTTTTACTGGGACACAGCCATAGCTATTTATTTACATATTGTCAATAGTTGCTTTCACTTGCTATAAGGCAGAGTTGAGTAATTGCAACAGGAACTATACGGCCCACAAAACCTAAAATATTTGCTACCTGGACCTTTACAGGAAAAGTTTGCCAACGCCTTCCCTAACCTAACTCACAAGAATAACTGTCCACTGAGAGCATTTCGGACCTGAGAGAAGAGCAGTGGAGAAGATATTTTGGAGCTTGGCATCTTCAGACAGTGCACCATGAATATGTCCTCCTACAAATATAGGAGACCAACCTTGCAAACCCTGCTCTGAAAGGATGAACATGTCAGACATATGATACCCAGATGGGTCTGCAGCAACTGTGATTCCAAACAGCTTACCGGTGCCAACTTCATTCTCTCTGAGTGAGGTAGGCGCTGGGAGGAGAGAGGAGGATGACCTTTTTGAATGGCTTTCTGCATTCTGTGGCAGATCCAGCTGTCATGTTATTGAAGTTGCTGATGCCCTGAGAGTAACACTTCATTTAGGGAAGCACAGTCTTGCTTGTGGAAGAGGTTTAATTTATAAGCCGTCTAATTTAATTTTCTCTGTTTGGACAGACTGTAATTTGGTGCTAGAAAGAAACCCTTCAGAGAGTTTTGTTGTCTTAGCAGACAATGACATGGCTTCAAGTTGCCCTACCTCAGAGCCCCAGTGCTCACACATTTGTGGCAGATATACATGCTTTATCTCTTTAGTTGCTATTTCAAATCAGCACTTGGGTGATAGCAATTTAGGCAGACAGGATAGCTCGTCTAATTCTACTTATGCCAAATTACGTTTGGTACAAGGGAGCAGAACAATTTAAATTATAGAAACCAAAAAAATACAACTTCTTTCAGAGCTCCTAATTGGAAAAGGTAACATATTCAGTAATCCCCTGGGACTCTGGAAGAGCTAATTCATCTCAGCAGAAGGAGCAATTATTATCAAAGACCAGTGTGCTTAGCTCACTCCACACAGGGACAGACTCACCAAAGGAATCGGGCTTTTAGAATACTGCATTTAATCTAAATTTGCTGTCTGTTCCATCACGAATTTAACTTGCCTAAACCACTGAGCAAGTAACACGAGTTTCAAGACCATTCTGTAGTTCACTGTTTTCATATGTGTCTATAAATAGTCCAAGAATCTTAGCAGGAGAAGAAATCAAGCCCATCTGTTTTGGAGACTCAGAAAAGCTCCCCTTTCCCATCACTCAGTGCTTTGCATAGAGCTCTGAAAAAGCAGTTTAATTTGAGTCAAGTCAGGCACTCTTCAAATTCTAATTTATTTTATTGAACAAACACTGGCACAGTGCTTACTTAGATGTCAGGCACTGTTCTGAGCACTTGACAAATTAAAATATTTAATCTTCACAACAGCCCTATTAGGACAGGTACTGTTATTAAAATCCATTTTACAGATGAGGAAACTGAGAAACAGAGAGGTTAAGTAATTTGCCCAAGCTCGTGGAAATAGGAAAAGTCAGGATTGGAATTTGTATTCAGGAAGCCTGGATTCAGAGCCCAAACCCTTAACCACTGCTCCCTTGGCGCCACTTCCTTCAGCATCCCTCACCACCAAAGGGAAATCCTTAAGCATCATGGCTTCTGAGAAAGCAGCACCATCGTGAGCTCTCCTACCACGGATTTCCTAGAGCATTTATCAGTTCCTCCAAATCTCCACTGAGGAGTCTTGTCTTGTGCTGTTAAATAACAATTCAGATGATATGCTATAAATCTTACTCTTTAAATTTTCTTGGGCAGGGTACAAACCCAGTACTGTGCTCCATAAATACATACTGACTTCTTCATTGATCCTTTTTGTTTTGGGGGTTATTTGGCTCTGTGGATATTTTATTTACTAAGAATGGAAGTGTGTCTTTGAGATGTGTTTACCTGGGGAAGTCTGCTGGTATAACATTACAGACATCTCCTAGAAAGATGAAGAAATCTCAATCCAAGCGTTTTGAGGGCTTTGAGACCTCTGATTTCAAGGGCCCTTGCCATTTTCAAATGGACATTTGTGGTTCTGATTATCTATTGATAAGCCAAATTCCATAAATAATAAATAATATTATTTCCCCCCTTGGCATGAACTAGAATCACATGTGTTCCAAAGTTGGTGTATGAGAGAAAATCACTGAGCTAGAGAGAGACTTGCTTATCACCCAGCTTCCCTCTAAATGCAGCTTTGTGCCTTCTTTTTTCAACATACGATCTTATCTAACTCCCCAAAAAACTTGTAACATAAGAACACGAATTGGGGACTTCCCTGGGGGCACAGTGGTTAAGCTCCGTGCTCCCAGTGCAGGGGGCCAGGGTTCGCTACCTGTTCAGGGAACTAGATCCCACGTCATGCCGCAACTAAGAGTTCGCATGCCACAACTAAAGAGCCGGTGAGCCACAACTAAGGAGCCCACAAGCAGCAACTAAGGAGCATGCCTGCTGCAACTAAGACCCAGTGCAACCAAAATTTAAAAATAAATTAAAAACTAACTAAATAAATATTAAAAAATAAAATTTTAAAAATTTAAAAAGATAAAATAAAAAAATAATTAAATATAAACAGGCAGTGTAAATTTTAAAAAAAAGAACACTAATTGTGTAGTGGTTATTTGCAAATACTACTTTGAGAATTGTGAGGGTCTCAGGATACAGTCCTGGAGAATATCAAGGTTCTATTATAGTTAGTAATTTATGGGTTGATTCTACCATAGGCCATGAATCTTCAAACACATTTATAGCAGTGGAACTGTCTCTAAAATGAAAAATTACACAGAACCCCAAAACTAAAAGACAGAGCTCTTCAACTTGGCCTCCACAGACTTTCTAGAACACAGTCTGAAAAGAACTGCTGTAGGTCAAGTACACATACTAGTGCTCTGTGTTGGTTAGGCAGGGGACAGTCAGTAGCTGAAAATGGGCAGACACTCCATTTTTTATGAGTTCATGAGTATGTAGCTTTAATTTTCATTGAATACTTTCACTTGCAAAGATGCCAGTTGGATACCCTGGTGGCACAGTGGTTAGGAATCTGCCTGCCAATGCAGGGGGACAGGAGTTCAAGCCCTGGTACGGGAGGATCCCACATGCTGCAGAGCAACTAAGCCCGTGCGCCACAACCACTGAGCCTGCGCTCTGGAGCCCACAAGCCACAATTACTGAGCCTGCGTGCTACAACTGCTGAAGCCCTCGCACCTAGAGCCCATGCTCCGTAACAAGAGAGGCCACCACAGTGAGAAGCCCGCGCACCGCAACAAAGAGTAGCCCCTGCTTGCTGCAACTAGAGAAAGCCCGCGCGCAGCAACGAAGACCCAATGCAGCCAAAAATAAGTAAATAAAATAAATAAAATTTCTAAAAAAGATGCCAAGAGCAGAATTTGTTGAATCTGCTTAGAATTTAGTTTGGATGGTCACTTAGATGGTCATTTACTTTATTCCTACTCAAATTAAGAGTGTTTTTTATAGCCCAGACAAGAACTCATGATCTCTTCTTTTATTGGAAGTAAATTTTGAAAAGAATTGATGGTAATCCAAGAGACGTCTCTTCAGGATGGTTCCATAAATTCATAATTTGAGATATTCATCCATCCTCTCTGCTCCATCACTTCCCAAAGACTTATGAAAAGCAGAAAGGGGTTAGGGGTGGCAGCATGTAGAGCTGAAACCCCTGGCCTGATGGGCTCTGTTGCTGGAAACCAGCAGTAGTGGCTGAGAGTCCAGTTTATGATGGGTGGTAAGGACTGAAATTACCAAGTGGGCGATGAGAACACAGCATCTGAAGATTAGACATGGGGGAGGCTTGCTAGCTTGTGAAGAGAGACCAAAAAAAAAAACCAAAAAGCTGCCCTACTGAATTCCGGGGTCAGGGCTTTAAAAGAAGTTGTGTCCTGACATTCATGTGACCAGGAATCAAGCTGCTCACTGCACTGGATCTGTGACACCCTTGGCATCGCTGCAGGACAGGTCTCCCCAAATTGCATTTTAAGACCTGGTTCTTAACTGGAAGGAAAGGACTTCAGTGGAGGAAACTCAAAATTACAAGACTGCTAAAGACAAAAAATAGAAAAATGAAAATAAAACAGAAACCAAAACTTCCTTCAAAATGAACCTGCAAAGCCAACTTCCAAACCTAAGAAGAAAACTGATGCTAAGAAAGGCAGACAGTAACAATAACATAGGTTTCCTATTCTGTTCCATGAGGTTCTCAGTCTCTCTCTTTGCCAGTTATATGCTTTACCATATATTTTACCTTATAAGACATGTTCTCAATCCCTTACTGTTCCTTTTCAAAATTGTTTTCTTTTCGACCCTTAGCTCTCCCATCATACTTACAAGATAAGCTTGCCACATTTTATTAAAAATTTTTGGGATATTTACTGGGATTGAATGAAATTTAGAAAGAATTTATATCTTTTTTATATATGTAGATGAATATATGGATATATATAACTGTGGACATGAGCTACATATAAGGCTATTTGGATCATTTTGGAAAAGTTTTGTAATTTTCTCCACAAAGGTTTTACACATCTTTTATTTTACATGTAAGCACCTTACAGTTTTTATTAGTATTGTGAAAGACACCTAAAAAATAACATTTTTCTTTCATTATTATTGTTGTGTACTTTACCTTAAAATGAATGGCCATTAGATTTACAGAGAATTCTTGTGACCTATAATAGAGGCCAGAAGACCAGGAACTAATATCTTCATAGTGCCGAGGGGTAAAAATGGCCAATTTAGAACTTCATATTCTGCTAAATTGTCGATCAAGAGAGAGAAAAAGAGAGAAAGGTATTTTCAACATACAAAGATTATGATAGTTTACCATCTACAGGTTCTCCTCCCAAATTTTAAAATGTTCCCACCAAAAGAGAAATATTATGAGATAAATATTGTAACCTCCATTTTACATGTGAGACCCATGAGCTCCCAGAGGAGTCAAATAACCTATGCAAAGTCACAAAGCAAATTATGGATATAAGTACTGGGCTCTCACCTCATTCCTGCTGAAGCCAAATTAGCTAGCAGCCCCAAGATTGGAAGCTCCTAGAGCCAGTAACTTATTTCTTTTTTGCTGCTAAGTAGGAATAAACTGGTTTCACTCTGCCTTTTGAGAGCCTGGAGAAAAGGAAACTCATGATTCTCTCTAGGACTAAAAGGTGATGGGTCTCTGAGGACAAGTTATTCACAATAGGCTGGTGCATAGTAGTTGCACAATAAAGATTTGTTAGGTTGCACTGAACTGAGCCAAATTCAGTTGAATTGAACTTAATTGTTAGTAATGAAGGGAGATGGTGCAGGAATTCTCCTTCCTGAACATCACGGAAGAAACAGGAACCATTCTCCAGGGCTGGTAGAACCCAGGTATCAACAGCTCCAGTGTAGCACTAGTGAGTTATGATCGCTGGGTAAAGCAGTCCTTTTTCTAATTTCATGGATAACAGTGGAACTTGGAAAAAATAAAAGTGGACTTGAGACCCTTTGTCACTTGAATATTTATTTTATTTTATTTTATTTATTTTTTTGTTCTTTTTTACCAATAAGCTCTTTTCATCTGGGAGCAAATGTGCCAAAGAATTTGTTATTATGGGCTTTTTCATTCTGTTCAAAACAAATTGAGGAAACATTTTCCTTCCAGAAAAAGACATCTTAGGTTTTGAATAAGCATCAGAAAATCTCTACTTTTATCAGAATCTTCCAGTATTTTTTGGCTTGCTCTTCATCCCCTATGTACATCTTTTCCTTAACATGTCATTTTTCCAGGTGACAACTGCCTTAAAGAGGCCAGTTTCCCACAGCAATATGTCAGAAATGATAAGCTTTTTTTGGTTACACACAGCTAAACGTGGACTTTAAAACACTGGTCTTTCCAGTCTATTACATGCTCACAAACCTTTCTTTTGCTGTCCCTCAGGGGAAAAAAAAAAGTGTACAAATCAATTGGGCCAGGATTTTTTTTTCTTTGAATTAACTAGTGAAACCTTTCTCTTACCTATTCTTTTCTACTCACACAAACTCTGTGTCTTAATTCCTCCTAATGGTACCAGATAACTGTATTCCATGGTCCTTCAAGTTGCAGTAGGCTCAAAGCTTTGGGCTCAAATCAGTCATAGCTCTACAAATGCGAACAAACTATGGAACTCCCACTAAAATAGCAAAGCAAATTGTCCCTACTTTTAATAATGCAGCTTTGCACATGGAGCCCATATGGCCTTTAAATTAAGAAATTAGTTACATTTCCTTGATAGCTCACATTCTTATTAGCACCGTTGGCGTCCTTACTTGGCCTCCTTCTAATTATTCATAAAATATTATCTTACATGAGATGTCTCGTTTCCCACTAATTTTTTTCAGTTTAAAAAATTATTATTATTAAATGGCATATTCCCAGTATTTATGTTAAAGGAAGAAAAAAGAAAAGAAAAGATCTTTGCTATGGGATGGAAACTGGTAATTATGCTCTGCTAAGCACATCACAGACGCCCAGCTGGCACAATTAAAGAAATAGCTGATCAGTTCCAGTTATTGATTCTGCTAACATGTTTGTTCACGGTTGCTTCTTGTGTAATTAGTTTTTTCTGCTTTCTTAGTCTAAAAGCATACCTTTCCAGACGGGGCTATTTTCAGACATTAGTGAGCAAGGCTTCCTTTAGTTGCTTTCTAGATTTTTTTTTTTTTTTTGATGCAATAGTTTGCCTATTCATTTAGCTAGGCGACGGCCTGAAAGCTAGACTTTCCTCTGAATTCCTTATTGAATTTCAAATCTGGATCTTACATGCTTCTCTTTTTAAATGGATGTCTCCGGAGCTTTGGTACAGCCCCAATTGAAGCTGTTGTCATCAGGGGATGACATGAGGCTAGGGCTGTCTCCACAAACTGGGACCAACTGAAAATGCCTAAAAGTTGCTGGAAGTCCTATTTGGTGAGGCTTGATACAAGCATTCATTCTCTCTTCTGCCAAAAAGGAAAAATTTTAACACATTGTAATTTCCATTTCCGAAACACAGATCGTGCAGGGAGTAAAGACGTTTTTGCTGTTAACAAAAGGCGGGAGGGGGCAAAATGCAGCACCAGTTTCTAGAAACAAAAGCTTATGATCTCTGTCCTGGAAAACCGATGAATGCCACCCTATTGGAGGAGAAAATGCATATGGTCTGGAGTCTTTGCCTTTGTCAAAGTTTGTGGAATAAAGCTTTAAAATACAGCAACAGATGCTGTATTTTAAAGGCAGAGCGTCTGTGGCCCAGCAGATCAGTTGACTAATAAACCCTGCCCTGGCTCTATGGCCGTGCTCAATAGCAATGGCAGCTGTCACGAAGCTCAGGGACGCCGGGATGCTGTCAACATTTTAATCACTCCCGTGCAGGCAAAGAATAAATGTTGCTCTTTTTTAACACTGCTATTTTTTTTCCCCAATGCAAGGTTTAGAATCAAAGGCTTTTGTTTACCTAAGCATTAAAAATGAGGCAACCTTAGAGTATTTCGATAGGAATTTCTATTGTCTCCGTTAAAAAGGATGGGACCAATCCATTTTAATCTGGTGTTTTTACTGTTAACTGCTGATTTAGTTGGTCCTGTTGCTATAAACCTTTCAAACCATGGAGGATGAGCCAATTTTCCTTCTTTAACAAAAGAGCATCTTGCAGATTATAATATTCCATTAACTTTACAGTTTTACTTTAGCACCATATTGAGGCATTGAGACACTGATTCAAATGATAGAAAATTAATTTTCAGCTTTTTATTACATTTTCAGTGGAAAACTACTGATGATATAGCTGCTGTAGCATAAAAATGACACAAGAAATTATGAATTTTATTTCCTTCAGGGAAAAGAAAGTAGACAGTTAAAAGCTTTGCCACTGCTTGTATCCGTCCTAAAAGTTCACAGAAGACTAAAATTTGACCCCCCAAAACCCCAAAACCATGAAAAACTTTAACCTTTTAAAACTTCTGCTGTTAAAATCATTACATTTGGATGTAAAACATGATACAGAACAGGAATAAAAATGAATCACATCAACTCAACAGCAAATAGTTGTAAGTAAAAGCATCTTCAACAGAGGCAGATTTTAAAGATGGGAATATAATTTGGGAACTCTGGCTCTAGCACCAAATCTGGCCCACAGACTATTTTTGTAAGTAAAGTTTTATTGGAACTCAGCCACACTCATTCACTTACACACCATCTATGGCTGCTTTTACACTACAACAGAGAATATATGGCCTGCAAAGCTAAAATATTTACCTTGCTGTTTATGGAAAATATTTGCCAACCCTTGGAAGAATGCATAAATTTTCTCCCTTGAAAAGCAAAAACTAGAAATAAGATGCTCTCTCTCCCTCTTTGTTGTTTTTTTTTTTTTCCACTAAAATATGCACAAGACAATAATACTGACTTAAGATATCAGGTCATTTCCAAAAGGGAATCCCAATGGAAATCAAACCATAAGGGAAAATTGAAACTTTGGAGCATTCCTGAAGAAATGAATGAGCTGGTATAGTTCATTTACTCAGATATTCAGAAAGCAGTGTAACAAATAGGAGATCCTGTCTTCGCACATTTTATTCAGTTTATTAACAATTGGTAATGCTTTAGCTTCTGTACTGTTGCCGAAGTTCACTCATCTCCCCTCCAACTCCTTCCATAGCTTTTGTCACAACCTGGGTTACCTCCTTTACACCCATTTAACTCTATTACGTGGTCACATAGTCCATGTCCTACTATTGTGTGCCTTGGGATAAGTCTACTGGTGTCATCGAACAGTATGATTGTAAGTCTCTGACTCCCCCTTTTTCCGCCCTCATTTCCACCTCAAGCATTTAGTCATTTCAGACTCTGCTCCTTTTTGCCCTTCAAAGCAAAAGGAGAAGGAGAGGACTCAAAATCCTTTCACTAAGGTATGGTACTGGATAGATGAAGACAACTCACCCTCCCTGCAAAAACATTTGATTATAGTATAGGAGACATAATAAATGCACCTATCAGCACTTCAGGCTTCTAAGAGTGGAAACCCCGCCCCCTGGGGGATGCTGTTTTCCAGAGGGTGATCTGTAGAGGTTGGGGAAGTTCACTAAAGATGAGTCTTACATCGTATTTCTAATGCTTCTCAAAGCATATGATCAAGCTACTGCCCACATCTAGGACTTTTTGCCAGCTATATACTTTCTCTGCTATGCCTGCTCCCAGCCTGCCATGTCCCTTCATTATGTGGCACCAGGGACCAAATTCTCCAATACACTGTGAACCACGTCTGAAACATAGGCTTATCGAATATTTAAATGCATGAGCATACTTTGCTTCTCAAAATGCCCCAAAGCCTGCCCTCTTGACTCAGAGTAAAAGCCAAAGTCCTCACTAGAGTCCAAAAGCCCCAACATGGTCTGGCTCTCCTCTGCTTTCTGAACGTCAATCCTCAGCTCTCCCTTCTGCTCATTCTACTCTGGGCACAATGGCTTTCTCACTATTATCCTTGTTTCCACCTCAGGGCCTTTGCACTTCTTGTTTCTTCTGTCTCGTTATATCCATGGCTTATCACCCTCACTTCTTTCAAGTCTCTGCTCAAATGTTATTCTTTCCCATAACCCTCCATCCTCTTAAGCCAATTTCATTTTTCCCATAGCACTTGTTGCCTTCTAAGATAATATATATCTATTTATTTCTCTCGCCATTAAAACATAAACTCCACAAAAGCAGCAGATTTGTTTTTCTTCATTGATGTTTCCCCAGGATGTAGGACAGTACCTGGTACACATCAGGCACTCCATAAGTCATAAGTCTTTCCTGAATGAATTACTTCCAAAGCTTGTGAACAAGAAACAGATTTACCACCCCTCCCTCTTTCTTACCACTTTGACTGCATTGTAAATATGTACAAATGATGGCTAATTTATAAAAATGTGCTTCTTTCTGTTCCCTCACTTTGAGTCTTCTGTTCCATGGACTTCACCTCACCTTCCCTCTGAAGTCTCCTCAGAGTAAAAAGAAACCTTTCTCCCATCTCCAACTCCATGTGTATTAAGACCCTTGTTACAATGGACTCCTTCAAGTCCACGCAGCATTGCTGCCCAGCTTCCTGAAAGAAACCACAGGAACTATATACACCATGTGTACTCTTGGCCCATCCTACTAGGTCCCAGATGGCACAGATCTTCCAGATAGCAAATCTGATATATGTCGAGTCTGAGCAGGCCACAGAGTTCTGTGCCTACAGAGGAAAGAACCTCTACAGAGTGATCATCATTATGTAGCCATATGACAGTCCTCTCCCCTGACATATGGGCTGGGAATTGGGATGGCTGTCACCCCACTTAGTTCCTAAATTGCTGAAGGGCAAAGAGCATTTCTTCAGACCAGGTTAAACCTCATCACAGCTAGCTAGCATGGTGCTTTTCTTCCAGTAAGCATTCAGTACAGAGATACTAATAGGCAATAGGAGTGAGGAAACAAAAGAAAAATTAGGCGACGGCTTAATTATTTGTTTAGAATTATATCTTCACCATATGTAGGTAATGGTTCCAGTGGAAATGTGGCTCTGTGTATAGAGCTGCTTTGACACAGATGCACTAAGTATACAGAGAGATGCAAATGCAAAGAATATGCATGCACGGAGAGAACTCAAATACTTTTATATCTGAATGACTTCATGCTCTTTTCTTATAACATCTAGTATGCAAAAAATAGTCACAGAAAAACATATTCATCCATTTCTATCATTTTTATTGTTATATCAAATTAAAGTATGTGTTTTTCCGGAATTAAATGTAAGATGTAGAATTTCTAAAAGAGGCTTTGAGTCTCACAACTACTAAATAAATTTAAATTTAATTAAACTAATTCAGCCCTTACTTGTGATGTGGTTTATTTTTTTACAGTTGGAAAAAATGACCACATTACCATTGTTCCTGGTAAAAGAACAAAACACAAAAGTATAAATGATTAAAAAATTATGTAGGGGGCTTCCCTGATGGTGCAGTGGTTAAGAATCCGCCTGCCAATGCAGGGGACACTGGTTTGATCCCTGGACCGGAAAGATCCCACATGCCGCGGAGCAACGAAGCCTGTGTGCCACAACTACTGAGCCTGTGCTCTAGAGCCTGAGAACCACAACTACTGAGTCTGCATGCCGCAATGACCAAAGCACGCCTAGAGCCCGTGCTCCACAACAAGAGAAGCCACCGCGATGAGAAACCCGTGCACCGCAACGAAGAGTAGCCCCCGCTTGCTGCAACTAGAGAAAGCCCGCACGCAGCAACGAAGATCCAACACAGCCAAAAAATAAAAATAAATAAAATAAAATATAATGTTAAAAAAGAAAAGATTATGTAGGTTTACTATGGTGAGCATGGGAAATGAAACTTACATTTAGCTTTGCCTGGGGTAACAACTCCAGCTGCATTGCTACAGAAACTCTCCGTTCTTTCCACTTCTATATCAGCCCCTTTCCTCCAGCTACTGTATATCTTACAATTCTCTTTCCTTCCAAGCCCTTATATCCCTTCCACTGTTCCAAACGCCCTTCTTATCTACTTGTCAGTGATGGCAAGAGAGGTGAGGCAGAATGACGAAGGTAAAAGAGGGGCAGCGTCTGCCCTGTTTCCACATCATGGCTAAGAGCCACTCCCTCCACCGCATCTCTCCCTGTCCACCATTGCCTGCTATTTCCCCTGCACCTGCCTCAGGGTCTCAGTGTGCCCCTCATATTACTTGCCTCATTTCAGAGTTCCTGCTGTGGTTTCTATACTCACAGCATGAGGAACTCTTATCCCAAGCCCTGGATCTTCTTTGTCTGGCCATAGGAAACCCCATCAGTACCTTCAAGCCTACAACCAACAGGCAGCTTGAGTGGTTTGAGAAGAAACCTCTGTTCTCACTTCTAGGCCTGCAGTTAAGGGTAGGTGTGCTCCTGATACTCGCATCAGCTGTAGCAATGCACTTCTGCATAGGAACATGGCAATGTTTGGTGATTGGAATCTTCAGTAACACACAAACAAAGAGCTTCAGTAATTAAGAATGGGGGAAGAGGGGATAACCCTCACAAACATTCACACCCAAGTTCACAAGGGAAGAGAGAAACCTTGCAACTGTTGGACAAAAATTTCCCCCAGCTTTATTGAGATATAATTATGTGAAACATTGTGTAACTTTAAGGTGTACAGGTGATGATTTGATATATGTATCAATATCTATTGCAAAATTATTACCATGATAGGGTTAGTTAACACCTCCATCACCTCATGTAATTATTTTGTGTGTGTGTAGTAAGAATATTTACAGTTTACTCTCTTGGCAATTTTCAAGCATGTAATATAGTGTTGTTAACTATTATCACTATGCTATACCTTAGATTCCCAGAACTTACTCATCTTATAACTAGAAGTTTGAACACTTTGACCAACATCTTTCCTTTCTCCCCCACCCCCCAGGCCTGACAACCACCATTCTAGTCTCTGTTCTGAGTTTAACTTTTTTAGATCCCACACGTAAATGAAATCATATAGTGTTTGTCTTTCTCTGTTGTCACATATGGCAGAATTTCCTTCCTTTTTATAGCTGAATAAGATTCTTAATGTAAGTGTTTTTCACTATAAACTTTCCTCTTAGAACTGTTTTTGCTGCAACACATAAGTTTTGGTATATTGTGTTTTCATTTTTGTATGTTTTAAGGTTTTTGCAATTTCCCTTTTTATTTCTTCTTTTAACCCATTTGTTGTTCAGAAGTGTATTATTTAATTCTCAGATACTGTGAAATTTTCAGTTTTCTCCCTGCTATTGATTTCTACTTCCATACCACTGTGGTCATAAAAGATACTTGGTATGTTTTAAATCTTCTTAAATTTGCTAACACTTGTTTTGTGACCTAATATGTGATCTATACTGGAGAATGTTCCATTTGCACTTGAGAAGAATATGTGTTCTGCTGCTCTTGGATGGAATGTTCTCCACATATCTGTTAGGTTCACTTGGCCTAAAGTACAGTTCAGATCTGCCTTTTCCTTATTGATTTTTCTGCCTGGATGATTTACCTATTGGGGAAGTGAGGTGTTAAACTACCCTAATATTATTGTATTTTTATCTATTTTTCACTTCAGATCTGTTAGTATTTGCTTGATATATTTGGAGTGCTCCCATGTTCAGTGCGTATCTACTTATGATTGTTATGTTCTCTTGATGAATGTACACCTTTATCATTATATAATGGTCCTCTTTATCTCTTGTTACAGCTTTGGAGTCAAATTCTATTTTATTTGCTATAAGCATAATTACCTTTGTTGCCTTTTGGTTTCCACTTGCATGTAATATCTTCTTCCAGCTCTTCATTTTGAGCCGGTATGTATCCTTGAAGCTAAAGTGAGTCTCTTGTAGGCAGTGTATAGTCAGGTCTCTCAACTTTTTTCTTTTTTCCATTCAGCTATTCTGTGCTTTTTTACTGGAGAATTTAATCCATTTACATTTAGAGTAGTTATTGATAGGTGAGGGCTTACTAATGTCATCTTATTGTTTTCTGGCCCATGTTCCTTTCTTCCTGTATTTCTGTCTTTCTTTGTGACTTGATAATTTTCAATAGGAGTATGCTTTGATTTCCTCCTTTTTATCTTTTGTGTATCTACTGTAGGGTTTTCCTTTGTGGTTACCATGGGGCTTAAAACATCTTATAGATATAGCTATCTATTTTATGCTGATAACAACTTTGATCATATAAAAAAAGAAAAAAAAAGAAAAACCTCTACCCTTTTAATCTCCTCTTTTATATATTTAATGAAATAGTTTACTTCTTCTTACACTATTATTTATTTTAAAAATTATTGTAGCTACAATTATTTTTAATACTTTTGTCCTTTAACCTTTATACTAGAGTTAAGTGGTTAACACGTCACCATATTACAGTTTTAAAGTATTCTGAATTTGACTATATACTCACTTTTATCACTGTGTTTTATGTTTTCATGTTACTAATTAGTATCCTTTTATTTCAGCTTGAAGATTCTTTTCAGCATTTCTTATAAGTCAGGTCTAGTGGTGATGAACTCCCTCAGCTTTTGTTTGTCTCTCCCTCATTTCAGAAGGACAACTTTGCTGCATAGAGTAGTTTTGGTTGCAATTTTTTTTCTTTCAGCACCTGGAATATATTATTCTTACCTCTTGGCCGGTAAGGTTTCTACTAAAAAATTCACTTATAGTGTTATGGGGGATAGTTTTATGGGGGTTCCCTTGTAAATTGCAAACTTCTTTTCTCTTGCTGCTTTTAAGATTCCCTTTTTATTTTGGGGGGTTTTTTCATTATAATGTTTCTTGGATTTTTACTTATTGTATTTTATTATATTTTTTATTTATTATAATATGTCTTGGAGAAGACATTTTTAAGTTGAGTTTGTTTGGGGACCTATGAGCTACATGAACTTGAATGTTCAAATCTTTTCCTAGATTTGGGAATTTCCAGCCATTATTTCTTTAAATAAGCTTTCTGCACCCTTCTCCTTCTCTTCTCCTTCTGGGACTCCATCAACCACAGATTGTCTTTTTTAGTGGTATCCCACAGGTCAAGTAGGCTTTATCCATTCCTTTTCAATCTTTTTTCTTTGTTCTTCTCTGACTGGATAATTTTAAATGTACTGTCTTTCAATTCACATATTCTTTCTTCTGCTTGATCCATTCTGATATTGATTTTCTCTGTTTTTCTTTTTCTTTTTTTTTTCATTCATTGTATTCATCAGGTCCAGAATTTCAGTTTGGATCTTTTTTACAATTTCTATCTCTTTGTTAAACTTTTTATTTTGTTTGTGTATTGTTTTCCTTATTTCATTGAATTGTCTTTCTGCGTTTTCTAGTAACTCACTGAGCTTCCTTAAAACAACTATTTTGAATTCCTTGTGACGTAAAACACAGACCTCCATGCCTTTAGGGTAGGTTACTAGAAATTACTGTGCTCCCTTCATAGTATTGCCTTGATTTTTCATGTTTATTAAAGTCTTGCATTGTTGTCTTCACATTGAAAGTAGCGGTCACATCCTGCAGTCTTTACTGACTGACTTCAGGAGAGAGATACCTTCCATCAGCTCTGCTAGGTATTCTGAGGCTTTCTCAGAATTTCTATGGATACACCTGCTCCTCACTTCTTGCTCCCTCTTGTGGCAGAAATCTTGAGCTTGTTTGTATTCTCTAGAACCTGCAGAGCCAGGCCATGGGCTGAAACCTCTCTTTTGCTTTCCCAAGAGTGGTCTCTTCCAGGCCTGCATATTTGGGTCAGCTTTCTGTACATGCTTACCAGCTATCTGCAACAGCTTGCTCTTGCCACCATCTGGAACATGCGCAAGAGGTCAACCATGGTGCAGAGGTATATGGGGAAAGTGTGATGAGTGCTGGAGATGCCCGTGGATCAGCTGGGGAGATCTGTAAGCAAAGTATCCCCAGTGGCTCGTGGGCAGGCCTCCCCATTGAGTCTCTGATGTGGTTAGTGGGATCTACGTCCACTTGATATGTTCTGTTCTGAGCCATGGCTGTTGTTCTCTTACCACTCATGCCCCCAGGCATGCAACACAGTACTCTGGATGTGGCAAGAGGGAAATGGGCCTTTTTGGCAGTGTCTGACAAAGATGGGGAAGCCAGGCGCTTACTCACACAGTATCACTTCCCTGCCCTCAGGAGAAATCACGGGCCAAGAAAAGCTCTCTTGGCACTGAGCTGTGCCACCTTGCAGAAGGGGTGATGCAGGTTAAGTCAAACTGTTCCTCTCACCTGCCTGATGCATCCCATCTTGATTTTTTTCCACAACAGGGTGCTAGGACTTCTCTGCTGGAAGAGACTTCCACAAAGGCTCTCTCATTCGTGGATGATTGTCTGAGACGGTGTTCTCCAGGGGGTCCCAGAGGGGAGAGGGGCTGGAGCAAGTTCATGAGGCACTTCTGTGTTCACAGCCAGTACCGAGGTCTGCGTGCCTATTACCTGACACATGGGTGGGTGGAGGCTCCTCCTGGGTCCCAGGCATATGGTGCTGGTGACAGACCAAAGCCAAAAGGGCCTGTAACTGAGCCCTCAGAGGCAGAGAGCTGTTTTCAGGTCTATAGCTGGGACCACAGTTGGCAGGTCAGCTGCCTGGTGTGGGCCTGTCTTCTCAAAACTGCTCTCCTCATTCATGGACTACACCAGGTCTCACCCTTACCTGGAGCTCTGAGCTCCCACAAAGGCACGTTTGTCTATGGACAGATGCCAAATTGTTTGGGTGGGGTGATACAGGCGAGGGATGTCTTATTTGGTCATCTTGCTGATGTCTCTCTCTGGAAACTTTAGAAATTGTTAAAATAACACAGTTGAAACTTGCTAGCCTGAAAAGTCTCACAAAACTTTCTTTTTCTTTGGTTAACATTTATTTGTGTAGATAGCTACATCACCACAATCAACTAAAACCCTTTCCACACCTGTTTTGGGCTGAATTATGTCACTCTCCAAATTCATATGTTAAAACCCTAACCTCTTATACCTCAAAATGTGACTGCATTTAGAGACAGAGTTTTAAAGAGGTAATTAAGTTAAATTAGGTCACCAAGGTGGGTCCTCATTTTGTATGACTGGTGTCCTAATAAGAAGAAATGATTAGGGCACAGATACATATAGAGAAAAGACCATGTGAAGACACAGGGAGAAGTCCATCTACAAGCCAAGAAGAGAGGTCTCAGAAGAAAACAATTTGGCTGACACCTTAATCTTGGAATTCTAGCCTCCAGAACTGTGAGAAAATAAATTTCTGAGGTTTAAGCCACCTAGTCTGTGGTATTTGTTACAGCAGCCCTAAAAAACTAGTACAGGGACTTCCCTGGTGGCACAGCAGTTAAGAGTCCACCTGCCAATGCAGGGGACATGGTTTGATCCCTGGTCCAGGAAGATCCCACATGCCGCGGAGCAACTAAGCCTGTGTGCCACAACTACTGAGCCCATGCTCTACAACAAGAGAAGCCACCACAATGAGAAACCCGTGCACTGCAACGAAGAGTAGCCTTCACTCGCTGCAACTAGAGAAAGCTTGCGTGAAGCAACGAAGACCTAACGCAGCCAAAAAAAAAAAAAAACTAGTACAAATCACCAAACACTGTCACTCACTGGTTTATAAATGATGTGACCTTAATTGGCAATCTAAATATATCTAAATTTGTTTCCATGTGAAATTTTTATGCAAACTCTTAATCTACTAGGGGAAAACTTTTGAAATGTTATCTCTGTTGGGGACTACTACCTGGGGGGAGGGGGCTGGTATCAAGTACTTTTCAGATCCCAGTCTTGTAATCTGAAAGAAACACACTGGATGTGCGTACTTGGGAAATCTTTCAATCTCTAAATTCAGGGATTAGAGACCTGGCAATTGAGTGATGGCAAAGACTGCAGTCAATCAACAATATTCTTTCTCCCCTTATTCCACAGAATAGAGGCTTTAGAGAGGTAAAACCAGCATCAGATTAAGAGTATATTTTCCAGCCTTTATGCCAGTGGGGAGGTTTGGCCATAAAGCTAGAATCTGGATAATGAGATGTGAGTTGAGGTGTGTAATCTTTGAGGCCTATCTATAAAGGAGAAGAAGCATGCCCCTCTTCCTTTTACCCCTGAGTTTAAGCATGAAAATGGTGATGAATCTACCTTCAGGAAAAAAGCAATACCTTCAAGATTTCAGATACTTCAATGGAGACTTGGTTCCCAACACAGCTGAGCTTCTCAACATCCTGGGCTATTTAGACTGTTACATGAGAAAGATATAATTTCTACCTTATTTAAGCCACTGCATTTTGGGATTTTTATAATGGTAGACTAGACTGTATTTTAACTAATACTCAAATGCCATAAAAGAAGAAAATAGATAAAGATCTGGAAAGAAGGGAAAAAGAGAAAAAGAGAAAAAGAGTGAACAGTTTCCCATGTATATAATTTATCAGTGCATTGATTTATGACTTAAAATGAACACTTCTAAAAAAAAATAAGGGAAAGACAGATGGCCAAATAAAAAAATGGGCAAGATACTTGAAAAGGTGCCTTATAAAATAAGATATCCATACAGACCACATACATGTGAAAGGTTGCTTAGTCTCAGTGATCAAAAACAATACGACCTCACAACTTCTGAATGGCTAAAATTAAAACCTTTGACAACACCAAGTGCTGGTGAAGATGTAAAACAAGTGGAATTTTCCTATGTTGCTTGCTGGTGGTAAGGTAAATGGTACAATCATGTTTGAAAACACTAAGGTAGTATTTACTGCCAAGAGTTGATCAGATGCCTCTCCCATGTCCCACCAACTGTAGCACCTAAAGAAATGTGTGCATATATTTCTTAAAAGATACATACTAGAATATTCATACTAGCCCCAAACTGGAAACAACCAAGATACATAAATTGTAGAATGATCATACAGTGGAATACCGTACAGAAATGGCACGTAACAAACTACTGCTACACAACGCAACATGGAAGAATAATCACAAATATAATGTTGAGTGACAGGAGCCAGAACCAAGAATAGAGAAACCCCCTGACTCATTGCTTCCAGCCTAAGTCAGTTTTGAGTTCTAGTAAATCCTAGCCAGTTCTTCTTTTTTACTTCCTGATCCCTTCACGATATCTATACACAAACATTACTTGAATGAGGACATTCAAGACTTAAACAAAGACAAATTCTTCTTCCTAATCTAGTTTGGCCAAATAAAATAGAAGGAAAGGTTAAGTGATACATTATCATAGGGGAAGAAAACTTTACAATTAGAAAATTTATAAGAGGCAAGTTTGTGAGTGTTAGATTACAAAGCAAAGAAGTTAAGTTTCCAGTGTCTGGGTGTAGGACTGGAAGCCGGGACTCATCAAGGAAGGGCTGAAATTAATTGATAAGAGATGATCTGAGCAGAGAAAAGTGTTAGTAATAAGAATAGAGAAGAAAGGCCTTATTAAGAAGTAATCTGAATACGTGGCAAAAAGGAACCATGCTTAGAAAATAAGGTTTGGGAACCAGATGGCCCCAGGTTCTAATCAGGGAAATTTACTATCTGTGTAACTTTGGGCAAATTACTTAAGCTCTCTAAGCCTCAATCGCAAAACTGGGGAATGTTTGTTTCTAACTTGCAGCAATTTTAGGAGAATTAAATGAGGCAACAGAGCACCTGGCATATACATAATACTCAGTAAATTTAGGGTCTATTTCTATAGCTACTAATAAGTTTATTATTATTACCACATGCACAGCTTAGCAGAGATATTGCCATTAAACTATATGATTCTTCATCGTCCTGTTTAAATGATATATAAAGTGCTCGTATGCTCAACACTGCTGAATCTCAGGAATAGACTTCATGTTTAGAAGAGGTATAAACTGAGGTATCATTGCTCCTACAACATTTTGAACAGGTTATATTCGACTCGTCCTTATCCACACACGTTAGAGGTCCCTTAGCTTATATAAATATAAAACTGTAAAACACCAGCCAGCTTTTGTTTACCAGGTCACAAAGATATTTGAGGCCCCTTATATCTCTGTAACTAATTCTGTGCCACACAAATGAATTGAAAAGGAAAATAAAGACAATTATCCACATAATTCAAGGAGCAAACACTTGCTAGAAGGAAATTAAAAGGAAAATTCTATTGAACTATATTTTCTATGAGGAAGCTCACCATGGAGCTATTCAGCTTAGCAATTTCTTGTATTTGTGCCACTTTTCTATGCCTTCTAATTCTGGTTTTACTTGCTTTTATAAAATGATATTTAGCGTTTGTGTAAATAAGCCTCTAAAATATGGAAATCCTATTTATAGATGTGGCTTTATAGAGAAATACCTGTGATAATGCTTACAGTCTAAGACCATTAGGAACAAAAAACCCTCTGGCTTGCTTGCTACAAATTGGAATTTCTAATCTTGCTTCCAAAGAAAGGTGTATGTTTTTTATTGCAGTCTAAATTTATAGACTTTTTTGGATTCTCACATTTCTATAGTCATTTGCATAGTACAAAAAACATATTACATAATGAGTCAGTCAAGCTAAATTATAGGCAGCTCTTTTCAATCAGGCCACTGCAGTTCTGTGTTGCTCAGTTCAGCTCCTGTCTCCCACTGCTCAAATGTTGCCATGGTGACCAATTTTTGTCATGTACATTCCTAGGTCCCGTGCGGCTCCCTTATTCATAACACTTCGCCATCACTACAGTGACCGCTAGCTGTTATCTGATTACCTAATCTCCCCTTACATATCACCTTGAAGCTACCTGGGTGAATTCTTGAAACCTGAGTGTAAATGATATGTTACATAAACAAGAAAATAAATTCATATGAAATAAGAAGATCATGGTAATAACAAATAAATAAGACTCCTTAAGCCATCCATAAGCAGGAATTCTATGAATTTATACTCTTACTATTCTCCAGCTATATCACCGTCCATGTCATTGGAAGATCGATTTGATTCTTTTATGACAAGTGGAATAACAAGATTGCAAAACTGTAGAGCTGAATTTGATCAACCACGTTGCAATCCATCTGATCGTTGAGATTTCCACTGTTATGACAGCTGAAAAGTACAAATTATCAGTATACTGGAAGAAGGCACTGAGGAGGTGCAGAGACAGTCTAATTTATCCATATGCCTAAAAAGACAATGTCATATGGATAAAATAAATTCCACCTCTTTTTACTTTTTAGATATTGTAGGCTGAATCTCTTTCGAGTAAAAGCACAACCTTAAAAAAATCACAAGAAACCAGATCAAAGACATAAATAGAACAAAATATGCACAAGCGATCTCATCCAAGATCAAAGATGTGAACGTAATTGCCATGAATAAGAAGTGCAGAGCTCACCAGAACAGAATGTCTTCAGCACACAGAGAATTCTACCAAAAGAAAAAGAAAAAGAAAAAAAAAAAAAAAAAAAAGAAGAAGAAAAGGAGAAAAACAAGTCTCTGGGAAATCAAGCGCTCCACAAAGCCAGTAAAATGTCTTTATTTTCCCCTTTGCAGGAAGCAAAATTTCTATGCCGTACTGTTGAAATGACCAAATATGGAGCAATGCCCACCAACTCTGAAGAAGGGAAGCACATTAGAACATTTCCACTTTATGGGCTAAGCATCAAAATTTTATAGTATTTTTTCCTGCCCAAATCCACCCCCAAAACTTTAACCTTTAAAAATGTTTCACTGTAAAACAACCAGGTACAGAGAGGGTTTTCAAGATAGTGAAATATTGACATAGTACCATTTGAGAGAGCAGCTTTGCTTGTTAAAATCATGTAATTAATTTAATGCATAAGGGAAAAAGAAAAAAAAAGTAGAGGGAGTTCCCTTTATTAAATATTTATCACTGGAGCCCTGGGTGGATGCCACTCAGAGAAGCAATCATTAGAGATGGGACATTGATTGAAGTGAATATTAAGTAGTACTCCACGCTAAATAACAACTGCTGATTTCTTGGGAAAAAAAAATTCTTGGGAGTCTTAAACGATCTTTTAGAGAGTCCTATTGCATGCACGTAATTTTAAGTAATTCGGTCTTTTAAAAATGTCTCTGCCTCTGACCTTATAGAACTTTCATCTCATTCAAGCCAATGAACTCAACTCTTTTCTACCATTCTACAGTAACAGGGTGCAGGGGAGAGAGGGAGAGGGAGAGGGCGTGTGACACAGTACGAGACAGGGAACACGTGAGAGCAGATGGTTATCAGAAACGCAAGCTCATACCTTCAGAAAGAGGAGAAAAAGCAAATTAATAATCCATGATTTGGGACTTGCCTGGTGGCACAGTGGTTAAGGGTCCTCCTGCCAATGCAGGAGCCACAGGTTCAATCCCTGGTTTGGGAAGATCCCACATGCCGCGAGCAACTAAGCCTGTGCACCACAACTACTGAGCCTGTGCTCTAGAGCCCACGAGCCACAACTACTGAGCCCACGTGCCACAACTACTGAAGCCCCTGCACCTAGAGCCCATGCTCTGCAACAAGAGAAGCCACCACAATGAGATGCCCACACACTGCAACGAAGAGTAAGCCTGGCTCGCCACAACTAGAGAAAGCCCGAGTGCAGCAACGAAGACCCAATGCAACCAAATAAATAAATAAAATTTTAAAAAAATCCATAATTCTATTTATCCTACTAGGGGGAAGACAAATTTATGATTCAAGGTAAAGTTTGATCAAATAGGTTAGCACTGAAAGTGCTAACTTTATTCTCTGTAGCAAAAAACATTTAGGAAGCAATGTGCTTCCTAATGATATTTAGCTATAAATATGTACATTAACAGATATGCACATTTTTGCCCTTAGAATATAGATATAATAATTGAAAATAATACAAATTTGGGGCAATCTATTTCTATGAGGCTAACGTTCTCCACAAATGTACCAGAATTCATTTTGAGGCTATTTATTGTATTGTAGGGTTATTATGGAGAGCAGTATTTTCCTATCCTTCTAGATCCTGAATATTATCTGACTTTTACTGTGACTGAAGTTCTTTCCATGTTTAACAGGCTAGTTTCCTGGGCTTACTTCACCTGCAAGCAAAATGCAGCCTCCGCCTACATAAAACAAAGCATTATTCAAGGACATAGGATTTCTTGCCGCAGAGATTTTCATTGCACTGTGAAGTAGAAGAAAACTACTGCAGAGTGGATTATGCAAGGGGCTATATGTGGGAGGGGAATACAAGACATTTTAAATAAACCTAGAGAGACACTGAGGCTTATGTCTTCTTAGCACTAAGTATGGTAAAACAAACAAAATTAAAATGTGTCCAGAGAAGGGAAGTCACCTCCCAGTAGAAAATATCCCTTTACTATTTGTTGGAAGGATAAGAGTGGACTACTGAAGAGTGAGTCCACTTCCTGCAACATCTGGAATTTCTAAGGGAAATGCTCTTTTCCCCAATCCGTCTATTTATATCAGCATGCCGTGAGCAGTGTGCTTTGGAGGCTACTATTGAATCCATTTTCAGGGATTTTAGAAATGTCAGGATAAGAAAAAAAAAAAAAAAGGACACTGTTCCATAGCCAAAAAGAACATTATTGTACTACCATTGATTACAAACACCCTTGGGACCATTTTCTTGAGAAGCTAGTAAAATAGTCTGGTAAAACGGAATAGCATTCCTCTGAGGGATGCTTACACAACAGTAGTAGTTCTCAGCTGAGGATAATCCACCATCCCTCACCAGGAGACATGTGGCAATGTTTGGAGATATATATATATATATTTTGTGTGTGTGTGTGTGTGGTACGCGGGCCTCTCACTGCTGTGGCATCTCCCGTTGTGGAGCACAGGCTCCGGACGCGCAGGCTCAGCAGCCATGGCTCACGGGCCCAGCCGCTCCGCGGCATGTGGGATCTTCCCAGACCGGGGCACGAATCAGTGCCCCCTGCATCGGCAGGCAGACTCTCAACCACTGCGCCACCAGGGAAGCCCCGCGATATTTTTGATTGCCACAATTGGGTGGGGAGTGCAACAGGCATCTAGTAAGTAGAGACCAGGGATGCTGCTCAACATCTTGCAATGCACAAGCCAGACTCCCCGCCCGAAAAGAAGTATTCAACCCAAAATATCAACAGTGCCAAAGTCGAGAGACCCTGGATTAGACGGTCCCCTCACTTCCCCTCCACTTGTCCTTTGATTTCATGAGAGCATTTTTACCAAGAGATAAAGCTTACATTTTCTTTAAGGATAATCGAATCACAACTTTTCTTAGGTGACAATCACATATTCATAACCCGTTTACTGTAATGATGCTTCGAATTCGTGTATTGAAAATTTAAAGTTTGATAAATATTCAGCTTGATTTTTGGATTCATTATTTAGTAACTGGGCTAAAGCCCAAACTTTTGTCAGGATGAAGTAATTCCCCACACCGTTATTTCACTCTTGCATCCCTCTTGTGACTAGGAGTCTGACGCCCAGAAATGGCTTGGCAGCTCTATGGACCCACACATCTCCATTTTTCTTTGTGTGTGGATTTTCTGAGAGCCCAGCACACTACTGATAACATTTTTACCTTGGAACTTATTTGATTTTTACAAGTTATGGCCTTTACAAACAGAAGTGATTTTCAATCGCCTTTATACCCCCATTTTCTCCTGTAACACTGTAGACAGACGTCTGGGGATTTTTGCAGAGTGCTCAAGTAACTGTTTTGAATAAGAGAATCGCTATAGTCAGAATTTCAAAAGAAAAAAAAACTCTTTTCTAGTCTTTTTGACTCCTAGAGTCCTGCTAATTCAAATCAGAATTCTAGATGTTTCAGAGTTGATAGAAAAGAAGACTTTGAGCTTGCCTAAGCAGTGTAATGTGGCATCTCGTTAGAATGCAAAATCCTCTTTTAGATGTTTCGTAGTTAAATGAGAGAGATGCACTGGACACCCTTTTGGTCTCAGAAGCAAGCCTTGATCCACTCACTTTGACAAGACCCACTGTACGTCAGTCATTAGGCCATTTCATAACAAGGAATGTCCTCATTATAAGTCATTTATTCTGAAGAATTCTAATTAAAACAGACCAGGCAAGACTTTTACTTGAAAATTTCCTTTATTACCCTTGAACTTGAGGCTAACTTTCTTTAGTAATATTCTATAATCCAAGGTGTTCACAGAATCATTCAAAGATATGTATTGTGTCCACTGCCCATTAATATATATGTAAAGTATGAATTTTTGCCAGGCTTACTTCTGAACGTGGAAATATTATCTTAAAAAGTAAACAAATCATCGAGAAAACTTTTCATTTTTCCTTAACTCAGTGTTTTCCAAAATGTTCTGAGCATAAAACAAATTATCTGGTTACTTATTAAGAGTAAAGGCTCTTAGCCCAGCTTAGACCTCTGTGGGAGGACCCCAGGAACCTGTATTTTTAAACAGCACCCAGAGAATCATATGATTTGGGAAACAGTGCCTTAGGAGAATGCACATACATAGAAGGCCACAACAGACACCATATTAAATTATATATTAATAGATTGGGTAGCTATCTTTCTAAAGGTTGCTTGATACATGCAGAACACTTAGAAGAGTGGCACATAGTAAGCGCTGAAGTGTTAGATATTATTATTTTCCCGTCATACTTGGTGTAGATAAGGATTATCATTTAACTAGGTCAGCCTTCAAAAACCATTAGTCTTCTCAGTCAATGGCCCAGAGCCTTGTCTTTTGTCTTTTTCCTCAGCTATTTAACTAAATTCCTGTCTCTTTTTTTATTAACTTTCCTATTTTGATGGCTTTCTTATCTCTTTCTTTAAGTGCATGTTCCTCCTGATACTGACTTTTCCAAGAGTCATTTAATTCTTTATCTGTTCACACAAGGAACCCTTCCTGGGAATTCTAACATTCCACTGATAATCATCAAGGTATGTACCTTGATCCTACCCTCTAAACCCAATTTACCTGTTCCCTGAGACTGATAATTTAAAATTAATCTGAGCTTTCCAGGCTCTTACCCCCTCTAACTAATGTCACTTCAATGCACAAATATTTGAACATTATTCTGGAATATTCCATTTGAGTTTTCTGGAACAGGTTATGTTGAACCTGGGAGCAACCCAGATGACATGTTGATTTTTTTCCCTACTTCAGAAAAATCCTTATGCTCATTCACTGATTTATCCATAACTACAGCTGGTATTCTCTTTTATACAATGCTTGGAACAATCATAAGAAAGGAACAGAAAAGGCCGTATATCAGTCTGCCCCTTTCCACATTATTCATTACTCATTATTGCAGCCTTTCCTAAGTAAAAGATATTTGTTACATAAATCAGACACGTAAAATCTATGTCACTGAGCTAAAGGGAAAAAGAAAGAAGAAGCTATTACTTTGGCCTACTATCAATTCATGTATGTTTAACCTTTGCACTTAATACGAGTATTCCTAGGCTGAATTTCGCAATTGAGAGATCACTTCATATGGTGCTGTATACATACATTCATGTATGTATACAAATGGGTTTATTCACAAAGAGAATATTTTTTCCTTTGTAAAGAAGAGTTTCATTCTGCAGTGAGTAGATAAAAACCATTGCCTTTATTTTATCCACTGATTCTCCCCTTTCAGATCTTAATGAAATAAATAAGTGGTAAGTCTGAAAATTCCCAAATGGCCACAGAAACTACCATTACTCTGTGATAAAAGAGGTTAAACTGCCCAAAGCCATAATTTTGAGTCTTAATTGAATGCTAGCAGTTCAACCGTGAGCAGGATGTCCAGAAGAATGGCAGGTCCTCTGTAGGCCTCCCACAATGGGGATGCGTGGGTAGACACCATCTGCAGCTCAGGGGTGGGGGAACAAAAAGACATTTGAGGAAGAGGGGATTTCTTACTGATATGATTTAATGGGAAAGAGCTGAAAGTCATCCATCATGACTCTGACACACATCACACCCAAGATCAGCCAAAGCCACTAGATGTCACGTACCGCCTGCAGCGTGTCAGGCCTTCTGGCATCAGCACTTTTGTGCATCCTGCCACCTCCCCTTTCTTGCTGTACTGCATGGGGAGGCCCAGGAATGCCTCTGCCCACCCCACACCAACGTTTGCTAATGCAGGCTTTATTATCGCACACCTCAACAACCACTCAGGACAATTCATCTGGTGACAGGGAGCGACAATCAGAGCTGAACAAGGGTGCCAACGTCACCAGATGCTGCTGGATCTCTCATAAACTGGGTTAGCACGACCATGCTGTTCCAAGAAGGCCAGGACAACATGGGCCAGGCAAGCACACATAGGTGCTCAGAAGGACTCACGGGGACAGCTGCTCAGAGACACAGAGATTAGGCCCAGACTCGCTTCCACTTCTTTCAGTTTTCCTTACAGATCTTACTTTAAAGTAATTATCTCAAATATACAAAATATGGCATTGGGTTAAGACGAGCAAGAAAAACAAATAAGCTATGTCTCCAGATCACAGTATGATGACAACCTGTCCTCACATCCAAGTGTTTTTCATTTAATTTCAAAGTATGAAATGGCATGAAGACACACACATTTGACATTATAATGTGTTATAATTAAATTTATATTATATTCTCTTGTTTTAACTTCTTAAACTATTTGTTTTTATCTCATCTTCCAACAAAATTACAAGCTCTCCAAGCGCAGAGGCCATGGGTAGTGGTGCCCCTTTGGTCCTCACAGGGCCTAATTCCATATTAAACACTTACTGGTTGCTTGATGACTGATCAGTTGGTTTTAAAAGGTTTTGCTTCTGTTTTTGTTTTCAATATTTCCAAAGACTGTATAAGAAAACTGAAGACAGCGTGCAGAGTGAAAAAAAAAACAAGGTTTGAAATTATTGACTTGGACCATATCAAAGAAATATAAAGGTAAGCAGTTTGATTTTGTCACTTGAATCGAGGGTATTAGTAACCTGAAAGCCCTGTGCTTCTTCAGAATAATTTTACAGGTTCAAACCCTAAAAACTGTGCCCACACTTCATGTTCTAGGCTTGTATATACCATAGTAAAAATAGCCCATTTGCAGGTGCATCTAGGTGTATTCGTTACTAAATCATAGGAATACATAAAACTACAAATAAAGGACAGTTCTCTAAGACAGTAACTTGTCTGAGTGCAAAATAATTGGGACTCTTGCTGACTGAATGCATTGTTGTGTTTGGAAACAACCCTATGAAAATACCAACCATATCCTGAAGCTGGCACTGCAAGTTTATCGGGAAAATCCCATAGCACAGTGCTTTCATCACTAATCCCACATCCTTTGAATATACCCATATTAATTACTTTCTTCCTAGGTTTTTATTATTCTCGTTTCTTCTAACATTTTCCACACACACACACACAGAGTTAACTTATATTGTGGTCAAGTTATTGTCTCCATTCCTGAATATATTCTCTTGCTTGAGCTCCAGAAGTTGGTACAATGTTAATATTGTATTGCATCCTGAAACAACTTTTATTTGGGGGCATTGGTGCAATAAAAATATTTCATATTTATCATGTATACTAAGGGTAGAGATTACCTGGTGGAAATGACAAGGTCTTACTCTGTTTGTGAGAAAATTCCGATTTGGTTCTCATTTATAAATTGTGAACCAAAATGTAGGTTGGGAAACGTAACAGAGCAAAATTAAGCACATGATTATTTCTAAGTATTAAGAGCAAATTGATGTTATTCAGGATACAATAAAAATACCATGTATAACCCAGTTCTTAAAATCCAAGTCAAAAAAAATACAAACCTAAGGACAAAAGAATTTATTCACTATATGTTTCCTATAAACAATGTTTTCTTGTTAGAATTAAGCTATAATTTAAATAACCAGATCCAATGCAAGTAAGAGACTATGCTAAAATATTGATAAATTAATTGACATTTTAAATATATCTTCCTTTTTGATCAGGCACTTGGAGACTGACATTCTAACTTGGATGAGTAAGGGTTTAACTCAGCATAAACATATGTATGAAAATGTAATTTATATATTGCGTATGTAAACACTGTGGGCACACCAGAGAACACAGTCCATATGTGGATATACGACCTCATCTGAGCGGCCTTCTCTGACGTCTTACTCCTGTAGCTGCAATGTGCCTCCACCTTCAGCTGTCATCACCTTTTTTTTTTTTTTAAACATCTTTATTGGAGTATAATTGCTCTACAATGGTGTGTTAGTTTCTGCTGTATAACAAAGTGAATCAGCTATACATATACATATATCCCCATATCTCCTCTCTCTTACATCTCCCGCCCACCCCCCCATCCCACCCCTCTAGGTGGTCACAAAGCACCGAGCTGATCTCCCTGTGCCATGCAGCTACTTCCCACTAGCTATTTTACATTTGGTAGTGTGTATATGTCCATGTCACTGCCATCACCTTTATGCATGATGCATAAAGGGATTTGCATGATGTGATTTGCTCACTTGCTTTATTGTCCCTCTCCCCGACTAGAAGTGGCCTCTAAGAGGACAGGGACTTTGCTACTTGCTCCCTACAGCAGTCTTAGCACTTCACATAGTGACTGGCACTCAAAAAAATACGTGCGAATGTTAGAATATATATGAAATACATGTGTTCTTTTGGAAGTAGATAAAAGAAGAACACCAAGAAGACTTTTCACGCGTGTAATTATGATCTTCTAACGTCAGTTGTAATGTAAAATATTTCTTCATTCAAATGAAGTGCTTTACGCAGAGTATTTTAGTATGCATTGCACAAATAATCTTTTTCAGTAAATCATTTTCAATAAGCACTTTTCCACAGAGCAGCTGAAAAGGAGTAGGAAAGAAGGTTATAGATAAAACATAATAAAGCTTTATGATTAAAATTTCTAAAATCCTCAAGGTATTATTCCATGACTCATGAAATAAAGGCCCTTAAAATCAATTAAATGAAACCAAGTTCCGCATGTTGTAGTCGATACTTAGATTCCTGAATTTTATATAGTGTTCACGTTTGCCAAAAAGGATGCATTATTAATGCCTACATTAGATTTGCTGATGGTAAGCGACTACAGTGATGAATGGGGAGATTTTCTTGCACATACACTATTTTAAAAGTTTCAGTGAGTGTGTGTACTTTTAGAATAATTTAAACTGAATTAAAACAATCTGAAATTTTTGTATGTAGTAAACACCTCTAATTCTAGTTAGCTCCAAATGCATAGATAGATGAAAATGTTGATAAAAATGGAAGGTAAATTTCCATAATGAGAGACTTCAGTTGTTAAAAAGTCTTTCTTGTAGGGGACTTGGGATTATACTTTGAACAAACTAAAAAAAATAGATGATTCCAAAAACTTAAAATCTACTTTTCTTACCAATTATGTAAGATACTCCCCTTCAGGACACTTACTTATGACACTATGTTTGTTTAACTTCAACATCCAAACAACTGAGACAGTTAGCAAAAGACCAATTTTGTATAGCTCCACACCCACAGATAATGGGTCTTTAAAACCATGCACAATGCCATTCTAGAATTCTCTCTTTGAGAGAAAACCACAAAAGCATTTTTTATTTTCCAGCTCTTGCCTTTCTTTAAGCAAAAGTATTTAATTTTTTGCAAAAACTAATAATACATTTATATGAGTCAAACATCAAAAAGCATGAAAGGCATATGGTGAAAAGCCCCTTTCTCTTACAAAGTAAATATTTTGGAGTTGGTTTCCCAGTTTCACCAAGAAGTAAATTTGCAGCTTTGTTTTCTGTTCTACCTCTTGCTCTCGGGAGTTTCTAGGAAGAGTTTCTAGTTTCTTGGGAGTTTATAGAGGGATGTTCATCCCAGAAGCTCTGCCTTCTTGCTTGAAGGATCAAACTGGGGCCCGTGATCTTTCTGCAATTCCCTGGCCCCTCTGTTGTCTCTTGATAGCTCCTGGCTGCCTGCCTGAAAACTTTCTCTATTATTTCATATCCTAAAAAGAAAATTCTTTCATCCTTGCCATTTTCCAAGTTGCCCTAGTTCTCCTGTAGCCGTCAGTGCCAGAGTTCTTCAAAAAATAATCCAGACTCATTGCCATCATCTCTTCATCACCACCTACTCATTCCTTAACTTTATGAAATCTAATTTCTGCACCACCACCACCATCAACCCCCTCCGACACACACACACACACACACACACACACACTCTTACACGCACACATGGAGACCTATTCATCATCCTAACCAAGAGCACCTTTCGCAGTGGCAGCTCAGCCACTCCTGGAACCATGGCCCAGCGCTTCCTCCACCCAGCTCCATCCATAGAGATGCTCACATCACCCAACCTAGCTTCCTTTTCCTCACCTCAGGATCCTGCCTCTGTTCCCTTCATTGGTGTTTTTCCCTCTTTCAAGTTCTGCTTACTCCAGAGCTCTGTGGGGTTTTTGTTTGTTTGTTGTTGTTGCTCTAAATCATCACCAGAAGTATCGTCCACTATTGCTTCTTTGGGAGATAATACAAAATCTTCATACTGAGCTCTTATCTCTCTCTGGAATTTCAATTATGCGCTTCCCAGATCTCCTGGATATTTTCACTGGATCGTCCCACTACTGCCTCAAAACCTGCTAAACTCACATTCTATCTCCCTCAGCCAGTGGTTCTCAGTGGAGGGTGATTTTGCCGCTACCCGTCCCCCCACCTCCTGGGGACATCTGGCAATATCTGGAGACCTTGTCACACCGGGAAGAGCTGCTACTGGCATCTAGTGGGTAGAGGTCAAGGGTAATGCTGAACATCCTGGGGTCCAAAAGACAGCCCCCATAACAAAGAATTATCTGGCTCAAAATATCAAAAAAGTCCAAGCTGAAAGTCTGCCCTAATCTAATTGCCACTGAAACATCCCCATTTCTGTCACCTACTCACTTTGACAGAAGGTCCTGCATTTAACCCTGAGCTGTTCCTCTTCTTTTCTGTTTTCCTCAGGTTTCCCACTCCATTCAATATCCAGAGTTTCACTTGGGTTTTTTCCTTGGAAATTTCTGTTCATTGATTATATTCTTCACTCCTATTACTGCAGTATTTGCATGCAAGCACTTGGGTAAAAAAAAATAATAGTTTAACTGCTCTCAGTAGCTCAAGACTCTTTTCCCTCCTATCCTGACACTCTACTGCTAAATACTGCTAATACTGTTTCTCCCACATCAAAGATTTTCAATGGCAACTTTCTGGAGCCTCTTTGTCTTAACATTCCTTCACAGGTCAGCCCTTACCACCACCTTCCTTTTACGCTCTGTGCGAACTTTCCATTCTGCCAGACTGGCCTATCCTTTATTCCATCTTTTGCTCTAAATATGATAACTAAATAAATAATTACACTAGATTAGTAGCTCTATCAAATAGACAGCAAAATAGTTGATTATTTTGCTGTCAATAAAAATTAACCATTAACAAAAACCGGTTTATCTTTTTGAAGATTCTATCCTAGACATTTTGTAACATATCAGAGAATTCTGTAGCCAAGCTAACTGAATCAGTTCTTGTCTCTGCCACTTCTGAGCTTAGGCAAGTTACTTTATTTCCTCATCTGTAAAATGGGCTAACAATAAAGCTTACCTTATAAAGTTGCTGTGTAACTTAGAATAGTCCCCAGCATGTAGTAAGCACTATAATATTCTCTATTATTCCAAAAGAAAGAGAAGAGTGCTCTATTATTCCTTTATAAACCCACATTTGCAGGCTATTACTGATGTATACTGCTAATAATGTTATTCTTATTGGTGTGGTGGTCAAAGTGATACACCCTTTAATACACATCTAATTGTTTAATAAGCTGCTGAATATTTTCTGAAAATAGCAACCAGATTTTTCTTTATGTGTATGTATATATATATATATGTATATATATATATATTTTTTTTTTCCCAAGAGACTTTAAAAGATTCTGGAAACCTAGAAGTTCCTACAAGATGCAAAGCCTCAGTATATTCAGTGTTCCCACATCAGCCAAGTTCTCCTTGTTGCCAGGGTTATCAAGTTTCTGAAGTTCAGCATTCAACATGTTCACTGTTAATTAATACATGGCTCTGATCTACTTGGGGAAACTGTAAAAAGCAATTAAGAGCAAACCAGACTGAAGAATAAAGGACAGGCTTTCTTCTTTTTATCTCTTCCCAGAGTTTCAACGTTTTTCACTGTAGCTCCCCATGGGTGGGTTGAGAGGTGGAACAGTTCATAAGCAATTTATTTTGAAATTGGTGAGGGGTCGGGGGAGGTGTTAGCATTTCTCCCTAAACCTGGCCTTCCTTGTGAAGTTGCTGCTGTCTCCCTGTTCTTTGCGTCTTTCCCCTGGGTGGTCTCTCTCTCCCGGAGTTATGGTAACAGCAGGGAAAACGGGAAATGTGGATCTGTAACTACGTGACTTTATTGCCTGGTGTACAGGCTCCAGATACCATTTGATTTCATAACTCAGATCCTTTCCTTTTGCTATCTCCTCTGTTCAGTATCAAACTCTGCCCAAGTCCTCTCTCAACCACCACCACCACCCCCACCGTAAGTGGAGCTAGTAGAACAAGTGAGGATCTGCCTGTAATTACTGCTTAATTCATTTGCATGTGGATGTTCTCATTATAATGTCATTAGCGTGGGGAGGGAGTTTGGTTGCCAGAGCAACCAGGAGTGGGGCAGGTGCAGTTCAGCCTCAGATGGATTCTCGGCTGTTTGGTCGAACTCCACCTGTATTCCTGGCCCTTATCACTCTTGTGGTTACCAGAAGAAAACATTCCGCAGCTTTATCCTCTTTATTTTGGCTGTGTCTTTGGAGTGTCTTGGTAACCTGTACAGTTCTTCCTGATTTTACTAAAAACTTCTTTTATTTTAACTAGCCATGCTTAGGGATTTAAGCTCCCACTCGCCACATGTGGCTTTTGAGCCCTTGAAACGAGATTAGTTGAAATTGAGATGTGCCATAAGTAACTGTAATATACACAAAGGTCTTCAAAGACTTAATATGAAAAAAAGAGTGTAAATTATCTCAATAAATTTTTTAATTTGGATTGTATATTGAAATGGTAATATTTCAGATATATGGGGTCAAATAAAATATATTATTAGCTTTTTATTTTATAAAATGGCTACTAAAACACTTAAAATTACATATGTGACTCACATATATGTTCCATATTATATTTTTATGGACAACACTGTCCTAGATGATAGATTTCTCTTCTAAACCTCCCCTCTGGTCAGTACTTCCTTCTTTATCCTTACAGACATTTACAATAGCTGGAATCCATGCAGAATTTCCATACCTAATTCTTTCTGGATTGCCTAGCAATTTGCTTGTTTTAGCCATCATTTCATAAATACTCTTAGAGGTTAAAGAATTCTGTTTTCCCATCAATACAGGAATTCCCTCTTAAAGCAATGCTGATGGATGGCTAACCAGGCTCTGCTTGAGTCTTTCCCTGGGGCCCCTACTTTACAGAACATAAGATAGAGGAGAACTCAAATTATAAGAATGCTTTTCCTTACATTGGCAAGAAATCTGCTTCCTTCATAAAAGCTACCCACTAATCTTAGATCTGCCCTTGGAAAAAAAGTAGAGTAAGGGTGCTTCTCATCCACATGTCAGCCCTCCATTTACTTGAAGACAGCTGTCATGGCCTGCTAAGCTAAGCTTCTTTGTTAAACATTACCCACTCCCCTCAACAATTTCTCATAAGTCATGGCCTCGAGGCTCAACCATCCTTGTTGCCCTCCTCCAGACTTTTGTCATTTGTCAATGTCCCTGTAAAAATGAGAGATCCAGAAGAGGACATCCAACTCCAGATGTGGTGCACACTGTGTAGAAACAGTAAGACTATTCCATCTCTTCTACCCGACACAGCCTAAGACTGCATTTGTTTCATCACCTCCTCTGTCCCATTGTTGACACGTGTTGAACTTCTTGTCTGCTCAACCTAATAGATACTTTTTCATATAAACTGTTATGAAGTCATAACTTCTTTATCCCAGACTTACATAATTGATCTTTTAACACTTGAAACCCAAGGCTTTATGTTTACCTCCGTAAATTTTACTTGTGCGCTTTATTACCAGGTAATTTTGTCTGCTTCTTTCTCAGTAAATTAGCTGTGCTTCTCAGCCGTGTGCCAGTCAAAGGCATGATAAACTTGCTTTCGATGTCATCTCACTCACTGATAAATGTACTGAACTAGACGGAGCCACCTTGTCCATTAATAAAGAGACTTTGGCAACTGTTTTTCTAAAATCAGTATGCACTGTGGTGTTATCTGGACAAACTATTCCACCAGAAAACAATAGCAGTCAGTAACGATTTATTGTGCGCCTACAATGGCCAGAAATCTTCTAGACATTGAAGTATGATTTGAATTCAGTGAAACAATTCTGATGCCTAGTGATCACCT
The DNA here is from genome assembly GCF_059928025.1 of Delphinapterus leucas. NCBI lineage: Eukaryota > Metazoa > Chordata > Mammalia > Artiodactyla > Monodontidae > Delphinapterus > Delphinapterus leucas. The sequence continues at coordinate 16,696,581 of NC_143136.1, forward strand.
CCTCCTTCTCTACACGTTCCCAAGCTGTATCTTTAACAATCTGTTAGGACTGTTAGGACATTTTGCCAGACTTCGTTATTGATCTTGCTGGTTTACAATTTCTGTAGTTCAACATTTTAACTTTTCAAATAACAAGACACCATTTGCAGCTTGCCACTTTTTCCATATTCCATCCATCCTCACGGTGTCTTAAAGGTTATCAGCCACTATTCCACAATCATACCTGTAAGTTATTTTATTTTCCTGGGGAAGAGGTCAACTGTACTTGGAGATTTATAGTTATTTAAAGTTGCTCTCTCCTTTCTTCTTTCTTTCCCTCATCCTGGGGAAACTGTATCTGCCGTGGTTATCACATTAGCCTGGCATCTAATGTAGAGACCAATTTTTGACTGCTTAAATTTTTAATGTTTTTTCCCTCCTCTTTCCAGTTTGAAAGTTATCTCTTCATCTCATTGAAAAAGAAGGAAAATTAAGCCAAATAGGTCTTTTGCCTTCTTTCTTTTATTATTAATGTTAAAGCATTTTTCCCCAGGCATGATCAACAATTATGTTCTTAATTCATTTTCTGAAGGCAAAAGGTACACCTCGTTTTCTAAATAACTTTCATCAAGATAATGAGACTAGATTCCAGGAGACTCTTGGTTTCTATACCTGGATTTACTAGTAGATCATTTAGAAATTTTGTATACTTCTTTTTCTCCCATCTATACTTATAGTATGTTTCTGACTTATAAAGATGTAAAAATGTAGTCAATTAAAATGAAAAAATTATACAAATTGTCATCAGATTTTCTATAGAAGCAATCCAGTGAATTTCTAATTTAGGACTGATTCTCTCTCTCTCTTTTTTTTTTTTTTTTGGTAGCCTCTGCAGAAACATGTAATATCTTGACACTATTAGATGGCCTGGTAAAATATTGTTAAACTCATTATTCATTTAATTCTAAGCCCAGTGTTTACATTGTTACCTATATTACATGTGTGTATATGCCACAGATGCTGGCAATAGTTGTATGGTTATAATGGTCTAGCGTTGCAGGTTGAAATCTTTTTCAGGCTAAAGTATAGCCAGGCTAAAGTGTCCCAGAGAAAAAAGTTCTCAGTAGGTGCTTTTGAAGAAGAGAATGATAAATTGTTACTATCTATGTTGCCAAAAAGTAAGTGATTATATATAATTGAATGAATCTTGAAAGGTACTGTAAGCTATGAGTTTAGTCTTCTGCATTTATAAATGTTACATCCACACTTAGATTGTATCTACTAGCGTAATGAGAAGGCAAACTGTGCAAGAGTAATTTGACTAATTCAGTCATAATTATCATATCAATCATTTGGATATTTCAGAAGAAAGTTTTAAGTGCCTGAATTATGGAAATAATTACTCCATTTCTCCATTGCCTTTACTCTGTGCATATGAAGAGATAATCTGATAGACCGTTTTTTTCTTTTTATAAAAAGACAGCTTTTAAAATTCAGAACCACCCAGTATAATCTCTGAAAACCTTTCACAGTTTTGCATCTGGGTTCTTTTGATAAATATTATCTTCTCATTTTTATAACAATTTTTCCAAAACAAAGGGCATCTTTTTCTAAAGTTATTTGTCAGTATAATGCAAATTAAAAATTGCAGCTTAATATTGTAGATTATTTCCTTACAATATTGCAAAAACAGCCTTGAATTGAATTAGATCATACTGGCTGCTTACTTAATTCAGTTAAAATCAGTAAACATGAAAGAAACTAGATTCTGATGGTAATTTTATTCATGTCTCAGATTTACAATAACCTCAAATTATTTTGTTTGATTTGTTTTTCCACCAATAATTTAGTTTAATTTATCACTTTACAAAACCTGAATAGGCTATCAAAGTATTGAAATATAAATTCTTTTAGGAAACCTGTCATTCTGAGATTGTCCTTATTTTTGCTCCCAATAAAAGATTTGTTACCACCCGCAGGAAAATTTTCTAACCAAAAGATAGCAATAGATTGACTAATTAAAAATGCATCCATCTGTTGGTCTGCTTGTTGCCTTGCTATTTGAAGAATGCAGATCTAAGTGGGTTGTTTTATTTATGAAGACCCTCTAACTGTGAGAGTTATGAATTCATAAGCTTGCATTAATCAACACAATAAAGGTTAACATTATAACAAAAGTTAAATATATAGAGCATTTCATATATTTCTTTAATAGGTTTGAATTTTTAAACATGTAATTTTAGAAAATAGAGCTTTTTTATATAAAATGCAAAATAGGTTTTAACTGTTCTTATAGAATTTTAACAGAAATTAGGATTTACATACAAAAACATCAAACATATGAACCATTTGATGTTTGCTTTTCTTATGAATAGCAGATAATTACTTTGAAGTGACTGAATATGAAGCTTTATTCTTCCTCAAGGAAGAAGTGTGAAAATTGGTAGAACTAGGATTATGTTATTTTAGCATTGAAAGGAAGATGATCCTTTCAATCATCTAGATCAAGATGCTCTAGATTGAAAACGGAGGCTTAAAGAGATGTGATTGCTTGTCCAATATCAAACAATCCAGAATCTAAGATTCTTGCTTTCTTAATGTGGCGTTTCTTTCACTGTTTAACATGTTCTTGTAGTACCCTGAGTTAAATTGTTTGATTTTTATGCTCTGCTTTGTTACGTTATACATAGAATCTACATTCCATTAGTTAAGATTTTGTCATCTGTGTTTGGGAGAAAGAAATTTTGACTGATATCTTTACTTCCATGTAAATTTCAGGTATAGGAAAGAAATCAAGACTCACACTTTGTGATAGCCAAGCAAAGAAGCAGTTTGTGTGTGTGTGTGTGTGTGTTCACCATGTAAGATATCTACATATAAAAACAGATTAATCTCTGCAAGAGATGGTACACAGGAAGAAGACAATTCCCATGGACCAACAGTGCGTCTACCTCTGAATTTAAGACTAATAACAAATGGAAACAGTAAATTTTTGGTGAAAAAGTACTTGTGAGGCTCTTTAAAAACATCTTTCAGACAATTACATTAAATAATAAAAATGTATGGTCCAATTTTTAAAAAATGATTTACTGCAGTTATCTAGCACCTCACCAAATTAAGATACAATAATGTTAACAACAAACCATTATTTTGTGCCAGGCACTATGCCTATGGCTGAATATAGAGTATCTCACTGAATTCCTATAACAATCCTGAAGTGGGCACTATTATTAGTCCCATTTTACAGATGAAGAAATTGAGGCTCTCACTAGGGCATACATTTCCCTCCTAGAATGTGATAAATGTAGAGAGTTACTGTGTGTGAGAAGAAGAACAGAAAACATGAGAGCTGAGATGAGGTTGAATATCAGATGGACAGTTAGGGTCTTTTAACTAAATGATTCTCTCTCCTGCTTTAGCCATAGATGCACAATTTGAATTTGGGTCTCAATAAAGTTACAAATCACATGTCATGGGCAGTCAAGCTTACTCTCAAATGGTCAAACCTTTCACCGTTAAATCTTTCTATGAGTCTATAATGTCACATCCATGGAGAAATAGGTTTTTATACAATGCTTAATTCTGACAGTATTTTTAAAAGTTCAGACAATTCTAAATTTTCTTTGATTCCTGACAAAAAGTGAGAACAGGGGAAAAAATGAAAAAGGATTAGTTTCTCTGAACCTCATTTTAATCACGAATTTGAATCTTCTAAACCACCTAACTTTTAAGCACACTTGCTAACAAATAGCTAAGCCATTTGTGTTTGTTCTGCGTTTTATTTCTCTCTGTGTTGGGGGCAGGCAAATAATCAGCTAAAAAAAGAAGCTAATGCTGGTGGCTTTGGGGGACAGGCTTCAAGCTCCTGAAATCAAAAGTGGACTGCAGAGACAATGGGGAATGTAGTTAGATACTCTGTTTACGGAAATGGGCACATTTGTCCAATATGGTGTAACCCAAGGCCATCCATTTTGGTTTGGCAGCAAGCAAGTAATTGTATGAAAAATCTGCATTTATTCCCCAAATGGCTATAATTAATGGGCCCCATAAAGAAAGTCAATGCAAATCCTATGTGGTCACAGAAAAGAAGCAAACCTCCCAAACTTTTGGGAAAATTTTCACCATCAGCTAGTTCAATTTTATAGCATCGGTTAATTACAACCTGATTCATTGATGAATATACCTAAAGGAAAACACCTGTCCACACACAATATGACTACCTACTGAAATTCATTTTTTATGGTTATTTCCCAAATTAAATACCCTGAACATAAATGGAAAAATGTATGTTTTCCATGGTGAAGAAAGAATTAAGGAGAAATTCAATAATATGGACTTGAAAGGGAAAATCAATAACTTATTTTGAAGTTACAAGAGGCAATTTTATACAGATGCCAATTTTTAAGGAGTTTTTTTTTTCTTTAATCAATCATCCTTCCCCCTTTCCCCTATATAAACTGCTTTTATTCTGAGTTAGAAGGCAAGATGGTATTACTCGAAAGCATATTCTTTATAGAGATAATTAACCTCAGTGGCTTGCCAAGAGTATTTCTAGGCTTGTGTGCGTTTGTTCTGATGTGTATGCGTATTTGTACAGATAATCTCCAAGCACACTTTGTATTAAAATACACCAAACCAACCCAAATTGAATTCTAAAGACCAATATTATTCTTGGCGTTATCTTACCAAGAAGACAATTTATTGAAAGCCCATTTCTATCCACAACCAAGTGTAATTTATTGGGGGTTTCCAAGAGCTTTAAAATATTAATTCCGAGTACTACTTCATTTGTTCTCACCAATTTCATCAGTTTGAAAATTAATCAATTGGCAAAAATGTTGAACTCTAAGTGATATTAGATTTGAATTATGCATGTGAATTTCATCAGAACATGAAGAGCAAAGCATATTACAGAATTATAAATAGGTAAATTATCTTTGAAGAAGGATCTGTGTAAACTGAGAATAATCAATAATATGGCTTTAATTCTAAAAGTTTAAGGCTTTTCTATCTTTGCAACTCTTAGTTTCATGTGTGTATATTTTTCCAGAATTCTTTACATTTAGATTTGTTCTATTTTTTTATACTAAGTACCGAAAGAAGCACTGTTTTTGAAGATTCGCTGTGTTTAGAAAAAAAGAATCACAAAATTATTTCCGTGGTAATTATTAGCTTTGCACTCAACAGGTTTAAGGCATTGGTGAATCAAACATTTGCTCAACATTCCCCATGGATTTGCCAACCATCTGTGTTAACATCCCAAGTAAGCTCCAGGGTTATAAAGTTATTTGCTCAGGTTTATTGGTTACACTCTTGCCCCTGAAAAACTACTGCTTGCCTTTTGCCTGGTAGACCAGAAACCCAAATGTTATAAGCGACAGTGCTCCCAGACCCACAGCAAAACAGATCATTTACACAAGATGATAAGCTATAATATTCAAATCTATACCTTTCATGCGTTTTACTTTTATATCTTCTTATCTCCAAGAAAACAAAAAATAAAAATAGAAACATAGTAAAAGTAAAACTTGAGTACAGCTACTACAAAAAAGTAAGCTATAATATATTACCATGTTATAATATATTAAATATTATAGGTGGTATGTACCTTAATCGAAACAGAGGCAAATATATTTTACTTCCTGTGACAAGGCGAAAATTAATCCGTTTATTTTTAGAGAATATCAGGGCTCCTAGTGATTTTAGAGTAAACTTGGAACATTTGGTTTAAAGATCCTGCAACTTTAGCAGATCAGGAAATATGATGTTCAGTTTTAGAGACTCATAATCAGAATGCAGATGGCACCAAATAAAAACAAAGTAATTAAAATGAGGCTTACATCTTAATCCAGTCTCCCTTTCTAGAGATTGGAATTTTAATTTGTGCTAATGACCTATCTGACTTTTCAGAGAAGTAATCTACTGTACAAATAGAAACATCTCAATAGCGGGGCTTCCTATTGTAGAATGCAAACTCCTTCCGATATTAAGACATTACATTATACAAGATGCAATCCGTGCAAAGTCTCAAGCATAACATTCCTCCAGCTACTTTCCAATTAGCAAAAACAAATGTTCCCAAGTAATTTTATGAAGAGATATCAGTACTTACAGGTCAGCTAAGAATCAATCAATCCGAGAAAGGGGAAGCTAGAACCTCTGATCACTCAAACTAGGAGAGAAACTAGGACTATTCTTGGGCACCAGTCCCCAAAAAGATTCAGCAAGGGAGCTTTATTCTTTGCATCAACAAGCCTTGGAATGCTTGCCTTCCCAGGGTGATTATTACATCACATTGCTGGGCTACAGATGTGGGAGTTTGGTATATGTATGTGTTTGCATTTTTGCCTGTGTTTGAGAAAGCAGTCTCTGAAGGACTGTAGATCAAACCCTCCCTCTGGTAGGCTCTCATCACCAGCTTTTGAAGAAGAATTAGTTATGTGCCCCCCTCCTTTTCTACCTAAATGTAGTGCTGGGCCTCAGGATGCCTTGGCACACAAAGCTTCCATCCAAGGCTGTCACTTGACTGACAGCAAAAAGGTTGCCGGGAGATGGACAGCTGTGTGTAGGTGGACACGGAAAAAACAGAGAGCTGAGCAGATTCAATCAGAATACAGCAAGAGGAAGCTTCTAAACCACAGACCCTTCCAGCCTTAGCAGCCTTGAGAAGCTTTAAAGCCGCCTAGTTTTATTTTTAATCGAAGTCAGGTTTTAAAACAAGTACCCAAGTTTATAAATAGATGGATAGCTATAACACATAAATACATATTGTAAAGTGGCACAATAACTGTATTGTTAAAGAAAACCATAAATGGCAAGACCCAGAGCATCCTGAATTTCCTCTTTGCCTTGGCAATTCAACGTGTGCGGTGATTTCTGCATTGTAACTTTAGTTCTTGGAGTCACTTAACCAGGGTGGCCTGCTAAGCAGTATGGGCACAACTGGGCATTTATCGAAGTGTTTTAAATGATAATAATCTGATTGAAAACTATAAACGTTTCAGATGAGAACATAAGGAGACACATGGAGGATATGCGGCCCCGTTTTGTTTTTTTTTAATTTTTATTGGAGTGTAGTTGCTTTACAGTGTTATGTTAGTTTCTATTGTACAGCAGAGTGAATCAGCTATACGTATACATATATCCCCTCTTTTTTGGATTGCTTTCCCATTTAGGTCACCACAGAGCACTGAGTAGAGTTCCCTGTGCTATACAGTAAGTTCTCCTTAGTTACCTACTTTATACATAGTATCGATAGTGTATACATGTCAGTCCCAATCTCCCAATTCATTCCGCCCCCCGCCCCCAGCTTCACTGAGCTGCCGTAAACTGACCATTTAATGGAACAGACTTGATTAATTTCATGCCGATGACCAATTACCTCTGAGAGGTGTCTATGTAATATAAATAGGCAGGTTAAAGCTTCTGCAATGGGACCTCACTCTTAAAGTTAATGCATGTTGGAATACCTCTCATAATCACCTGTGCATGTTTTGGTTCAAATTTGTTTTAATTCAGAGCTGCAAGAGATAGAGACTTAAAAGTCAGGCCATATATCGTAACCCACATGTTAATCCCGAATGTCAGAGTGGAGTATCAAGTCGCAGGAGATAATTCCTATAATATTTATCAGGTACAAATATTCTCTATAGGAGAAAGATTTATCCCAAACTGGGATGACTCAGTTTCCAATCCAGCTAGAGATGTTTAAGGATGTTCTTCTTAAAAGGCTGTGTTAATAGAGTCACAAATTTAAATAATAAATGGCATGGGACTACCATTCTCTGCATTTTAACGCCTAATTTTTAACTTCTTCTCTGACTGCCCCATCAAAAGAAAACCTGGGGTGCATACACATAGAATTGAATAAGAAAAAAGCCAAATGGTCCAACCGATATACTTTAAATGTCAGTTTGAGTCAAATGATCCGTTACTAACTGAATTTCTTTTCACCTCCCTACTTCAAATAACTCATTGTTGGCCTGAATTTCAGCCAGTTTATTTGTGCAGATATAGGCATGATCTAAGAAAAAGTAATTCCACATATAACTAAGTAAAAGAGGGCTGCTTAATATATTTTAAAGTTGTATGATGTAGGTTTGTGCATAGACTCCTGAGTTAGCATTTATTTTATATGAATTTTTCATTGTTTTTAAACATTCTATGTCCAAATAATGCCAGTTCTAACTAAAGCATGTTTATGAACCTCACCTTATTTCTTTATATAGGGAATTTACTTACGTTCAATTGATTTTAATAAGGTTTTACTGATTTACGTTGGGACTCAAGTAGTATTGTAATTCAGAAAAAAAAAAGCCTATACTATGTTTCTTGGAGTTTTGGCTGAGTTTCCTCTTTAGCCCTTTTGAATAAACAGTCAAAAGTCATAATCTTTTGCAGGCAAAAAGCTTTCCTTATTTATTAATTGAAATAAATTATTAGGTTAAAGAAATAAAATATAAACATAATTTCAAAAGCAATATTTCCTCTATAAATATGCTTATAATATTCCATTAATAAAATAAACATTTAAAGAATTTATATTTTACTGCTGACTGAAAGAAACGCACAAACTAAAAGTTGAGAATTATGTTTTATCTGGGGCATTACCGAGGACTATAGGCCGGGAAAGCAGCCTCTCAGAAAGCTCTGAGGAACTATTCCAAAGAGGTAAGAGAGGAGCCAGGATATACAGGAGCTTTTGCTAAAAAACAAAACAAAACAAAACACAAACACACACACCAAAAAGACAAAACATGTAATCCAACATCAAAAGATTACCGCTAATAACAAAAACCAGACATCTCAAGTTAATCATTTGATTGCTTTTCTATGTATGGAAAGATGCAAGATTCTGGGCATGTTGAAATTATTTCTTTGATATGCACCTTAACTACCTAGGGCCAGTATCCTGTTTTTCTGCATCCCGAATTCCCCTCAGGGTGCACCGCTGGGGACAGCTGCCGTGGCTGATGACTTGATGGTGAGCAGTATTCATTGTTTACTGAAATGGCAGGCAACAATTTTTTGTCCACAGTACATATCTGTCATTTAAGACATTTTTAGAATATTCAGAGATCTTTTAAATTACAAAATAAATATTGGAGGTACAAGCACTCTGTAAATGCTTTAGACTATGATAGGGGAAAGGAAAGTTCCGTTTCTAAACTTCCATTCTCATTATGCACTAAATCATAAATCATGTTCACAATCCTATTATTTTTCTTATAGCATTTCACTGCAATTACATATGGTTTTTCAGAAAGAAAAAATAAAAGGGAGAAGTGGCTGTTGCTGTGCTTCTAGAAATTGGTTCTCTAACCAGATAATTACTTCTCTTTTAACGGGGCTAAAAAAAAAAGAGTTCCAGTTTATGTTATCCCCATATATATTATCATTAGTTTTTCATCATAAAACAACTGTAATTCCAGAGCTCTTTTAATAATCATAAATCAACATAGCTATTAAATATTAAAATATTTAATAGCCAAAATAGTGGCTGTAACTTGCAGCTTCACATTGGCATTTTGAGTAAGAATGAGTGAACACCATTTGCTAGGTGTTGTATCAAAGGGTTCCAAGTAAAAAGCATTCTACATTTCTTCGCGGGCATGGCTTTCGTGCCTGAAAAATCAAATAGTTTTGATGTTTGACTCATGTTCCCAGGACAGCCAAAAACAGATGCAAGTGATCTCCTCTGAATTCTCCTGAAGAAAGGTGCATTGTCTCTGCAAAACGTTTAGTTCTGGATATCTAGAGTTGCTGCAGGACTGAGCTGGGTGGATGTCTTCCTCTCGTTCCACCTCCTTCTCCACAGCTCCCAGGAGAACAAAAGTTTCCCGGTGGTTTCTGTTCGGTTCCCCCAACCCCATGCGGTGGGTGTCGTGCCTGCCCAGGGCTGAAAAGACAACATTCACATCTTAATCACGTGGTCTTTGGCACATAGTAGGCACTTGAGTAATGTTTGAGTTGGACAACAATTCAGATATAGCACCAGACAGACTTTCAGAAAAGTCTTGACCCCTTGAGATCTCCATCCTTATTTTCTTGTCCTTTTCCTCTGGGATTCTGAAGGTCTTTTACTGTGTCTTAGTATCTCACCCGTCTGACTCGTCAACACCTGAGTTCCAGGGCTCTCTTTCCCACTGAGGTGTAAAGGACTAACAAGTGGCCTGCTTCTTATTTGCATAAGAAATAGCAGCAAAGCCTTGACATCAAAAGATAAAATCTCCAACAAAGTTTCCTGGGAGATTTAAGAAGCCCATCAACTATAGTTTCAGGTCATTATATTTCAGGTGGTTGCTAAGTTTAGGGGCATTTTTCTGACAAAAGTTGATATTTCATTAGAGCTTTGGTTATTCATTATCACCAATATCTTGACTTGGTGGTGACATTTTTTATTCCTTACAGCTTGTTTCATTTAATTATTTTTGAAACTATTATATTTGAAGACAGTTACAATCCCTAGGTTCAAATCCCACTGAATCATGTAGGGATATAAGAGTTTAGTGTGAGCTGTAATAAATCAACATGAAAGAAGGGAAGCACTTAGAATTTATTTCCCCTACCTACTCCAGGAGTTGGTGAAATAAAGCCTTCTCCTCTCATGGAGAGCATAAGGTGAATCACAGAGATCGGTTTCCTTATGGAAGGGAAGTTTCAAGCTGAACAAATGATTGTGCATTTAAAAATATTAATAGTTATTAATGAGATATTATTTGAAAGTAATAATAGCTACTGATCATGAACCAGACACCATACTACGTGCTCTACAAAATTTATTCCATTTTTAGAAGAATCACATAACTATCTACAATTCACAGATAAGAAAACCATATCTCAGAGAGGTTAAGTAACTTACACAAAGACACCCAGCTAGTAAAAGAACTGTTAGAATGTTAAACTAGGGATGTCAGTCTTGAAAATCCTGGTTCTGGCAATGACAGGGAGTCATTGGAGCACTGTTGGAGACTCCATTTATTAATAAAGAGACCAAGGTCCAGGGAAGTCCAGCTACACTAGCTAGAAAATCTGGCAGTCTAGTAAAAGGCAGAGCGGATTCCTGTTCTCATTCTAACCTTTTCTCTAGTCTTCCATGCCCTCGCTTTATTGTTGTCTTTTTGTCCAAAGGTCCAAGGTTCTTGTTACTTTGGTAAAATTGGTCCTCCGTTTAGATGCAGAAACTCCTAAGATACTTGGTGTTATTTTGAAAAGTCTTTACAAATTAGAGATACTTTTGAAATTCAACCTTAATTCAAATAAGCATTTAAAATGTACTTTGTAGCTCAAGATTTTATGGTAGGCACTGTACAAAAAGAACAATTATGCCAAGAATTTCAAATTATTGAATTATTATTTTCATTAAGCTTATAAGCATATATGTTTTGACATATCTCTTATTGGATTCAAAATACTCTCAATTTCTCACAGCAGTGGGGAGGCTAGTTTTATTAAAGAGTCAAGCTAATTTATACTAAAAGTAGGTGATTTTAGGCGCTTTTTGTGTGGTATTCTATTGTGTTTTCGACTTAACTGAGTGACTGATTTGTTGCAAATACTCTCAAACGTCTGAAAATTCCAAGGCGTTTTCCAATAAAGTAGGGGGTTTGCATAGATGGTAGACCAGGACCACCATCATTTTTTTCATTTTTGTCCTGTTTTTAAGGAGGAATCATGTCTGTTGGATTAGAGCACTTTTCCTCTAGGTTGTCACAGTGGACAGAGGAATTTTCAGCACCTCATTTCTTCTTTTTTTTTCTACTATAACTTTTATTATGGAAAACATTGAACACACTTAAGCATAGAAAGAATAGTATAATGAATTCACGAGTCCTATTATTCGGCACTTAAAAATATACCCCAAATTTCCCAATTCTGTTTCATCTATTTATTCCTTTACTCTTTTTCTTTCTTTTTCTTTTTTTTATTGGAATGTTTCTACAGAAATCCAAGCTATCGTATACTTTCATCCTAAATACTTCAGTATTCAACAGCTCATTTCTGATCTTCAGCCCAGAAATGCTATAAAGAGGAAGTTATAGTTCAGTTTTCCCAAGTTAGCATTTCCTGCCTCTTGGGTCTCCAGATTATTGGGCTGCTTTGGGTCCTGAAAAGGGCAATGGGAAGAAAAAAGGGGACGGACATCACTGAATGTCCCCTAGCAAGTGAAGCCTTGCTTTCAGGCAGCTGTGGCTAGAAAGACTTTAATAATCAGTGTGCATATACCGGGGCGGGGGGGGGCAGGGAATGGTTCATGTTTTAGAAATTTTACTGTTTCTAAGGAGGCAGCCAGCCGATTTCCCATTTCAACCACCCATACATGCAGCACTCAAATCTTGCAGAGAGGCAACAAGCAACTATTGTTTAAAAACGTTTTAAAAATAATTCGGATTGCTCTTTTTCTCCGCTGAGTCTGTGTACAGAATGACAGGGACCAATATTCATCTCCTTTTTCAATAAACCTCAGGGAGACACGTGAAGGAACCTAGAAATGCATTCCTTAGAAGGACTTCGTGCAGTTATTTTAAATAATTTATACGCACACGTACATATATATCCCCCGCGTGCATTTCTTTCCCCCTTTTTACTTGTGTAAAATCAGTAGCTACAATAACTGAAATCCACTTCCTCAGACTGTGACATTTCAGCAGGTCTTTCACGGAGAAGTCAGAAAGTCTGGAGCCGCACAAGCTGTCCCTCTAGGCCACCGACTCACACGGCTACTGCCCAGCGCCTCGCCAAGCGCGCTCAAGTAAAAGTTGCCCATATAATTAGCCCGGGTCTGAATTTGCACAAGTGGAGTAGACACGATGTGCTATGGAGGCCAATGACCTGAAACCGTGGCCGCGATCTGCTTTCTCCTCCACACCGCCCTACACCCCTCGTTCTTTCTCTAGGATTTCTATTTCAGGGATGGCAGCTACTCAGGCAACCCCTGGGATACTAAGAGTTTCTCCTTGAAACGCTTTTTGATTTCGTCTTCTGCAATCCAGCTGGCGAGCAGTGCGACAGGACTCCCGGGCCCTCTCCACGGCCACCCGCCACCACTCCGCAGGGGTGGTTTGGGTGCTCCGGAGAGGGGCGGGTGGATGAAAAGATACCCCACGGACACACCTACTCTGCGGACTGCGTGCTGCGGTCTTTGTCCGCTCGCCCTTCCGCGGGGGCCTCGCACTCCCTTTTCTGGCCGGCAGGTGGCGCGCTTGGTTCACGATGAGCTGCCGCCGGAGAGGGAAAGGCGCTTCCATCTCCCCGCGGTCGCCTTCCCGCTGGGACCAAGGCCCGGGAGGAAAACCTGGCCCTACCCCGTGCGGAGCCAGAAGAGGGGTGGTTTGGGAGGAGGAGAGAAGGAGGGAGGCCTCGTCAGGAATCGGGGCGTCTTCAAACGTCCGGAGAAATTCACCGAGTCACGTCGGGGGCCGGGCCCCGGGCCGCCTGCTGCGTTGCGGTCTCTGGGCAGCGCTCAGTTGGCTGCGCCCGCGTCCGGGGCATCAGGGGACAAACCAGGGCCCAGTGCTGCCTGGGTCCCCAGGAGGCCCACAGTGACACCCGCAGCACCTCGGCGGGGGCGGCTGCGCGGATTTCTGCGGGTCCTGTCGCTCACCACCGTCTACTGGGGCGGCGAGAGCTGTCCGGACCAGCGCAGGGGAGCAACGGGAGCGCAGGGCTGCAGCAACCGCTCCGGGCAGCCCCCGAGCTCGGGTTTGCGGCAGGTCCCGGCACTTCCACTTCAGCTCTTCGCCTCTACCCTCCGGGCCCCGAACTTGCTAGGCCCGGTTCCAGGGACTCCCCACGGGGAACACACAGTTGTCTCCCGGCAGCCAAGGCCATCTCGGGGCGCCTTGCCGGGGTGGGGAGTCCTGTCCCGGGGCCGAGGAGGTGGAAGCGCCTTTCCCTCCACGGCTGAGCGCGGAGATGGGGCCTGAGGGGGCTTCTCCGTTGCTAGAAAGTCTTTCGTTCAGTCTCTGGAGACAGGCCGAGGGCTGCACTCGACGTTGGGGACTGATTAGGTACCGCTCTCCAGGCAGCTGGGAGCCTGGGAAAAAAGCAGTAATCAAGCCACAAAACTCTCCCCAAAGAGCATTTCATATGTAGATGCACCACAAAGACACAAAATGGGGCCAGGAGCCAGGTAGCAGAGAGAGGCCGCGGCCGCGCGCAGGAGTGAACGTGTAGCCTGAGTCGGGGCGCGCGGGAGGCGAACACTTCGACCCTCAGAAAAAGAGCAATAGCAAAGAGGCAGGTCAACTTGATACTTTTTTTATTGCAATAAAAGAGCATTTTCTTCCATCTCAAACCGCCCGAGGCGTAAGATTGGGTTCCCAACCTTTCCTCGGACTTCCCCCAACCAATTCAGAGTCTTTCGAAGCTCCTTCCGCCGTCCAGGGGCTGGACCGCTGAGATGCGACCAGGGGACCCGCTGCTTCACTCCAGCAGGGGAGGGACGCGGCAGAACTCGCCCCCTTAATCCCGGGGAGACCAAGCGCCCAGCCGAGCCGAGTGGGCGGGGCATAGGGGCGGGCTCTGCTCATCGGGGGCGGAGCAAGGCAACCCCTTCTGCGCTACTATTGGCTGCGGGCCCCGGACTGGCGGGTTCACGTCACGGGCCGGGCCCACCCCCTTGGCAATGTCTTCAGCCTGCTGCACTCCTAACTTAAGCATTTATTCCACTGGGATAGAAGCGGCAGGAGCAGCGTTAGCACCGGCGAACCATGGCTGGGATTTTTTATTTCCTCCTCTTTTCGTTTCTGTTTGGGATTTGCGACGCTGTCACCGGTTCCAGGGTGTATCCCGCGAATGAAGGTAAGAACGGGGCGGCCTTTCTGCGGTCTGGGACAGAGAGGCGAAGATCGGCGGGTGAATGGTCCCCGGGAGCGCGAGGCCGGAGGGTGCAGGGGGATCCCGGCACGAGCGGTCGCCTTGACTCCGGAGAAAGGGGTCTGGAGCGAGGGGAACCGCGAAGGGAAGGCGGGGAGCGGCCGGGCAGCCTGCCTCGGGGCGGTGACCTGTGCGTGTGGCGAGGTTGCCCAAGTTTGTAGCGAAAGGACAAAGTTTATCGGCATCCACCGGCGAGGGCAGCCCGAGGTGCCCCGAGGGTAAGCATGGGAGACAACGCCAAGAAAACAAATAAATAAATAAATTTTGTGGACCTACTCCTACCGCCACTTACCCACTCAGCCCAGGTCGAGGGGGAACGGAAACCTGGAGGTCCCTGAGGGTATGGTGGTGCTCTCGGGTTCTTGCGAAAGCTTTGCGAGCTCTGGTTTCTGCAAAGTTTCCCGAGCCCTGCGCTTCCCGGGACCTGGCTGCCGGGCCTCCGCCGCGCAGCGGTCGTGGCGCCGCTCGCCGGTCGCCGGTGACCTGATTTGATTGCTAGCATCCGGCGTCAGATACCTTTCTCCCAGCCGGGCCCCCGCGCCGTCGGGGTGCGATTGCTGGCCTAGGGGACACCAAGCTCCTCATGTCATCCCGCAGACCTTGGGAACCCGCTGGCAAGCTGAACGTACTCGAGTTTTAGCTTTTTGCCCCTACAACTGTACACCGGGTTAGTTTGAAGGGAACGTGCCGGACCAACTGGATCAGTGTAGGTGCTCAGTTTTATGTGCGTCTGTTTGGACATGCTGGAGGGCTGTGTGTGTGTGTGTGTGTGTGTGTGTGTGTGTGTGTGTCTGTGTCGGGGAGGTGGGGGTTTATCATTTAGTTTCTGATGATCTTAGAGAAAGGCGAGTTGCGTGTGCGTGTGGGTATGCGCGCGCGCGCACGCATATGGGTGTCTGTGGGTGCGCGGGTGTCCGCGTCGACGCGGACAATTGTGTGCCTGTGCTCGAGTGCCCCGGTTGTGTGCGCTTATGTTCCGGCGACGCTCGCGCTCGAGCCTGCGCGCAACTGGCTCGCCGACTCCCTCACCTCCCCACCCTCCCCCATCCATCCATCCATCCATCCATCCATCCGACTGTCCATCTCTCCAGGATCCGTGCATCCATCCCCGTACAATCTATCATTTTCCCTGTTCCGAAGGAGGGAGCCAAAAACCAACTTAGCCTTGGCTGGGCGGGCGGTGCCAAGAGCTCGCCGGACGCAACCTCCCAGAGATTCACACACCTGCCGGCAGACAAGGCTTGGGAGGAAAGAGGCGCTCTGTCACCCTTTCGATCTCCTCTCTCCTACCGACGTGGGCCATCTCGGTCCCTGCTGCCCCTCGGTCCCTGGGGTCGTTCCTCTGAGTGGTATCGTGGATCCCGCGTTCTCCTGACTACTTCGCACTCTTGTTAGGACGTCCCCCAAGACCTCTCTGCACCAAACGCGGAGATTTTTTCCTTTTTTCCCCTTGTTTTTTCTTTGGGGAGCAAAACTTGGGAGCCCTAGACAAAAAAGGCGGTGATGGAGCTGCAGGCTGATGTAGAAAGGAGGGGGGTCAACCCCTCTCCGACCCCTCCTCCCCCTTAAAAATTAATTCATTTTGTTGCTTTTTATTCCCATCACGTTTTCTTTTCTCCCTTTTACCCTCCCTTTCTACTCCCTTCCTTTTTTTGTAAATTGGGTCTTATTGTTCCCTTTGTGTCCCTAATCCACCTTACATAAATCCAAATGGATGTAGCGGGCTTTTCTCTAGAGACCAAGAGGAGAGAAGGAGGGGGGGGCGCAACTCCGGGCGGGAGCGACCCAGGGAAGGCTCTACATTTTAAAATAATTAACAGAACCTAGGAATTCAGGTTTCTCGGGAAAATCAGGAGAAAGAGGCTCATTTTTAACCACTTTGACGTCGGGGTGAAATGAGAGGAGAGGTGGGCAGAATTCAGGGGCCGGGGGGCGAGACTGAGAGTTGGGGTGCGCACGAGCAAGGATGAAGGTTTCCCATTTCCCACCCCTCCCCCAGCCTGAAGAGCCAGCCTCCCTGATCAAATTAATAACCCAGTGGTTCCTTTGAGATGGGCCTTACGACCCTCAGGCCTGCAGATCTCGGTGGGAAAGACAATGTGGAGAGTTTAGGAATTCATTGCGTCGTTTTCAATGTTCTCGGTGCCTAGGACTGTTCCAGCGTGGGCGGGGTGCGACCGCCGTATAGCCGCCCTCCCGGTCCCCCCAAGCTTGGATGCATACTCTTAGGTGTAGCACAAGCATACTAAATCTATTAGGCAGTCCTCCATAACTAAAATTTAAACCAGTGATTTCCTCTTGGGGGAAGGAGTCTCCGATTGTCTTCAAAAAGGCCAAAGAGAATACTTAAGTGTATTTGCATTCTAATTCCACACGTCTGCCATTTCCCCCTTCTGAAACTTTGATATTTAAAAAAGCAGCGGATACCACATCCAGGGCCTATTTATTTGGTGGTGGAGGAAAAAAAAAAAAATGGTAGGGGAGAGAGCCTTTTCATGGCCCTTTTGAGTACTCTCTGATAGAATTCACTTGTGGCTCTGTCACCATGATGATGAGTTATGCGGTCATCTGAAACTTGCAAAAACAAATAACTCTAGTAGATACCAGACAGAGATGAATGCAGATTTTGCTTGGGAGTGTAACTGCCCTACATAGATATATTTATTTTTTGAATTGTACTTGAGATTCTCAATTCATCCTTTTTAGAAAAAGAATCAACTGAGTCCTGGGATGGAATTTTAAATGCTAAGCAAGTTAAATAAATAAGAACCTGCAGATTTAAAGAGGGGAGAAGATCGAGTGAGTAATGATTATTTACATAAGTGAGACCGGGTTTAGGTTTTGATCAGAGTTGGATATGCACACCCTCGGCACATATGGAAACGCTCAGGCAAATGGTTTTTTGTAGTATTGGCTTTTTGCAATTGGAAATTAATCTATTTTTCTTTGGTTTTTTGCAGTTACTTTACTGGATTCCAGATCTGTTCAGGGAGAACTTGGGTGGATAGCAAGCCCTCTGGAAGGAGGGGTAAGTTCCGAATTGCTCTCTGACCCACAGGGTAAAAAGGAGTGATTAGCAACTTTCTGAGAGTCCTAATGGCGTGATTCTTGTTGATTGTGGCCGGGGGTCAGATTTCCGCCATGGCCTATGAAGTGAATTACGCTTTGTTGGAGAAATCCTATACTCCCTTTGGATAGCTCTGTCATGGAAGAACTGGAATCCAAAAGGGGTTTCCAAACTAGGAGATTGGTGGAGGCATTGCCTTAGATGCCTATTTAAGACTAAAACACCAACAAGAAATACGATCTGGGGACCAAATTCATATATATGTCTATTGCTGTGATAGCCATGAAGTCCTGACAGGGTTAATTTTAGAGCAATTGTTCTATTTCCAGAGGAGGAAAATGAATAAATAAAAATACCAGGGAGAGAACATTTCTAATTGTACCAGGAGCAGGTTTAGTTCTGTGTGTGAGCAGCGGGGGGCTCTGTAACTTGCTATGACAATCTTAAATCAACTGCTTTTCACTTGCACGCTGGGAGAAAGCCTTACAAACTTGTACCAAGGGCAACATCTATGCAGAAAAAAAAAAAAAAGCCCCAAGCTTGGCATTGTTGTTACTAAATATGAAAGTTAAAGTATTTGGAATCTTGCATCTTTGGGGACTGGGGAGGCTGGATTATAGAGTATGAGAGTGCATCACTGTTCATTTCTTCTTGAATTTGCCATGAGAATAGAATTAGGTCAATAGCCACATTCTCCCACCCCATCCTCCCCCCCTTAATAATAGGTCAGAATGAATCAGCTTTGGAAAGAAATCAGTACAATGTGTAACTCTGGCATCTGCCAAATTAAAACTCTCAAATCCTTTAAAAATTAAGCATATCATCCTACCTTTACATGCTTGATAGTCTATGACTGAGTCATTTGATTAAAAGCAGTGGGGGTGAAAGATTAGGAGTCCTTATCGGGCAAAAATTGTAATGCCAGCACCCAGTATGGCGCTTCACACCTGGCCATTGAATAAACAATAAAGGACTGAAAAAAATAAAGATTCACAGAAACTGTTATAGAAGATGGGCTTCAAAAATAAGACAAGGCAAGAATGGAAAATTTTAGGCTTTCTCCAAAGCAAGTCTTGTCATCCATTTGAAATAAAATGGAGATTGTCCTGCCTTCCTGTTTTTCTGCCTGAACCTGACTAAAGTTGGTTGGGTCTCTGCTGAAAAATTCTAGTCTGCCCTCAAAACCATTTTTTTTTTAAAGGGAGGGAGAATGATTGGCAGGTCTCTGGCAGTGTAGACAGGCTGTATTCACCGCTGATTGCAGGCAATTGCCCTCATCCTTTGAATGCGAAGAAAGGTACAGCTTTATCTTGTGAGAGTCAGACTCTTGTTAATCCTATACCCTGGAAAGGTCATTGATTCAAGGAGGCTTTCCCATGCTACACCAGAGGTATTGCTCTGTAGGCTGAATGTATTAGAACTGCTGGCAAAACTGAGGATGGAAGGTATCAGTACTTGCATTAAAAAAATTAATGAGCCTTATTTTTCTTACTGGCTGTTCCCAAGTTTGAAGAGAGGATACATCTAGTATGATTTTGGACCTGACTTGTTACACTAAATATACATGTGACCTATTGAAAAGCAAGGAGTAACACATTTTCAAGTACAGTTCATGGTCTATCTAGTTTCTGGGAAGCTTTTATTGCAACTTAATACGCTACAGACATCTCCCTCCCCCCACCCCAGCTCCCAGAGAACTGTTGAAAGAGCACCTGGTCACTTTTTCTAGACACAAAACTTCTTTTGGTTGTCTCCATGTCCCTTAAAAAAAATATATATATATACTGTGCATAGCTGACTGTACACAACCCAGAACCTTTTATGGGCAGAATGTGGACTTCTGAATATAGAATGTATTCCTTCCCTTTCCTTAAATACCGTGTGTGTAATGTTTTAAATATTGTTATGAAACATAAAAAATGAAATTTTATTTGTGTATAATAGAATTAGTCCTTCCAAACTACATAGTAGCCATTGAGAAATTATGTGCCAAATTATAAAGTTTAATTAATTTCTAGATTTTGTAATAAAGAAGACTTTTTTGGGCCTGGAATGAAGGGGTAAATGGATATCTAACAAGTAGGGGGCGGACTGGCTTTCAAAACGTCTTTCTGAGCGTAAAAGCGTATTTGAATCTTTTGATTTTTCTGAAATCTCTACTTACTGTTAGAACAGGTCACATCTTTCTTGGCTGGAAATCTGAGATTATAATTTTGACGAATAATGACATTTATTTGTTTGTTGTTGTTATTTTTAAAAAGAAAAAGAAACCTTATTTGACAATACCACCAGGTCAAAAATGAATTGTAGTCACTGTTCTTTCATTTTTCCATCAGAACAGCTAAGCAGAACATGAAAATAATGGAAAGTGATGGTTTCTGATGGCAACATTGTAGCAAAAACCTAATTTCTTTTCAGTGTTCATTTAAAGGAGTATACTGAGTTTCTGACACTGATTGTAAAACGCAAAACTAAGGGGAGATTTGTCCTTGTTCTGCTGAATTGATCAATGTGTTTAGACAATTAAGTTCGGGCTGGAAGATTCGAATTAGACCTGAATTATGCGTATGAACTGTGGAGATATCCCTATGTGCTTTCATTTACATTGACAAATGTGTTTTTCCATATTTCCTTTGTTCTGAGATGAGAAGCATGCTGAGTAGGTTTTTCTGAAGGTGGGGATCTATTTTTGGATTTACATGAATTTCCCCCAAATAAGTAAATTACTGGTGATTTATTGCTTAGTGGATAAAAAGAAATTTTAATCACCACAGGGCACTTAACTCTCCCAGTTCTAAAACTTTCATAATGGTGGCAGATGAAAGGGATACAGAATTTTATGCATTATGGCCCTTCACATAGTAACATTTCCATCCATTAATAGTTTGCCAATGCACAGATGGGAAACCTGTTAAAAGATATGTTATGATTCTATGTACTTCATTGGCTTGAATGGAGCTTTAAGTATAGCTATTATAGAATACAAATTTTTTTAAACTATCTTTTTTCTTCTAATTATATTCATGTGTTAGATACTTAAGCTGATTTATACCAGATCTATATAAAGGAATTACTGTAGATATTAATGAAGAATTGGAGGCTGTCTATCAGTCTTGTAGGAGCCCCAAATTATCTTGCTGCTTTTAGGATTACTTTAAAAGCCACAGCGAGAATGAAACTACGACGCTAGTCACAGTGAATTTTGCTGAACCCAGATTATCCCACTATGAGAGTCTCTATGTTAGGAAGTAGATTGAAAGAAAACCCTACCATCCTTCTTTAATTTTCTTGGGCTTTGACTCATAAATACCACTTACTGTTTTATTCTCAATATCCACAATCTATTTAGAAGCAATGCACGTGTGCATTTGTGTTTACCTTGTTTTAAAAATGAGAACAGTATACAAACTTTTTGACTGAATACATGTTCTTGAAAAGAGTTCTACCATTATAAATGACAGTGTATTTGAGAAATCTAACCATAAAGTTTACTCTCTATCTTCCCAGGATTACCAAAACCAAAATGGTGAGATTTTCTTTACCCCTTTAAAGAGTAGTGACATCGCCAAAAAAAAAAAAAAAAAAAAAAAAATAGACTTTTTTTTTTTTAGGTATTAGAGAGCAGAGTTCTGACAGGAGCACCACTGATTGACTGATAACTGTCTTCCTTTGGCAGACTCTGCACTTCCTGCTCTTAATTTGCAGGTCTCTGCTCAGTTGTTGAAACAACACGCATACTAGTTCCTTCATTTATGAGTAAGTTTGAACCATTGTCACTTGAACTTGTAGCAGTTGTAACAGGTGAATTTGAGGTTGTTAGGCCACCACGAACGAGGAACTGCTGAGAACTCAAAAGCAATCAATCCAGCAAAACCTCTGGATCTGAGGCAAAAGAGTGAAAATTAAAATACTTTCCCAATATAATATCACCTTGGTGAGGAATCAGTGCTGGGTAGCTTTCTTTCTTACTTCAACAAA
The DNA here is from genome assembly GCF_059928025.1 of Delphinapterus leucas. Classification (NCBI taxonomy): domain Eukaryota; kingdom Metazoa; phylum Chordata; class Mammalia; order Artiodactyla; family Monodontidae; genus Delphinapterus; species Delphinapterus leucas. Next base: position 16,718,482 of record NC_143136.1, read on the forward strand.
AATCATCACTGTGCTATGAGGGTAAAATAGAACTGATAAATCACGGTATGATGAAATTTTTGTAATTGATGCATTTCCTTTGGATCTTTGCAGTGGGAGGAAGTGAGTATTATGGATGAAAAAAATACGCCAATCCGAACCTACCAAGTGTGCAACGTGATGGAGCCCAGCCAGAATAATTGGCTGCGAACTGATTGGATCACCCGAGAAGGGGCTCAGAGGGTGTACATTGAGATCAAGTTCACCTTGAGGGACTGCAACAGTCTTCCGGGTGTCATGGGCACTTGCAAGGAGACGTTTAACCTGTACTACTATGAATCAGACAACGACAAGGAGCGTTTTATCCGAGAGAGCCAGTTTGCCAAAATTGACACCATCGCCGCCGACGAGAGCTTCACCCAAGTGGACATTGGCGACCGAATCATGAAGCTGAACACAGAAATCCGGGATGTAGGGCCATTGAGCAAAAAGGGGTTCTATCTGGCGTTTCAGGATGTAGGGGCCTGCATCGCCTTGGTTTCGGTCCGAGTGTTCTACAAGAAGTGTCCGCTCACCGTTCGCAATCTGGCTCAGTTTCCAGACACCATCACAGGGGCCGATACGTCTTCCCTGGTGGAAGTTCGAGGCTCCTGTGTCAACAACTCAGAAGAGAAGGATGTGCCAAAAATGTACTGCGGGGCAGATGGTGAATGGCTGGTACCCATTGGCAACTGCCTATGCCATGCCGGGCATGAAGAGCGGAATGGAGAATGCCAAGGTAAGGAGAGCCATCTTGTACTTTTCATTAGGGCTGAGTGCACATAATTAAATCAGAGATGAGACTAAATGGAGTAAAGCCAGTAATTAGCAGCCCCTGTGGGATGTGGTGGGACAGAGGGGTCTAATGAGTAAGTGCTACAGCTCCAGGTGGCAAAGCTAAGACGATTCTAATACTGACAAAATAAATGATGCTGCTATAATCAGCAGAAGGGCAAACACATTTGCTAACAGGCACTTAGATCTGAGCCCGCTTGATGCGCCCTCTGAAATGTAAATGAACAAGCTGAAGAAAGGCCTTGATTGATCCTTGCTTAAAGAGGGCCGACACATTTTCGAACCATGGTTCTCCTGTCCGTAAACATCTCTCCTCGTGTGGATGTGTACATGAATGATTTAAAGGTGGAATTAGGATTTGTTGTTCCAGTTTCCTCCTGCTGATTAAAATTGAGCTGTGCGAGGAAAGTGCAGTTTTTCCTGCCTTGTGGACCAGTGTAGACATGGCCCAGCAAAGTGGAGCGGCAAGGTTTCAAGTGCCTTATGTTCCACCGAGCACCCATTGATAGGGTTTCCAAGTGAAATGAATCTTGATGAAAGACCTCTTGATTTCCCTGAGGATGTGCTAAAGAGCTAGGAAGAGTCTTCTTATTCGATCTGTGGTCAGAGGCAATAGTAAATTGTAATCCATTTTGATTATTGAGTTTCTGAAGAAATCCAGATTTTTTTATCATGTTAATTACTATTTATCATATTACTAAGGTGACTTTTTTTTTTTTTCCTCTCACCTAAAGTTCTGTGTCTGCAATTCCCTCTCCCCTTATTTCGCCTTTCTGGGGAGTTTGCAAACTTGTCTTCTTTATAGCAGCTTTGTGTTTGAGGAAGGACTGGGAGTAATCCATATTTATATGGATTGCTCATGTCATGTGTGGATTAAGGTTTAAAAAAAAGCAGTTATTCCAAGATTTTAATTTCTGCTTGGTATTTATTTTCAGTGGTTATTAATAATCTGCTGCTGCCCGTCTTATTATGGTTCCTACTAAAGCGTGTAACTCTTGGTCCCATCTCTGGAACAGATCAGATTAATCTTTTCTCAGGGTAATTGTTGAACTGTAGACTGCATTGCCACATGGTTCATCTGATTTGGCGATTAAAGAGCCCGAAATAACTGACTGCCAAACAATTTGTCTGGCATTTCAACCATCTTAATGACAGGGTGGGATTAACTATGGAGCAATCCACTTGACTGATTGGAAATCAACAGTTATAACCTAAAGAAAGTTGCATTTGGGGTAGTTTGGTGTCATAGAGTTATGCATTTCTCCTTTCAGAGTTCATAAGTGTCATTCTTGATCTGCTATAGTTATTTCTAGGCATAGCTAACAATGACTGTCTTTTAACTGCATTGAAAAGTAAAACAGAATAAAGGCTGGCAACCTTTTCTGTTGACCTAGAGTCAAAAGGTAAACCTGTGAACTTGAAAACTTAAAGGTTGGAATTTCAAGGGTTTTTTTGTTTTGTTTTGTTTTCACAAAGGTTGATTTCTTGCCATTTTGTTAACTCTTGACTTGGCAACTACTAGGTAAGCTGTACCAGATGGAAACCCTGAAGTAGATTCTGGTATTAACATTAGAAAATACGTGAGTGCATTGTTACTGGCACTGAAATTACAATCATCATAGCAGGAAGAGTGAAATGAATAGGGCAGTGACATTGCATCACATTTTAGAGTAAATTATTCTGCCTTTTTGATTTTTGTAAGACAGGACTTGCACATCTTTACATTTCAAGATTCTTATATATATTTAAACACACACACACACATTGTCTTCCATTTCTTGCTCAAACGTTCATGCTTCTGGCATTAGTACATTTCTCTGTATCTAACGTCATTGATTTCCAATTGTCACAGAGCCCAGTAACTCATACATTGCTGCACAGTGAGACTCCTTGACATTTTTACAACCCAAATGAGAAGGAAAAGAGAAAAAGATGGAGGGGGAAGTGAATGTAAAGGCAATTGAACATGGTAGTGGTTGGCTTTATGGAAATAACCTTGGGAATCCAGTTCATCATCATGTGGTCCATGGAAAGGGTGAGGCTTCATGTTTTAGGTCCAGTCCGTTTCTGAGCAAACTGTTCCTAACACAAGGCGAGATATTTAATGGAAAGGGAAGGTTGATTAAGCTATTTTTGAGAATCTTTGTTCTCTGCACTCTTGCTACCCAGGTATTTTCTTTGCTACTTGTAAAATGATTAAATCTTTCAAGAAGACACTTTTTGCACAAAACCTTGCACTTTGCTTGTATTTAAGACTACCAGGTAAGAATCTCTGATGAATTTAGGGAGGAAGAAAAAACTTGAATGACAACAATTCTAAAATTCCAAATTTGAGTGAGAATTTTTAGGGATAACTCAAGACTGTAAACATCTTAAGAGTAATGAAAATGGTTTCCTCCATCCGTGCCATCATTACTGGAGTATCAGGATTATCTAGGAAGAGCAGAAAGAACATCGACACAAGGAAATGTGTCTCAGTTTGGTCACTTAGCTGCAAGACCTTGAGCATTTCTTAAGCCCTCTGAGCCTTGGTTTGTTCATCTATAAAATGGGTTGATAATGATTGTACTTAGCTTAGAGACTTGCTATGAGGACACAGTGATGTAAAATTAGTAAAAATCACCTTTTAGATCATAAAGCATTAATCTGATGTTAATGCTAACATTTCCTTTATCACTCAGCTCTTACCAAGGTCATAGCTGTTGACTTTTAAGGTTGTTGAGTTAAAATGGTAAAAGGGAAGTCCATCTTACAACCGCTCTTAGAAGTCAAGGACAAAGATAGGAAGCATTGCCTTTGCCCTAACAAAGAATAACATTCATTTGAAAATGATATTTGGACAGTGTCATTTTTTTTCCCTCCCCTACAGGACAGAGAACTTTCTTCTGAGTGAAAGAAAAGTGATTTGGAAGTGGGACAAGAAAGACCAGGGCGTAAAGGGAGCTTAAGAAAGGATATAAAGGAGAATGGGCAAGTCTTCAGAACTCTGGCAGCAGGTTCCTCCCCAATTGTCTTTTCAATGGGTCTGCTGTGGCAGGACAAATAGAAGAACAGGTGAAAGGTCACCTACTTCCTCATCCATCTTCCTTGGGGTCTGGGAGGTCAGAGTGAAGATTGATTAAGATCTTAAATGTTTGACAAAAGATCCTTGGGCAAAAATGGCCAGGGCGGGTGGGGGCCTGGGGTGTGCTGTTGTTTGCATCTAACCCTGGTCATCGGCTGGAGTCCTCAAGGGACCCTGGGGACAGGACTACACTTCCTCTTGGAGTTCTTACCTCCAAGCAGTACATGCAAATGCAGACGGAGGTGAGTAGCCGCGTCAAAAGTGTCAAGAGCGGCAGGGCGATGGCGGGCATTGCCCTCTGAAGCAGCTGCAAGTTCATTCTGCCCTTGAATACCATTTTCTGAAATGATCTGGCTCAGTCTCAGCAGGACAAAAAAGAGTGTAAGCCACTCATCTGTCTTCTCCAGGAGAATGTCTGCCTGGTGTTAGCAGTAGTTTGAACTTGCCTAGTGATTGGGTGCAGCGGATAAGTAACTGTTCTAGTTAGTAGGAAAAAGGAAACAAAATCCTCCTGAGACATGTCCCCCCCACCCCCAGGAGGGAATGTTCCAGATGTTTTACAGGGTTGTTTTATTACCTCAGAAATATTAAGCAGGAGGAAGAGAGGAAAAGATTCTTTATTAACTTATTCTTTGCTTAATTAAAGAGCTGAACAATGAAAGGAAGTCACAGACTTACTCTTTGTGAAAGATTAATAAGCAATATTTTCAGAGAGCATGGATAAAAATAATACTAATGAAAAGAAAACATTCTGATGGAGTCACTTAAGGCCAAATAATGCTAGGTAGGAATTAAACCTTGCTTAAATACATAATTTTGCTGTAAATTGTTTGGGGTCCTCTATATCTAGGACCTATATTATATATCATTACATATATGATGCCTTCATATCAGCGAAAGGTATCTTATTAAAAGCTCTTTTGAGAAAGAACGATACAGAAATGCTTTGATGGCTGTAAAATATTTCCCATCTGTGCTCTGAAAAGAGGGAGAGGGCTGTGTTTAGACAAAAATTATTACTTTGTTTTCCTAATATATTATAGAAGGACCGTGGGAGAACGCAGTATGGGAAAGGAAGCATTTAAAATATAGTTCAGAGAGATACTGTTATATCCTTTCCACTTCTGAAATTTTTCTTCTACCTTTGAATCATGTCTTTAAGAATCAATTGCTCAAGTCACATGGCTGCTTTTATCTCTGGCTTTGAAGCATGGCTGTGATCATTGAAAGACACGATTCTTTACATCTGAGAAGAGCAGGGTTTAATTATTGTCCTTTTCCCGTTATACTTTTTTATTTTCCCTTCTACGTGTGACCAGGCTTCTTTTGTGAGTGTGAATCAGGCAATGGTCTCTATTTGGGATTCACCAAAGCACCACGTAGGAATTATCTCAGGGATGTTTGAATCCGATATTTAAGATTTGATGATTTATTTTAATCTGACTGAACTTCCTTGTACTTTTCAAAAATGAATTAAGACACAATTATTCTGTTAAGACTTGAGTCTTTAGGAGAAAGACAGATTAAATGGCTTTTCAGTTACTACAGCGCGAAACAGAGGTGGTCATGATACGTGTTTGACTTTCACATCGTTGAATTTTAATACTTAGGTTTTTGGGAGGCAATTTTTTTTTGCATTTAATTAATGAATTTAACATTACCAAAGAACTGTATGCTTCAGACTCTTACTCCAACTTATTTCTGAGTTCCCACTCTTTATGATTTGACAGATAATGCAAATATATCTATATTCATGTATTTTAAATTATAGAAATGGAATCATCTTCTTGTCATCTTGTTTTTAAGATGCTTGACTGTTTGTCATGGACATCATTCCATATTAGAGAATATAACTTTTTTTCATCCTTCATAATTGATAATTAATATTCTGTGGTATGAATAGATCATACTTTAATTTTTTTCCTTGTTGGTTGATAGGGTGTCTTAGTTTTTCCTGGTAATATTTTTAAGCAGACACTTTAATTTGTGAATCACACGTGTACATTTTTTTAAAAATTGGATTCACCTTGCTTTGTTATTTTTCTGGCTTTATCTTGGACCAGTGAATTTAGTAAAACTTCTTGACTATGAGCATGTATGTGGAGGAGGTCAGTCTAGGATAACCAGACAAGTAACACCACTGACAATTAAGGAACACAGTGGAGTCTCATTAAATGTTCATTGAATGAACGAATAAATAAATGCATAAGGTATTGTGGCCTGTTTCATATTAAACATTTATTTGGTGGAGTAGTGTTTCATGGAGTCAACATGATATATCAGAATCTTTGCATGTGACTAACGTATTATGAGGTCCTTTTTTGTAATTCCTACTTCAGTTGGGTCTTAACTATTTTCATCATGTTTATGAACCATCTCTATGATCTGAATGTTCAAAAATCTCTGCAGCCCATGAGTTAACACAGTTATTAGCACAAAATGGCTAAGACCTGCCTTTGACGTTTGAGACTTGGGTTTAGTTTCTAGGTGTGCTGCTTAACCAGGTGTGCAATCATGGTCACTAACTTAACCTCCCTAACCTCAAGTTTACATCTGCAAATTGCTGACAATGGTATGTTATTATGTATGATACACACATATCAGCATGCATGTACAAAGGGTTTAGCACAGTGCCTAGAATGATTAAGCACTAATGAAGTGGAAAATGTTATTGTTAATTTTATTGTTGTTCGATAGAAATATGGTGACAGTATGGGCTATTAGGTCATTGTCTGTCCAACAGTGGAAACCGGTTTAGGGTTTGAAGTAGATTTTTTTTGGCGGGGGGAGAGGTGAGGGCAGTGGTGACATATGCAAGGGTGTAGGGGATGGTATGAAATGACTGTTCTTATCTGCATTGATCAAGTCCTCTGTTCTCCAGCCTACTGCAGTGATTCTCAAAGTGTGTTCCAGCTGGGTTCCCCAAGACCCTTTCATGTGGTCTGCAAGGTCAAAACTTTAATACTGATATGTCATTCGCCTTTTCCCTCCCCTTTTCTCATGAATGGAGTTTTCCAGAGGCTACCTGATATGTGATAGCTCATCTCATCAAATTGAATAGAGAAGCAAGTATGAGAATCCAGCTGTCCTCTGTTAAGCCAGGCATTTAACGATGTCACTCTTCTCACTAATTTTGTTTTAGAAAATAAATTTTTTTCATTAAAACATATTGTGTTAACATGTAATGGGTTTATTATCGATACTTTTAAATAAGTTCCTCTCAGTTTCAATTTCTAATGGTAAATATTGGTAGCTTTAACCCACATAAACAAAAGCACTTTGGCAACCTCAGTTGTTTCTAAGAGTGTGTAAAAGGGTCATGAGACCAAAAAGGTTGAGAACCGCTGCACTGGTCCATCAGCTTTTTGTTTTTCTGGCAGGTACAGAGAGTGTACTTCTGTCTTCTGTAGACACTTAAAGTAAAATAAGAAAGCTCTGGAAACTTTCAGAATCTGGGAGATTTAGGTAGCTTAGAAGAATGACATTTATTCAACCCTTTAGATGTTTCTATAAAATTAGGCAGCAATTAGCCCTTAGCTTTTTAAAAACGGTTTATCTGTGTCCGATAACATGCCTCAGTGCTCTCAAGTTTTACTGTGCTTGTGAGAAGGAATGATTAAAGAAGGCCTCAGCTGGGCCCTGGACCCTGAGAGACTGTATCTTTTTCACTTAGGGCCTAAAACCTTTCTCACTGTGTCCCCTTCCAGCTGGTACCTCTGAGCTGTTTTTGGGGGAGGAGAGCAGGTGAGGTCACTGGGTCCCATGATCTGGAGGGTAATTAATAGTCCCATGACTAAATGGACATTTTATGAATATTCAGAGTCTGTTTGGGCTTCTGGGGAGACAATCGGGTTGGTACCGCTGACAACTCCCTTTGGAGACACGGAGCGTTTTCTGCGTGAATGCGGGTCGTCAGCTGTCCGCCTAGGGTTGCTTTTGCCGGCAGCAGATTCCTCATTTGCATATTCTGTACGCGCCCTCATGCAAAACAGCACACCCATTTCCCCCTTTCACAAAGGCTAGAGGGCTTCCTTTGGAAACTCCAGCCAAAATCTCCTTCTGTTTATGCAGAGCCCAATGATTTAGACACTATGCAAATTAATTCGGTTTTGATTTGAATGCTTCCAGAGATTGGGGGTGTAGGCGTAGAGTGGGGTATTTGTACAGGGCCCTTTTTGTACACAACTCCGCACCCTCCCCGCTCCCCCCCGACCCAGTGTGTCTGGTTGTCACTCCCCGGGCCCCTTGCCCCATGCAAAACAACCCACGGTCCCGCTGCTCTTTTTTTTTTTTTTTTGCGGTACGCGGGCCTCTCACTGTTGTGGCCTCTCCCGTTGCGGAGCACGGGCTCCGGACGCGCAGGCTCAGCGGCCATGGCTCACGGGCCCAGCCGTTCCGCGGCACGTGGGATCTTCCCGGACCGGGGCACGAACCCGCGTCGCCTGCATCGGCAGGCGGACTCTCAACCACTGCGCCACCAGGGAAGCGCAGGCTGCTCATTTTACTGTGACCTTTGGAAAGGAGCCTAGTCTTGGTGAATCCCTTGGCTTGTCTGTTTAGTGACAGTTTCAGCTGGAATCTTGCTGTTCTTTCTGAGGAGGGAGGAGATGGCACTATTCAGATTATGCTAGGAATGTTTAGAAGTGGCCCAACAAAGGGCTTAAAACATTGTCAAGTAAAAGATAAAATTCTTGGAGAAAGATTTGTTAAGGTCTCAGGAAATTCCAAAAATAGGCTTTAGGTCACTAGTGGGCTGGAACCTATTCACTCATTCAACAGATAGAAACTGAAAGCGTATAGTGTACAAATCACCATTGGTATTTTCATTGTGTTAGTGTCCTTTATCTATGAATGAACACAACCATCTTCATACCTAGAATCATGATTAAAATCTCTTATTTTCACTTATGTCCCAGATAAATTTCTTTCAAAGGCGTAGTAACTGTAATTCTGTTCCTTATTCTATATGTATATTCGCTTTGGGTTGAATATTGCCTTTTGAATTCCTGTCTTCCCATCCCACCCAGTGTCTCCAAATTTACTTAACCTTTGCTTTATTCCTTTAGAATGGTAATGCGAGCACACTTATATTTAACCCAACAAACTTCACTTTCCTCTTGAAAACAGCACTGTCTTCAGAAGGCCGTGATCATATGTATTCTATGAACTAGAAGAAGGGGACTGAGCATGAAATGTTTTTGAAGTTCAATTAGTTTTGAGTTCGCACTGATTCACGGGGCAGCATAGCCAGACTTTGCAGTGTAATTAGGCGGAAGGGCTGGGTCAGCTAAAACAACATGGAAATGTAGAAGAGCTTCGGTTTAGCTCCACGTGGCCTGACAGAATTTGATGATGCTGTTCAAAGTCGATTTGGGATGGATTATTAGGATTAAAGAACACCAGAAGGCTCTGTACTTGGTGTAGTCTCTCGTGTCATTAGTGGATGAGAAAATTCAGCTGCTTCTCTGGCTCTGGTTTCCAAGAATGGATTTAAACAGACCCACACTTCTCAAAGGTGATCTTACTAACCTCTTCTTAATAAGTTACAGATCTCCAATTGCTCAGAATCCTGAAAGTACCATTTGAAGTAAGTTGATTGATAATTATCATTTCCCCTACGTGTACAGATATTTGCCACAGCAGTACAAAGCTATGGTACAGTTTCTTAATTACCCAGATAATCCTGTTCGCTTGTATTTTTAAACTGTGAAGTGCTGGGTAATTATTCAATTCTTAATAGAAGGCAAATGGCAATGTAAACAATAATTAGGATGTTAGACAGACTAATGCGCTTCAGAGCAAATTGGATTTTTTTCATACTGTTCAGCATGAAGTCCCATAAAGCTAACAATTTAGAAGCAAGGCAAAAAAGGTTCCATTGGGTTCATATTTATGGCGTTATCTCTTCATGGCTTGTTTCTGTGAATAGCAGTTTGCCCCAATGAAGCTGGCTGCGCCCAAGCCAACTGTTTCCTCTGTAACAATCGCTTCCCTGCTGTTTGACATTTGGCGATGTTCTCCCAGGCCTCCAGATTGGTCCTTTGTCTGCTGCAGATCCGAGGGGTCAGAGGTTAACAGAATACTGATTTCCTCTCATAATACCATAGCAGGTAAATATGGGCCAAACTCATGATTAGTTAAGACGCAGCTAAGTAAGGAGTGCTTTTCTCATGGGCTTTTGTCCTTAAGAACTTCCCTGATTTGAGATGCTGAGTTTCCCAGCTCTTTCCTTCCACAGCGGCATCTTCATTACCAGAGCTGCTGTCTCTTTTATATAGCTTTTTCCGTTAATAACCATTCACAGCTAACAATATATCCCCAGAAATACATGACCTGAAAACGGAGCAAATCATCACGTTTGATGAATTAATTTCACCAGCTTAACAATACTTTGCAATCTTTACACATTTAATTATGTCTTGTAGTCTTATCTGTACTGTGTGTTTCATGGATGAAATAATAAACTGATAACAAAGGTGGTAGACAAAGATCTTTTAATAGTGGTGCTGTTACCCGCCGTCCATTTCTTTTTTCAGTCCAGCCTTCATGGTGTGTTGCCAATTAGAGGTATAAGTAAACAAACAATTTTATTCCCATTTTCACCATTTATGGAGATGTTCAAGCATTCATCAATATGTTATTAATATTTTACATTTAATTTAATGTAAATTTACATTTACATAATTAATATCAGTTTAATTATATCAGTGTTAATTTTTCTCCTAAGGATTAATGTAAGCTACTCAATAGGTTATATCTTAATTGTTCATGTTGGACACACAGGCTGTAGAAGTTTAAAGTATCTTTCAAACATTCTGTTACTATCAATTAATTAATGCAAAGGCCACCTTTGTGTATATCCCTATCCCATTTCTATTTGGCCAACCTCCTTCACATTGCACTGTGACCTTGATGCTTAGATTCATTTGTTTTCAGTTTTAAGTGTTTGAAAAAGACATCTCCACTTTGAAAAACAGTTTCCTTTTGAAGTGTCTAGCTTGGCACTGACTGAAGCAGCCCCCGGGCCAATTAGCATGTTAAAAGAATGGGCCAATACCTTTCTGCTTCCTCCACCCTCCTTGCTCTCTTCTGAGGGGGAAGAGTTTTGAAGAACCCTAGGAGGCTCTTGACAGATGTGCCAGGAGACTTCAAGAGGATTGTCGATTGCCCTGAGTAGGGAACACTGACGGTTTGATCTAGTGCCCAGACAGCTTCTCTGCTGGCCATTTGAAAATGGATGCAAGAGGCACTGACAGCTTCAGGAAAGCTCTAGCAGTTCATGTAATTGTGGAGAGGATTAGAAGAAAAGTGTTGGGAGAAATAAGAGATCAATACAGGGGCACTAGTTGACTTGAACTCACCTTTAGCTGTTAAACACTACATTTTGTAACATTTAGCCTATGCACATGGAAGACTATTTTATAGGTTGGTTTTTTTAAGGGTTGTGTAAAGCCATGCATTAGAAAAAAACCAAAAGCAGCCGCTGATTTTTGAGAGCGGACTTGTAGGTAATTAACACTGTAACACTTCTAGTACTTAAGATGCAAAGGTGCTAATTAACTAATGGGAGAAATTGAGATTTCATTACTCTGGTCTCTAACGAGGAGCCAGCAAAGATGTGCAGCTGAAAGTAATATTTTGAACATTCAGGTTTCTTTTAAAGCGTTTGCTTTAGGAACTGCCTCTGTTTATCCTAGAGTTTTCAATTAGCACTAATGCAGGGCTACAGTAAAACAATATAAAAGCGCAGTAATTTTGCACCAAGGAACTCTTGTTGATGGAAAAATGAGAACGTTGTCTTTGCATGATTAAAAAGAAAAGCTTTTAAAAAGTTTGAAACTCACCACCTGAGGGGCCCAAATGGTCTTGCGTTAGGAAGTTATCCTTCACAGGACAAAAAAATGGCTACTGTACTGAGCTAAACAAAGCCCAGTACATACTTTTTTCTAAACTTCAGGAAGGATTCTGGGATCCTCATTTACAAAATGTGGCGCTGTAACTATTTCAGTAATTTTTAAATGGGTACTTGATAAGGCAAGAATTTTGCACTATGATTTCAGCAATTGTACTGAACTATTATTGGATCTTTCCTTTTCTTCTAGAGAAACAAAGTCATTTACTGAAGAGAAGTAATGCCTGACCTTACAAAAATCACAACTATTATTGCAACTTTAAAAAATAGATACACTAAAAAGAACCCCTACCCCCCTCAAAAGGATCGTTGACTTCTACTACAGATAATGATTGAAAAACAGAAACCTATTGAGTTTTCCCAGTATTTCCCATTATATTTTCTAGCTGGTTATCACTGATCTACAGGAAAGCTATTGATTTTTCTATGTTTATCTTGCATCCAATCTTTTTCTTGAACTGCCTTGTGAATACTAATAGGTTTTCAGTTAATTCTCTAGGTTTTCTAGAGAACTAAGGGTTTTAGGTGCAAGCAATCATATATTTTTTCTTAAAAAAAAATTAAACCTCTTATTTATGATTTCTATCTTACAAAATTGGCCAGAATTTTCAGGCCAGAGAAGAATAATAGTGTAGATTGTAAGCATCTTTATTTTATGCCCAATTTCAGAGGGCATAATTTAAGTATGCTGTGAGATATATTGTCTTAATATCATATTTCCAATTTTTAAACATTTCTAAGGAAGAAGGGCTTTTGAATTTTGCAATGCCTTCAAGTATCTCTTTTAGCTATGTGACCTTTCTGACTTGCTGTGTTTATGGGATTGAATATATTAGTAGATTTTTCTGAAAATAATCCGTAAACTCTCTTTGCATTTGTGGGAAAAAATCCTATTAGGTGGCAGTAAATTTTGATAAATAGTTCCTTAAATTCTATTTGTTAATCGAAAATGGTGATGAAGAGCCAGGATTTTGGAATAAGAATTTAATTTTAATCTCAGCTTTATTTACAATGTGACAATGGGCTCTAGGTACTCAACTTTAGCACTTTTGTTTTCTCCTCTGTAACAGGAGAATAATGATACCTACCCCATGGGTAGCCTTAGGATTAAATAAGGCAATGTATGTAAGCCTTACTAGGAAGTGACATCTATTCAGTGCTCAGTAAAATGTAGAAATTTGTATTATTTTTATTTTGAATTTTTAATAAATAACCAATTGATTTTAACCTATATATTCCCTTTTTCTCTGTCTTTCTCTAACTGTATCTCTTTCTCTCTTTCTCCCCTCCTATTCTTAGCAGGTTTTAGGATTATAATTGAGTCATAAAGTTAATTACGATAGTTTTCCATTTTTTAATTAACATTGGGAAAGTTAGTGTGCAGGGGATCTAGCTTTACTCTGCAAGTTTGAAAGATTTCGCCATTAAAACTGGGTCTAGACTGTGCACTTAAGATATGGGCACTTTTCTGTATATTTGCTAGACTTCAATAAAAAAATGCAACAACCCCAACAGGAAACTGGCTCTGGAACCTCATTCATTTGCTTTTCTAGTCACATAAGTGACTCTTCCAGTCCATAGTTAGATGTGTTTTCTGACTCTGATCTGGGCTATTCCCAGCCTCTGTTGACTTCAGGGCTGAAAGCACAGATGCCACATTGCTCTCCTTTGTAATTACATCACTGAGATTTCTCATTACTTGTGTAGATCTTAAACATATAAGTTAAAGGCAATAGGATCGTTCAACCTGGAGTTAATGCATAGGTATGGTTGAGCTAGTCATAAATCAGGATCCTGGCTGTTAATGAGGATCTAGTTGAGATGATACTTAATATCTCATTAGGAAAAGCTTCATTTCGCTGCAGAGTGAATGTGGACGCAGCTCCTCTGAGCTGTGGTGCTTTGCTCTCTTTTTTTTTTTTTTTTTCTTTAATTGAGAGAGAAAGAACTTGAAGTGACAGATTCCCTGTTCTAGAAACGTCTGGTGTTCCTTAGAGCCGCAACTTTGACATCATAATCTGTCAGTCTTTTATATTGGTTTTGAGGATTGGTAAGCTTCATTTTTTTTCATTTCAAATTATTCTGTGGGCCTCATGCAAGCTACACGAGGACCAGAGGACAGATATCGCCTCAGTATAAGGAAAGACCCGTCTAATATTTTGAACTAGACAAGAGTGGAATGTGATGCCGTTTGAGAGGATGAGTTCCCCTTTGAAGCTGGTGTTCACACTGGCTGGATGACCCCAGGGCATCTAACTGTATCCCTCCAGTAAGAGACTGGAGGCCCCGTGTTCCTTAAAAGGTGCACCATTGTCATTTTGGGCAGGATGATTCTTCCCTGAGTGTAATATTTACCAGGCACTGCGGGTCCATCGTGTGCACGGTGGGCATGCACTTTGCAAGGCATTTGGTGTCCTGAGTAGTCCCTGGGCAGTAAATGCCTATGTCATCCTCCAGTCACTGTGACAGGCCAAAACCTCCCCTCACGTGTCCAACTGCCTCAGGTATGTTTACTAATCTCAATTGCAAGCTTCTAAACTAGACAAACTATAAGGTAACTTACAACTGTTGAGATTCTAAGATAGTAGGGTATTTGGTCCCCTGTTACAAATGTTTCATGTTTCCTATAGGATAGGTAATTCAGGTCTAGGATCTTTTTTTTCTTTTTTTTAAATATTTATATATTTGGCTACGCCGGGTCTTAGTTGTAGCACGTGGGATCTTCGTTGCGGCATGCAGGATCTAGTTCCCCAACAAGGGATCGAACCAGGGTCCCCTGCATTGGGAGCACGGCGTCTTAGCCACTTGACCACCAGGGAAGTCCCAGGTCTAGGACCTTGTAGCGTAGAAAAGACGGAGAAGCTCTTCAAACACTCCCGGCTATCAACCTCTCTATTTTTAGTTTCCTTAAATCTAAGTGTACACCATAGCATCATGATCTGTTTCCCCAATAGGCACCAATTAAAGGAGATGGGGAGTGTCTTCTGGAAGAAATTGCTCACATGTTATAAAAGCATCTGTAATGATGACCAACAACCAGGTTCCCTACTGACTTATTTAGTCCTAAAACAGCCTTATAAGGCAGGTAGTGTTATTATCCCCATTTTATAGTTGGGAAGGCTGAGGCATGGAAAGGTGCCCAAGGTTATGCAGACTACTTAAAACAATTTGAAACCAGGTAGGCTGGCTCCAGCCTCCAAGTTGCCAACTCTATACCATACTTTCCCTGGGTAGGAAGTGTTAGAAATCAAGAAACGTCTCCCCAAGGTAACTAACAATATGGAATCTGCCTTGTATTCTGACAAGGTAAGAAAAACATTTTAAATGCCTGAGTTATAAACTTATGTAAACAGCACCCTGTATTTACTCCAAGATTTGTAAAACACTCATTTGCCAATGGGTGGCCTTTATATTATTTCAAATGGCCTGGCAAAGAGCAAAATGTGACCTTGCAATTATTAAAGCTGAAGACCTTGTCATAGTGTGTTACTGAACAAATTATTCTTATTTTGACTCTGAATCACAGCACAGAGGGAGGTTATAAGCATAGATCCAAGTTTACGTAAGACAGAACATCATCTCCTCTTAACTGGAGGACAGCTGAACCAAATGAGAACTTTTTTGATTTCTCAAATGCTGTACAATAAATCCAGAGCTATTTAGAAGGAAAATCAATCTAAAAAGGAGGATGAACTTTTCATAATCTAAATGTTGGGCTTGTGCTTTTATGCTGGTTCAGGTAGAGTATTTATTTGCAAATGTATGCAGAAAAAGAAAGAAATGGCAACAAAATCATTTGTGATGCAATTCATTTCTGCAATAAAGCAAAAGGAGAAAAAAGGTGAGCTAAACATTGCAAATGGTGGTATATGTGATTCCTTCAGCATCCACACAGCCATTCTACTTCCCCCACCCCCGCCCATTGTGTTGCTACCTAGTGGCTTCAGTGGAAATGGCTCCCCTTTCAGCACCTAAAATCAGCTACATCCTGAATTGTTCTATTATGGAAGTCTCAAAAATTCTTTTTGTGGGGGGCTAAGTCATTTAGAATCAGGTTTTCTGTTGCTTGCATCACAACCCTAATTAATAAAAGAGGTCATTACTTTAACTGAAAACTAGTCTTCTATAGACAAATGTTTCACATAGGAAGCATAATGTGTTTGCCCAAGTTGAGTAGTTACTTTTCCAAGAGATTCCTTTCTAGTCCTATAAACAACAAAAACATATTGGATGGCTATATTGTCCTCCCTCCTCAGCCCGATGGCAAGATAGACTAGTTTGGGTTCTGTTGCTAATTGGAGAGAGAACCCTCTTCCGTACAGTGGCTTTGTGAAGTGAGATCTCTCTCTTCTGAGTGTTGAAGAATATTCAAGCCCTAACGACCTTAGAAATCCTCTATTTAGTTCATGCTTCTCATATTACAGATGAGAAAACTGAGGTTCATATTAATAAAGTATGTAATAAATTAATAAAGAGGTACAAACTTCAGTTACAAAATAAATGAGTCACGGGGATGAAATGTACAGCGTGGGGAATATAGTCAGTAATAATGTAATATCTTTGCATGGTGACAGATGGTCTGTAGACTTATCGTGGTGATCATTTTGTAATGTATAGAAATATCGCTACGTTGTTCACCAGGGACTAGCATAGTGTTCTAGGTCAATTATACTTCAAACAAACAAACTTACAGAAAAACAGATGAGATTTATTGTTACCAGGGGTAGGAGGTGGGGAGAGAGGGATTTTATAGATACATACTACTCTATATATAAAAGATAAACAACAAGGACCTACTGTATAACACAGAGAACTATATTCAATATCTAGTAATAACTTATAATGGAAAAGAATCTGAAAAATAATATATATATATATAACTGAATCACTTTGCTGTACATTTGAAACTAACACAACCTTGTAAATCAACTAGACTTTAAAAAAATTAAACATTCAACTAAAAAAAAGTGAAAAAAAGTAAAAAAGAAAGAAAAAAATAATTAAAGATAAAAAGACTGGCTCCTGAAATACGGAATTTTAGAGTCTTGCCTTCTTGACTGTGTCAAAGAAGGATAATCCCAGAAAAGATGTAGGCAGCCAGGGTGAAGTAGCATCTACATACCTTTGAAGTTGGCCTTGGAGAACTAAGTCCTATATACTCAAGTCTACTCCCCAAATTAGGCTTTTGATATGAGATCAAACTTGGTCCTTGATTGCAATCGTTGGGGTTTCAGTAAACTGTTTGCCCCCCACCCCCATAAAAGCTTGAAACCCTCGGATACGCTCTGACTCTTTTTGTCCGCATCAATACATTCTGAGGTCTCCATGCCTTTTTGTGCACTATTTCCTTTGCAAAAGAGTTTGCAGTCTAAGGGAGCAGGCAGCCCAGTAAAAATATTTATGATGTGAGATAAGTGAAGTTTGAGGACCTGGAAGAGGGAGATGCTGAGTGCTGCCGGAGGTGTGGTGTAAAGGAAGGTTTTTGGAAATTTGGACATTGCATTGGTCCACTGGCGGACTCAGTGGCCAGTGGGATCTAGGGGGTGTGTGAAAGGGAATGTTTTGAGTAACTTCAAGGTTGTAGGTTTGGTGCAACAATGCTTAGTGATTCTATTCTTAGATTAAGGAAATCCTAGGAGATGAGGTAATTTTTAAGGGAGGGTGGTTTGACCTGGCAGGATAGAGGATTAGTTTAGTTTATACTTGTTACATGTAGAATATAAGAAAGGATGAGGCTAGTGGTCCAGGAAGGGAAGGATGACCATAGTTCTATTTGCTTTTCATTTATGAATTTGACCTTATAGAAAAACAAGGATTTCCTTAGTCTAAGAATAGAATCACTATGCAATTCATTCCATCACAGGAGATGAAAAATGCCTTTCTCCTTGATCATTAAAACTTAACCTTTGTGTCAAGGTTTCTGCCTTCATATCTTCGAGTTTGTTTTATTTATTTATTTATGCCGTTGTGGGTTTCTCGCGAAGACAGTGTGGTTTGGTGGCCTAGGGCTTGGGCCCAGGGTGGGGTGACTAGGGCTCTTCCAGGAGTGTGGATCTTGTGCAAATCACTTAACCCCTCTAGTTTCTTCTATTCCTCATCTGTGAAATGGGCGTACTGTTACTACTTTTAATTTTGCAGTATAATTCGTCTGATTTGTATACATGTTACATTTTTAATATATCTATTGTGTCTTTGGTTAAAAAAGATACTTTAATATTTCATTTTTAAAATATTTCAGCTGATTAATACTTCATTTGACCAAAACATAGGTTTCGTATGTTAATTGTACTCTGGTTTTATTGTGTTTATAGCAGCTAAGTATACCATGGGAAACCCTACTTATTGGAGTATGAAAATATGGTTTTAAGCCATGTTGAAGGGAACTGATAAATCACAAGGTTATTGGGGTGAGAAAAAAATCATGAGAAATTCCTGTTTTTTTGTAGAAAAATGTGGTAATACCATTGGCAAGTAAAAAGACTGGCACGGTCATCTATAATGTCGCCATATAATGAGAGTCATACTTATTGTTTTGGTTTCTATGCTTCCAGACTTTCTTTGATGCACACATTGCCACACACACTCACTGAGTTATTGATCGTATAGCATGCTGATAAAAAGTCTTTCCAGATCAATACATATAACTTGATAACATCATTTTTAAAGGTGACAGAGATTTCTGTTGTTTGGATGGACCACCGTTTCTTCACCCACCCTCTGCTTTTGGGCTTTTAGGTTGCTTTTAGTGTGGTGCTTTTTAATAACATTGTCTTGAATATCCTTACAGGAACATCTTAAAATATAGGCTTAATTATTTTTTAATAATAGTTGGTTTGAAAAATGTGCAGTTTTAGATAGAGGCTTTGATATTTATTGGAAAAGACTCAGTTTTGAGATACATGCTTACCTAAGCTTGAAACAATGAGAAGTAACATGCCTCTAGTGACTTCATATGACCATTTCCATGCAATACTCATTAATGAAGTGAGCTCCAAAGTGGAGGTAGTTTTACTCATTAGCACGTGCATGTTAGAAAACTTCCTTTAAGGTTTATGCCAACAAACCCTTTCTTTTCATCCAAAAAAAAGCAATTAGCTTTTAAGCTTTATTTTAAACAAATGTAGGATTCATTGGCTATGTGATAGCTGTTAGCGGGAACCCTTTAATATAAAGGATAGCCTTTACTATAAATGATAGTATAGTTTAGTCACCTGACAAACATTATTGCCTCTAAACCTACTGTAAATTTTCCCTCCCACTATCGAAGGAACATCACTGCTCTTAAAACTCAGAGAATCACTGCCTTTCATAAAGACATTGTTAAAGTGAGCTTCATGAGGCTGGTTGTTTTATATAATCTCTTCGATACTGTTGTCTTATAGTTTTAAAGAATGCCTTCAGGGCTTCACCAACTGGAAAGGAAAATGACTTCCTGGATTATGAGTGGGCTTTAATAAAAATAACTACACACACAGAAACCAGCAATTCAAATTCCTGAAGGGTTAGCTGATTCTTCTTTTTTATGAGTTAAATGCATTGATTGCTGTGTAATCAATTGTTTCTGTGGCCTTAAAATTCATCTTGCTACACACCAGAGATTTAACACCTTTAAACTGGGTCATCCAAGTGCCTATACTAGCATTCTCTGCACTTATCTCCCAGTACCCACTTACTCACCATGGGATGTTAATTATGCAGTTCAGTTTTGCACCTTCCCCTTTTTAAAATGAATTAAACATCTTGCAAGTTATTTCTCCAATTGCATGAATGGAATATAGAAAAACATTGCATCCTTTCTTTCCCACTTCCTAGACTCCTTTTGCCTCCATCTTTCTCAGTGAAGGAATCCTGTACATGTTGACTCTTAGCTGGAAGATCTTGTCATTTGAAAATTGAGTAGCATCTCTAAGGACAGTGAAACCTTGCACGCATGTCCTCATACCGAAAATATTCATTCTTCTTTGGGCAACTCATCTCTTAGCAATGTGAAAAATAAAAACGTGTTATTTTTTAATTTATTTTTCCCTATTAAATGAATTATCACATTTTATTCATGAAACTAATACTGTTCATTGTAGAGCATTTGGAAAACAAGAAAAGGAAACCGGAAGTCACATTTGGGATCATCCTCGTACCCGTCCTCTGGTTTCTTGCTGTCCCTGCCTAAGCGTAGAATGGTGTTTCTCTGCCTGGTGGCACTTGCCTTTTCCTTTTTCCTGCCAGTGCAGAACAAGGAAGTGCTTCATTAGTAACCTCAGAATCACCTACTTGCTGGGTGGGTGATTTGTTTTGCTGTTGTAGGTGGCATTCCTGTCCTGCTTGGAGTGAATATTGGCATCTACGTGCCTGTGATGTTGCAGCTTCCCACGTACTTTATTGGCCCAGAAATTCCAGCTACTCCTTTCTCTTTTCAGCTTGGCATTCCAGATCCCCAATGGGACCAGCACCTTTGGCTGTAACCCCAAAATCCTCTGTGAATGAGCTTGCCGATCCCTTCCCCTAGGATGTTACAGCCTGTTTCTCAATTCCACAGAATCTTGTTCTGAATCATCAGGAACTTGAATGTGGGTCGCCTACCTGACTTCTAGGGTGGTACCTTCTTAGGACCCTCTCTCTAGCTGCTTCTGACTGGGAGTCCTGAGAGTTTGATGTTGTCCCAAATCAAGACTTAGTTCTCCATGCTATTTTGGACACTAATTTGGCCCTACGTCACTTTCTTTAGATGTAGTCTCCGCAGATTCATCTCCCTCTGCTGCCTGTGTCGGTGAAGTTTTACATGTTTGAACAGCCAACACTTCAAAGACAAGCAGCTCTATGCCATGGAAAGTGTTTAAGCAGAAACTAGAGGGAGTCTTTAGTAAGAGAAGCTTCAGCAAGTCCCTCACTGGAAAGAAGGACTGGAATAACTGCTCTTATCCCTTATAATTTTGAGATTATTATAATTCAACAGTAAATGCCTCTACCTATCACAGGTTCAGTAAAAATTCTCTCATTTATTTTTCTGATCCTATGCCGAGAGCACTGATTGCTGTGTGCCCATTGAATGTAAAATCACATTTTAAAAAGGTCATCTCCATA
The DNA here is from genome assembly GCF_059928025.1 of Delphinapterus leucas. Classification (NCBI taxonomy): domain Eukaryota; kingdom Metazoa; phylum Chordata; class Mammalia; order Artiodactyla; family Monodontidae; genus Delphinapterus; species Delphinapterus leucas. The sequence goes on from NC_143136.1 coordinate 16,739,349, forward strand.
CAAAAGGAGGGAAAAAAATAATAACATGTTAATCAGAAGTGGCTGTTTGGTAATTTAAATTGTATTGGCCAAATTATTTAAATTACATATCAACCCTGTTTATTTCTGTCAGATATGAAGACAACTAAGAAAGGTTTGATTCACTGGATACAATGTTTCACCAGCTGGATGTATATTTGTTTTGTTTTGCACATGGAAACTTGAGTGATCACAAGAGCCCTGGCTGGATATTTTGCTTGACTAGAGCGAATATATTGAGTTTATTAATTAAGAAAAGTATCTTGTAAAAATGGACAAGTGCTAATAAATGAAGTAGTATTTAGGCAAAATTGACAATTGTTTTCCCTCTTTTCTCTGTTCCCCTCCTCCAAACCTATCTAGCCATTATGATATAGGTGGGATTATATAATTATAATGGGATGTAGGCTGAGATTATAAATCTTCCTAAACCTGAGTGTTGATCATGTGACACTCCTACTCTGAAATCACCCCTGGCTTTTACCTATGACCCTGCAGGGAAAGGAGGTTCAAGCTCTTTCTTTAATGTTGCTTCACTGCTCTAAGAATCCAGCCTCCAGGGCTTTTGCCCACACCGTATCCCCTGCGCCACATGCTTTCCTGCCTGTCACTATTAGACACATTCTTCGAGGCCCTCTCAAGCAGCATTTTCTTTTCCCTTTGAACTCTCCTGAGTGTTTTGATTGCATTCCTTTTTTTTTTTTTTAATACAGCAGGTTCTTAGCAGTTATCTATTTTATACATATTAGTGTATACATGTCAATCCCAATCTCCCAATTCATCACACCACCACCACCACCCTCCCCGCCACTTTCCCCCCTTGGTGTCCATACATTTGTTTGCTACATCTGTGTCTCTATTTCTGCCATGCAAACTGGTTCATCTGTACCATTTTTCTAGATTCCACATATATGCGTTAATATACGGTATTTGTTTTTCTCTTTCTGACTTACTTCACTCTGTATGACAGTCTCTAGGTCCATCCACGTCTCTACAAATGACCCAATTTTGTTCCTTTTTATGGCTGAGTAACATTCCATTGTATATATGTACCACATCTTCATCCATTTGTCTGTCGATGGGCATTTAGGTTGCTTCCATGACTTGGCTATTGTAAATAGTGCTGCAATGAACATTGGGGTGCATGGTGTCTTTTTGAATTATGGTTTTCTCTGGGTATATGCCCAGTAGTGGGATTGCTGGATCATATGGTAGTTCTATTTTTAGTTTTTTAAGGAACCTCCATACTGTTCTCCATAGTGGCTGTATCAGTTTACATTCCCACCAACAGTGCAAGAGGGTTCCCTTTTCTCCACACCCTCTCCAGTATTTGTTGTTTGTAGATTTTCTGATGATGCCCATTCTAACTGGTGTGAGGTGATACCTCACTGTAGTTTTGATTTGCATTTCTCTAATAATTAGTGATGTTGAGCAGCTTTTCATGGGCTTCTTGGCCATCTGTATGTCTTCTTTGGAGAAATGTCTATTTAGGTCTTCTACCCATTTTTTGATTGGGTTGTTTGTTTTTTTTAATATTGAGCTACATGAGCTGTTTATATATTTTGGAAATTAATCCTTTGTCCATTGATTCATTTGCAATTATTTTCTGCCATTCTGAGTGTTGTCTTTTCATCTTGTTTATAGTTTCCTTTGCTGTGCAAAAGCTTTTAAGTTTCATTAGGTCCCATTTGTTTATTTTTGTTTTTATTTCCATTACTTTAGAATGCGGGTCAAAAAAGATCTTGCTGTGATTTATGTCAGTGTTCTTCCTATGTTTTCCTCTAAGAGTTTTATAGTGTGCAGTCTTACATTTAGGTCTTTATTGCTTGCATTCCTTAATGTCACTGATACTTTCTATTAACATATTCTTACTTTTTATGGGCACAGAGTATTAGTGAGTAAACTCCCTACTACTTATTAGCTGTTTGACTTCTGGCAAGTCAATTTGTTTCTCTGTGCTTAGTTTACTTGTATATAAAATGCAGACAGGGGCTTCCCTGGTGGCACAGTGGTTTAGAGCCCGCCTGCCGATGCAGGGGACGCTGGTTCGTGCCCCGGTCCAGGAAGATCCCACATGCCGCGGAGCGGCTGGGCCCGTGAGCCGTGGCCGCCGAGCCTGCGCGTCCGGAGCCTGTGCTCTGCAACGGGAGAGGCCACAACAGTGAGAGGCCCGCGTACCGCAAAAAAAAAAAAAAAAAAAAAAAAAATGCGGACAGTAATAGTACCTCCTCCACAGGTGGTTGTTTGGATTAGACATGTAAATACTTGCAAAGCACCTGAACCATACCTGGAACATAGTAACTACTCAATAAATATTACCTTCTACTACTACTACTACTACTGCTACGACTGTTACTGAGTCCAGGCTCACTCTGTTCGTCGCAAGACAGGCCAATAAATCAGAGACGAGGTGTTGAGGCAGGGAAGACGACTCTATTCGGAAAGCCGGCAGACCCAGAAGATGGCAGACTAAAGCCTCAAAATAACCATCTTATCAGGGTTTGGATGCCAGTTTCTTTTATAGCACAGAGAGGCGGAGAAGATGAGGAAGTGAAGTAAAAAAGCCATAAGTTTTGCAAATATCCCCTGGAATGGCCAGCCTCGGGGAGGGGGTGTGTTAATTTCTTTCTTGCAGTCATCCACAGGTGGACAGGGTCTGGATGTTTCCCTGAACAAATGCACTTTGGTTTAACATTCAGGCGGAGGGGCAGGGTTCCCCAAGGCAGGCCATTATGTATAGACAGTATCCTTTTAGTGAACAAAAGCGACAGGAAGCAAAGGTTAAAGTAAAAGAAACAGATCCAACATGGAGTCAGATTTGGCTCTTCCCTGTTACACAACTACTACTACTACTACTACTGGGTTGTTACGGTCCTGTTTCAGGGCCCTGAGCTTGGTGAGCAGAGTTTCAGCTGCATTTCAGACCCCACTTTCCCCTTCAGTTTGACGCCCTTGTTCAGTGAACAGCCTATATAACTGTATACGACAGTTCAGTATCAGAATCTATGTTCTCCCAGGCCTAAGTATATATTCCACTTATCTTTGCATCCTTTCTAGTGCCTAAAATATAGTACACAGAGTTCTATTCTGTTCTGGTACTCCATATGTGATCACTGAAATGAATGAATAAACAAATGTAAAAAGAAAAATGTCACTGCAGTTTTGTTTATTTATAAGAGGCCCATTGATTTTTGAAGCATGCTCACAGAGTGTATCATGTATTTTCAGTAAGAAATCACCATTTTTCATCATCTTGTTGCAATACTGGATATGTCATAAATTTAAAGAGTGAAATTGAGGGTAAATTTTCTGTGGGTTGATTTACTAGATCAAAGAGTGACTTCAACTTTCAGCACTTATTTTATTTGCCAGCATAAACTCAGAGGTTTAGTCAAGTGCCAAGAAAAGAAGTTAATTATCTGAATTATGCGGATCCTGGCAAATCAATCTTTCTTTTTTGGGGGGGAGAATAAGAGCTTTGAGTCTTTATCTCCCTTCAGCAAATCCAAATGATTATAAAAGTAAGAATAAAACTCTAGTAATTAATCTAATAGCTCTAGGCTGCTAATCATTTCAGAAAAGTGACATTACCCAGAATATACTGGTTACCATTATTGCATGTCATTGATATATAATTCAGTTGATTTTCACACTTTTTACATTCCAAAATGAAATACAGCTTTTGCCATGTCACTAGATTGGAATTCTTTGACAATACATTAACATGCCAAAAATAATATTACATATAAGAATAATGTAGAGATAAATTACAGGTAGAGCTGTATCCCTAAGGAGATTTTCATTTGTGTCTTAGAATAGAAGACTTATAACCCTACTCACACAACTATTTCATTCTAGTATGTTTCAGGCTCTTGGCTCAATTCAATAAATTACTCGCTTTGTGCTTGCTGTATGCTAGACGCTCAGTGAGGCTGAGCAGTGTACTTACACAAAAGTCAGTGTAACTCTCAAGTACATCCTGATTGTATCCAAAGAGCCTATAGAGACTTTTATGCAAATGAGTCCTTGAACTGGTCACCTTGACAGTTTTATAGGATTAGTATAATGCTGCCATGACTTTGAAACGTTTTTGGAACCGTCTTTTTAAAAATGTCTAATGTCTTCTTTTCAAATGTGCTTAGTACTGGACAATTCTGTGCTTTAAGGTGGATTTCATTTTTGGAAAGCACATAATTTATAGACAAGGTTGTTGATAGATGAGAAGATCAGTCATGCTGTGTTATACATATTTTTTAATTCAAGAACAATGAGTGATTGCAATGTAACAAACTCTTTTCATGAGTAATCTTACTTTGAATGCAGCCACAAAAGAAGTATTTGGAGCATATGGTTAAATTAGTAGGATAAGGGTGTGGTAGGTCTCCAGCATTCTTGGGTTTAGCTGTCAATCGCAATGTAACCTCTAAGAAGTCAAGTCTAGTTTGTTCCCTCTTGAATCCTCAGAATCCTGGAACTTGCTATTGAAATGAATGAGCGAGTGAATGGAAGCTTGCATGGATGAATGTTAACAGCAGTTCACAAATGCACTCACAGGCCCTTGGACATATAGCAGTTTATCTTGTTTATTATTATTTAACTTTCTGGCATTCCTTTAAATAATTTGTGTTAAGGTCACTTACCTGGTGAGAATTTGGTTCTATGTTAACCTCTTTTCTTGCAGTATTTCTTTGTAGCGCTACAACCTGGTGAAGTAGTGACTGTCATTATTCCCTTTTTCATAGATGAGGAAACCAAGGCCTAGAGAAGCAAAGCAACTTGCCCAAAGCCAAAGCCACACAGCTAGTAAATGAGTCTGGACTCAACCTGAGAAGTCCGGCTACTGATTTGCAATCTTAATCAGGATTCTATGCTTCCTTTCAGTGTATCTGTTTTTCTGATTGGATACATGTTCTCACATAATGCTTTCAATCCTCCTAAACAGGGGATATAGAAATCCTTTTAGAGATAAGGGATTTGACCAAATTATGTTTTATAATAGAGATTTTCTAATTTAGGAACTAATGGGGGTTTGGGGAAATATCTTTAAAGAATGTCAAGGGTCTACTGCAGAGCAACCTTAGCCAGGGAATATGATGGGCAGCTTTCAATGAAAGGGTAAACCACCAGTATATTTATTTAAAATAATTTCTCATCTAAAGCCCAAGCTCCCAAAAAGGCCTACAATCTTCTTGAGAAAGGAGTACTTTAGGGTGGAAACACTGAGCTTCTAATCTCTGTTCTGAAAGTATCCAATTATCTGATCATGGAGAAGTTCCTTACCTTTCCCACATCAATTTCCTCATCTAGAAAATAATCAGCTGGAATAAGTCTTTTACAGGACGCCTTTTAGCTCTTAAGTGTCAAAATGTGTGATAGGATATTAAGTGCTGGTTCTCTGGAGATCAGGGGGAAAAAAAAATCTATGTTGACTGGAGCTATCTGGAAAGGCTTCCAGGGAGAAGAGGAACTTGATAAAACTTAGATAGTACAGGTGGTATAAGAGGAATAAATGCCCCTTGAGCTAAGAACAGGGAATTAGCTGTCACACCCTGGGGCTGAGTAGACTGGATTTTTGGAAGAATTTGAAGAGCAGAGGAGAGATTTGGTCTCTTCCACCTGGCTCATTCATCATCTAGTCCTTGATTGCATGCTCTCTTCTGGCCATTGAGAACCATTGATCTTGGAAGATTCTAGATATTTCATCCAACCAAAGAGAATGTTTTGTCGTTATGAAGATTTTCATGTTTACCGAAATCCTTGTTCTACTATTAAGGCATGCAGAAGAAAGATAAGGAAAGCCTCCCAGGAAAGTTGACCTGAAGGTTATAGTTAAAGGATAATTTGCTTAATTTAAGCAAAAGGAGAAAATGACAAATCAGTTGTTTGAAGAGCAAAAAAACAAAGTGCCCTTGATTTGGCATGATTGTTTTATTGCTTTGTAGATGGGTAGTTTAGGACAGTAAACAAATGATGATAATGTTTATTCAATTTGGAATTTGGAGCTGTTCTAAAAGGTTAACACACGGCTGTTCATTTTTTTTTTTTTTAGGTGTAGGAATGGCATAAAATAAGTTGGTGGAATGTGATTGCTTTGAGGCTTTTCTCTCTGATGATGAACCCCAGTGGTTCTGAAAATGAGTTTTGTACATTAGAATCATTTGGGGTGCTTGCTACAAATATACATGTTTAAGGTCACCTCCCAAGAGTTTTGAGTTTTGAGTCTGTGACCTAAATTGTTAACAAACTCCCAGGTGGTTCTGGTTAAAATTGTGGATGGAGCCTACACCCTTCTAGGCCCATGAGGTCAAGTTCAGATAGACAGAAATTAGCCAATACCACATTGTTTTGGTTGGATGCTGTAAATAATATTCTTTCTGATTAATACAAAAATTAAATCATGTAGATGCTCAAGCAAAGAGCAGTTCTGTCTATTGGAGAATTGTGAGTTATTTACCTCTTTTTTATGGAGACTGTTTCTTGGGGGAAAAAGTAGTTGGAAGGACAACTACACAGAAGTGAAAGCCTGTTCAGTTTGGATTTAGGCATCAAATTATCAACTAAATGTGGCAGCCCTAGTAGAACAAAGAAGAGCCAATCAAAAAGTTATCAACTACTAAGACTTTTAAACAGGAACCAACAGATTGACCTTGGGTTCCAGGGAGAATCATAGCTTGCTGATTGTTTGTTCTCTTCCTTTTAAAAAGGTAGGGAAATTCACTCAACCCCACCCCTGCAGCCAGACCAGTGAAGAAGGCCATTTCAGGCTATCAGGCAAGAGACAGTTTTTCTGGGAGGGAGATCCTTCCTACATGCCAGTGTTAGAGCGTTTGCAGATAAAGAGTCTCCGAATTTTCTGGAGTCAGCCTAGCATGCTGGTTAAAAGGAAAACTTTGTAGAGCAAGGCTGGATGTGGATTAGCCAAGAAGATCAACAAATGGAAGTAGAATCAGGACCAGCACCAGAGCTGAGACCAGGGCAGAGACATTTTCTCAAACCACTGGTGGGTACCTGGGATGTCAATGATTTGTTTATTCATTAGAGGTCTGTTTTTGCACAAATTCATTCTTTAGTCAAGAATGAATTTCTCGGAAGAGGCACAGTCCCGGATGCCATCATTATTCCATATTTTTTGAAACTCCATAAACTGGAACTCATTCAGTGCCCTATAATCTGTGTGTCTAGAAGCTATGTTAAATTTTGGAGTTACAGATGGGTGTCGACCAGGGTTTCAACATTTTTCTCTCAGGGACACACCTATGAGTCTATGCTTTGAGCACATCAGTTTTCTTCTTTCAGAGTCATCAACCCCCTTAATCAAGTGCACATCTATGTCCTTTATTGATACAACTGGGGGTGGGTGGGGCAGGTGACTACCTTTCCTCCATTTCCTCGTTCAAACATTTAGCAAAGGGCCACAAACCGAAAGAGAAACCAAGTCAAAAAAGACCGGCCAGGCTTATGATTTGTTGTAACACGTTTTGAACAAAAAATGCCAGTGTTTTGAGAAGTAGAGCTGCCAGATGATAGGATAAATAATGAGTTTACTATAACGCATGTGTATTGTTCAGTGAAACTCCTTTATAGTTTCCATGCCAAGGCCATTTGTGTGGCTCAAATAAAATGTAACAGGCATTTAACTAACAGCATAAAACATGACTGTAACATGACTGTTAAATGTAACAGCATAAAACATGACTGCTTTACTTTTACGCTGGTCTTCTTGAAGCTCATAAATTGGCTCAAAGTTTTGGTTCCTTGAGCAGGAACTGGAAATTAATAACCTGCCCTTAGAATGAGAAGGGATTTGGGTAAATCATGTCTACTTAGCAAGTTAAAGGTGGCCAACAATCAGAACTCATTGTGAAATCTCAACAGGTGGGATTTTTCCCATCTTTCAATAGGATACATTTAACTATCTCTGTAACAATGTTTGAAATTTACCTTTCAAACACCTTAATGAGGCTGGTTTGTCTCAGCAGGGTCCCACTTTGAAAGAGCATTGGCCACACCTTGAGAAAGGAAAAGGGTCAATGATGGCCGCTAGAGGTTCTTTCTTCTGACACATTTTCCTTTCTGGCTTTGTTTTGTTTTTGGCTGTACCATGCTGCTTGTGGGATCTTAGTTCCCTGACGTGGGATCGAACCCAGGCCCCCTCCAGTGGAAGCTCAGAGTCCTAACCACTGGACCACCAGGGAATTCCCCTGACACATTTTCATTGGGAAATTCTGCACATGGTCTCTCATTTATCCTTCCCTTCATTCAGCAGACATTTGTCTTCAGTCTCTGCTTCCCTGAGAGGACCATTAAGCCCTGGCCTTGGCACAGATACAAAATTCTGTTTGGGTTTGAATAGCTGCGATGTAAAAAGTAAAAATAAAACAGACATCTAGATAAAATGTTTTTGTCTAGACTGTATCTAGATACATAAAAATTGTTTAGACCAGATATAGGTGTGATACAGATAGATGGATATAACGTGATCCTATTTGTACTACTTTTGCTCTTTAAAAACAAGAAAAGAAAAAAGCTTTTCACATACATCAATGAAGAAAAAGGATATCATTAAAAATCAGCCCTGAGTTGGAAGGCAAATGTACTTATTTGTACAAGAAGTAGATTTTTATATTTTTCCTTTCTATCATGGTTCAGTGTTGAATTAGAATATCTTTATTTTTTTTTAACTTCCATGTGTGATTACTTTGAAATTCCTGCCTGAGGACTTCCAAGAATTTTATTAAAATTATACAATGTAGAAGTTCTTTAAAAGAGGATTTTGAGTCTCAGCCATACTGGCTCTTTAAGCTTAAAAAGTACACATGGCTTTTGCAAACAGAAACAAGTCTAATGCTTTGAAGAATGTAAGAAATGATTGGTGTTTCAGGCATTGAAATGGTTAATCTATTAATCTATACTAGAGTAATAAACCCCCCAGTATAAACCCTTTCTAACTGGATTTGGTCTTGCAAGCTTATCTAATAGAGAGTTGAACATTACTTTTCTAATTTTGCAGTTTTAATACTAAGCGGGTTTAGAAGCCCTCGTTGGACTTTTCTAGTAGTAATTTTTTCTTGACCTTGCTTTCTTGAGTCGTCTTAGAACATACTTATTTGCTGCAATTGAAGCAGTTGTATCTTAACTGATGCTTTTCTTAACTTGATTGTAGGTGGGTACATGGGCTGATTATGTGACTCTAAATTAACATTTATAAGTTAGTTCCCAGGCCTTGGAGGTGTCATTCTGTCTTCAGCCACTTATAGCTAGTATTTGAAGGACTTCCAAGGTACTTGGGGGTGGCGGTAGGGGCTCAGAGAATCACATTTACCCACAGCACAATGGAGGAATGGACAACAAAAAGAACTGCCTTCCTGCCCACTGCAACGTCCTGCTGTAATTCTTCCCTTCCTGGCTCCCACAGGGCTACGGATGTACCCAGCAGAGCTGGAGAACAGAATTTCCCCTGTCCCCCATTCCCAAATCATACGCATCAAGCCCTCAGCCCACATGTTTAAGGACGCCGAGCCCAGCAGCTCTCCTGAGAAGGATGCCCAGGGGTCCACGTGTCCCAGTACCCCTGCAGGATTCCACTATGTGACAGAGTCACCACTCATCCCATGCCAGGCACAGGTATTCACCCATCCCTAAGTCTATCAGTCCATCCGTGGTTACCCGCTGCTGTGTTGTTTTATTTCAGAATTTGCTTCCAACTGTGCTCAAAGGCTTCACTGTTTGTTAACGGCCATCTCCTCTCTGATGGATGATGCTGAACACAAAGGCAGTTGAAAGTAACAGTGTGATCAAATCCTTTCTCTTCCTGTTCTTCTGCATGAGTCAGTCTCCTGGCCTTAATGTTTATATGGATCCTTAATAACAAACAGCTGATGGCGACTTGCTGAGACATGTACAGTAAGGAAAGAAATTACGTATTAAAGATTTGGGTCTAGTCCCAATTTTTTTTTCAAAGAGGAAAAAAAAAAGAGGGAGAGAAAGAGAGCCTTGTGCTAATAACCAGTTTGTGCAGTAGTGTTCCTTTTTCAAACCTAATGAGGTCCGATTCTCACACTTGTTTTGATTTATTACCTGCTCCTGCTGGTCTGTTTTGGTTATTATTTTGACATTTAGCTAATATCGCACTTGAAATCCTTTCACTTTCTTTTTTTAAATTTATTTATTTTATTTTTGGCTGCATTGGGTCTTTGTTGCTGCGCGTGGGCTTTCTCTAGTTGTGGTGAGCGGGGCAACTCTTCGTTGCGGTGCGCGGGCTTCTCATTGCGGTGGCTTCTCTTGTTGCGGAGCACGGGCTCTAGGCGTGCGGGTTTCAGTAGATGAGGCTCACGGGCTCTAGAGCGCAGGCTCAGTAGTTGTGGTGCACGGGCTTAGTTGCTCCGTGGCATGTGGGGTCTTCCCAGACCAGGGCTCAAACCCGTGTTCCCTGCATTGGCAGGCAGATTCTTAACCACTGCGCCACCAGGGAAGGCTCTCCTTTCACTTTCTGAATCTGTTTTTCACCCTTTTCATGAGCGGTTTTGTGGGAGGTCAGATTTCCTCATGTGAAAATAATTCTCAGGTTAAAACACCTTTTCCGTTTCTAGTGCTCTGTCTTCACGTTGAGGAAACCGTACTTGCAGGTTTGCCAACTGAAGGAAAACGGTTGCTGGATTTGGGTCCAAAAGCTCCGTGTGTCATGCCTAGAAACCATCACAGTTGACGACCAAAGTTTCTGCCACCTTCAGTAATATGAATGCGGAATCACTGAAAGTTGAAGAGGTTATGCCCTTCGGCAGCAACTCAAATTTTGCTTTTAAGTCTGGGCTTCAACACCAGGTGTGATGACCTCTGAGATGCTTCTGAGTCAGAGATTTGATACCAGGGGGATCTCAAAGCGTTAGTTCAAAATAATTAGCTCTGCCTACAGGATAATCACCTCCCTCTCTCCTCAGATCCAAACAATCTTTAAACTTGTTTTAGAGGATAGGCGTTCTCTGTTGGTACAGGTCAGCGTGTTGTGTTTAGATGTGGGAAGGGCTGGTGGTCCTTAGGGAGGGGCGGCTGTTTCGCAGAAGTCACAGTCCCCGGTGGAGAGAGGAAGCCGTCCACTCAGTTACCTTCATGTGCTCTGTGGATGGTGGCCACCACATTCACCCCACCTTCTCCACAGCCCCCTTGGGACGCAGCAAAATAAATCCCTTTCCTTCCTTCCTCAATTGACCCGACACCTCAGTGTTTTCATTGCTTAACATTTTTAAAATCATTTTTCCCTGATGTCAAACAGTGTGTGATATATATTAATAATAGAAAATTTAGAAAGTATAAAGTATTGCGTGAAGAAAATTACCCACAATCCTATCATTCAGAGAGACCCACTATTACTAGATTATGTATATTCTTGAGGTATTTTTTTTTCTTTTTCTTCTTTTGTTTTGGTGGAGGCGGGGGGTGCATATGGACAGACTGTTTTTAATGCTCTCTGCTTATAATTTATTTGAGACTGCACAAGCTAATTCGATTCTTGATCTGGTTCTATCAGAGGGGCGTATCTGACCAAGGCTAAGAGCATGCCTTTAGTTGTGTGAGCGTTTGAAAACTGAATTGTTGAGCTGTAGCATATTTGGGGATGACACAGAAGAACATAGGACCAGAGAGCTGGGATAGAGGAGGAAGGGTGTGGAAGTGGCCATCAGAGGGACCAAAAATGGTGAAATGGGAGCAGCACTGGATTTAGAATCAGAAGATCAGCTTCCTGCTCTGCTGGCTGGCAACCTCCCTGAAGCTCTATTTCCTAATCTGGAAAATGGGAGAACTCCAGCTTTTCTGGGTTGTATTGATGATTCAGTTCATTATACGAGGTACTGTTTGTGAAGATGAATTGTAAGCAAGCACTGCAAGAATCAGATAATATTATTATAATAAAAAAAGGTGTTCGGACTTGGTCGTGGTGATTCAAAGGGAATAAGAATAAAGTGACCAAAGGTGGCTGGGAGTTGTAGGTGGGTGTGCAGGTAAAAGGTTTAATTGTCTGATTTGATTTTATTGTTATTGTTGTTAATGCATTTCATGGTTAATGTGGACTTTCTGTGAAGGTGGTTATCCAGCCTGGAATTAGGATGACTTCCTTTGCTATTTCACTGTGGTCACTCTTCCTTCTCTCATCTGTGTATTTTTAACTCAATAAGTACATTCTCCTGTAAAGCTAATATGTTTGCTCTGTCACCTAAGAGACCCTTATCAGACTTTTGCTGCGGGATTACAGACCTCCATATCAGGAATCTTGCTGCATTTACACAAGGGTGAACCAGACAGGCAGAGCTCTGTGTTTTAAACAACAGATAAGGTTTGTGTTTCATGTGTGTGGAGAAGGAGGGGAGGGGAAAGAGGGAGAAATTGGGTTGGGGTGGGAGCTGGGAACGATGTCCAAACGCCTGTAATCTGTGAAAGAATTTCTTTGTCTCTGCTCCTGAGCTTCTGGAATACTAAAAGAAGGAGTTTGCAGGGCACCTGCGAGAGCTCTGGAGTCAGATTGCCTCAGTCTATACCCTGTCCCATCCAGTCCTTAGCTACGCAAGTTACTTCATCTTTATTTTATGTTTCAATTTCCTCTTAGGTAAAATGGAAATAACAATAGTATCTAACTCCTAGGGCTGTTGTGGGATAAGGATAAGCCATTAATATCTTTAGGACCGACCCATGCCAACTTTGCCTTGACTCCTCTGGAAGGATTTGACAAGTGGTCCTGAGGCAGTGTGGGCCTCCAGGTTCCATGAGTGCGGAGGAGACCCAGGTGGGCCTCCCTTCCTGTGCTGGGGGCCACCATGCTGGGCTGTTCACTTCTAGGTGGGGATGAAGGTGGAGGGTCAGGGCTGCACTTTGAACTGTGACCCTCTTCATCCTGTGGGGCTGAGTCCTTGTCCTAAATCTGGACACTGTCAAGTTCTGTCCAGGGTGTCTCTCGAAGAACACGCCTGTTCATTTCAGCTACCTCTTCCCAGTGTCATAGTTTCTCCTTTCCTGTTCCCTCCCTCTTAACATTTTTCATTGAGAGACTAGGCTGATGGGCCTGTGAGTATGGACGTTAATCAGAGACACTTTGCTCTTGAAGAGTTGAACGTGTTTGTTAATAAGAATCCTCTGAACCAAGAGAAGATGGGGACATGTTGAATTTACCCGATTTCCACACCATTTTTTTTTCTTATGTTGTTCCAAGACAGATCAGTAACTATGACTTTAATGCTTTTTCTCATTTTAAATGTGTGTGTGTGTGTATGTGTATGGTGGGTGTGTGTGGGTGTGTTTATGTGTATGTATGTGGTAGGTACGTGTGTGTGTGATGGGTGTGAATTTTTCTTGACCCTGGATCCTATTATTATTCCCTGAGCACACAAGGGAAAGACAAGCTTTTGAGGCATGCATAGTTCTGGAATTACGCTTCTTGGTTCGAATACTGACTCTGAAATTTATTACCGACAAGCAATCTAGCATTTGCCCAACTCTACATGCCTCAGTTTCCTTAATTTAAAATAGAGGTCATGTGTTTTCTTATTTATCAGGTCATCTTAAGTATTTAGTAAGATTACCCATGTAAAGTGCTGACCGTACTCATTCAATAAATATTAGTTATAATTATTTTTAGAATGTGGAAAACCTCAATTTGACTTTCACTTTGGCCATTTTTAACTAGCTGGAACCTTTGCCTGAACCTCCATTTTCTCATCTAGAAAATAAAATGGGGAAAACGGTATCTAATTCTGAGTCGTAAAGAGGATCATGCACTTCAGCATTTTGGGGACACAGAACCTAAAAGTACTCGATAGGTTTCTTCTTCCTTCCCCACTCGTAGCCTCTTTCCTTGGCAATGTTTTTTCAGGGAATGCCAATTTCAGGAAGAAGCACTTCTGTAGAGAGGATATAGGTGCCACGTTTATGTTTCCTGCTGAGGACCTCAGGGCAGCGTGGTAAGCAGTGTATTTTGAGCGCTGTGCCATGTACTTGGTGGGCAGTTTTCCATTATTTCTCACACAATGTTGTCCCAGTTTCACTGAGGAAATCACAGCTGGGGGTTAAGTCTCACACCTCACTGTCGAGCGTCAGCTCCATTATTCAGGTCTGTCTGACTTCCGGTTGTGTGCCTAACCCCTGAGCCGTCCTACCCGCACTGAGGGAACACGGTGGAGCCGGGAGCACGGGTGTCCCCACCGCCGGAACTAATGGAGCTAAATAGAGGACACATCCCTTTCTCACCTCCTTATCTTGTTTCACTGAAAGGTAATTTAGGGAGCATATGATAATTTGTTTACCTCCACAGCCCTAATATCCAGGCCACGAGTCAGAGAATTAACCTTTTAACTTAATATATATGTCGTACATGGAGCCTAGCACCAATTTTCATCCACCTAAATGGTAAGTTTCACGCAGCATAATGGATGTCCTCTCTGTGTACACATTGTAGGGGACAAATGTCTTGCAGCTGCTTTGCCCTGAGGCCATTGTGAATGCCACGTTTACTTGACAGATGGGTCTAGTTTACATCATCAATTTTTATCACATTCTTTTATGAAATAGAAATTTCTATCATGGGCATGTAATTTGCTGAGTGTTGAAAATAGTGAGCTCTTTCAGAAGGCTATAAACTAACATATTTGTATGAAATTTGCCCTATGTCTTCTCTCTCTTTCGCACTTATCCCAGAGGAATGAGACAACAGATAGTACAGTTAGGGGAATTTAAAGGGTTATAAAGTCATAATCATTACTTGAAAAATTTTATTTTAAATCTGTATTGGGGGAACAAATACCTTAACTATGAGCACGTTCCTAGTAATTCATTGGCAATAGCCGTTAAAATGTGTTCAAATCAAATCTAGGTTTGGGATACTAAGAAAGATCAATTATGTGGCAACAGATTTAGGTTGTGTTTACTAACCTGGACACTTGAGATGTTGAAAGTATTGAGAAGTCCAAGTACAAATTTCTTATATGTTGTATCTTTCTGGCTTAAGTCGTTAAGATATATTTAAATTTTATGTAGATGGTTAAGCATTTGGGAAATTCTGAAAGACCACTCTCTAGAACTATATACTTCCTTATCTTTTTTAGTTTGCCTATTCATTTGACATAGGCTTCATTAGGAAATGACAATTGTACTTCCCAGGTAACGTTCATCCTTACATAAAACTGGTTATAAGTCTGTCTTCGGTGGGTCATGATGACTTACAGCTATATTAAGATTTAACATGGACTGACCATTGCCCTGCATTCTCATTCTCATTGTAGAAAAACACCTGCAAAGATAGGCAAACACCTGAGGAATGATCATTTCATTTACCACTTGCCTTATTGGCTATCTGCACGTGATTATGCTTTCTCAAGTTTCATTTTCCTTTCTTCCATTCGGAAGCCTGGCATGAAAATGCACTCAGACAGAATCTGGTGGGTTTAATACTTAAACCTTGGGGAGTTCTGGTGCTAAGGAGGGAGGGTAGTACCTGGCAGGAGGCACACAGGAGTGGCTAGAGCCTTTGCTCTGGAGCCATTCTCTCTGCATCTGACCTCCCATCCACCACTTAATAAATATTTTATTGCCTCTGCAAGTCAAGCACTGTTTGGGTGCCTTGGTTTTCTCAACAGAAATATATCTTTTTGGAAGCATATTGACGATACTGAGGTTCTCAAATTCTAGGCGGTAGTGCACAGTTTTAAAATAATGTAACAATGAGAATTTTATTTTTATTATCACCTTCAATTTATGGCAAGGGATATTGGCTTTTGAGTTAAGAAATTAAGAAAATGATTGAACTTTCAGAAGATACAACTCCTGAAAATGGAACATAAGTCTGTGAAGTGTGGGAGACCCTGCTAGAGCCATGTTCTGGAGTGGGTGTTTATTGGTGTGTTGATTGGGTTTAAATCCCTGTAATACTGAGCTTTGTTGTAACAGTAACCTACTGTCTTTATATAATTTCTAGACTGGTCATTGCATAGGTATATGGTTAGCTAACTTTTTGACTCATTCTGCTTTATAAACTGGACCAATCCTACAATTTAGCTGCTCCCACATCACTCCCCTGTTACTGTTCTCAAAGAATACAGACGTCTTTGACATTGACAATCTGTCCCTTCCTAGGCCTCTTCCTCCTTAATAATCACCTTGACTGTTTGAAATTCTGATCTCCTTTAGCTTTTTTCATGCACCCTCCTTGTTCTTCCACAGTGAATGTAGCATTTGATCTGTAGCAGTGGACACTGAAATTCTCAGGTGCCTTTCATGCACAGTGGGCATAACTGGCAATGCCTAGGTCAAGAGCAATTGGTTGCTCTTGGTTAAATGTGATCACGTATTTAAAGTGCGTGGCCTAGTGCCTGGTGGTGGCCAATAAATTCAAGTTCCCTTCTTGCTCTGTTCTGTTGTCTATCCTGCCTCTTTTCCAGTTGTCTTTGAAAGATGGTATTTACAAGATTCCTTCCTGAGCTTTTTCTGAACCTACAGCTTCTCCACTCCTGTGATTCTTGTGTTCTTTGCAGCAATTTTCCAAATCTCTGTCTCTAATTGTGCTGACCTCCAGACCTGTATTTCCAATGGCTTCCAGAACATCTCAATTTAAAGGTCTTGAATTCAGTGACCACCTAGCTGACCTCATGCCCTTCCTTCCAAAATCAACTCTTCTTCTTCTAGTCCCTCTTTTGGTTATGGTGTCTCTTCTCTCAGGTATTTGGTTTGGAAACCTTATAGCTAGTTTCAATTCCACTTTTTCTACATCCTGCAACATCTAATTAGACCTATTGGTTTGGTCTTGGGTAGAGCATTCTTCCTTTCCTCATTCAAGGGCAAGTTTGGAAGTAAAGTTAGCTGCTTGAAGTTAGGCCAAGCAATGGCTACTTGATTGATATTCACAGTTGTAGGTCACAGAGTCTGTGGGGCTGAGAATAGGGAAGGAATGATTGCAAAATGACCCTGGTTAGCACTGCATGGACCAGGCCAAACCTTGCTGTATATGGAATAACCTGTCTCTCATAATCTCTATTTTTCAAATACATGCAGGTGCTACTATAGTTAATAAAATGCAAATGTATTTTAAAGAGTTATTGAATGTGTAGTAACCTTTTGTCATTGTAGAATTTTTCAAATAACGCATACTGAAAGTGCAACTGTTGGGAGGTTTCATCAAATGTTATGATGTCATATGATGAAACATGGATTTCAAGGATTATTGACTTTCATTTGTTCAGAGTCACAAATGCATAGGAAAAAGAAAAATCAGGGATTACATGAGCTTTCAAAAATTAGATTTGGGGGAAGAGAAATCATAATTGAAAATCTCAAAACACTTGACTAGTAAGTTTAGAACTCCCATCTGTTATAATCAAGATGTGTGTGTGTGTGTGTGTGTGTGTGTGTGTGTGTGTCTAGGATAAGTCCTGTCTTCTGGGTTTACCAATTGCTTGCTGGATAACAGGGAAATAAATATATGTGTAAATAAGCATGAAGATAAAGGAGTGTAGTGTGCACAAAGTAAATGCGAGGTCTGATTCCCGAACGTAGTAACGCTTCACAGAAGAGGTGGTGGCTGACTTGATTTAGGCTTAGAAGTGCCCACCGAAGAAAAACACACAACCTAAATGTTGTGAGTTATGTTTTATTCGGGGACCTTAGTGAGGACTATAGCCCAGGAGAGTGAGGAACTTCTGAAGAGGTAAGGAGGAGCCAGGATATATATGAGTTTTTATTGGAAAACAAAAAACAAAAACAAAAAATACAACCACGTAGTTGAACGTCAAAAGGTTACTGCTAATCACAAAAAAAATCTTAAGTTAACGACGTAGTGCTCTTCTATGTGTGGGAATATGCAAAAGTCTGGGCTCATTGAAACTATTCCTTAAATATATATATATCTTAACTATTTAGGGTTAGTATCCTGTTTTTCTCCATGCTGAACTCCCCACAGGGTACACTGTCATCGGGGGCTGATGGCTTGATGGTGGGCAACATTCCTTGTTTACTGAAATCGCAGACAACACGTTTTTGTTCTGCAGAGGAGAGGTTAAGATTTTATTATTCGGAAGTGACTGAGAACTTGTGAACAATCCAAGTAAGAACAAATGCTACACGGTCTAGTTTGACTGAAATGTAGGATATATGAGGAACAACTGGGGCTGGATATGAGGCTTTTGAGTGTCTCTACTCTTCTGTTCGAATTTGATGGAGTACACAATGGGGCCCCTTGAAAGATTTTAAACACAGGCATGACACAATCAGCGTGGACATTGTATTTTCTTTATTACACAAAATGGGTATTTAAAAATTACGCTTAAATCCAGATAATGGCCAATGAAGAAAGTGGAAGCAGAAACTAGAGGAAGGGAGAGAGACAGAAAAACTGAGAAACTACAGGGGAAGTAGAAGGATCTTGGTCGAAGAGCTGGGTAGGACATGGCTGGAGCTCTAGGTTGTGCTGGAGGTAACCTGCTTTTGTTTACTGGGGCTGGGAGTTTAGAATGCTATCCTTGCCTTGTCTCTGAAAGTTTACTTTGGTTGTTCTACCACTATGCCCAGGTCTTTTCATGTTTTTTTATCCTTAAACCCTGAGAGGCTCCTTTCCTAGTGGCTAGTTAGCTGTAGTATTATCTGCGAGTGGCAATGCCAGCAGCATGAATACCATCCAGGACCAGTCTCCTAGGTGGGATGTCTTTATAGCTGGAGCAGAAGAAAGAAGTTCTGTTGGACGAGCCTGAAGAGCTGAAGAAAAGGAAATGTTTCCTTGATGTCCCTTCCTGTTCTCCACCTCTCTCTTTCCCTTGGATTCTTGCTCTGAATCACCATCTGTTTTCCACCTCACAGGGTGTTGGGGTTAACATCAGCTCTACAGTCTGTGACTCAGGGTCCAAACATCCTTAATCAGAAACTGCATCATTTCAAGTACGTTGAGGAAACGGGTTTCCTTTGTGGCCATAGGACCCTAGTAATCTTAGTATTCTCATATTCTCAAACCGTGGATCATGTTTTGTTATATTCTACCCTCTTTGATTTTTTTATTTTATTTTAAACTACATTTATAGGCACCCTAGCTGTGACACTGCACTGTTTTGTTTAAAACATGCACCTGCTTTGTTAGTAAAGGAAACTTTGCCAAGAGAATTGTATGTAGGTGGGTGTGACTAACTCAGCAAAGAGACTTATCTCTCATCCTATCTGCCCGAGGTCCCAAGGCTGCCTTTGATAAGACTTATTTCTTCCCTCACCAGCCCCACCCACTCCAACCTGTACTGCTCTTTCCTCCCCCAATTTTTATCTAAATAGTTTAGCTTTTCAAAACTAGTCAGCCCTCTGGATTTATTTTCTGTTGCGTGACCTGAACCATGGGCTTCCTACTCCTTTGAATGCCAGGGGCTCACAAGCCGAGAGCATTCACATTTTGCCTCTCCACTTCCCCCACCCTTTAAGTATTACCAGCAGACCTTCTTGCCTGCCTGCGTTGGGGTTGTACTCTTTCCCTCTAGGCAACTTTCAGCACAGCCTGTAATGTTGCGAGGCTGTTTGAAGGGAAATCTGAGTCCCAGTGGCCAAGAAACATAGGAACAGGAAAGGGAACCCAAAATGATCTTTGTAAAGCTTGGTTCACAGAGCCAGGGGTGGTCTGGTCGTGTGTCCAGCCTTCTAGAGCTGGTCACCAAGGTTTAGATGCTACAGGCAATTCATCCGTCCATTTATCCAGCCTACCAGTATGTCATGAACAGCTACCAAGATGCTATACGCAGTGCTGGAGATTTCATCGCAAACAGGATAGGCACATTTACTACTGCTACTGATCAAGAGATGCATTCTACATGGGGAGATGGGCCGGGAACCTCTAAACACACAGTTCATTACTGAACTATACTTGTGCAGAAGGCGGGGTTGAGGAGAGGGTCTGTAAGAGTGAGGCTTTCCTTGTGGCTGGTACCGGCATCCCAGGAGTCCCTTCTTTTCTTATAAGCTGAAGATGACTGTTTTGCACTGTAGGCGAAGGACTGAGCTATATCATCACAGGGTCTATCAGGAAAAGAGGGTATGAATGGTACCAAATCTGAAAATTCTACTCTCATGTTTTCAGTTTTCTGGAAACCAGCTAGCTATCTGCGGTCTCCCAATTAGGTCAACGTCAGCTCTGTGCGGAAACAGGAAAGTAAAGACCCCACTTGAAAACCAACAGAGCCTGCCCACACCAACAGCAAGCTAATGTCAACTCAGAAGCTAACGGCTCTAACTTTACTTCTGTTGCTGTTGACACATTCTTGTCAGTTGCACTCCTGGTTCCGGTTTCGCGCTCCGGAATCTGGCCCTCGGGCAGGCTCCTTGTCAGTGGGTGCTGTCGTGCAGCTGCCATCAAGGTGTGGCTGCTGTATGTAAGTGGTCGGAAACCTGGGCCTGGTTACCAGCCTCGTAGAGACTGTTGTGTTGGTGGGAGGCGTTCTATCATCAGCGGGGGGAGTGATGGCCCAGTCTGCTCAGGTACATCTAGACATGACTCATTTCAAAGGACACAGCCAAGGGGAAAACCAAAATTTACTCCTCATGTCACTTGTCTGGTATCTTAAGTCCACATCCAGGAATATTTTGTGACCTCACTGGAGAGCAAAGCGAGTCCTTTATGTCATTTACTTGGAAGCCAAGCTCTGATCCCTGCTCCTCTATCCCCACCCTGGTCCAGGTCACCATCGTCTCTTCTTGGTCTCCCTCAACAGCCTCCTCACTGGTGACCCTGCTTCTACTGGTACTTCCCAACACCCATCTTCCACCAGCCCCCAAAGTGATCTTTTGAAAAATCTCTACCCTGCTCGTCTCTTGGAGCTCAGTGTTGGCTTTCCTCCTCAAGCTTTCCCTAGAGACAGCTCTTCTCTAATGGATGCACACCTCATCAAGGACCTTTGCAACTTCCTTTTTCTCCTGGAATGCTTTTCTCACATAAATCTTCACATTTGCTGGCCCTTTCTTAATTCAGAGCCCAGCTCATGGGTCACCTATAAAAGACCTTCTCTAAGCACCTGCTGTAAGCCCTTTCCCCAATCTCTTCCATGTTACCACTTTGCTCTCTTGTAATTATACCTGAGCCACTAGAGTGTGTGCTCTTCCAAGGCACAGACGCCCTCTCTGTCATCCCCTCCCTCTGCCAGGCATGTGCAGCTGCTCAGCTGTACATGTGGAGTGAGTGAGCCTTGATGCCATAGAGAAAAGACATCTGTTTTCTTCGTTCTCTTTTCTGATTTTAGTAAGTGGCAAAAGGAACATAGGCATAGGAACACTCAGAAATCTCTGCTAAGACAGGTAAGAGAAAGTTCAATAAAGAGTTTAAAGTTATGAATTTATGGGGGAGTGGGTTGTTTTGATAAGCCCGTAACTCAGACCCATGGCTGGTAGGTGGTCGAGCTCAGGTCCTGAGTTCTGTGGATGAGCCCACACCAGGCCTGGAAGGGAAGGTAAATGTACTGGAGTCATTTGCTGAATAGCATTTGAACCAAACCATAAATGACTTTAATGTTTATTAAAACATGTTAGCGCTTTCAGAATCATTGAGTCTATCAGATCCTGGGAGGAGTATAGACCAGAATTTTAGAAGTTTAAAAAGAAATTTTATAAATTATGTAGTCTGGTGTCCTGAGAGGAAACAGAGGCCCAGAGACCTTCAGTTGGTAAATATTGGGACTAGAACCCAGTTCTGGTCCCCACAGAGCCTGGCCTCTGGATTCACTTCCTGCACTTACACATATGCTAGGAATGAATTCTGACATACCAAGTGTAACCTTGACATAGCCTTGAGGAAAAAAGCTTCATTTTGTTCATGGAGATGATCATCCACCTGCCAAATTTTTTTAATGCTTTTCTTTTTTTTCTCTTCTGGGAGGAGGATTTATGACTTCAGCCTTTTTTTTTTTTACTTCTTCAAATCTGAACCTCATTCAAAATGATCCCACCTCAGGGCTAGGAAAAAGTTTTCTATTCTAATAAATAAAATACAGGTCTTCTCATGGCCTCAGCTTTCCAGACACAAAACTGATCTGCTTTTGACAGTTCTGTGGAAGGACTTTTAATGTTTCTCAACTGCTTTGTGATATACAGAAAGTAAGAGTAATTAGCAAAGAAATTAAACCATTTTCCAAAATCCAGGTTGGTTACGATCTTGTAAATAGAATCCTAAAAAACGTTTTCAATTTCCCATGCTGCTTATAATCATTTTTGAAGGTTAGTTCAGAAATTTGTTTTGGGCCAGTAAAGATTTTTGTACATCTGAGATGAATTTAGGTTATGTTAGTGAAATTCAGTTCTTCTGTTTGGCAATATGCCTGATTTGTTCTCCTGCTGGCTTTAAATGGCTCTCACTGTCACCCCATCTATATTTTACAAACAAGAGTTGTCCCACTCTTCCTTCATATGACCCAACACTGCGGGAACTTGTCAATATCATGGTCTTGTTTTTGTTTTTATTAATATCAATTTTCATCGTGATTGCCTGTGTTTGATATTTGGGATGAGATACAAATGAAGAGATTATGACTTGATATTTCCCCCTGGCATCCCTGTTTGTGATTTATAATTTATACCTGGGAAAGATTTACTGACCTAACTGATAATCCTTCCCAACAAAAGATAAACACCTGTATAAGTCATCAGTGTTAAGTCAGATGCACTTGAAAGGGACAAAGAATTCACCTGCAAGCACTTTTGGCATCTTGCCCTTTCCCATGAATTCAGACTGCTGACAGAGAAAGCTGATGCTGCCAAAGCACTTTCAGCAGGAGAGCTCCTGAGGGAGGGACCAGCCCCACCTGCCATACTGTAAGGACCATCGTAGAGGCCTGCCCTTTGTGCTTTCATTAGCGGAGATCCGGTGAAAGCAAAGAAATTGTCCTAGTGCTGTGGGGCTCAGATCTATGAATGTGCAGCTCCGCAGCCTCCCTTTTGTCCAAGTGGTCCTGTAGGAAGCTCACAGGTAAGCCCTGACCAGTTGCTAGTCCTTCCTTGTCAAGGTGGGTGCCCATGGGCTCTCAGTGTCACGCTGCACATTCCTGCTAGCTTTAAACTGATTTCTTGGGACCGTGATCTGTCAGCCTGATGGGCTGAAAATGCATTAGATAAAGGATCAAACCCACCCCACCCCTGAAGCTTGCATGAGTGTAACTGAGTCAGTGGGAGAGAGTGAGTTGGTACTAGCACTATTTTATTTAATAGTGAAGTCATTGGTGATCTCAAATGTTTGGTCTGCTGGTTCTTGCTCTGATCTCTCAGATTGTCTCTATACAGCACCAAACACAGACGGTGCACGTGCCCCATGAATTTCACTTGGTCTAGACTAGGACTCTTCAAGGAGCTGCTTGGGAATTTTTTGTTGTTGTTGTTCTCCTCGGACGTGAGCAGTGTTGGAATAGTCAAACACGTGTAATATTAAATGCTGGCCGATAGTTGTATAAAATCACTAATCCACTAATGCAATACCAAAACCAAAACAAATGTTTAACCTGCTCATATCCGTTTAACATAAATCCCCTTTTTATCATGAGTAACTCAGAATTTTAAAACTCTCTCCAAAAATTCTCCGTACGATAATATTCAGAAAGGAAACAGTGGGGCCTCCCTGGTGGCGCAGTGGTTGAGAGTCCGCCTGCCGATGCAGGGGACACGGGTTCGTGCCCCGGTCCGGGAAGATCCCACATGCCGCGGGGCGGCTGGGCCCGTGAGCCATGGCCGCTGAGCCTGCGCGTCTGGAGCCTGTGCTCCGCAACGGGAGAGGCCACAACAGTGAGAGGTCCGCGTACCGCGAAAAAAAAAAAAAAAAAAAGGTAAACAGTGAAGGGGCCCATGATCAAAACCTCAGCAAAGAATTGTAATGCATCCCTAATAACGTTAGCAGTGAGTCTTTTAAAGCTTCTTTTTCTTCTTCTGAGCTCTTTGGGCCCCATCAACATAACAAAAAAGAAGAGGGAGGCACTGAGCAGTTATTACCTTAGTCATTTCAGCCACATAAATCGTGATTTGTGACAACTCAGGCTGTAAAGCCGTTTGGATGACAATGACCAGCGACACTGCCAGAGTTAATCAAATATTTGTTTAACATGTGTTTCTCTTGGTCTGGCCCTGGCTTCAGAACATATTTCATTCATTCCCAGTCTTTACAATCTTTACTTTTAAATGGAGAAACAGCAAGTATAGGATGTACCTAGAGTTAATGAGAGAACCTCCACTTGGGCTGTGATCTCCCTAAAAAGAGGGGCCTTGTCGAAATCAGCCTGGTAAATACCCAGAGTGCCCACTTCCGTGATCTGTTCCTGGCTGGCAATCACTAACTCTTGTTTTATTTTCTTCTGGGTAGAATCAGCTTCCTGGCCAAACTCTTTTTCCTTCAGGAACATTCTACTCAGGGGTCACCTGTTCTTACAGATGCCATCTTTCTACTCCATTCCTTCTATATGCAGACAGTCTTGGGACTTCCCTAGTGGTCCAGTGGTTAAGACTCCTTGCTTCCACTGCAGGGGGCGCAGGTTCCATCCCTGGTCAGGGAACTAAGATCCTGCATGCTTGCGAGGTGCGGCCAAAAAAAAATAAGCAGATAGCCTTGGGTTAGGTGCGTCAGAAAGGTCCCCATAGAAGCCTGCAGGTACCCCTGCCAGAGAGCGTCCTGAAGATGGGAGTGGGGGCAGCAGTCTACTCTCTTCCTGAAGGCAACATTTCCCAGATTTCTTAGGGCTTAGTATGTGCTCAATGAATACTTTCTATCATTGTTCCTATAAAAGCTTAACAAAAACATTATAATAATGCTTAATAAATGTTTGCTAAAACATGAACAGCCAAATGAATGAAAAGGTGTGCATACCTGCTGGCGGATGATCTCTTTACATAATAATGCTGATCACATGGATTCAAGTATTAAATTCAGAGTATGAGGAGTGGGATCCTTTATTCAGTGCTCTGACCTCTTATTTGAAATCAGTGGATGTGTAATGAACCACTAGTCTTTATGTACCCCAAAGATCAGAGGCCGAAGAAGGCGATAGCACAACTCATTGGAAAGTTGGTCCCTCTCTGAAATGTCAGGGGTAATCAAGTTCAGTGTTAATGACTTCAGAGTCGCATGCCATCACTGTGATTAATGTACTATCAGTGGTGAGGATGGAGCCTATATAGCTGCACTTATTATGTTCCCATATATTATCAGTAATTTTATATTCAAGTTCAAGGCAGGGATTAGGTGTTTTTAAGAACATGATTAGGAAATTCCCTGGCAGTCCATTGGTTAGGACTCGGAGCTTTCACTGCCAGGGTCCAGGTTCAATCACTGGTCGGGGTACTTAGATCCCACAAGCTGCATGGCACAGCCAAGAAAAAAAACAATAATAAAAAAAATTTTTTTTTAAGCCGTGATTAAACACTTTGTATGTTTAGCTCATCTTAAAGTATTTGTTTTTCTTGACTTTTTTCTTTATATTGTAGACATTTGTGATTTTTAACTTATATTTGTTTCCTAGTATAAACTTTTACATATTAGAAAAGCAGATAAACTTAAATTTTGTCAAAGCCTTAAAAACATTATTATAAATCATTCAATTAAGTTCTGCTCAACCTATGCAAATTTATATCTTCAATACGATCAATAAATTGAAAAAAAATCAATCATTAATCTCAAATTTTATCGAAGAAAGTCACAGTCATTGATATGTGAAATTTAGTATGAAATAAAAGGAAAAGATCCACAAAATTTGTAGAGCTCTGGGGATTAGATTGTTTCCTTGAAATAGTCTCATTGTTTTTCAAGGCAATATTGAAATCCGTGATATGTTTTTTTTTAACATAGCAAATTTTCAGTGTCCTAAATGGGAGCATAAGAACAAGGGTTAGAGGTAAGAATAAAGAATCTTTATTTAACAAACTACATATTAAATATATACATATATATATATAGAGAGAGAGAGATTACAGTTTGTTGTGCTGCCTTCTATTTTAAAATTGTTACCCCCTATAAAATTGAAATAACTTATTTGTTTCTAGCAATGCTCTATTCTAATTTATTATAAATTCATGTTAACTCCCATCTTAGAGAAAATTGTAAAGATCAAACTAAGTTAAAGTTTCTAGCCTCACTGTGGTCAATTCTGGTAGCAACCTCTGGGCTTTAGATCAGAATAGATTCTGTCTCTTTCAAAAATACTGAAGCCCTTTATTTGTCCTGTCAAGTCACTTACATCTAAATTTGGAAACCTAATTGCCTTTGTTGGAGCCCTTAAAAATTCCCCCATGAGAGAGAATCCCAAACTGATGTAGCCAGAGATTGGAGCTAGCAACCTACATTCAGGTCAGTACCTTTACATATATACAGAGGAAGGCTTTTTTTTTTTTTTTGCGGTACGCGGGCCTCTCACTGTTGTGGCCTCTCCCGTTGCGGAGCACAGGCTCCGGACGCGCAGCCTCAGCGGCCATGGCTCACGGGCCCAGCCGCTCCGCCACATGTGGGATCTTCCCGGACCGGGGCACGAACCCGTGTCCCCTGCATCGGCAGGCGGACTCTCAACCACTGCGCCACCAGGGAAGCCTCAGAGGAAGGCTTTTTTAAAGCAGTTTCTGGCAATGGAATTATGCCTTATTAATATGTTGAATCTACTAACTCATTTTCTTCTTTTCCATGTTTAGTTGAACTTTGTCTTTGGAATTTCTTCTGTTCACGTTGACTCCCTCCAAGTTTACCAAAGAGAAATAGCTCCTCAAATAATTAGACTGTGTGTTTTTAAGGCAAGCAGGGAAAATAATAAGTTATTTCTCCATTGCATTCTTTTTACTTGTGTTCAGTAATTTTTGTGGAGTTAATTTAAATTTAGCAGGCTTTATGTGAACTTGCTTCTAGAGGATTTACTGCATCTTATGTGAAAACCGTCTGCATCTGACATTTTAGAATTACCTACCTATTTATGGAATTATACTGCATTCTGTTGAAAGAGCAAGTCAATTTTCAGTGTAGATTTTTTCTGTCATTTTCTTCCCCTTTGTCTATTTTTTGTGAAAGCTAGTTCCAAGATAAGAGTGGAAACAATGGAAGGAGCTGGAGGGTAGAGAATAGGATGGAACAGTGGTTTGCTGAAGGAGATGGTCTGCATCATAAACTATTGATGGAAAAAAGAAACCTCAAAACCCAACCCAACAATTTACTTAATTTTAAAAATGTTCTTACATATTTTTAAAATAAAAATAAAACTTTACCTGAAACCTATCTTGTATATGATCACTAAATAAGTTGCCGATGCTATGAGACAGAATTCAATCCAGGGTTTTTCACATCATGTTAACAAAGGAAATAAAACAATGAACACGTTATCTCATAGTGTTTTTGAAATTATATCCAGTTCTGTTCAAAAACAAAACAAAAACTTGAGTTTTATTTATTTATTATTTTTAAAAAATATATGGATTATCTGCACCTTTGCAGCCTGTTATATCCCACTGTAGTAATAATGTTACCCTTTTAGTGAGTAGTTACTACAGACTGGGCACTGTGCTTCACTGCGTAGGTATTGTCTCATCTAATAAGTACATCAGCCCCCAAGTCAGGCTACATCACTTTCTTACCATTGCTGCAAAAGAGTAAACTTCCCACCAACCATCTTACTGGAAAAGTAATTTGACTCAGTACTATAATATGTACGTTCACTTTAAATTGGCTTTCAGGGAAGGGTTTTTAAAGGCAACATTTGGGGTGACTGCTGCAGGATATATGACTTTCTTCTGATTGGTTAGTGATGAGGTAACAGGGTGGTGTTCCAGGAATCTTAATTATCAACTTTCTGATTCCAACCAGTCTGGGGTCTCGTTGTAGTTACTATTTACCACCTGGGTGGGAGTCATAGTTCCTACAGAACTCAAAGATGTCTATCCGATTGTCATGTATAGCCCTTGAGGAGGAACTAGGGCTCTGTTTTATCTCTGAGCTATTGTTCAAGCTATCTTGCTTAAGTGCTTTTCCTTTGTTTCTCCATTCCATCACTGCTCTGAATAGTAACTGCTTGGAACTCCGGGAGACACTGCAGGGTAACAGAGATCAAGGAACCTTAGATTCCAGGCTTGATCCTGGCATACTCTAGAAGGAATGGTGGGCAAGTCATTCATCTCGAAAATGAGTGTGTTGGACTAGATTTAATATTGGCAAAGTATGACCCCCAGGCCTGACATCTGTTTTTTATGGTCTGAGAGCTAAGAATGATTTTTATAAGACAATGTTTGCAATCAATTTGATAATAAGGCACACTTTTTTTGAACTCCAATTAAGTGGAATATCCCTCCAGACAGGAATTCCATTCTTCTCATTAATAAATAGCACTTAATTGTTACTATTATATTCTGAATTTCATCAATTAAAAATTTTTGTAGAAATTTCTTAGAATTTTATCTTGTTATGTAATTACCTTCTTAATATCCTTGGTCTTCCTCTTGGCCTGCAAAGCCTAAATTTTTTACTATCTAGCGCTTTACAGAAATGTTTGCTCGCCCCTGGATTAGATGATCTCTAAGCTTCCTTAAAAAACTCAATTTCCATTTTTTTTTTTCTTTCCAACACGTATCAGGAAAACCAGTCGTGGAATGCAGATGACTGACACAGTGTGGTTTTGCCAGTGTTTTGCTATTTATGAATGGAATAGTCGATGGTCCCAAAGCAGAGCCCAGTTTCCCTGTAACAATTGTCCATCTTTACCCTGTAGATTTCAAAAGCATGAGGAGATCTATAAGCCTGATTTATAGGTTAAGCTACACTGCCTGGGTTAGAAAACCAACCCTGCCTTGGGCAGATCGTTAACCTCTCCGCCTCAGTTTTCCCATCTGTACTATGGGGGATTTGTTGATGTTCACAACTTCCCCAAAGATGGCTGGGGATTGCACATTTCTGTAAAAACCTGAAAGCAGAAACCTTCTTTAGAGACCTCATTTTATTTTATTTTTAAAAAATTTTTTTATACATTTAATTTTTTTTAATTAAAAATTTTTTTTTGTTGGGCCTAACCATGCAGCATGCGGGATCTTAGTTCCCTGAGCAGGGATCAAACCTGTGTCCCCTGCATTGGGAGCACGGAGTCTTAACCACTGGACCACCAGGGAAGCCCCCAGAAATTCTCTTTGACAGATTGTTTTCCCCTTAGGAAAACCTCTTATGTTATTCATATAATATACAGTCTAGCAAGTGAACAGTTAATCAGAAACTAATTTGATAATGGCCATTACGTAACTTTGATATTTCTAAAATAAATTCCTAAGCATACTGAAAATACTGTATATCCAGTACACCAAAGGCAGAGTTCCCCATAGTACCCATCTGGAAGTGTGTGCCTAATATCCTACCCACATGATGAGGGTAGAGGGACCCACAGGCCTCCCACAGCCAGATGTTCCCCCTGGACCAGTTTGCATAAATGGCTCAGATTGCCCCAAGGGAGCCACTGTTGGAATTTCATCTTTAACCTTCTGGAGACTCCAAATTAAAATGCAAATTTGTTACCCAGGAAGGTAATTTTTAACACATTAATGTTTATTTGTTAGTACTTTAGCACAAATTAGGTTTTCTCAAATTAGCCAGCTGCCTGAGAGCAGTGCTTAAATAGAAGTGAATCAGACTCCCAGAGGTGGGTTCGGGGTAAATTTGAGTAAAGGTCCATCCCCCATCACTGTCAGTACCCAGCATTTGCAAGAGTGCCTGTGTGTGGTCACACATGAGCACACACACACACACATACACACACGTGCGCGCCCGCGACTTAAGATTCCAGACTTTAGCATAGCATTATTCAATAGAAATACAGTGCAAGTCACACAGATGATTTTAAGGTTTTTAGTAGCCACATTAAAAAATGTAAAGTTTCAAAGGTGAAATTAAATTTAATGGTATTTTATTTAACTCAGTATATCCAAAATGTTGCTTCAATATATAATCAATATAAAAATTATTAATAAGTTAGTTCTCCTTTTTGAGTACGAAGTCTTTGAAATCTCCTGTGTATTTCACATTTACAGTTTGTCTCAATTCGGACCAGTCCCGTTTCAAGCGCTCAGGGCCCGCTTGTGGCCAGTAGTTACTCTGGACAGTGTAGACCTGGAAAGTGGGTCACAGACATGTGGTTGACCGAGGCAGCAACCTGGTGGGCTGGAGGGACAAATGGAAGTTGGGACCACCCGTACTTCCCCATCACTCAATTATATCAGTGTCACATTTTGCTGGAAGTCAGTCTTAATGCTGACTCCACCACTTAGCTGTGTGACCTTGGGCAAGTTACTTAAAACCCTCAGTTTTTTCATTTGCATGTAAACACCATAAATGCTCAATGAATATTTGATGTATCATCACAATTGATATTATTAGTAGCTATTTTTACAAACTAAATTAGTTTAAACGTGAACTATAAAGGCAGTCAGGTGCGATCAGTCTTTCTGTATTTCTCTAAAAAGGAGAAAAATGACCAAACATCTATATATATAATATCTTTTAAGAGTAGGTTTCACTAGTTCCTGATATTGGGCATTCCATCTCATGCAAATCACCTATACACTAAGAAATCCTGAAGATACTACCTTGCCTTAAGAACCATTTTTGTTTTTGTTTTTAACCAAAAGTAGTTATATTTAAATATTCCACAAAGAAACTTCTACAGAAGACTGTCCTAAAATACAACCTCATTATAGTAGTGGGTGAGCCAATGAAACAAAAGTTTTTCTTTCTCTTCTTTGTCCTCATTTATCTTCCTTTATTTAAAGTCAGCAGAAGGAACTAATTAAGGCAAAGCTAAAGGAGAAGAATTCAGAGTTTTGCATGGCACATGTGAATTAATCTTCCCACAATGGCATATTTGAAAGGTCAAGTAAGGCACTCCTTCTCTGTACCCCATCTAGTGAACCCTCACCAGCAACGGGGCAGAAGGAAGGCATGTCTTGGGTGTGCAGTTGGGCTCTCTCCAAACTTGCTTACCAAGTCACTATCATTCAAAACTACAGTGTAATGGTTTTCACCCAAAAGAGAATGATGGAAAATCATAACACGTGTCAATGCTTGCTCTACACGTTTCATGGGGGTTTTGTTTAGAATGAAAGATGTAGTGAAGATTTTAAGACGCAAATAAATGGTGATTAAATATGGGCTGTACTTACACATCCATGCACCGAACGCTGCAAGGCTGTGAACCACACAGAGCAAAGAAATGTACTTAGCCATCAGTTTAGAAGGTCATTTTGAATGTAGGCAGCAAAATGGCTGTGTGCATGAAAAACCACTACTGTATTTTGAGAGATCCTTCCTAAGAATCCTGAAATATTAATAATATGGTCTTAATGTAGTTGAAGACACAAGAATGTGTTAAGGGTAGCAAGGGTGGCTGAGAATAGCACAATGACAATTTTGTATTTTCTGCTTGCGCTTGTAAAAGCAAGAGGAAAAGAGAGTAAAAATAGTGTGTTTAAAGAACAGCAGCCTTCAATTTCCCAAATAGATATAAAACTCTGTATTCTCCAAATGAATTCACAAATACTTACTCTTGGTAACATTAATATACTAGCTTCAAGGAAACAGAAAAGCAGTATAAAACTGAAAATTCATTTTTCCCTTAAATAAACATGTATGTATACAACTAATGTTTGAACTTTAGGAAATTCAAGATATCCTTCAATTTGATTTTTGTGAACTAGGAATTCAATTCTTTAACTGGAAGTAGTCTTATTGGAATAGAAGTGGAGGAAATAGCAATGCTTTTTTTTTCTTAACAAGTTTTTGAATGTGTTCTGTTTTCACATGGCAATGAATCAGTCATAGGCCAATTTTGTTGCCAATCTCCCTCTCCCACTGTGAGTTTTTACATTTTGATGCCTGATGAAACGAAGGTGCACAAGGATTAGGCAGGAACGTGGAAAGTTTTCCTCCAACATCCAGATGTGAAAAAATAAAAGCAATTTATCCCTTATTGGCCGTCCCAGCCCCGAGCGACCAGGTTTCCACAAGTTGCCTTTGTGGGCTGTGACTGACTGAGTGAGACACGAGACCCAGTGGGTTTGTGTCAAGTTCAAGGACTCATCGTGTTTGAAGTGGGAAGAACGAGTTTGACCCTCTGTGCTTCTTCCTGCCAAAGCCACAGTTTTTGATTTTAATCGAAACCCTAGGGCCATCTTAAGCGTGACCAAGAAGCACCTTGCATGTTGAACCTTATCTAATGATATGATGCGTATCATATTGAGACACATAAATCTCAGTCATAGTCATTGGAGCAACTTGTTTTTCTAAGATGCTCCGGTCCAGTGACAGACGAAAGCAAATAAGGGAGAGATTGATCTCCGAGCGCTTTTATTGTCGGTGCTCCACACGCCATAAAGTTTTGGCTTGTTAAAGGAAATTCCATAAGCAACTTTAGTTAATAATGGTGAAGTAACTGCGTGCTTCTCTGGAGCTTCTGCTGAACTCCGTTTCCGCCTGCCGTTACCAGAGCATGATTAAGAAAATACCAACAGGATGTGCTGGATGGGGGAACAGACTTCAACTTGAAGCCGTACAGATGCTTGATGGATGAGTAACGAGACAGGGAATGTGGCCATTTCTCCTCGGAGAATCACATAGTTCTGTGGATCTCTTTTTATCTACTGGTTTGAGTAAAATCTGCTGGCGCGGTTGGTCTCTTGCGGTGGTCACGCTGATGGAAAAGGCCCTTCTCCCAGCTGATATTTTTGATAGTTTAGAAATACCCAAAGTGTGTGATAAATGGAGAAAATTGAGAGTGAATCGTACTGGAAAGATTGTGGGTAACTGTAACATTTTTATGGTACCTCTGGTCTTATAAAATAACTTTATTTTTAATGGCCTTGTCACTGTGGGTTTAATATGGATGGTGTCAGTCAATTTTTATTTGAGGTTGAGACAGATTTGGGAGGTGATCTTGAAGGGCATAGGGGAGAAAAAAAAGGGAGAGAAAGACGCTATTAATTATTATTTATAGTGAGATTTCCCAGAATTACTGAGTCTTTCCACATTAGTCAAAGCGGTCCTCGGTGTCAGTGTGATGTTAGATGAGGTCATGGAAAGCGTGTCAGGTGCATAAGGAACTATATGGCCCTGGCCCATGTTCTCTCTCCACCAGCCACTTGGGCTGTGTGTGCAGAGGGAGGGCGGTGTTGGAAAAATGGAGGAAGGGGGAAACATGAGGGTTTTATGAATTTGAAAATGAACGCAAAATATCTGCCAATCTTGAAAAAAAATCTGAACATATTATATTCCAGAATCTACCGTAGGTAGTTTTATATTATTTTCCCCTGAAATCATGATCCATGTCTTACCAACTCTTTTCTTTTATGCTTGGTTGCTTCTGTTGGTCTTTCACTTTGGTTCTCTCTGTAGCTGAGCGTAATTAGGAAATAATCACCTACCAATTTTTTGTTGGCGCTGGGACACACTTCCAGCTATTTGGTTCAAAACCATGCTGTCAGATTCCATAGCATGGGGCCAAGAGTACAGGCTTTGGGGGCCGAGCACTTGCAGTCAGAGCTGGTCCCTGACATTTACCAGATGCATGGTCTGGTGCCGACAGTTTACTGCTCAAAGCTGGTATTCCTCATTTCCAAGGTAAGACTAGTAACAGTGCCTGTGGAAAGGGGGCGCCGTAAGGATCAAACGGCATCATGCATATAAGCATGTAGGAAGCGCTGGGTAAACTTTAGCTGTGCTTTTATTGACACAACTGGTTTTAAGAAATTTTTTTCCACAGGGCTTTGCCACCTGACCGTAATGTTAATGGCTCTTAAAGAGTGACTGTTATCAACAAATGTTTTGAGTTGTTTTACCTGCATCTCAAGCCAGATGCTCACTAGTGATTAGCAAAAATGTCTCTTTCTTCTGAATCAAGGAGGTAACATTTCGCTTTGCTATGTTATCAGGGGTTTATGTTGATTTTTTTTCTGCTTTCCTTTAGCTTGCAAAATTGGATATTACAAGGCCCTGTCCACGGATGCCAGCTGTGCCAAGTGTCCACCACACAGCTATTCTGTCTGGGAAGGGGCCACATCGTGCACCTGTGACCGAGGCTTTTTCAGAGCCGACAGCGATGCTGCCTCCATGCCCTGCACCCGTAAGTTGTACGCTCATCTCCCGTTTCTTAGATGCCAACAGCTTTCATTTCCACCTAGCAGGGCACTGCTAGGCCTTCTCCCAGGATAACCATGCAGGGGGCAAATGAAATGAAACATGCATCTTTTCTCAGTCAGAGCAGGGGCAATCCTTAGGAAAAGAAAGGCTCTTTCTCACTGAGTTTGTCGCCTTCAAGATGCACAGCTGCCAGCAGATGACTTGGTGGAGCAGAGATTGAACATTCAGGGGTTGTCTGACACAGTGTAATTAGAGCTGAGACTGGAATTTATAAACGGCTTTACCGTTTCATCTAGGACTCCTGGGGAAGAGTGACAGCTGCAAGGGAAACAGGTATAGGATGGGATCACATGTGGGCAAGTGGTTTCAGTTCTGTGCACAGATGTCATAGCTTGCAATGTCATTACCCTTCTTCCTTCTTTCCTCAGAGTTTTGTGTTCATAACATTTAGACCCGGATCCTAATAAATGCTTGTTTAATGATAGGCACTGAACACATGCTGGGTTAAGGAATGGATGGGGTTGGCACCTCGGTATGCAGGGGAATAAAGAACTCCTTTCTCACACTTTACATGGACAGTGTTTCCGGGGGTTGACATTCCTTTCATGCATACTCTGGGATTCATAGACCCTGCAGTGGCTATGACCTTGACCAGAGCAAGGAGTGGTGGGCCCGGGTGTTCCACCCCTGTATTCTCATTGACTGAGACTGTGTTTGGAGGGACAGAGCTGAGCGGCCAGGCACAGGGGCTTTCCACGGGTTTTGGCTTTTTCTCGCAGCCCACCATTTAGTGCCCAAATGACTATTTAGCCTTTTAATTTTCAGCCTCCTCATCTGTAGAATGGTCTGATAATAGCACCTCCCTCATGGCTGTTGTTACTCAGTACACATGTTATTTACATACTATGTAAAATGCATAAAATCATGCTACTTGACAGATGTTAGCTTTTACTGTCATTAGGACTTGCATTATTTTGTTCCTTAACTACCGTACATTCCATCTTGGCTGGCCTGTAAACATCACTGCAGATAGCAGGTTGTTTTTCTGGTTTGGAGTCAGTTGGGTCAGCTGGGGGGCCATTGTCTAGCCCAGTCAAAGACCACCTTTAAAAGGAGTGAGCGGAGAGGGCTTCCCTGGTGGCGCAGTGGTTGAGAGTCCGCCTGCCGATGCAGGGGACGCGGGTTCGTGCCCCGGTCTGGGAAGATCCCACGTGCCGCGGAGCGGCTGGGCCCGTGAGCCATGGCTGCTGAGCCTGCGCATCCGGAGCACAGGCTCCGCAACGGGAGAGGCCACAACAGTGAGAGGCCCGCGTACTGCAAAAACAAAAACAAAACAAAAACAAAAAGCAAAACAACAACAAAAAAAAGGAGTGAGCGGAGAAACTTCAGGGCCATCCCAAATTTGTACTGAAATTGCTGTACCCTCCGGAGTTCATTTCATAACCAGAGAGGATAATAATTATTGTCATAATAACTACAACAACCATTTTATCATTATACCCAGGTAATGCATTAGGCACTTTTGATTAACTTTATCATAGGGCTCATATGATAACAATCTACGAGATAGACATTATCTTTATTTTAGAGATGAGGTAACTGCTAGCTCAGAGATGTTAGGGGTCGTGACCAGGACTACGCTCCAGCTTGATGATGGTGCTGCAAGACCAGAAGACTCACACAGTTTCTGTTTATTGGGAGGCACTCCTGCCCTCTTCCTTAGCTCATGCACAAATTTTCAGAGGGAAGGAGTATATTAGGGCCAGGCTTAGTTGTAAACATAACTGGACGAAGATTTCCTCATCTTCTTTTTCTGTTCCTTCCATAGACTAAGTACTTTCTCTGGATGCCACGTATATTTGATATGCTCAAGCCCAGCCTGTTTCTTTTCCGATCTAAATATTCTTCTCTTATGTTCCATTGTGTGCAATTAGTTTAATAATAAACTCTCCTATTCTGTCCACACCCACTGCCAACATTTCTCCAGTTGAGATTTTAGGGCATAATAGCAAGCTCAAAGGGAAATATAGTGGGACGACAGTGTGATAATTGCCCTCAATTTGCATCATGCAGTCCAGCACCTACATTCCACACAGATAAGTCTTCTCTAGGCTGGGGCTTGATTGTGAACCTCATAAAATTCACCTCTGATGGCAAGACAACCTGGCTTTTTCTCCCAGGTATTTTTAGTCTTATGATTCTGATCTGTTATCTAGCACTCTAGGGGGCCATGGGCCAATCACTTAATTCTTGCAGCTTGCTATGTGGGAGCTTAGGGAGACCCCAAAGGTTGCCACATGCCTGAGTTACTGGTATGTTTACCATATGTGTAAAAGTGGTTTCTGAACCCTTGGAGTTGTATGTTTCTGTAGGAGTAAATTATTAGCTTTACCCTGACTACGCAAATGAGAGAAAGAAAATATTGATTTTAGCCTGTGGTTAGACCTGAAAGTTTAACATGAAAGTAACTTTTGCATTTTTCAGAGATTGTTTTCAACAATGTAAGAGAGGTGGCTTTTTGTGTCATTGATAAGAGACCCATGAAAATACCAAAGCAATATGTGATCCTTAACACTCTCCTAACAAGATCATTGCATTTATTGTATCTCTCCGACTCTGAGTTAAGAGGAAACACAGTGCTGATGTTAATACCACACACTTGAGAGGCTATTTAATCTCTCCAAGCCTCAGTTTACTGACCTATAAAACGGGATTCTCACTATCTACCTGTGAGGTGGTTTTAAGAATTAAACAAGAAGGGACTTCCCTGGTGGTCCAGTGGTTAAGGCTCCGTGCTCCCAGTGCAGGAGGTCTGGGTTCGATCCCTGGTCAGGGAACTAGATCCTGCATGCTGCAACTAAAAGAGCCCACATGCCTCAATTAAAGATCCCACACGTGGCAGTGAAGATCCTGCGTGCTGCAACTAAGACCCAGAGCAGCCAAATAAATAAATAAATATTTTAAAAAAAAAGAAGAAGAAGAATTAAACAAGAAGATATTTGCAAAGGTCTGGCACATGGTAGGGATATAACGAATGTTTGTTCTCTTCTTTTATCCCCAGCTGGTCACTTCCTTCCCCAAATGACCTCCACAGCAGACAGCCAGTGCATCTCACTGCCCCTCTAAAGGGATTGTCTCACTTGACTACATGATTAAATTACCAATGTCTGTACTGTACTCCAGAAGCTCTGGGGGTAGGACTGAGGCATCAGTATTTTCAAAAGTTGCCCCCATAATTCTACTGTACAGACAAGGTTGAGACCACTTCTCTACAGAGTTGAATTTTTAAGTTTTATTTTTTAATTTAATAAATATTAACTACACAAGACTCTTTAAGACCTCTTTGAGATAGGGGTAATCTGGGAGGTGACCATATTTTGCTAACAGATAGACTAGTAAATTAAACAGAAGAATTAGAATCTATTCTAGTCTACGGCCCTCCTTCTAGATTTCTTCCATCCTGGTGAATACAGTGGACCTGCATTGTCCAAGACGGTAGCCACGAGGCACACGTGACTGTTTTAATGGCCACATTTCAGGGCTCAATAGCCACATGTGGCTAGTGGTGACCATACTGAACAGCACTGCTATAGAATATTTCTATGATCACAGAAAGTTCCATTGGGCAGTGCGGTGGTAGATTTTTCAATAGAGAAGACAGTGGGAGTTTCTCAGCGAACCCCTTGATCAAATAACCCAGAAAATGAAGCCCTTCCCCCTCGCCCCACCCCCAGCTTTATCGGCTTCTCCTGACAAGATGTGGGGATGGAAAGGAACATAAACATCAGGGATCCTTTCAAAGTGATTCCAGCCTCTAATCAGTTCTTCCCAGTTGGTTAAGCCAGGTGACAAACCCAATCCCCTTGTGCTGACAGCCATGATAATCAGGGACTTCTTTGTTCATTATGCTGTCTTTAACCCCAACATTCTTATGCAGCCCTGAGTTTAGTGATCGCTCACTGTGACGGCACACTAATGAAGAAATAAAACACACTCTCTGAGACTCATTCTTCTGGCCAAAGAGAGACTCTGCTCCACTGGCTTGTAAAATCAGGTTTTTGTTCACTTGGAGAACGATTAGACCCAGAATACAAGCAGCATTGGCTAATTTAGAAGGAAACACCTAAGAAGTTCTTCACACCGTCGACATTGCTGGAGAACTTCAGAGAATTTAATGGAGAATAAACTTTATCTCTAGGAGGACTTTGGATGGAGCTTCTGGTTAGGTTAGGTTAGCATAAATGGCTGTGCGTAAGATAGGCAGTTTTCAATGGAGGCATCATGTGAACATTTTCAAGAAAATAATCTGTAAGAACAATGCTTCTTAAACGTGAATGTGCGTAGAATCACGCGAAAGACACCTAGGGATTGGTAGGAGATGTCAGGCTTGACATTCTGCATTTTTAACAAGTCCCCAGATGCTGCTGGTCTGTGGACCACCTTTAGCCAGTAGGAATTTAGAGCCTCCCTGATGGATCGCATGTGATAGGAGACCCTCTCTTCTGTCCTTGTCACTTCCAGGCCATTTCTTCAGCTCATTGATGACTCTAGAGAGAGATTTCAAGGGTTCTGAACATTCTCCCTTAATGGAAATCGAGTACTTCATTTGTCTCCCAGATGAAGAAAATCCAACCTGGTTTGGAGTTGCATAATCAAACACAGGCACTGTGGAGTCTCTACTATGTTACTAGGTTACAGCCAAAGAGTGGAAATGTCAGTGTTCCCTTTAGGCACAGACATCAGTCAAGAAAGTCAACAGGGTTTTTGGAGACGTTGCCAGCAAGGCAGACACGCAGGCCTCCATACATATAAGGATGCCATCTAAGCTGATGAAGGGATTTTGCTTTCATGAACCGTTTCTTAGAAGAAATTTCAATGTGATTTTTAAAAAATGGAGTATAGTTGATTTACAGTGTTTTAGGTGTGCAGCAAAGTGATTCAGTTATATATATATTTGTGTGTGTGTGTGTGTGTGTGTGTGTGTATTCCTTTTCAGATTCTTTTCCGTTAGAGGTTATTACGAGATATTGAATATAGTTTCCTGTGCTATACAGTAGGTCCCTGTTGTTTATCTATTTTATGTATAGTAGTGTGTATCTGTTAATCCCAAATTCCCAATTTATCCCTCTTCCCTCCTTTGCCCTTTGGTAAACATAAGTTTGTTTTCTATGTCTGTGAGTCTATTTCTGTGTTGTAAATAAGTTCATTTGTATCATTTTTTTAAGATTCCACATATAAGTGATATTACATGATGTTTGTCTTTCTCTGACTTACTTCACTTAGTATGATAATCTCTAGGTCCATCCATGTTGCTACAAATAGCATTTCAGTCTTTTTTATGGCTGAGTAATATTCCACTGAATATATGTACCACATCTTCTTTATCCATTCCTCTATGGATGGACATTTATGTTGCTTCCATATCTTGGCTACTGTGAATAGTGCTGCTGTGAACGTGGGGAGCACATATCTTTATGACTTAGAGATTTTGTCCTTTCTGGATATATGCCCAGGAGTGGGATTGCTGCATCATACAGGAACTCTATTTTTAGTTTTGTAAGGAGCCCCCATACTGTTCTCCGTAGTGGCTTCACCAATTTACATTTCCCCCAACAGTGTAGGAGGGTTCTTTTTTTGCCACACCCGCTCCAGCATTTATTATTTGTAGACATTTTAGTGATGGCCATTCCGACCAGTCAGTGTGATTTTTATCAATGAAATCAATGTCCTTTAACTCTGATGATCACCAACGCTTCTCCTCCAGATCTCTTTCCCTTTCCCTTTCCCTTTCCTTGTAGTCGGGGAACGTAGTCTAGTGATCAGCAGTGCTGGGAGACCTTGATGCCTTAGTCATTCAGTTGCTCGTTCAATGATTCTAGTCGGTGTTCTTTTCCCCCTTTGGAAGAAAGAACCAGTATTACATTTAAGGTAACTTTCCAATCCTTCATGGTGTTTCAAAATGTACTGGAAAAAATGCCTTGTGAAAAAGCAAATTGGCTTTGTATATCTGGAAAGAAATAACTGATTTGTTATTTTGCCTCTTCTACTTCTGAGCACCATTACGGTGCTCTGTACTTTTCAATTGGAAATCTGTCCTTGTGCTGTTGGGTCCTCTTTGTTTAACTTGTTTGATGAAACTTATTAGAGCCTCATGATTGGGGGCACTCTGTAAATAAGAGATTATTATTTTAGATTGCCAACTTGAAGGGCCTTCACGAATCTGTCTGTAAGTAAACGGCCTTGAATAATTCAGTCAGCTATGCCAAACAAACAAAGAATGATTGATTGATACTTAGATGTGGCCTAAAATATTCCAAAATTGCAGCTTTTAAGACAATTTGTACTGGAGGAGCTCAGTGCTAATGAGGGCAAATTTACCAAGATCTGTGACGAAAGGTCCTGATTTGAGGAAAGATTTCTGCAGGTTTAGGTTATCAAGAAATTGAAACAGCCTAGCTCCAAACAGCAAAGCATCACTTACTTTGTCTTTACATTTGCCTTTTCTAATTGAATTTATCGCACCACTGTATTTCCTCTAGAAAATGTATTGTTTTAAAATTACCATTTCAGTTCTATTACTCAAAGCCCTCCCTTCTAATGCTTTCTGACAGTTATCCACATAATGAACCATAATGAAATGATGAGCAATCTTCAGTGGAAACCCAATGTGGATCCCAGTGGTGCTGTGTGACTGGGCTGTTAACATTTGAATGCAAATTAAAATAACATCGTTCTTACTTGTTTCCAAGGTCAGGAGAAGAGAGAGACTTTTTTCTTTTTCTTTTTTTTTTTTTTTTCGCGGTACGCAGGCCTCTCACTGTTGTGGCCTCTCCCCGTTGCGGAGCACAGGCTCCGGACGTGCAGGCTCAGCGGCCATGGCTCACGGGCCCAGCCGCTCCGCGGCATGTGGGATCCTCCCGGACCGGGGCACGAACCCGCGTCCCCTGCATTGGCAGGCGGACTCTCAACCACTGTGACACCAGGAAAGACCTTTTTTCATTTTTTAAGTGCTTAATTTTGGAAATCTCATATCCATTTTCCAACAAGCCCTTGAAGGTTCCACTGAAGTTCATCTCATATCCATTTTCCAACAAGCCCTTGAAGGTTCCACTGATGTTCATCTCATATCCATTTTCCAACAAGCCCTTGAAAGTTCCACTGAAGTTCATCTCTGCCCCAAAGACTTACATGCTCAACAGCCCAGCTAAGGGATTTTGGAAGGGATGTCTAACAGGAGACTTTGATGTTATAAACCACAGGATAAAAGGTAGCTATCGGTTTCAAGTACACTACGTTTCTTCCCCACCCAAAAGCATATTTCTTTTTGCTTTGGAACTGCAAGTAACTAATAATATAATGATGGAAGGAAGGACGTTCTGTGCAATTGATCAATGAGAGTGTAATTGACTCTGGTGACAGACTAGTTAGTGGAAGAGTGAGAATAAAGGCCAAAGATTCCTAAAGTTTTGTTCACGAAAGTGTTTCAGAAGATCCATTGGTTGATCCCTAACCGCTTCACATTTTATTGTCGATGTTATCAATCCTTTTTTGAGAACATACTTTTATGAAAATTCTTGAATCTAAGGTTTGGTTATTTCATGTGATTTATAAAATTTGCAATATTAGAGTGTAGTTTCATACTGCATTCCATAGGACAAAAAGTCAATTAAGACACCAACTCCCCCTTTTCCAGATCCTGTGACGTAGTTTTTAAGGCAGAACATACGGTCCCACTGCCTGTTAAGCCAGCTGATAGGCCACCAAGTGTGCCTGTCCTCTGGACCATGAAAACTGATCAAAACAACCAAAGCCATTTTCATGATTCAGATGCAGCCTTCCACCCATTCCATTTTTAGGCTGCATCTTTAGTTAGATCTCTAGTTCAAGGTCTGACATCAGTTAGTGAGCAAACCACATCCTTGTTTCTTCCTTTTAAGTTATCTTTCAGCCTTTTGACTGTGAATAGAAACAATTACCTCTAAAGAACCCAAGTGCATGATTCTTGTCTAAAGACAATTAAGGATATAAGGGGAAAAAAGCATCAAGTGTGCTTAATGGAAAGCACTAGACAGACCCCAGGCTGATCACTTGCCGTTTGGTAAAATTTTAAAAGTTCTAAGGTATTCAATAAAGATCAGATATCAGCTCGTTGAGTTATTTTTCAAAAATGCTACTTTAGCCTCAGCATTATCCTCCAACCTTATTCTAGCTTTATATAGATAAGCAGTCCAATGTGGACATTTTATCGGGATTAATAGTACAATGTGGATTCAGCCGAAAAATGCATATGTTTGAGGAACACGAATGTGTGCCCAAGTGAAAGACTTGACTCTTCTGCCAGCGTCATTTAGCCAGGTTATTACAA
The DNA here is from genome assembly GCF_059928025.1 of Delphinapterus leucas. NCBI lineage: Eukaryota > Metazoa > Chordata > Mammalia > Artiodactyla > Monodontidae > Delphinapterus > Delphinapterus leucas. Next base: position 16,781,831 of record NC_143136.1, read on the forward strand.
TTTTTCCACCACCATGAATAATTAAGAATGGCTTGTTATCACCCGAGCCCCATCATCTCTAGATAGCACTTTTGACACAACTCATGGAAGTCCTACAGTGGCTGTGCGCAGCATGCTTCTGTGAAACAAGGTCAGTTAGACACTTTCCTGAGATCCCCTGGGGTGAGAAGTGGATGCCTTCTCTGCTATCAGCATTTTGATTTTCCTGTCATAGCTGACTCTTGCTCTACATGCCGTCTACAGCTCGGCAGAAGATGGACTGAGGGGAGAGCCCTGTTGCATAGATAGAATTGCCCCCCACCCTCCCGTGACCTTCCACCCAGGAAAGCATCTTTAACAAAAACTCCTACTCTTGAGTGGAATGTAGGAACCAGGCAGAGAGGACAGAGCACCATCGGGGAGGTAATGCCAGCGAACTTCAGCCTGAAGGGCAGGGCAGCCAGGAGAAATGTGAGAACACTCCAGCTGGGTCCACAAAGAATTCGTAGATATGCTTCATTTTTCCTTTGAATTGTCCGTATCTCTGGGAAGGGGGTCGTTTTAGCCTTTGAATCAGGCTTTCTGATCCTATCTTCGCACATATCGGCTGTGTGAATTTGGGTGAGTTGCTTCACTTTTCATATCTTAGTTTTGGGTCATCAGATTGCTTGGGGTAACAAATACTGGGGCTTAAATGGGATAAAGGATGAAAAAGGACTTTGCAAGAGATGAATTCACAGGCTAGCTAATTCTAAAGCAAAATACTTAGAAATTTCTTTAAAAAATTACTTTTCGTGGTCTTTCATATTGTAACTTCTTCACGGATAACTGAGAGTTAACTGTATAAAGCACTTCAGCCATAAGCTAGTCATCTTAAAATAAAGAAACTCCAACTGCAATTAACCTAGTAAAGAAAAGACAGATGGTTCCTGGGTGTAGAATAGGAAAAATAAGATATACCGAAAAAATAGGTGGTAGCAAACTTTCAGCAAGGAGTTACCTCTACAGGAAACCAAGAATTTTTCGTGACAGTAATAAGTGATTGATGTGTTGGAAGGGTTCTGTTTTTTAATAATGGGCAGTTCTGCTGTGACTCTATTCGTTGTTAAACACATAAACTGCCGCTATAAAAGGTTATGCGCTGTGCATACATCTTGGAAGAGGTGTCCCAGCAGCAGTCTTCGTGTAAACTCACCCACAGCAGCAAAGTCTGAGAGAAGGCAATTAGTAGTGACACGTATATAACTGTCAGGGGGGTTGCATGGGCTCGGTTTCAGAGTCAAAACTTACACACCCCAACTGTTTATTCTGCCTTATAACCTGCCTTTCAGCTGGAGAGAGATTAACAAAGGCTTATCTGAAGGGTTAGACGGTTTTACAGCTAAGGCACTGAAGTATTATTGACAGTCCAAAAGTTGTACATGATTAATGAAGCCTTACGAAATGGAACTCAAGACCCGCGGTGCCTCTTCCTCGGAAGCTCTGTCTTGTCCTGGTTGCCTCGGCATTTTAGTAGCATGACAGTAGCGCTTCAAGAAATTGATCATTTAAGAATTATGTTTCTGCCCATGCTCTGGGGGAATGTTTCTTCCATATCCAGAATTAATTTCATGGCACAGGCATTGAATTTTAAAATGGTGATTAAAAATCAGCTAAGTATTAAAAGTGTGTGATAGCTTTGGAAGCTGCTTTATACTTGAGCCTGGCTACTTTGGTTTCCTAGCAGCTATCTCCTAGCCCTGGTTGCAGACTTTTTTTTTTAAAGCTTTTAGCATGTAATTGCCGTTTTTTCCTCCCCCATCACCTTTGCCTTTTGCGATGTGATATACCGAAGTGCTGTGGCTGTGACGCTTCTGAGGGGTGAGCTGGGCTGGGCTTAAAGAATCATCCTTCATTCACTTGTTCAGCAGACATTTAGTAAACATCTACTACACCTTTGGCATTTTTCTAAGGGCTGGAAGATGCTCATAAACCAGAGAAAAGATTCCTGTTCTCATAGAGCTTCTGTTTTAATGGGAATGATAAACAAGATAATGTAAAATTCTCACAAGAAAGAAGAAACAAAGATCATGAGACAGGGTTAAAATAGAGGAAAGGGAAGAATTTCACTTCGCTGAGAGTGGTCAGGTGAGATTTGAGCTGAGACACCCCCCCAGGGGGCAGGGGAGGCGGGGAGGGGGTTGCTCTTGAAGAAGCCAGGGGACAATTCCAGGCACAACTACCAAGTCTAAAGAATTTGAGTTGCAGGATTAAAGTTTTACTGACAATGTGAGTTTTAAACTTGACTTATTTTTACCCTTTGGTCCTGGAGTCTGCTGGCACTTCAGTTGTTGTAAGTAACAGAAATTTCAGGTTTATGTGGCACATTTCACCTTGTGTCCATATAGATTTAAACCCTTTGGCAGAACCTACTTTTAAATGCATTTCTCAAAGTGGGTTTCCATCATTTGCTGAAGTTTCAGTTACTTGCTCTAAGAATAAAGAAGTGAATTTTACCTGACTTGTGACTTTGGAATGGGGTACATAAGGTGCAATTATCCTGACCTAGACTTTCCATGGGGTGGTTTATAACAAACACCCAAGTTCACAATGGAGGTATTTTTGACTTTGGATTTACTGTTGGCTGATCCTTTTTGAACCATTTTATTAAGCCTCCTACAGATTTCATGTGTATTTGTAAAACATCAGGTTGTCCTAAATGGGCTACTTTAAATCCTGGCAATAAGCCATCAAGTATGTTTTCTAAATTACTCAGGAATTACACTTTAGTCTAATACATGGGAGGGAAGAATTATGATTTGTGGAATTACTGGAATTTTCTTTGATGCTTGGAATATTGCCCTTGTTAAATGTCACATTCATTTAATTTCTCTAGATAGTGTGTGCTTCATTTCTGAAAGCTTGTCTTTTCCCAGAGGAAAACACATGATAGGTTAAGGAAGATCAAGATTTCTTTTATGATGTAACAGGATATGATGCGATAGTCCTTTGCTTCTGCTGTAATTTGGCTACAGTTTCTTGGGGACTTCATACTGTCAAACTCCTGTCAACTGAATGCAAGTTGACATCCCACTAGAAAATAATAATTACCCATTGTAGCACCTTCCACCAGTACTTGCTGTGCGATACAGAAAGTCTTTCACACCCGTGAAGCAAATGGATGTTCATTAAATTTATCCACGGTGGCAAGAAATGCAGAGGCCATTTCTGTCAGAGCAATGAGAAACCCAAAACATAGGCCATAATATTTTCTGTATTTTATTCCTTGCTTAATCAAAGAAAGTAGGTGTAACTTGGACTTCAGAAGCCAGAGTTGTTACCTGACCTGTATAAGTGTGTAAATCAGGGGTGTGATCTCCCTAGATTAGTTCAGAGTATGCTTGAAGTCCCTAGAATTATGTGCAAAATTACGAGTCATCATCTTTATGGGAAGAGAGTGCTTCGCTCCTATCAAAGTCCCTGTAGCAGGGCTTGGGAAACTATGGTCTGAGGGTCAAATTCAGCTGCCCTTGTTTTTGCAAATAAAATTTTCTTGGGACACAGTCATACGCATTTGTTTAGGTATTGTCTGTGATTGCTTTCAAGGTACCGTGCAGAGCTGGACAGTTGCTAGAGAGACCATATAGCCCATAAAGGCTAAAATATTGACTATCTGACCCTTTACAGAGGTTTGTTGAATGTTGTTCTAAAGGGTTAGTAAGTTAAGGGTTATTGCCTTTGACTTCTTGTTCTAGTAGTTAAGCTATTACCCATGCCACTAAATTATGTTAAAAATGTGAAAGGCATTCTAAACATGAGAACTTTAAAACAGTTTAGCACGCTAGCCCCATTCTTTGATGCAGGAAGAGACAACCTTAGGCTTCTATGTGAATATCAAGCAGGTTTTACAAATAAAACCAAAAATGTAAAGGAAGGATATTTATTATCCCCTTAAATATACTTCAGTATTTGATTGATTTGTATTTTAAAATGTCTTAATTTTGCTCATAAAAGTAAAATTAAAAGAAAAACCATACTTCTATAAAGGCTAATAAGGAAAAGGCCCATGAAACCGTTAAAATTAACTGTCTTCAGAGATAAAGTTTCCCAGAGCTTCATGCCTGAAGAAATCATCCCCTGAAGTCAAGATGGAGGAAGAAAAGTCATAATAACCAATCCCAAATTAACAAAACTTCAATTGATAGAGCCCACATTCTGAATTTCCAGCCATACTGGCTGGTTGTGGAGCTAGAAAAACAAGAGAGGAAAGAGTACTTGCCCTTCCGTCCTCCTGATGCTCACATGGTCCATATTTAACTTCCTTTAGTCTCTTCCTTCCCCCTTTGATTTCCTGCCCCTTCCTTCAACTATCCAGGAGAGCATCAAAATGAATCAGAATATTTCTTTTTCCTCCCTCCTCTAGAGCAGGTGACAAATACTGGACACAATAAATATTTGTTGAGTAATTGAATGATTCCACAGTCCCTCCTAACAGAAGAAACCACCTCTATATGATACATAGCCCTCCCTACTTGTTCCAAAGTATTTTTAAAATGTAGAAAAGAAGAACTTGAATTAAACTAGCTACTCTGAGATACTCCTTTACAGGGCTTAATGGTAATGAATCAGTATGTGAAAAGCTGGCTAGTACAGCCTTATCTCAGAGAAGCTTGTATTAATTCACAGGCTTAAAATAACATTGTAGGTAGAAGGGCAGAAGATGCATTAGAGGACCATGTTAGTTTTCCATCCAGTCATTCATGGCTCCTCAAAAGTTTATTGAGCTTGCTCTGAACTAGGAATCATAGGAGATACTGGGAAATGAGGAAGACATCAATTCTTCTCTTGAGGAGCACACAGACTGTGATAGAAACAGATATGTACTGGGTGTCTGATTAGCAAGACCCCTTTACATGTTCCAAACAGAGTAGGAAATAGAAATAATGCCCTGAAATATGGAATAATCTCATAAGCAGGATTACTGCCAGTCCTACATTGAGGCTAGTAGTGGGCAGTTTGGGAAGACATAAAACCCTATAATTCACAGTGACCTGCAGCTACCTGATGTTGGTGTATGCTTGGTACATACGATGTCAATATGGAGACTAGAAAATTAAATGGTACGATTATCCCTATTAGTTATAAATCTCACATTGGAAATTGGAGACATTTAGAGGTGGGCATATTTCTGACGAGAAAGGCAAGCATTTGTCAGAAATTTAATTGTTCCTAAGTATCTAGATACGATGCTATTACCGAACCAAGCTTGGGCCTGCTCACCTGACCTGCGGCAAAACCAATCTACTGACACAAGGTTGTGGTGAAGGAAAGTACAGCATTTATTGCCAGGCCCCAAGTGAGGAGAATGGACAGCTAATGCTCAAAAGACTGGAACTCTCTGATGACTTTCAGGGAAGGGTTTCTAAAGACAGTGTGAGGGAGAGTCTCAAGGTATGTGATCTGCTCGTGCTCAATTCTCTGATTGGTTGATGATGAGGTAACAGGGTGATGTTTCGGGAATCTCAGTCATGGACCTTCTGGTTCCAACTGGCCTGGGGTCTAGTGCTTGTGTCAGCATGCAATTAGCTTCTTTTACCTGATGGGGGTTTTAGTATCTACAGAACAAGTCAAGGTTATGGTTCAGGATATTAACTGTAGCCCTTGAGGAGGAATTAAAGGTCCTTGACTTTGTTTTACGGCTAAACTATTATTATTTTGTCTCGCTTGACTGTTTCCCTTTGTTTCTGCATGTTCTCACTTCCCTGATTAAATTTGCTCTTTGGAACTCGGCGAAGGCCTAGGAGGCTAAAGCTTTTCCACACACAAGAGAGAGGGGCCATGGGGATCTGTCCCCAGGAAGGCCCTACAGAGTCCTGCTGGGTTTCAATACTTTAAAAAAAGAGTTAAGTTTTTTCCCTTCTGGATGCCTTGTGTTTATTGAGAAAACTCAGTGTTACTCATGTTGCCTGTATTATTCTCTTTAGTCCTCTCTACAGGTAATTATTTTAAGATGCTGCTGTTAAGTATGACCGTTGGGCCCAGATTGACTTGGCTGTATTAAAGGCCATGCTTTTTTTTTCATTTTCTTGAGAAGAGGATACTTTCTTTTCTGAGGAAGAGATGGCCCTTCCCTATACATGGAAACACACCTGATGTGTTTACCATCTTTTAATTGGCAAAGTTTTTTTGAAAAGGAAAAACTCAGTACAACCACCATTGTGATTTTAATTTATAAAGCAAGTGTGCTTTCCCAGGTTTACGCAGAAGCCAAAATAATCATCTACTAGGTGCACACTTCTATTATTCCTTCCCCCCACCTCAGTTCTCTGGCTATAGTCAGAGAATTGTCAGAGAATTATGTAAGCTGCTGCTGTGCCCCCATGTAACCATCACTCCTTATGGCAACAAAACATAACACATACGCAGTACAAGTCACCAAACCATTCATGAAGGCAGCATTGAACTTGAACTTGCTTAGTTTTCTGTCTTCCGTTGAGCATTTGCCCCAGGGTAGATTCTTTAAGAATCACTGACCCAAGGAAGAAGGCTATTCCGCACTGCGTCTTGTTTTCATGCCAGCCCTCCATTTTGAAACCCTGCAGCATCTTTGTATTTTTTTTTCACGTAGCAGCGTTATATCTCTGAGTCCTGTGACCATTTAGTTTTCTGCTCCATTTCTTCTCTGTTTAGACACTGCCATGCCCCGTCCTACATACTAATTACTGACTTTTTGCTTCTGTGCTTGATTCATTGTGTCACATTTTCCCATGTGAAAGTGGACTAGGAACCTTGGCAAGGAGGTTAATGGATTTGAGAGTCACTCTTATTTAACCCTGAAAGTCACAGCAAAATAAGAACCAGTGGCTTGACCCATTTTATGAACCAAGCTGTGGTCAACTTCAGCGACAGACTAGCAATCAGTTTCACTATGATGGAAAGAAACATCTACAGAATTTGAACAGGATTGAAGATACACCTTCCCTTTTCCTATCTTTACCTCTCAAACTTTGGCTGAAGCTACTGATTTTGTTGTTATTTTACCTTTAATGTGGAAATAACCCCAGAGCGTGGGAGTTAGTACTTTGGGATTTTAGTTGGACTCTGTCACTAATTAGGTTGCGTGAACTTTCAGTATTGTCAACTCTGCTTTCTGGCTCTCAATTTCCTCATCTATAAAATAAGACTATTTAGCCAAATGATCTTTAACATCTTATCTGGCTCTAGGAGTCTGTGATTTCAAATAGCTCTAATCATTTATTCAAAAAAACATTTACTTAATCCTGTTGTTTTCCATTACTCTACTAAGGACCATAGATATAAATTTGGAATCTAAACAAGAAGGAAATTTGTGCTTCCTTTCTGAGGACTTCTGTGGGGGCAACCTTACCTTTAACACAAATTTTACAGCACTGTCTTTCCTTTAAGGTTCTCAGGATGGGGACCAGGTCTTAACATTAAGAGAGCGAGGTTGTCGGTAATTAGTCTCCCAGGGAGATTGGGAGGTCCTGCTTACCTTGTTAAGATAAAGGCTTCGGGCTTCCCTGGTGGTGCAGTGGTTGAGAGTCCGCCTGCCGATGCAGGGGACACGGGTTCGTGCCCCGGTCCGGGAAGATCCCACATGCCGCGGAGCGGCTGGGCCCGTGAGCCATGACCCCGGAGCCTGCGCGTCCAGAGCCTGTGCTCCGGGAGAGGCCACATCACTGTTGTGGGAGAGGCCACAACAGTGAGAGGCCCGCGTACTGCAAAAATAAATAAATAAATAAAAATTTAAAAATAAAGGCTTCAATTAAATTGTATAAAGAGAAAAGGAGAGTGAATTACCCTTATTCAATATTATTACCAAAATCCTTTAGCCATTCATCACTGTGAACTAAGTAATAAATACTGAATATGACCCCTTATTCGTAAAAGTTACCTCTTCCAATTCTCTGGCAATGGCTAGTCTGGAACAGTATATTCCGTTATGGTTGACTAGGTAAAGCTTCTCCTGACCTCATGCAGGCTTCCGGTTAACCTCCCTTTTCTGGGGAACATGGACACATTTCCCTGAAAGCAGTCATTACAAATATATTAGAAGTAGAATAGAAGCAATAAGCAAGAAGCCTCAGATTGTCACTGAAACTTGCTTTGGCTCTTTTCTTGGAACACCAAATTGGGAAAGAGGAAAGAAAAGAGAGAACCTTCCAATTGTTGCAGTGAGTCAATACTTTTTCCTAGAGTGCAGCAGGTATCTTTTAGACCTTTGGAATCAGCTCAGACTAGGAAAATTCCCCCTTTTCTGTTTCACCCTGGTTCTTCTCCCTGAAGACAGTTTGTGTCATAACATCTTGGCATAGAGACTAATCTACAGCAAGAATCGAGATGGTTCATCGTGAGTCTGTGGTCTTATTTATCGTTACTATTTCTAAACCAACCATTTATGTTGTTTGCAATCAGTTCTGTTTCAAAACAGCCACTGCCACCAGACATATTTTGGAAACCTTTGATGTCGGTGGAAATGTGTATCATAAGCAGAGCCTGGTGCAGCCCTGGTCAGTTGAAGGACAGGACATGGGGTCTTAGGAGTCTTTGCACAATCCCTGCCCTGGAGTTGAGATTTCTCAACAACTGTACCTTCGACATCTCTGCAACCAGGTTAAACCAGTTGCTACTTAATTACCCATAAACAGCTTAACTCTCAACTGCCATGTCAGACTGACGAGGCGCATCTATACAGTGCAGTTATTTTTATTCCATATTGGTGACGCACTGTACTTAGGAATCATCATTTATCTTCAGAAGTGGTATATAACTATTAATTTACCAGAGTCCCGCAACAGCCCTGGGAATTAGAAACACATTCGTATACCCATCTTTCAGATGATTAGATTAAGACTAGACAAGTTATGAGAAAAAAAGCCTGGCCACTTCAGATGGAAAGTCAGGCTTGGAGCCCATTTGATATAGAGTTGTTTCAAGTCTCAGAGTGGCAGTCAATGCGACATTTGTTTGTTCAGGAAGGAGAATGACACTCACACATACAGCCTTCAATCATATTGCTCTTTTCTTTTTTTTTTTAATTTTTTTGGCTGCACGGCTTGTGGGATCTTAATTCCCCGACCAGGGACGAAACATGTGCCCGCTGCAGGGGAAGCATGGACTCCTAAACACTGGACCACCAGGGAATTCCCTATCATATTGCTCTTTTAAAAGATTTTTGCTGGCTTGATTTGTTTTTGGCTTTCTTTGCCAAACAGGACTGTCTTGCTTCTTGTGGCTGCAGAGAAGAATATAAGCTCCACGAGATTCCAGAGGCTAGTTTCAGTTCTTGATGTGATTGTATGTTTTGTTTGTTTCTTTCTTTTTCCAGGTCCACCATCTGCTCCTCTAAACTTGATTTCAAATGTCAACGAGACTTCAGTGAACTTGGAATGGAGCAGTCCTCAGAACACGGGTGGCCGCCAGGATATTTCCTACAACGTCGTGTGCAAGAAATGTGGAACAGGTGACTCCAGCAAGTGCCGACCCTGCGGAAGTGGGGTCCACTACACCCCGCAGCAGAACGGACTGAAGTCCACCAAGGTCTCCATCACTGACCTCCTGGCTCATACCAACTACACGTTTGAAATCTGGGCAGTGAATGGCGTATCCAAGTATAACCCTAGCCCAGACCAATCTGTGTCCGTCACTGTGACCACCAACCAAGCAGGTAGGGATTGGCTCCACTTTATTGTTTATCTAAACATTTATGGAGAAAGAGCTTGTGTTGATATCCATGAAGGATGCTAAAGTTCTCCAGTTGAAGAAGAACTACAGGGATCTAATCATAAACCTGTGAGCTGAATTATAATACAAAAGATACTTAGAAGGATGTTTATTCATTCAGCAGATATTTTTTTGGATACCAACTGTGTAACATGCATTGTACTAGGTGGTGGAGATTAAATGAAGGCTAAGACAGTGTCTGGTTGAAAACAGATGACATTGGGTTGGGTCATTCCATGCTAGACTTCTCTTGTAAGAGATGCGTCTTGGCCATTTTAATCACAAGGTCATGGTCAGATATCAGCACATTTACATATTATTTAGGAATATAAAGTTGATTTTTACCAACACAGAGTGCTATATTGGCATTTGCTGTATTTTCCAACAACAGCATTAGTGGATGTAGTTTTGATCTTGTTTTTTTATTTTAAAAATTAAAAAATAACTGACACGGGTCTTTATTGGAATCACCAGGTGGTAAGCCTGTGAACGATGAATGGTTTAATGGGTAGCTTGCTCTGTGTGGTTGACAAAATGTTCCTTCAAACACATGCTACTTTTGTAGCCACTTTCATAGTTAAATTCACACTTGACAGGTGGAGGAGGAGAGTTAATTTGCCTCGTTTCCTGCATCACTTTCCTCTTCTAATTCAGATGACTGGAAAGCATTTTCTGTTCATGGAGAGTTTCTGCTGGGGTAATTGCAGAACTGTTATCCAATCTTGAATATCAGGTATTCCGAAGTGTGAATTAGAATCTAGATTTCTAGGCTCTGCTGCTGACCCACTTACTCCCATTCTGCCCCCAAAGAAGTTTCCACACTTTCTCATGATAATTTTCCATTCTGGATTTCTACCACATGTTTCACATTGCCACCTCCGTGTTATTTATTTCTGGGGATTTAAAGGGGAGGAGGAAAAAAGGACTGTGGTTTATCCTTTTGTGAAGCTCTTAAGAACAACCCACTTCATCAGAAAAGGATCATAAATTGCCAACAGTCCTATCGCCTCTTAGGGCACTGCTCCCTCAGATGAGAGCTTCAGGGAGCGCACTCAGTAGTTAAGGAGAATATATCTGTGCTGATTGACTCCGTAGTGAGAAATATTCCAGTATCCCAGTCCAAAGTCATTCTTTTTCCACTTTTCCCTGAACTCTCTAGAATAAATAAAAAGTTAAGACTGAGGGAAGATTTTGAATTGGTGCTAGACTGACAGATCTTCCCAGAAGGTAGTTTCAGTCACACAGATGTGACCAGTCTGTAAAAACATGTGGTGTGAACAGATCCTCTGGTTATGTTTTTGCCTTTTATTTCTGCACTTCTAGGATGTGAACACTGTTGTGGTCATCGCTTTTATTTCTCTACAAAGGCTAGTGTGATTTAGGAGGTTTTGGGGGGTTTTTTAAATTATTTTTTAAATCAATTTATTTAATTAATTAATCTATTTTTGGCTGCTTTGGGTTTTCGTTGCTGCGCGTGGGCTTCTCATTGCGGTTGCTTCCCTTGTTGTGGAGCACGGGCTCTAGGCGCACGGGCTTCAGTAGTTGTGGCACGCGGGCTCAGCAGTTGTGGCGCACGGGCTCAGTTGGCTCCGCGGCATGTGGGATCTTCCCGGACCAGGGCTCGAACCTGTGTCCCCTGTATTGGCAGGCAGATTCCTAATCACTGCGCCACCAGGGAAGCCCAATTTAGGAGGTTTTGATAGCATCACAAGGACTCTGTGAATGCCAGCTTTTAATTAGTTGTCTTTTGGAAGAAGGCAATGGAAATATTGCACATAGGTCCTGGGAAACCTAGGATGTTGAGTGTCTCTGAGTTACAGGGAGCCAAGAAGGTGCAGAGTGGTCTTTGCACCCCTAGAGAATCTGGTTTATGATTCAATCAATATTCTTATGTTCAGCCCCCCCGTATTCTTCCGGCTATCCTCCAGTACATCACTACTTTGTGTTCTTAATGGAATTAAAACTAGGAATGGACCTTTGAAGCCTCAGCTGTACAAGGTGAAGTCATTCTCTTTGGCGAAGGGTAGCCTCTGGGAGATGTGCTGAGGACAGGCTTGGCTCCCACAGATTTTGTGGGGAGACTTCTCTGACTCTGTATATTTAAAGATTTAAGCCCCAAGGGACTGTGTCAACCCCTACCAAGCCAGAAGGCACAAAGAACACAAGGAAGACAGGCCAGAAGTCCTCCAGAAGAAGAAAATGTGCAAAAACATTATGCCTGGGAAGGAAACAAAGTCAAAGTTTTATTTAAAAAGTAGGTGTAATTCTTCTAGATCTAGAGAAATGGTGGACAGGGAATTCCTCTGACACAATGAGGTTTTCTCTGACACGGCGAGCAGTCCTGCCAGGAGGTTTGCTGAATAGGACAAAATTCCAGCTCCTTATTTTAATTTTCGTAAAGGGTAATGCTGGGAAGCTGTTCAAAATTAAAAATAAATCTTTCAATAAGGAGACCTCCTATGTGGCCAGCCAGAAGGCTACTGCTTAGCAGAGAGTCGTATGTGTGCACAGTGCCGCCTCGTTATCCCACAGCGATTTGGAGTTCACTAATTCAAAATCATCGGGATGGTTTATCTTTGGTAACAAACCATTTCTTCATAGTAGTGCAGGTTAATAATGTAGGCCAAAATTCTGGATGAATGTAGCAACCATAAACTCTATCAAAGTTCCCCTATACATATTTACGTACACACAATTATATTCTAATTGCTGTTGTTCTGATCATTTCATTAAATTAAATTCCTTAGGGACCTCTATAGGCAATGATGTCTCACTCTATAAGGAATACGTAGAATAAATGAATGTTAGCTTTAACCGCCTGGAGGCCACCAAGTTTCATGGCTCTGCATTTTTGCTGTTTTCACAGGGTCCTTTCTCTCACTGGTGGTAACGTATTTAAAAACAAACACAAAACCTAGAATTCCTGGTTTTATCATCACCACCTCTGAGACCGTCACAGTTGAGCAGCACCGTGAAGGTGAAACTCACCTAGGCTCGTATCAGAGCCAGCACTTGAACTTGGGGAGAATCCTGCCCCCAAAAGGAGAAAGTTGCTTTCTTTTAAAATTATGAGATACTTAATAGCATTCCTGTAGTCAGCTTGGCATCTCCCCATTTGTGAGACCAGACCCTGAGTATCTGAGCCTGGAGATGGGGGTCTAACTGGGCTTTGATCATGCAGTTGTGGGATGTGGTGTGAATGGGCCAGTGTTCTCACGTGGTTATTTAAACCATTCTAACCCCAATCTTACAGTTGGTGTCTTAAGGAGCTAATAACACCCCTTTCCTCCCCTCCTGAGTTCAAACCCAACTGACACAGAAGACAAGACAAAGGGAACTCAGAGTGCCAGCTTTATTGCCGAACAGCTGATGAAAGGATGTGAGCTTTGTATCTATAGCCAAAAGGGCTGGATCTGGTGACACGGCCCCAGTGTCACCCAGGGACAGTGTAATCCAGCTGGCTGACTGCAGGCTCCTTCCCAGGACAGAGCCTCCTCTGCTCAGGTCACCCGAATGTCTACGACTTCTCCCAGATCCTCTTCCTAAGCCTCCACCCGCACCCCAGGCCAAGAGCATGAAGTAGAGGCGAGGAGAAGGCAAGGATGGGGAGGCTTCAGCAGAAGTAGCCCCGGAGGAAAACATCGGACAAGGAAAATGGATGTTCTCCCTACACTTACTTTCCTCCATTGCAGTCCAAACGGAGCAAAATGAGAATCCCTTGAAAACTCTTTCTCCTTCCTCCATCTTCCATCTTTTGTTTTGGAAGAGACGGTGTTTGTTCCGTCTTTTGTTTAGGAAGAGATGGTTTTGATGCTTATGAAAAAGGAATAAGCAGACCGCTGGGTGATTTGTTTTCTAGATGACTTTCCTTCAGTTTACTTTTACTTAAGTGGACCATCTCAGGGAAATGAATGCAGGATGTGTGTCTAGGAGAGAGAAATGCTGTATAAATGAAACAACGTTTTCCTGACCAAGCAACAAAACTGTGGCTTTTTGCTAGAAATGCTGTGATGGCAGCCGGCAGTAGACCTTAATCACCGAACCAGTTTTCACTCTGCACCCCCTAAACCTCCCCCAACACCTGTCTCCCAGCTCTGGGGCTGGACCGAACTCTAGGTTCTTTTGTTTGTTTTAAATCGTGATGAACCCCTATGGCTGATATTCTCTACTTACCCCAAGGTGCACCCAGGACAACTATAACATTTGACTTTTACTTTGCATATGATGCTGTTCTAGATGCTTTACAATGAAATACGTCTGATCATCTCTCTTTAGCACGGATGTCATGTGCTAGTGACAAAACATCTTTAACACGCTGGGTTTGGACAAGTTCAGATATTCAGTGGGTTACATAATTATCTGAACCTAGCTAATCTCTAAGATCTTTTCCAATTTTAAAATTCTGTGATTCCAGGAATATACCCATGAGCAATGAAGTATGGGCTTGAAGTAGGGCTTCATTTCCATATGTTGTTCAGAAACTGGCTCTTAAGGCAATTCCAAGAGTGGGAAAACCTTCCAAAAATGCTTCAGCAGAATTATCAGAATGCATCTGAATCCTGCCTCTCCTCCATCCTTTCAAGCTGTTCTTCTAGGCTAGGTGTTCCACACCCCTCCCCAAACATTAGGCAACGTTGGGTGACATTTTTTGGTTGTCAAAACTAGGAGGATGGGGAGTGCTAGTGCATCTACTGGGTCAAGTCTAGGGATGCTGCTAAACATCCTAGAATGCACAGGACTGCCCCACGACAAAGTATCTGGCCTGAAAAGTCCATAGTGCCAAGATGGAGAAACTCTGCTCTAGTGCCGTGCTTGAAAACCAGATTTTATGACTTCATAGCAATGCCCGCCTTCTCAGAGTTCCATCCCCCAACCTGTCTTTGTTTGGTTCCATCGCTCCATGCTGGGAACACAGGGCTCACAGCACTATTCTCAGAGGATAGACAGTTATAAAAGGCCCTCTGGGGCCTCTTGTGAAGAATCCTAGTTGCTTTGTCATCAGATGAATTGGTGCTGCTTGTCAGACTGGCCTTGTTCCCTAGGATGGACCATTAAGAAAGCTGCAAGAAAAAAAGAAAAGAAAAGAAAACTGCAAGAAAATACCACATTGACGGTAAAGTGGCAGGAACCTCATTGTAATGCCACTGCACAGCACAGATATTCAATACCCATCTGTTGATTAACACATTTATTTACAGTAAAAACAATCAGTGAATGTTCTTTGTCAAGTAGTGATAAAGTTAATAAAACCAAAATAATGAGAAGAGAAAAGAAAATAACTAAGTACAAGAGGCATTCTGTCTTTTATTACTCAACTGTTAAGTTCCCATTCTCTCTTTCTTGGCTGTCTTTTAATTAGACATAGTATGTTATTTGAGTGGGATAATGGGGAACGGTGGGAATTCTCATCCCCACTGGGTATAATTGCTACTTGTCTTCTAGATGGTAAGAGGACAGCTTCAAGGAGATGTTGGAAGAAAGGGAAACATCTTAGAGCAGTTGTGTTAAGCAGTGCGCTCCAGGCATGGTAGAGTGGGGCAGGTTTGGTGGAGTCTGAAGCTTAGACAATTTTTGTGTCATTTCAGAAAAAGACCTACAAATCTACACATATCCAATGAAGAATCAAGCTTTGGAAAGGGCCCATGCAAGCTTCCTTAGCTTCAATATATAAAATCCTGCCTCTTAGTTTTATGGGACTACTGTGTAATTATGCCTAAAAGTGCAAAGAAACAAGAAGAAAGTAGAGATTGCAAGAAGTCCAGTTTGGCTTACTAGGAAAGGTGATGTAGTGCAAGGGTCATACTGGAGTGGTTCTGGCCTATAGCTGGTGGGGAGGGACAGCGCTGCATGGACCTCAAGTGTGGTTTGAGATCAACTTAACAAGCAGAAAGCACAAGCAGAATGGTAACAGGTTGCTAAACCCAAATGAGATGTGAAGGATCTGGATTTCCTATAAGCTTAAACAGGAAGGAGCAGATCGAGGAAATATCTGTTGATATTTTTGAGGGACAAATATCTGGCTTCTGTTAGTGCTTTAGAGCAGGGGTTGGCAAACCAGAGCCCAAATCCTGATCCCCCGCTTTGAAACCCCCTAAGAATGTTTTTTTCTATTTCTAAAGGGCTGAAAATAATCAAAAAATAATATTTTGTGAGGTTTGGAAATTATATAAAATTCAAATGTCAGTGTCTGTAAAGAAGTTTTATTGGAACAAAGGCCCACTTATCTGTGTGTATGTGTTGCCTAAGACTGCTTTCCCAGAACCACAGCAGAGTGGAGTTCCTTTGGCAGAGTTGCCTGCACAGCAAACATTCACCATCTAGATCTCTCCAGAAAAAGTTTGCCATTCCCTGCTCTGGAGTACTAAATCAAAAGAGGACGACATTGCAGCACGCAACTCTGCATTTGTAAAGCAAAAGCAGCCATAGACAATATGTAAATGGGCGTGGCTGTGTCCCAATAAAACGTTATTTACAAAATCAGGCCCTGGGCCAGAGCCAGTCCTTGAGCTGGGAGGTAACTGGCTTTAGGGTCCATGTTCTTAACCACATCACATCGGCCTATTTAATCCTCACAAGTTTATAGTGAAGATCAAATGTGAAATCACATGCCCAGCTTCTAGCAGGTATCCAATTAACATTGCCTTAAAAAAAGTTTAAACTCAGTATTTGGAAATCTTACTTCAAATTGTTACCCCTCTAGTTGGAAAGGACCAATGAGAAGAGGTTGAAATGCTGGTGTCATTTGTCAGAAACTACTCCGGCAAAGGATGGGATGGATTGACATTTAGGTTCATCTCACATTGGAAACAATTTTGATATTTAGCAAGACAGCTTCTTTCTAGAGGTTTTGACTCTATGAACAAGATTTCACAAAAATAATTAGGATTTCAAACACGCCTTGACTTTCTTGTACCACAGATCTTTTCCCAATGACATCAGGTTTTTTTTTTTTAACATCTTTATTGGAGTATAATTGCTTTACAATGGTGTGTTAGTTTCTGCTTCACAACACTCAGGTTTAAATATAGAATGTGGCACATGCTGGAGGGACTGTTCCGGTTCTCTTGAAAACATGCATTCTTAGCACTGCTGTATGGTTCCTAGATACTGGCAGCATTTTTTAAAATAGTCATCTGTGCTGCTTTTTAAGGTTGCTTCCTCACTGAGATGATGTCTCGTTTGCCTTTGATCTCAAAAAAGTGATGTTTTTTTTTCTTACTCCTAAGAAATGTAAAGGAAAAACACATGATGAAACTAGTGAAGTCTTTAAGTCAGAAATCTTTCTAAAGACACATTTTAAAATTCTTCAAACGAATTGTAAGCAATTCCATTGAGAAATTTTGCTGAAAAGTTGTTTGTACATCCTCAACGGTTGGTATGCAATCGTTAGGACCTCTAAGGTGGAAGCCGGTTGGAGAGTCCTTTCTGTGCCGGGGTCATTATAGGCCTAAACAAGCACACAGTGGGCTTCAGAGAAGCCAGGCTGTGGTTTTCTCATTAACAGCTCTGATCCAGCCATGGGCTCCTGGTTTAATTTCATAATGCCTAGGAAATATACATTTTAAAAATATGCAGTACACTTTTTTTTTTTAAAAAGAGAACAGTCTCTTGATTCTAACTTTATACATAAAATAATTTCATGCCTGTGGAATATTGTTGCCACCCCGATAATTATTACGCGTGCTCACTAGTTATGATCACGATGAAGAATAAAATAAACCGGTAGATAGACAACGGTACAGCTTCTTGTGCGTGGCACCAGGGTCCAAGAATTTGTATTCAGGGTGGGTGCCACAGTCCTGGTGGGGAAAAAAAATAAAAAGCCTTCCAAAAGAACCTACTAAATTATCCAGCTTCAAGGTTGACTGAACAGCATGGACAAATAGTATGTCTGTAGAGCCTAGTGGTAATTACTGCATATACGTAAAAAGTGGGTTGCATTTTTAAAGAGGTGAATATTTCACTCTAAGAAAATGAAAGTTTTATTTACACACCCAGAACTGAGAGCGCTATTCTTCCTAATTCTTTTCCCTTCACTCCTACATAAGTATACACACATGTTCATTTGTGAGAAGGGAAATCAGTTCACCAGCATTCACCCTAAACGCTTGACAGTCTTAATGCTGATTTGCTTTTCATTCCTTAGTGTTATGCTTGTTCCTTCGGACACCACGGCCAACTTTTACACCCTACGGAGAAGCCATCGAGAGATCTGAAAAATAAGTACTCTACTGAGATGAGAAATGAATAGCGCAGGGCTAGCAAAGGTTCTGGATGAGCTTCTAAATTGTCTAGTTGTCACTCCAGCTGGCTGAATGAACGGCTGTCTCCTCAGAGGAGCCAGAAGAGACTCTATAGGGTCCAGTTTGCAACTAAACATCAACAAAAAGATCCAGAGAAACTTCTATCAAAGCTTCACTCACCCCATACTGATGTCTTTAAAGAGTTGTTTTCTTTAAACACGGGGAGAACCAAGAGCCATGCTGCAGGACTAATCCTGCATTGAGAGATCTTAAATCTGCAGAGACTATTAAAACACCTGTCCCTGCTGTACAGAGCCTTCTCTGAAACTCAGTGGCCGTGTGCTGTTTTCATGCTGGTATACAGCAAGAGAGCATTTTCTGTGTTTCCTTCAGGTAGACTCGTGAGGATTTCTTTTAGGTTTTACACTTTAAATCTGTCAAGATAGGCATACCTTACGTAGCTATTTCTATGAGTATTAAAAATATATTTTTAATGGATCGTCCCCCTCTGTCTACCTTTCACCCCCAAGACACACACAGGCAGGCGCACACACACAGGCGGGTGCACACACACGCGCACACGCACACACACAAATGTTTTCCTCCTTGGCTTGTGCCAGAAGAATGGAAAAGTCTCCATTGGTTGCCCCAAAACTGCAGTAACAGAAACAGAGAGATGGTGCCACACATCACTTGCCTCGTGAATACCGTGGCTTTCATTGGGAAAGGTCACTAATGATTTTGGTCGCACATGTGAAGGTTGGTACCCCAGAGTGCTGGAATCTAGCTGAACAGTCAGTCGAATGGCTGCCAATATAGACCCATAGCTGAAGAAACAGCTCTGACATTAAATTCCTTCTTTCCCTATTCTGATAGATTGGTCAGCCCACCCACGAGGAGCTCTGCTGTGGCTCTCCTGTGCTTTATGACAAAGCACAAGAGCTACTCTCTAAAACATAATCTATCTAAAATATCTTATGGGGAAAATGGTAGGGATTTGCCACCCTTCTTGGAAGGGAAGGGGAGAGGAAGAACAAGAGGAAGGGTGGGCCACTCCTTTTTGCCTGGCATCTTCTAAATGATAATCTATGTACGTGAATTTCTCAGGCAGTTTGGTCCAAAAGCCTCTTTGATGAAAGCTGGGGGGTAGCTGAATTTAAAAGTTTCTTATCTAGGAACGTTTTGTCGGTGGTGTGTGCATACAAACACAACTTCAGTGTGTAGCTTCAGCTTCACAGCGGGTGCTAAATAGGGACCCGCCTCCAGCAAGTTTGCTGTGTGTAACAGGCTTGGATAAGATCCATCCATTGGAACAAGCACTGAAAGGGGCAAGCTCACAGTGGCTCCCTGGAGAGTTGGTGTTGTTTAGGTAAGGTACTGCAAGCTATAAGTCTGCCTCCTGAATCCCCCCCCCCTTTTCTAAAAAAAACACACACACACATAATAAGTGTGTATTTTGAGCATAATACCGTGAAGGTGGATGAGAGCACAGCTTCCTCCATGTCCCTTTATCAAAGCCAGGGCAAACATATAAACAGGCCAGGGATTTTGAATATGCAACTAGCTGAAAGCTTAATCAAGTGTTCCTTCCCCTCTCCAAGATAATCAAGGACTTTTTTCTTTTTATATATGAACGTTTCAGGTTATCCTAAGCGTTGCTGGCGGAGCCCTTACTTGCATTGAAACCCACTGAATTCGATCCCGATTCTACAGGGCTTCAGGAGAGCAAGGTTTTAGGAAACTTTCTAGGAGGATGCTTTTGGAGGCTTGGGAGTTCTTGTTGCTAACGTCAGCGGTCCCCAACCTTTTTTGGCAGCAGGGACCGGTTTCGTGGAAGACAGTTTTTCCACAGGGGATTGCGGGGGAGGGATGATTCAGGAGGTAAATGCGAGCGATGATGGGAAGCAGCAGATGAAGCTTCGCTCGCTAGCCCGCCGCCCAACTCCTGTTGTGTGGCCCGGTTCCTAACAGGCCGCGGACCTGTAGCGGGGACCAGACCCTGGGGTTGGGGACCCCCTGGCTAACATCATCTCATTTTCCCCATTTAAAATAGGGGTAGGATTGCCATTACAGTATGTAATCGGGACACTTCTTGCTTTGTTTTCCACTGAAAGCAAGAAGTACAAATACAGCAGAATCTTGCCGTACGAACATTGAGTGTCTTTATAACCAGAACAGTGGTCATAGTTTTTAAAAAGCATAAGTTATCTTCACAGCCCTCCTTGCGTACATCAATACTGATTAGCCAACTTATTAAGGCGTGGCTCTAAGAGGCTGGTAATATATTTAAGGAATCTTGATATAATGTAAAAGTGTATTGTTTGGGGAGATAGATAGATGGGAAGCATCTCACTGTTAACTCTTCAAGGGTATAACCTTAACTGTATGAGTTTTTTGGATGATGGCTTTCACTCTTTCTCTTTTCTTCCTTCCTTCCTATTTTAGAACACACACGAAATAACATTCATAAAACTGCTCATAGTATAACGGAGCCCTGCTCCAACATCTTTCTTAGAGACCACGCTGTGGGACTATTTCTGGGTGAAATGTTGTTCTAATGAGGTCCTTCTGATACTTACAGATTGATTTCTGGTTGGAGCTAGTAATACTGAATTTTACCCTTCAGCAAGTTGTGTTAGAAAGGCCCCAGTGAGATGCTGTGAACCTCCTAGTTTTAAAAATAATCGGGTCCTAAAACAGTTATAACTTTCCTAATACATTCTTTGTTATTCTTCATGACTACAAAAGTCATCTTGGATTCTCAAGCACAGACCCAGTTCGAGACACCTATTGGCCTTAATAACATTTTAAAACTTCACATCTCAGTCGTTCTCGGCCTCAGTCTTATAATGCCTATAGGAGTTTAAACTCTGGCACATACAGTTTAGTTTCTAGCTGATACCCCCAAATTAAAACAAAATTAATTCTTTGGTTGGCAATTCCCAAGCTTAAAATTCCTTCTCATAAATTATGCTCTTTTTTTTTTTAACCTCTATCATAGCTTTCAAAAGAATTGCCAAAAAGATAGTTTCAAATAGGAGGGCTGCAAGAATACCATTTCATTGCTACATTTTTGGAGAGCATAGCATGTGGTGACCGTTTATATATGAAGCATTTTTAAAACATGCTGGTTGTAATTTAACCCCAAGGTCTCTGTATTTCTACCCTCCCCTTACCAGTCACTTCTGGGTGCTTGTCTATATAGCCAGCAAGAAACTGAACGAGAAAGGTTTGGCTACAAATAAAACGAAGGCTTCCTTAGGTAGTATTAAACCCCAGTTCCTCAGCATGCTGTGGTTCGTGGATATTGTCCCCTGAGTATGATTCTGTGTTCAGAACTTTCCCAGACTTCCATATAGTGAAACCAAACTGAAAATAAGATGGAGAGCCTCAGTACTTCACCTGATTGGTCTACTTCCTGTTTCTCTCTCTGTCTCTCTTTCTACTTGTAACCTTCTACTTCACCATCCATGGCCATCACTTCTCAGTATTTAGCCATTGTTCTTTCAGCCAAGCAACATTTGGACTTGGAAAAGTTCCGAGTTCCATACAACACATAGATTTGCAACCAAAATTGTATTGGAATGTTTCCTCTGCCTACCTCATCCTGTCAGGGATCATCTGTAGCCTATAATTTCATGCTCCACTTTATTCTTTGTCAGATATTTTTCATCTCTGTTTTTTTCTCTTTTCTGCCTATGTGTTTCAAAATGCAATAACAGAAAGAAAGATGAGTTACTAAAAAGTAATTTCAAAGATAAAAATAACAATGGCTGGTGAAAATGCTTACCATTTATGGAGCTTATATACTCAATTTAGGGTCGCCATGACTTTATTTTTGAGCAGCTCATGAGGTCTTTTAGAATAACCATTTGGAAGAATAGGTATCCTGTTCCAGCTGTATATGTGATGGGGAATTGGATGGCTCAGGGAATGACTAATGGGACTCTGGACCTTTCTGTCTTTAAGTCATCTTCTTGTATCTGGACTGCATCATAAGTGGTCCAAGGCCTGACCATCTGGCAGCCACTGAATGGCTATGGTAATGGAATTGGTCTCAGTCCAGGTCTTAGTCGACAGGTGCTCACATCATAAATGACACTAATTGACTTCCTGTCTTTCAACATGGAAGACAGTGGACTGTCACTGAGACAGTGATGGGGAAGGAGTTATTCGTGACATATTCAGGCTCCATTGAAAGCCAAGGAATTCAGTACCTTGAGCTGGCACCAACCTGGCACCTTGCAAATAGTGTACTTGTCTCTTACGGGTTCCATTAACCTCAGAAATAAAAAATAAGAATCTAATTGCAACAGATTTGCCATAACTCAGAATGGCGAATGCTGTTTTTCTGAGGTTACGTGAGCCTCATGTGTTGAGGCTTTTTCCCTTTATTTTGTACTAGAGTAATTAGGTGCCTCCTATGAAAATTTTATATAAGGATGAAAAAAAGAAATTGGATTCTTGGCCTGTATGATGGTGTCAGTCAGGCTATCTGCTTTTATTTTGTAATTTTTTTCTTTGTTTGTTTTGGGGTTGATTACCAGGGCACTTACTCACAGCAAATGATACGGATGATACCCTTTGATGGAGAATTTAATAAGGCTATCTTAAATGCCTTTGTGAAATGGAAACCAATGTGAAGAAGTAACTCTGAGGCTTTCATTAACATAAATTTCAAAGCATAGAATTCAAGGGGCTTCATCCAACACATACCCTCTTCTGTTGTTCCAGGTATCTGAATCATAATTTATTCACTGTCACTGGGGCCATGACCTGAGGGTGACTTGGAGGAGATTATTAGTATTATTTGTATTAGTGTTATTAATATTTTGTTCCTTGAATTTTCCTAGGTTTATCTAAGGGCTTTTTTTGTAAACTACGCAGACGATTTGGATATCCCTGTAGCAAGTGGCAAAGCCATACTCCTGAATTAGTTATCACACTTAAAAGTCAAGATGACAACAGCCTCAGTGGATCTATTTATTGAAGCAGACAGCCTCTTTTAGCAGAATGATCAATGTCTTACCTCTTTCTGAAAGGCTTTTCAGGCACAGGAAATCGTCAAGCATCTGATAGAGAGTAATGAACAAGGCTTTTTATTGGTCAGTTTCTGGAGTAGGCTTTTAAGCATTTCTGCCTGCAAATGTAGAAACCTGAGTGTGAAAGTAAAAGGCAAGAGCAAAGATTTACTGGGTGCATCTATCATCCTGGCTTTTAGAGTCTTTGTGATTAATACATCTTTAATTGGGGACTGATCTAGGTGCCTTGAATGTCAGAAAGCTAAATGTTACAGCATTGTCTCATTGGTTCCTAACACAGCAGGACGATTAGCAGCTGTCTGAGTAACAAAAGAACCTGAAGCCCACAGCACAGCTTTTATTTTCCAGATTTGGAATGCCTGAAGCTCTCCAGTGGAGCTGACAGCTAAAGGAACAGAAGCCTTCGTTCACAGCAGCTAACCCTTTTCCGCTCTCTGTGCTGTATTTCTGCTCAATAGGAGAAAACTTTTCCTTGACACCATCCTTCATATTCCAGATTAATTTCAGAGGGCATTGTTGGTCATGGAGGGGACTATATTGCCTAGGGCTCTTCATTCTAAGCAAGACACATAAAACAATTTCAGCTAAGAGTTTATACAAGATACTTTCCCACATACTGAGGCGCAATGAGAAGATTCATCTTCCTAGAGGTGTTCAGAGGAAACATATTTATTTAATTTTTTTCTGTTGTTGCTAGATTTACCCTGTTCTCTTATCTTAAAAAGGCTGTCTTGCTTAGACAAATTCTTACAAATCGCCTTCCAGTGGAAAGACTTGTTTTCCTGTTTGCCTCAAACTGGCATTCTTACTTAACAGGAAATACACACTGAATCCTGCCATGTTTCTGTTGGCAAGTGTTGGACTACCCTTGTCAGAACCTGCCAACAGATTTCTTAGTAAGCAAGTAGAAAGTAAAACAAGCAGCTCTCAGACGAAACAGAAGACACAATCGTATTGCATCAGAGACACTCGGGTTCCCCCTAAGTCATTCCCAGTTAATTCTGGGGGGTGTGGCCTTGGTTTCACATTGAGACATCACTCTCTTGTAATTCTACACTAATGGAATGGCTATCCATGTAGGAATGCTAATTCAAAAGAGTTATTTTGAAAAGAAAAACAGGCATTTAAATAATGCATTTTCCTTACTGTGGAAAGCAGCAATTGCTGTATGGCTCAGGTATTAAATATAGCGATTAAATAGTTATAAAAGCCCTAATTTGCAAAAATGTGCATCTTTCATGGCACTTTCAGATTTTTTACCCCAGAGGGTTAACTAAATATTGTGAATGGGTCTTTCGATTATTAATTTTAATATTCCATCTTTTATACTCTTAGCTAACACTTCTATTTGTTCTTTAACCTTTTTATTGAAAAATATATACACATACAGAAAAATAGACAAGACAAATGTATCGTCAATGAACTATCACAAAACAAACATCTCTGTGACCAGCACCCAGGTCAAAGAATAGAAGAACATTGCCAACCTTCCAGAAGCCTGCCTGCCTTTTGCCCCCCACTTCTTCCTTAACTCCAAATACTATTATTTTATTTTGTAATTAAATTTTCAGTTTCAGGTGATTCTCTTCTTAACTCCGTAGGTAGTTCTGAGATGATTCATCACCAAAGCTTTACACTTTGTCTATTAACGGGGATCATGTCTGATTTATCTCTGGATTTCTGGCAACCAACAATGTACATAGATGGCCCTGAACCTAACATATAGCAGACCTAACATTTGCTCTGTTACTGATGCAGCATATGCTGTGGAAGAAGAGGCCATTTAGCCTTCAAATCTCTAATTTCTTATCAGTGAAAGAAGGGGAGAGACTAGAGGCTTTTACAGATCAGTGGTTGAAAATGTGGGCTCTAGGACCTGACCGTTGAATTCATCACTTACAAGCTATAACTTGGGGCGAGTTGTTCAAACTTTCTTTACCTTGTTTTTCTAATCTGTAAAATGGAAATAATAATAGTACGTTGCCTCAGAGGGTATTTGTGAGGATTATATGAATTAATCCACGCAAGAGATTGAAAACAATGCTTGGCACTTACTAGTTACTCCATAAACGCTAGTTGAGTGTGTGTGTTTACAGACATGTGATGTGGAGAGAGGATCACATACATACTTTTAAGTCAGGCAGACTTGGGTTTAAAAATCTCATTTTATAGCTTTGGTCAAATCATTTCATTTCCTTGTGCTGCAGGAGTTTCCAAATAGAAAATCAAAGGTGCTAATGATAACTGTGGACTTGAGAGTTGCAAGGATTAAATGATGTTAAGTGTGTGGAGGTGCCTTGCAGAGGAGGCCAAAAGCATATTTTTGTTCATTTGTCCATTCTTCTCTGTTTAGCTCTGATTCACGTGGCCCAAGTCTTTACCTGCATGAGCTGTCAGCTATTCAATGAAGACTAAACTCTTTTCTAAAAAGAAAACTAAACCAAGCCATTTTGAGAACACTGCTGTCTTTTCCCATTAAAGCAAGCTCAGCTGAATCTTTCTGCCCAACATTTCGTGATTCTGCGGAATTCAGTCACTGTTAGAAGATCTGGGGCTGTGCTTGTGTCTTGTGTCCGTGCAAAGCTGCACAGTCTGTTCCTGGCATTGTTGACCCCCAGGGCAGCGCTCGGCCAGTGCCTCACAAACAAGTGGCTCTCCGCTCGCTGTGGGTGCCCAGGAGCTGGAGTTTCCAAGAGGGAGACCATTCAGGCAGCTTTCAAGTACGGCTCAATCTTCTGCAGGCCACGGTACTCCTACACTTATTTTAGTTAGTTATTGTATGAAGATGTTACTGCAGCTCTTCCTCGACTTATAATGGGGTTACTCCCCAATAAACTCACTGTAAGTTGAAAATACATTGAATACACCTAACCTGTCAAACATCATAGCTTAGCCTCGCCCACCTCAGATGTGCTCAGAACACTTAGGTCGGGCAGAGGTCATCTAACACAAAGCCTATTTTATAATAAAGTGTTGAATTTATTGAATACTGAAAGTGAAAATCAGAACGATTTTCTGAGTACGTCTGCTAGCTCGGGAAAAGATCAAAATCCAAAATTTGAAGTACAGTTTCGACTGAATGCGCATTGCTTTCACGCTATCATAAAGTCGAAAAATAGCAGGTCGAACAACAGTCATCGTAAGTCTCGGACCCTTTGTTCCCTGAATGGCTCCACTTTACCTGAATGGGCTGCTGTCACCCCAAATGTCAGTTAGCAGGTTAACACGGTAGAAAATTGTTTCCTGCTCCAGTCACATCCAGTTGGTGGCGAAGAGGGGGAGGGTCTATGGGGAGCTTCCAAGATGGACCCTGAGCACCAACATGGAGCTGGCAGACTGTGGGTTAGAAAGGATGGAGAGTCCAAGGGAGCTATTTATGTGATAGATCTAGAAGGGGAGTCACTACTTCAACCCACACCCAGAACTCAGGGATGTGAACCATCCTACATGTGAAGAGATCTAGGAAATGTGGACCTTGTCTAAGCAGCTCCATCCCAGAAACACTTATGGGAGGGGAACTCCCATTTTTGGGCAGTTAGCCACAGAGGCCTATCCCAAGACCTTCAACTTCTGCATGCAAACACTTAATGTAAAGGCTAAGAATTGCATCGCATTCCTTTATTTAAACTGTGGGTGATAGCTCTCTGTAAAGAATTTGCCTGAGATAATCTGCCACCCATTTCTCTGCAGAAATAAGAGTCTGAGTTAAACGCTTTGTAAAGTCTTGCTGTTGGATCACTTAGTTAAAGCACCATTAATGTCCCCAGAACAGATTCTGTCCCTCCCTGGAAGCACAGGTCTGTTGTATCTTTTGGTAAATGTTACTGTACCCTACTTTATGTTATAGTATTTGTTTAAAATAGATGCTGTATGTACTGACCTTGGAAATCATTTTATGGGAAAAAAAGTGCATCCCTCATACATTTTAAGTATAAGCTTAATATTAATATTTCCATATTTCAATATAAATGAACTTGATTTAATTCAGTCTCCTGAAGACTTTAGTTGAGAATCTGGCTCCACGTCTCTTGTTGAATAGGAAAAAAATTCCATATCAATTTTAGAATAATCAGGTTTTTCCATACCTTTTGTCTGTTTGTTTTAGAAACAATTTCACTTCTTGACTATGAGAAAATGTGCTTAGGTACTTATTAATGGTACAGCAGCTAAAAGCTGTGGGGTGCAGAGCTGAGCTCTTACATCAGTGATATATTCAGGGAGGGTGGATAGGGATTGAGTCTTTTAATGATTTTTATCTAAGGATTAGCAGAGGGCTAATCCAGCTGATTGATTGAATGTAGTGCAAACAAGATCGTGTGTCTAGGAAAGCACTCTGTGCACTGTTGAGTGCTACGAACTACTGCAATATCATAGTAAAAAGTAAAAGGTGCTCAGTGGTGTTTGGTGCCATAGGTAATACAAAGCTCAGAGGAAGAATCCTGTCCTCCCTTTGGTGCGATGTGGAAGACAGCAATTCATATTAGCGCCCGAGTTCTTAGCATCTCTGCGATGGCAAAACCCTTAATCACAAGGATATCATTAGTGCTCTGAAGCATTTAATTTTGATGCTTGACAGCATTTTAAAATGCACCAACCTTTGGTAAAGAGCAAATCAGAGCTGTGGCGTTGAAATGAGAAAGAAAGAGGGAACAAAAACCACCTTAAGCTCCAAATAATTCAATCTAAATATGCTATTTGCATTAAGCAGAGCTATGTATAAACTGTAGGTTTATTTTTCCTATCAGGGAAAGACCCCTTAAGTAAACATCGCCTCTTTAAATTCAGATCTTGGGGAGGGAAACAAAACTCTGCTGAGGTTAAAGACAACTTCCCTCCAAACGATGGGCTTGAGAACCACAGGCGTCCTTGGCTTTAGGTTTCTTAAGGTCCATAAAGGGCCATTTTCACTCTTCCCTGTCCACAGGCTGGAGACCTTTTGTTGCATCTGTTTATTTCCTGCCTTATTCCTTTCTTCCCGCTAACTTGAGCCAGTAATGAAATGCAGTGGGTAGGTCCCCCAAACTCTTTATAATTCAACGCTTGTGATGCAGGACCCAAGAAGACAGTTTTACAGCCCACAAGTGAAGGACTATAGTGACTCCTTCCTCCCTTTCTTTTCTCCGGGTCTCTTTTTCTCTTCATCCTATTGGGGTGTCACAAGGACCAAACTGCTGCAGTAAAATGACTTGTAGGTGTTTGATGGCAAGTCATTGAGGAAGTGAATAAAAGAAAATTGCAGCATTCACATCGGTGGGGAGCGGTTAGAACTGCTGAGCTTTGAACCAAAGAAGGTGAAATTTACCATTTTCCGAAAAGGAGCCACCTCTGTTTGACATCAAAGCACCTCCTGTAATTGTTCATTGTGAGACGCACGACTGTTGGAAAGTCGTGATGGAGCCCCGAATCTAGGCTATTTCTGTTTATCCAAAGCACACAGAGATAAAACCCACCTGGGCCTTCGGAATGCGCCGTGGTCTGCTCTCAAACCAAAAGTAATCACAGGTACATGGCCAATGCGGATTCTACGGAGAAAGCATTCTCAGTTTCTCGAGGGTATGTATTATTCTGAATACATAATTATTTGATGGGGAGAGAATTTCTCTTGGCTTCCTAGTGGAAAGCTCAGATCATTCAGCCTCAAGCTTCGGTAAAAGTTTCCTTTTATCCTCTTGAGTTTTTGCTCCATCTTTAAAAAGTAATATTTTCCTACCATTTTACTTGTTTCCAGTGGGTGCGTGGAAAAGCAGTCTGTTTCACACGCTTAATCTTGCTGTCCCTACCCTGACTGCAGAGGGCACTGTACTTGGTTACCCTGACACTTCAACAATGATGTCCTTTCCGTGGGATTTCAAGGATATATGCGGTACTAAGGGCTGCCCCTGGTGGTGACTGTGCTTACGCTAGTGAGTCTTTAGAGATAACTCTGGTCTTGTCAAACTAGGGGTCTGCTTGGGGCTCTTTCTGGATTTAGGATTCTAACTTGAAGGGAATCTCAACACCACTCACCTTTGTAGTTAGGAAGTCCGGAAAACTATGTGCATATGCCCTCCAGATACAGAGGAGAAATACCGAACATATTGTCAACGCCCTCATCCAGGGAAAGAGCAATTTCTCAAAATGCTATATGGAACAGGTGCAGTGAAAACTAGTTTTAATGTTAACTTACTTTTTTTTTTTTTTTCCGGTACGCGGGCCTCTCACTGCTGTGGCCTCTCCCGTTGTGGAGCACAGGCTCCGGACGCGCAGGCTCAGCGGCCATGGCTCACGGGCCCAGCCGCTCCGCGGCATGTGGGATCTTCCCGGACCGGGACACGAACCCGTGTCCCCTGCATCGGCAGGTGGACTCTCAACCTCTGCGCCACCAGGGAAGCCCTTAACTTACTTTTGAATGACATTTTACAGCCTGTGTGTTCGACAGAAGTTCAGAGGCGCCAAAAAAGCCTTAGGAAACAGAGACTCCATTTAAAATTAGAATTGTCATTTGCTTCACTCCTGACTGTCAATATCTTAGTTAACCTAAATAGCAACACCAAACCCACAAAAGGCCATCTGAAACAGGTGCAGATATAAAGTTGTTTTAGGGATGACTTACTTCTGATACTTTATATTTAGAAAACATCTCGCTGGCTACAAAGAGTTTTTTTAGATCTATTTAAACATTTAGTTCACCTCTATTCATTCGACAGATTTATTGAGCGCCCACTGTATGCCAAACAAGATCTTGAATAGCGGGCATATAGAGATAAGTCTTGTGCTTATAGGTTGTACATTCTAATAGCCTACATGCTTGTATCTGAAAGGAGCGTGTTTTACAGATGGGAGAATGGAGGCAAGGAAACTTGTCCAAGATGGCAGCTAGTAAATTTCAAACCTGGATTTTTATCCAAAATCCTTTTTAAATTCATTGATTTTTTTTCCCATCAAATTAGTAAAATGAAGACTACTCCGCGTGGCTAAGGATGCTTTTTCATCTTTACCTCATTTCATGTGTCCTAGATGAGCCCTCTGCCCCCACAGAACCAAGGGGCTAGTGATTTCCTGAACTTTCCAGTCACATGTGCAGCAGTGCAGCTCTGATCAGCCATCCTCTCCCCTTTCTGCTTCTTGTTTGCCCCAACAAATCAATCTGGCCCACACTTCCCCAACCTTAGTCCAAATCCTCCATGGTTCTTTGTGTAATCCACAATGCACTCCTCCACATTCTGGCTTCTTATCCCAGTTACTGTCTGTTTAGTCAAGTACTGTTTAAGTTTTAAAACATAAATGCCTATTTAGCTCTACTTTAAGTTCTCCTCAAGCAAAGGCTTAAAGGACATTTGTAGAATGATTGAATGATGATTGATGTGTCAGCATGATTTGTAAGTGAAAAGAAGAGGAAATGGAGGCCACGTTTTAGATTCAAAACTACTGAAATCCCCTTGAGAGTAACAGGAAAAGGTGGTCTCAGACATCTGCATCTCAGGACAGGAAAATGGACAGTGAAAATTCTGCTCTAAAAATTTGAAAATTAAGGGCTGATTTGAATTAAATCACAAATCTTTCTTTAGAAAGTACCCTTTAGGAGTTCTTGCCTTTGTGATTTTTGCATCCATCCATCATGATTCTCTAACCACACTGCTGTCAGCTAGCACGACCAGCTCTTCTGGTTGTGTGTTATGTCAAAATTCTAGCCATTAAAGGAAGGCTGCTTATGTCCAGGGGCACAAAATTTCCTTAAAGCAAACATCTCTTTTATGAAGGAAGTCTGTGGGTAGGGAGGAATGCCTTTCAGTCTAAGATGTGCCCTTTTCCTATAATGAGCATACCTACATCGACCCTCAGCTTCCTCCCAGCTTCTCTCACTCTTCTGCAAGTGTATTACATGTCTGAAGACACGGTATAATGAGGAAGTCTCTTACTTCTCCCCATTGCCATGATAAAACTTGGATAAGAAGGTTAGCAGGAACTGTTTCTTGAGTTCTAGAAAATGGATTCTCTGGGTTGACACTAAAGAGTGTCTTCTCTGTAAGACTATTAAAAAATTCTCTGTCTTCTTTTTTTTTTTTTTCAGTTAAGAGGCTAAAGGGATAAGATGGCACTTAATTGGATACCAAAGATTGTACTTAATTTAGCTTCGTTTGCCCGTTTCCCTCTTTGCCGTGTTCCATTGGTGCTCATTAAGTTTGTGGTTAGTGGATGCGTCAGTACGGAGGAAGAGCCAGTCTCCATAAGGTTTGGGAACGTAAACTGGGAGGCAAGCAGGACCTTTCTTCTGCTTGGTCTTTTTATGTGGACCAAAATTCCCGGTATGATGAGAAGCCTTCTTTTGAACTAAGGCACTGATTTGTCAAAGCTCCTATTAAACCATGTATCTGGGACGAGTGTTCAATCTGTTTTTTTATTAGTCTTTTATCTCCTCTTCTCATTCTGTTGGCAAAGGGCAGAGCCCTGAGGTACTGGGACTCAGGATCCAAAACACTTCTAAACCGAGTAGGGATTGGCCGTGTTTACCAAAGTGTGGAAACATACCAATGGTGGCATCAGAGATGATTTTAGGGGAGACCCAGATGGGACATTATGTAATACTGAGTTGCTCTGTGTGAAAGTTAGTT
The DNA here is from genome assembly GCF_059928025.1 of Delphinapterus leucas. Lineage (NCBI taxonomy): Eukaryota > Metazoa > Chordata > Mammalia > Artiodactyla > Monodontidae > Delphinapterus > Delphinapterus leucas. The sequence goes on from NC_143136.1 coordinate 16,813,409, forward strand.
CCTTTTCCATTCTCTCTCAGTTCTGATTTCTCTAAGGTCAGAATCTCAAATTGGTGTCAGGATTATCCTTAATGCTTCTCTAACACTGGCTAATCTCTTTTTTTGGCAAAGCATAGAGAGGCAAGAGCATTTATGCAATTTTTTTACATTGTATTAATTATACTATTATTACATATTCTTTAGTGTATATATTATTTTTATTTGTATGGTTACCTGCCATTGATTGCACGTGATAACTCTAGAGGGAAGTTTTCTTTCGAGAAATAAAGTATGTCATCTTAAGAAAATTGTTATTTAAATCATAATCCAAGTTGCAGAGAGATGTGGTAGCAATTGCTTGGGTGGCATGAGAAGACTGATGCTTGGGAACCACTGAGGGAGGGAAATGATTGAGAAATGCCATTGCCAAATGCCTCCTCTAGCGAAATGAGCCACAGGCTGGCACACAAGGCACGGTGATGGCTTCTAGATGTAGAGTTGGAGGCTGTATTGGAAGCAGGGTAGGAAAGGCGAGGAAAGAACCCTTATGCGGCTTGTAACATGGAGGGCATCTTCTCTCCAAAGTGGCAGTGTGGCAAAGCCCAGTTTTTCCCAAACTGGTGCTTTTCTTGCCAGAGAAGTTAAGAAGCTCTTCTCCAGGGGGAAGAATAACTTGCCCTATTGACTATAACGCGCATCCCTGTTTTAGGTCTGATTCTCAATCTCACTTGGTCATGGGTTGCTTTTGTCACTGTGGCCTGATAAAAATGCTCTTCTGAAAAAGAGCTGTTTGGAAAGAATTCAGACTTTACAGCCACACAGCATCATACTTTGTACAAATTACAATGATTTATTCTCCTTTCCTCTTTCATCTCATTTTCCTCCGTTTTTATAACAGCTGAGCAAGCATGCACTCTCGGTTTATTTTCACGTTCGTGCCTGTGCATTTTCCAAGTAGGGCTGCATTAGGAATATCCGATTAGTTAACACGATGATATTGTGAACTGCCCGTCTGAGATGTTGTGAGCCCTCGGTGGAGCTCATATGCCCTTTGAATGGCCACAGGAGCACCGCCTCTCCAACTCCCGAAGTGGGAATCAGGTTCATTTCCCACATGCGATAATTTAGGGATAACCCAACCAGAGAGAAACCGTCTCAGTTCATCAGTGCGCTCACTCCAAGGGCAGCCAGGCAATTCTTTCCCGAGACATCTGTCTGATCAGGTTCTGATATAGAACATTTCTGAGCGTAAGTTCATTTTATAACTTTATGATTTTCCTCCCTCCTGCTTTCTTTCTAACAGCCTCCCTTTTCTATTTCATTTCCCAATCCTGAACATGACAGTTGGGAGAGCCCCTTTTTATGGAGTGGATGCTAAAGTGCTCTGTTAGACCGTATATTTATTAACTGGAGTGAAATGGCTTTTCACAGCCAGGCAACCTTCCTAGCCTCCTTGCTACCTCTATATTTAAGAAAGTCACTCCTTGCATTGTGCTGGACAATGGCTCAGTGTCAACCAGTAAGGAAAGAGAGAGAAGGCTTCCCTGGTGGCGCAGTGGTTGAGAATCTGCCTGCTAATGCAGGGGACACGGGTTCGAGCCCTGGTCTGGGAAGATCCCACATGCCGCGGAGCAACTAGGCCCGTGAGCCACAACTGCTGAGCCTGCGCGTCTGGAGCCTGTGCTCCGCAACAAGAGAGGCCACGACGGTGAGAGGCCCGCGCACCGCGATGAAGAGCGGCCCCCGCTTGCCACAACTAGAGAAAGCCCTCGCACAGAAACGAAGACCCAACACAGCCAAAAATAAAAATAAATAAATTAAAAAGAAGGCTCAACATTAAAAAAAAAGAGAGAAAATGTGGGGGGCTGCAGGGGAGCCTTGACACAGCTAATGAGTGCATTTCCGGTTCTCATTATCCACAGGTGTTCCGTGGCTTTCATATGTCTGCTGCGTGTCTCTCTGTTCACTCAGTTTGCTATTACTAACATTTGGGTTGCCTTTGATGGAGGATGTATGTACTTACTGTATCGAAAATTTACTTGTGTTTATGCCTGAGATCCAATCTGGAATAGCTTTGGGAGCGGGGGTGGGGGGAAAAGGAGAAGGAGAAATAGGGAAAAGAGTGTGTGTGTGTCTGTGTGTGCGTGTGTGTTACCATCTCAAGGCACCCCTAACAGAGATGCCAGGCTGTCAGATGGTCCCCTCCAAGAGGTGCTCTCTGCTGGATTAGCTTTAGCAGGAAGATTCCCTTGTGTGACATGTAACTTTGGTGTATCTGGTTGCATCCCTTGCCACCAGCATACCTGTCAGATGTGATCAGAGGGTTTGCAGCTAGTCCCATTCCATTTTCAGATAATTTATTTTACTTTTTCTCTTTTTCTTCCTCTGAGTTAGGATTTGGCAGTTGTGTGTGCCGGGGAAGTGCAGGAGGATAGCCCAGCACTACTCTGTTTTTCCTCAGTGGCCGCTTTTGGACGTTTGTTTTCATATATATTCACAATTTGAGAATGAATAAAAATATACATTCCATTAAGGAAAACCTCTGATACCTGGTTCTATAGCAGCTTGGTTAGATAAGATCACAGATTTCGTGAACGCTCCCTCTTCTTCCTGGAGATGGCACATTTGTGCCATTGTTGGTCACCGCAGAGCTTGATAACGGCTGGCTGGAGATGCGACCACCACAGTGGAGAAGCAAGGGTTAGGTGACCTGGGTTGATAAAAGTTTCTGCTCCCCAACCCTGATAATACAGCCGGTGGAGGACGGCTTTTATGTCTTTCTCAGAAGAAGGTTTGCTACTCAGCAGGCAAAAGCAATATTTCAACTCTTGTAAAAGAGCTGCAAAATGCCATATATGTCCAGAGAGACTATCATAGCTTTATTTGTGTTCTTCATTATTTGCCTGGTTGTGTTCGAACTGGAAACTCTTACTGTAATTAAGCAATACTTTTATTTATATTGGAAAGTATGTAAATTGTTTGCCTTCTGGCATTCCCTACAGTACCCTTGGAAGAGTTGCAAAGTCTCTTGTCTAAAATTAAAGACCAATAACACGACACTCAATTCTTTGGAGGTAGTATGAGATGCAGTTTCTCTGAGCTTAAGAGGAGATTTTCCAAAGGTTTTCATGGCTTGCAAAAAAATAAACAAGCGGATAGCATTCTCTATACCTACGGCCTTTCTGAGGAGTGGCTGCAGGTGCTGTAGAGGTAAGGCCTGTGGACTTACCAGACTACTTCAGAGATTGTCTTTTTAAGACAAACCATATACAAAAAAATTTTGGAAAGAACCATAAAATGGTATATGCTTTTGTACTAGGGAAGAGGAAAACGGGGATTTGTCAGAAGACAAGACAATCCCTCACAGTTTTCTAAAATAAGATGCTATTATTGACTGATGCCACCAATTTTTCCCCCTAAAGTAAGATATCTTTTTTTTCCCCCCAATAGCACCTTCATCCATTGCTTTGGTCCAGGCTAAAGAAGTTACAAGATACAGTGTTGCTCTGGCTTGGCTGGAACCAGACCGGCCCAATGGGGTGATCTTGGAGTATGAAGTCAAGTATTATGAGAAGGTATTACTTGAATAAGCAAGGTTCTTCTCCTTTCTTCCCCCCAACCCCTCTTTCCTTCCCTCCTTCCTTCCTTCCTTTCTTTCTCTCTATAGTTTTGGTCAGTTATAAGTCCTGGAATACTAGTAAATCTCAAAACCAAACGCATTTTGCTTCCCAATCAAATCCAATTATGAATTTTATGTATTAAGTTGCTAATCTTAAAAAAGAGAGAAAACACATTATGTTCTAATATAACTGTATTTTTTCTTTCTAGTCCTGCAAATCAAGATAGCTAAGCTAAGAATGTCTTATCTATAAACCTTCTATCAGGAAGAGTGACTCATAAAAGTTGAAATAATGATCTGTTTAAGTAGATCATTGCTATTCAGAATCAAGGTGTGGATTTTGATGACTTTTAGTAGAAAATCAAGGAAAGAAAATTACATTCTTCAGCCTCTTAAAGTTATAGAAAGACATTATGTTTTACAAATAACTTGTCTCTTAAAGGACAGCATTCTGAAGAGAGTTATTTGCATTCAAGTTTGTCTAGAAAATGAACAATTGTCTCTTTCTTTTTAAAGGTAATCACTTATTGGCTTCCTTATTAAAAGCAGAAAGGGGACAGGATTTTTTTTTTTTTTTGAGACCAGATTATAACATTTTTGACATTTTCTAGAATGGAAAATAGAAAAAGAAAAGGGACCTTCTTGCAGTAGTTATTTCTGTGAAATTGCTGGGTGTGGAGTGAGAAAAGCCATCAACCATCATCTAATGTTCTTTTCAAAAAAAAGATTATGGGTAAAGATCTGGATATGGTCAGTGTCAACAGCGATCATACCTGAACTCCACGTTTCTTTCAACATCTAAGTAACAATAGTACTTCTAACATTGAACTGAATATAGTGTTTAGAGTTTATCAATCTCCATTTACTTTCAACCTCTGAGTGGACTGGCTTGGCTGCTTTAATACTGTATCGGAGTAAGTGGGAGATTTATTTTGCCACCTTCCTTAATTTTATCCTCTCGTAATGTAGGATCAGAATGAACGAAGCTATCGGATTGTTAGGACGGCTGCCAGGAACACGGATATCAAAGGCCTGAACCCTCTGACTTCCTATGTTTTCCATGTCCGAGCCAGGACAGCAGCTGGCTATGGAGATTTCAGCGAGCCCCTGGAGGTCACAACCAACACAGGTAACGAGTTCTGAGATTCTTTGTACAATCCAGGGCAAATCCCATTATGGTGAACTAAGAAGCTATACAAAGTTTTGGTTAGGTAAACATTTTGTTGCAAAGGCTATTGCTTGAAACTAGATAGCCAGTGTCCATAACTTAGCACACCTCTTGCTATTTAGAGAAGAACATTTTTCATAACGGTATCTGATCTGTCTTTTCATATGATTGAAAAATGTCTATCTTTCTCCTGTGTTGAGCCTTCCATAAACCATGAAAACTGGGATTGCCAAACTGACTAATGGACAGTTGCATAACTAACTACCTTACATTAGGCTAAGGAGTTTTCTCCCTGGGAAGATTAGAGAAGGTACCAATTTTTTTTTTTTCTCTCCTATTTATTTCTAGGAATCTGTTCAAATCAAGTCAGATCAGTTTTTTTAAAAGCCCCTCTAGACAACTACATCAATCTTTCAACACTGTGAGTTGGACCAACTGGATGATTGAATCAAAATGTTAATAGAGGGCATACCTATGAATAAGCAATTTACATAAGACATCTCCCCTCCATAATTAACAAACCAAAATTGAGCCTACTGGATAAGGAGCTGGTGGGGCAGAATTTCCTACATTAGTTCTAGAAAGTAATTTTATTCACAAATTATTAAATAGAATATGAATGAAAAAAGAAAGAAAGTACTCTAGAATAAAATCTGAAGGGGTTTGACATCCTTTGTGATTCTCCTGGAAGGCTTCAAGGAGGAAGTGGCTTTTTGAGCTGGGCAATAATAGACAGGTTTTTTATAGATGGGGTGTGAGGATGCAGTGGAGAGGTCATTCAAAACTGCTTGTCCTTTTGGCAATTTCCAGGTGTCTTTCTCACTAAGGAATTCATCAGATCCTTAAGTAAGAGTTTGGGCTGAGACTAGAAAGGAAGAGAAGAAAAAGCAATGAGTGAAAATGTTTACCATAGGATTTCATAAGAGTCTTCTGGTTGGAGTTCTTCATGCAATTATAAAAAAGAATGTCTTTGTCTCATTAAGGCTGTCTTAGAAGATGCTGTTGTGTGAATACTTAACGTAGAGCAAAATAGGCTGTGAGCATTTCAAATGGCTTCAGAAAGTTGAAACTTGTGACAGTCAGAAGTTCTAGCGCTTAGGACCTTGCCCAAGGTGATCCTTGTGTAACTGTCTTTGCCAGTGCCTTCCCGGATCATTGGAGACGGGGCCAACTCCACCGTCCTGCTGGTCTCCGTCTCCGGCAGCGCGGTGCTCGTGGTTATTCTCATCGCCGCTTTTGTCATCAGCAGGAGGTAAGCACTTAAGCCACTCACTGCCCCTGACCCCCTTCCCAGTTTTTATGAGGGAGCTTTTTGTCTCCTCCACACAAAGCTGAGGCTTTTGATTAGCATCATAAACATGGCATTTGCAGCACAAACTCCCTCCTCTTTGCTTTGATCTCCCTACCCCGCTGCTAGAGCTTCCGGCTGGACCCTGGTGGCAGCCCTCACCACTGAGGGTCCTGGAAAGACCCAACTGATTGCAGGAAACTAAGCTGAAAAGCAGGCCATTGGGAACTTTCTAGATATTCTAGGCTGTAAGGTGTTACATTTATACCTCTCTTAAGCCTGAACTGACTGCTAAAGGCCAAAAAAAAAAAAGCCATATAAAACAGACCTCACATTTGAGCTCTATTTGTCAACTGTGTTACTTCACCTCTTTGAGTCATTGTTTCCTTTTTGTAAAATAGGGATAATAAAACATCTGCCTCTAAGAGTTATTGACAGGAGAGTCTTGATAGGCAAAGTAGATAATCTGTCACACAGAGAGCACTTCACCATGATATTGGCTCATAATAACAGTAACCAAAGCAAGGAAGTGGGCATTCCATCTTCCCTTAGGAAAAGCCATCGACATTTCCAGAGAGTATCCTTTGAGCACTTCGTGGGCATGGCATTGTTCTTGGAAATGGATCTAAAACAGCAATTACTTATTCTATGAGAGTTTACGCTCTAACTTGGTACTTGGAAAACAGTCTAGAAAAGAGAGGCATAGAAAGAGCTTGACAGCATATTCTTTTGTGTGTGTGTATGTGTGTGTGTGTGTGTGTGTGTGTGTGTGTGTTACAATAAAACTTTATTTACAAAAACAGGTGGTGAGCTGGATTTGGCTGAGGGCCATACTTTGCCAACCCCTGAGCTTGAAAGCATATTCTTTTGATCCAGTTTTTCTTATTATCATTGCCTCCCTCAATTATTAACACTGCCTGGAGCTTCCAGAAGAATGGGGGGGAGGGGGTTTGAGGGGACAGCTGCTCATCTTCAATGTGTGTCCACATCTAGGTCCTCTTTGTCTCACGTGTGAGAATCTTCCCCTTCTCCAACCTTTACCCCCCCACCCCCACCCCCCCATGCCGTCAACTGTTTTACAAGATGGGGCTTTTAAGAAAAAAGCAGAACCCGGGGATGTCAAAATGATCCTCTTAAATATAAATCTTTCCATGTCATAGAAGAGGAAACTGACACTCAGAAAGGTATAGTCCTTCTCTGGAGTCACTATATTGCTTTAGTGGTAGATCTGTTACTGGACCCCCAGTAGCCGTGCTTGGATCTCAGGCCACTGTCTGTTGCACTGTCTTTTCCTGGCTCAACAGTTGATGAGCTTATTGATGTCACAGCATAGCCTCTAGCTATTTCCACTGACCTGGGCAAGCCACCATGATTTTCTCTCACTTTGTGGTACATTATAATTAAGGTGATGACCATATATCTTAGTTTGCCTGGATGGTTTCAGTTGTCACCCGTATTTATTAATATCATGTCTCTGCTCTCACTCTTCAGAATGTCCTGGTATATAGAGATCAATCATGATCCCTCTCGCACGGTACAGCACAACTCCTTCTTGTGTGCGGGCACCTCCATTTGTCATCGTGTGTGTTCTTTTTGGTGCAAAGTCTGTTTGATTAGAGCAGTGAATTTCGTCTTGAAGGAGTCAAACCCACCACAAACACTCACTCCTGTTGCTGTAATACACACACACAAACATACATCTAGACATGCCCACTGTACCCTATATAATATTACAGCTCAGGCTTTGGAAACTTCAACTTGGCCTGAACAGGATCTGAATTCCCAGAGTTCTTTCCTTTCCTGGCGTTTGATTTTGGAAGTCAATCAGGATGGACCTCTTTCTTATTCATCGCCATTAGACTTTGTGCATGTACACATGCCAGGCTCATAAACACATGGGAACTATAGGCATTAATCTGTATCCATCTGATAGCCAGGAGGAGGGAGTGGGATGAGGATTGTATAGAAATTACACGGGCTTTTGCTTTCGTTATTACGTATTTCTGCATTGAAATTTTTACAGTGTATTATAAACAACTTGTGTCATCAGAAAATAAAGTTGTTGAAAAGTCTAAAACTAAGGAAAACATTATTAATAACTGCCACTGCAAAAAATCTTTGAAATCCAGCACCCTAGAATGTTCAGAACCATTTGAGAGAACACTTGTTCACAGAAAGTGGGTCTCGTCTCGAATCTCAACCAAGATATTGGTTGGAAGAATTCTCTAGTTGTAGTCTGGCTTTCCTGCAGAGTTACTTTTTTTGTTTGTTTTTTGTATTTTAAGTTATCCTAAATACAGCAGTCAGACAGGAGTAATTAGAAATAAGTCACCTCGTTATAAGTTTTTTTTCAGATTTTTTTTTTGACAAAAGAAAAAAAAGAAAAGCAGATGAAAATGTAATACAGGAAGACAAGTTTATTAAAAGCTGTAGCTATAGAAAATAGCATCGCAAGCTTGATGACTTAATTTCCTTTCTGCTTTTATTGATCACTTTATTATATAAGGCAGGATTGATCGGATTTCCAATGATGAGTCCCCACCTTAGAGAACTGCGCCTGTCAAGTGACCCAGCCGTGATCTTGTCCCTTCTCCCCCATTAAAAAAAAAAAAAATGTTACTTCCCAAGGCTGATAAACACTGCTTGGTGATTGGTCCTCAATGGATCACTTCTTAGAAAATGAAATTGTCAACCCCTTGGCCTCCTATTGATTCTTCTTTAGTGTCGGACATAAAGCTGTCACGGAAAGGCTGCCTGGAGCCAGGTAGCTGACAGGCTTTGCAGCGGCCGATGCGCACTCGGCTGATTCTTCTCCGCAAGCAGGTTGTGCGCTCTGGCATGACGGACCGCAGGTGTTTAAATGGGACAAGAACAGGTGAGAAGAGAAGAGACAGGTAGTGCAGACAAAAGTCTGGTCCATGCTTTTAGTGAGAGTACAAATGAAAGATGGTAAATGGTACCCCTAAAATCATCTCACCACCCTGCAGCCAGCCATCTGGAAGAGCGACAGAGGAAACATCCTAGCCTGGAAAATGATGCAGCTGCTTCTTGCCTCTTAGAGCCATGGATAGTTGATGGCAGAATGGATGCGAGGGACGGACCCCTTATAGGGCGATTCCCCACACTGCTGATGACATGGGAGATTGTTTTAAGAGGTAGATGGGCAGAGATCCACACAGTGAGAAAAGTTTCAGTCCTTCCTATTACTTCAAAGGAAAATCTGTTTGCTAATTTGTCATCTAAGAAAGAGGAAATGGCCTCAGGCTCGCAGCTAGTATCTTGCTGGATTTTTTTTTTTTTTTACAGCAATGGTTTATTTTATTATATTTACTTTATATGGAGAAATATGAGCTTTAGGCAAGCCAGAGTAATCTTTAATTTTTCCAATGAGAAGATCCACTTTTTTCTTTTGACCAACTTGGAAGTGTAAACATTTGGGGATCTCAGTGAAAGAATGAAATTCCTAAATTCATACATTTTATTTATATATTTAAAATAATATACAGAATACATTGACTTAGATTTATTGTATGTTTTTACCATCCACATTATGTTGAGGAAGTTAACTTACATTTTTTATAGGCATCTTTGATCAGTGCCCTCCTGTGTCACTTATCACATACGTTATAATTTAAGGATTCTGTCAGCTTTTCAGAGAATGTAATTGTGCCTGCCATCTGGGTGGTCTAAGGTACAGCATTTCTTGTATTTATGTAGTGCTGTCTCTAGAAGTCTTCCTAAACTGCATATGCACTCTGTTGGCAACATAGCACCATCTCCTTATACTCCTGTGGGTACACATTTGTGATCTCCACGGTGTAACCACTTTATTGCTTTTAAAAGTGATTTTTGACTGTTAACAATGACATCATAAAATGCAACGATAAGGTCATAACCTCAGGACTAACGAACTTAGTGATCAACTGTGTTAAATTCCTCTGACAACTACCTCCCCCTTTTATATTAATGATTTTTTCAGTTTACCTCCAAGCATCCTAAATAGTTTTAATTCAGGTTGCTTTGGGCCAGTGTGTCTTCCCCAAATAGTATTTTATTGTTCAGTATGTATGAGAAACACTTTTAAGAAAGAACTAGAATGCAAGATGAGTTCCTCTTTTCTAAAGGACAGTTTGGTGACCAGAGACAAGTACTGCCTGATAACCAGCCATAGGTGGCGTTTCTACTGACCTTCTTATGGTCTCTGGTGCCGCCGGGTTTCCATTTATGTTAGGGTTATAAAGTACCCCTTTTACCTGAATTAAAGAAGTGAATTAATTGATTTTAAGAAAAAAATGAAATGGCTATGGCAAAATTTGTGAAGGAGGTACACATACGGCTCAAGGTAGGAAACTACCGGCATCTTGTATATTAGGAACTTGAGGCCTGGAGAGGAGGTTAAACAGTTAGCTGCACCAGGGTCACACATCTAGTTGGTCGCCTGATCAGGACAGGAGTCCATCTCTCCTGACTTCCAGTACTGGCCTAGATAGATTATTTTAATGTCTTCTGGACTGAAAACATTGACCTACATCAAAAGTTAGCATTGACAATTGTAGCAAACCAGAGCTTCAGGAGTCTCCTTCACGATGTACCATTTGTGATGTGTGATTTGATATGCAATCTAACACATGCTATAAAGTCAGACCTTGCAAGTTAGCTTTATCTTCTTTGCAAGGTTACGATTTTCCACTTTGGAGCTGAAACTGTTCCCATAATGCTAAAACAGTCACCATTCAGACTCTATCTCCCCCGGTGTCCTAATTGTAATATTATGGTCACATAAGAATGAATACGCTTAAATGTTAGCCTAAATTGGCTCTGATGAAGTCGTGTAAATTCCTACAATTGGCAGATGGTACTGCGGGAACATTTCTAAACAACCTGTGTGCACTCGTGTGGTTCAGTTCCACCCATGTCAAAATGTTGCTCATGAAGAACATGTAGCCGTCATTTGGTGCAAGAACAATGACAGCTTAAGGAAGGGGAAAAAGAATAGCTTCGATGCATCTTCATAGGTGATGCCGTTAAACGCTGGAAAGTGTCCTCCTGGAGCTATGCTAGTTATTACATTGCTTTATCTTCTTTAATCTGCACTTTAGCTGAATAAATTACTTACCTTTTGCTAATTCGTTTTGGAACAGTGAGCCCCATCAATCAAACCTATCGACTTGATCAGGGAAGTCAGTATTTTACTAAAAGTGGGGTGTGTGCTGGGCCCTGTCACACTTCGCTCCACTATTTTGTTGGTTTTATCGGGTAGTCAGGGTGCCAGGAACAACACATTGGTTGGGAGGGCAGGGCTGGGGTCTCATGCTGTCCCTGGACAATGTCTGTTAATACCCTGATTCCGCCTCCCTTTGACAGAGGCGAGCTTAGTCACAGGCTCTCAAAGTTTCACCTGCAGAGGAGTCTCTACCTCCTGCAGTTAAAAGGTTCCATGTTTCCTTCGGCAGCATTCACTCACAAACCACTCCCCTCCTTCCCCCCTTTTTTTAATCAGCTTGCCCACGTCTCAATAATTAGAAAATCTTCCACAAAGGTTTCCTTCTGTCATTCAGGTGATCTGCCTTGGATGTCAATTTAGCACTCTTTTAGGCGATGTGGTTTCCTCTGGTCTGGCTGACCCAACGATAAGCTTCCATAGGCTTTCTTTCTCTGGACAATAACGAACACATTGTCCCACCCTGAGCCAAAGGAGAAAGGGTCATCAGGTGACAAAGGTAGAGCAGGACTCAGGCTTTTTAGTTTTAAAGGTATTATTAAGTAGCTAATAGGCTACGATTAGCTTTTGAACAGTAATCCCTGTCTTTCTTTGTCAGCATTCCCTGTACTCTACCGGGGTCTTCTCCAAGTAACACTCCAAGTAAAGTTTCTTGATAGGGAGGGTGGGAGGGAGGGAGACGCAAGAGGGAAGAGATATGGGAACATAAGTATATGTATAACTGATTCACTTTGTCATAAAGCAGAAACTAACACACCATTGTAAAGCAATTATACTCCAATAAAGATGTAAAAAATAAATAAATAAATAAAAATACACCTTCTACCAGAAAAGCTGTCCTTCAGAGTTGAAGGAGAGAGAAAGAGTTTTCCAGACAAGCAAAAGTTAATGGAGTTCATCACCACTAGACTGGCCTTACAAGAAATGTTAAAAGGACTTATTTAAGCTGAAACAAGAGGGTGTTAATTAGTTGCAGGAAAACATATGAAAGTATAAATCTCACTGGTAAAGGTAAATATGCAGTAAAAATCAGAATAATTTAAAGTTGTAAGGTTAATTACTTACAAAGCTTATATGAAGATTAAAAGACATGAGTAGTAAAAACAGCTATAACTACAATACTTTGCTGAGATGCACAAGATAAAAAGATGTAAATTGTGACATCAAAAACATAAAACAGGGCTTCCCTGGTGGCGCAGTGGTTGAGAGTCCGCCTGCCGATGCAGGGGACACGGGTTCGTGCCCCGGTCCGGGAAGATCCCACATGCCGCGGAGCGGCTGGGCCCGTGAGCCATGGCCGCTGAGCCTGGGCGTCCGGAGCCTGTGCTCCGCAACGGGAGAGGCCACAACAGTGAGAGACCCATGTACCGCAAAAAAAACCAAAAAAGCATAAAACATTGGCGGGGAGGGAATAAAAATAGAGAGTTTTATTAAAAAAAACAAACAAAAAAACACCTCCTCAAATTTACTTCCTCCTTCTATGTTCGGAAGCCTGAGGAGGGGATGGGCAGGTCAGCCTTGTAATGGTCCCTGCCATTTTACCTCTCCTCTGGCTTTGCACAGATTTCATGAATATGTTGATGGAAAATGGCACTCCTGGGCTGCTTGAGGCTGCTCCTTTCTTTTGGTATCTACAAGGGTTTTTTGTTTGTTTTTGCGGTACGCGGGCCTCTCACTGTTGTGGCCTCTCCCGTTGCGGAGCACGCGCAGGCTCAGCGGCCATGGCTCACGGGCCCAGCCGCTCCGCGGCATGTGGGATCTTCCCGGACCGGGGCACGAACCCGTGTCCCCTGCATCGGCAGGTGGACTCTCAACCACTGCGCCACCAGGGAAGCCCTCTACAAGGGTTTTTGATGAACTCTCTGACAGTTTCAAGTTGGGACAAAAGCTTCCCTGCTTGATGCATTTTTTCTTCTTTGAAGGAAAGAAATTCAAATCAGTATTCGAGATCTAAAGTGGTTTAAAATATATACTTGTAATTTTAGATAATGCTTTTAGGAGCTCTGATAAGATACAATCTCCCGGGCTGGCAGGACCCTATCACACCCTTGGGACCTAGGCACGCATTTCCCTGACATAAAATGCTATTTTCATAGTCCCTGACCTAACACTCTTATATTTCCTTTAAAAGGAGAGGGGAGGGGGAGTTTTGGAGGGGACTACATCTTTCATACATATGTTTGGTTTCAGGATGTTTAAACCTGTTTAGCTTCTTTGATGAAGCAATGGAGTTTGAGAGCAAGTGGAATCCAATTTAAGTGGATTTACTGATATAAAATGTACTATGACTTATAATTAACTCACCAGCTATCATCATATAACTTCATCCATGCTGGGAGAGGCACGTGAGGTAGTGAGCTAGATGGGGCAGACACACTCCTCCTGTATTTGCTAGGAGGGTCGTGGTTAAATGACTTGCCCTCCTGCCTCCATGTTCTCATCTGTACAATGGGACTGAACATTTGTCTGTCTGCCTGATTGCTTTCACGGGGTTGTTGAGAAGATGCCATGAAATGTTATATGGGAAGGCTCTTTTAAAAGTTAAATACAAAGTAAAAATGCAAGCTATTATTTGGGACTGAGTGACTCGCACTTTGAAGTGAACTCTAGTAACTGAGGTCTCTGTTTACTGAGCTGGTTCCTGCTTTGCAAACAGTTAGGGGAAGAGATAATATATGTGATGAGAGCACTTTGAAAAGTTAAATGCAATGTAAAAATGCCAAGTATTATTATTTGCAAGGGAATTATACACACAGAGGAACATCTGTAGGCTCTGAGGGTCTGATTGCAGAGCTGGTTCCTGTGTTGCTGACAATTAGGAGAGGAATGTGGGTGAAGGGCTGGGACACGTGACTGTGACTGGGCTGCTCTCTGGTGGCACTGCGTGGCCCTCTCTCTTTTCCATGACCATCCTGCCCTTCTTGACTTGTTCAAAGTGCAGGGGTTCAGGTTATCAGATTCAGACAGGACCACACTGCTGCGACCCCCTGTGGCCACCAGGGACTCTTGTCACCACAGAGCCTGTTTCCTCACATATAAGAGTCTTGACTGACCTCATCTTTAAAGCTCTAAGAAAATTACAAGATGATTATAAAGTGCAATATGAACTTGACATTTTTGACAGAAACATACATGTACATATTTTATTCACTAATATGGTCTCATCTTCCAACTTTACAGAGTTCTAATATGGACTGAGTTGATTTTCCAATTTAACATACATACACATAGACACATATATATGTGTCTATGTATAATGTATCAAGATGACTGATTCAAGAATTACATATATTCAAGCTTTCTTTTTCCCAAGACTTTTTATAACCAAGCCTGATCTCACTCCTATGGGACACTGAGAGCAGAAGGCCAACTGTAGGACCATACACTGTTTTTTGGAGAAAAGAATTAGGCGACAAATGGAAACTTATTTTTTGTTTTGTTTTGTTTTTATTTGGTTGCATGGGGTCTTAATTGCGGGATCTTCGTTGTGGCACGTGGGGGGTCAGTAGTTGCAGCACGCGGGCTCTAGAGCACACAGGTTTAGTTGCCCCACACCATGTGGGATCTTAGTTCCCTGACCAGGGATCGAACCCAAGTCCCCTGCATTGGAAGGCAGATTCTTAACCACTGGGCCGCCAGGGAAGTCCCGGATCCTTATTTTTACTGCTGCAAGTTTTCTACAAACTCTGTTTACCTTTTAAATTGTCGTTAATCATTTAGGAATTTGTATGCAGCAGCTGAAGCCAATAACCACAAAACTATTGTTTTAAGAATATCATATAATAGGATAATGAGTTTTTTTGTGGTGAAAGCAACAGGGCTTACTATTACTTATCACATACTACAATTGCCTTTGATGTATGCAGAATTCACCTAGGGAAACTTATTTTAATTCAGAATATGTATGTGGGGAAATTAGCCAGTAAACTTCTAATCTATTTTCAATACAATAAATTTCTCCTGGGGATTTAAAATTATAATTGTATTATAAAATATTTGCTGTATCACCTCAGTTTAATACTGTGGTTACGAGCAGAGACTCTGGACTCTGCGGTGACAAGTTACTTACCCTGTTATTTCACCTCCCATAAACCTTAGTTTTCTCATCTGTGAAATGTGCATTACATATCTGCCTGACTTATATTACGGTAGTAAAGAACTTGTGGTTTACAGATTTTGAAAATATTGTTTTTTATCTTTTAATAGACGAAGTAAATACAGTAAAGCAAAACAAGAAGCAGACGAAGAGAAACATTTGAACCAAGGTACAGAAAACTGGATTAAAAATAATTTTATTTTTAGAGCATGTCTCGTGTTTTCAGTTTAGAAGTGTCTAAATAATATTCACATGGCTATTAATATTATATTCCTTTCATGAAATTATCCAAATAATGTACTTCAGGGTTTCAAACTGAAATAGGTGATTGGTATTTTTTTTTAAGTGAAATTAAAGATGGAGGTTGGGTAATTTCCTTAGATGCTTCTTTTTCCTTATCTTATCCTCCAACCTGAAAAAGTATTGGTCTAGCTGGCTCATTTTTGTAGCTGGGTGGCAAGATTTAGAAGGCCACAATTTTTCTCTTATTATAAGGTAAACATTTTGGAGACAATAGAATAAGAAATTGAACACACCACAGAATATGTGCTGTGGAATTCAGGAGTATCAATATTTCTTTAGTGGATTTTCCTTATTTTGATATTCCAAGTGGAGTCAAAGACTAAATTCAAAGAATCGGCTCTGAATGACTTGAGCAAGATAGAAAACTCTGGAATGGACAGTGGTTGGTGTCTCTCCAGGAGTTCTGTCCACGAGAACTTTCTGAGGTGATGGCAGTGGTCTTTATCTGCACCATCTAATGCATTAGCCAAGGGGCCACAAGCACCACTGAATACTTGAAAAGTAGTGAGAATGAGGAAGTGAATTTTAAATTTTATTTAATTTTAACTGATTTATATCTAAATAACACCGAGTGGTTAATAGCTACCTTATTAGCACAGGGAGGTAGAAGGGCTGGAAGAATAATCCTGAGAAAGGTTTTCTTGGCTAGAGCATGTGAAGTGATGAAGGGTCATGGAGTGTCTGATAATTTTCCGTTTGTTCATCTTGTTTCCTTTCTAAAACCACACTTTCTCATTTGCATGTGGTATATATTTTTAAAAACAAAAATGATGTATTTTTTTGAGATGAGGACAAAACTGACAGTCTTGGAAAATCAAAGGGTTTGAGCCAACTGGTATCCTACACCTCTCAGCGCCCCAAAGCCCCAGGAGCTCGAGCAGGGAGAGGCGGGGTGTAAATGCCAGTGGGAAGTTCCCAGTAATCTCTCTTTTTTTTTTTTGCATTACACGGGCCTCTCACTGTTGTGGCCTCTCCCGTTGCAGAGCACAGGCTCCGGACGCGCAGGTTCAGCGGCCATGGCTCGCGGGCCCAGCCGCTCCGCGGCATGTGGGATCTTCCCAGACCGGGGCACGAACCCGCGTCCCCTGCATCGACAGGCAGACTCTCAACCACTGCGCCACCAGGGAAGCCCCCCAGTAATCTCTAATGCATCTTGTCCCGGACATCTCTGGCTGCCCCAGAGCTCACATTCCGAATTCAGTTTACCAGTGACTATGGGGTGTGGCCGAATTACCCTTCTTAGTATTTAAACCATTGATTCGCCGAAGCTTCCAGGTGAAATTCAATGTCTTTTCTTACAGCACTTTCTTTCCAAAACAGAATAAAAGTGGAACTCCAAAACAGAGTTTGTATTTTCAAATCAAATAGCAGATACTATCCCTCTCGTACACTTAACCTAGGTTTAATCTTAGTTTGTTCATTGTTGTCAATTGTTGGTCCAGATATGAGGCAAAAGATGATATCTTGTAACACAGGTCATTTGAGAAGGTTTCTATCATCTTCCCTAAGGGAAGAAAGCTGGAGATGGTGGGTAGGATGTGAGCAACTGATTGGGACAACAATATTTACTTATTTATTTTTTAATTGTGTTTAGTTTTTTGTTTTTGTTGAATTTTATTTTATTTATTTTTTTATACAGCAAGTTCTTATTAGTTATCCATTTTATACATATTAGAGTATACATGTCAATCCCAATCTCGCAATTCATCCCACCACCACCACCACCACTCCCCTCACCACATTCCCCCCTTGGTGTCCATACATTTGTTCTCTACAACCGTGTCTCAGTTTCTGCCCTGCAAACCGGTTCATCTGTACCATTTTTCTAGGTTCCACCTATATGTGTTAATATGCGATATTTGTTTTTCTCTTTCTGACTTACTTCACTCTGTATGACAGTCTCTAGATTCACCCACGTCTCTAAAATTGACCCATTTTCGTTCCTTTTTATGGCTGAGTAATATTCCATTGTGTATATGTACCACATCTTCTTTACCCATTCGTCTGTCGATGGGCATTTAGGTTGCTTCCATGACCTGGCTGTTGTAAACAGTGCTGCAATGAACATTGGGGTGCATGGTGTCTTTTTGAATTATGGTTTTCTCTGGGTATATGCCCAGTAGTGGGATTGCTGGGTCATATGGTAGTTCTATTTTTAGTTTTTTAAGGAACCTCCATACTGTTCTCCACAGTGGCTTTATCAATTTACTTTCCCACCAACAGTGCAAGAGGGTTCCCTTTTCTTCACACCCTCTCCAGCATTTGGGACAGCAATATTTAGATAACACATTCCAAATTTCCTTATAGAGACTCTCTTTTCTTCCACGGGATAGGTTGTTTTTAAAATTTCATCCCTGAAGTGTGAAGACATTCCAGGAACTCAGTAGAGCTACAGCCTCTTAAGTAGCAAACAGTTTTTGTTTACCCACTAACGAAACCCGGAGCAAGAATTTAAACATTTTCTTATGTCTACGCTAAGTATTTTTCTCATGCTAAGAAAATTTTTTCTGTGCTGAATATTTTTAGACCCAGAGAACTTCAGTGTATTAGTGGTTCCTGAGAAGTGTTCTGCCAACCTTTTGCATGTTTATTACTCAGGTGTTAGAACTTACGTGGATCCCTTTACGTACGAAGATCCCAACCAAGCAGTTCGAGAATTTGCCAAAGAAATCGACGCATCCTGCATTAAGATTGAAAAAGTCATAGGAGTTGGTAAGTGTCTGTGTCTATAAGCCTATTTTCTTTGTGGATATTAAATATATGTGTGTGGATTATATAAATGCATTAGAATGTACTGTATGTGCCTGTATATGTAAATATCTGTGTACCTGAAATTTCCTTGATCTACATAAAACACCAGCACAGTGCCTACTGTATAATAAGCACTCAACAAATGTTAGCTATTGGCTGTTATTCCTTCTCCTTGAACGTGTTTCTGGTTCAGAGTCAGTTCTTTTTCTCTCCCAAAGGTGAATTTGGTGAAGTATGCAGCGGGCGTCTCAAAGTGCCTGGCAAAAGAGAAATCTACGTGGCTATCAAGACATTGAAAGCTGGTTATACAGACAAACAGAGGAGGGACTTCCTGAGTGAGGCCAGCATCATGGGACAGTTTGACCACCCAAATATCATTCACTTGGAAGGCGTTGTCACCAAATGTATGTGCGTTGCTCCCTTTACAAAGCCAAGTTAGAAGTAACTGGCAAATTAAACACACATTTTCTTTCCAGGGAAATGACAGATGGAGCAGACCCACTGATTGCTAATAGGAGGAAATCAGTGCAGGACAAGTCATTAATCTTGTAGTCATTTCTAAATGGGTGTATGGTGTAGGCTGATACCCTATTTCCAAGGCAGCTTGTGTGAGATTTTAGCGAAATTAATATTGCAGATTTTTGGTATGCCTTGCCATCTTTCAAATCTTTGCTAGACCAAACTGATTGTCACAGGATAGGCGCAAGCAGATGGTAAGCAAAATAAATTTTAAGTACTTTTCATATAAAACAACAAAACCTCACCACACCTTATGTTCGAAGCTGGGGTTCCAGGTGCAGGGAGTGCACCTTGGTAATCTATTATTTTGGGGGATTTGCTTGTCTGCTCTGCCTGATTTATGGCAGCTGCAGTTGCAGTCCAGCACCTATTTCCAGTAACACCTGGTTGCACCTTCCTTTTTTAGTCCATTAGCATTCGCTCAGCCCGTGAACCACGCTTCAGTTAAAATACGACACAGCTCAAAAGATGCATTTTGCGAAGCAGACCCTGAATACACCTGTAAGACTGGCTAAGACCAACTTGTAAAGCACCACATGGACAGGGCAGCTGAAATGGTTACTATTGAAGGTGGCTCTGTTCCAGAAGCCTTAGTACCTATTATAGTTACTACAAGTCAAGGATCTTGTAAGCCTGGGGCTATGTCTCCAGGACGGCCAAAGTGCCATTTAATTTGATACCAGGTGCCTGGGAAAAGCGTCCTCCATCAACCGGTACAGAGTGGCTGCCTCAGTGGGTGAAATGGAGGTGTAAACGTTGGATGTTAGGTCTGGGGCAAAGGGGGCAGTAAGACACAAGGGTACACAATCTTTAGGCAGGGAAAATTTGGAAATTACTAAAAAGTGAGAGCAGATATACACTAATTTAGAGGTCCTCAAACTTAAACATGCATCAGAATTCTGGAAAACTCATTAAAACACTTTCCTGGGCCTCATCTTCAGAGGTTTGATTTAGTGAGTGGTTGCCCATGAGTTCACATTTCTGAAGAGCTCAAGGTCAATCAAGCTATAGTCCCTGGAACCACACTTTGAGCACCTTTGGCCTAGTGACCAAAGGTTTACACATCATCTACTGCTAGTAAATTATGAGGCCTTGACTAGTTGCTCAAGTTCTCAGTTTCCTCATCTGTAAAATAGAGATAAAAATGGAATGGAATATTTAGCGTGTTTGGCATAATGCTTATTTAGCAAATTTAAAAAAAAACAACAACTATGTGTTAACTGGCATTATTATGTCTTAAAAAGTACATCTTTCCCCATCTTTGGAATCCTTCAAAAAAGGAACCTTGGTGCTAAGGGTATATAATTTTTCACCTAAGGTGAAGTCTGTAATTAGCATAGAATAGCTCTATTTGCTTTTTAAGATGAGTTTTACAGACAGGATATTTTTCCTGTGGCCTGTGGAGCTGCCCAGAGCCCTTCACTACTTTAATTAAAAGATAACATTCCCTTTAAATACTTCTGCAGGTCCATTTTCTCAAAAGGAGGCTCTGTTCAGCTTGGGGTGTTTTTCCTGCGGCAGACAGTGACTTTTGTAGCACCTCTGCAGAAGAGGGAAGAAACGGGATCTTTGTGACCTCTAAAACCCGTGGCTATTACAGCTGTAACTGTTACAAACGACTGGATGCATTTGCATAATGCACTTGTCACTGAATTAAAATGGTTTAAAATTTCCACCAGAGGAGCCATCCCCTTCCCCCCACCTTTCCACTCCCCATTGCCTCCCTGCCTGTTCCGGGAAAGGGTCTATCTCTACCCTGGAGCCCAACCTGGACCCATTTCATAAGCCCCTCTGTGCTTACGGAGACATTCATCTTTATTTCTCTTGTAGAGCTCATAAATATTCTGACAAATGGATACTTTTCATAAACAAAAAACTGGGGAATAATTGTGAAGATGGTGCCAACAGTCAAACTAGGGAGGTGTGAGGGTGAAAGAGTGGGAGAGTGTGAATTCATGACTGGACTTCCTTGAGTAACTTTGTAAATGGACAGGGAGACTATAAATTCTTGCCCGTACCCCGCGGGTCTTCTCCTTGCTTCCCCACATTTCCAGAGGGATCTTGTGAAATGGAAGTAGGTGTTAATGCACCATCAGGGGAGTCACCCCTTCTCATGAGTTGACAAAGTATCATTTGATTGAGGCAAGTTAATTAAAACTCATTTAGATGCATTTGTTCTATGTGGTCACAGATGCAGAGGGTAAATGAGTCTGAGGACTAAAGGCTTCCTAATAATATTGATGGAGGATGGAAAGGTGTACTGGGACCACTCCCTCCAGCCAAGGGGAAAGAGATTAGAAGTGGTTTTGACTCATCCTTTGGTCTACACCGAGATTCCTGCTTTTTCTGCCTGCTTTCATTCATCACTTGAAAATTAAATGTTCGTGGTGGTGTTTTCTAATCCAACATTTTTGCCTCGGAAACATTTCTTAGGCACGGTACCAAATGTTCAATCGAAGAACATATTGATAAATGGGACTTCACTGAAATTAAAAACGTCTGCTCTTCTAAAATTTTGCCTCTGAAATGAAGACATTTCTCCTTTCCCCACACCAGTACAGAGTCTCATCTGATAGGGGCTCTGGGTGGGAAATGTACTCGTTTAGAATAATTCTGGGGGCTTTCCAGCAGTGGCACAGCCCAGCCCATTTTCCCTGACTGGATGTCTACATCCAAACAGTCCACAAGGACGGCAATGAATGTTTTTGATTTTTCAAACTAACATTTTATTTTCCTCACAGGAACTCTTCTGTTCTCTTGGCTTTACCCCTTGCCTTAGTAAAATATCGAAGATTTACACCCCACTGCCACAAATACCCTTTAGAAAGAAGGAATTTCAGACCTTGAGTGCATTGCCAGGGATTAAGAAACTAAAGAATGATCCTTATTTCCTAAGGTCCTCAGAAAGAAAACCAAAGTGAAATGAAAGTGTTTCCCACTTCTCTCAAACCTTAAAATCATTCTGATTTCTTTGCTTAGAAAAGGGAGAAAGGCACACAAAGGTTCTAGTCCTGAATTAAAATTGCTGCCTAGGATGAAATCACTTATTGACCCTTTTCTGTGATTTTGTTGTTGCTGCTGCTGAGGTTGGCAGCTTAAGGAAGCAAATAGACTGAGTTTATTTATAGATAGGAAAAGGGAAAAGAAAGGATATAGCCCCTGACCTGAGTGATGCAGGGGGAAAAGCTAAGATGGTACATGCTTGAGCTTTAAGATGAGTCTGGGTAATGAAGTATCCAACATAGCTCCCAGAAGCTTGGGTTCCTCTAAATAGGTAAGAAAAAAAAAAGTTTCTCTGTCATTGATTCCTTTAGCATTGTACAAGTGGCTCTTCTGGGGACAGAATTAATTAATTATCTTAAAGATTTTTTTCTCCTTTAAACGGGCCATTTATCTTCTTCTCCATTTGCTTGAGAGAGCAAATACCCATCCACGTGCTCCCTGGATACCAGAGGCCACTTTATTAAAGACCTTGTCAACAAGCCGCCCAAAGGGTTAACCTTCCAGATGGAATTTAAACCTACTCGTCCTTTTAATATTTCATTCCTAGCTCCCCACAGCTGAGGCATAAGCTTGGCTTGTTTTAATTAAATTAGATCGCACAAGACAGGTGTCCTGGCAGGAAAATTGCGCACAGCCCATTTTTATCTCATTAACTGCAGTGCTCATCAAGGGTTTTGTGTTTTTCTTTCTGGAAACTCTAGGTAAACCAGTAATGATCATAACAGAGTACATGGAGAATGGCTCCTTGGATGCATTCCTCAGGGTATGTGACTACTTTATATTAAACCCAAGAATGTTGGTATTTAGAACAGACTTCGAGTATTTGTTCTGTTTGGTTGTATTCATGGACTTTTTTCTAATGAGGCAAAGGAAGAAGAGGAGAAATAGAGAATGATGTGATTTTTAAAGGCTCTTCAATAATCCACGTACAAGGAGGGTAGTATTTGATTTATTCTTGTATCGTGGGGCTGTTTGAGCCATAGATTCATTACAGTTGGATAATTTCCATCTATTACAGGAAGCAAACCCAGCTCGTAGGATATACTCTACTCATGAATTAGTGACTTTGGTCAAAAAGGCCCGGAAATCATATTGAGTTTCACTGCACACCGGATACAGATATCAAAAAAGATCCAAGTAATAAATGCCTGGTGAAAACTAATTTGGCCTAATGCTAATGAGATTGTACCTTATTTCTTTCCTCTGCAGAAGAATGATGGCAGATTTACGGTCATTCAGCTGGTGGGCATGCTTCGTGGCATTGGGTCCGGGATGAAGTATTTATCTGATATGAGCTATGTGCATCGAGATCTGGCTGCACGGAACATTCTGGTCAATAGCAACTTGGTCTGCAAAGTGTCTGATTTTGGCATGTCCCGAGTGCTAGAGGATGATCCAGAAGCAGCTTATACCACCAGGGTAAGAAAGATTTGTGACCTCTGGGCTTTGACTCTGATGAAACTGTTCCTCTCACTTTGATGTTTTAAACGCTTTGTGATTTTTACAAGTTTCCTCATCCTTCAGAGCCCCTTCATAGCCATGCATCCATTTTTAAACCATGTTTCCAAGAGGGATTTTGAAACAGCCTCTAGATGTGTGACCGCTTTACAAAGCCACAAGTTAGAGCATCACTTATTATTGTATTTTTTCACACTTAATCTACCTTCCTTCCTTCCTTTCTTCTTGTTTGTTTTAGATTTTCTACTTGGTTCCTTTTTATTATTTTAAAAAAATCTTATTTTAAACAGGACAGAACAATATTTCTAGTCGGCTGCCTACCGAACCTGAGAATGTATATACAGGATTTATAAAACATTTACAGTACGCAAGGTTTCCCAGTATCTAATGGCCTGCGTTTTACTACTGGTAGATAAGCCAGGATTAAGGCACAGTTAAGAGTTATCAGTATACAGTTAATGGCTATGCTATCTTAGCCGGACAATCTGAATATAAGATACTAATGGAATAAACACAGAATCATAAAAGTTATTGGCCATTAGGGCTGACACTGTTAAAATCAACATGAAGCAGACCAGCCATTTTCTTCTTTTAATGCTCACCATTTTGCATCTACAATGGTAAGCATTGGGGTTTTTTGGTATAGTTCGTTGGGTGTGTGTGTGTGTGTGTTTTCTGGTAGTGTTCAGTTTCTTTGGCTGTAGTTTTGATTCTTACACATACCCTCTTCTGAATTCAAAGTCCATTCATTCAGGAAAGAATACATCCTTGTCCATGCTAAAGACTTTTTATTTTTCCCCAGTAGTTGGAGAAAGGAAAGTAAAAGGAAGCTTCTAGAATGATACATTTGTATAGCCAAAATATTTAAGGAAGGCAGAAGGCAGCACAAGTGTCTTGCTGTATGGAACAAGCATAAATGTAATACAGTGTATTTTCAGAGTAAACTGCAGTGAACCAATGCAATTTGCAGTACAATTTACTGCCCTGTTTAGTAGCTCTAATAAAGCAAACTTTTAAATGATGTCCTCTTGAACACCTTAAGGGTCTGAATTGAAGTTGAATTAATTTCCCCAGATGGAACCCTAAGAAATTTGAAACTCCATTAAAAATACCTTGCACATAAGCATAATCAAACAAGAGACATTTGAGACCTTTAAACTTTTCTTGGGTAATATTCAATTGCTTTACCATTTTTGCAGGGTTTTTTTAGAAAAGTAAATAATAATCAAAATCTGGCCCTCCTGCCATTAAAGTTAATAATGGCTCTAGCATCTGGTATTATTTGACTTCCTCTAAGAGCCTGTTTAGCGTATTATCTTCTAGCTACGTTGGTCATGTTTCTCGTGCTCTATAGGAGTTGGATGACAGTGGGATGGATAGAAATGTTCATATTTAACTTTTTTAGGTCATGATTTTCAAAGCAGTATTAAGTATTGCCTTTGTACTGCTGGGTGAGAGAATCTGGCAAGAAGTCAAAATTACTGTCAGCTGCACACCCATTGATATATACCACGGATAACATGTGTATTTTGTAAAACCTAAAATGTCCTTTCTTCTACAGTATTGCCTTAAGTAGAGCTCAGATAATAGGTAGGCTTTTTAAAAAAATAATTAAACATATTAGTTGCTTACTTCCCTGCGACTAAAGAAAACATATGAGAACTGTCTCAACCTGGAAGATTTTAGTTAGAATAAACAAATATCCTGTTATTGTTTGGACAGCTATCTCAGGAATGCTGTTGCCCTGCTTAGCAAAGAGTAACAACATTCAGAAACTAAAATGGCACATCAGTGTACTTGGGGGATAACCTAGAGCTTGGATGTTCACAGGGTGGCAAGATTCCTATCCGGTGGACTGCACCAGAAGCAATTGCCTATCGTAAATTCACATCAGCAAGTGATGTATGGAGCTACGGGATCGTCATGTGGGAAGTGATGTCGTATGGAGAGAGACCCTATTGGGACATGTCCAATCAAGATGTGAGTCTTTATGTTCTGAAATATATGTCTTTGCATTAATGTATGATGGAGTAAGTGTAGAGCTTGAAATGATACATTAAACTTAAAATTCTTAATACAGATGTGTCTAGTAATCTAGCTAAAACTTATAGTCCTGGATTTCCAGGACCAAAATTACAAAGCCTTAATGGTATAATATGGGAGATAGATAGATAGATAGATAGGTGCATAGCTTGATCGATTAGTGATATGGAACAGTACTTTTACTTTGTTAACTTTCAAACCCATACTGAAATAAAATTAAACCTTGAATTTTAAGAAAATGCAAGGATATCTGAAAAACACAAATTTCACATGAGATGAAACTGACATGAAAGGTTTATTGGAAGAAAATTAGTGAATATTTTAAAGCTGGCAAAATTGTAATTAGAGCTTGCCCCTTGAGGACTCTAAAATAAAGCTTCACTAAATGACCCCTTGTAAATTATACACATCCCTTTAAATGTACCATCTGGACTACTTTGTAAGGGAGTATCCACAATGCCCCCAATTTTAGAAAAGCATTCAATAATGACACTAATAAGATTCCAGAGTAATAGAATTTAATTACAAACATCCCCAGTGAGAAAGGAAAAAAACAAACCTAGACCAGGGGGGATCTTCCTAGAACACTTATTAGCTAATTCTGGGAAGGTGTTAGTTAGTTCTAGAAGGGTTGGAAATCAGAACAACATGAAATGGCCATTTCTTGAACTTCCCTAATTTTTTTATATGAGAGGTAAAGTATTATCATAGAGTGTGTTTACGAATGTGTGGTATTCAATTTATCAATAAAAATTGTATTTTAAAAAAAGGTTTTTTAAAAAAACTTTCTCTGATGTGGAATGTTACCTGATCATCTGGCTTATCCTGAAACAACAGGATGTTGCAAAACCTTGACAATTAAGTGAAAAACCAGGTGCACTCAAGAAATAGGATGTTGCCTTATCCGTAGAAGAATGTTTAGAGCAATATAGAAGCTAATGCATTCTGTGTCCAGTGGGGCAAAAAGAATTCTCTAACCAGAATAAGAGGAACAGTAGTGTTGATACTGTAGTATCTATACATTATAAAGGAAGGTTCATAGCAAATAGCAAGAAAGACAGCAGCTAGCATAACTGATAGATAATTACAGGCTGGAGACAGACTATGGGAGTGAACAGTGTGTAATCTATTGTTTGATGTGATTATGCAGACACCATCAGGTACCTTTCTTGTATAGTAACATTTGGTTTTGAGTTAGAGACATTCAGAGGAACAAAGACCAACAACCTAGAAGAAGGAGTAGCGCCCGTATTTACTTATTCGATTATTGGATATTTAAGCTTTTCTTTATTTCAGTTGAGAGCGGTCCCAAATGCTCATAAGAGCAGAATATCTAAAGATGTTGTCAGTTTTCCCACTCTAAATATTTTCAGACCTATAGCTTTGACAGCTTCTATATTATATTAAAATAATTTTGTTGGTTTAAACTTTCAGTTGTCTGCCTTTATCCATGAAAAAGCATCTGAAGCCAATTCTCTCCCACAAATAATATTGATCTATCATTCACGTGTATTTTGTCTCTGCGTTGGAGTCTGTATAGAACAGGAATCTACAGGAAATGTAACCGGAGAATTACTTTCATGGGTAGAATTCATTTGGCATATGGTGAATGGAGTCAAAGTAACTGTTAAGAAGATGTCAGATTTATCAAGTTTTTTGTTTGTTTTAATCCTCGGCCTTCCCCCCCCCAAAACATTCAGCAGTAAACTGAGAAAATATGCTTTGTTAACCCACAAGCCATCTTCCAAGCTGGCAGTGGATCGGGAGCTAATGAAAGAATACTAAGAAGTCTGAGGGTTTGTCACAAATCGTGTTAACCTGGCATCAGCCCAATGTTGCTTGCATTCTCATCAATTCGATGTAAAAAGTTTTCATCAAGTCCAGAGTCAACACCATGCACCTGGAAAGAGAAAAGAAAGTCAGAGGATCAAACTGACCTAATGTCATTGCCAGAAATAAATAGAATCACGTTCAGTTAGATAGCATATAGAAGTCTACTTTAGACGCAGAAGTAAATTAATACTAATACGGTAGGAGGTTGGCAAAAAATACATGGGAGAGAAGGGTTCAGAGGGCTTAATAAATCACAAGATGATTGTTAAACTGAAACGGTATCCTGGTTAAAAGAACCACAGTTATACTGGTACATATAAACTGGACCCAACTGAATTGATTATTTTCTCTTGAAGGCCGGTCATTGAGCAGCAATAGACCCGCCTCAGGGGGACTCTGTCATGAGCACTGAGACGGCTGCAGCCAGTGGTGATCTCGCTAGGAGCTGTCATTTTAGTAGGGGGAGAAAAAGGACTGATTTAAAACAATTAAAACTTCTTAAAATCCCCAAAGAAAATCCCCTCCAGAATCTCATAGGGTACCAGTAAACCCAGCTTATGAGGAGCCAAGAAATTAAGAAGTTATTCTGCTTCTTAAATTTGGCATGAGTCATATCATATTGTGTTATTGGAATTCACACCCTGAAGAAGGGGGATTTAGAGAAAAGCCAATAAGAAATGCTGTAATACCTGTGAAGATAGATTAGAAAAATTAGAATTAGAAGAAAGCCCGTGGAATGGTTTATGGCTTATTAGGCAGGAGGCCCGCTCTGGGCGGGAGGCAATTATCACCTATCATTATCACTTCTTTCCTTAGATGTGCAAGGGTCCTCTTTAAAATATAAATGCCCCAAGGAAGGTTTTTGTTAATTATTTAAAAATTTTTAAATCTAGTTTTGAGCGCCTTTAACAGGGTCAGTTGACAGCCAACTGAGACCAAGAAAGAGATACAGAATTGGTAAACTGCTGTATTTTGGTCTTCCAAAACTAAAAATGGCGGCGCGTCTGGAGGGGTTGAGGAATGTGCCATTTCTGAGAGAGGTAGTGCCTTCTGGATTGGAAGGTCTGGAAGTTGGGCTCTGGTATTGACCCACCAGCTGTCTGAGTAAGATTATAGAGGCTTAAAGTGATGCAAAGGGACTCCTGTTTTGTAGGCAACTATTAATGCTTCCTAAGGAATGCCTTCAACACTAAGCTAGAGTCTCTTTTGCTAGGAGTGTTTAGCTGATAGACGAATGAGAGGGTCATCGCCCTGTGGTCTCTGGAGGCCAGGCCAACACCATGTGGTTGATCTGATTAGGTTCTAACCGCTTTGAAACATTGATGCTTCTTCACTTTGGAGTTTCAGATGGGCATTGTCTACCCTTTGAGAACCCCTCATAGCAACAGCTGGCTTCCCTGCCCTGTGGCCAGCAATACTCAGGTCCAGCTCTGGCTTCTGTGAAAGAATTGGAGCTGTTCCCATGCTCCAGCTCGCTGGCAGCTTAATGGACAGGAAACCTGCTGAGCAGGAGGGTGAACCTCTAACAACAGCTTGCTTGGCAGCTTAACTTACCATTCTGGGTTTTTGGTTTTGTTTTGTTTTTTCGATAGGTGATTAAGGCCATCGAGGAAGGCTATCGGCTGCCCCCTCCAATGGACTGCCCCATTGCCCTCCACCAGCTGATGCTAGACTGTTGGCAGAAGGAGAGAAGCGACAGGCCTAAATTTGGGCAGATTGTCAACATGTTGGACAAACTCATCCGCAATCCCAACAGCTTGAAGAGGACGGGGACCGAGAGCTCCAGGTCAGCCGTGCTTACTTAATACTGATGTATGAAAGAATACATCAGAGATGGCAGGCAAGAGGTGACTCACTTTAATTCCCGCCTTCTAGTCAGAGGCCACTTCACAGCTGTCTGCAGCCTGGGTGGCTTCTTCCTCCTTGAGTATTTATGGTAGCTCTTTTCACCATTTTGAAGACCCTAGTACTTGTCAGGCCTCAAACAGAAGTCAGAAAAACAAATTTAAAACAACAACAACAACAAAGGAATAGCTCAAGTGCTTATTTTGTGAGGCTGGACCTGAAAACTTAGGAAGATGGATGAAATGTACTTTTGTAAGATGGTCAGGTTACTAGATGCTATATTTTGTAAGGGGAAGCAACACGGAGTTAGCAAAAAATAAGAATTCGAAGACATCTTTAAGTCGACTTAATAAAGTGTGAATTGTAGCAAGAGATTCCCGGGTTTCAGTTCTTAAAGTTGCTCTTTGCTGAGTCTTTCAAGAGGGGGAGGAAACAGGACCAAGATAAAAACTGATCAAGTTACAAAGCATTCAGATGAATATTTGAGAAGAGTTTTAAAAACTAAAATGATTGAATCACCTGTAAAATAGGTAGTTACTTCATTGAAAAGAGCAAAAAGAAGCATTTCAGTCCAGAAAGAAGATAAAGATACCGCAGGTCTTATAATTAATTCAGTAGGAACTTTTCTACCTGGAAATTGGGCTTTACTGGTATAAGATCCAGGATACCTAGGTACCAGTCCCATTGACCATTGTTAGGAGTTAAATGGTTTAAGAAGACAGGCATAATAAGATTAGGTGATTCAGGCCCGCAGGAGGAGAGGCATCTACTCATCTCCAGATCTGTGCTTCTCAAAGTCTTCTCTTTCATCAAGACCCTGAGTTAAAGGTAGGAAGACATTTTCCCCATAGCATCCAAGCCCTTCCAGTCTTGGCCAGCACTAGGATGCTCTCCTCCAGTCTTTTTCTTGAAAACTTAGCCTACAGATTGGAGGAGAAGGAATACGCTTACCATTAACATATGTGAGGAAAAGAATTGCGAGTGAACAGCAGAGATACCCTGTGTTCTCTCAGGCTTTCAGATCCTGTACCACTAGCCACCATACAAAGAGTTAATGACCATGCTCTCCTGAAATAACACTGGGCTGAATTCACATCTTCCTTCTGCCACTGGTAGCTATGTGACCTAAAATAAAATCCCCCATCATTTCTGGTCTATTTTTGGTTCTTCTCTTCTCCAAGAGGGTGAAAATAGATGGCACTAAGGCCTCTTTTCCAGGTGTAGCTAGTTTCTTTTATTCCAAAAGCTAGTTTCTTTTATTCCAAAACTCCTCCAGCTTTTTATCTCCAGCTACAGATGCCACGTTATTTTGTCTGAAGGTTCTTTGGTACTTGGGGCTTCTCCTGCTGGTATAAACTCTTCAGTTGCTAACATTGTAGAATGTGTGATTTGCACCAAAGTACAGAACAAATTGGGCACACTTTTCTCACTTCTAGATTTTTCTCATTGATGGTACTTAACAGCTTTGATGCTTCTTACTGCTTGCTGATAATGGAAGGTAACATGGTATGTGATTCAGCACAAAATTAGGCAAATGTCACAGTGCTCCACAAAGAGCACAAAGACTTCCAGAACAAGCTTGGGAATGACCCTTAGAGTTCATTCATTACTGAGTAAGGGTATTTTCATTCTAAGGTCATTTTGACCTTGTCAGGTACCTAGAGCCTCCATGTGGCCCTTTTAATGCTTTGGCTTAAAGTTAGAAGTAAATGCAAACTTTTGGTTTTTGTTCATTCATATTCCTGGTAAACATTCAACACTAATATCTAAAATTCTATGTGGCAGTGTTTGTTATTGGCTCAAAATTGGGAAAAGAATGAAATCTTGATATTCTTACCATAAAAATCTGCAGAATTTTACTCAGAAAATCGGATTTAAATGAAATAATGGACAAAAAAACAAAGGTCACAAAGACAAGCTGTTATTTGAACACAAAACTGATTGATAAAGCAAGTCTTTCTTAACATATCGATATAAAAAAAGAAGTAATGCGAATCAAGATAATTTAGGTAACAATTAAAATGAAAAATGGATTGGATTAATTCTACTATGTAGAAAGTTAAGCCACTAGAGGGACTTAATTTTGTTTTTACAAGAAAAGGATTTTTTTGGTTGAAAATTCAGTAGTGATGATATAATTCCGATTTAAATGTTCGTATTCAAGCAGCGTAGTCTCAGGGTGAAAATCAGGTCAAAATGTTAAGATCAACCACATTCTATAATTTCTAGGGAAAGGGAGTTCAAGAAAATAGAACTTAACAAGTAGCGAGGTTGCTATACAGGTAATTATAATAAAGGTGGTATAAAATACCCTGTTAATGTCTACCTTATGATTATTATGTAGTTTGAGATGAAGATGACTATAATTCTCTTAATAAATACTTCCCAGAAATACATTATTTATTGTGTATCAGTATCGTGAGGGATGACAGAATACTTGCCTTGAACTCTAGTCCCTCTTGACAGTGATCTAATGTAAAACACCTGGCCTGAGAAATGCATCAACTAATAAATAAGTTAATAAGAAGTGCTTGGAATTTGTTGAAATGATTCTTTTAGGAGCCCCAGCAAGGGAAAACGAGAAGCACATTCCACAATCCAAACAGTGATCAAAGTGGCCATTCTTCCTGCCAGTCTTGGCACACGTGCTGGTCAGGCTGCATTGATTAAAGAGAGGATTAACTCCCTGCTGTCCCAAGTTTGTTTGAATGCACTGAGCCTGCCTGCAAACCTGGCTGGAAGCATGCCGGACTGTTTTCTCTGCTTCCATCAAGTCTGGCAGGTTGCAAGCTCACAGTTTTCCTTACTCATCCTTCACTAGGGTTTCCATAGTTGCTGAACTAAAGTCTGTGATATTCAATGCTGGCAGGGACTGGACCCTTCCTTCAAAGACTGAGCTGGTTTCAGCCACAAGGGCTCCCCCAATCTTTACCACAGGCTAGGATGTTAAAAGACCTGCTCTGATCCTTAATGCATTAAGAGGTCCACATAAAACAAATGTGGGAAATGAAGTTAAGAACAAATAGGGTGATTGAGACATGCTTTTGCAGCTTTATGAAATCAGGGGCGAAAAATTACATGATGACATTTGACGTTGGTGATTCCATCTAAAGCCCATTCTTGGTGCTTCGGTTCCCCTCGCCTGTCTTAGACCATTTGACTTCTGAGTCAGGCTGTCTCTCTAATAATTCTTGTCTGTCTACACTTGCTCGTTCCATTTCCAGACCTAACACTGCCTTGTTGGATCCAAGCTCCCCTGAATTCTCCACCGTGGTATCGGTGGGCGATTGGCTCCAGGCCATTAAAATGGACCGGTATAAGGATAACTTCACTGCTGCTGGTTATACCACACTAGAGGCTGTAGTGCACATGAACCAGGAGTAAGTACTCAGCGATGTAACACAAAAGGGTAAATCTAGATTTCATAGTATTTTGCTTCTTTTGCTTTGAGCTGCATAAGCATCCTACTCATTTTTTAAAAGAAAAGAAAACTGGAATGCCTTTCATTTTGATTGACTGAGTGTAATTTTGCACAGCCTCTATAAAGCACCTACATTGTTGCATTCAATTGCTTAATTAAACATTTTAATACACCTGCCTTGTTGTGCTGTATTAACTGTGGCTGATTCAAATGCATGTCTGCATGAAGCCCAGAAACGAGATTCTCAGCCCTCATCACGTTTTCCTCTCCCACTTTTTTCTCCCCCTACTTACAGTGACCTGGCCAGAATTGGCATCACAGCTATCACACACCAGAATAAGATCTTGAGCAGTGTCCAGGCAATGAGAACCCAAATGCAGCAGATACACGGCAGAATGGTTCCAGTCTGAGCCAGTATTGAATAAACTCAAAACTCTTGAAATTAGTTTACCTCATCCATGCACTTTAATTGAAGAACTGCACTTTTTTTACTTCGTCTTCGCCCTCTGAAATTAAAGAAAAAAAAATATTTGCAGTGTTGCTTGGTGTACAGATTGCTGAAACTGTGGGGCTTACAGAAATGACGACCATCATTTGAATTAGACCTGGAACAAATTGTTTCTCAGAAGTCCATCCATCCATCACCAATTTGTAAAATACATGTACCTATATAAATAGAACACCGCCTCCGGTTTCAATGCCGTATTTGCTGCCAGACACTGAGCTTCTCCAAGACATCCTTGATCTTCTCTCCATTTGGAATTACAACCGTAGTGTTTTGTTTGTGGCATAAATTACAGTCCATCCTTCTTTCACTGGAATGAAGACCATGTCCATTTTTGAAGGACTCAGTTAAACTTTTAAGGCTTGGTTCGTACCGGGGATAAAACCTAGGTGAACGTCATGTGACTCATCGGTGTTGCCGCTTGGTGCTCGGGCCACCTGGTGGATTATGCAGACACGCGGGGCTGGAGAGAAAAGGAAAGTGGATTTTAAGATAATAATAATAATAATAAAACCCAAGCACCATACCCCCTACCTGGACAAACGAGGTCTGTTTCTTTGGGCCCGAGGCTGTGCCATATAAGCCTTATCTGGGGACTCTACAAACTTATCGTAACTACCTTATGGATAGTGGATTGTGACAATCTTGTGTAGGGAAGTTTCATACTTTCCTCCTTTAAAGAAGCAAACCCAAATCTACAAGGTAAGACAAAAGAACCAGCAATGAGTCCTTCTCCAATGAAAGCTTTTTTTTTTGAAACTTTCTTATTTGAAACACTGAGCAGTAAATATCTTTCATGGCTATCAGGTAGTTTGGGTTTTTTTTTAAGATTTCAGTCCTCTTGACATTGGGAGAGGAGACCCAAAGCAGTATGGCTTCTCTACTGTTCTTCCAGGAAGAAGTGAAATAGGAACTATATGAGGTCAGGTTGGCATCTAGACCTCCACTGGCTGTGCTTTCTTTCATACTATGAGGGTCCTCTTGTCCTTTGGTGCCCTTCATTCCTGCCACAGATGCCTACTGAGCATCTTTTGGGTACTG
This sequence comes from Delphinapterus leucas, assembly GCF_059928025.1. NCBI lineage: Eukaryota > Metazoa > Chordata > Mammalia > Artiodactyla > Monodontidae > Delphinapterus > Delphinapterus leucas. The sequence continues at coordinate 16,847,502 of NC_143136.1, forward strand.
GGTAGTAACCTCTAACCTTGTTGGGTCATGCACATGCCCCATTCTTTGGAGAATTTGCTTCAGTTAAGGAGTACTGGAGGGTCTTTCCATGAGTTTCATTTTTTTTTCCTTCTTTTTTTTTTAATTTAATTTTTATTTTATATTGAAGTATAGTTGATTTACAATGTTGTGTTAGTTTCAGGTGTACAGCAAAGTGGTTCAGTTATACATATACATATATCCACTGTTTTTCAGATTCTTTTCCCACAGAGGTTATTACAGAATACTGAGTAGAGTTCCCTGTGCTATACAGTAGGTCCTTGTTGGTTATCTGTTTTATATACAGTAGTGTGTATATGTTAATCCCAGCCTCCTAACTTATCCCTCCCCCACCCCTTTCCCCTTTGGTAACCATAAGTTTGTTTTTGAAGTCTGTGAGTCTGTTTCTGTTTTATAAATAAGTTCATTTGTATCATTTTTTTAGATTCCACATATAAGCGATATCATATGGTATTTGTCTTTCTCTGACTTACTTCACTTAGTGTGATAATCTCTAGGTCCATCAATATTGCTGCAAAATGGCATTATTTTATTCTCTTTATGGCTAAGTAATATTCCACTGTGTGTGTGTGTGTGTGTGTGTATATATGTTTATATATATATATACACACACCACATCTTCTTTATCCGTTTCTCTATCGATGGACATTTAAGGTTGCTTCCATGTCTTGGCTATTGTAAATAGTGCTGCAATGAACGTTGGGTGCCTGTATCTTTTCAAAGTGTGGTTTTTCCGGATACATGCCCAGGAGTGTTCCTGTCCTGCTCCAGTAGCCCCTGTACCAAACTGGGTCAGCCAAGGAGGATTTACCTAGATGTCAATGGTGAGACTTGGAAGTCACCTTGACTGACTCATTATCAGAAAGTGACCTACTAAAAAAATAGGCTTTTCATCCATCAAGCCCATTAGCCTTAGGTACTTCTATTTTAATCCCGGAATTTCTTCTTAAAACACGTGAATTTAAATGACTCTGTTCATTCCTAGAAGCAAATAGCCTAACTTTTTTGACTGGACAAATTTTTAACTCTTCCATTTTCATCACTTTTAAAGAAAAGCTTGGCTGATTTTAATGACCTTTCTCCCCCCTTGGTTTTATCCTTATAGAGCAAGGAATGTTAAATTTGATGCTGTCAAATCATGACAGTTTAGTAAAAACCTTTTTGCAACATTAGTTGTGAAAACTTTTCTGTTCAGAAGGAATGTGAAATTTGTTTTTTAAACTTCTCCAAGAATTTCTGTTTTATCACCGCTTTTGCTGAAGTCGGGGAGTTCTCGATATTCATGTTAAAAGTTGACAAATGTTGGGGAGGTTCGCTTGCTTTTAAAAAAAATTATTTTTTTTCCTTCTGTAAAGCTGTGGGATATTCTGTTTTCAGTCCCCACAGTCCAATTCAAATAAGGTAGCATTATAGTGTTATCTTGTGAGTAAAAAGAGAATGTTACCTTGTACCCATTGAATAATTAAAAGTTTTGCTTTCTTACAATTAACAGCTTAAGACTTGAGGTATTTTTCTAAACATTGAACATAGTCAAAGCAGAACGTTTTTAAAAATAGAGTGTGTCAATTCTAAGATGTCCTAACATGTTAATGTAACGTACGGTGTTGGAGTGGATTTGTTACATCTTAGCAGGTATCTCTGCAAATGAAATATTCAGTTGAGAACTGAGGAAAAGGTGGAATATGAAATTCATTCAGAGATGGCTTTCTGAATCTTAATTTTTACACGTTGTCTGAGTTAGAGTCCAGGCCAATGGAAAGACCAAAAAAAGGCTTTCTATGTGTCTAAAATAATATCCAGTAGCAGTAAAAGTGGAACTCCACTGCTTCCAGGAAGTCATGCACGTTGAAAGAGAGATGTGAGGACAACAGGAATTTGTATTGTTTCCCAGGGTGTGGAGCCAGACTCTGGCATCCAGACAGCTTGGATTCCAAAACCAACCGAGATGTTGACAGTGGGAAGTTCACTCTATGTTTCTTTATAACTCAGTTCCTCCACCTGTAAATTAGCGATAATGACACTTTAACAATAACACCTTTCCTAACACATGGTGTTGTTGTGTATATGAACTAATCCTATGTAGAACACACTGAACTTCACAGAAGAAAGGAGTACTCTTCCTCCAAGGTTTCCCAAGTGTTATTCGCCCATCTTTCACTTGTGAACCCAAACGTTTTATTGCAGCAGGCCAGAGCGGGGTGAAATGAAGTGCAGCGGTAGGGAGCTATCCAGATGAAGCTTCTTCACTTTCAATGGATGTATGAGGGTTTGGGGGTAGATGTGTATCTATACAGAAGGTGGTAGACCTATCAAATCACTCCTGTATTATTTAGCCTTGAAATGTATGAAATTGTTATTTTATAATTGGGAAGAGTGAAATGTACAAGTAAGACCCCATTGCAATGAAAAGAACTGGATGATAAAGACACTTTGATGTCTTCATGACTGACTCAAAGGAACAAAGCTTTTGTTTATTTAGTCACCATGAAAGTCACATCTTTCACTCCTGATCCCACACAGACCACATGCTTTGTCTGGTCTCTGTTCAAGCAGTTCCTCACGATAAAGGGGTTGCTTGAATTCAAGGAAGAAAAGGTTTATTTTTCTCCCTTTTATTCTGACATCAACTAGATATAAGCCTCCACATTCCCACACTTTTTTCATATACGCACTGAGTATCCAAATAGCCCACTGAATATTACAAATATATTTATATCCAGACATTTAGTGAAGAAGGGAGTTGGCAGACACAAACAGGACAAACGTGTTTTTGAGATGACCCTTTCTCCTCTAAGTAGCAAAAGAAAATCACCTTCAAAAAGTGTGTATATCCACATGGAGTTGGTTATTCTCCTTCAGAGTCTCTAAGGTCAAATTTGTGTTCACTTTGTCTTTCATGTAAATACATGTCTGTCTGATGGAATCCCTGCACGTTCAGGTTTAAAATACTATGTTCGATAGAGTACTGATTTCCAGAGAAGAAAGAGTTGGAAAAATAGATCTGATCCTTTTTCTTTAATTTTTTTCATAATTGTCAAAAATGAATGATGTTTACAAGTGACTACCTGAAGACCTTGGTAGTTATGTCCTTACCCACATTTATAATTTTAAGTTGCTTAAGAAGTAATGTCTATCTGAATATTTTATACAAAAATTTTATTACTTTCTCCAGGTAGACTAAAGTATTTTCTACAAGTCTAAGTAATGGTCATTTACCTCCAAGAAACTAAATTTGATGTATCTCCCTCACACAATAAACAACGCACATATACAAAACGAGCAGATAAATTGGTTTGATAAAATAAGGAAAATTATCTGTAATAAGATGCACTTTGGTCTGAATTTTTGCTCTACAGTTGAGGCCACCAACTGCTAAACACGGCCACTGTGGTGGAAGATATAGTCCAAGAGCAACCTTGATGGAAAGTTATCAAAAGGAAAGAAGAGGAGTTGCTTCTTTTGGCTTGAGTTGATTATTTGATGAATGAGAGGACAGTGGTTCCATTGCATTGTGCCAGCCTTGTGAGAATCTAGGCTGATGGGGCGGCTGCGACTGTCTCTTGGTGGACTTCAGTCCCCAAGACCTCCCTCACTGTGCCCATGGCCCCGGGTTCCCTCTCTCTACCTGTTATATGCAGATTGCACGGATCCTTTACTAATTAGATACTCCCATTTGTTGGAAGTTACTTTCTCTTTACGAAAAACATCCAATGCTTTTTATTTCGTAGCTGGCATTTTTTCAATCATATTGTTGAATATTGGTGGATTGGGATGTTTCCAGATGTGTCCCTAAAATACACAATTTCCCTCTTTGGAACAACTGACTTTTTAGAGTAGTACAATTTGCATCCTTTCAGCAGCTCTAAGCCCTTCTTGCACAAATGAACCATAACAGTTCAGAATTTCTATTTCAAAGAAAGGCTGTTTCCATAGTGGGTAAAGCTTGGCTGTTCACTCAGACTGTATGGATTCTAATCCCAGCTCTGCTACTTCAGAACGTACAAACACAGGCAGGTTTTTTAACCTCTCTATGTTTCCATATCCTCATCCATATAATAGGGATATGAATAGTATCTTACTCTGAGTTATAATAATGAAGCTGTTAATAAACATTTTTATTATTATAGTTATCATTTTTTCAGAGGAGGAAAGTAAGAATCTATGATCTTCTCCCTGGACTCCTTACCGAGCCATCCTGCCTTCTCTGTACTTATACGGGTTGACAACTGGCTGGCGAGATAGGTTGATGTTTTGTCTGAAGTCTTGTTCTTTTCTCTCCAGGGAGTACATTCTGCTATCTTGGCCTCACAGCCCTTCCTTTTGATTACAAAGCCCACAGAAGCAAACAGAACACACCCTCCTCAGTTCCTCCTAAACGTGTTTCTTCTGCTTCTACTATGCCAGTTCTGGAGCAAAGACGCTGATGAAACAACACTCATTCCTGAAAAGAATACATTTCTGACTTTCAAATCCCCTTTCCCGGTGAAAGGAATGGCAAACATTCAAGCTTCAGCATCTGTTCTCCAATTGCACTGAGGAATGTCCTGTCTGGCAGCACCAGCTCTGCAGAGCCCCTGTTCCCCAACTCCTCTGGTTTTATTTATATGTATTTCCATAGCTCATTTCTGTATGTCCCTGCTGCATTGGTGTGGCAGCAAGTGACCGAAGGCTACAGGTTTTACCATGGACACCAGGTCCGGTGCCACCACACAAAACAAAGCCAGTTCCCGTGAGCTGCCTACGATATGCATTGCTGAAGTAACGTTTTACCCAGGGTGTGCCATCGCAGTGATATAAATATATTTTTTTCCTAGACTGAATATGAGCTGACTATCTCTTTTGATGTGTGTACATAGGTGTGTGTGTGTGTACGCGTGTGTACGTGTGTGTGAGTATATAACCTCATGCTTAGAACTGCCTGTGAATGTTGTGGAATGCTACACGTGGAGAGGTCTGGTTTGCCACCAGTTCTGAGATGAAGAGCCACGTGAGATAGTGGGCCTGGAAACCGTGCCCCATCCCCTTAGAAGGACAGCCCGGAAGTGTTAAATGTCCTGTATCTATAAGTGTATTTTGTAGCAGCCACGCTAACCTTAGTAAGTCATCCTACAGCTTTGGACAGAGGCATTTTCACCTTAGCGGTGGAGTGATTTTAGAATATAAATCCATTCAGGTGACAACCCATCATCAAAATCACGAATTCTGATTGAACTCCTCATCTGAATCACCAGTTCCTTGGTGGAGGGAGAGAAGGGGATGGAATTTGTCTAGTAACCCCAAATGGAATACAAGTAGCCTTTGTTTTCCTGCATAAATGGACGTGTTGAATGCGAACAAATATATGCAATTCATATACTTTTGGAGATGAACGTAGACGCGTGTGTCGGCTTTGAGATGATGTGTCCTGGATTAATACTTTGTCTCCCAATATCACAGAAAAATACATGCCAGTGACTCTTGAGGTTAGCATAGTAGGGATGAAATGACCTCAAGCAACTTCAGGTTCCAAATTTACACGGAAAGTTCGACTGTTATGAATATGCAGCTAACTTCTGTGGCCCTCAAAAGTGCATCAGCCTTCCGGAATCTGAGGTCCAGTGTGTGATGATTCAGTTTTGATCTGATAATGTATACCAAAATCCAGCCAACATACTGCCAATTTTCATAATCGGAGTGGCTGCCTTGCTTATTCTAAGCTATGGTTGCAGAAACTGTGGCCATTTATATAAGCTATAACATCAAATCAGGGAAAAATGGGGAAAAAAAAAAAGATTCCAAACCTTATATTGTTGGATAAGTAGAGAAAATCATCAATAAATATTTATTACATTCTGACAGGGTGTATGGCATTGTATTCTCATAACTATGCCAGAGTGACAAAGTTAATTCACCCCTTTTTGGGGACTTTAATATATTTCTAAAGGGATGTGCCTATGCATTGATGCCTGAAAAAATATGTATAAAGAAATGAGGTTGAATCTCTGAGTGGGTTTTCTTTCCCCGGAGGTCAGGGCAGGAGACCAACTTCAGGTGCTGTGTTTAGCCCCAGGAATGAATGCTGCCCTAGTGAGCTCAGATGCGAAGTCATACTCAGATGCTAAATCATTAGGCAGCATTAAGCTGTTCCCCTGCACCAAATCAAGTAGCTTCACCATGTGTTCGCTGGCCCCCCAAATTATTTTTAACAATCTTAAGAATGAAATGTTTCGGTGTGTTTTAAAAAGTTATTTTAAAGAAAAGTTATGCTCACTACACTGCTGGTGTGTGTTTTCGAGACCTCTTGTATTCAATCTGTGAAGGATATGTGTATTAATCCATACACACTTATAGCCTCAATATTTGTCTGAAGACACTTAAATTCTGACAAGTAAAAGAAAGTTCTAGAAGCAATATTTTCACTTCTTTAACATTCTCCAAACAACATCAAGCATTGGTACACACTGAAGAGTGCATTTATTTTTTGTATCACTCCAAGCATGTTGGAATATGCAAGGACTGTGGTTAAAATTAGAATGTATAAGGCATATTATAATTTAGTTCATACTGAAGAAGAAATTAACAGAACAATGCTTGGTTCAGACATGTTCCAAAATTTGAGCGATCTCTTGAGTTAGACATAGAGATTTTTCTATTTTGTTTTAATTTGTCAAGGTATTTTTTTTCCCTTCATGAACTTTAGGTACACATAACTTATGTCATTTATTTATGGTCTTTTATACCTAGTTTGTAAAATTGTAAAATAGCAAACTAAATGCAAAGAGTTTGCATTTGAAAATAATAAAGTAGTTGCCGTATACAAACGTGGAATCTAGTTGTCTCTTTTCAACAACTTTTGCCACATGCATCGTGTTTCTAAATTAATCGCTTGTTGTCATTTGGTTAGAACACAAAATCTTCAATTCTAATTTTGCTTATTTAGAGAATGAAAAGCGTTGATTTCTAAATGGCCCTCGCCCTTGAGAACAACGTATTAGCAAATCTAACTTAGATTCCGTGAGATCCTGTATCCCACTGTAATTAAGACTGAACTTTGGTTAGAATTCAGTCTCCACCTCTTACTCATCATACAATCTAGGGCAAGTTTCTTAATTTCCCTGTGCCTGTTTCTTTGTAGAATGGCAATTACAATGCCAAGAGCTTTTATGAAGACTATATTCAAATGTTAGTACAATGTCTAGCATCTAGCCAGAACTCAACAAACAGTAGCTCTTCTGAGGATACAAGCTGTCTTTAACATTCCCAATTCTACACCCACTCTAACACCGTTGCTACTGATCCAAGTGGCTAGCTACGCGTCCCTACCATGAGCTTTTAATCCAGGATCCATGGACCCTTGACGACACACCACTGGAGCTCCAAGGTGTCGAAAAGTTTTCTTAAAACATGGTGCAGTTGTTAATGACTGTATGTGTGGTTTGATGGGGAGAAAGTTAATAAATTATCAAATCTTAAATTGGTGTAGGATACGAAAATATTAAAGGCCACAGTTTTAAGAATGGATGCTCTTCACATTATTTCATTCAATAAGCTACCATTGGCTAAGCCTTTGTTAATTGGAAATCAGACTCGAAGACTTACTATAATAAATTAAAGCACTTAAGTGCAGCTAGCTTCAGAGAGTGGGGCATGCCTTTTAGTGTTACCAGGGACATTTTAAAACATGGGCCTTGAAATGAATCTGGGTTACATCTGGTTATTTCGTGTTTATTTCTCACTGAAACACCTCTCTAGAATCAGCTATATTGATATGTAGAGTAGCTGACAACGTATTTGTGATTGGAAAGAGACTAGGCTTGACATTTTCTCCCCGATTTGTTCAGCGAGATGGAAAAGCAACTGTGATTCTCCAGAGAAATAACTAATAGGAGATGTATCTCTATCTATATATGGAGATATAAAGATATAAGTATATAAAGACACTTTATGAGGAAATGGCTCACAAACTTATGGAGAGTGAAAAGTTCCACAGTCTGCAAACTGGATACCCAGGAAGGCCAGAGGTGTAATTCAGCCCAAGTCCAAAGGCCTGAGAACCAGTCAAGCCAATGGTAAATCCTTACCCAAGGGCAGGAGAAAATGAGATGAAATGTCTCAGCTCAAACAGTGAGGCAGGGAACAGGGGCGGGGTGGGGATTCCTCCATCTGTATCCTAACATACTGGGTGCTGCGGAGCCACAGTGGGGAGGGCAAGCTGCTGGGCCCACTGATTCAAACGCGAATCTCAACTGAAAACACCCTCACCAGCACGCCCAGGAACGATGTTTAACCTGGGCACCCCATGGCCTAGCCGTTTGACACATAAAATTAACCATCACGTTGTCGGTATTTTCCTCTACATTTTCTGGAATGAGCTGGTAGAGTGGTGTCAAAATTGCCACATGTAATCTTCATAATTATGAGATTTATTTCAGTGCAGTGCAAGCTAGCTTCTGACCCTATATTCTCAGCGGTGAAAACACTAAAGTTTTATTTCCAGCTCACATCACAGCCTGGAGAAGATTCAGAGGATCTTCCTGGCAACTTTCCAAGCAGTGACTCAGGAATCCAAGCTCTCCCCCTCCTGTGAGGCTGCCACGTGTGGTGTCCAAGGCAACGTGTAATGGGAAGAGAATGTGGAAGATTGTCTTGAGGCTTTAAGGCCAGGCTTGGAAAGGGCTTATATTCCTACTTCCCTTCTTCGTTGACCAGAACCCAATCACATGGGCCTAACCTGTTTGAAGGCTGGGAAGTGTGCACAGGAAAAAGAACTAAAATGATTATAGTAGTTAGCCAGGCTCTATCACAAGTACAGCAGCCCCATGCGCCTAGGGGAGGTCAGGGAAAGCTTCCGGTAGAAGTGAAGTGCATCCGTAAGCTTTGCCTGATCTCCCATAAACGTGCCCCATGGTCATTTCCCAGAGATGCAGACAAGCATCAGCAGACTTGTTACAACACTTGCATTGTCATCCTTGTCTATCTAGATGCTTTAGGGATTGCATTTTCCTTTCTGCATCACAGATCTCTACACTTTGGCTACACACAACCTTCAGTTAATACACAAAAGTACCTGCCTCTTAGGGTTTAAATTGCCTTAGCCACTCAGTTTCCCTAGGAGGAAAGGGGGGTAGGGAGCATAGAATAAAATCCTAATGCAAGCAACAGATTTAAGGTGTTATTTTTTCCTCCAAATAAAGACACAACTAGAGTGTGTAAAACCGCACCACCTTAACCCCTTGATGCCTATCAGATGGACATAACCCTGAAGACTTATTCTGAGACTTCTTCAGAATTAGAGACAAAGTGCAGGCTTAGAGGATTTCATTCCTCTAAACATTTGTGAACACTTAACTGCATGCCTGCCATGTACTAAACTCTGTTTATTTAAGTACAACAGCCTATGACAGAAGCACTCTTACACCCATTTTGTAGATGAAAACACTAAGGCATAAGTTGATTAGACAGCTAGTCCAAGGCCACCTTGCTAATAAGCGTTGGAATTTGGGATTTAAAGACAAGTAGTTGGACTCCAGAGATTGCTTGTCGCCTCTACTCCCACTGCCATACCATGTGATGAACCCCGGTTGCTCCCTTCTATCTTATTAATCAATTTGTCCGGTGGGTATGTTCCAGTTTGATGATGATGTTACACGCCATTGTGAGCAGTATATCCATCAGTGCATTCTTCCCTGAACACCACTTGCCTATTCTGGTGCCAGATGGCTTACTTTTGACAGATTTGTCATGTTAATTATTTTTGATAAACTCTGCTGAAACAAACTATACCTTAAGCACAATGTTCACCTACACACTTTGTTTTGTGAGAATTAATTTTCAAAGTCTACTTTTCACTAAAAGCAGAGTGTAAGCTATTATTGCTAAGATACCACCTGTGATATATAGTGGGGGAGGAAGTGGTGATTTTCTTTAATTATCATTTGCATGTTCTAAGCATAAAAACCATGGACAGCGTTTCTCAAATGCCATTCTTCATTTGATGATGACCTGTGACAAAGAGGCTAGTTATTAACCAAATAGAAAAGAAAGATGGGTCCAAAGACGAGAGAAAAATTAACCGAAGTAAAGACTGAGCATGATGGAATAAAAAAGTGCACAGATTTGATGTGGACCCTGCCTTGGCTACTCACTATCTGTGTGACCTTGGGCAAATCACTTAACTGCCCTGAAACTCAGTTTACTCATCTTTAAAATGGGAGCCTACTTTGTCAGGGTCTTGTGAGAATTCAGAGTCATCAATTCTAGGGAAAGCCAGAGCTGCAAATATGGATGTCTACATAGGTCAGTTAGACCACGTGAATAAGCCATGTTGTCCAAATGTGACACAATAGAGAGTAGGTATTTCGATAAAACATTAGGTTGATAAGATGTTAATGAGTATTATTAAATAGATGGTAAGTTGGGGCCAGAAGGTTTCTATGGTCAAATAAGATTGGAAAATAATGATACATTTCACTACTCCCTTTTGGAGATTCATAAAACATTTTAATACATTAATACATTAAAGGCTCTGAGAAGTCCTGTGGGAAAGGAACCAATTTTGCTACTTTAACTGCGCATTTTCCAAATACATTTGATAATGAAACCCTTTTAACATCTCCACAGAATGAAAGTTCTCTGCAACACAATTTGGACATCTATTCTCTGGGGATTCAGATGAGAAAACTGAAGGAGGGAGAGGCCCACAGATGCACCCCATGTTGCACAACTCTGATGTCCTGTTGCTTGACTCCCAGCCCATGGTGTATCTACCTCCACACCCCAAGGCAGAGTCCAAGGACTTACCTGGATTTGCAGCTGCACGGAGATTTGCCTGTTGTTCACTGGTGGTCTAGGGGCTGCAATGAACTGACTGGGGTAGAGCGTGTGATGCAGGAGCATAGGTTGGAGAGATTGTGCTACTGGAAAGTATGACTGTTGAGTCCTGATTTCGGAACCCATATAGGAGGTTTTAAGTCATGAAATGACCAGTGTGAAGCAGTCATGACCTGAGCTTAATGTCTGAATTCTCCTAGTCATAGTAAAGGACCAAATGGATTTTGACAATGAAAAAATGTACCACACACTTAACAACCTAATTAAGACTCGTAGCTATATTATGGGCTTTGGCCTCAATGATTTTACCCTTTCCCTTTGGAGGAAGTGCCTTGAGCCATTGACTGCTCCCAGCTGAATGGGTAATAGACCCCTGACATATCTTGTTTCAGGCAATCACCCTAGATATAATTCTTTGTTTACAGCACTGCTGTGGAAAACTTGATGAATGCTTAGAAGAAAATAGAATTAGGACCTAAGGACCTAGTGAAAATCAACTTAGCAGAACATAGACATTGCTTTGTGTAGAGCTGGAAAAGATAGCCATGAGAGAAAGTGTCTTTAACATGCATCCAGAGAAACTATATATTATACCCATAATATGTAAGAGGCAATTACTGCTTAGTAATCTGCAGTGTATCACTACCTAGCAATCAGATTGACGTATTCTAATGAGACCCATGTTGTTTGTAATCAGACTGGCATTGCTTATTCAGATCTCTGTTCCATAAGATGCACTTTTAAATGGCTCAGATTGCACCAGATGCTATAAGAGATAGCATTCCATTACCAGCATTTTTCCCTCTTTCAATTAGCATAATTTAAAATCAGCCAGAGGCAAGTGTGAGGGGCTGGAAAGTTGCAAAGAAGTTCAGGAACTACTTGATAGAAAAAGGCAAGAAGACACACATGCACAATTTTTTATATGGGCAAGGGAACATTACAATTAATAGAGTTTTTATTCTTTAAGTTGCCCAGAATTTATTTCCGTGACTTACTGAAATATTAGAATCTCTCAGGGGGCTAATTGCCCGGTAGGTTCTTCTTGCTTATGCATTATCTTGTGGATGACATAATAGAATCAGCACAGCATTTACTCTTCAGTTAAAGTTTAATTGAGTTCATCTTTTTCTCCCCCTCGAAATGGTCAGGAACTTGGACAATCAAAACAAATTCTCTCTTGTAAAATGAGAAGATCCTTGTAAATTGCTTCTTTAAAGGTTAGGTCCTGGCTGTTTATAAAATATCTGATGTTAAAACCTGAGCTAACGTAATACACATTTTTCCCTGATATAATCTGCCATGATGCCAGAAACAGGGCTTTTTAGATAAGTTTTTAAAATAAGGATTGTCATCTGATATTGGGAGACTACATTTCCAATGATTTGTCTCCCCAGGATTTTTGCATCATCCTAGCAATAAGGTATAAACTCCCCAGGCTGTGTCTTGGGCTTTTGCTGGTAGCTCAACCAGAATTCACTCCCCCTTGGTTCTCTTCCTAATAGCACCTAACTTGAGGACACATGTCCTCTCTTTATGTCATTTGAGTGGGACTGACCTATCCCCAGCTATAGTTACCCTAGTGGGTCTGAATCACAATAAACCCTTGACACAAGGATTGGTTCAGAGGAGGTCCAATCAAAGTGAAACTTGAGACTCCTTTCCCATAGGGTGGGAAACCACCTATCTGAAACCCTACCCCACTGCTGCATGAACAAAATGTACCATTTCCTCTAGCAGCCATTCTGGGATCATGAGAAAATTCACCTTCGGTATGAAAGTGACACACATAGGTGAAAAGAATCTCAAAGAAACAGAGCTGGAGCCAGTGGTCTCCTGGAGCCGGCTAGCACCAACCAGCTCGCGAGAGCCAACGGTTAAATTTTCAGGAAACTTGTGAGCCGGTCAACATGTTGGTAGCTTAATATTGGCCACGGTGGAAGTATTCACACCACAGAAATCTGCAAACACTAAAAATCAAGGGCTGCTGCTTCTTTTTCTCCTTCGCTTTTCCTCCTCTTTCTTTTTCCTCTTCCTCCTTCTCTCCTTCTCGCTTCCAGATCTAGTTGTTAAACATTTACCAGCTTTCCACCGGCTGGCGCTCTGACTGAATCATGCCTGAAGCCTTGACTCACTCCTGCACTTTCCATATCAGAAGTCTAGAAAGTCTCCCCTTATTGTTAAGTCAGTTTGACCCAGATGATTTTCGGTTACTATTAACCAAAGGCATATCCTCCGTGACCTGAAAAGTTATCCGTGATCTAAGGACCAAGAGCTGTGCTAAGTGCAAATTTACTTTAGCTCAAATAAAACATCCAGGTCTACAAAAAAGGGTACTTTTATTATTTCTGATTCACACATGAAGAAACTAAGCCTCAGGGTGCAAGCACCACTTATCCAAGTTTCAAAGAGACCTACTACAGTTTTCTCAAACTACAGTAGTTTGAGACTACTACAGTTTTCCAAACGCACCAAGCGTTTTCATGCCTTAGTGCCTCCCCTGTGCTGTCTATTCTTTTTATAGACCATATCCACCTGGTTAATGCCCATCATCCTTCAGGATCCTGAGTCAGTGCCTCACAGAGGTCTTCTTCATCCTCTCAGTCTGAGCCGCGTGATTCCTCACATCACCTTGAGCCTACTTTGCCGACAGTGTTTTTAACAACGCCAAGTACTTATTGATTTTCTTTTTTCTTTTTGGAATTCTCAATAGGTTCTTTATTTTTTTACATCTTTATTGGAGTATAATTGCTTTACAATGGTGTTAGCTTCTGCTCCACAACAAAGTAAATCAGTCACACATACACATATGTTCCCATATCTCCTCCCTCTTGCGTCTCCCTCCCTCCCACCCTCCCTATCCCACCCCTCTAGGTGGTCACAAGACACCGAGCTGATCTCCCTGTGCTATGCGGCTGCTTCCCACTAGCTATCTACCTTACGTTTGTTAGTGTATATATGTCCATGCCTCTCTCTCGCTCTGTCACATCTCACCCTTTCCCCTCCCTATATCCTCAAGTCTGTTCTCCAGTAGGTCTGTGTCTTTATTCCTGTCTTACCCCTAGGTTCTTCATGACATTTTTTTCCCCTTAAATTCCATATATATGTGTTAGCATACAGTATTTGTCTTTTTCTTTCTGACTTACTTCACTCTGTATGACAGACTCTAGGTCTATCCACCTCATTACAAATAGCTCAATTTCGTTTCTTTTTATGGCTGAGTAATATTCCATTGTATATATGTGCCACATCTTCTTTATCCATTCATCCATTGATGGACACTTAGATTACATCCATGTCCTGGCTATTGTAAATAGAGCTGCAGTGAAGATTTTGGTACATGACTCTTTTTGAATTTTGGTTTTCTCAGGGTATATGCCCAGTAGTGGGATTGCTGGGTCATATGGTAGTTCTATTTGTAGTTTTTAAAGGAATCTCCATACTGTTCTCCATAGTGGCTGAACCAATTCACATTCCCACTAGCAGTGCAAGAGTGTTCCCTTTTCTCCACACCCTCTCCAACATTTATTGTTTCTAGATATTTTGATGATGGCCATTCTTACTGGTGTGAGATGATATCTCATTGTAGTTTTCATTTGCATTTATCTAATGATTAATGATGTTGAGCATTCTTTCATGTGCTTGTTGGCAGTCTGTATATCTTCTTTGGAGAAGTGTCTATTTAGGTCTTCTGCCCATTTTTGGATTGGGTTGTTTTTTTGTTATTGAGCTGCATGAGCTGCTTGTAAATTTTGGAAATTAATCCTTTGTCAGTTGCTTCGTTTGCAAATATTTTCTCCCATTCTGAGGGTTGTCTTTTGGTCTTGTTTATGGTTTCCTTTGCTGTGCAAAGCTTTGAAGTTTCATTAGGTCCCATTTGTTTATTTTTGTTTTTATTTCCATTTCTCTAGGAGGTGGATCAAAAAGGATCTTGCTGTGATTTATGTCATAGAGTGTTCTGCCTATGTTTTCCTCTAAGAGTTTGATAGTTTCTGGCCTTACATTTAGGTCTTTAATCCATTTTGAGCTTATTTTTGTGTATGGTGTTAGGGAGTGATCTAATCTCATTCTTTTACATGTAGCTGTCCAGTTTTCCCAGCACCACTTATTGAAGAGGCTCTCCTTTCTCCACTGTACATTCCTGCCTCCTTTATCAAAGATAAGGTGACCATATGTCCGTGGGTTTATCTCTGGGCTTTCTACCCTGTTCCATTGATCTGTATTTCTGTTTTTGTGCCAGTACCATACTGTCTTGATTACTGTAGCTTTGTAGTATAGTCTGAAGTCAAGGAGCCTGATTCCTCCAGCTCCGCTTTCCGTTCTCAAGATTGCTTTGGCTATTCGGGGTCTTCTGTGTTTCCATACAAATTGTGAAATTTTTTTGTTCTAGTTCTGTGAAAAATGCCAGTGGTAGTTTGATAGGGATTGCATTGAATCTGTAGATTGCTTTGGGTAGTAGAGTCATTTTCACAATGTTGATTCTTCCAATCCAAGAACATGGTATAACTCTCCATCTATTTGTATCATCTTTAATTTCTTTCATCAGTGTCTTATAATTTTCTGCATACAGGTCTTTTTTCTCCTTAGGTAGGTTTATTCCTAGATATTTTATTCTTTTTGTTGCATTGGTAAATGGGACTGTTTTCTTGATTTCACTTTCAAATTTTTCATCATTAGTGTATAGGAATACCAGAGATTTCTGTGCATTAATTTTGTATCCTGCTACTTTACTAAATTCATTGATTAGCTCTAGTAGTTTTCTGGTAGCATCTTTAGGATTCTCTATGTATAGTATCATGTCATCTGCAAATAGTGACAGCTTTACTTCTTCTTTTCCGATTTGGATTCCGTTTATTTCCTTTTCTTCTCTGATTTCTGTGGCTAAAACGTCCAAAACTCTGTAGAATAAGAGTGGTGAGAGTGGGCAACCTTGTCTTGTTCCTGATCTTAGTGGAAATGCTTTCAGTTTTTCACCATTGAGGATGATGTTGGCTGTGGGTTTGTCATATATGGCCTTTATTATGTTGAGGAAAGTTCCCTCTATGCCTACTTTCTGCAGGGTTTTTATCATAAATGGGTGTTGAATTTTGTCGAAAGCTTTCTCTGCATCTATTGAGATGATCATATGGTTTTTCTCCTTCAATTTGTTAATATGATGTATCACGTTGATTGATTTGCGTATATTGAAGAATCCTGGCATTCCTGGAATAAACCCCACTTGATCATGGTGTATGATCCTTTTACTGTGCTGTTGGATTCTGTTTGCTAGTATTTTGTTGAGGATTTTTGCATCTATGTTCATCAGTGATATTGGCCTGTAGTTTTCTTTCTTTGTGACATCCTTGTCTGGTTTTGGTATCAGGGTGATGGTGGCCTTGTAGAATGAGTTTGGGAGTGTTCCTCGCTCTGCTATATTTTGGAAGAGTTTGAGAAGGATAGGTATTAGCTCTTCTCTAAATGTTTGATAGAATTCGCCTGTGAAGCCATCTGGTCCTGGGCTTTTGTTTGTTGGAAGATTTTTAATCACAGTTTCAATTTCAGTGCTTGTGATTGGTCTCTTCATATTCTCCATTTCTTCCTGATTCAGTCTTGGCAGGTTGTGCATTTCTAAGAATTTGTCCATTTCTCCCAGATTGTCCATTTTATTGGCATAGAGTTGCTTGTAGTAATCTCTATGATCCTTTGTATTTCTGCAGTGTCAGTTGTTACTTCTCCTTTTTCATTTCTAATTCTATTGATTTGAGTCTTCTCCCTTTTTTTCTTGATGAGTCTGGCTAATGGTTTATCAATTTTGTTTATCCTTTCAAAGAACCAGCTTTTACTTTTATTGATCTTTGCTATTGTTTCCTTCATTTCTTTTTCATTTATTTCTGATCTGATTTTTATGATTTCTTTCCTTCTGCTAACTTTGGGGGTTTTTTGTTCTTCTTTCTCTAATTGCTTTAGGTGGAAGGTTAGGTTGTTTATTAGAGATGTTTCCTGTTTCTTAAGGTAGGATTGTATTGCTATAAACTTCCCTCTTAGAACTGCTTTTGCTACATCCCCTATGCTTTGGGTCGTCGTGTCTCCATTGTCATATGTTTCTAGGTATTTTTTGATTTCCTCTTTGATTTCTTCAGTGATCACTTCGTTATTAAGTAGTGTATTGTTTAGCCTCCATGTGTTTGTATTTTTTACAGATCTTTTCCTGTAATTAATATCTAGTCTCATAGCGTTGTGGTCGGAAAAGATACTTGATACAGTTTCAATTTTCTTAAATTTACCAAGGCTTGATTTGTGACCCAAGATATGATCTATCCTGGAGAAGGTTCCATAAGCACTAGAGAAAAATGTGTATTCTGTTGTTTTTGGATGGAATATCCTATAAATATCAATTAAGTCCATCGTGTTTAATGTATCATTTAAAGCTTGGATTTCCTTATTTATTTTCATTTTGGATGATCTGTCCATTGATGAAAGTGGGGTGTTAAAGTCCCCTACTATGAACATGTTACTGTCGATTTCCCCTTTTATGGCTGTTAGTATTTGCCTTATGTATTGAGGTGCTCTTATGTTGGGTGCATAAATATTTACAATTGTTATATCTTCTTCTTGGATCGATCCCTTGATCATTATGCAGTGTCCTTCTTTGTCTCTTCTAATAGTCTTTATTTTAAAGTCTATTTTGTCTGATATGAGAATTGCTACTCCAGCTTTCTTTTGGTTTCCATTTGCATGGAATATCTTTTTCCATTCCCTCACTTTCAGTCTGTATGTGTCTCTAGGTCTGAAGTGGGTCTCTTGTAGACAGCAAATATATGGGTCTTGTTTTTGTATCCATTCAGCCAATCTGTGTCTTTTAGTGGGAGCATTTATTCCATTTACATTTAAGGTAATTATCGATATGTATGTTCCTATTCCCATTTTCTTAATTGTTTTGTGTTCGTTATTGTAGGTCTTTTCCTTCTCTTGTGTTTCTTGCCTAGAGAAGTTCCTTTAGCAGCTGTTGTAGAGCTTGTTTGGTGGTGCTGAACTCTCTGAGCTTTTGCTTGTCTGTAAAGGTTTGAATTTCTCCATCAAATCTGAATGAGATCCTTGCTGGGTAGAGTAATCTTGGTTGCAGGTTTTTCTCCTTCATCACTTTCAATATGTCCTGCTACTCCCTTCTGGCTTGCAGAGTTTCTGCTGAAAGATCAGCTGTTAACCTTATGGGGATTCCCTCGTGTGTTATTTGTTGTTTTTCCCTTGCTGCTTTTAATATGTTTTCTTTGTATTTATTTTTTGACAGTTTGATTAATATGTGTCTTGGCGTATTTCTCCTTGGATTTATCCTGTATGGGATTCTCTGTGCTTCCTGGACTTGATTAACTATTTCCTTTCCCATAATAGGGAAGTTTTCAACTATAATCTCTTCAAATATTTTCTCGGTCCCTCTCTTTTTCTCTTCTTCTTCTGGAACCCCTATAATTCGAATGTTGGTGTGTTTAATGTTGTCCCAGAGGTCTCTGAGACTGTCCTCAGTTCTTTTCATTCTTTTTTCTTTATTCTGCTCTGCAGTAGTTATTTCCACTATTTTATCTTCCAGGTCACTTATCCGTTCTCCTGGCTCAGTTATTCTGCTATTGATCCCATCTAGAGTCTTTTTCATTTCATTTATTGTGTTGTTCATCATTGTTTGTTTCATCTTTAGTTCTTCGAGGTCCTTGTTAAATGTTTCTTACATTTTGTCTATTCTATTTCCAAGATTTTGGATCAGCTTTACTATCATTATTCTGAATTCTTTTTCAGGTAGACTGCCTCTTTCCTCTTCATTTGTTAGGTCTGGTGGGTTTTTATCTTGCTCCTTCATCTGCTGTGTGTTTTTCTGTCTTCTCATTTTACTTATCTTACTGTGTTTTGGGTCTCCCTTTTGCAGGCTGCAGGTTCATAGTTCCCGTTGTTTTTGGTGTCTGTCCCCAGTGGCTAAGACTGGTTCAGTGGGTTGTGTAGGCTTCCTGGTGGAGGGGACTAGTGCCTGTGTTCTGGTGGATGAGTCTGGATCTTGTCTTTCTGGTGGGCAGGCCCACGTCTGGTGGTGTGTTTGGGGTGTCTGTCAACTTATTATGATTTGGGGCAGCCTCTCTGCTAATGGGTGGGGTTGTGTTCCTGTCTTGCTAGTTCTTTGGCATAGGATGTCCAGCACTGTAGCTTGCTGGTCGTTGAGTGAAGCTGGGTGCTGGTGTTGAGATAGAGATCTCTGGGAGATTTTCACCATTTGATATTATGTGCAGCTGGGAGGTCTCTTGTGGACCAGTGTCCTGAAGCTGGCTCTCCCACCTCAGAGGCAGAGCACTGACTCCTGGCTGCAGCACCAAGAGGCTTTCATCCACACGGCTCAGAAGAAAAGGGAGAAAAAGTAGAAAGAAATAATTAGTAGAAGTAGAAAGAAAGAAAGAAAAAGACAGAAAAAAAGGAGGGAGGGAGGGAGGGAGGGAGGAAGGAAGGAAAAAAAGAAAGAAAGCAGATAAAGTAAAATAAAATAAAGTAAGATAAAATATAATAAAGTTATTAAAATAAAAAAAAATTATTAAGAGTAAAAAAAAACATAAAAACGGATGGATAGAACCCTGGGACAAATGGTGGAAGCAAAGCTATACAGACAAAATCTCCCACAGAAGCATACACATACACACTCACAAAAAGAGGAAAAGGGGAAAAAATCATAAATCCTGCTCTCAAAGTCCACCTCCTCAATTTGGGATGATTCGTTGTCTAAAGGAGGGAAGGAAGGAAAGAAAGAACGAAGATAAATTAAAAGAAAATAAAGTTATTAAAATAAAAAGTAATTATTAAGAAAAAAATTTAAACAAAAAACGGACGGATAGAACCCTCAGACAAATGGTGGAAGCAAAGCTATACAGACAAAATCTCACCCAGAAGCATACACATACAAGCTCACAAAAAAAGGAAAAGGGGAAAATATAATAAATCTTGCTCTCAAAGTCCACCTCCTTAATTTGGGATGATTCGTTGTCTATTCATGTATTCCCCAGATGCAGGTACATCAAGTTGATTGTGGAGATTTAATCCGCTGCTTCTGAGGCTGCTGGGAGAGATCTCCCTTTCTCTTCTTTGTTCTCACAGCCCCCTGGGGCTCAGCTTTGGATTTGGCCCCGCCTGTGTGTGTAGGTCGCCTGAGGGCGTCCGTTCTTCTCTCAGACAGGATGGGGTTAAAAGAGCCGCTGATTCGCGGACTCTGGCTCACTCAGGCCGGGGGGAGGGAGGGGCACGGAGTGCGGGGCGGGCCTGCGGCGGCAGAGGCCAGCATGATGTTGCGCCAGCCTGAGGTGCGCCGTGCGTTCTCCCGGGGGAGTTGTCCCTGGATCCCGGGACCCTGGCAGTGGTGGGCTGCACAGGCTCCCCGGAAGGGGGTGTGGATAGTGACCTGTGCTCACACACAGGCTTCTTGGTGGCAGAAGCAGCAGCCTTAGCGTCTCATGCCCGTCTCTGGGGTCCGCGCTTTTAGCCGCGGCTCGCGCCCGTCTCTGGAGCTCCTTTAAGCAGCACTCTTAATCCCCTCCCCTTGCGCACCAGGAAACAAAGAGGGAAGAAAAAGCCTCTTTCCTTTTCGGCAGCTCCAGACTTTTCCCGGACTCCCTCCCGGCTAGCCGTGGCGCACTAACCCCCTGCAGGCTGTGTTCACGCCGCCAACCCCAGTCCTCTCCCTGCGCTCTGACCGAAGCCCGAGCCTCAGCTCCCAGCCCCGCCCACCCCGGCAGGTGAGCAGACAAGCCTCTCAGCCTGGTGAGTGCCGGTCGGCACCGATCCTCTGTGCGGGAATCTCCCCGCTTTGCCCTCCGCACCCCTGTTGCTGCGCTCTCCTCCGCGGCTCCGAAGCTTCCCCCCTCCGCCACCCGCAGTCTCCGCCCGCGAAGGGGCTCCTAGTGTGTGAAAACCTTTCCTCCTTCACGGCTCCCTCCCACTGGTGCAGGTCCCGTCCCTATCCTTTTGTCTGTTTATTCTTTTTTCTTTTGCCCCACCCAGGTACGTGGGGGGTTTCTTGCCTTTTGGGAGGTCTGAGGTCTTCTGCCAGCGTTCAGTAGGTGTTCTGTAGGAGTTGTTCCACGTGTAGATGTATTTCTGGTGTATCTGTGGGGAGGAAGGTGATCTCCGCATCTTACTCTTACACCATCTTCCCGGAAGTCTCCTCAACTCCTATTTGTAGTTTTTTAAGGAACCTCCATACTGTTCTCCATAGTGGCTGTACCAATTCACATTCCCACCAGAAGTGCAAGAGTGTTCCGTTTTCTCCACACCCTCTCCAGCATTTATTGTTTCTAGATTTTTTTGAAGAATGTGTTGAGAAGATTAGAAAGATCATTGGCTTTTGTGTCAAATAGACTGGACATGAATTCTAGCCTCACCATTCATTACCAGGGTCATCTTAGGGAACTTGCATACTTTCCTCATCTGTAAAATGGGACTGATATCTAACATTTAAGGTTGCTGTGTGAAAGTAAATAGTTGTTACGTGGCCAGGTACATGGTGATAGACACTTAAGAAATGGTAACTCCTTACCTTCATGCCCTACAATCTTAGTCATATAATATATATGCCCCCAGGACTGTCACCTAAGATTTAGTGTCTGACCTTCATTTTCTTAGTTTGGATATTACAAACTACTACTTCATCCTACTAATACTAATTATAATCATAAATAACAATAGCCACAAGTATTACTATATATCATGGGAGACTGGAGTCTTTTTAAACTGAAAGTCTATTAATTACGGGTTTGTAAGAAGTTTCTTATTTTAGGTTTAGGCTGTGATTTATCTCTAAATCCATTTCATTTTTCTTATTAGATCCTGTGTGTGTGTGTGTGTGTCACTGAGCCTTGCTGACAAGAGATTAGAATGTGAGACCAGGCCATGACAAGAGTGATGTGTACTTTGTCATGTTTTTGTACTTCATTTTGGAAAAAATACTTTGAAAAAAAATTTTTTAAATGCTGGGTGTGTCTTAGCAACTTGGACTGAGTGACTCTTCTCCTACATGTGTTGTTATTTGAGACTGAATATACCAGACTTTGGAAAATATCCCGTTGACTCTAAGGAATGTCATAGCTGAGCCATCTGGCTAGACCACACATGATGGGTGGTCATTTTGACCTGGATGCAAGGTTAATCACTATCAGTTATCCTGGAAGTAGGAAGTTCTAGGGCTGGACATGAGCTAGCCCTTGGACTGGTGGAGAGGATACTTTTCTTTTATGGGTCCCCGGGTGGGGAAGTGAAGGTTGTCCCAGACTCAAGATATGGGAGTATGTGGAGAATTTCCAGTGGTGAGAATTAGTGGACCCTTGTGCAAGGAGGCAGGCTGGAAGGTAGAATGGGTGTTGACCTAATAAGTGGAGCTAAGGTAGATTTTGGGCATGTGGGATGCTAGCAGTTGTGAGTTATTCCCTGTAACCCTAAACCTCAGTTGAGGGTAAATCACATCTTCCCTAATCCTTTCCCGGTTGTAATGTGGGGAATTGGGTTCAGCAATAAGCTCACGATCAAATCAGGGAGGAGCAGTGGGGGCCTGTGGTCAAGAATAGCTTCCCAGAAGGGAAGTGCTATCAGGAGGATTGTCAGCAGCACAGGAGAAGATGCAAGGGGAGGAAACTGACAGATTTGTTCTAGACCACGTGGAAGGCAGCATGCTGGGAAATACCCAGAAAACTTTGAGGAGGTTTTCTGTGCCAGGAGTTAGCTGTAAAGGGTTCAGATCATAATAGTCTGGGCCTGAAAAGAAAATGCAACATCATTTTGTAGCCACAGGCAGGTGAGGCTGATGACTTATACGTAGATTTCTTATTTAATTTCCACAACAAACAGGTTGCAAGTATTATTACTCCTATTTTGCAGCTATAATACCAAGAATTAAATTCAGGTTTTAACTACTTATGAAATGGCCACACTGAGATTTGTGCCATATCCATCTGCCACCGAAGGTGATGTCTTCCTATAAGACCATCATGCCTGCCTCCTGAAGGAGTGAAATAGAAGTGAAGAGAAATGTGGCTCACTGGTTAATTTCCTGTGGTATTTCCACAAAGCAAACCTGTGAAAGTATTGCTTTCCATCTGTTTCATCCATTCTTTTGGTATAAATTGCCTATCATTATTATCTGTCCAAATGTCTTGATGGGGGAGTGGGGTGTAGGGGAAATTTGTAATTTTCGTAAGAACCTGTAACATTTCACTTCTTAAGTAAGACTTTTAATTCTCTGGTCTATGGCCTGAAATTGATTTTCCCCCAGCTGTTGACCAATGTGATAGAAAATCTACTTAGTGTAATAGGTACTCTCTCCTTGAGCTGTTGAAAAAGAATATTGTATAGTTTAAAAGATACTCCATCTAGCCTGAACTCTGACACAAAGAGCTTTATGAGTGCAGGTATGTCGCTCATGACTCCTTATTCTAAAAGCAGGATTTGTGCTTCCTAAGCTCTGTCTTTCTGCTCTAAATTTCAATGTATAATTTAAATTTCTTGGTTCCTGTGTATGAGTTTCTGAATTAAGGAATGTTTATACACAGACACAGAAAAGAAAGGCAGCCAGCACTGCCTTTATTTAGCAGATATGCACTGGTATTTCTGTAGCAGTTGTATATTTAAGTACTTTCATGCTAGTTGGTACCTGGCTTCTGTTCTGAGACACCCTGAGTGGCTCATATTACCCTAGCTGTATGCGTTATCCCCTGTGCAGCCCCACAATCATTGAGTCAAGGTATTTCATGGAAGTTTATTATTTTTTGAAAGGTTTAGAAATATTTTCACATGTATAAAATAAAAATAACTCTAAATAGAGTATGCAGACATAAATTTAAAAAGACACCTAGGATAGAGAAAGAGAGAGAAAGAGAGAGAGAGACAGAGAAGCAATGGCTATCACTAAACACCAATAAGAATGACATGAAAACTTAACACTATATTAGACATGTATAGTCTCCTGTGTCATTCTGTCTTTTCTTTCTTTTTTCCCTCCTTTCTTTTTGTTTCATCTTTTTATATCATCTAAGAGTTAAAGAAAAGAAATTTCTATTTTCAGACTTTTTCTGAATCTTTTTCCTAGAATTGTCAATAGCACAGAGCTTTGAATAGGTAGCTATCTTTCATTAAAAAATTAAACTTTCAGTACTTTGAGACTGAAAGCACATAGAAAGAAGAGAACATTTCTTGTGCTATTAAATAAGCTCAAAGTGCTTCTTTTATTCATTCTTTTATTCAAAAAATGAGCAGAATGGTCTGTGGTGTTTTGGATGGTAAAAAGAATGAGGTACTCACAATGCAAGGTCTTTTACTGACCTGCAGTCACTGTTCCTTGCAAAAGGTAATCTAATAATCCTCTATTCCATTTAAGGACTATACAAGCTTGTACATTTCCAGACATCTCAAATGATTTGCCCAATGACCCTTCAAGCCCTTCTGATCCAAGTATTGTTATTACTCTTGCTTGATGGGAATTTAGGTGGACTGAAGTTGAGTGAGATCTTGGATGCTAATATATGCCCTGCTGGTGTGTGGTTTTCTTTCTTATAAGTCGGCCACATTGTCCAAAAATGTCCCCCCAAAATACAAGCGCATGGCTCTGAGTTTTTGTTTTTCTGATTGACGTGAGTAACTTTCAGAAATCTCTCTGAAGTTCTTTGAGGATCTATTGCTATTCTTGACAGAGTTTTGTAGTTGATTGCTTTGAAGCCCACTTATCTTCCTTAGCTGATTAAAGATGTCACTAATGTGCTTTTTTAATTAGTTTGTGAAGTGGGTGGAGATGGAGCAAAGTCAATTTCATCTTGCTAAAATCCAATCAATGCTAGTTGACTGAATGACTTTAGTTTATTTAGCCGATTGACCCTGGACTTCTTCAAAAGTTGTTTTCTCTTATTTTCAATTTTGATGATTAAAAAAAATGATTTAATTACAGAATTCACTTTTATGTTGCTTAATATGCTGACAGGAAATTTACCCTACTTTTCCACCTTATGTACAACTCATAAGGCATATAATAACCCTCCGCTGAATTCAATATTTGCTGTTCCAAACTATAAATGAGACAACACAGTTTTCTCTTTTGACTTTTCATTTCTCTTACTGTGCAGACAAGTATTTATAGAAAGAAAAGATTGCCCAGACCTTTGCAAAAATATTTACAGTGTCTAACTTTTGTTGAATTTTCTTTAGGGTTTTTACGATGCAGTGTTTTGCAAATCCTTTCACTGGTTAAACTTCCTTATTGAAGTAATGAATAGAAAAATGGTGGTTCCCATTTATCTGGAGAAGAATTATTGTGACTGCCTGCCTGGGCATCAAGCTGAAATGCTTACAAAACCATTTCACATCTCAAACAACAACCAACCAAATTTTATTTCTGTCAAAATAATAGAAACAAATGGTTCCAAAGCAGAAATGCTGCTAGTAAACGTTTTCATCACAATCAAGCACTGTGGCTATTAAAATTCATCCAAATTAAATGTTTATTTCTGAAACAAATGCCTTCTTTGTAAAATATTTGCCACCAAAGACTCCATTGACCCTGCAGGGAGAGTTCACTTATGTGAAAGACCTATGACTCATGAAAGCCTAATTAGAGAAAACTTCAGTAAACTTCTCTTTCAAAGGAAATGTTAAGCCTGAATTTTTAAGGGGGCAATGAAATCTCTTTCCAAAGTTTTATTTCCAAATGCCATTTTTAAGAAATTCTACAAGCTGACTCATGAAGAACATGGGCAGGTCACTGTTTGTCAAATGTACCAGGAGATCCCAGCTGAGTCCCAAACTGGATTTAGGTCCTTGTTTCACTTTGGTTTGATCCTGGAGGGTCTGAATGGAACAGAGGAGGAGGAAAAACAGTGGGATGGATGGATTGGTGTCTACTCCCCTGGCTCAGACTCAAGGACTGATCTTGAGACCACAGAAGAGGATGAAACTTGCCTCTTGATGCATAAAATCTGCATACAAGTTATCCTAAAATGCCAAGCACATTTCAAACTTCTGCATATACCTTATACACTAATATCTCCTCGGTAAAAACAAGTTACATGGGTGAATTCAAGACCAAAGTGTATGGAAGTCCATTCACCCACCATGAGGTTAAAACAAATCACATGCCTAAGACCAACATCGATGGGAAGGACACATTCTTCCATCGTGAGGGAGGGGGAAGTGAGTAAATATTTCCTGAACAACATTATAATCTACTGCAAGTGGTAAAGCCAGAAAGTAAGGATATGTGTTCACGAAATATTCATGAGTGTTAGTCCAAACAGTGCCAAAGATCATAGTGCAGCTTTGACACCCAGGGTTTAGAGTTGCCACCAGCAGGTAATTGATGAACGTGGTGGAACAGTATTTGTCCAGAGGCCTCTTGCCCGTAGTCAGTGGCCAGGTGCCTTGGTAAGATGTTGGAGCAGTGAAGCAGGCGTGTTTTTGTTGCTGAGCACACACTAGATGCTACTACCCCTGGAGAATCTAAGAACTACCTGGGAGAGACTTTCAGTGGGGCTAAACTTCTAAACAAGCAGGAGCATTGGTACAGATTAATTTGTATTTGTTTCCTTTGGATAGCGTTGTTTTGTAAATTAAGTGGGAGATTAACCTCACTTTCTAGATAATTCCAAAATAAAGCCCCCAATGAGTCTTATATCCATATTGTGAAGAGAAGAGAACATATTTTGCCTGCAACTATATATTTGTGTATAGGATGGCCTACACAACATATTTTTAGACACATAATGGAATGGATATATGTGTCCAGTGGTGGTTTTAGTCAACAAACAATTGAACATTTAAAAGAAAATCGGAAACAATTTGAAGGTATACCATGTGGTTTTGCCATTGTATTCTAAAAAGACACAAAATTTCTATTTGTGGAAGCAGTTTATGATCCTACCTGCTCCTCCATCTGCCATTGTTTTCCTACTAACACATGTATGTGGATGTTGTCCCATCACAGTGACTACAAGCATGAGCATGGGGGTTGTGTGTTGCAAAGGGCTAACTTCTTACCAAATCCATTTCCTCTTCTTCCTGAATACATAGCTAGATTACATTTTGCAAGTTCCTTGAGCGTAGTTGTGGCCACGTGACTGAGTTCTAGCCAATGGAGTGTGAGCAGAAATGATGCTATGTCATTCCTAAGACTGACCCATAAAAACATCCCATGTTTGATTCTCCATCTTCTTTCCCTTTCCAGGGCTTAATGTAGACAAAAATGCCAGTCTTGGAAGCCATGTATTGAAGATAGTAGAGCCATAAAATGAAAGGATACTGGATCTTTGAGCTACCACTTGGCAAAGCATCCACTGATCAGGAATTTAAATAAGCAAGAAGTAGAATCCTATCATGTTTGAGACTGTGTGACCACAGGTAAGTTATTTGCCCTCTACACACATCAATTTCCTCACCTGTTAAGTGGTGTGCAGTTCTAAAATATGTACACAAAACTCATGGACACTCCTCCCTTCAAGAGATGGAGTATAATTTTCCTCCTTTTGGGTGTGCTCTGGACTTAGTGCTTGTTTTCTAACAGAATATAGTGGGCGTAGTGGTGTGTGGCTTCTAAGACTGGGTCATAGAAGGTGTGGTGGCTTCCTGTTTACTCTCATTCTTGGATCCTTTCCTCTGGGGGAAGTTGGCTGCCATGTTGTAAAGATACTCAAGCAGCCCTATGGAGAGGTCCACCTAGTGAGGAACTGAAGACTCCTACCAATAGCCATGTGACTGATCCAACTTAGAAGCAGATCCTCCAGACCCAGTCAAGCCTTTAGATAACCATCGTGCTAGCTGGCATCTTCATCAGAGATTCTGAATCAGAAATACCCAGCCTCTCTCTGATTTTGATCCATATAAACTGTGTGATCCATGGAATCTAAGTCGAGCAATGAAAGGTATGAGCCCATTAGGGGGACTGATAGGCAGATTAAAGTCAATAGATTGGAAGTTCCAATGAAGATCAAAGAATGGTTGGATTGAGACAGATGTTAGACTATGTGAGCTAGAGAGATAGAACTGATGATCAGAGTGTACAATGCTTAAAATCAAGATAGTGGAAGTAACATAACCATGGGTGTGGGATTATAAAAATCTAAGTTGTTAAGATCATAGGAGTTAATATCTAAGATGAACTGAAGGATAGATTGTTGGAAGTGAGAGGCTAGAGTGATGGGCAGATTATTTTGTTAGACGTTGAAGCTGCCAAGAATATGACAGGGATGGGGTTAATTTTGTCAAGAAGGGCAGTGAGCTGGATGCTAATATTTTCAATGAATATGGAGGTCGAGTTGCATACTTGTTAGATGAGTAAACCAAGGAGGGATGGTTGGTGGTCCTGCCTGACAGATGTGGGTCTAAGAGGCCTGCATGTTTGAGGAAGAAGGGATAAGAAATTGTATAGAAGTGGCCAAGAGGAGCTAGGAAGATACCATGTGATGCCCAAGCCCTAGGGTACATGGGAGCAGGAGAAAAACATCATCGTTGCTGGTGAAGGCTGTTGGGGGGAGTAGTGCTGTCAGACAACAGCCAGACTGCTGCTAGAGAAAGAAGGAAAAGGACGCACCTGGAGGAAGTGTTGTAGATAATGGGAATTTGGCTGATAATAGACTCTAAATCTCAGATCAAAGAGTGAAAGGGTTTGTGAGGCAGAGAAGTGGTGGGAGATTGGGTCAGACTAGGGGATTACAGGGCTACAGGAGAATAAAAACCTGAGTAATGATGGGAACTTGGAAATCCTGAACTTCTGTCAGTGATTGATTTAAAAGCATAATTGGCTTGACTGTGATGGCCTATCAGATGAAGGTGAAGGCCTCTCACTGTTGTGGCCTCTCCCGTCGCAGAGCACAGGCTCCGGATGCACAGGCTCAGCGGCCATGGCTCACGGGCCCAGCTGCTCTGCGGCATGTGGGATCTTCCCGGACCGGGGCACGAACCCGTGTCCCCTGCATCGGCAGGCGGACTCTCAACCACTGCGCCACCAGGGAAGCCCTCATAGCCTTTTCTTAGACTTGTTCTTGGTCAGGTGGTAGGGGTGAGGTGGGTGGTGGCATGGCTGCCGCAAAGGCCATCTTACCAGGAGTCCATGGAGTTTCGTGGGCCTCCCTGAATTTCCCGAGGGTGGGGCGGGGTGTCAGGAGGCACTCTGAAGGCAGTGGGTGGTGCTACAGTCCAAACAACAGGGAGGCCCACAGCTGGCAGTCTCCATAGAATTCTGGAAGTCTTACTTAAATTCTTGTTTGCTGAGTTTCAACTGTCTGCCCTATTGAAAGATCAAAGCACCAAATACCCTTAGGATTCAAAATGGTAGAGTCTATAAAATGTTGCTTCACTCCCGGTCACCACTTGATAAGAAAGGGAAATTGAGTCAACATTTTAGACTTAACTGCTTCTTCTTCCTTATCGCCTCTTAAAATAGTCATTGTTTTATTATTATTAAAACTCTACAACGACTGCAGCAGTTGTTTAGAATTTAGCTCAACTAAAGGTGCTTTTCAGGGAGGACTAGTTTAGCACTGTTGGAACTGCCAGTGCATAGTGATAGTATAAAGCAGATTGAGGGAGTTCCCCGGTGGTCTCGTGGTTTGGATTTGGGGCTTTCACTGCCCGTGGCCTGGGTTCAACCAGGGGTTCAATTCCTGGTCGGAGAACTGAGATCCTGCAAGCCGAGTGGTGTGGCCAGAGAAAAAGAAAAAAAAAAGAAAAGCAGATTGACTTCTAGTTGGTTTTATTATTTTTTTTATTTTTTTATTTTTGCGGTACGCGGGTTTCTCACTGTTGTGGCCTCTCCCGCTGCGGCCTTTCCCGCTGTGGAGCACAGGCTTCGGACGCGCAGGCTCAGCGGCCACGGCTCACGGGCCCAGCCGCTCTGCAGCATGTGGGATCTTCCCGGACCGGGGCACGAACCCATGTCCCTTGCATCGGCAGGCGGACTCTCAACCACTGCGCCACCAGAGAAGTCCGGTTTTATTATTTTTAATATTTATTTATTTGGCTTCACCAGCTCTCAGTTGCAGCATGCTAGATCTTCGCTGAAGCATGCGGGATCTACTTCCCTGACCAGAGATTGAACCTGGGCCCTCTGCATTGGGAGCGCAGAGTCTTAACCACTGGGCCAGCAGGGAAGTCCCAGTTTTTAATGTCTGCAGACAATGCCCCCTGTAATGCCTTCACCTAAAGTGAATCACTCCCATTTCCCCACCATTCCTACTCCACAATTACTGAAGGAAATTCTAGGAAAAAGCAAAATCCAGACAGCAAAGAAGATGCTTTCCCCCTTGTTCACAGACCACTGCTCAGTTTTGTTACTTAGGGTGTCCCTACACTGCTTGGGGGGTGATGATTGTGGTGGACCAGGGGAAGTGACACCCAGAGGGAGAGGCAGGTGAGTTCACAGAACTCAGCAGGGCCATGGTGCCTGCCAGACAAAGCGACACTATTGGTGATTCGCAGAAATGCTTTGCAGGCAGAGGGGCTGCTTTGCAGAGGTAGGACCCTGTGCCAGCAGGTTAGGGCAAGAGCCAGCACTTCTAGATCGACCCCAAGGTGGGTAAGAAAGAAAGAAGGTCAGTTCTCAGAGAACGCACAGCCTAAGTAGAGCAAACGTCAAATTAGTAAACTTCATAATAGAAAAGAATTTATTTTACTATAGTGTATAATCTGATAAGCAGAATGCTAGGCAAATGTGTACAAAATGTATGGGAAAGTTTCCTGGGAGAAATGACACCTGAATTGACTCTTAAGACTAGGAGTCAGTGACCTGCTGAATTTGTCCTGTTGTGACTTCAGAAGTGGCTCTTGGGTAGATGAGGTATTTGGAGGTGGAGGTGCTCCCCAAAATCCCTTTAAATGAAACAACATCATAATAGCCCAGATTTATTGAGCATCCACAGTGTGCCAGGTAGACTGCCCAGCGACTCGTCATCTAATTTTATCCTCAGTGCAGTCCCTGGGGTATGTGCTATTATCATCCTCATTTTACCAAGGAGGGAAACTGAGGCTTTGAGCAGCCAAGCAACTTGCCAAAGGTCGTAAACTACTAAGTGACAAAGATCAAATTTGACTACAGTCTGACTTCACAGTCTAGGATTTAATCTTGCAATCATCTCCCAAAAACAAACCCAGGGGGGCCCGTGGATCACTCTTCACTTAAGCCCTCAGCTACCCATCCCTGTAAGCTGCGTGTAAGACTGACATTGCTCTAATGGGACAGCCCCTGCAGGTATTCATCTGAGCTAGGGTTGGCGAAGGTAAGGGTCATCACCAGTGACTATCCCGAGGGGTAAGATCCAGGCTTTGTGCTCAGATTTCATCTCTGTTACTTCTTGGCCATATGACCTTGGCTAAGTCACTTACCCTTTCTGAACTCGGCTTCCTCATCCATAACAAGGGGCTAAAAGACCTATGTCTCAGAATTGTTCTGAAGGTTAAATGCAAGTAGGAGAACTAGCCACTGACACATAGTAGGCACTTTTCACGTGCTACACTGACATATGTCAAAGTTAACTAAACAGGGCATATCACAACTGGTTTCTGGAGAAAACACAGCTTACATTCAATTTCATTCTTCCACAGTGACATATTTTGAATCTTAAGTAAAAGACCCCAGGATCGCTATTTATTTTAAACAAACACCTGTCATCGCTCAAATTAGAAACACTTGCCGAACCACGCTACAAAATATTTATAAATTCACAAATGTGTTTTAATTGCTGCTAAGTAAAACGAATTCAGCTGTAGTTTTTCACTTTATGAAAAACGTGCCTTCATTCCTTTCTCCCCAATCAATTAGAACGGTTGAGTATTGGATTTGCACGGCCAATGGTATGGTATTTGTGATAAAGGAAAGTTTGGGGATTGGAAGAAAAGGGAGTTGAAGGTGTCGGAGAGAGATGGCTTCATGTGAAAGAGGCACTTGACATTTCAGACGAAAGTGAGGCAGACACTATATCTCTATTTTACCTTGTAACTCCTACCCACAGTGGGAAATCCATTACCTAATTTGTGTAATGTGTTTTCCTTTTCTTTTGATAACGTAAGTCTGAAGGTATCCATGCATTTACTCATCATACGTTTTGTTTTTTTACTAGAGTCCAGGGGAACAATAATAGCAGTTTTATCTAAAACTTATTAGAATAAATAATGCAGTCTACTTTCATTGGTGATGGCTCTTCAGGAATTGTATCCCTGACCCAATTTCCTACTAGATTTTTCAGCATTAAGATTTTGAGTGTTATTTCGATCTAATTTAGCATAATTTCTGGCAGGAGAGTAATAAACCAAGAACACTCAGGTCAGATTCTACCTACACATATGTTACATTTGGTGTTTGAAAACTTTCAAGCAAATATTTTTTTAGAATTGGAAGATTTTACGTGAAATCTGGGCTTTGGCTCTCTCTTAGCAAAAATGGAGTATCAAGCAAACCGGTACCACTCTACCCTATGGCAGTGGTCCTCAAAGTGCAGTCGCTATGTCAGTATCACCCAGAAATGCAAATTCATGGGCCCTCCCAGACCTCCAAAGTCAGAAACTCTGGGGTTTGGCACAGCAACCCATATCTTAGTCACCCTCCGTGTCACTCTGAGGCACACCCAGTGTGAGACCCTCTGCCCTACAGCAGCAATGTGCTGGAATTTCCTGGAAGCAGACATCTCTCACTGGTCCTTGATGGCCCAGTTGGCTGTGGACCCAGTTGTAGAAATGATGCACGTGCCTATACTCACTTGCCTCTGACCTTATTAGGAACAATTTCCTAGCAAGTCCCTGGGGCCAGCCAGCTTCATGGGTCTGTGATCTCTGCAGTCAGAGGGCCCCACTCTCAGAAGAGTCTTGAGTTTGATTTAATGCTCTGCTAGTCTGTCTTGAAATTCTTAATCCTTTTATCTTTGATTTTGTGTTTTGTAAGTGAAGTGTGATGAGACAATGGAGCATGCCTGTGAGCAGAGTAGATATACCTGTCAGCAGCATGTATGGGCTCAGGCTGATGGACACAGAGGGGCAGTGGGCAGCTTACGTGCTGTACAATTGGCCTGGGTGCACAGTGTCCATGTTCATGCCTAGGGCAGTCCAGGGCACCATGGATCTCCAAATAAGTGATGGGATGCACATTCATTTTGACTATATACAACCAGCACAGGAACTACTGGCACTCAGGCAGTAAACTTCGTCAGTAAATTACTACAAAATAATAGTGTATGCATAGACATTGCAATAAGGCATATTAACAAGTTACTAGCAGACTTCCCTGGTGGCGCAGTGGTTAAGAATCTGCCTGCCAATGCAGGGGACACAGGTTCAATCCCTGGTCTGGGAAGATCCTACATGCCGCAGAGCAACAAGCCCGTGAGCCACAACTACTGAGCCCATGCTCCACAACAAGAGAAGCCACCGCAGTGGGAAGCCCGAGCACTGCAAGGAAGAATAGCCCCTGCTCGCCACAACTAGAGAAAGCCCGCGTGCAGCAATGAAGACCCAACACAGCCAAAAAAAAAAAAAAAAGACGTTACTAGAATTCTTCAAAAACTTTAGAATCTGTGTGCTTGAAAACAGTTGTACCATTGCAAAGCAACTATTCAGAAGCTTAGAAATAGAAATTAAATTTTAAAATGATCACATTTGATAGAAAAGAATGCTATTTTCATTTGAAGCTTTGGATTAACCAATTATTAACAAGAAAACAATTTTATATGAATGTTTCCTTGTAATTGAAGATACAGCAGTATAATACATAAATAGGCATTTGAATTATATACACACCGTGAAGCCATCTTCAGTTTCTTGTGTGACCTCTGCAAGTTACATAAAATGTCAGAGGAAACATTTAAATGCCATCGTATAAATTTACACTTAAAATTATATTCAGGCTTACACAACATGGATTTGTACAAAGAGAAATCTTTTTAGAAAAATTGTTTCTCAAGAATCATTAGTCTAGATATTCTAAAATTTGTATTTCAAAATGTCTTATCAAAAATTTCTCCCCATATTGTGAAGCATATAAAATACTCTTAACAGCTATAGTAACAGTTGCATCGGCGTAAATAAAGTCCTTCTCAAAGCTAAAAATTATAAAAAATCATTTGCTACATTTCATTTGCCAACAATGATTATTTTCAATTATACTGATTGAGAGTGAAGTTGCTAAAACTATAAATTTGATTGATCTAATAAAGGAATAGGCAGAAAAGAGAGCCAGAAAAATCTCATGATTGATCAAGATACCATAGTAGTCCTTATTAATAAAGAATTGGCTTTATTAGTATTATTATTTATTGTATAAAAATATGACATGAAAATTTATTTTTGTAATTTATAAGTTTATGTTGTTTTTTATGTATTACTGCTACCCCATTACATTTCACAGTAATAAAATATTTTTAAAGATAGAAGCTTTATATTTTAGTATCTTAAACAGCATTCTCCCCCCGCTTTTTAACAAGAGGTCCTAAATTTTAATTTTGCTCAGTTTCCAAAATTATGTAGCTGGTCTTGCCTGGGACATCTGAGGTAGCCACACTTAAGAGTAGACATGATAAACATGAACAAGAGTAAAGTCAGGAGACTCACTTTCAAAACTCAGCTCTAGGACACTTCGTAAGGTATTTTGTGCTTTCAATGTCCCAAAGGCAGAAATAGTTCTGAGACTGTTCAAGAGTAAAGAAGACCAAAGAGCCATGACAAACAGAAGCAATACAGAAACACTGATTATATCATGGATGGAGAAAAAAATTAAAAAGGAACTTTGGGGACATTGGGAAATCTGAATGTGGACTAGATATTAGATGGTGTCGCTGAATCAACACTTATTTTATTGTAATAATGGTAATGCGGTTATATAGGAGAATGTCCTACTCTTAGGGAATGCATGAAATTTTTAGGAGCGAGGTGTTATGATGCTTCTCAAATAGCTAAATGAGAGAGACGATGGGAGGGAGACTGCAGGAGCAAGGGGATGTGGCTACATGTTAACGGTTGAGGTGGATGAATCTAGCTAAAACGTGTGTCGTGGTGATTGTATTATTTCATTTCTTTGAAGGTTTGAAGTTTCTCAGATTAAAGAAATTGAGAAAGTAAATGAATGACAGGGTGTAGGGGGCTTTCTGGGAAGTTGGTAATGTTGGTAATGTTGCTTATTTAATTAGACATGGATCCTTGTTGCAAGGATGTCTTCAATTTCTAATCATCTACCCGCTATTCACTTATGGTTTGTCTGCTCATTAATGTATATGCTATTTGTCAGTTAAGAAGTTTTCAAATGATGCTCTATAATTGAGCAAGCATTCCCCAAGTGTGATGTACTGCTCTACTGCTGAGTGAACATATGTCAGTGCTTTCGGAGTGCGAGAGTTTTGCCAGTTAATCAGATGATCACTTTCCTTCTGTTTGTTTTGCACATCAGATTCCAAATTTCACATTCAAAGTTTAAATAAAAAGTTTAGTATGGAAGAATATGAGAAAATGTAACTAGAAACCACTTTCACAAGGGTGGACCCGGGTCTTATGCAGCTTGAAGCTGGTATGATTCTGAGGACCCTCCTTAAGGAAGATAATACAAAATTCAACCTGAAAGTAAATATTGCTTTAGAAAGTGTTTAGGAAATGAGGGCTCAGAAATTTGACTATCTTTGTCTTCAAGAGAAATCTGCCTCTGGTGTTTATTTTTCATTATTTTAAGTTAGGACAAAGGAAAACTTTATTCCTGTTTCGATTCCTCTTATTTCAGTCATTATTATATTTACTATAATCTTGTTGCTTCTCCTGGGCACCTCCAATAACAGTTCTTTTTTTTTTTTCATGACCAAGGGAGCAAAACTTCTCTGTTTGCTTCTAAACAATGGCTGGAAGAGAAGTATTCAATCTATATACTAGTAGGATGGAAATGAGAGGATTAGAGTAGAATCTCTGACTGCCTCCCCTGTCTAAAATGACATAAAACGATACACATCCCACTAGTATCACCAAACTCAGGGCCTAGCACGTGTGCCAGATACCACGTAACAGCTTACAAGTGACCAAATTGATTTTGGTTTAGTCCTCCCAATGGCCTTCTGAGGTGGGACTTATTATTCCCATTATGTAACTGAAAACATTTCCCCCAAGTTCAACCAGAGAGTAGTGCCTGAGACAGAATTTAAATTAGGATTTTGCGCTCCCAAATCCTGTGCTCTAACCATTACACTCTGCTGTCCTAGCCAACAGGAACAAGTTATTCCACACCCTGGGGCATGCAAATGATTGCTCTCTTGAGTTCAGGATGTGGCATTTGCTTTTCATGCTTCTAATAAAAGAGGGAAATACAGAATAGTTGAATGTTAAAGTTGAGACTGTCTATAGCAACAGGGCAAAAGGAATAAGCTCACTGTGGCTATGTGGCTTAGGTTCTTGCTTCTAACAAGACAAACCTTTCCTACTCAGCTCATGTAAACTCCCCAGAATGCCAAAAGTGAAACAAGAATGAATAAAAAATGCCTCTGGCTGATGTACACTTGCTTTTTTTTTTCACATTCATTTTCATACTTAAGTCACTAAATTAATGCAATTTCCTAGTTCCTTTTCCTAATTAAATTATTTTCTCTTATACCAGCCAACTAAGCTTACGAAGATAGTTTAGGGACATCATTTTGGTTTTTTAAAACAACTCATTTTGCCCCATTTTAGAGAGGTTTTATGAAACTCATGCTCCAAAGGCAATCAACTTCTCTTTCTCTCTCCCCTCTCTCTTCCTTTCTCTTTAAGGAACTGACAAACATAGATAAATATACCTCAAGATTTCACTTATAAATGAACATATCCAGGTTCAGATTTTTTTCTGTAAAAGATCATATGGAGGGCTTCCCTGATGGTGCAGTGGTTGAGAATCCACCTGCCGATGCAGGGGACGCGGGTTCGTGCCCCGGTCCGGGAAGATCCCACATGCCGCGGAGCGGCTGGGCCCGTGAGCCACGGCCGCTGAGCCTGCAAGTCCGGAGAGGCCACAACAGTGAGAGGCCCGTGTACCGCAAAAAAAAAAAAAAAAAAAAATCATATGGAAAACTTATGCACTCTTTCTGCCTTTTATAAACTCCAAATCAGCATCAATCAGTCTGTCTTGATTTGGTATCAATCCCCAGAAATTTGACTGGCAAAATTTAAATAGGTTTCAGGACCAGCTGAAAAGGGACAATCAGGGAGGGGTGGATAAAAAACAGATAATCTTTTGAAGGCAGCATCCGAGAACATTTGGTAAAATCAGGACACCCTCGCACCGCCAGCAACCTCGGGTCTCATTAGACCTTTCTTTCTGGCTTGAAAGGCCTCTGCCTTCATTTCGTGACACTGTCCATGGACCAGTTTTCTGCAGTACACAAAACAGATATGTTTTCCTTCCAGTTCTGGCAAACAAATCTTGTCTTTCATTATAAAGACATGTTTATTGATGTTGAGACAAGCCGAGTTCCTACTTCCACTTGTGTTTGAATTCCTGGGCTGTGGCTGAGGCTCCCTGGAAGGAGGCATGGAATCGCTATTGGCTGCTAGTTCAGAACTGATTCTTTGGAGTTCAAGCTTCTTTCTAGTAACTCAAGACATAGATCAGATAATAAGTACATCAACTTTTGATAAAATGGTGTTTTACCTGGGAGTAGTGGGTGGGGTGGCTGAAAATATTTTCAGCTATTGTCTGAAATTGAAATTGCAGATAATGTCATCAATTTAAAAGCCATTTTTGCAGTGTTAGAAATATTTGGGGTGGCCAAAAAGTTCGTTCGGGTTCCCCCCTAAGACGTTACAGAAAAATCCGAACGAACTTTCTGGCCAAGTCAGTACCTCTAGTATTTATTCTCTCTCTTCCACTCTCTCCTTTTGGGAGGACTCCAGCCCCATATTTCTTGGGAGTAGAGAATGAGATCCTTTTGGATTGCCACCCTGAGCCACATTTATGATGGACAGGAGTAAGGTTTCTTGAGGATCATCTTTACATGTGCCTCTTGGAATACACCTTAACTAAACTACACTTGGGAAACTGGACAAGACCCTCCCCCATCCAGGGTGCAGCCAAGATGCCTCACAGCTCTTTGGAGAGGGGTGAAATGCATTTGTTTTCCTACGATAAAAATCTTTTAAGGATCAATCTTACAGTTTTCTTTCCTGTTGGAGATGCCAAGGTAAAATTTAGGGCCCAATTATTAGGCAGTCATTCATTGTAGCTGATAGTAAAAGAACTCTATAAAATACTGTATTGTCTTTCTTTACCACTATTATGTCCATGCAATGGTAGTAAATGACATTAACAGATAAAATTTAACACTAAATTTGGTAGAAACCATGGACTTTACGTGAGCCTATCAATTCTCCCTAAGCAAATTCAGTTATTATTCAACAAATTTTTGTTCAGTGTGACAAAATGAAGAAAACCGACTTAAAATTTGCCTGAAACCTTGCTCCAGTGACCAATCTACCTCATCAGAGGCAACGGTGAGCAGTGATTGATGCTAAACACTGAATACAAGAAGCAGATGTTAGAAGCAGAGAGTACTGAAGCTTACAAATAAACAGTGACTAATTAACCCTACGTGATTTAGACTAGGCCACCTGGCTATTGTAGAGGTTATGAAATGGAGGCAGTGGGGAAGGAAAAGGATGAACTCAGCAACCTCAAAGAGCAAAGTGTGGGATTTCGTATAGGTAGCCCTCTACGGTTGACAAACTATGCTTGGAAATTATGCAAGCACAGCAGAAGCTGGAGCACAAGGGAAAAATGGAGCCATGAAACTGTGCTTCTAACTGTCTTGACTTGTTTGTTAAACATGCAAATAATTACAGGCTGACTGGTGACAACAAAAAGAAATTTATCTTTGGAGTCTCAGACTACTGCTGGTGGAAGGAGCATGGACGATTTCCTGGAGGGGTTGTCTCCCTCTCACCTTAACATTTATAGAAATAGCAACTGGGATTCAAGATGTTTTCTGCC
Organism: Delphinapterus leucas; assembly: GCF_059928025.1. Taxonomy (NCBI): domain Eukaryota; kingdom Metazoa; phylum Chordata; class Mammalia; order Artiodactyla; family Monodontidae; genus Delphinapterus; species Delphinapterus leucas. Next base: position 16,886,293 of record NC_143136.1, read on the forward strand.
TAAGGTCACATCTCAAGTGAGTAGTAGGCGCAGTTAGAACCCGTGTCTCTTCAATTCTTCTTTTAGCATCCGGTCATCCTCCAGATATAACCAAAACTTGGCACAAATGAAAATGGTAAATGTCCATATGCAAAGCCTCAGACAAAGCCTGTAAATATTTGTGAAATTACACTTACCCTGGCTTTTCCCAGGGTTACATTTAATTATCTTTTTGATGGATTATATGCAGATGTATGATTATATGAGACAAATGGGAAAAGGAAAAGGGGAAAACGCATGAGGTGCGTATAGTTTTCTGTAACTCTTTTAAATGTCAAACTCAGATTCTGACAATAGAAACATAATGAGAAATGCTGTGATTTTCTGAAAAGAAGCTTTTTTTTTTAAAATTTTGTAGCCATAACACTGAAAATGATAGAACTGATCCTGTAGAAGCTTTTCAAAATGTGGTCAATTAAAAACATACTGCCCAGTAAGTAGGAAAACTAGACATCATTACCAATGGGGGTTGGTCAGGTCAGTCTGGTACTGGTTAGGTTATCTTGTATGGAAGCCCTGCATGTGATATCCGCTCCAGATGGAGAGGTGAACTGTGGATGGATATAATGTATGCCTTACTGTAGTATCTTGCTCACTCATCTTAGATTATTTTATTAAAAAAAAAAAAAAAAAAGCAGCTGAGCTTGCCATCCTACCTCCAAAATGATGAGATTAGATTTATGTTTGGATGTTTTTTAAAAGACCATGCTAACACATTTCTTATCAGAGACATTACTTTGGGTTTCTTGGTTTTTAATCAGTTAGATAGGCAGATTTGTTCAGAAAATGCAGAATGATTGAGTTACAGATTGATGGAATAATTGAATGGGTGAAGGTTGGTACTGCCAAGTAATACTTAGAAAGTAGTATTAACCTTATCGGACTTTCTGGTAGTTTTATATAGTAAATTGTTAGCCAAATGCATGCAATTAAGCAGGGCCTAGAGAAGACAAGGTGATTCAAAGATTTGTCCCCTTCTGTATTGCCTCTAGCTAGAGGTAGAAAATAAGAGTGAATAAAAAATTGACAGTGGCAGCCAATCAGAAGACTTTCTGATGGAAACTTTCTCTCTGAACTCTAAATAAAGGTAAGCTTGATTGTGTATCATCAAACTTACCACCCAGAGAGTTTTATACACATGCCATGCACTGCTTCATCATAAGACTCCACAAAAATTATGTCTCCACAAGTCAAGGGTTTTATAGCCACTTAAAATTTCTACATCTAGTTGGTTAGTGTTTTTCTCTTTCAAAAACCTTTTCTCTCTAACTGCTCCTTTTTACTTGTTCTTCTAGTAAGGAAGAAAGTGGAGCAGAAAAAAAATGTTACATCAAATAAAATGGTGCGATGCGATTCAGTTTACTAAGTATACTTTAAGTACTGCCTGCAAGGCCTGTGCTAAATTCTTGAAGTTTGAGTTTAGCCATTTTCGCAGACTTTAGTTATGCAGTTCTTGGGGTCCTGACCCTGGAAATGTCCAGATTCTAGCAGCTCCCTCTCTTCAAATTCAAGAAAAAGTAGTCCCAAGAAAGGTCTTCAGTGTATTCTAGGGTTTTGGGAGGGCCTGTTGAAATATATTCATTGAAGAGGAGTTTAGGAGCTCTGCTGACACATATGTCATTGAGCTTGAAGTTCTCTTTTAATGGGAAATAATAAAGGATGAAACAAAAAGTTTACACTGAAAATATTCTTGATAAAAATTTTTAAGCCTCTGCCCTTCTAAATGTTATCCATATGTATGCTGTCTACATGAGATACTTGTTCCAAACATTCTGCAGGAGAGAATAATTTAGTCAGTATGGAACCATTAGTAACCTAAGAGTGAAGAATCAGGGTTCTGCTTGAAGTAAGGCTCATATGAACGTAAAGAAGGGAATAGAGAGGAATTTGAGATTGACTGGACATGAGAGACAAAGCAGTCTGCTGCATCACAGTTTTAGGCCAAGATTATTTCAAGAGCCTTCCAACAAGCTTCCCTTCTTCCTTGTTACTTTCTCCAAGTTATCCTAAGCTTTCACTCAGTATAGTAGCTTTAAGATCCTCTTTAAAACTATTTTTTAAAATCATATGTGACTTACAATCTTGGAAACCTCGAATGAATAAAATGCGAAAAGTTTCTTTAAAATACCCCATGCACGTTCTCATAACATCAGTTTTCCCATTCTCACCTCCACACTTCTGCAAAGCTCTTCTCTTCCCCATTACTTTATGTTCATTTGTAGGCTCCCCTAGTGCTACCCACTTTAAAAGAATGGAGGGCTTCCCTGGTGGCGCAGTGGTTGAGGGTCCGCCTGCTGATGCAGGGGACGCGGGTTCGTGCCCCGGTCCGGGAGGATCCCACGTGCCGCGGAGCGGCTGGGCCCGTGAGCCATGGCCGCTGAGCCTGCGCGTCCGGAGCCTGTGCTCCGCAACGGGAGAGGCCACAACAGTGAGAGGCCCGCATACCACAAAAAAAAAAAAAAGAATGAATAACCAAGGAAGTGGATCCAGACCAAGGTTAACATCATTTTCCTGTCTGGTAACTCAGCACCATCCCCCTCGCCACTCTTCTCTCCACTCTCTCTGCCTTGGCAGTTTTCAAAATGAATCCTTTCACCGAAATCTTCAATTACATCCTCTCATCATTACCATTGTTAATTAGCCCACAGAATCTTCACCCAAATGTTAGATATGCAGAGACTAGTTTGTCCCTTCTGCTGTTTAGAGACTTGTGTAACCCTATTATTATACAGATTGTCAACATACAGGGAGATGCATTGTACTTGTTAAGAATCTCCTTTAGATGTCAAGCCTTAATTTAATGTGTAGGTACATTACCTTGCTGGAACAATCCAGCTCTGCTCTTAAAATACACCACACACACACCTGAATCAACATGGCTTACTCCTGGCAAATAGGGGTGTTGCTCCAAAGTTGGTGATTCACTCTCTATTAACAACTTACTACAATGACCTAATCAAAAGAGTTTGTTTCTTCTAAAATAGAAACTGTATCTACAGTTAGCTTGGAGTCACCAAAAAGAGAGAAAAAAAAGTTGAAGGAGTAAGTGAAATCTTCCTTAGGGCATAGATTCTGTAGTACTTAGAACAGAACAGGGAGTTAGAAGATACGGTTTTTAGTGAGAGTATAAGATAGAAGACCAGAAAGAGAAAATTAATTTTTTTGAAAGAAAGATGATGAGCTACAACTACACACCAATTCAAATGACGTAAAAAGTATATACCTACAATACCTGACGCTGGAGAGGATGCAGAGCAACTGGAACTCTCATACATTGCTGTTGGGGATGCAAAATGGTACAGCCACTTTGAAAACAAAAGATACAATTCTCATATGATTCAGCATCCCATTCTTAGGAATTTACCCAAGTGAAATGAAAATTCATGTTCGTATAAAAACCTATACGTGAATGTTTACAGCAGTTCTATTCATCATTACCAAACACTAGAAAACTCCAACTGTCTTTCAATGTATGAGTAAACAATCCATGATGCATCAATATAATGGAAAACTACTCAGCAATAAAAAGGAATGGACTGCTGACACATGGAAGAGCTTGGTTGGATCTCAAAACCACTATAATGAGTGAAAAAAGACAGCAGTTTCAAAAGATTGCATACTGCGTGATTCTTTTTATATGAAAGTCTCAAAAGGCTAAAACTATAGTGACAGAGAACAGATCAGAGGTTGCCAGGGAGTAGAGGTGGAGGAAGGAGTGATTGTAAAGAAACAGCATGAGGGAATTTTCGGGTGTGCAAGAGCTGTTTTGTATCCTGATTATTGTAGTGTTTACTTGAATGTACGCATGTGTTAAAATTCATAGAACTGTACATCTGAAAAAGATAATTTTACTGCATATTAATTATAAGTTCAACTTTAATAAAGAGGTAGGAAGATGGACAGAAAAGAATATCAAACATTCTTTCTTGAAATTTAAGTACAATTTTTACAAAAGAAACCAGTGCCAAAGGGATTTCTTTCTAGTTGCACAAAGAAGTCAAAGAAACTACTGAATCCCTACCAGACAAGCTGCTAGGAATTCATGATTTTATTTTTCAAGCTGGAATAAAACTCGTTTTCTGATCTACAAAGTGGAGAATTGCAAGAGGAATTTATGTTTATATTATGATAGAAACCACAAAACAGTCACATCCCCTCTCCCCCCTTGCATATTCATTGCTTGAAAGAGAGGCTTGACTCAAATGTAGACCTATAAAAAATATTTCCTGAAGAAAGTTGAAAGTTTAAATCAACATATTATCTTTGGAAATGACATTTGCTAATGAAAAACCATCCGCTTCTTTAACAGGCAAGTTTCTCTTCTGCCCTTTCATGGCTTTGAGAGTGGTTACCATGGAAAGAGACCAGAGCAAAGTAAGAGGGTTGCATTTTTTTTTTTTTTTGTCTTCGCTCTTTGGCTTTTGCTGTTTCTGCCTAACATTCCCAAGAATTTATGGGCTTAATCAGTCGTCAGGAGACACAGCTTTGTTGCTTCCCTGGATAGTTGTGACTTTATGTAGCGATACATTGCAAATATTCATCAATCCACATAGTAAGGTAGTTCCTTTATGATTTTTATACAACATCATGCTTTTCACTGTGTGCATGGATGTGGTCTTATAATTAGGCTACACATTTACCAGATCCTTATTGTAAGTTCTTCATACCGAGAGTTTACCATGGTATATGTTTTCTCCTTTGTGATTTTTTTTTTTCTTAACATGGGGAAGTGTTTGTTTACTAAACAACTTAATTTGTTGTTTGTTTAGCAATCTGATGCTTTTGTACGGAGCTAGGCATTTCACAGTTCTAACGGCTGTATCCATCTTCTGAAATCTATTGTCTCTTCTCTACTCACGTCTAAAGACGGCTACTGTTGTTTTAAATACAACACAGCAAAGCAAAACAAAGATATCTGTGACAGAACATGAGAGCCTAGAACAGGAGTCAACAACCTGTGACCTGTAGGCTGGTTGCCTGTTTTTGGAAATAAAGTTTTACTGGAACACTGCCACACCCATTTGTTTATATATTGTCATTGTTTATTTCGTGGTCCAATGGTAGAGTTGGGTAGTTGTGACAGAAGCTGTATGGCACACATAGCCCAAAATATTTACTTACTGGCTCTTTACAGAAAAAGTGTGTTGAGCCCCAGACAGAACATTTATCTTAACCAGTGCTTCATTTTTGTTATGACAGATTTTATCTTAACCTTTTAAAAAGCTCAAGTTATACACAAATGAAAACTCAGTTCGTTCAGTTTGAAAACACCTTGAGAGGACATTAAACGGAATTTGAAATTAAGCATTGGATTGATCCATTGAGAGGCTGCTTCTCAAAGCCTGAATGTAGAAGGACTAGAGCTGGGTTTCCACAATGAAATCCACATGCAGTGTTCACAAACCTGAAACGTCAAAGGTCCCTGCTATCCTTAGCCCTGCTAAAGCAATGGGGAAAGCATCACCAGAAGAATGGGCATTTGAGTAATGACAGTGTGCTAGGTAACTCTTAACCTGGAAGATACATATATATTTTCACCCTAAGTCTTAGCATATATTTTTTAAAAAAACAACCCTTCCATCTCTGAGGCATAAATTGGAGACTATTAACAAAAGGAATTTTGGACATTCAAAGTCGTCACTCAGAGGAATTAAGTCTTTAGGATTTCCTTTGTTGGGCAGATTTGTATAATAGCCAAAAAAAAAGAAAAAAGCACCAACCAGTATGAATGGAACCAGTTAACCCACCCTTCTCTCCTTCTCTATTTGGGATTATGAGTGGGTTACATTGATTTGAATCCCCAATTTTCATTGGCTCCAAAACCTTACCTGATTGATGTCAAGAGATACAGTCTGTGTAAGTCTCCCATTCCCCTAACATATCTAAGGTTTCCCAGGATTGTTTATAAAGTCCATACATCAATCCTGGGTGTTGCTGCCCCACAAGCTGTAATGCCCAGTGCCAGTTCCCTACAGCCCCAGTCTGGAGGATGCTGTGAACGTGCCCCATTGAGGCAAGACTTACCTTCTGTCCTCTGGCTGCTGCTGTGGTACCATGCGTGATGTCTGGGGGACCCGCCCCTCCTGTTTATAGAAGGGTAGCTGCCTATGCATCCTCCTCCGTTCTATGATGCACACGCTGCTGGGTGGCTATACCAGGCTGGGCTTCAGGACCACCTGCACACTCTACTAGGGGCGTTTCTTGGCTCTCTTCTGTGACCCTCAGGCCTAATGTTATCTGGCTGATGTATGCACTCTCATCCTTGTGAGGTCACCTCCAGGACTTTTCTTGTCTTTCCTATAATCTGGGTTATTCGAAGAATCAGGGATGCATGTTTGAATCTCTAATAGGAACAGAATGTAATCTTGGTTCCCCCCAGCGGAACTCCTTTTTATCTATGTCAGTTAGAAACAAACAGATTCTTGGGAGGAGGGATCCAACCAATTCTACTCTCATCAAAATCCAAGCCTTAAACTCCGGTGGATTCTTTAGGGTAGGAGTTGTAATTGAATTCTTTTACCACCATGTTTGAGCCTCCCAGCTTCTCCGTTCAAGCACCGGTGAAGTAAAAATGCTTCTGTTGAACTCCAAGTAGTAGGGGTAAAAAACTGCATATGTTCACTTTTGAACTTAGCAGTTATCAAAGTTGAGGGTTCAAGATGTGGCCTCAGGACCATCTGCAATAGAATCTTCTGAGCATTCTGAAAATACTGATCACCACCATGTTCCCTAATAACCCAGGGTGGGACCCAGGAACTTGTTAGTTAGAAAACACATCAGTAAATAGCAAGCAAGAGTACACAGTAGGTATATCTATGTATTATTAGCAATTTTCTATACATATGTATGTTTGCTAGAAAACTGCATATAATTAATTCTATAACATGCACCTGATTCTTTTCAATCAATCTTTTAATTTCCTATAAATCTATGTCCCCAGGGGATCTGTCCTGAACTAAGTTTGACCATCTTGGAACATTCCTTCTAGCAATATTCCCACCAAAAGGAGTATCTTAAATTGAAACCCAATACAGACATATATCAACAAACATCTAAATGTTTTAAAAATACCCACCTAAAAGAGCATTCTTCAGATTTCATCATCCAGTTGGTTGATGCCATATAGATACTGAGTAGAAGGCTCACTGACACACAAAAAGATTGCCTACAGAAGTAAATGGAACCAAAAGTAGTACTTTTCTGATAAACCATTATGTACTCAAAAGTATTGGGGGTCTGGGCTTGGGCTGAAAGCTGAGATACAGACTGTTACAAACCCCAGTCAATTCTGTAGTCTTCTTTTTTCCTCTGGTTATTTTATTTATTTATTTATTTTTTGCGGTACGCGGGCTTCTCACTGTTGTGGCCTCTCCCGTTGCGGAGCACAGGCTCCGGACGCGCAGGCTCAGCGGCCATGGCTCACGGGCCCAGCCGCTCCGCGGCATGTGGGATCTTCCCGGACCGGGGCACGAACTCGTGTCCCCTGCATCGGCAGGCGGACTCCCAACCACTGCGCCACCAGGGAAGCCCTCCTCTGGTTATTTTGTGGTCCTTATGTTGTCTTTTAAACCCAGAGGTAGTGAGAGTGAAAAGTTTGGAAATCATCTACTTGTCAAAAGAAAGGCAGAGATTTAAGAAGATCCAACAACCATAAACTCTGGATCAGCGTTCTGGGAAATTCATGTTCTTCAATGGGATATCTACCCATACGTCATGAAAAAAATCTTCACAGATTTGAGATGCCTGGTATTAATCATCTAAAAAGTTGGAAAAAGTAGATGAGATAAAACTTATCTCCCCTCCTGCAGTTTTCACTGGGTTGCTGTTTTGGTAGACAGAGAATTGGACACTAGTGTACTGAAAAGTGTAAATTTCTATTCATAAATATAATAATAAATATAATAAATATTTGAATATTATAATAAATAATAAATATGATAAATATTTAAATGTGTAATCTTTATTCCATGTTTTGATCACCTATCAAAGAACAGCTTTAAGGCAGTCAGTCTGTCTGCTATATTGTGTTATAGTATTTCGTTCTTTTTTTTTTATTTAAGTATAGTTGATGTAAAATATCATACTTTATTCTTAATTGTTTTCTGATGCCTTTTCTTCTTCTCCCTCCATGGCATCACACTTTTTTTTCTTTTTCTTCTTTTCTTCTGGCTCCTTCTGTCTGCCTCTCCTTCTTTTTCCTCATTTGTCACTCTTGTATAGCTTTGTGCCTGAAACTAGGTCATGAGACTGTCAAGATGTCAGCTTCAAATTTAGTTCTCAATTCCCTGTCTTTAAACCACTTTATACTTCGGGGATGATTTGCTCTTCTTTGTGGTTAGATGGAGCAATTTGAATACCCTTCGTATTGCACATGAGTTTTTCCTTATATATACCTGCTTAGATGGCTTCTTATAAGTTATTATGCATTGGTATTCACACATTACAGCACCTGGGTTGTCTTTAAAAACCTTCAGGTCTTGATAAATTAAACGAAAAAAAAGAGAAAAGCACTTTACAAAAGGAACATAAAGTTAATTTTTGTCACCACATTTATAAAACAGTTCCACTAACCGAATACAGCCTAGTTCTTACAAACGCAATTATGGTTATGCCTCATTGAGGGAAAAGATTTTTAAATATTAAAAATAAAGTAAGCCACAGAAAACTCAAATATCCTCCCCTAGGAACAAATAGTAAAATCTGGTGTTCATTAAAATACTTGAATGTTAATGGAAGAAAAAATGTCAGCCCTGGGTCTCCATTTCTTTGGACAAAGACAGTGTGGTTTCTCAGTTTTCTCAAGGCCTGGCCTACTTAGGATCTGGTGAGACTCTTTGGAGACAGGAAATGTGAGGTTGGATGTAGAGAGCAAATGGGTGAAATGGTTTGGGGTACATCTCCTTGACCTTCCCCATGGGAGTACAATCAGGCACCAGGAGCCCACTCCCCTTGTGGGTCTTCTCTATTTCCAGAGATCTCACTGCCACTGAAGTGGGACAAAAGGTCTACAGAAAAACACGACAAAATAAGACAAGACCAAATGTGGAGATTTTAGAGGATCTATGGGTTTCAAAGTGTAGGTAGACAAGGAAGATGTTGCAAAACTCAACAGCATGTTAAAGAAAGTGGTCCTCCCATCCCCTCTCCCCCAACCCTCCCCCCTACACACACACACTTGCCTTCTTGCCCTTCCCTCCTGCTAGACCCTTAGCCAAAGCAGGACAGTCCACAGGCATCTGTCTGGATTTTTTCATTTTAATTGGCCATACTAGTTAACATTCCACCATTAAGAGTCATTTTTGTCGTAGGCTTCCCTCCCCTTTTACATCTTAATTTTATTTTCAATGCAAATAACTCCTGGAAGATCAAAAGACTGTCAGCTATTAATACTTCAGAATAAACTAATTGAATCAGATTGCCTTCCGTATGATTCCTAGATAAAACCAGCTGTGCTAAAGAAATAAGACCCCTGCAGGGTAAGGAGGGGAATTTTTGGAGAGAACTCTGGCTGGAGGGAAGGAAGAGGAGGTCTTTGTAGGTAATAGAATCTGAGGCTGGGGGTTGCTTGCTGGTTCTGGGTATCTAGAGGTGTGTGGAGTGGAGCAAAAAAGGCGGGTAGGGGGCTGTCAAGGTCAATACTGGATTATTTGAAATGTTTGCCCCTGGCCATGGAAGGGAGGAAAGCTCCCAGCCTGATGACTTCCGGGAAAAGAGCTGGAAGAATTTTATGAAAGAGAGTCAACAGTCAAATTTCCGACTTGCCAATTAGGTGAAAGGCAGTGATAACTTCATTCTGTGTTCGTTGAAATATTTGTTGCTAGTTCCCTATCCTTCTAAACTGATGTACGCGTGTGCCAAATTCTGGCACATATTATATGCTAAATAAATGATAGGCATCATTATTAGTAATATGTTTTTAAAATTATAAATGATCTCTTATTAATGTATATAAAATTTAATTAATTAATTGACTAATTTCAGTTAATTAATTACATTTTATACACATCAGTAAGAGATCATTTATGATTTTGAGTAGGTAACATATAAAGAGAATATACAAGCTCAAGAATTAATTGAGAACAAATATACATAAATAAAATGATTACTTTTTTAATTATAGAAACAGTAGTAGATAGAAATATAGCGGTTAATACAAAAAGTTTTCCAAAAAGGGAATCATCCTACAATGACATTTTATATTTTTTTCACTAAATATTTAGTAGACTGAATAGTCAGTAAATAGAGGCACATATCATTTTTAACATCTGAAAAGCATTCTATTATGTAAAGTCACATATTTAACAAGTCAACTTTTGATATACTCTTAGGCTTTCTAGTTTTTAAAAAAATATTATAAACAACACTGGAATAAACTTCAATGGTTCTATATTTTTGTTCTAAAACCTTGGTAGTGGACAAAGACTTTCTAAACATTATACCAAAGGCAGAACCGTGAAGAAAAAGTCTAAATTTCTCTACCAAAAACACAAAAATTATACTACTGAAAAAAGGGTGGAAACAAATTCGATCTTATATAGAATTTTAAAAGACAAATGACAAACTGAGATTTGCAACATAAGTAGTAAAAGTAAATATCCTCAATATAAAAAGCATATCCGTGAATCAAAAATATGACTCTCTTAACAGAAATATGGGAGAAGACCTTATACAGGCAGGTAATAAAAAATCAAGTTGCTGATAATGAGATGCCTTCTTTTTGCCAAAGATCGAACACTATTTTTAAAATAATTCTCAGGGTCAGTGAGGGGATGGGGAAATTAATGTTTTTAACACATTTTGCCCTTTCTTTTTCTACAAGTTTTCCATATAATTGCATCTATCCTTATCTTTAAATATCATATATATTTCAACTACACCTAATTATGTACACCTTGTCACTGGGCTTCACAGCCATACAGAGACCTGCCTACTTGAGTTATCTAGTTCATATCTGACAAATATCTGAAAATTTACAAATCCAAACAGCACTTTTACTTTTCTTCTCAAGCCTGGCCCTTTCCCAGTCTTTATTCATCCAGGGGGTCCAAGTCTCAGAGTAGAATTATTCTTCATACCATCCTTCTTTCTCTCCACACTCAGTATCGCCAAGTCCTATCAGCACGTCTCCAAGTATGTTATCAGTAGAGCCACTTCTTTGCAGTTCTATCAAGATGGCCCCAGTCCAGGCCACCATCCACCATTTCCTGAATTACAGAATGAGCTTCCTAATTGCCCCCTTCAACTCCATTCCCATCCTTCCCCACTGATTTTTCCACTGGGCAATCAGAATGATACTTTTCAAATGTAATTAGATCATGCTTCTTCCAGGCTTGAAACTCTTCAATGGCTTTTCATTACCCTTCCATTAAATTCAAACATTTGGTACCTAGAAGAGCACATAGTAGGCACACATAAGTATTTACTGAATGAATGGTAACCAAGGCCCTACGTGGCATGGCCACTACTCACTGTTGGAGCCTTACTCGAGGCAGCCTTTTGCTCTGTCTTTCTCCTCTTCTTCCCTTCTCCTCCACCTTTCTTCAGGGTCCCCAAACGTGTCAAGTCCTTGCCTGGGTCAGGAGCTTTGCCGCCACACCTTCCCTGTCCCTGGAATGCCCTTGCCCCGCTCTCAGAGGGCTGCTTCCTCCTTGCCATTCAGGACCCAGCGGAGAGGTGCTACCTCCTCGCAAGGCCTTCCCTGAACACGTCGTCTAAAGTAGATTCACTCTGTGGTCCTGTCTCATACTGCCTGCATTGTTTTCCTCCACGTGACTTAACAGAGCCTGTATTTATTATCTAATTGGGAGGCCTCTAGGGCAGTGACATCAACTGTATTTGGCTCCAATTGTATCCTTTCTTTTTTTTTTTTTGATTGAGGTGTAGTTGTGTTAGTTTCAAGTGTACGGCAAAAAGATTCAGTTATATATATATATATAATATATACACACACACATATATATATATTATATACACACACATATATATATTCTTTTTCAGATTCTTTTCCACTATGGTTTACCACAGGATACTGAATATAGTTCCCTGTGTTATACAGTAGGTCCTTGTTGTTTATCTATTTTATATATAGTAGTTTGTACCTGCTAATCCCAAACTCCTAATTCATCCCTCTACCTCCCCTCCTCTTCCTCTTTGGTAACCAGAAGTTTGTTTTCTATGTCTGTGAGTCTATATCTGTTCTGTAAATAAGTTCATTTGTATCTTTTTTTTTTTTAGATTCCACATATAAATGATATCATGTGATGTTTGTCTTTCTCTACCTGACTTACTTCTCTTAGTATGATAATCTCTAGGTCCATCCATGTTGCTGCAAATAGCATTATTTCATTCTTTTTCATGGCTGAGTAATATTCTATTGTGTATATATGTACCACATCTTCTTTATCCATTCATCCATTGCTGGACATTTAGTTTGCTTCGATGGCTTAACTATTGTAAATAGTGCTACTAGGAACATTGGGGTGTACGTACCTTTTCGACTTAAGTGTTTTCATCTTTTTGGATATATGCTCAGGAGTGGGGTTGCTGGGTCATATGGCAGCTCTATTTTTAGTTTTTGAAGGAACCGCCATACTGTTCTCCATAGTGGCTGCACCAATTTACATTCCCACCAACAGTGTAGGAGGGTTCCCTTTTCTCTACACCCTCTCCAGCAGTTATTGTTTATAGAATTTTGAATCATGGCCATTCTGACCCATGTGAGGTGATACCCCACTGTAGTTTTGATTTGTATTTCTCTAATAATTAGCGATATTGAGCATTTTTTCATGTGCCTGCTCCAATTTTATTCTTCATGCTTTCCATAATAGTGCAATCTGTAAGCCAAGAAAGAATAAGTGACAAAATCATAGAAGTTAATAATTAGTACATTTTGAAAACTTTTTCTCTGCTGGGCACTCTGCCTTGAAAGCAACAATACACATAAATACAGGTAAATCATACATGGAGTTAGAAGAGTACCTGATGCCGACTGAGCTGCAGTGATATTTCTAAGCTTATATTCTCTTGTTGAATCTTCCTAGTCACCCCACACAGAAGTCTTTACTTCTTATTTTAGATGTGAGAAAACTGGATGGGGCTTAAAAAAGTTAAGGAAGTGCCAGAGTCTGGACCCAAACCCAGGTCCGTCTGGCCCAATCTTTCTGTCTCCAGTTAGGGGTGCCTTTGGTGTCACACCATTTGTTAAGGAGTCACCATCCCTGTAGGGCTGACCTTGACCTGAGACACTGCCCAGTTGGAGCAGGATCTTCTACTCTTTTCCCAGACTCCAGAGTTGGATGGGGAAATAGGCATAGACACTCGTCAGGGAGAGAACAGCTAAAATGAAGTTACTCTCATTTTCTCTCCTGATATTGCCCATAACTAGAGCAACACTCCATCCTGGTTTGTCAGAGCAGTCTCAGTTTTCTCTGGTTGTATAATTATTAATAGTGAGGGTCCCTGTGTGGGCTCTACATCACTTGGTCACTCTGTCCACAACTGTTCCAGGTGGCTGGTAGCTGGTCTGCTAGCCTCCACTCTCCACTTTCCTTCTCATTTATTTTTGGTGACTTGCTCTCTGTGCTTTAATACATTGGCTTTCCCAGATGGTGGCCAACTCCTGCAGGTTCCCAAGTCATCTGCCCTATGAATCCACCTTTGAGCGAGGTCAGAGCCCAGCCATGGTCGGAAAGAATTGTGAAGCGTCAGGACCTGGGCTCAGTATCTACTGTCCTGCCTACTCAACACACAGCAGCTGACACCTTGCCTGTGCACTCACAGGGAAGAGGGCTTACCACAGTTTCCAGCAGCCACTCCAATCTTGATCATCTTCCAGCTGGGTTCTCCCATAGTTGACTAGCCTTGAAGATGCTTCAGGAACTTCAGGGAGTCTAAGTGCCCTCCCCCACTCCCTTGCCCATGGGGACTGCTTGGTGTCTTCAATGGGCAGATTTATTTCACTCTGTCAAGCCCTTATAGAGAGGGCAGGAATCCTTGTGCTGCATCTCCTCAAACCCCTGCTTAGTATGTGGTTTTGAAATGATAATGAGCCGCTGGTTTCCTTCCCTGGTTCATAGACTCTTGTTTCTCATAGGCTGAATAGTGTGTCTCTTGATTCATCCTCTAAGGAAGATGATTGCCATGTGTCGTAACGATATAACATCATCTTGCCTACCTCCTTGCTCCAACATAACCGTCAGCGGATAGATGCTGGGCAGCTTGGATTTATTTTTTGCTGCATTCAATCAGGCACATAACATCAGGGAGAGAATGTCAGTTTATTGCAGCACAAGGTGAATTTCTCTCTCCTCAAGGCAATGACACAGAAGTTCCCCAGTGGGCAGCCCCTTAGAGACCGGCTTGATTGTATTTTTCCTCCTTTCAGGGGGAGCGTCAGGCTCTGGCTTGATAGAGCCCGCTGGACTGGTGATGGGATTGGATATTGTCACCCCATGTTCTCTTCCAGGGAAAGGCTGGATTGATTGCATTATTTAGAGTTAGCAAAACCCAAAAAAGCGAAGTGCTTGACTTTCAGGCTTTTCCTTCAAAAGGGGAGGGCTGATGGCAGTTTCATTTAAAAAGGAGGAAGTGACTATTCGATCCATGGTCTGTTCTCTGTTCTAGAGGGATGTCATTTTTGCTTATTTTCCATCCAGTTGCATTCATTCATGATGCCGAGCACACGCCCTTGCCAGGATGGCTCTCCTCTCTGGGTGGGGAGGCTGGCAACATTTCTAAGAAGGGGCAGTCAGAGGCTAAGGCAGCAGTGGTTTTTAACTTGCACTCAATGGAACTGTAGGTTTTGTAGGGGGTCAGCATTGAAGCCTGGAAAATAATTTCAGAATGTCTGATATTTCACTTGCCTAGCAATGCCGGTCCTTTGTTTTTGTGTCTTTTATTTATGACAAAACATACCAGTAGAAAGATCTCCTAAATCTTAGGTTAACTAAAGTATATAGGGAGTGCAGATCTTCATAATAAAAAATATAAATTGAAAAAGAGAAATCTTCCCAATATGGATGCATGGTATTTTATCTGGAAGCAGTACTTAGAGATATTCATAGGAAAAGAAAAATAGATGTCTAAAGTAACTCTTGCAAATATACCTGAACTAGTAACCAAGGGATCTAGTCTTAAGAGTAAGGATTTGATACCTGTATCAGGAAAAACCCAGTTCTTCCCTACTATGTAGGGAAAAACCTAGTTCTTTCCTCCCATATCTTTCTTTCCTGCGTGTCTCTTTACTGCTCACATAGAACCCTTCACTTCTGATACCTGTGGTCACTGGATGTGTGGAGGTTTTCTCCCACCAACAAGCTGGGTGTCCTGCAATTTAATTCATTTCTGACACCATCTACTTGGAGATAACGTCAGATCCCACAGGTTAAGGGCTCAGTCCCACGAGACTGCTCCCCACTTCAGATGCCAGTTGCCAGCAGTAGGTCTCCAGGTTACCCACAACTGCTATCCAACTTGGCTACAAATCAGTTTCCCATGACCCCCTGCTCATGTTTGATTAATTTACTAGAGAGGCTCACAGAACTCAGGGAAATGCTTAGTTACATTTGCCAGTTTATTAAAGGATATGATTAAGGATACAGATAAACAGCCAGATAGACCCTCTGGGAGGGTTCCAGGCGCCGGAGCTTCTGTCCACAAGGAGTTGGGGTGCATCATCCTCCCAGTATGTGAATACGTTCACCAACTGGGAGGCTCCCAGACCCCATATTATGGAGATTTTTATGGAGGCTTCATCAAGTAGGCATGATGGACAATTAACTTCATTTTCATTTCAAACCTTCTCCCTTCTCAAGGGAATGAGGGGAGGGGCTGAAAATTCCAAGCTTCTGATCATGGTTTCTTTCCAGTGACCAGCCCTCCTTCAGGAGCCAACCAGTAGCCCACTAAGAGTCGCCTCATTAGAACAAAAGACACTCCTATCACCCAGGAAATTACAAGGGCTTCAGGGGCTCTGGGTCAGGAACAGGGAGCAGAGACCAATCTATATTTTCTATTATCTCACAGCCTAGATGGCCCCTCTCCCCCACTCCCTCACCTAAGAAAGCCTTTGTGAGAGAAAGAGCTCCTTGGAGCATGATTCCTTTCTTGATGGTCCTATGGTATCAGTGAACAGGTGGTAGGTGAGGCCAACTGGGATGGGGCAGGATGAGGAAGAATAAGGCTGGGGAGTGATGGTGCAGGACCATACTCTCTACACCTTTCTCTCTCTGCTCCATTTCTACCCCCATCCTCAACTCTGAGCTGAACACGAGGAGGGTCCATGAAACACCACTCCTGGCCACTCTGACCTGCTCTTTGATGAGCACGGAAAGTGTCCTGAGTGTTGCAATCCAGTTCCCATACCCTGGAAGAAGTTATCTCCTCAAACTTCTGAGCCTCAAACTTCTTTTGAGGCTCCTTCTTTTCGACACAATGGTGGCTTTTTCTTGGCTAAAATTCAAAGAAACCTCCAGAATGAATGAGGAAAAACTTTATATCACTTTGTAATCCGCAGCTTGTCTCTACTGGTTCTATAAGTTTATTGTATTGTTTTCAGAATGTTTACTTAAAACGTGTGCAGAGCTGGCATAGAACAACGCATCTATGTCTTCTATCACCGGGGCCACCGGCAGGAGGCTAAAAATAGTCCACCGAATGCTTTCTTTCACCAGAAGAATTGTTTATTTGCCAGAAGAAGAGAGAAAACAGAAACTCACTCTTCACCCCTCTCCCTGAATTCCTTCTGAAACCGAGTGAATGTTTTGCTCCAGAAATAAAAGTTCTTTGCCTTGAAATGGGGGCTAATGAGGAGTTGGCACCTTCAGTCTGTTTCTGCAAAGTCGAAGGTTACATTGTAAGGAACGGCACCAAAAACAGAGGAGAGCTTAAGCAAGCTTTATTTGGGAACGCTCCCGGGCGAGGTTCACTGGTCCGAGAGAAAGGGGCCAGAGAAGTCACACCCGGGTGTGGGCGCGAACAAAATTTATAGGGGTGGATGCAGGGGAGGCGCTTGCTGTGTGAAGCAGCCCTTTTTTGGTAATCTCTCGGGTGTTGTGGCAATGTCAGGTGTCGGTTGCATCAGCCACTTTGGCGGGGGTTCCTTCTGGCTCCCTGGGCCCTTCCCCGGACCTGCTGGCCTTACAGACATGAGTGTTCTGATCTTGTCACACACTTGCTATAGAACTTTAGCAGCTTGCCATTGCTTATAGGACAGGGGCTGGATGCACTGCATTTGGTATTTGAGTCTCTTTTTAATCAGCTCCCCCGTCACCCTGCATTATTCTCTGCTATTCCAGAATTTTTAGCTTCGGACTCATCTCTTTAATGTCCCCCCGTATCCCTGGTGTTTGCCTGGTCCTTTGATCATACTACTTTCTCTACTGAATGCCTGACTCTTATAAACCAGTCTGGTTCTGCTCGTCTTTCCAGGAAGGGTACCCAACTCCCCTCCTGGAGAAGTGCTTCCCTGGCTGCCCAAGTTATGAAGAGCTTCCTGGGCGCCTGCAGGACTCAGAGTCCACAGCAGTCTGCTCCTTTTGACACTTGGCAAATGAGAGTCTTACACAGGCATTTATCTTTTTATGTGTGCAAGTTTTATTTTCTTAGTATCTTGAAAATTTCTGGGAATAGTGACCGTAGGTTTTAGTCTCTGTATCCGATGCAGCAAGTGACAAACAGTGGGTGCTTAATTAGTGTTTAAGGATTGATTTAGGGATCTTTGCTCTGTTTCCACCAGGTGAGTTGAACATCCAGGATATCATCCAACCTAGGGGCTGGGCTCTCCAGGGTTTTTGTAAAGTGGAGTTTGATAAACACTTCTTCCCCTAAAATGCTTGCAGGGGGAGGGGGTGGGTGTTGTGAGGAGGAAGGTCACCTTTGTGGTTTAAAAAAATAAAAGAAAGAAAGAAGCTGTTTTGCACAATGTCCTTGTGGAGTCACCAGACACCTGAACAAATTAAAGGTGCTGAGAAATCCTGCAGTAAAGAAAGCTTTTTTATTTTGTTGAATCTACCATTTCCCAGATTAATTTGGCCATGGAACTCTTCTGATTTTTTATTTTTTCTGAGAAGTAATGACATTTAGCATCCAGAAACACTAGATGTCTTAGCTCGAGCTGCTCTAAGAAAAATACTACAGACTGGCTGGCTTAAACAGCAGAAATTTATTTCTCACAGTTCAGGAGGCTGGAAGTCCAAGATCAGGGTTCCAGCATGGATGGGTTCTTAGAAAGAGCCCTCTTCCTGGCTTGTAAAGTGTAGGCTTCTTGCTGTGTCCTCACCTGGCAGAGAGAGAGAAAGACAGCTCTGGTCTCTCTTCCTCTCCTTTTAAGGCTGCTAATCCCACCCTCATGACCTCATTTAAATCTAATTGCCTCCCAAAGGCCCCACCTCCAAATACCATCATCAGGTGTAGGGTTTCAGCGTATGAATTGTGGAGGGAGGGAGCAAAAAAACTTCAGTCCAGAACACAAAGCTTCTTTGAACACAGCTTGAACAGAAGTGGCATCTTTCTCTGTCTTCTCACCTACCCTAGCTCTAAGCCACACTCTCAGTGAGTTTTTCCTTATCTATGACTCTGGTATGGTCTCTTGGGTAATTGGGTTTCAATACTCTGTTTATTATTTTGCCCAATTTGCACTAGAACAAACTCCTTCCATTTCTTTCTTTCTTTTTTTAAAATTTTTTGCCTGCACCACGTAGCATGCAGGATCTTAGTTCCCTGACCAGGGATTGAACCCACGCTGCCTGCATTGGAAGATGGAGTCTTAACCACTGGACCAACGGGGAAGTCCCAAACTCCTCCCATTTCTGGTGTCCTGTTTTGCATTCTTTTAGGTAAGTCCAAATGAGGATCAAGAAATTAATCAATATTTCTGGGAACTTAAGTAACTACTAGTCTTAACACAATAGACAATTTCTTGTGCCTCTGCCCTAGCCAGCTAGGTGAACATATTAGAGATTTTCTAGTCTAATCAGATTTTTAAAAGACACATGAATTAACTAAGGACTTGGAAAGTGAGTAATGCACCCACAAGTTGGGGTAATGTTGGAACTAAATCCAAGTCTTCTGGCTGCCAGGTAAGTGGACTTTCTCACGCACCTCTGACTTCTCAATCATGTGGTGTCTCCTAAGTCTTAAATTTTCCTTAATCTCTTGAAGTCAGCTGAGATCAACCCAAACAGAAAAGGTTACTTCTCTTTTCTTGACTTTTCTGGTTTACATGTAACCAGACCCTTCAATTCTTCCTTGCAGGATATACTTTTCCTTCACTTTTCCAGTCTGGTCAGTCTCCTCTGGGTGTTTTCAAGTCAATGCCCTTTGAAAAATGTGGCACTCGAGACAAAACCCAGCTCTCCAGATGTGACCTGACTTGACAAGGTGTAGTGGGGCTCTCCCTGCTCCCTTAATCCAGGCCCACTTTTTCATTTGCTCTGGGAGAAGGACTCTCAGTGGTCTCAGATATTATTTTGATCATGCCCTTGCCTGCCTCCAGACCTACTCACCATCTCTAAGCCCTCCCACCATTCGGTCCCTCTCTAATTTCATTCATGTCATCTCTTGTTACACCCCCGGCTTTTGTCCTCCTGTCAGACAAACCTGCCTGGCACTTCCCTATACCTGTTTCTGCTTCATTTTTTGAAAAATCGCTGACCTCTGGTGGTGGTTACTTCCCTCAAATCATCCTTTCTTCTTTCTGTATGCTACATGAGGACTCCCTCCTTCCTCAGGTCTTTGTTCAAGTCTCATCTTCTCTATGAAAACCTTCTAGACCAAGCTCTCCCAGCTCTTACCCCTCCTCAAAGATACATTCTCTTCCCTGTTTTCTCTCTAAATGTTCAGCACTAGGGGAATACTCTTTGTATGCCTTGTAATGCTCAGTGTAGTTTTCTACCACTTGTGTCTGTAAATCAACTTTCTTTCTCTCTCATTGCAGCACTGATTGCAATGGTGAGCATTTGTGCATCAACTGAGTTGTCACAAAGCACTTATACATACACTGGATCATCTGACTCACCTCAATCTTGTACAGGGGAGGCAAGTATTAGCACCCCTTTTATTTTCAGATAAGGGCAGTGAGCCTCAGCTGGGTTACATAACTTGCTCAAGGACTAATAAATACATCTCTGATTCTGAGAAAACTTCCCCCATTGGCTGCTGAGATAAAGTTTGTATGAGTAGAGAGCAAGCTCAGAAGATGCGTTATCTTACACAGTAACCTTTGGTTTTGAAGTTTTCAGGCAGAGGCAGCACTCTTATAGCTCTTCTGCACTGGACTGGTGGATTTGCTCATCCTGGGAAGTACTGGCATCTCAGTTGTTTTATTTATTTATTTTTTTGGTTTTCATTACCTCTCCTTTATTTTGTGCCATTTCTGTATTTTTAAATTCCGTGTTCTTTACTTGGCAAGTAGGTTAGTAATATACATAAGAATCAACACTTTAAAAATCCCTTGTGAAACATTCATTGAAAATGAGAACAATCTTATGTTGCACAAGTTCTAGAATTTTCTACCCCTGAACAGATAGGTTAAGGGTTGGCTGATGTTTTCCAGGAGGGACACAAAATAATGTGAGCACAAGGTGAAGAGCAAATTGATACTATTTGGAAAGAAAATAACCATGAGGCCACACCATTTTGCCTCACTACTCCATTGCAGTAGACAGGGGAATCGAATTCAACAAAAGCTGTCTGAGTCCTTACTATGGGTTGGTGTCATTCTAGGGACTTCAGAGAAAGGAATAAACAATACAGACACGATTCCTGACCTCACAGAGCTCACATTCTAAAGGTGAAAACAGCACAAATAAACAAATGATATATTTCAGACAGTGGCAGAAAATCACATAGTACGATGTGATGGAACACAGCTCAAGGGTGGGGCATTAGAGTGTGGTCACAAAGGTCTCCCTAAGGGGGTGGCGTCTGAGTCGAGATTTGCATAAGACATAGGCATCCTAGTAAAACTGCGGGCTGATTGTTCTGGGCAGAAGGACAAAAAGACTGTAAGGGGGGAAGGGACTGCATTTGAGGTTTAGAAAGAAGACTGGCAAGGCTAGCATGTCATGAGTCAGGGAACAAGGTAAGGAAACTGCAAGCTTACATAGAATTCTTGTAGATCAAGGGAGCCATTGGAGGGTTCAACGGGGAAGGATGATGTAATCTGATCTACATTTTAGAAATGTCACACTAGCTGCTCTATGCACAAAGGGGGTTGTTGGGAGGCAAGAATGGAGGAAGTGAGGTTATTACATTAATATTAATCCCAGTGAGAGAGGATGGTAGGTTTCATCAGGTGTTAAGGATGACAGAAATATAAAGAGATTCAGGATATATTTTTGAGGTGAAAATGATATAATAGGCTCATGGATCTGGCATGGAGGTGAGAAAAAATGAAATCAAGGATGACTTCTATGTGCCGATACTAAGTAGAAATATTGGCTAGTGCTATGGAGAGTTACTAGGCAGAATTTGACGTGAACCTCAGCACTACTGCTGTAGTCTTTGCTGCCAGGACACCCCTACTGGTAAGCTCCATGGATGGGAACGTCTCAGACATTTTAAATAAATAATTTATATTCCTTCCTTATAATAAAGATTATATTATTTCATTACAAATTTAAGTCAGAAACAATCCAGAGGAACATAGTTTTAGTTTAAAAGCAGAGAAACCCCTCTTAATGGTGGAAATAAACAGCATTCAGTGTGCACAAGGAGTCATATACAAGGAGTTGAAATATGCAGTGAGTTGGGTCTCATTAGTGGGGCTCACCCAGTGGTGGGATATGCAGCTATTTCCCCTGGTGGGGAGATTAGGCTTCTTGCATTTAAGCAGAGGCAAGGTCTAGCTCTCACATGGGTGGGGAGGGAGTCGATCTGATGTCAGGAGTGGTTAGAGGATAACCAAGTGTTTGGTAGTATGACCTAGAATATCCAAAAGACATTTTCTCAGTGTCTGACGCTGAGTGATTCAGAGTCTTATTTTGATATGACTTTCTCTAAGTCTTTTTATCATGGTTTTAGCCACTGTTATGATGCCTTAAGAACTGTAGAGAAGGGATTTCTTCTAGAAAATCCACTAAGAAGGAGATGTCCTCTTGCTCCTTGAAGAAAATGTACAGCACATTGAGCTGGAATATTTGAAGACTTCAATAAAAGTACTCTTGATAAAGAGTCAACCAGTGATGCTGAAATAACCCAAGACTTGCAGCGGTGGTAAACTCTTCATGGTCTATGGGAGCAAGGGATGACAAAATTGCTACCAAACCTGAAAGGGATCAGAGATGTGAAAAAAGGGTCCCTGAAAAGAAGCTATAGAGACCACGGCCACCTCCACAGCCGAACCCCAGCAGGGAGGGAGCAAGCAGGGAAAAACTATTCCCACCTTTCTCTTCCTGTTCTCCGATCTGCAGGGTCTCTCACTGGCTGATGCTCAAATAGGAGCCAGAAGGTCAAGGACCCAGGCCTCATACTCCTGGGGCCCAGGGCAGGGCAGAGAAAGGTAGAGAATGGATTAGGGGGTGAAACTAACACTTATCTCTCTACGGTCAATTTTGGTTCTACGATTTCAGGTTTATATTCATTCTTCTGTTAGTTTTACGCACCACCTTTTACATGCTGAGCACACAGGTAGAAATCACAGTTGTAATCACTGTAGAGGTAGATGGTAGTTGACTATTGATTCTGAGAGGCGGCAGGTAGCAAATGGCCATAGAGGTGCAAAATTTCGTTTCTAATCGCACAGATTGAAAGAAAAACCATCACAAGCACACACAGAAAAGCAGATTCAATTTCCAAACCACATTATCAGAGTATTTTTATCAGAGTAAGTGAGAAGTTGATGTGTGAATACTTACAAGAAGGCTGTAGGACCCACTGCTACTTCTCATGCCTCTTCTACTTCTTTGGCACTAGAGAAATGCTTTAGGCATTGGATCAGCAAGGATTTGGTTCCAGCCGGGAACTAGAATGAATGGAACATGGTCCAGATCAAGAATGAAGGATTCTACCCCATGCTGCTTGATCTTCATCCCTACTTAGCTACTAGGTGCAGCCTAAATCCCCCCAGCTTCTTCCCTCTCATCTGAACTGCACTGTGGTTATTAAACAAATTGTGGATCTATTTCACATCCTCTCTAATACTTTGAAAACTACACAGTATGAGGCCTAATGAAGATGGCAGGCCTCAGAATGACTTAGAACTGAAAATATGACTACATCAAAAGTCTTTAGTAGACAAGATTTTAATGGCTGAATGATATGCTGGAAGAGAGGAGTAATTTCTTCTCGAATGCTAGGATGAATTATTTATGCTTTGACAACAGTATGTGTCGCTAAAGCAGCTCTTAGTTATTTGCCACTTCTGGCTACAGTTGATCCTGCTGCCCATTCTTGTAATTACATTAACCTCTTGACTTTACATGGCAAGCTTTTCCTGTGTGCTGCGATCAATAGCCTATAACTATACCTCTTTAATAAGGCCATAGTTACACTTCAGTTCAGATACAATTAACTTTTTTCCCCCTTTTCTTTTTGATGGGGCATGGAATAAAATGTCTTATTTTAACATCTGAAACAAAGGAAACCATTTTGAAGAAAAAAATTATGTAAAAAAATGCAGATCCTATGGGAATAAGTGATTGCAATGATAAATATGCCAGTTGATAATCCATTTCTGCAGGCACATGAGATGAGAAACCTTGGGAGAAGCAGTGGATTTCAAAGCCCTAAATTGGTGTGGTGGCCTTTAAATCTCTGTTTTGATAAACTTTTTATGTTCAGTAGGATTAAAGGCACTGTGGACCACCTACTTTCCTACTCAGGCTATATCAATTAATTATAGTGTATGCATGTAAATAGAGAAAGCATAATGTTAAATGTTGAAACACCTTTGAGGTCAGCTAGTTAAAGCCTTCTCTTTGACAAAGAAAAATTGAGAGAAGTAGATATAGCATGTATGTGTTAGAGCCTGCCAGCTCAGGAAAGCAGATTGTGTGTATCCAGCCACATCGGTAGATTTAAATCAGCCTTTGTGGGAATACTTACACCACGGAAATTGGCAAACTTTACAAACCAGTGCTTTTCCCCCCAAAGAGCTAAACATCTACCTGCATATCTATAGCTATAGCTGTATCTATATCTACATCTTAATCTATATCTATATATCTCACACATATATATGTCATTATGTGCTATATTATGTAGGCATTCCATTTATATTTCTCATAAGAAACAGTCTCATAAAACTTTCCCAGATATTTTTGTGGTTACAATTTAATGTTTGTTTGTTTGTTTATTGCTTTATAATATATGAACACAAACACACACACCCAAATTAGGTACCTATACAGACTTGCAGGGAGCTGTACTTTAGATTAGACTGCATGTGGCCCAGAATACTTTTGAGCCTACAGATCACTTTGAGAAACTCAAAGGAAAGCTCATGAGAATCAGCTCTACAAAGATAAGCACGACGGTCAAGGCTGCAACCAGACACATTTGAAACACTAAAGGTTTTGGATGTGAACTGAACATAAAACAATGTAAAGAACCTATATGAGCCAAGAGGGAGGGGGAGGGATGGATTGAGAGTCTGGGATTAGCAGATGTGAACTATTACATATAGAATGGATAAACAACAAGGTCCTACTGTAGAGCACAGGGGACTGTATTCAGTATCCCGTGATAAACCATAATGGAAAAGAATAGGAAAAAGAATATATATGTATAAATGAATCACTTTGCTGTACAGTAGAAATTCTAACACACCATTGTAAATCAACTATACTTCAATAAAATACATTTTTAAAAAAAGAACCATTATGATTATTTCTATATTACCAGTGAGAAAACTGAAGCTCATAAGTCAATCAGTTATCCAAGGCCACACAGAAGAATGGGAACTTCCATGCTGACTCCGTGTCTCTGAGCCCAAAGCTTCTCCCATCACTTTACACTGCCTTGAAATTATATCTGAAAACCCTGTTCCTCACACTAACTCGGAGCCTGGCAAGCCTCAGAGGACGAGGTTGCAGAGGGGCAGAGATGGGCAGGAGGTGGCTCCCTCATGTTCTGGAAGAGCCTTGGTGTCTCCCATGTCTTCCTCCCTTGACGAAAAGCTAAAGTACATTCTAGATTAACCTCAGCGCATGCTAAAACCCCCTATTTCTTAAACTTTTCTCACTAGGGAATAAAGCCCGGTAGTAGTAATTCCCAATTTTGAGTATGCTAAGAATCACGTAGGGACATTTGATTCAGTGGGTCGAGGACTGGGGCGCAGGTATTTGAATATTTAATGAACACTCCAGTACCTGTTGATATATGTACTTCCACTCCCCCCACTGAAACAGAGGCTGCTCTGGCCCTAGGACATTGTAAATTCTCTCTTCTTAGCTTCTCTTGGTGATAGCCGCATTCTAATTACCTCCTGCTGTTTCTGCACCCACTCGAGCTACTATGTTTTCACGCTAAATTTGCTGATCATGTAATACGTGTAGGCATCAAGCATCTATATTACACAGATTACTTTCCTGCATTATAACAAGTCTGACACTGTCATAAAAGAAAATTAGAGTCGTCTGACAGGATTGAAGCAGCCATCAGCTATTTCTTAAGGTGATTTTAAACCAGATGCATTGTCTATAGGGAACACTGGATGGGTCCTAAATTATTGCTATTAGTAATGGGGAGTTTTATTTTATTATTTCTAAGATATATGGCTCTGATAATATAGTGCAGAAGATAGTAACAGACTTTGCTCCTTTACAGCATTATACAATTAGAGAGAAAGTTGATTCAGTTCACATCCAAAACGCTTCATGTTTCAAATGTGTCTGGTTGCAGCCGTGACCCTCATGCCCGTCTTTGTAGAGCTGAATCTCATGAACTTTCCTTTGAGTTTCTCAAAGTGATCTATAGGCCCGAAAGTCTTCTGAGCAATCTGCAGTCTAATTTAAAGTACAGCTGCCTGCAAGTCTGTGGGTGTGCGTATTCACGTTATAGATTTGTTCCGAGAACTAAGGGAGATACACGGAATGTAAAATGTTAACCCCAGGTGGTTGGGTACAGGGTCATGTCAAGTTTCCCACGACTTAATTCTGGGACTGCATCACTTATTCTGAAATGGCTTTATAGGGAATCTCTGTTTTGTGGTCAAGAGTCTAAAGCTCTGAGTGAAAGGTATCAGAAGTGGAAGGTGAAGTAGGTGAGGGTAGCTTTAAGCACACACATAATTACAGGCGGCAATTTTGGAACACTTACCATGGTAAGAACTTTACATAAATAATCTCATTTGCTTCCAAAAACAATCTATTGAGCATGCACTATTATAATCACCATTTCCAGACGAAGAAACAATGATTGATTATATGATTTGCCCAAAGCCACACACCTTGTAAATGGGAGTCTAATGTGGATCCATCAAAAGTAGCATGGAAGTCAGGCTGGCAATGAGATTAGATTAACCCAGTACCAGCTTCTCTACCCATATGTCTTGGGCTGTAGGATCACCTGGGCCTAAAGGTTAGGAAAGATAAAGTGTGAGCAGTGTAAGTACTTCCCTTGTTTCCTGGAATAAGTCAGAAACCATAGTATAGGGAGGATGGGTTGTTAATACTCAGTAACTCCAAATAAACCCAATTTCCTTTTCATTAAGGGTTTGTAAGAATTAGATTGGATTAACAATAATGATTATATAATCTGCT
The DNA here is from genome assembly GCF_059928025.1 of Delphinapterus leucas. Taxonomy (NCBI): domain Eukaryota; kingdom Metazoa; phylum Chordata; class Mammalia; order Artiodactyla; family Monodontidae; genus Delphinapterus; species Delphinapterus leucas. Next base: position 16,913,031 of record NC_143136.1, read on the forward strand.
TCACTAGTGAGTTTTCTTTTCTTTTTTGTCTTTTTTTTTTTGCGGTACGCAGGCCTCTCACCGCTGTGGCCTCTCCCGTTGCGGAGCACAGGCTCCGGACACACAGGCTCAGCGGCCACGGCTCACGGGCCCAGCCGCTCCGCGGCATGTGGGATCCTCCCGGACCGGGGCACGAACCCGCGTCTCACGCATCGGCAGGCGGACTCTCAACCACTGCGCCACTAGGGAAGCCCAACTAGGGAGTTTTTAAAGTGCTGGATATTTTATTGGTTAGAGTCATTGTAGTATAATCTGTTCCCAAGATGATAAGTGGGATGTAATAGAGCACTTTCTTGGGTCTTTCTGATTCATCTAAGTGTCTTTTGGTTTAGTTCAGTGGGGTAGAGCCAGTTTTTGTGAGGACATAGTATCTAATAAAGTAGTAAAAGTTTACACTTGGCATTAACTCTAGGGATGGTCCCTTTTTTTTAATGGGTGGCCCGTAGGAGCCATCAGAGCAACGGTCTCCAGACCCATCAGGATGGAGCACATACATTGCAAAAGCATGTTGCCTTGCCAATGGGTTTAAATCACATAGAAACAAAATCCGAGCCCTTTCATGTAGATGGAGCTCAAGGGTCTGGTAGCAGTCTACAAAATAGCACTTCGCCAAAAAAGTCCAGATTCTTTCAGATCCAACACAAATTCTCCTGAAACATCTGGATCCATTTCCAAATGAAAAACTCGTAGTTTAATGCAATTGCCAGTTGTGACTACTTGCCAAAATATTGAGATGCTCTTGTTAGTGAGTCCCTACTTTAGGGGAGCGCATGATAGGGGCTGAATTATTGTTCTGATCTTATCCTTCTAAACAACTTGACACTTTCAGGTTTTGCAGGCAGATATCACTATTTGAAGTTTATACCAAAAGGGGTTTTTCTGCTTCACAGGTGAGGTAGAGAAAACCCTGATTTTAAAGTACCTTTCTCACCTTCACAATTGGTTATCCTCTGTTCTGCAGAAGTTATTTATGCACTCCCCGACCCATCTCATGCCCCAATATACCTCTTGATCATTAATGTATGAATCAAAAGAAAAAAATCTACTTGAGGTATCTAAATTCAGAGATGTCTAGTTTTAATCTTGTTTCTCTACCTTAGTTTCAATTGTCAACATTGTGAAACAATTTCTCTCTGCTGGGGAGAGGCAAATATTTCCTTCCTGAAAGGTGAATCACTCAGAAAATAATAAATTCTACCCTGGTGCTCTTTTTTCATGTTGTAATTCCTTCATTAATGGGGACATCTGACCCCCATAACCCCTCTTCCCATTCTAAAAGTACAACCTCAAACCCAAATAAATAACTTCTACCTTCAAAGAGCTCAGAAACAAAATGTTTTTTGAAAAACAATGGTGGCAGTGCCTTAAGACTTACTGTACCAAATAACTTTAACACGATCCCTCTGAAACCAAGCAAAATGTTAAGACAGTGATGCAGACAGATTAGCAGAAACAGACTCTAAAAGCAGGTTACTTAAAAGATCCCAAAGCTGTCCTGAATGGGCCCAGAGAAGGCTGAACAATAGATGGAATCTCAAAGAATGAGGGAATTACTTATTTTGATCTCTAGTAAGAAAAACAAAAAGGGAGTAGCAGATAACGACAAATGACCTGAAGATGAGGCCATGGTAATATAGCCTTGCCTGCTGCAAGAAAGAGGTTTGTCTGTCCTGGAAACCAGAGCAGACTGCTTTCCTGGGGTGGGAGGAATAGGCTGTCTTTGTCACAATGGGGAGGTTTTTTCACGTCTTTGAAGCAAATATGCATAAACTGTATCTTGTCGGTTAGATGGGTTTCTTCAGTTTCAGGGGTAAGAGTCTCTTCTTTAAGGATGGAGTTGATACCAGCATAGAAAACTATATCTGAACGAAACCAGGAAAGGCCTGTTGTTTAGGAAAGAGAAGCTGGAAGCCTGGGTTCTAGCCAAAGGTCGGCAGTCTTGACATAAGGGCCAAGGTTATTTGTGGTTTGCAGTACAGCGTAGCTTTACGAAGGGGTAGATTTATGAAGGTGTAGCTTTACGAAGGTTTAGCTTTGTATAATGGGCAGAGAATCAAGAAACCTGTGTTCCGTACCCCACGAGTGCCGTTTCCCCAACTGCAAATTGTGATACTTGGATCTAGGGTTCTTAACTTTGTTTCTCTTACTCTTTATTCCATTCATTTTCTTTAAATTTTTTGGACAGGTGGAATTTCCCTTTTTTTTTTCTCTTTTGCTGCATTGCGTGTGTTTCCCTTTTTTGTGGCGGTGTTACATTGTGTGTTAGTTTGGGTCTGGAGGTTGATTAGATGTGTATCTTCTAGATGAAATCTCTAGTGGTAATGTTCACCTGTTAATTTCTGTTCTGCGTTTTCCCAACATTTAAAAAGCAGGGGAGTATAGGACTTTTCCTGTTCTTAGTTGGATACTTTAAACCTCTATAGAACAGATTTTCCAGAAGGAAAAAAATCTTGGTATGATTCATCACTTACCCTAGTATCTAGTTTGCTACACCCAATCTTTAGTTCTAGCTTAAATTGAAGGTCCAAATACTTCTTTAATCCTCAGTCTGATATTCAAATAATGAGACAATAACACCTTCTTCCATCCCTCTTTTTTAATCTAAAGTATTTGGAGACCTTCAGATGAAAAACAATTCCAGACTAAGTAAACTGCATTTTTTTTTCCTTACCTCAGATCAAAACAGTGCATCCTTCCATTTATTTTCTCTGCATTTCTCTCTTTTTGCCTGGACATCTCTTAAAGACATCGAACATTGAACTTTGGTTTTTTCATATTCTTAAAATGCTAAATGTTCCTTGGAGGGCTTCATACAAAGAACAAGTCATCTTTCTTTAGAAACATGGACAATCATTTTCTTTTCAGACAGCTGTCTCAAAAGACCTTGCTATTACATACCTTGTAAGTTGAAGAAATAACATTTCTGTGAAAATAAATGACCAAAGCCACTTCAGAAAGCAGCAAACTTCAAACAACTTGGTAATTTGTAGACCCCCTCTGACATCCCAAGTGCATAATGGATTCTCAAAGACATTGAGGATTAAGTAAATTAACTATGAAGTCACAGCTCTATTTAAACATTTTCCCTTTAAAATCTTTATTTTTTTTGGAAAATATATTTGTTGATAAATATTCCCCCCAAAACCACTGTGGTTTTCATTTCTGTCCCAGGTAGTCCATCTATCCCAAAGATGCAGTTGATAAAATCCACAGGCTTACAGCCAAATTTAGCCCTTGTGGGCCATAAAGTCTTATTAAAAAAAACCACAAAAAGCCAAAACTCAGATCATTTGGGAGGTTCCTTGAAATAACATCCTGGAAAGGATATTTTCTGCTTGGGTTATAGGCACTGGAAAGACAAAAAAAATCCGTGGTGTATCCAAATGTGAATCATTTGAGGCTTCTGTTCCGGTGATGGTGCCACTTTATTGAGTACTGTCACCCACATCGGATTTATGGCCTCTAGCAGAGAGCTGGGGACTGTAAATTCTGAGGCTTGCTTCTTAGAACCCCGGAGCATTTGACAATGCACGTAATTAATGATCATTTGCTAAAAGTATTTTGGGGGATTTTATTCAAACAAAGTAAAAAAGAAACACATTAAATATTAGTCCTGTTATATATTATGGGACATTATATCCATTTGTGTGCCCATAAATCATTTAGCTATGCATACTTAAGAAGAGCAAGAAAGTGATACCCTATGTACACTCTGAGAAAATATTGGCTTAGTGTTTGATTACAGGCACAGTGTCTTTAATGGACAGATTCCTGCTCTATATCCAATGTCCAGTCAGAGCTGGGACACTAAGGAATGGTAACAGGAGGATTTCAGGGCAAGATCAACCAGAGTTCAGGAGTGTGAACTTGGTGATGAAATAAGACTTTTACTAGCCTTCTCAGAAGACTCTCTCTGTCTCCTTTATTGTATTGCCTTCCAGTGATTGGTTTTGTTGCCCCAGTGTGTGTGTGTGTGTGTGTGTGTGTGTGCATATGTGTACTTTTGGGGAGGGAAGGTACTAAAAATATTTGGCTTGGTTTTACTATCTTTTTATTGGGTCAAAGAAAGAGAGGAGGGTAGTGGCTGCTTCAGTGAGAACAGGAGGAATAAACCTGACTATTAAAACAAATAGAAGATTTATTCTTTTTGAAGAGCTACAAAAAGCCATTTCAATGAGTTAAACCAGAGCTGAAGCTCTGTCTCCATACACAGGGTCAAGTACAAAATTTAAGAAGAGGACGAGAAAGAGGAACAGGGGGAGGAGAAGGGGAAAACAGAAGTATCGTCTATGAAATTCAGACACCCAGTGCAGGATCTCTGGAGCGATTGTGGAGTCAAGGGGCTTATTTTAAGTACTGACTGCCATGGACATGTCATGTGATTTGGTACATACCACTTAAGCTTTCTGGCCTCAATGTACAATTCTAAAATAAAATGAAGGAAAATCAATCATTAAGATCACTCGGGACTTCCTAATTGCAAATATTTATGGTTCCAAATTGACATTTTCAGGAGACACATGATCACAACGAAGTGTGGATTTTTTTTTGTCCAAGTGATCCATATAATTGTTTTACGTCTCTGGTTCAGTAGACACAGGCATGATATGTCTGGCTGCCACTGTATATCATTCCTAGGTGCAAAGTCTAAGCAGTTACTGCCTGCCTGGGAAGCAAAAAGTGTCTAAAAGAAAATTATTTAAGATCACATAAGCAAACTTTGGGAGAGCTTTACAAAATCTTTGAAAAATTGGAACTCAGTGCCAATCTTTAAAATTTGGCTGAAGAAAAAAAGGACTTCAAATATTTGTTGAGACAAGTTAGTACACACAACTTGATGAACAAAATTGACGTTTTTGGAGATTGCTGTTGGTATTTCTTGTTAGTATCTGGATGCCAAAAGTAGGCAATTTGGAACTCAGGACCACTAACTCAAATTGAATTGTATTCACAAGTTTTTAATTTTATGGTGATTTAGACATAATAGTCCAAATGAAAGTTATGAGAATAAAGCTATACCATTTAAAAAATTTTAATGTAGTAACAAATAAATAGGTTACTTGTCCAGTTTCATACCAACTATTTGAAGAGAAGGTATACAAACGTGTATTTTTGTCAGCGTCTGCTACTGCTCTTCCCTAGAACAGTCCTTAGCCTCTCAGCACAGTATTAAAAAGTGAGTTCAGGGGTCGACCAACTAAAGCCATTTTCACTCTTATTTCTCAAATTCTGGCCATTTTTGGTTTAGAAAAATTCTTTTACTTTTTGTGGCTGCCCAGAATGTCTACACGAAATAAGATGTGGAAGAAGATGAGAAATGTATTTCAAATCAGCACTTAACTCATGATTGTGAGATCTTGAATCCACTTTAATGTCTTTTTTTTTTAATCTACAACACTTAAATTTTTTTTCATAAAATTTACCACCCTAACCACTTTTAGTGTACAGTTCAACAGTGTTATATATATTCACATTGTTATGCAACAGATCTCTAGAACTTTCTCATCTTGCAAAACTGAAACTCTTATGTTTAGGTTCTTAACCCACTTTGAGTTAATTTTTGTATATGGTTTTAGGTAAAGGTCCAACCTCATTCTTCTTTAATAACACTTTTATATTGAAAAATTCCTCTTACCTACTTTAACTTCTTAAATTAAAATTTTCACTATCAGATTTAGATGAAAATATTCACTTCCTTAGAAAATGACACCCTTGAAAGAGATATTCTCCCATCCTGTCTTATTCACATTCATCCAAATTGAAGGGAAAAAATGGCCAATCATACATTGTTTTGAGTTGCAAGGGACTCTTTGGGGGTGGAGGTGGGGCAATGGATACTTACCCTCATCAGAAGTTGGCAGATGAACCAAAAGCTGAGTCTTTTTTTCTCCAGGGCAGTATTAATGTTTTAGTCCCTAACTGTGCTTGCAGGTAGACCAAAGGAAAAAAGGCACAATGTGTTTTAAATGATGCAGTCCAAGCCATTTGGGGTAGCTAGAGATTTATAAGGGAAGGCAGCCAGAAAATCTCTCTGCTGGTGCGGTTAGAAAAAAAGCCATAGTCCATTTGGTTAGTCTGTTTCCATCTCTTAGACACCAAAGAGGCACTAAGAGGAGGCAGCTCAGGGTATTGGTTAGAGCACGAGAAAATGTTAATATCTGTCAAATCTCAGTGGTGAATATATGGCCATTTGTTACATTAATCTCTATGTCTTTCTGAATGTTTAAGAATTTTCATAATTAAAAAAAAGTGAGTTGAGTTTGGGACCAAGCCTTGGGTTTCAAATCCCTATCACCTTACTCTCTAGCTATGGTGGCCTTGGACTAGTTATTTAACTTCTCAGAGCCTCAGGTCCCTCATTAACATAATATGAATAATAATAACCACTAAGTGGGTTAATCTGAGGATCCTGTATAACTAAACAATACCTGACAAGTGGCTGGTTTCTCCTTTGGTAGCAGTCGGCACCCAATTCTAAATTAAAACTCAGCTGAGAAAAGCAATCTCTAAGGAACATTTCTCAGAAGTGATGTACTGTATCTTCATACACGTTCTTCTAGAACTTTATATTTACTTCTGGATTAAGTCAGATCGCCAGAGATCTGTGTGTCTGCACCATATCATTTATACTGGGGCTTGTCAAGATGTTTATACTCCGTTGTCCTTGGGAAAGATGCTGTGGGCTTTCACTGGGGAATGCTGTTCAAATAGTCCTATTAAAATTTCTGTGTACTCCCTTTAAGCGTGCTGTGGGGATGTGGTTCACTGCATGACACTGGACTCTTCAATGGCTCCCAAGGGAGACGTTCGTCTCTGATCTCAACATAACAAATAATTGTTTCTTCTGAGTTACTTCTTTGTTTTCTTCTTAAAACACTGTGAATTGTTAAACTGATTGGGTTTACCTGTGGGGATGGTAGCTAGGAGCTTGCAAGTCAAATTAATGATTTACCCAGAGCAGCTGGATAGGTCCTTATGCTATGGCTTTGTATTCACTTTATTTCAAAACCCATAGTACTTCTGTACTCTTGTTTTGTTGACCTGTTTTTTTCACTTATTTTAAATTTATGTCATATTGCTATATCTTAGATATTCTCGTTAAGTCATCTTAAGTTCTTTGGTAGGAACAAATAACCAGGTAGCATGTAAATAAATTAACGAATAATATGTAGCAATCATTATTATTGATAATAATAGAAATATGAGGTGCAGCTGAAAAGTAAGAAGGTTGAAGGCAGTAAATGTTTCTGAAGAAGATGGCTGGTATCACAGCAAGGCTGAATATTCTTAAATGGCTTAAAACAATTCAACATCTTACGTACTGGGTTCATTAAGAAAAATAGTTAATTTAAAAAATATTTATGGAGTCCATGATATATACCAGGCACTATTATAGGCTATAGTGAGAAGACCAAGTTGACAATTTCAGAACACTTTGTAGGTACAGGAAATTGATTTTAGAAGCTGAAATTTGGGAGTAGGTATAACAGAGGACCATGCGTGTGGAAAATGGTAGAGAAGAGTAGTTGGGTTGTTATGTTGTTTTGCAAGGAAAGGAAACAATGAAAACACAACATAAAAAGGAGACACAAGTTATGTTGCTGTATGGAGAGGAATGGGCTGGGCTGCATGATGAATGCCTAAGGAAGAGACCTCGTCTGAAGCGCAGCCAGAGGAGCTTGGCTAAGGACGGTGGTCTCTGTGGTACAGTTTTGGGAAGAAAGCTGGGGAGCTAGCTGAAGGCCAAAAACTTGGCTAAGAGTGGAAATCCCCAGGTCCCAAAGTTGAATCTCTTTCCTGGACACATAGGAGATGGCAGCCATTTCCCAACAGAGGTAAGGTACAGGACCCAGGGGTCAGTGGTATCTTGGTTGTTCTCTACTATTTTCTACTATTTCCACGAGAACTGAGAAATTGCAAAGGCCTTGCCTTAGCTTTTGTTGTGCAAATTCTGAGCTGGTTAGTTTATGGTATCCTTTAGTATAAAGTTGATGTGTCAAATATCCCCTTAATACCATCTTATTTCAGAGTTAAGGAGAGCTCTAAATACTTCTTGAAAGATTCTTTTTTGTTTTGAAGACTCATTTTTATTTTAGATCTTGGTTGATTACTGACAGCCCCTTCAGATGATCTGGGCTAATTTGGGAATATACTGGGCCTCAGGAAGCCGTCACAGGCAAAAGCTGGGGAAAACCCTCATGTTTTCTACAGAGTACTGTTATTTACAAAACCCTTTCACTGTTATAAATAATATGATCTTCTCTACTGGCTCAAGGTATAAATATAGTCCTCTCTATATGTTTTTAAATCATTTGCTTACCTGAACTATGCACATAGAAAAATCTAGTACTTTCTTTATGAAGCCGACCACCTCAGAATATTCCAAGGATGCTGGAGCCTATTTATTTGATAGGGATTTCATGTTTTTTACAGTGTCAAAGAGAGTAGGAGGCAGAGGAGGAGGAGGAGGAAAAAGAAGAGGAGAGGAAGAGAACATGAGAAGCGGATCTGTTGTTTCTTGGAGCCCCAGAGTGTTCCCTTTAAAGACTAGTCATGAACATCCACGGTAAGGCTTCCCTGCTGCAGCTGTTGACTCTCTCTGTCCTTTCCCAGGACACAGCAGTGACCCAATTTGGGTACAAGTTTGGAGCTCCTTAGCTCATACTTCATTGCTCAGCTCTTGTGTCCCAAAGCCCACCACTGTGTCAGCCTGACACCCTCTCTTCCCTGACCCTGACTCTTGAGTACTACCCTGGTCCATCCCAACACATCTTTTTTATGTCACATCACTGTGAGTAGGGGTTGTGGGTCTTGGATTATCCTTTCCCAAAGACCCTAGAATCCTTATGCAAGTTGTTCTGCTTCTCCACAATGACCAGCTTTTCATATCAGAAGTCTCCAGAAAATGCAGTCTTGACAGAGTCAAGATTTTGTTACACTTTTTGGTCTTAGACAGTGGGAATCTATTCACCCTACATTTGTATAACTACAGATCAGACATTTAGGAAACTGTTCCTTGAATAAACAAGGTCTGCTCCAAGGTGATTTGGTCACTATCCCTGGACATAAGAGAAGCTGGTATAGTTTTCCAATCTCTCTCTCAGTTGGTGCCCATGTCCTGTTACATAATGCATCGAGGTAGCTGGTATTATTTATGTCCACCTCATTGATACAGAAACTGAGATTCAGGAAGTTTAATGAGTTGTTCAAGGTCACACGCTGATATATCTGACATCTCAACATAGTCGTGTTAGCTGAAGGGCAGAGGCCTCAGCAGGGCAAGGAAATGTAAAGCACATTAGTAGTAGTATTGAGTAAGAGAGACTGTATCCTGGTGTACTTTTGTATTAATGGAATTTTTAATGAATATGCATATGGATATGTTTTTACAGAATGTAGTTTTACAATAGTAGAATATAAAAAGAGAATGGAAGATTTGATCTGGAAACATTCTCTAAACTATGAGAAATTATGACAATAAAGCAGTGGACTTGTCTAGAGTCTTTGAGTCAGCCTTTGCAGACAGAAAGATTAAGAGAAGGATCTCAGAGACTTTCTGAGAAAGTGAAACATTGAGTTCATGTGACATGAACTATAGCAAATGTTTAAAAGTGATCAGAGGATGCCGCAAATATAGAGGGCACAGACTCACTGGAGAGTGCCGTCAACTGCCAGAATCAGTCTCCTTCCCAATCCCTCTAATATTGATGGTTTATTACTCAGATTTTACAGCAGAATTAGGTTTTTCTGTGAATCATTGAAACCAAAAGCCTTATATAAGTAAGGAGGAATTCTGCAGGCATTGATTACATCACCTTTTGAGATTGAGAGAGGGAAGGCAAGGCTTGGTCAAACCAAAACAAATCAAGGCTGCCCACAAAAGCAACCTACTAGGATGTGATGGGAGGGAGGCAGGGAAGGATGGAGAGAGGCAGAGAAGGTGACAAAGCAGGCTGTGTATCCTTTTATTAGGTTAAAAATGAACCACATATGAAATACAAAAGAGCAAGGTCTATATCCAAGCCAATCAATAAAACTGTTCAGGAAGCCAAAAAAGTCAAGGACAGAAGTCCAGCCTGGAATGGGATGGCCAGAGATGTAACAAAAGACAGCTGGATTTGAAGGCTGAGTTAAGAGCTCACCAGGTATTCAGCTGCTTGGTGATACTCTTGGAGCTGGGAACATGATCTTTTTGTTGTTGTTGTTGTTGTACGCGGGCCTCTCGCTGTTGTGGCCTCTCCCGTTGCGGAGCACAGGCTCCGGACGTGCAGGCTCAGCAGCCATGGCTCACGGGCCCAGCCACTCCACGGCATGTGGGATCTTCCCGGACCGGGGCACGAACCCGTGTCCCCTGCATCGGCAGGCGGACTCTCAACCACTGCACCACCAGGGAAGCCCTGGGAACATGATCTTAAAGGCACAAAACCATGGACACAGTCTGACTATACCCAGTTCGAATTCCTTTGTTCTGTCCCTTTTATCCTCCTAGACACCAGAGAAACTTCATCAACTCTCCAAACATGAGAACTGCCAAAAATTTAAAACAGATTAGAAAGGGCTTGACTTGAGTACCCAGATGAATCATCAAAGAGCATTCAACATCAAACTAGCCTCAGAGGAATTTCGAACTGTTGCTGAGACAAATGCCAGACGTTGCACTACGTTATGGAAGGAAATTATTCGATCAACAAATATTTATTGAGTACTTAGTATGTGCCAGGCACTGTGTTTGACATTTTGTACAATGTGAAATAAAACAGACAAAATCCTTAACTAATAGTTTATAGTCTAGAAGTTCATACGTTAAATGAATAAACCTATTAAGTTACAATAAATGTTATAAAAGAAAAGACAAGGATGTTCTGAATTTGTTTGGGATGATCTTATAAGGAGTGATTTTACAAGTTAAGACTTGGCACGGTGAAAAAAAGAGGAGTTACCCAAGTCAAGAAATGATATTCCAAGTAGAGGAAACAGACCAGGCAAAGACACTAGTCCAGAGAAGTGTTTGGTATATTTGAAGAACTCAAAGAAGTCCTCTTTGGCTGGAGGTCAGGAAGAATGGCATGAGATAAAGGTCTAGGAAGACTGGAGCCAGATAATGTGGTGTTTATAGGCCATTTCTAATGGTTTTAAGAAGTGGAGTGAAGGAGATTTTACTTGTGTTTTATAAAGAACACTGTCTGCTGAATGGGAAAAAGCAAGACCAGAAGCCACCAGACCAATTATGATTCCATGATGAAGAATAAGTTGATGATGGCTTGGATTACACTGAATGTAGTAGAGACAGAAAGAACTGAATTGATTTGAGATATGTCCTTAAGTTAAAATTGACATAATCCTTCCAGATTGCTGAATTTAGAGGACAGGAAGAGAAAGAAGAGATAAAATAAAGGAGACTGAGAAATACCAACCAGAGAGATGAGAAAACTAATAGAGATTGATGTCATAGATATGAGAAAAATGCTTCAAAAACCAGGAATAGGGCTTCCCTGGTGGCGCAGTGGCTGAGAGTCCGCCTGCCGATGCAGGGGACACGGGTTCGTGCCCCGGTCCGGGAAGATCCCACATGCCGCGGAGCGGCTAGGCCCATGAGCCATGGCTGATGAGCCTGCACGTCCGGAGCCTGTGCTACGCAACGGGGGAGGCCACAACAGTGAGAGGCCCGCGTACCAAAATAAAACAAACCACAAACCAGGAATAATCAGAAATTTAGAAAGATGAGACTTAAAAACCTTAATTGGGAGTTTGGGATTGACATATAAACACTACTATATTTATTTATTTATTTATTTATTTATTTATTAAAATAAATTTATTTATTTAAATTTTTGGCTGTGTTGGGTCTTTGTTGCTGTGCACGGGCTTTCTCTATTTGCAGCGAGCGGGGGCTACTCTTTGTTGTGGTGCACAGGCTTCTCATTGTGGTGGCTTCTCTTGTTGCAGAGCATGGGCTCTAGGCACGTGGGCTTCGGTAGCTGTGGCTCATGGGCTTAGCTGCTATGTGGCATGTGGGATCTTCCCGGGCCAGGGATGGAACTTGTGTCCCCTGCGTTGGCAGGCGGATTCTTAACAACTGCGCCACCAGGGAAGCCCAACACTACTATATTTAAAATAGATAACCAACAAGGACCTAATGTATAGCACTGCTCAATTTTCTGTAGTAACCTAAATGGGAAAAAAATTTGAAAAAGAATGGATATATGTATATGTATAACCGAATCACTTTGCTGTACACCTGAAACTAACACAACATTGTAAATCAACTATAATCCAACGTAAAGTAAAAATTAAAAAAAAATCTATGGGATATGTCAAATGAGAGGTCATCCATGAATTTAGCCAGAGCAGGTTGTGGAGAGATAGTGGCAGAGGACAGCATCCCGACCAGAGTAACTGAAATGGCAAGAGAGCAAGTGAGGGTAAGAGGAGAAATCAAAGCTTCTGAGAAGTTTGACTTCCTTTTATAGATGAGTGTTCCTCATCTGATGTCTAGAGAGTTAAAGTGATGCGCTCTAGATTGCTGCATTGAGCAGAAGGGGATCAAACTGAACAGGCTTCAATCTCAGATTCTCTAGCCCATTAAAGAGGGCTCTCCTTGGAGTAACCACACAGTATTACACTGTCCAATACAGTAGTCACTAACTACATGTGGCTATTTACATTTAAGTTAATTAAAATAAAATAAAAGTTTAAAATTCAGCTGCTTAATTGTACTAGCTATATTTCAAGTGTTCAGTAGCTGTACATTTCTACATATTGAAGAGCACAGATATAGAATATTTTCATCAGTATAGAAAGTTTAATTGAATAGCTCTGATATAATTTATCATTCAAATTTGGGCAATTTTGAAAGTGAATGGGGCATTTATTCATAGTCACACCAGGACAACAGGCTTAAATCATGACTATCTTGGGAAGACCAGGACAGTGGACACTTCCACATACGAACACCTCAGCCCGGTTGAACATTTTGAGAACTTTACTTCTAATCTTTATCTCTTCATTGGCAAGAAAATCGTCTTAACATCTGCAGGCCTATAGTTAGGTGCGGCAGGTAGCCCCTCAGATGTTCCCCAAGAATCCTCACTCTCTAGTATTCATGACTCCTTGGGTGTGCGCTGGATCTATTGACTCTAACAAACAGAATATGGCAAAAGTGATGGGATGTCATTTCCTAGGTCAGGTTACAAAAAGACCATGGCTTTCATCTTCAACATTCTCCCTTGCATTCTTGCTCTGAAGGAAGCCAGCTGCCACATTATAATATGGCTGTGGAGAAGCATATATGACAAGGAGCTGAGTGAGGTGGGTCTTTGGCCAACAAGAAACTGAGGCCCTCAGTCCAACAGCTAGCAAAGAACTGAGGACTGTCAACACCAGGTGAGTGAGCTTGGAGCAGATCCTCCCCAATTCAAGCCTTAGATAAGACTGCAACCTCTTGAGAGGCCTTGAGACAGAGGCACCCATCTAAACCTCAACTGGATTCCTGACATGCAGGGACTGGGAGATAAATAAGTTGTGGGGTAATTTGTTATACAGCAATAGAGAACTAATACACCCGGGCTACTCAAAGTGTCATTTTAATAAAATTTTAAGGAGGTGGGTGTTGATGTGCAAGCATTTGATATGCAAGCATCTCCCCCAAACTCAATCCCTCTTTCTCTTCATTTGTATTTTTCTTCTACAATTTGAAAAGGCCAGAATGTAGCTTGATTGAACCACAATAAGCCTTCAATTTATGCTTGCTAAGTGAAAACAATGAATAAAAGTAATACAAGGCAGGCAAGACTTTCCTCCTTCCACCCATATGTGGTCGATGGCCAATCTTTGAGGAGATTAGCTCTTTAGCATAAACCACAAAAAAGGTCACAGGATTCTGTGGAAAGGTATTTAAAAAATTATGCCATTTGCAGCAACATGGATGGGACTAGAGATTATCATACTTAAGTGAAGTAAGCCCAACAGAGAAAGAAAACATCATATGATATCACTTATATGTAGAATCTGGAAAAAAAAAAGACACAAATGAACTTACTTAAAAAACAGAAATAGACCCACAAACATAGAAAACAAACTTATGGTTATCAAAGGGGAGGGGTGGGAAGGATAAATTAGGAGGATAGGATTAACGTATACACAGTACTATTCATAAAGTAGATAACCAACAAGGACCTACTGTATAGCACAGGGAACTATACTCAATATTTTGTAATAACCTATAAGGGAATAGAATCTGAAAAAGAATAGATGTATATACATACATATGTATAACTGAATCACAGTGCTATGTACCTGAAACTAACATGACATTGTAAATCAACAATACTTCAATAAAAATTAATAATAGTTAGACAACATAAAAAAGCAACCCGTTTTCTTGTGTTCTTTGTTTTCTTCTTTCTGTGACATCTATTTTGCTCTTGTTTCAGTTATTGTTCCATGCATATTGGAGGCCATGGGCAAATTGAATTATGAATATAGGTCTTTTACTCCAGTATCCTTCGGGTTCATTAAATGAGATTGTTAGTGAACAAGGCCACCTGTCTGAGTCTCAGAGCATCCATCACCAATATTAACACAGTAAACCTTGATGGAGCTCTGGTCTCATCTAAGAGCATCTCCGACAACTGTCATATATACATTTGCTCTGTGACCATGAGAGTAAGTCTGGGCTGTCTTTTAAGTGCTCCTTTGCTATTGTAACAAATTCCCAGAAAGTCTTAATTAAATCCATTAGAACAGAAGTTGCATAATTTCATTAACCCCAGGGGTAGTACTGGCAAAATTACTTCACGAAACCAATTTTTTAAAGGTAAAGCAATGTAAATAGTATGAAAATAAATTCTCAACCGAGATGTTGAGAAATCTGGAATTAATACTCAGTAAGTCAGTCTACCCAGGGATCCCAAGCCCATTCAGTGTGGCTATCAGCAGGATTGAGGATAAAGGTAGACCTCAAGTACCATGAGTCTAAAGATAACCAGACATTCCAAGCGAGGAAAATAAAATGCCCCGAGAGAAGGAAAAACATTTATGATTCTACTGAGAAAAACAATCAGCCGTCATCTGATGCGATCAGGGCAATAAACACCTAGTCTAACAATGATGGCCTGAATCACCGTGGAAATTAACCACCTAGTTCTAATACTTCAGGGACAGCACAATTACCATAGCTGGCCTTATACAAATAACATTTCAAACAGAGGCTCACAAAATGATTTTGTTAAAAACCCCTTGGCATCTAAATTAAAGTCCCCGAGCTGCCTTCAATACTGTAAATGTAAGTGTCCCTTTGGAATACTCTTTTTCTGCTCCATATGGATGAGGAAGCTCAGAGACTTAGAAAAGTCCTGGGGGAAGGAGGCATGGAAAGTCTCCAGGGATCCTAGAACCATTAAGGGGGAAATAATTTTTTAAAAATGGACAATTTAAGACATACATTCATGAACAGGAATAGAGAATTTATATAAAGTGTAGTAATATGACTCAAAAATAGTTTGATGGTTATGATCAATATATTAATTCAAGATGAGAGAGATTACCAAGAATGTCATGGGACCAGATGACACATCAAACTAATTTTCAGGTATAAAAGAAGAAGATGGGAAATTCACTCCAGAAGTGAGAAATGGGGACCTCCATGGATTTCTCTGGTTCACTGAAAGCTCCATATATTGAAAAAAGTTTTCTCTAGCACACACTAAAACACTCCTATTCCATCCTACTGTAGCTTATCCTGTATTACTTGGCTAAACTCTCTCTCCTCTCCGATTCAAATTTTACTCTTCCTTTAACTATCTTTTCAAGAACCAACGTTTTCTGTAAATTCTAACCTTCCTCTTTCCTGCTTATGCTAGACTAATGATCATTGAGTCCTTGAGTTCAAACAGCCGTGTTGGTTAGTGTACTCAAATGTGTAACTAACTTACTAATGGTGTGGGTGTATACATGTCTGCTTTTGTCCATTGCTTCTCAACTAAATCATAAGTTCCCAAGAGGGCAGGAAGTATGCTTTACACTTCTCTATGCCTGAGTTCTTCTCCATTATCTTATTCAAATGCTACAAACACACTTGGAATCCTGACCAGGATGGTTTGTCAATTGATGAAGCACCCCAGGGCAAAATGAGTTCCTTCTGAGAGAATCTCAATAATATAAAGGTTTGAGATGAATGTGATTTATAGTTGTGGTTTAAGTTCTAAAACCCAGTAAAGGTAACCCTATTCTGAGCTGCCAGTTTAGAATACTTAGGATATCGAGTTGCTCTTTAGAGCGTAAAGTAGCTATGGGAAGAAACTGTGATGATTACTGGCTTATAACCATTGGATGCAATTCTGAAAAAAGATAAACATAGCTTTAATAAACATTGAGTGCTTGCTATCTGCTGGGTTCTACTGCATTTCACCCGCAGAGACATCCTGCCAGGGTATTACTAGCCCTAATTCACTAATGAGGGAGATGGGCTCCGAGCAGTAATGGGAGTACAGAGTTCAGACAGAGTAGGTGGTAGAACACGGGTTGGAAAGCAGGACTCTTAACTTCAGCTGCATCAGATCACAGCTCCCTCCTGGGTACTAATTTTTCCAAGAGCAATATTTTTTCATGTTTCCAAGTTGCAATAATGAAAAGAGGTATAAATTGAACTCTTAATGAGACTCTTTCTCATATCACACCGATCACTTGTAATATTGGTAAAAAAACAAGTATTTGATTGATATATTTAAAACAAAGAAAAAACAAACAAACTTAGAGACTCGGGAATTAAAGAAAGCACTATTCATTTCCCTATGTTGTCACTCAAATACATATAAATGAATATAATTTATGGTGAATAGAACCATTTGGAAGAGTCTTTCAAGGTCTTTCAAGGCTACTTGTAGTGGATACTTGTTTTGGCTTTTTTTTTGCCTGGTTTGCAGAAGAACCCCCTTTCTGGTTTTGGTGAGTCTCTGCTACATGACTCTGTGGGAGGTTGGGTCACTACTTTACTACAGAATGTATCCAATTGCTCCCCATCCCTTGGAGGCCAGATGGAAGGAAGGGCAGGTGACTAGGCTCAGCCAGTCTGATCCCCTCACCCAGAACTCTGAATGTCAAGTGGGTGATCTCGCTTAGAGACAGCATAGCCAGCAGAGTGGTGGGCACCTTGCGGTCTGCACTCGGTGGTGGCAGAGCTGTGCAGTGGCAGTGGTGACAAGGCTCTTCCCACATTATTTCTTATCTCCAGCCTCCCTCTCCTCCTTTCTCTTTCCTGATCCTGATTCTTTAGCTTCTCTTTTGAATTTGTTTAGCAGTACCCTTCCAAATCACGAGTACTTAAATTAGCTCAAGTGGTTGTCTGTGGTTGCAACCAGTAGCATATTTATGAAACAGTCCAGTAGGAAATGATCTACCATACAAAACATAGTACTAATGGGCATGATTAAGTTACTCTTTGTATCTCTATTTTTTACTAGGGACATGTGAATAGTTTTCAAAACACATTGATTCACAACCCAAACACATTCCTTTAGGTGCTCAGGGTTAATGTCAAAATGGATGAAATACTTGTTGTCTAGACTAACATTTAGCCTGGAGTTGTTAGTTATGTCCAGGCTGGGGCGCAGCAATGCAAGATGCACAAAATTGAGAGGTGGAGAGGTGTAGTAAAAAGAACACACAAGCCTTGAAATCATTTCCATTGGCACTAAGAGATGTGCAATCCCTACAATTACCCAGCTTCTCTAAGTTTTAGTATCCTTGTGTGGTCACAGAGGATGAGCGTATATACTCTTCTCGTTGTCATAAGAGTTCATGAGTCTAAAGCACCAGGTAGATATTGAATTAACATTGGCCAAGCCTTTTCCTCATCTATTACAACTGCTGTTAATTTCCTTATGTGGTGGGAAACGTCCATAAGCAAGAGATAATAAAAAATAGATGACTCAAAGAGATTTCTGTCAAAAGGAGAAAAATTATATATACATATGTGTGTCTGTATGTGGCTACTGATTCATAGAGCTAATATTTATAATTTCGACTGTTTAAGAGTACTCCCAGAAGTCCGTGACATAAAATATTTTATAGTGTTGAGAAAGCACATGTAAGTTTGAATTGTATTCTGCAAAGGTGGTGAAAAGGAGAAAATCACTTGGGTAGCGAGTAAACCCAGCTGACCTCTCAGCATCAGCATTTCAGTTCATCTTTGTTTTTTCCTACTAACTTTATAGTGTAACGCTCACAAGGTGATTCAACTACGGATTCTTAGTGGAAAAGACCTCTGAAAGAGAAGAGGTGCGGGTCATGCGAGGCAAGAGAGAGCGAAGAGGTGCAAGAAAAAAGCGATCTGCTTTTTCTAAAAGAACAGATATCTGAAAGAGTTGAATCAGACTTCAGCAATGGCTTAGACCTGACGTGGTGAAGTCCCACATATATTCTCCATCGGCAAACGCGCATAAGCCTCCATGTAACCATTGTAACACTTGCTTCAGCTAGCTCAACATTGCTCCTCAAGTGAGAGAATATTAAAAGGCGGACAGGTGAGTTAACATTTTTATCCACATTTTACTGCTGTTTATGTCAGGAATCCTTTGCTATGTAGTACTTGGGAACTCGTCAGTTGGTAAATTTCATGAATAGTAGATATTTTTCTCTCTGTGGGTGGAATTTAAAATCATGCTAAAGGGTCAGGGTTTTACAAGGAAAAAAAGAAGTCTAACTATATAATAATGAACTGATTATCTCCCACAGAATTTGAAGAACAGTGTTTTCAATGAGAATCATCAAATCACAGAGCCACAGAGGACTCCAACCTATCTCTCTCGTTATATTAGATGATAATTTTAAATTAACATTCCAAATTGTGTTTATAATTCCGTGGACCCTTATACACATACATTTTAGAAAGTTAGCTATTAACAGATCAGCAAATCACAATACAAATCATGAGCTGGGGGTAGGGGGGTGGGGATGGTGGAGGGGAGGCTGAAGGGTCATTCAGCTGATCACTGGAGGAAATTCTAGCATTTAGAATATATGGTTTGTTGGTAGCAAGAGAGTTAAGGCAGTGTGTTTCCTACCTGTGTCTCTTCACCATGGAAGGCTCAGGTCTATGAAGGAGTATTTGACAGAAAAATAAAACAAAAAGAGTTAGAAAATATCTCTAACTCTTACCTTACTGAATTTCAGTTCAAATTGATGGGAACCTCTTGAAAGTATAACTTCAGTTCTTAATGTAGGATTTCGTGTGATACTGTGTTTAGGGAATGTGCAACCATTATGCTGTCTCTTTTGATGAATGAAAACTGTTTCCTCCGTAGTCTCTACAATTAACATTATACTGCTTTATTTCCTCTCTCTGAAGAACACATTATTTTTAAAGGTTATTTATTGTGCAGATAGGTTTTTCTCTGTGATTCCTTCCTCTGGTGAGGTTACCCGGAATATCATCCTGCAGACATGCAGTAAAGCTCAGTAGCAGAGAAAATAATAGTGTCATTAACCTCCTTAACACCGGAGATAAATTAACACTAATACGAGAGGTACCAGGGTAGCAATTGACTTGACAGAATGAAATTCACCAGCCTAAGGAGATGGTAGTTGTGTCACTCTGCTGTACTCCACAGTGCTGCGCGGATTCAGTGGCTAGCCAGCTTCTTATTTCTGTTTTCTTGATGTTCAAGGCGGCACGCTGCACTGAATTAAAGTCTGGCTGATTGTGGTCTCCTCTTACACTCTGCTGCTGGCCTTGCTGATGGAAACCAGTGCCACCATTATTAAGTCTCCACGGATCAAATAACTTTTCTCATCTCATTTCATGACAGGGTATCATGATAGCTTCATAGTAGATATACATGCCAGGACAAGACTGAGCTCTGCCTCACTGGAAAACATTTTGTCAACATATCTAAATGATGTGCTGAGAGAGGAAACAGGCCAGAGTGGACTTCTTAAGGGAAGCAAGCTAGGGAAAAAAAAAAGCAACAAGCTAAAGATAGAAATAGGACTTCCCTGGTGGCACAGTGGTTAAGAATCCGCCTGCCAATGCAGGGAACACGGGTTCCAGCCCTGGTCCTGGAAGATCCCACATGCTGCGGAACAACTAAGCCTGTGCGCCACAACTACTGAAGCCCGCGCCTAGGGCCCGTGCTCCACAACAAGAGAAGCCACCGCAGTGAGAAGCCCACGCACCGCCACGAAGAGAAGCCCCGGCTCGCTGCAGCTAGAGAAATGCCTGCGCGCAGGAACAAAGACCCAACGCAGCCAAAAATAAAAGAAATAAAAGAAGTAAATTAAAAAAAAAATAAAGATAGAAATAAAAATTAAAATGATATTGGTTATTTAGGGGTCCCTCAGGTCACCCTTGGCCAGCCATGCAAATGCATTTTAAGTTTTCATTTGTTAACTGAACACTAAATGAATATGGCAATAATTAATATTTTTACTGCCTATTAATTCGGAAATTGTATCCTGTGTAAGCTACCTAGAAAGATGATGTATGAGGCATGACTAAGTTGGAGCGCCACTGTGAATTGATTGTGGCCTCACAGGTGGAAATATAAACGTGTTCGCGTTTGGCTTCATTATTAGAGGTGCTTTTAATAAATTGACGGTTCTTCCAATTGTCTGTTTGTGCCTCTGGTGGACTGCAGTTACGCACGAGGGATGCCTTTTTTGCTGTTATCTAACATTGCCGGCAGGCTGAGATGGTGTGCAGTTCACGGTTCGCAGAAGGGCTGCTTCTGAAGAGCCTTTGTCCGTGGCATGTGGAGTTTTTCAGGTTTGAGCATTCATCCCGTTGCCAAAACATCTGGTTCTGTTTTGGGGAAATATTTGTAGTTATTTTTCCATCCGGATTTAATTACTGCCCTGGGGCATTAATGGGTGTCCTGCTGGTCTAATAGATTTTATCTGTGCGCCCTCATATCTATGAAGTGTAACTGACAAATCGGAGCTCTGTTTTTTGCTGTGACTTTTGTAAAATGGCCACAACCTGAAGAAACGAGGATTAGCGGAATTCAAAGGATGAACAGATACCAGATTTGTGAGACAGGGATTCTAATTCGCAAAGAAGATAACTTTTGCTACTTAGTTTACCATTCATGGAGAAAGTCATCTCCTGTATTTCACAATTAATACCCTAAATAAGATAGATCTATTAATATCAACTTTAGAAGGATATATTTCAATGTTAAAACTACTGTAAACTCTAGGGTATTAAATGGGCAAGTTTGCTTTTAAATCTTTCAAACAACAGGTGATGTAGGAAATAAGATGAAACAGGAGTTACTGTTTATTATCTTCTATACAGCAGGCACCGTACTTAATGCTTTAAGTGTCTAATCTCTTTTTAATCATTCCAGTAATGTGAGGTAGATTTTATGATGGCCCATGTTATGGACAAGGAAATTGAGGCTCATTGAGACTCTAACTTGACCAAGGTCATACATTGAATAAGTGATAGGTAGAACCAAGGTTTGAACACAAGTATGTTTGACTTTGAGTTCATTCTCATCTATAATGCTAATAATATACCTTTATCATTCCTTAATCAAGCATCTGTTAAACACTTTCTAAGTTCTAGGCAGCCCCAGTACTTGGTGCTGGGGGCACAAAAGGGGAACAAATTGGGGCTGCCAGAGTGGTTGGCCTTGACAGCAAGTCTCTAATGCATCAAATAAAGGCTAGACTAGCCTGGAACCACCACGCAACCCTGCCATGCTTTCCTCACGCTTAAAGCTTCATTGACGAAAGGGGCCATTCCATATGAACTATGGCCAATAATGCTGCTGAAATGCATGAAACAGGTATTTTTAAAAATGCAAGAGAGTAGTAATTTATCACCACCTAATATTTAGTAGCAAGGCAGCACGTTATAGTGGCTGCGATCACCAATTTTGGAATCATTTGCATTTGAGTCTCTGCTCATACTTATCATCAGAAAGTCGTGTAAGCTTTTGGAGTCACACTTTTCTCATCTGTAAAATGGAGATAATGCTGCCTTTTTCATTGGGTTTCTTTGACCACTAGAGGAGATAATATATCATACTTTGGCATAGTGCTTAGCCCACAGCCATATATTTCAACCTGTACATTGACTCATCTTGGAAGCATAATAAAAGCTCCAGGGATGAGGCAGCCTAGCTCAGCATCTCACAATAGTTCCGTGTATCTTCCTACTGATCTGAGTTCTGTCTTCATCTTTATCTCTGTTTATTTCTGGATGTTCATCTCATGCTGTGGGTGTATCTCTTGGTTCCTGGGTTTTTTTTTTTGCTTGTCTTCTGGATATTACTGTTCATTTCTTTACTCAGTTCTCTCTTTGAAAGTATGCTACCATTTTGGATCCCCAACAGAGATCTTTGACTTGTTTTAATCTTGACCATATCTTGTGCCCATGATAGCTGTGGCCTGCTGCTGCTGCTGCCCTAAAAGAACGAAATGTGGGTTATGTTGGATTGGAGCAGGGGCATGTTTGGAAGTTGTCAAGTTGGCATTTGGATGTATTACCAACAAACAAGCCAGTCAGGAGAATGCTAATTTTTGAAGAAGACATGTAAATATCTTGCTGGAAAAATGTTTTGAGTACATTGTACCAATGTCAAATATCACACACCAAAAATCGGGGGTTAGAGCTAAAGGGAATTCTCACAGAGTTGAGAAAAATGTTGCACAATGGAAAGAGCCCAAGGAGAGGTATGCAATCAGTCAGAGTTTGAAACTTGACCCAGGGTAATTTACTATGTAACTTTGAGGAAATCACACTCTCTCTGAAGTTTTTTTTTTTTTTTTTCTGTGAGTGGATATATTACACCCCAACTCACAGATTATTGTGAAGATTAAATAATGAAAAATGGTTGATATTTTTCCTAGTATGTAGTGGCTATGATACTCTTGCAGCATTCACCCAGGTTTCTTGCACGACAGCTGTATATGCAGTCCAGGTCCAGAACTTGTCAAGACTGAAGTCTGGGATTCACTTAAGGTAATTTTCACTTTTTTTTTTTTTTTTTTGCTATAAAAAATTTGACAAGTTCAGTAGCCTGCATAGAGTGACGGCTTCTGTGAAAAATTATGGGGGAAGATTCTGAGCCTTCCGTTCCCCTGTCCCGTAGAGCAGGGCTGTGTTATTTTATTTTTTTAATGAGTAGACTTTATATTTTAGAGCTGTTTTGGGTTTATAAAAAATTGGGCAGAAAATACAGAGTCCCCATATATTCTCTTTCCTCCTATACATAATTTCCCCTATTATTAACATCTCTATATTATTAACATCTTCCTCTATTATTAGCATTAGTGTGGTACGTTTGTTATAAACTGATGAACCAATATTGATACATATTAACTAAGATGCATAGTTTACATTAGGGTTCACTCTTCCTGTTGTATAGTTCTAAGAATTTTGACAAATGTATAATATTTTTCAGGGTGGATGCAAATGCACCCACCATTACAGTATCATATAGAATAGTAGTACTGCTCTAAAAATTCCTGTGTTCCACCTATCTATCCCTCCTGTCTTTCCCTTAAACCTCTGGCAACCAATAATCTTTCACCGAGCAGTAAAACCTTTTCCAGACGATCAACTAGTTAGAATCATATAGTATACAGCCTTTTCACATTGGCTTCTTTCACTTAGCAATATGCATTTAAGGTTTCTCCATGTTTTTTGTATGGCTTGGTAGCTCATTTCTTTTTAACACTGAATAATATTCCATTGTATAGATATACCACAGTTTACCCATTTACTTATTGAAGGACATCTTAATGGTTTCCAACTTTTGGTGATTATGAATAATGCTGCTGTGAATATTCATGTGTAAGTTTTTGTGTGAACATAAGTTTTCAACTCATTTAAATAAATACCTGGGAGAGCTGTTATTGGATTGTATTGTAAGACTAGGGTTAGCTTTGAAAGAGATTGTCAAATTTTCTTCCAGAGTGACTGTACCATTTGCATTTCCACCAGCTGGGAATGAGACTTCCTGTTGCTCTACATCTTAGTCAGCACTTGGTGTTGCCAGTGTTTTGGGTTTTAGTCATTCTAATAGGTATATAGTTGTATCTAATTGCTGTTCTAATTTGCAATTCCCTAATGACATATGATGTTAAGCATATTTTTCACATACTTTTTTGCCATCTGTTTACCTTCTTCAGGGAGGTGTCTGTTGAGACGTTTTGCTCATTTTTAAATTAGATTGTTTATTATCTTATTGTTGAGTTTTGAGTTCTTTGTGTATTTCATATAGCAATTCTTTATCAGAGATGTGTTTTTCAAATATTTTCTCCCTGTTCATGACTTATCTTTTCATTTTTTAACAGTGTCTTTTACAGAGCAGACATTTTAAATTTTAATGAAGTCTAACTTATCAATTTATTCTTTCCTAGTACCTGCTTTTGGTGTTGTATCTAAAGACCTGTCATTGAATCCAGAGTCACCTAGATTCACTCCTATTCTATCTTCTACATGTTTTATAGCTTTGTGTTTTACATTTAGGTCTATAACCTATTTCGAGTTAATTTCTGTTTACTTTTTAATGTTTAAATTTTAAAAGGATTTCACCACTAAAAGTGTTTGAGAATCATTAAGATAGAGGAACCTTAGAATAGCTGTCCCAAATACTGGTGATAAATTCCATACTACTGAGTGGCTATTTTTTCTCTCAGATGTGAAGCTATATTTCAACACAAATGCAGTGTTTTTTTGTTGTTGTTTTTTTCCATTGTGTTTATGAATGTTATTGGAAAAATAGTGTGAAAATGCTTAGATCTATTATATAACCCTAGTCCATTCTAAGGCCAGTTGGGAATGGGCGCCTCAACTCATACACAAATCTATAATCGCCAGTATTATCATGCAATAATGTCCATAATCATCAATAATACGAGCAAATAATTTCAGGATTTGAAGTGGTTTCTGTGAACTATTTTGGACAGTCAGAAATATTGAGAGGCTGTTAGAACCTCATACTTCTGCGGTTTCTCAGTGATTTTAAAGGATAAGAACCTTGATATGATTCCCTTCACGTCCTTTGTGTCTACCCTGATACAGAGCTCTGCATAATTTTAGACAGCACAGCCCCAAGGCTGATGGGAATTCTGGAGATGCACAGCTGACTGTGGTAGCACAGAGCACATGGTAGCATATTTTTAGGATTCAGAAAACACAGAAAAATCAGAATTACTTTTCCTTTGTTTGTTTGTTAACCTTGGTGAACTTTACAAACAATGCTTCTCAAGCTTTAATGTGTTATTGAGTCGCTCGGGGACTTTGGTACAATGTGGATTCTGATTTGGTAACTCTGGGTTAGAGCCCTTCTGTGTTTCTCACCAGGGCTGACTAGTTCACTAGGTACATTCTTAGGGGCTCAAGACAGTGTTTTAATTTCTTTAAAAATCTGAAGAAAACATTGAACTTTTAGGTTGAAGAAACATTTTCATATATAGTATTAATATATCCGTCTTTATATTAGCATAATCATAAAAATATATTTTTCAATTTTCATTATGGAGGAAGAGGTCCATGAAGACAAGGGTAGCTATGGCCCACTGAAGTCATAACAAAGCCTTGTTTTTAACCAGCTCCTAGATGATAGCCATGTAGCTGATCCAAGGACCACACTTTGAGAAACACAATTTTATCAGGTTCTCTTACAGGAGACGATGAGAGAAGTATCTGAAACTTATCATTTCTGGGCTTCTTTTCTTGTTAAATGAAGTCTGCATGTGCATGTAAGACTCTCACACCTGAACATTTCAAACGAGAATGCATTTTTGCCAGTATTCATGGCATTGACTTTCTTGAAGATTGGTATATTTTCTCTTTTGGTTCTCTTTTGGTTGGGATCCCCACAATACTGCACCCAAGGGTATATGATCAACTAAATTGATTGCTATTGTTGGCTTTCCAGGTTTTCTTTCAACTGCAATTGTAGGCATTCTCTATGTTATTGGGAGATATGTTCAAAGCAGGTTGGAAGTGTTATTGCCGTTCACTCAGGATTTCTTCTTTCTCCATTAAGAGAGCAAAGCTATTTCCCTCTCCTATTCCTATTAGCCCTTTCCTTGTCCTAAATTGAACAAATATTTATTAAGAATTTATTCTGCACCTTCCCATGGTCCCTGCCTCCAAATTTCTTGCTTACCTTTCTTTTACTCGAGCCCTAGAAACTTGAGGAAAAACAAAACAAGACAAAACAAACAAAAATACCCACTAACTGCCCAATCAACAAAGCAAACCAAAAAAGTCCCACCTATAGGAAAGCTTTCACCTGGATCACTTTTCCATTCTCTATGACAATGGTTCTCAAAATGTAGACCCCAGACCAGAAACATCAGGATCACCTGGGAAATCATTAGAAAAAAACACACCCTAGGACCCCACCCCAGACCTACCTAATCAGAAACTCTCGGGGTGGAGTACCAACCTGAGTTTTACCAGGCACAGTTGACTAATGTAAGGTAATGCTTGAGAATCACAACTCTAAAGCACTGGTTCTTAACCAAGCTGCAAAGTAGAATCACCTGAACTACAGATGCCTGGGCTCCCATCCAGATATTCTGACATTCTGATTCAAATTGTTTGTAGTGGGGCCTGAGCCTGGGTGTTTTTAAAGAGCTTCTCAGATGATTCTAATGTGTAGTCAAGGCTAAGAACCACTGTGCCATCTGTTTCTTCACGTTGAATTCTTCTATGGCAGGTGTGTGAGTGTGTACCTGTGTGTGTATATGTGTGTGTGTGTAACTCTATGTGAGCATGTCTAAGTCCCGAATCTTTGCCCAAGTAAGCCTTACTCTTAGAAAACTGTCACAGAAATTGTTCTAGAGAATGTTCTAGAATAATCTAGACTGTGGTCAATAAACGATGGCCGTCGGTCAAATCCAGTCCATGGGTTGTTTTTTGTGTGGGCTGTGAGCTATAAGAATAACCTTTTTTTACATCTTTAAAGGGCTGTTAAAAAAGGAAAAAAGAGAAAAAAAAAAAAGGAGCAGAGACTATATGTGGCCTGCTAAACCTAAATGTTTACTATTTGGTCCTTCACCGAATATTTTGCTGATCCTGCTAGGAGATGCAGCAGGCACATCTATAGAAGGGTTTATAAACTGGCTTTGAAAGAAAGGGCAAACTACAGTGTAAGACTAACTGAGCCTTAAATTACACAGCACACATTATAAACGCAACAGAAAATTAAAAAATCATAAGGGAGTTGGGGACTTCCCTGGTGGTGCGGTGGTTAAGAATCTACCTGCCAATGCAGGGGACATGGGTTCGAGCGCTGGTCCAGGAAGATCTCACATGCTGTGGAGAAGCAACTAAGCCCGTGTGCCACAACTACTGATCCTGTGCTCCAGAGCCTGCAAAAAACAACTACTGAGCCTGCGTGCCACAACTACGGAAGCCCACACGCCTAGAGCCTGTGCTCCACAACAAGAGAAGCCACCGCAATGAGAGGTCCGTGCACCACAACGAAGAGTAGACCCTGCTTGCCGCAACTAGAGAAAACCCACGTGCAGCAGTGAAGACCCAATGCAGCCAAAAAAAAAAAGAAAATAAATAAATAAGGCAGTTGGAACTCATCTAAGCTTTAAAGCATTTGGGTGGGTGGAGGAAGGAGGAAAGCCATTTCACATAGGGCCTTCGGGCAAGGGGGCATATAAGACTCCAGGAAACTCAAGTTTGAACACTGCCCTTTAATGCAGAACACAGTATTCCTAACATTATTGGACTCCTCCTGGTATATTCTTCATATAGAACGTTCTCTGTCTTCCAGTGAATTACAGGGGTTTGCAGCCACGTTTATACTTTATTTTAAAAGATGCATCTGGAACATTTCCTTAGGTAGTGCCAACTAAAGGTTGGCACTGGCCATCTACCTCTACAAGGATCAGATTATGAGCCACTGTGGCTGCTGACCTTCGACACCCCCTGAAAGGAGCTCAGGGTGGAGACCAGGAATGAGGCGCTCTGTGCTCTAGGAAAACTGGCAAGGACAGGTCTTCAGACAGTTAGATATTTTCAGGAGAAGATTTTATGAGCCTAATTCTTGCATCTCCTCGGATCTAGAAAAGCACTAAAATCCTTCACGGTGACGTCTGCTCCTTGTGACTAGCAGTAAACTTCTGCGAAAAATATGTGCCTGATTCCATGCGCTCCCCCTTCACCAAAGTCACATGTATATTGACCTCCCCGCCTCCCACCTCTTCAGAGCAATTTCTCAGAGCTGTCTGAAATGCTGTCTCCTAGACTATAGTCCTCATTTTGCTCCCAGTAAAACTTAACACACAACTCGCACGTTGTGCTTTTTTTTTTTCAGTTCAACAGTAGGTTGTCAGGAAATCTATCCCAAAGTCTGTTCAATGGCAAGTGGCTTCCTGAGAGAGTCCTTTTCTAAGGTAGACATATGTCTTCACTGTCCCACTCCCCCTTCACTCTTTCTCATTATTTCACTCTGGGTAGCATTGAGAACTCCTTTAACAGGACTTGCTTGTGTTCTTATTGTCTGGCTCTCCCTGCTGGAGTGTAAGACCTTGTCAGAACCTTGTCTATCTTATGCAATCTTGTGTCACCAGCACAGAGTACAGAGCTTGGTATAGAATAGGCATCGCACAAAATTTCCTTCATAACTGCTATTTTTTTAAAAAGGCAAAAAAAAGTAAACAAAAGGTTTCTAAGTTGAATATACTTGAGGATTAAGTTACCTAGGAAAACAGTTTTCTTAATTGCAGGACTTATCAGAACCCTTAGTATGTTAAAGATCTAGCTTGATAGGAAAGACGTTATATGTATTATAATGTCAAGATTCCAAAATGTTTATGACTGCTTGTATTAGATGCAGATACTATAGGGCAGAATCATAAATGAAAGTCTGTGAGAAAATGGAACTGGCAAATTTCTGATCGACGCAGGCAGCTGTATGTTTATAGGACGTTACTTGGTATTCTCTTCACTGATATCCTTGGAGTTTATACAATTGATTGTGCATAATATAATCATGGAGATTTGTTACCACTGTAGTCACCTGAATATTTTTACATTGTTTAAAGTGAGGAGTCAAACAATCTTCTAAGAATAATTCTTATCCCTGATTAAAAGGCCTCCCCAAATAGAACCTAGTTTATAGAGCCAAACACAGAGGACGAGTCCTCAGGTTATCCTAATACATATAAATATAATAAGCCATTGTAATTTGGGGTACCTTAATGTCTTGTGCTCTATTCTGATGGGAAATGTGAGGTCTCTGGTGTTATTTCATTTGAGCAAAGCTATTCATCCCAGATAATCCTAGTCACTCAATTAGCCAAGTATCATTCTTACTTTTTAAATTAGTTGGAACTCTCTGGTGAAAATCAGACCAGGTTTTAAATCCATCCAATCATCCAACAAAAATTGAATTGTCCCCTGAGTTCAAGGTGCTGTGTCAGGCTCTCTGATCAATAGGAGGCACGTGAGAAATGGTTCTGGTTCCCTTAACTCCTATAATCTAGCAGACGAACTGGCCATACCCCAAGTTTACAAAGGGATCATGAAGCAAGAGACTCGAAACTTGGAAACCAGAAAAATAATTAATAACACAGACGCTTATTACTCAAAAATTAGGAAAAGTGCAAGAAATTTTATCATCTTTGTTCTACTAATAGAATGTTTTCTATATCATGAAAAGAGAACTGGATACCGCCCTGGGCAGGCTCTGAGAAATTTTGTTAGAAAGCTTGATGAAAGGGCACTCTTAATATGCCTCCAGCAATGGAAAGTCATGTTATATGCCTCACATTTTACAGAAAGCAGGTACAGAAAAATTGAACTTGCTGTATATGATAATTTGGAAGCAACCATTCTATGAGGATTTCGGTCTTCTTTCAGCTGTGATAATTGACAATTGCTCCACAATGGAGGAGTCACATGGTTGATGAAATGACCAAAATAACTATGGATTACTCATGTTTCGTTCCTGTTATGTCAGCTATCAAAACAGAACAAGGTAATCTATTTCATAGTTGGCAGCTATGACTAGGGCCAAAATGCATTTTGATTGGGAAATATTAAACACAGTCTAAGTGTTGAGCTCAATGGATCTAGTCCATTAATGATGTATTGAAATAGGATAACACAGCCTAGATTAAAGCATCCCCACATTTTAGTTTGCATATAGCTTCCAATCTCCAATGGGAATGGCAAGTGAGTTGCCCTTACCTTTTCTGTGCCTGTTTTTTTTTTTTCTCCCCAGTTTCCATGACTTTTAATAACAGAAATCTTTGCAAAGTGAACTTGAACTTCAAGAAGCACTATAGCTTTTCTTCTGCTTATATTTCCTAAATGATTTTCCCCATGATTAGTTCTATAGTCTTATAAACTTGTTATAATTGAATTTAGAAAAAAAAAGTACTGGAGAACACGAATGCCCTGGCAATAGGACTCCTGACGGTACAGAATTCTACCTAGGAAACTCTATCTGTACTTGATTTCCACTACTAGAGTGCCTTGGAAATGTTGAATCCTTAACTGAGCCAAAAGTTGATCTTAGCCAATGGTCTAGTTATGACAAACAATAGAAAGAATTCACCACCTGAAAATAATTTTAACAGGATGCAAAATGAGCACTGTTTTTCTTTATCTAAGGTGGGAGTCACATCACCGTCCTGTTCTTTGCTTTGCTTTGGGGGATTTAATGTTTTACAGAAATTCTAGGGATGGATTGATTTGCTTAGGTGTTGCTTTTGCTTTGATGTGCAATAGACAGATGCTCGAAGTTGGGGAAGACAAGCCTGCATCGTTTGTCTCCCAGGGAGCCTCGGAATTCATTTCACAAGTCATTCATTAGAAAACCAAGCCTGTCTCAAAAGAGGCCAACAACGGTATTCCAGAGCCCTCCATCGCAGAGGAGAGCAACCCTGTATCCCTGGGGGCAGATAAAACTCAACCTCTGTACCTCAAAGAAGGCTTTTGTGCTCAGAGGGAGCAAATTTATGACAGCTGGTGAACCAAAGGGGCTGTGGGCCACCTGAAGGAACAAGGTTAACCGAACATTGTCTTTTTGTTGGTGGGAATGTATTTGTTCTTTTTGTTCTTCTCCTTTTGAAGTATTTCTAAAAGGAAGAAAGTCCCCAGCTCAACCACATTTTAAAAATTATATACAGCATATTCCAAAAAGCACATTGAAAATCTCACATTCATCAAGTAGAAGTTCCAGGGCTGTACTTGAGAAAGGAACTATACTAGTTCAGCAGTAGCTGGTCTTAGCTTGAGCCATGGTCAGTAGTTCAAGATACATGCTGATCCTTTGAAGGCTCCGGAAGTCTTCTATAGCCAAGATCACAGCCTGATCTTAGGCAACATTAAGCCTCCCCATGGAGACAGCAAGTAGCCTACTTCCTTCTCAGTCAAGAAGGTGATCAGAGATTCGCAGTTATCTGAACCCTAGGATTATTATCCAGAATCATCAGGGCCACAAAAACACATTAATAGAAACAACGGTCCTGCAGGGGTGGTAGGTCAGATGAACAACTGCTTGTGTATACTGTTATTCAAAGAACAACCTGGTAAAGGACAGTTATTCTCCTTACAGTTAAAGTCTATCAACAAAAATTCAAAGCATCTAAAAAACAACAGCAACATAAGAAAAAGACAAAACTGAAGTTTATCTGAAAATCTGCACAGTTAATATTACTCACCCTTCATTTTGAGTACCTGGATTTCTGAATCCCTGTATGGAGTATGGGCTTCTTAACCCTAATCTTACCTACTTTTAACCTTGACTTTATTTTATGCTCCTACCTCTTCTAATAGCTGCCCCATTATTGAAAAGCTATTCTTATCTCAGCTCCTCCTGGTAGCTTACGTTTTACTGCCATCCATGGTGAGCCTATTATGACAAACAGGATGGCATTTTAGAATGATAAATAAAAAGGTTCAAAATCCACATTACCCTGGCTTCTTTTCTGCTTGTGGGAGTAGTAAAAGGCCTGTCAAAAATTCAGGAATGGAAGTGTATGAACTACGTGCAAGACTTAATACACAGGGTGAAATTTTTATTTATGGGAAATCCAAGGGAGTCAAGCCTGGGGCTAGAGTTTTTTATTACAATTAGAACAAAACTCATATGTAGTTAAGATTAGCAGGTGCCTGCATGGGGTAATATGAACAGTGCCAGGATTTCAAGTCCACAGAACATTTTTGCCACCTGGACAGTATTGCCCTGGTAACTCCTTGTTCTAAGCTCATCAATGCCCTGGAGAGTTGTGATTCCCAGAGGCACTTGAGTGGGATTGGGCAGATGCAGTGTCAAGAAATTCAGGACCCCAGGTTTGGGGTTAAAATCCATATGTCCAGTGGTCCATTCAAGAGAAGATAATTGAGCACTTACAAAGTGGAGCCATCCAGATCCTTCAAGTTTAATATCTAAATGAGAGTCCCCCCCAAATTACCATATTGCATAGTTAAAGCCATCCAAGGCAGAGAATCTAAAAAGTTAGGTCAGGATCTAGGTAGAAAGGTTGAGATGTAAAGACTCACAGAAAACAATGATTATAGAATCAAAGACAGCATCATCTGGATTAGAAATTGCTCTGCCAGATGCTGGGTTTCTTCTGCCTTTTTTGTGAAATCTTCCAGACCTACCTGTTTTTGCAGACCGCATGAGCTAGGGCAAAGAATATGTGATTTGGAGCATGCACCGTTCAAATATTCACCACACTTTTGGAGCATTTATTATGTGATACTTTATATTATGCTCTCTAACTTTCACAATCAGCATCCATGCCAGGGATTATTATCTTTATTATACACCATGGAAGTTGAATCTAGGAGAGATTAAGTCAGTTGTCCAAAATCACATGGCTCGAACGTGGTATTTGAATCCATCAATAATCAGTGGAACCTTAAATTGTAAAATGGAAATTATAAAATGCGGGGTTGCTATGAGGATCAAGAGAAATACGTACAGCAAGTCAAAGCTCAACAGAGCGTGGTACAGACGGTCATCTTTCCTTTTGAAACCCGTTTCACCTTCGTTTGAACTAAAATTCCAGCCTGTGTCAGAGGCGCTCAACCTCCCCTTGGGGTGGATAGAAAACCTACTTGTGGCTCTGGCTGATTGGGGAATGCATAGAATGTCATGAGATGTCTAGACTGTGCTATCCAACGTGTAGTCCCCAGCCTCAGCTGGCTGTTCAGGACTTGAGAGGTGGCTCGTCCAAACTGAGATATGCTGAAGATGTAAAATACACACCAGATTTCAAGGACTTGGTCCAAAGAAAAAGAATGTAAAATATCTCAATAATAATGTTTACATTGATCACACATTAAAATGACAATATTTTGGATATACTGTGTTAACTAAATATAATTCAAAATTAATTTTATCTTTCTCTTCTTTTTTTAATGTGGCTATTGGAACATGTAAATTTAGGTACATGGTTTGCATTTTTGGCTTGTGTTATATTTCTATCACACAGCACTGGTCCACGATCTGGGTGACTTTGTTTCCCTATTTTTAAGACTATGTTCTTATCACCTATGGTCAAGGATCCTGATGACCTTTGGATTAAACCCTTAATATTTCCCAGAAATAAATTACTGTGTTCCTAGCAGCCATGTACATTAAGATCTGTAATCTTTGTAAATGTCAATTTTTCTCTAAGGTGTCTTGGAAGATTCAAGAAAGTCTTGATGGGAAGGGGAAGAGGAGCTGGGAAGCACGAGAGGCTGACAAACTTGTGGGATGGGAGAGGGGACACAGGACACTGGATGGAGCAAGATGTAACCAACAGAGGAGTAGGGATCAGAGAAGGGACGGCACAGGCTTGCGTTAATCTTGGAATTTCCTCTGAGAAGCTCTATATCACCAATAACCTTGAGGTTTTTTGTTTTTTTTAAAGTAAATTTATTTATTTTTGGCTGTATTGGGTCTTCGTTGCTGCGCACGGGCTTTCTCTAGTTGCGGCGAGGGGGGCTACTCTTCGTTGCAGTGCGCGGGTTCTCATTGCAGTGGCTTCTTTTGTTGCGGAGCACGGGCGCTAGGTGCATGGGCTCAGTAGTTGTGGTGCTGGGCTTAGTTGCTCCGCGGCATGTGGGATCTTCCCGGACCAGGGCTTGAACTCATGTCCCCTGCATTGGCAGGCAGATTCTTAACCACTGTGCCCCCAGGGAAGTCCCTATTTTTTTTAATTACCTTTATTTTTTAGAGTTCATAGCAAAATTGAGTTGAAGGTACAGAGAGTTCCCTATAGTCCCTGTCCCCACACGTGAGCAATCCCTCCCACTGTCAACATCCAGCACCAGAGAGATATATTTGTTACAATCAGTGAACCTGCATAGACACGTTATCTATGCACACAGGTTATCACCCAAAGTCCACAGGAAACTGTTTTTGTCCTTTAGGTACTTTTAGTTTTCTATATGTGTAGGTGGATACATTTATACATATACACACATATATACCCACTTTCCTATATTCAGCAGCAAGAAAAAGGAAACTTTTTTATTTAGGAGGGTGAAAGGGAACTTAGTATTTTGGTAGGTGAAGGAGTTGGGATTTGCCCCCAGGTCTGTTGAAGTCCAACGGCAAGTTTTCCTCCAGGGGTCAGGAAATGAATGGAAAAATTCAGAGCATGGGATCCAGGGTCAGAGTATTTGCCTGGGTGTGGAAAATTGCATAATCTCTGCCATTCGGTTTCCTCATCTGTAAAATGGGGATGATAATATTAACATGAGAGGATTGATGTTCATATGAAAATGAGAGAATACTGCATGGTAGGTGCTGATATGGTGTTTCATCCACAGCAAGCACTCCATAAATGAGAATGATTATTAATTTACTAAATAATGCATGTTTCAAATAACCTCTCCTTTGGACGATGGATGAGTCCGATCTGAACCACTTGCCAGCTTCCACCCCAGGGCTTTGAATCATATTCTCACTTGATGAGCTTCCAATATGCTTGTCTGGTTTTTAAACGCAGCAACTGTCTTAACACTGCCTTAGTATTTCTTATGCTCCTTAGGTCTTGGAAAGGTCCAGTCTTAATCTTTAGTAAATCTAGCTTGAAAATGCTGTGGTCTTGGAATGTTTTACAAACCTTTACCATTCTCTAACTGCTCTAATGAAGAGAAAAATGGTAATTGAAATGAGACTAATTAGATTGTCAATTACCTGCCTCCTCACATAGGTAATTGAAATCTCCCTAATTACGATGCCTGTGTGTCTAGATGCTTTGTACTGAGGAATTATTAATGGAAAGCAGCTTTAGATGAGGTAACAGAAAACCTTGAAAAATGATTTAGAGAAAATTTGTTCTAAAGCATTCATTCTTTCAAAGCAAAGATGTTATATATCCAGTCCAGTAATTAAGTCAGCAAGGAGGAAGGAAAATCAGCCCAGTATTTTACCTTGACTATAAAGTTCAGGTTTAAAGGCAATAAGATAATATTAAACCTTGACCCTGACCTTGGTTTTTATTTACTATTTATCCCTGGTTTTGAAAATACTTCCTTTGGCTTCACAGGTTCTTTATGTTTGGAAGAAATAGGTTTACATCAGCAGGCAATTAGAGGATATCAAGATAAATACAGAAAGTGAGATTTGCAGAAGAGGCACAAAATGTACACGGAATTAAATATATACATCAAACTAATGACTTCCTCTGAGTGCCCACTACGAAGAGCCTTTATTGAAGTATCTTCAGGGGTGAGTAGGAAAGGCAGTTTTGATTCTGGATAAAAAAGTTTATAATGATAAAATCCTTAGAGTTTCCTCTTGAAACAAAGTATGTTCTTAGAAACAAGGCCTTTTCCACTCCTGTTTCAAGTTTTTAGTGGAAGAGTGTCCTTGGAGAAAGCTCTAAGGTCACATCGATAATCAAATTATATTTGTATTAGGATCATTTTAAGAACTTTTTCCAGCACTGCAACATCTGATCTCTCATCAGTTTTACAATAAACTTGAAGTTAGGTGGGAAAGATATGACGACCTTTGTCTGAGATGTGGAGCCAGAGTGATGCAGAAAGATGAAGAGACTTGACCAACATGAATTATTAAAGATACTTTAACAATTATGTTATCATATAGAGTCTTACAGAATAGAGTCTTGGTCCTTCCCCTCTTAGTTCTTTGCAGTGAAGCGGGGAACCTAGTTAGGTGAGATATCGTTACTCATATTTTAATCTAGCAAGGTTGCAATGCAAAATAATCCCGTCTCTTTTCCTGTCTAGGTAAAGACTATACATGGGGCAGATAGTCTTTTTGAGACTTTTGAGTGAGTTTTTTTAAAGTTCTGTAAATATAAAGAGCATTGGAACTCATTGAAGGTTCAATATTATATATTTTGGCTTTACAGTCATCATGAAAGGGCTCCTACAGGCCCCTTGAGGCGGGACTGACCTTGAGAGAAGGGCAAGTCTGGAAAGTGATTGAGATCTAACCCCAGCATCTGGGGTATCTTGAGGGAACTGCCGGTATTTTGCCCAGTGCCTGACTAAGGCTAGGCTCTTACTGTGGTGCCCACCAATGCCTGTACCCCCTCCCCGCCAGCGTCTTGTTCATGTTTCAAAGATAATGTGCTCAAAGGGCTCTAACTGTGGAAGTCCAGGGGTGGAGCAGCCCCATGGTCTGTGCATGTCTACAAAGTGGTAGATGGTGTCACTGCACCAGCTGGTAAGGAGTTGGGTTTGTTTTCAATAGCAACACCGTGTGACAGCAATGTTGAAAATTGCACCCGCCCCCCCCGAGTGCAATGCGTGGTACAGTAAAATTTTAGTGGGTTTAATCAGCATGTTTTTGGAATGAAGTAGAATTATAATAGAAGATTTCAAGGTGCAAAGCACAAATACAATAAATTTCATTAAAAAGAAAATGTCTAGAGCCTCTGACTTGAAGATTTATGGGACAATCCTGTCCCCTCTCCAGGAAGTATTTAGAGATAGGTCTCTATGTTAGATTAAGAAAGTAATCTTCTGATTCTTGGTTATTCGAATAGTGAGTGGAGACCCATAATGAGGTACTAGACTTATGGGGGAAGGGAAATGGTAGGGTTGGAACAAGTAAATTTGGACAAAAACACGAAGGATGGATGGTCTTTGTTTCTCAAGCTGGAGACGTTGCTCATGCTTATTACATTGCTGGTGAAATAGCTTTGTTTTAGGAATTCTGAAAACTGCTTGGTGGCTTCAAGGATCATATTCTAAAGTATGAGAAGGAATCTCTAGTATTCTAATCTTCTTTGTGGTAGGCTCAATCAATGAGGTGGGGAAATTTAGTCAATAATTCTCCTTCCTCTATCTGTTCACTCTCCCCAAATGACAAAGACCCACTTAAGCACATTTTTATATAGTCAGAATAAAAATAAATGAGATATTTTAAAAGTGCATACTTAGGATCACTGGGTACTTGAGGGCTGGAAAGAGGAAAGAGGAGGAACAATAATGTGCAAAATGTGTCTTTGGGCTTTTCTAGAAACTGCAAACTGGTTCAACAGATCTGGAGAGAGGGAAGAGGATAAACAATGATATGCAAAGAGTGTCTTCACACTTTCTAGAAACTGCTAATTGGTTCATCCAATAAGAACAATTCAAACTTCAAAGGGAGAGGGATCTAAGAACAGAACATGTTTTTCGATGCTAATACTTGACTTCTTTCTTGTTGCTTCTGGTGTAGGCCAGAGATTGCTTCTGATGGCATAGGAAATTTGGTGGCATAGCAAAACTGTATCATAATGGAATTTGACTGAGGAGCTTTTCACTCTTATCAATTTCAAGTACCTCCTATTAGTTGTGTCAGCCCTCAACCTAGTTCTATTATTACTCTAAGCCAATTTTTTCTCAAGCGTCTATGTTGTACTTACCCTAGTAAGTACAACATAGATGCTCTATTCATTCATCCAATCACTGATACGTGATTTAGTATTAAACTCTTGCTGAGTCCTGAAGACACATATCTGGCCTGGATTTACTTTTAGGAGCCGGTCTCAGACACTGCTTGTTGGCTAACCCCACAGCTATTCCTAATGTCCTTTTCACTCTCCATCTCCCACAGTGAAATAGTCATCTTTTTTGCTTCCCATGCAGCCAGGGATGATCATGTGACATTGTTCTGACCAGTGAGTTATAAGAAGAACCTAATGAGGAGGTGGTCCAAAAATTTGTATTTTTTTGATAAAAGACACCAAAGTGGCTGGCACTTCCCCTTCACACTTTCCTTCTGTCTTAAGCTAGTTGAGACGCCTGGTGAGGGAGAGATGAACATGAGGGAAAAGCCAGGAGAATCACAAAGACGCAGGCTGTCTGCATTAACACTATTTCCAATCACGTTGAGATTCCCTGTTATTTATTTAAGGCACTGTAAACCAGGTGAAGTTCAAGGGGCTGTATCTCATGGTCCACCTGGCTGTACCTGACATTTTGATGGGTTTCCCATCTCCATCTATCCCAGCTCCATCATCTTTCACCTAATCCTCTAGCAGATTATCAAGTTATTATCACTTCTATTGGCTACCAGGAGACCTTGGGTTTCCCAAACCTTTTGGTATCATTCTATTTTTCCCCTTTGCAACCATTTAAAAAGAGTTTCATCAGGAAAGATGAAAGCAAAACAAATCATAACAGAGTTCAACAGAAACCTGGCTTTAAATGAGATAGTACATGATAAGCTCCTGGTACATAGCAGGTACTCAACAAATATTGATTGCTATTCCCTTTCTATGCCATTGGAGTCGAGGCTGCCTATCTTTAACAGCTGAAGACTAGTCATGGGATCATGTGGGTGGCATAGGCTCTGTGGCAAAAGTGCCCATTCATTTTCACTAATTTGACCTAAAGAAAACTGTTTAAAAGATCCCCTTTTCAATTTATAAGCCTTTCTCTTCTCACACACTCCTTTATGTGGTGTTGTGGAAAGAGCCCAAGACCACGAGTTAGGAGAACTGTGTCTTAGACGTGGATCTGCTGTATAAACTCGAGCAGGTCACAGCAGTTCGTAGGCACTGTAGGAGCCTGCCATGTATCAGTCCCTGCTGCAGCCTGAGATACAGAGAGGAGCAAAGAGATGTGGTTTCTGCCATTGAAAAACTTCAGTGTCATCAGGAAAGAGATTCATGAGCAAATAATGTCGATCTAATATTGTCTATGCTCTGATGGAGATACACATAGAACCAAAGGGCCCTGGAAATAGACTTGGAGTTGGAGGAGGTGATGCTGGGGACAATACTGCCCGATGACCAGGATTTAGATGAAGGAGGGGAGGAAGACAGCACAAGCAAAGACCTTTTTCTCCTATGTAAGTTGAAATGTTTGGATTGATGATTCACAAGATCTCTTATAGCTTCAAGATGTTATTCTATGCCTGCTTGTCTTGTTTCTTGGGAAAGCACATGAATATTTGTCTTCCTGAGAGATATCAGCCAAGCAAGAAAGAAAGAATTGTAAGAAAGAATCTCTTCTGGTTGAACCTGAACACAATAATTCCTGCACCTCTTCTCTTGGATCTCAGATTTTATTACAGTCTAATGACACTTGCACAATTTCATTCTCTTTCATGAATAAAACTTTATGAAATACTTAGAGTAATATAATGGTTTTGTAGTGGCCATTGCTATATGCCAGGAAAATAAAAAAGCTTTGAACATATTGGAATATGAATGGTCTATAAACTTAATTTTAAAAAAGCCTTCTCTAAAACAAGGGACGTTGGGAATTACAAGATTGAAACTTTCCTCATTCTACTTCTGGCTAAGGCAGGGTCAATGCCCTGTAAATTATATCAATGAGTCAGAAAGGGGGACTGGGGTACAATCTTCAGGAGAATAATGCCTTGTTCCACGTAGTATCCCTGATATTTATAACCATGTTTAGTGTATATGAGGTGTTTGGTAAATATCATTTAAATGAAGAGGTGGCTGAGGTGATCTGCTTCTGGACCACAAGCAGGTATCACACATCCAGATGGCAACAGCAGATCAAAATCTAAGCTTTACCACACAATATAAGGTAGTCGGGGTGAGCTTTTCAACCTATGGAGACCCAAAACTTCCTTAAATCCCCTTGCTGAGTAAGAAGCATTTACTATAATTCTTTCTTTAATTTATAACCCCTTGAAGTCTTCTCCCCAAATATATACCATTGGCATATAGGTTAGCAAATTCAGGCTCAGCACAGCCAGCCAAAAGCAGCCTTGGTCAATGTTCAAAGGCATAAATCTAAAGATAGATCACCTGCCAAAGTTGGCTGCTAACAGAAAACCCGTAATACATTTCTTATCGAACATAAGTTGGATTTAAGTTTGTGTTCAAATGCTACCTTGTTGATTGGCTGCCCTCTGGTTGAGGCAGGTATTTTTATGCATGAGCTTTGTGTGAACCTGGAGAGAGAAAAGAATAATGTGTTACTGAGTGAGCATTAAGAAAGTGACTTGGCCTGGGTCATTCTGGGATTCCCCAGGGACATTGGAGAAGGCCCTGCCATACATTGTCTAATAAAGTCCAATAAAAGGGAGAATTAGTCCTGGTGTGGTGTCAGCACAGCTATAAATTCCTGTGCAATAATAAAATTATAGGATGTTATGAATTCAGCCATTCCAGTTGCTTCTGAAATAGTATTAAAGTAATATCATTGATACATATATTTGATTACTAATACATTATTTTCTAGAACTATTAACTGCTTTGAAACTGGTGTGCCATAATACAGCGGAAAGAGATAGTGAAATATTTCGACTGATTCCAGCAATTAATTTAAGGCTATTCTGCACATTTTAGAATTAAGGATTATACTTTGGAATAACTTACAGAAACAAATTAAAATGAGACAATGAGTATTTTTGGACTTAATCACTCAGTCTTACAGGTGAAATTTGGGTCACATTTTTCAAGAATAGAAATTTTAGTCAACATTTAAAATGTCAATCTTTCATAATTTTTTTTTACCTTTGAATCAGAGGAACAAAAAAATAGAAGCATTTATTGAATTCCTCCTTTGAGCAGTACATTGTACTAAATACTTTGACATGTATGGGTTCATCGAACCATGATCTAAATGAATTGAAACAGGTTTGCTATCTTCTAGTCCAGACCTACAATCTTGGAGAAAACTATATCTAAACCAAGTTCTAAGAATAGGAAAGTGTGGTGGAATTTGGGAGACGGGTAAATTATCCTTCTCAAATGCTCTGGAGCAGAGAATACTGCTAGTATCTTGTGTTAAAAGACAATAGCTTAAGCTGTTAAATGTAAAAACAATATCATGGCAAACAAAATACATCATTATCTGGACAATTAAAAGGGAATAAGGAAAGAGAAAAATGTTTTCACTCAGTAAAAACTAGAGAACAGAAAATTCCAGAATCCTGTTTTTAGTGCAATGTTCAGAGTGGTTTTGTTTATAGAAGGGTTGAAAACAAACCAGATTAAGAAAACAAAACAACAACAACAAAAACACATAAGAGGGAGAAACTGGTGTAAGAAAAGATCCTGCTAATGTAGCTGGAGAGAATTTGTCCAGACCAAGAGGTCTTAATGAGCCCATCCTCTCCAGAGTTTACTCTGTCAACCTCCTAGCAGCCAGGGGACTGTATCAAGTCACCATGAAGTGCTTTTGGACATTTTTCTGAGAAGCCAGCAGATTAATGTTGGGCAAAACCTACCTTTATATCCATAATTTTGTATCCTTTTTCTTAAAGAGGGCTCCCACTATAGTCTAAGCTTCAGGACTCACAAAGCTTGGATCTTCCACTGGGAGGGGCAGTAAACAATCTCATCTGCCAAAAGGCTGTGCCTTAAAAGACAATAGGAAGCGGGACCAGTAGGGTAATTTGCCAAGCCCAGTGCAAAATGCAAACATGAGGCTCCTTTTTCCAAGTCTATGAAGAATTTCAAGACGGTGGCGACAGCATTGAACCATGTGTTGGGCCCTTCCTGGCACAGGGCCAATGAGCCTGCACAGGTCCCACACCCAGGAAACTGGCCTCGGCAGGAGGATAGTGCATGGTTACACTGTATTTCTGGTCTTCTGGTCCCTGGCTCAGCAATAAGGATCTGAGGCTTCCACTCCCAAAGTCAGCCATCTGGGTGGCAGGTTTATGGCTCTGGCTTCTACCAACAAATGGCCTCAGCTCTGCCCTCTCTTCCTTGCCTCTACCTCCTGGCTCTATTGTGCATTTCATACTTCTGTTTCCTACTGTTTCTCACGTTCAAATGCTCTGAGAATGGGAGGGAGGGAAGGAGGGAGAGAAAGAAAAAGAGAGAGAGAGAAGGGTTGGTCAGGTTCATTAATGGTTATCCAGCATGAAGCACCCTGTTGAATGGAATTCTCATGTACAGCTGATTCATGGATCACTAGACAGAGTATAAATGGCTGCTTAGAGTCAGGTGACAATCTCCGTGTAATTAACTTGTGCCAAGGGTTGTGGTGTCATATAGTGAAAAGCATAATTTATCTGTTTCCATTTCCGTCACCTAGAGCTGTGCACTGGCAGCAATGGAAAGCCTCTTGGGTGGGCAGGGTGGTTGGACGACATTGGACCCATTCTGTCCCACTCAAGATGCACAAGGTCCAATGCTATGCTCCTGGGAAAGTATTTAAGTGTATTGTATATTGCAGCACAAAAGTCGACCTGTGCAAGTTAAAATGTATTGTGTTCCCAAATTGGGGTGATTTGAACATTGGAAAAGTAGAAGGTGAGACTGGCTCCCTCTGAGGATCTCACTCTGCGAATCTCACTCTGCTTCCTTATCAGATTTCAGCTTTCTGCAAAGGCATTTTCAAGTGGGCTGTAATTGCTTGTCCGTAGATACTTTGTAAGCTCATAAATCTTCACTAGCACAGAAAAGTAAATTGTGTTGTGTTTGAGAATTCTTTGGATGGTGAGAGGGATACAGGGTGAGGGGAGGGGCTGTGTCCTCAAGGTGAAAGTCTCCAGTCAGAGCACAAGGGTCCTAGGAGAGGGCAGTGCAGGCAAAACCCAGCTAAGGAGGCTTTGAGCAGCGATGAGATGCCTGCAGCCAGCTGTCCCATAGAAGCCATCGAGAAGCTGTCATGGGGCGACAGCATGCTATGCGTCATTGCGTCTCAAACTGGTTGAGCCTCAAAATTCCCAGGGTAGACTTCTGCGAATACAGACGTTAAAAATAAAATTTCAACCACAGCAACATAGGGGTAGTTAGGGGCCTAGGTCTGGAGTCAGTTAGTTCAAATCCCAGTTTTAGGACTTACTGTGTGTCTGATCTTTATGTTTTCATGTTCTCATCTACGAAATGTAGGCAATAATCTTACCTTTACTGTAAGCTCTTGTGAGATTGAATGAGAAGATAAGCATGCCAGCACAGTACCAAAAACTTTGGGAGTACCCAGAAAATCCTGTTTGTTATTTAACATACTCATATCACATGCAATATGTACTTATGGATGGAGGTATTTATACATGTATATATACAGAAGCACAGTAAATTACATTAAGGTTTAATGCACCATTGGCAAGGGGATACTTTACTATAAAGTTTCTTTTGAAATCTGCTCTTGAAAGATGAGTGGAGTATATACTCCAACATGTGTTAAAAATTAAGTTAGAATCCTAATGAAGGCATAGTTCTATAGGGAAGGACTTGAGATTTGACAACAATCAAAAGGTAAATCTAATTAATTTTAGGGGAAAAATATTCAGAAGCTGCAGAGATCAAGGCCCATATTCCCAAGCACAGGGAGGAAAAGAAGCCCAGCAAACATAATGACTGTTTCACGGGCAAAAGCAACACTAATTGAGTGAGCTACCAGGCAAGAGGGGAGAAGTAAGACCCAATCTTTTCTTTCCGATTTATAACTACAGCTCTCGGGACTGTCATTCCTGCAGGGCATGGACCATGTCTGTTTCACTGCCTGGAGCTAAATCCTTACACATCACCATGTGCCCATTAGCATTTAATAAGTGTTTGTGGAGATAACTGATTATATGGCCAGTGCACTTGGTAATGTAGAGCAGGCTGTGTCAGTAGTAAGAAGTTTTATTTTCCTTCCTGTGGGAACCCCTTCTCTGCTTGACTTTTCTTGTTGATTGTAAGTTCCCTTGGGCAGGAAATTTGTTTGTCTGTATGTTTACTAAGAGGCATTGAACAAATTGCAACAAACTACACAGTGATAACAGTGAGTAAAAATTTCATGAGATGCTATCAAATGATTCATTAAAAGAAAGATCCAGGATACTACCACCAACTGCTACATTAACTAGTCAT
Organism: Delphinapterus leucas; assembly: GCF_059928025.1. NCBI lineage: Eukaryota > Metazoa > Chordata > Mammalia > Artiodactyla > Monodontidae > Delphinapterus > Delphinapterus leucas. Next base: position 16,957,257 of record NC_143136.1, read on the forward strand.
GTCATAACACCATCAAAATGCTAATTAGGTTGTCTGGCATGATTTGTTATTTAAAAAAATCAAGCCAACTTTCTGTAGTTCTTGAATTTGGATAGTTTTTCCTCTCCTTATATTTGCTTCAGGATTTATGGGGTACCATTTAGTTCTCTTCCTTTGGAGATAAACAAAGCTTTTGTGCATTCCTCTTGTTACTACTCTTATAAACCCCCAAGCACTCTAACCTTTCAGACGGAGGTCCAAATCTGCAGAATAGTGAATTGAAATCACTAAAAGAGGATAAAGCATGGTGTTAGGAAGGCGCCAGGCTGAAGAGACTGTTCATGTTGTCCTCGCTTGGGGTCCAGCCAGGGCTGACTGGACGGTTGCTTGCAGCTGGACAAGGCAGGTGGAAAGGACTAAGACCTGTAGCTCAAGCCATTCGTCGGCATAGTCTAGGAGCTGGCAGAGGAACAATAAGGACAGGCTTACACAGAGAAGGTTCTATCCATCAGGCCAAGTCTAGTGTTTTGGGGGGCAGAGGTTTCAGAAGCAGTCAGGGATGGACAAAAGCTCAAGATGAGGGCTTCCCTGGTGACGCAGTGGTTGAGAGTCCGCCTGCCAATGCAGGGGACACGGGTTCGTGCCCCGGTCCTGGAAGATCCCACATGCCGCGGAGCGGCTGGGCCCATGAGACATGGCTGCTGAGCCTGTGCGTCCGGAGCCTGTGCTCCGCAACGGGAGAGGCCACAACAGTGAGAGGCCCGCGTATCGCAAAAAAAATAAAAATAAAAATAAATAAAAATAAAAAGTTCAAGATGAAAAAAGGGGGTGCCTAATAAGGAAGACAGCCTTGGAAGGGGCAGATGCACTAAATTGTTTAACCTAAATGGCCACTCAAAACAAGGTCTAGGCTGAAGTCCAGCTATCGAGATGTTGGGGCCCACAGTGGGCTGATGAGGAAAGAAAAATAGACCACTTTTCAGATCTAGGGCACTATGGCTGAATTGACTGCAAGATGACATACTGAACCCTAAAATGTTGATGCCAGCAGGGCTGACACGATAGGAACTGGAAGCAGGGCTGAGCCTGAGATAGCCCAAGTGGTCCCACTGTGGAGAGGAAGAGACAGAGGCCGACAGCAAGCATGGCCCTGCTTTGGGCAGGTTAGGTAATCTTCTGCTTTGACTTCTGCTCCTAAATCTCCAGAATGATGGAAGGAAGAGACAGCAAAGCATGATGCTGAGGGCACATGACCCGGAATGAGAAGTTTTGGCTTTGGCTCCTAACTAGAGTTGCCAGATTAGCAAATCAGTATAGGGCACTAAATTAAATTAGCATTTCAGCTAAACTATGATCAGTTTTTCAGTATAACTATGTCCCCAATATTACATGGGACACATTATACTAAAAAATTATGGTCCCATGGACCGTTTGAGACATAGTTATACTAAAAAAATTAGTCATTATTTATCTGAAGTTCTAATTAAACTAGGTGTTGTCTATTTTTTCTGGCAACCCTAGTCCTAACTCTCCTACTTTCTAGTTCTAGGAGCTTGGCAAGTTATTTAAAAAATGATCTAGCTCATAAGGTTGTTGTGAGGACTGAATGGGTTAATATATGCAAATTACTCCAAATAGTGTCTGGCACATAGTAAGTGCTCAAAATTGATTAATTTTGCTTTTTTTTATTAGTACTATTACTATTTATACTACTATCTGAGAGCCAGTCTGAGTTACTGACAATCAATAGGATATTTTTATGTTTGTGAAGTAATGCAAGGCAAGGTTTCAGCAAAACTGAGAAATATTTTATTCATTTGTTTATTCCCACCTCTCTTCCCCACAAAATTGTAAAGGTCTTAGAATAAAGGAACAGGTAAAATAAACCCAAGGACAATTGCCATAAGAAAAAAGACAATCACTAAATAGTTAACAAAGAGTCAAAGGGAAAACTATGAAGAGATTCTGGTTGAGGATATAGTTCTCTATGGTGGTCAAATACAAAGTTAAGTTCTGAGTTTGCGAATAGCTCTGGAGGATAAAAGAGATGGTGGGAAATTGGGAAATTGGTTCAACGCACATTCCCTGTCCCCTCCACATGTCCCATTGTATTTTCTTCTCTCAAAACTTGGTCCAGAGAGACTCTTGTATCCTAATATCCGTGTAAGTTAGTAACTCCTTGCAAGAGAGTTTCCACTTAAATTCATTGTAGAACACAAGGGTTTACTTTTCTGTTCGAAAGGTCTTCTGATGTTAGTACTTTGTGGGGTCGAGAGAGAGTTTTGTGTTTTTTGGTGTCAGTCTTTGTTTGAGGAAGTTTCCAGCCAGCACAGACAAGGTCCTTGACCTTGTCTACCCAGTCGAATCAACTGGGAAGGTTTTAAAAATCCATTCCAGGCTGCAATTTACACCAATTTTTTTCAGAATCTTTGGCTGAAGTACCCAGGCACAAGTCCTTTTTAAGCACCTTGGTTACCCACCTTGGGTAGCCAAGGTTGACAGCCATTGAGCTAGAAGAATATACATACCTCTGTGCAAACCATTTATAGGGAAGACTAATGAGAAAACCATATAATCCAGGGTATAATAATAACTATGATTTAAAAATTCTTACTATATGCCTGCTCCTACATACGTGTACTTCTAACCTTTACAGCATTGAGGAGTATGTATTTTTATCCACATTTTACAGTGAGGAAACAGAAAATTGTAAATAACACAGTAAGTAAATGAGTCCAAAATCAATTGGATGCATGACTCCTAAGCCAGAGCCCTTTCTAATACGCCACATTGCAGAGAAAGGTGGAACCTGCACTTTATGTCCTTTTCTCAGGCCTTATTTTCATCAGTGCCTGATTGTTCTACTAGATATCAGTGCCTGGTGGTCATTCAGGTCTTGGGACCCTGCAGCGTGAGAGCTCTGTGTCTGGCCTTCACTCTAACATTTCCACTTCCCCATGAGGCCTTTGCCCATTCCACCGCAGACGAATCAGCCAGAATAGAAGAGCAGACAAACATACCTGGGCTTTGTTGGACAAACCTGTCTGAAGACGGACTTGTGAATGGTGCACTGGGTTCTCTGACTGTACTTAAATAGGGCTTTTGCCTGACAGGTTTGGCCGGTCAAGCAGGACTTGTTTGTGCCTGTGGCAATGAAAAGCTTGAATGAAGAGTAGAAGCAAAATCAGGGACCCACAGATCACTTCAGCTCTCATCAGGCACTGGTTAACTCTTTTTCCAGGAAAGCCCTTTACCAAAACAGACTACAAACACCGTGGTATTTTATTATTAGCTCACACATGGAAGGAGCTGCCAAGTGGATCCAGTTTTCCTATTAAAACTGCGACCTTCAAGCCTGTATGTGTGTACATGTGTATGCATTCATGTCTTCATTCATTCATTGTTCATTTACTCATTCATTTACCTACTCATTAATTTGATCACACAACCAATATTTACTGAGTGCTTTCTATGTGGCAGGTACTGTGTAGCTTGTGGATATTCATTAGTAAGCAAGACAAAAATGGTCCTGTGGACACGGAACTAGTAGGATAGGGAAGGTGGGGAGAGCTCTCAGTAAACAAAATAAATTATATGTTTTCCCCATATAATTATGGTAGACACCACTAAAGAAAAAGAAAATGGGTGTTATGTGCAAGGAGAGATTAAAGTTTTTGTGGTTAGGGGGGTAACAGGTAGGGAGGGCTATGTCTGGGAAATCTTCTCTGAGAAAGTTATATTTGAGCTAAAATATAATTTTGCAATTCAAAAAAGTTTTTTTGCATCATATTGTCATTGAATATTTACCTAAATTCTTTTTTTCCCCTCTTATCAAGAATGCCAACTGCACACACATTTTTCTTAGCCTTCCTACTTATTTTCATATGTAGGTTATGGAGCTAAGAGTCATAGACTGCTATATTCAGAAAAATACAGCCCAGCATCCCACAGAGGATCAATGAAGACTTAATCTTACTATTTGTTTGTATACATTACCCTTTCGGCACCATGATTGTTTTATTTTGGGATGCATTTTATTGTTTCAGGGCGCGTCCACATTTATCACCCACTTGATCTTCACCAACAGACCTGCAGGCTGCAGGATACAAAGAGCATCATCTTTCTGTTAAACAGTGAGAAATGATGATTCTGCAAAGTCAGTGTCTTGTCCAAGGTCACATGCCTGTGACTACCAGAGGGAAGAGAAGAACTCAGGGGTTTTTTGATCAGAGGCCAGGATTTTGCATGCATAGTGGGGAATTCCAAAATTCTCTCTTTCTCAACCCCTGCCCTTCTCCCGATGCTGCTTCCCCAAAGCACACACATCTCTCTCTCTGATTCAGAGTATTTGGGGGAAGGATTGATTTAGAGGCTTCATTTCTCTTGCGTATTGCCATGGATCCAGGAGAATCTACCTGGCCCGTGTTCTGGCTTCAGCTCTCCAACCTACAGTTAATAAGTAGATAAACAAGTAAATATTTAAGTTCAACATGTATGTTTTGGTTGCCTACTGTCTATGAGATGCTGCTCTAGTCTCTGGGCATATATTACCAAGCAAATAGACAAGAATCCCTCATCCAGTTTACATTCTCCGAGGGGAGGCAATCAATAAGTAAATCAGTATGTCAATATAGATAGCATGTTGCATGGTATGCTTTTGAGAAAAATAAAACAGGGAAGAGAATTAGGGAGCGCTGAGGGGAGGATGTCGAAATTTGAAGTAAGGTGGTCAGGAATGGCCTCTCTGAGAATGTCCTATTTGTGTAGCCATGAGGTCATCTGGGGGAGAATGTTCTAGGCAGCGGGGACAGAGGCTGAGGGGTTGGCCGAAGCTCAGGACTCATTCAATGCACCCCACCCTTGAACTTGAACTCTGTTTTTCCAAAGGCACAATATTAAAAATGCTGGTTAGATCCAGTTGAAATCATGTTTTTAGGGATTAAGTTCTATATTCAATTTCATTTTGGGTTCAATACCCTATTGTGGGCTGTCCAGAAAGCCAAACCACGATGAATAATGTTTCCATGGGAAAATGTTTTCTGGGTTTCAACCCGCTGACTTACAAATGAACTTAGGAACAGAGCTGGTTAGTACGTTGAGAGCTGGTTGTATCAATTAAGGGGCAATTTTCCTACGGCGGCTCCCTCTCTCGGCTAGGAGGGAATGACATTGACTGAACTTCTGCCACACTTACATTCTTTTTTCTCTCCTTATCCTCTCTACAGTCTCTTTGGTTCCAACCTGTATTTTCCATTTTCCCTGCAGGGCTTCTCTTTTTGCCCTTAGATCTTTGAATAATCCTTCATGAAGCCATATTGAAAGCCCTTGATTCCCCTTATTCTTCTCCTTTAGAAAAGCTGCTATCTCACCTTAATTGTAGTGTATCGGAGATTTCCCAAGGCTTTTTCTCCATGCACATGGATTTATTTGTATTATTCACTGTCTGCTTCTGGCAATTGCAGCGCATTTAATGCGAGTCATGAGCATTGCACCTGGAAAATTCTGAGCACCTCACAAATAGGTTAATGAGTATACATTGTGTGTTTTTATGAAATTAATGACTACCCGCTCTCCATTAAATGGCGAATTCATGAAGATTCTTTTCTCTAGAGGAATGCTACACTGTCTGTTTGAAAATGACTGTAGGTGTTCATGAAAATAATCAGCTAGGCTGATTTTCCTTTTCTCCTTCAACTCTGCCTTCCGTTCCTTGAAGGGGGGATGAATAACAGTTTCACATCTACGGAGAGGCACATTGGGAATTCATAAATCTGTAGCATCAGAATAATAACTGAAAGGGAAGTAGTATGTGGGGTACTTGTATACTGGAAAGACTATTTGGGATTTTTCTGTGAATTTGCCTTTGGGACTTGCCTGGGTCTACATGGAAGAACCTTAGGTATACACCGAAACCATGGATAGTCTTTTCTTTATTCTCATTTTATTTACACAGTTCGGGAGGCAGTTAGGTCAAATATACAATTGTAGGCTGGTTAGAAAGCAAAACCTAGAGAATAATAATAGTTAACAGGTTGTTAGCACTTGGTATGTTCCAGGCACTGTGTTTAATATGGATAAGCTCTTTTACTTCACAATATCCTAAGTGAGCCCCCAAGACACAGATTTTAGGTAACTTGCCAAAAACTACCCAAATAGTAGAGTCAAGATTTGACCCAAGGCAGTCTGATCGTAGGACACAAACTTTTAACTACTACCTACCACTATTGCCCATGGAAGATGAAAGAAAATAGACTTGCCATTTTCTCTTTTTCCCTTTATTATGGCTTGAGACCCTTTTATGACCCTTAATGGAAAAATCAAACCCCAAACCACTTTATCAGATCACGGACACAAGCCGGATACTGGTCCTCCAAATGGTGTGCATCAGTATTACCTGGAGGATTTGTGAAAACACAGAGTGCTGGGCCTGCCCCAGAGTTTCAAATTCACTGAGAACCAATACGTTTTCCAGTTGAGGCTGGCGCTGCTGAGTGGCGTGCACACTCTTAGAACCATTGGTTAGGCACTCCCCCCAGACCCAGACCCTACAGGTTAGCAGCATTAATAATTATAACTGCATCTGACAGCATTCTCCTGCTTTCAAAGCACTGAGTCTATAGCATCACGGTTCCTCACAACAGGGCCGGGCTTTATCCTGGGCAGATGTTACCTTCATTCTATGGATGGGATAATAGAAGTTCTGTGACAACAAGTGATACATTCCTTGTTGTAGAGCACGTGAGTGGCAGACTTAGGACTGAGGCATTTCATTTTTCCCTCTACCCCGTTGTGTTGTTCATGCTCTAAGGAGAGACAAGCAACTGTCCATCCCCAGCACAGAGCTCACAAACTGGTTTGTTCACTTTTCTTTTCAACTCAAGCTTATAGGAATGAATGAGCTCCAGGGGAGGGGGAGGTGGAGGTGGAAATCATCTCTTGCTCAAAAAGAGAAACTGCATCCCCAGAGGCGAATATCTGGGCACAAGGGAGGGTGGGCCAGTTTGTCTCCGCAAACAAGATCTCGACACTTACATCCAAATTAGAGGTCTCTGAGCTTGACTTGGGCTGGCTAAGATTTCTCTTCCCTTCCAGGTTTGCTGAGCTTATAAATATCAATTATAAGGCTGAGTAAATTACAGGGATGTTGAACTTTGAATTGTTGTAGCACTTTAATGTGTCTATATAGGGATAATAAGAAGATTGTGAAAATCTGCTGAAGGAAATCTCACACATCTTTATAGATAATTAATATAGTGAGCGGAAACTGAAAATCAGCACTGTATTTTTTAAAGCAGTAATTTAAAAATGCATTATGGCAACACATTAAGTTAGCAGTTATTCAACAAGGAAATGTGAACGTTATTAAGCTAATTAAAGGTAATAAAAACAAGCGAAGGTATTGGGCATATAACTTTGAGATGAAAAAGAAAGAAAATCCTTTGTTTATTCCTACTGCTTCTAGGCAAGACACAGATGGCGATTAATATATTGATAAGTTACTGGATTTTTATGTGATAAGAAAAGAGGGCTGTATAAAAATATATTCCCTGGAGAAGCACCAAAAAAGTACAAGAAGATCTTCCTGTGTAACTCTAGACACTTTAGCAGGCGTCCGTAAGCACATGTGTGCTTTCTCTGTCTCACCAAGGGATGAGTGATTGCCCTTTCCGGAACTTGATCTTGGAAAACTTTCTCCAGTATAACTGATCCCACTCAACTTTCAGATTCTGCGGCCTTTTTTCTGATCTTTGGGCTTTCTTCCACTTCAACCTTCTATGACAGAGATTCGGGGGATGGTTTTTTATGCTACTCCTCACTTGGAGATCTTGTTCTCTGCATGGGGCTACTACTGATATAAAATGGAACTACACACTGCAAGTGGGAAGCTGGAATTGCTGGCGAGAGCAGAAATAGACCCCTCTCTCCGGCAAATGCTTCAGGTAAGTGTGTGCAGCTCTGCAGGGTTTATAATTTTCTTTGGGGAAAGATAAAGGAGGAGAAGGGCAGGAACACATAGAAGATAAGTTTAATTGGAGAATTAAAAAAAATAACATTCGCACATGCAACAGAAGAATGTATTTCTGTCCAGACATTTGTTGGTTGGTTTGTTTACCAGTTATTGAGGAGGAAAGGGTTGGCCACAGGAGGGAACGGCCAGACACCAAATGAACCATACCTGTGACTGCCAGCCTGATGCAATGGATTATTAAGTGCTTCCGAAAGAAGCCTTGGGTGTGTTTATGGTAGCACAGGACTTGGCAACTTCAGATTAAAGCTGGTTCATGATTATTAATTCTGGTAGAGGACCCCTGTAAAATTTACTGCTGAGCAAATTGGGGTTTGCACAGTTAAATGGGGGCAAAGTTCATCACGGGGAGAACTGTTCAGCTTATCAGAAAAACGGGGCTCAAGTAGGATAAAAACTAGCAAATCACTAGTCTATCAATAAAGTTCCAGTTTGTCTGTAATTCTACACATTTATGGGAAGAATAGGTTAGAGGTGTATACGCAAGCTCTGGATCTTATACCCTAAAAGAGTATGATTATCTTAGTGCATTAGGTTCTATAAAACTCTTTATGAACTCAATCTTTCCTAAAAATAAGGGGAAAAGTCATCCTAAAGAGCAATTGGATCCAGCACTTAAATTAAGAGAAGGGTTTAACGTTGCAAGTTACTTGGTTGATGATTATGCAAATTATAAGTAAGATTTCTATAAAACTTTGTTCTAAGATTCTAAATAGGAGAGAATTTCTTTGGAAAGCTAGCACACTTTTATCAGCAAGGTCACACTAGGAATTTTAGGAGGACAAGTAAAAGATGACTTCCTCAGGCAGAAGGGATCCTTTTAGGTCATCAGGATGAATTGTTTGAAAGCTTCAAAGCAGCCTTGGTTCTCATTACTGGAGCCTGCCTTTACAAGAAATGCCTTTTTTCAATTATTTTCACTTTTCATTAGAAGTCTTTGCAGTTGTAGCTCACCTCATTTAGTTCACTGAGATGTGATGCCTTTAATTTCCATGTTAAAATTTGTGGCCAATTGTTTGACATTAAACCTGGCTTTTTTTTTTTGCGGTACGCGGGCCTCTCACTGTTGTGGCCTCTCCCGTTGTGGAGCACAGGCTCCGGACGTGCAGGCTCAGCGGCCATGGCTCACGGGCCCAGCCGCTCCACGGCATGTGGGGTCTACCCGGACCGGGGCACGAACCCGTGTTCCCTGCATCGGCAGGCGGACTCTCAACCACTGCGCCACCAGGGAAGCCCAAAACCTGGCTTTTTGAGTCTCTGATTTCTGAAGGTTTTTGCTGCCCTTCCTCCATGGTAACCAGTTACTTTGTGAAGACTGAATACATTAATATCATTAATATAATTTGTAATTTAACTAGTCTCGATTATAGGCATTTTGTCCTGATAGGTTGTCCAGGTCAGTGTGCCTTCCAAGTGTGGAAGCATTCACCATCAGATGCCTTCTGGAAACAGATTCAGCCTGCTTGTAAAAAGCCCCACATGATCCAGCCTCCACGTTCATTATTGAGTGATCAGTGGGCTAATGGAACACTTTCTCTCATAAGATTTTTCTAATTCTCAGCCCAAACTCTCCTCTGCTAACTTATCTCATTTATTTGGTGTGTGCACATTCTAGGTATTTGTAGCTTTTTATCATTTTGCCCCTCAGCTATTGCTTAGTCAGTTTCCTTGACGTAGCTCCTTTCATCTTTTCTCATCAGTCAATCACTTCCTATCGCCTCATTCCTTTAATCATCTCCTTTGAACTCAGTCCAAGCTTTTGAGTACTCAGGTACCCAAGACACAGCACAGTGGTCCGGGTGTGGTCTCCCCACCATCACGTAGAGCCCTAAGAGAAGGAAAGAGGGATAGAATCTCAAAGGTGTCTTAAACTTGTTCTAATTTCCATTTTAAAAATAGTTCCATGTTTCCACCCTCTGCTAGTGAGCCTCTCTGTTTTCCTTCTTCCCAAGCTTTTCTCGTGCGATGTAAAGCATTAGAAGATAGAGTTTTCCTGTCACCACATGCCCCATTGCAGACAGGCTGCTCCCACCTTTCAGAATTGGTGACGTCCTGGGACCTCAAGCAAGGTCGTGTTTCTGTGAAGTCGCTCCATAGGTGTATATACCACTAGCATGTACAGACGATGACTTTTCAGATAAATTGCACTTGACTTTACCTGCCACCCCATCAGCTCTACAGAGCCTGGAAGGATACATATGGCGGACTGATCACCAACAGTCTGGCAAACATCAAAACGCTGGTGAACATTGTTGTTAGATGCTGGTGTCTTCTGAGAAGCATTAGTAGACGTTCCACATACAATCTCAGTCTCAATTGAAGTAAACCCCAGGGATTTCAGCAGAGCTGGGCAGCGCAAATGTGGGCATTGCTGTGATTGGGAGGAAGAGGAAGCTGGTCATTCTCATGTCACCTTTAATCCCCACATCATCAGTGGGCCTGAGGTTAGGGAACGGCAAAAATGTCCTTCCAGCAAAAGACAGTTGTCATTTAGGTTGGAGCATGAGAACTTTGCCACTCTTTAGCATTGAAAATTGGCCTTGCACTACATACAGCAGGAATGGACCCGTCGGCTGTATATCATGGGATTCTATTAAATCCACTGCACTTTCCCAGTGAAGGAATACTATAGCTTTAGACCCTTCATTTGCTAAGGGATGGAGTTTTTCCTTATCACAGCTCAACGTCTCTCCTGGTAATAAATCGCCCGGAATTGGAGCCTTAAGACTGTCAATTTACACTTTCTGTTTGTATCTCCCCATCCCTCCTGCTGTGGCAGTGTAGAACCGTGACAGGAGATTGATATTGAAAGAGAACTCCCCCTGCCCCAATACATTTCACCTGCCCCCACTTCTGCCTTTTGTTTATTTATTTTCTCCAAGACTTATTTTCGTTTGGCAAAAACCTCCAGGTTAATTTAACAAAGGATTCCTCTCTGAGCTCACCTGAGTTTCCTGCCCATGGGGGACCTGTTCTTCTACCAATTGAAATTTGTCACCGAGTGATTCTGAAAGTTGAACTTGTTTCTTTTAGTTACAAGGGAACAATGTGCCTTCAGGTCAATATGCATCCTAACCACAACAGAATATAAACCTCATTCTCAGACAGAAAGAAATGCATTTGTTCAAAGATGAAGAAAACATAAAAGAGGATGAGGCTAAGGTTGGAGACAGTTTCTGGGCGTTCACAGGTAAGCTGATACTTTGAGATTCTCGGAGATTAGTGTTCTATCAAACAACAGAACATCTTTGGCAAGAAGAAACCTAAGGGATTAATGGTGAGGTTGGGGTGGGTAGCTAACCACGAGGGTATGGGGGACAGATGTGTACAGAGGGTGTAAAAGTCATTCTTCCTGGAGCTGGGAGAAGTTTAGACGTTCTGGGGACTGAGCCAGCTACATTTTATTTTAAGCCTCTCAAATCACAAGATTACAACAAGCATGGACAGGTTTAATTATAGTAGATGGAAGGTTAAAAAGCACACACATTTCCAACGAGTGGGCACACACACACACACACACACACACACAAACATAGAAGCTCTGTTTTTTTGTTTTGTGTTTCTTTTTCCTGGGGAATTCATGTTACTGCTAATTGCTTAGGGGTAAAGATTTGTTGGAGCAATAGCAGAATTCACTGGCATAATCTATAAACAATTTGAAAATAATCAAAAGAGAAGTAAACTTTGACACTAAACTGACACCTTGAAGAGAGCAAATGAGAGAATAAAAACGGCATTGGAGAGCACAAATGGATCCTGGCCGATTCTAAACACTGTGTGTGTGTGTGTGTGTGTGTGTGTGTGTGTGTGTGTGAGAGAGAGAGAGAGAGAGAGAGCATGTGTGTGTGCACAAGCACTCGTGTACATGAGTGTGAATTGAGAAATTCAGTCATGAAGTAGAAAAATAAATGAAGCTTCAACAAAATGCATTTGGGGTAAGACAGCAGATTGGTTTTAGGGATAATATAAAGGCAGCCACCAATATGTGAGCTGCAAAGTTGAAATTGGGTGGTGTTTTTTTTTTCTGTTCTTTATTGCAGTGTAACAGACCATGCCACAACTTACTGATGATTTTTTGATATTCCCCACAATTCTCTGCGTTGTCTGGACTCAGTTGGGCAGCTCTGCTGCAACTCATGGCAACAGCTGAGGTCACCCACTTGGCTGCATTCAATAGGGCACATCTGGGACCGGAAAGTCTAACACAGCCTCCCTGGAGTAACTGGAGCTCTGGTGAGGACAGCTGGAAGCCTGGGACCTCTCCTCCTTGGTGATGTCTCTGGCAGGTTAACTGTGTCCCTTTACAGAGTGGTTCAGAGTTCACAGAGAGTAACAGCAGAAGCTTCCAGGCCTCCTAAGGGCTAGGCTGGCGTTGTGTCATTTCCTTCTCATTCTGTTGGAGAAAGCAAGTCACCAGACCAGCCCAGATTCAAGGGGAGGGGAAATACAGCCCACCCCTGTTGGGAGGAGTGCCAGCAGGTACAGGCACGGCTGGAGTTGGTGACCGCCATTTTGTAGACAGTTTCCCTCAGTCTTGTAAACATAAAGGGAGGGGTCAGAAATCTGAACTCTGCTCTGGTTTAGAAATATGTAGTGTCTTCATGCATGAGACAGAGTTATAGTTTCAGTTCAACTCGTGGGCAATCACAAAATCCTTCACTTCAGGTTTGCGCTGAGAAGTGAAATTCGTTGCCTTCGTAAGTTAACACTTCCATGCAACCTGGAAGCTTCCTTCAGCTCCAGAGCGTCAGTGGACTGGGGTCATGGAATTGCTACTGTGTGGACAGCCTGGCGTTGAGCTTTGCTTCCAACTGACAAGTGGTCAGAGAGATTTAAATAATTTTAATTCTTTTTTCCACTTTTACTGAATTTGTGGCAGTTGGATTAGCCAATCAATTTAGAAAGACTAAATAGTTTAATGACTACTGTTGCATTCTTCAGTTGTTTATTATCACAATTACATTGAAATAGGAAAATCTTATACTATTGTTTGGTTTACTGATATCTTTAGCCTTTATCTTCTTTCTTGTATACTTATATCTTTTGTTGAATAATATAAACTTAATAAGACTACTTAATTGTATGATGAAGTTATTAGGACTTTGGTTTGGCTGTGACCTGGTCAGGATTAATTTTATAATACTTTTGGGAAATTCATCTTCCATTAAATCAATGCATATTTATTGAGTGTCTGCCATGTGCACTATAGTATATTTTTAAGGGCACAAATGTTCTGTCAAGAAGTTGTATCATTTAGACAGGTCTTTTTGATACCAACCCATGTAGAAATCATGATTTTACATAATCATCGAAACAGATTGAAAAATAAATATGTTGAAAAGACGAACTGGTTGATAAGAAATGAATCGACAAAAAGATAATATATTCTATGGCAAATACAAATGCTGTCTTTGTGTCTTTTTAGCAGTTAAAAATGAATTTTATACCATGGGAGGCCATAGATTTTCCTAGAGACCAAAGAAAATACAGAAAATAAAAGATTGTCAAGGGACACGTTAAACATAATGAAACTATTTATAACCTACAATTCTATGGCAGCAAATACTTGTAGAGTTGATATTGTGATACATTAAGGTGAGCTGTTTACTAGCAGGTTATTATTGAAAGGTGAAACAACCATGAATTTAAAAAAGTATGTGTAACAATCAACATTATTTTAATCCATCCCAGAGTTTCTTTTTTTTCTTTAAGTGTGTTACGGGAAATGAAAGTAAGAATGAGCATAGAGGATAAAATAATTAAAAAATTTTTACTTATTAACTTTTAAGAAAAAAAAATAATACAATTATAAAACAATCTTTCCTATAGCCATTTTAAAAAAAAATTCTAAAATCTTCATTACATTTCTAAATAATTTTCCCTAACAAGCAAACATACCTCAACATTTTAAAAGGTGAATTCTTTCATCTCTATCAGCGGTCAGCAAACTACAGCCCAAGGGTCACATTCTTCCCGCCACGCCCATTGGTTTAGGTATTGTCAATGGCTGCTTTCATGCAACAGCAGCATTCTAGCTTTGACAAAAACCCAAGGCTGTAGACCTGCAGAGCTGAAAATGTTTAGTATTTGGCTCTTTACAGAAAAAAGTTTGCCAATCCTAGATGCAGAATATACAATTTAAAACTTTTTGTAGTGTAGTAAAGATAGAGGACCTTGACTCTGAAAGAAGATTGTGATATGAATGATTCCTATACTATATTATAGTATACTATTCTATTCTACTCGATTTTATTCTATTCCATAGTACAAGGTTTTCAAAGAGAATTGTTAGCATTGGAACTGTCCCCACCCCACTCCAAATAAATCTTACCTGGGATCTCTGTATATGAAATAAAGATGGAGGTTGAGATGCAATGGAAGTTGTGATGTTTAAGATGGGGGTGGAGGCCTTGGAACTGTGGCAATTACACTGTTCTGTAAGCCCTCCTCTCTCCAATGAAACCCATGAAGCTTCCTGAAGAGAGTTCTGGACTACAAGATTGCTTCTGGATCAAATGGATGAAATTAACAAAATGTCAGAGCACAAAGGAATTAGAGCAATTGTTTTCTCTTTAAAGAAGAAGAAATCAAAACCCAAGGAACATAAATGCTTTACGCCAGGGCCTGCACCTGTCATTAACAGAACTAAGATCTAAGACCAGAACTGAGTGACCTGCTTTACAATCCACATGTGCTCTGTCCTTTCCTGCAGAGAATGATACAGAAGTTGGTATCACTTGGTGGCATGGTAACCCCAAGACCAGCAATATCTTCTTATAATACACTCAGACAGGTTAAATAGCTTGCTAAGCAGTGACCTAGAAAGAGAGAGAGAAGACTCAGATGAGAACAGAACCACACTTGAAAATAAAAGAAATTAAAGACGGCTCACTGAAAGTGAATTTTAAAGGAAAAATTTAAAATAAACTGATGACTCTGTCAAGTATTTCTCTCCTACAAATGATGTTTTGAGATTTCATATAGCCAGGGCTATGTTAGATTATTTGAAGTTCTATTTATGATTTTCTTTTTCTAATTTCAGATTAAGAAATGGTATAGAGATGGTATAGAATTGAGAAGATATAGAGCAGTAATCATTAACTCTTGAGAGAGAAAGAGAGATAGAGGGGGAGAGAAAATGCTGAGAGAAAACTATAAAGCTATAAAATTAATCTAGAAGAGGAAGTGGAGAATCATTTACTTACCCTATAAGGAGATTTAGGTAGAGAGAATTGAATGACTACAGCAGGAATTTGTCAGGGCATTGAGGTTAAGAGCTTGAGCCTTATGACAAAGCTTATGGGATCTCAAATGAGCACAAGGGCCATGAGCACCTAATTAATATCCTTTTCAATTTATGAAAGAGGTTAGAAAATCTATTTTGGCCTGGGATTTCCTCAGCCTTGCAGAATAGAGTTTAGTTTATTACATTTCTAATAATATTATTACTACTCCTTGATAAAAGTTAGAAGCAAATTAGAGCATTAACCATTACTACCTGTTATATCTTTTGAGAGGAAGATGTTTTTCAAGTACCATCAAAGATCTAATAGTAATTACTGAACCCTTGATTCCTGTTTCCCCTTATTTTAATGACTCTATCAATTTTACAGATGAAAATTTGAATGAAAACTTTAGGAAACTTTACTGGTGGGCATCCAGCCAAAATGGAATTACCATGCTTAGGAGTCAAAGAAGATAATTCACTGGAACTCACATATATTTCTGTTTCTGGAGATACTTGTGTTTGTGTTCTATAATGATCTGTCATTGAAAAAAATCCCATTGATATTAGAGGTAAAATCGAGTCAAAATACTTATAGATAATGATTGGCTTCTGCTTCTAGCCAATTCCAAATCCAAACGTATTGGAACAGGGGTAGTAATAGCCTGTAAAGAGGAGAGCACCTTAAACCAGGAATCAGGATTCCTGGATATTAGTTCTGGCTTCTCCAGTCTTTTGTTTTGCAACCTTGGATCAAAGTGTTGAATCTACCTTGAACTGGCTGTATTTGTCTATACAGTATAGGGGTTTAAATAATAAAAATTTGCACAGAGCTGTCTCTCCTAATGATTACGTGATAGCTTCTACTTTATTTGGGTAACCCCAAAAAAACTTTGATTTTTTTTTTTAATTGGAAAACTTTACCATTTCTATTTTTTGTTTGCTACCCCTTAGAAGTCTTTGGGTCCTGTAGATTTCAGGTTGGAAAAGACCTGAGATTACCTTGCTCAGTGGTTCTCAAATGTATGCATGTATCAAAATGAACTAGATCACCTATTAAAATAGTGAGTCCTGAACCATCTCCCCATCCCACCCCCCTACCGCCCCAGTTTCTGATTCAGTAGGTCTAGAGTACTATCCCCGATTTGCATTTCTAATAAGTTACCAAGTGATATTAATGCACTGGTCCAGGGACCACACCTTGAGAACTACTGGTCTCACGCAGACTCTTTATTTACCAGATTGGAAAAGAGGCCGTTCAAAGTTAATTGAATTATCCACGCTTACTCATCAAGTTAGTGGCTGAAACAGACCAGCAAAACCCTGGACTTCCAGATGCTGAGGTCAGAGACTTTCCCAGGACACCACAATTCCCCACTTTGATTTTGGGTTATATGATACAGACTGAAAAATCCAGATGAATTTATTCCAATCCACACTGCCACTCAGATTAGGATTTTAAAAAAGTAAGAAATCTTTATACTCCTGTGGAGAGGAATTTTTTCATTCAGCAACAAAAAATCCAAATACCCAGTAATTTTTTTTTTTTTTTAATTTGTGGCCTACCCTTGGGCCATGTTTGCATGACAGAGAATTAAGGCTGAAATGGTGCAAAGAAGGCAAGATGCATTGCGAGTGAAAGATTTCTGTCACAACAAAGACAGACTAAAAGAAAACAACCCAGCTTGTTTCTACTAACACATTTTAAAAAATATTTTCAGGCTTGATTTTTAGTTTTTATTAATAACAGAAACTGAGCAGGTTTTGGTTTCATGAAAGATTTTGGTAGATTTGGAATCATATTTGTTTTTTAAAAAAATCCCCTAGACCTTGATTTTGCAGAGGTGAGATATTTTTTTCCTGAATCCCTAGAAATAAGCACAAACAATATGCTTCTGAACCCAATGAGGACCTTTAAAAGACAAATATGTTTCCCTAAATGCACTGAACTCTGGGCTTTTATAGCACATTCTTCATCCTTTGGACTGGTCCTTTGCCTCTCCTTTTCTTCCCAGCTTGTCCAACTACTACTCATCCTTTGGGGCTGAGCTTACATGCTCTTTTCTGAAACTCCAGAGGTAAAGGAGGTGAAGGACTTGAGGTGGCCCCCCTCTAAGATGGCTCTCAATCATCCTCACATTCTGGCGTTCTTGCCCTTGTGGAGTCTCTCCCCTTGAGTGTGAGCTGAACCTAGTGATCAGTGGAACAGCATTTCTAACATTAGGTTATACAAAGACTCTGGCTTCTGTCTTGCTTGCCCTCTCTTGCTTGCCCACAGTTGTCATGTCATGGGCTGCCCTCTATGTGGCAAGAAACTAAGGGGCTGGGCGTCTGGCCAACAGCCAGGAAGCAACTGAGGCCCTCGGTCCTACAACTCATGAGGCACTGAACCCCCAACAAAGGTGCGAGTGCGCTTGGAAGCTGATCTTTCTGCCAAACCTGTGGATGAGACTGCATCCCAGCAGTCCTGCAGCAACCTTGAGGCAGAGGCACCAAGGTAAATTGTGCCCAGATTTCTGACCCATAGAAGCCATGAGATAATAAATATTTGTTGTTTTAAGCTGTAAAATTTGGGGGTAACTTGGTAAACTACCACAGGGCCCATCACATTTATTGAATCTCCCTGTAGGCCAGTGGATCAAACATTTTAGATGGCAAGCTCTTAAAAATAGAGATTCCCAAACCCAGTCTTCAGATAATCTGACTCAATAGGTCTGGAATAAGGCCCAGAAATCTGTGTTTTAAACAAGCATTCTAAGTAATTTTCAAGCATTATAGTCTCTGGACTATACTTTTGAAAACACTCTTTAGTTTGGAAGCCATAAGCAACCATATTTGCCTTATTCATGGCTATATACCCATGTCTGAAACATGGTAGATTCAAAAGAAATATAATTGAATTAGTGAATGCATACCGATACACAATATAGAGAAATTTTGGATGACTTTACAAAAATTTAGTTATAAGTATAATATAAATAAGCAAATTAAGTTCTCTGTCCTCAGAACCCTTATGTGGTTATCTTAACTTTTCTTAACTGTAGCTGTTTATGCATTTACACATGTAAATTTCCCTTTTCCTTAAGAACTAAGACTGTATCTGATCCTTTTTATCCATCTACCATGACCCCATGGCACCTAGCAAAGTGTCTTGGCATATTTTTAATTCTCAACTGTACCTGTTTATTTCTTCCTCTTTTATTTGTTGTAATTTAACAATATACATTTTTTAAAAGCAGATAACTCTATCATAACTTTTCACAAGCTCATCAACATGATAGTCAATCTATCATCATAGAAAGGAATAGGAATTTTCAAATTATACATGCCTGGCTTTAAATTCCTGTTTCTATATCTAATAACTGAGGGTCCTTTGGCAAATCATTTAAATTCTTGAGTCTTTGTTTTCTTCTGCTTAAATGGTGGCTGGTGTTCTTGTGACATTTGAAAGAATTAATATGCAAGAAGTCTTATACCTGGTGGATGCTTGAGTTCTCATCATTTTAACTTATTTTTAATATACTCCTTTTTGTTTGTTTTTGCTTGTGCTATGGGTTGAATTACGTCCCCCCCAAATTCATATGCTGAAGCGCTAACCCACAGTACCTCAGAATGTAACTGTATCAGAAATGGGCCCTTTGAAGAGGTAATTAATTTAAAATTAAGTTGTTAAGGTGGCCTTAGTCCAATCTGTCATCCTTATAAGAAGAGAAAATCTGTACACACAAAGAGACACAAGGTATATGTGTGCAGAGAGGAAAGACCATGTGAGGACACAGCAAGAAGGTGGATGTCTGCAACCAAGGAGAAGAGGCCTCAGGAGAAACCAACCCTGTCAACACCTTGATCTTGGACCTCTAGCTTCCAGAACTGTGAGGAAATAAATTTCTACAGTTCAAACCCCTAAGTCTGTGTTATTTTGTTATGGGAGCCCTAGCAAATGAATATATTTAATATCATAATATGTTTTCATGCTGCTGTTAAATTGTAGTCATGATTTTGACCTACTACATAAATACCATTGAATTGCCGTAGTTTATACAACAGTCCAATTGGATATTTAATGTTTTTGTTACTTTGTAAATAGAAATAGTTCTGTCAGGTCTGGCCTGTTTTCTAGACTAGCCCTCCCCTCCTCGTCCGTAGGATAGTGATGGCATTCATACGAAGAGCTTGTTCCCTTTGGTCTGAGCACCAACCCTGATCTGAAGCAAGAGACAGTATTTAAGCAGCTCTAGTGCCTTCGTCTTAGGCACTGGCGAAATTCACCTGGGCCATGGTCTGCTTCTCCCTTCCGGCAGCTTGGAGGATTGGGCTAATTCTCCGTGCTCCCTCGGCCTCTGTCCTTATTGCTGCGCTCCTGACTTGGCCCCTGACCCTGACACTTTACCAGCTGGTGGTCCCTTAGATAGAAGGTCAAAGAGACAGCGCTGTTAACTACCCAATTTTAGTTCAACTTTTACTAGTCTTTTTTTCTAACCCAGGAATCAAAAAGATATCATTCAGTTGTGTTCGGGGTATAAACTCAGGTAGGCAAACCCAGGAAAAGACTGGGGAAGAAGTGATGTGCTTGCTTGTGTGTCGTGGGAGAGGGAGGATGGCTGTGGTGGCGAAGGTGGATGAACGCCCAGGGCTGAGCCTTCTAACCCTTTGATGCTTCAGAAGCTGGAGTTCCAGGCCATGAAAAACAAGCCCAGAAAACATTCCATCTCCTCAAAAAGTAGAAAAATCACTGGCCTAGCTCAAGTTTCAACAGCAACCAGAGGGCTTTTGATTACAAATAAGGAAAAATATTCTGAAAAGAAGGGCGGTGAAACGTCATAATACATTCCTAGAGGGGGCAGTTGAATTACTGTAATGGTCGATCTTTAAAATACAGAATGTCCCCTCTATTTAAGGTTATTTAAGTATAGTTGACTCAAGCCTGAAGTGGAGGAAAAAATGCGAGGACTTATTAAAAGCACATCAGCCCCTGTAATTCCACGGTCTTCATGAATCAGCAGCCGTTTCTCAGTGGGTTTACCAATTTCTAATAGTCGATATTATTTTAGGCTTACCAGTAGCTGATCCTTAAACATGCTTCAGGCTTCCAAGGCTGTGCATACCAAGATTTCTGGTAACAGCTGGAAATCCATAATTATAGTTCACGGGGTACAATGCTTATCTGGCAAACTCTGTAAATAAAGCTTAAAAAGCAAATATCTCATTTATATAAACAGTTTCTCAATACTAGGAGATCCATTGCCAAGGGACTGGAGAACTAGCTTTTCTCAATTATTCCTTTTGATAGATCAGAAGGTAATAATTTATTACTTCCTGTGAGAGTAAAGAAATATATATATATATTTAATATTTAAAGAATTGATGTAAACAGTGAAATTTATCTAAAAATATTTCCTTTTTTTGCTCTTTATATAACATGAAAAAGTGGTCGACTGTACATTGTTGAAACATCATCAGAAAGAAAATTATTGCTTGAAAGCAATTTCCTACAGGGATGTATTCCCCACAGTTTTGTTTTAAGGAAGTTTCGGGATTAGCTGCCAAAGACTGTGAGGTCTTTCTGTCTTAATGCCTTTTTTAAATCGTTTGAAGTACCATAAACCAACATGAATAAAATGATATGGGACTGAGGAATAAATAATTTTGTATTCCTAAATGAAAAACAATCAGGTGTATGAGTTGCATTTGAAATAGGCACAATTTATAATTTAAGGTATGAAACAGTTAAAGTTTGCTTTTAGATGCCATGCTTGAAAACCTCCTGACTTGCCATTTTATTCCAAGAACTTATTTGAAAGTGGATTTTGGTGGAGAATATTTTAAACTGAATGAACTCTTAAGCAATTAATGATTACAATTCTAGTAGAAATGACAAGATATAAACCCACAAATACACCACAAGAGACATTCCAGTGACTGCTTAGTATTTGTGGTGGCAGAGGAATGACAGCATGGTCCTCCCTCATTCCAGAACAAGCAATTAAAATGGTCAATCGTGCTCAATTCCATGCACTATACTACTGGTTTAAGAGTAAAGGCAAACACATTTTCTCTTTTCCTTTGTGATATTTTTACTTTTGTTTGGTTCTGTGCATGTTTAAACTAATTATTTAAGTACTTAGCACAATTTAAACAAAATAAACGAACCAGAAAAAATGCAATTTGCCTATATTCGTTACACGTTAGGCTTACTGGCATCAGTCACTGTCAGAATGGCCCGGGGCACAAGCAGATGCAAAATCTGATTTTAAAATCTCTCAAACTAGATGATTGCATGTTTCAGCCTATATAAGATCCGATTATTGTGCATACTTCTTTTGCAGAGTAACTGACATTACTATGCAAGCAACCCTGAGTCCATCTTTAAGCCTCTCTTCCATCTTACCAGGTCTTTGGACTCGCTGAGCTCCTTTGCTTATTACTTCACTTACTTGAACAAGTGAAAAAGCCAAGGGATCAATAAAAGAAGCAACTGTTTTCTCCTCCTTCTTCTCCTTTTTAAAAATTGAGATGAGGCTTCCCTGGTGGCGCAGTGGTTGAGAGTCCGCCTGCCAACGCAGGGGACACGGGTTCGTGCCCCGGTCCGGGAGGATCCCACATGCCGCGGAGCGGCTGGGCCTGTGAGCCATGGCCGCTGAGCCTGCGCGTCCGGAGCCTGTGCTCCGCAACGGGAGAGGCCACAGAAGTGAGAGGCCCGTGTACCGCAAAAAAAAAAAAAAAATTGAGGTGTAACATATGTACAATAAAATGTGAAACTTCAGTAATCTCAAGTGGTACATTTCTGCATATATACACCTGTGTAATCACCATGCACATCAAATATCTATCATGTCTAACAATCCAGAAGGTTCCTTATGCCCTTTCCAGATTAATATACCTCTCCCTCTCTGGGGAGTAGCCACTATTCTGACTTTTATTGCCATCAGTTAGTTCCAAGTGTTCTTGGAATTTATATCAATGGAATTATAATGTTCCCTTTTGTGTCTGGATTCATATATAAAATTATTAATATTTTTAATGCCAATCTAATGTTAGTTTAGGAGAATGACAAGCAGAGTAATTTCTCCATGTTTTGTTTTAGTTATTCTGCTATTAAAGAAATCTGATATGTGGTAAGTTCTTAATTTTCTAAAAGAGATTTAGTTCTAAGCAAATCATACCAGGGCTAGCAAAGAGCCACAAAGATTTTAAAAGTTCAAAAACAAGGGCACTTCTTTTATTTTTTTCTAAAATTAAGGTTCATTTTATCAGAGAGAGGAGATAATATTAGCCAGACTCTGAGTATCTTTAAGTATGTGAGTTGTTTTTAGAGGAAAGATTTGGAGCCATAGTTCTCTATGCTCATGGAGGAATAAAAGGGAAATAGACTAATTAAAGTGGAAAAGATTTGTTTGGCGCCCCCCAAATGGTATGATGTCCTGAGAAAGTATTATCATATACTCAGGTTTTAGTTTTAGCTCTGTCACCATCTATAGATGGAATAACAAATTACTTCTCTGGTGGTTAATATAGATTAGGAGTTGTAAACTCAAATCACTGTAGGGGCCAGGCGGGTAATATCAATGAGTGAAATGGTCTGTAAATCAGTGTGACAAACAGGACAGGAGCAGCCAGATTGATCATACGTTGCCCAATGGGAATACAGGCTAGTATTGCCCAAACAATCCCATTTTCAAGAACATCTAGAAATATGGAATTGTCCATGTGAAGTCCATCACTTTAACTTTTTAATCTATAGAACAAGGCAACAGTAATTCTCCCAAATAAACAAACAGCTCCTTGAAGGGGTATGAAGCCACCACGTCAAGATCTTTGATTTAGATATTTACTGTGCAGTAGGGCAACCACTGGCAGCATGCAGCGACTGAGCACTTGGAATGTGGCTAGTCCACATTAAGAAATACTACAAGTGTATGGGACTTCCCTGGCGGTCCAGTGGTTACGACTTTGCCTTCCAAAGCAGGGGGCGTGGATTTGATCCCTAGTCGAGGAGCTAAGATCCCACATGCCTCTTAGCCCCCAAAAATTCAAAACATAAAACAGAATCAATATTGTAACAAATTCAATAAAGACTTTAAAAATGGTTCACATTAAAAAAAATCTTTGGGGCTTCCCTGGTGGCGCACTGGTTGAGAGTTCGCCTGCTGTTGCAGGGGACACGGGTTCGTGCCCTGGTCCGGGAAGATCTTACATGCTGCGGAGCGGCTAGGCCCGTGAGCCATGGCCGCTGAGCCTGTGCGTCGGGAGCCTGTGCTCCGCAACGGGAGAGGCCACAGCATTGAGAGGCCCGTGTACCGCAAAAAAAAATCTTTATAAAACATTAAAAAATAAGAAATGCTACAAGTGTAAAATACAGTTAGCACAAAAAGAACTTATTATCTTTTAAATAATTTATATGTTGATTACA
This sequence comes from Delphinapterus leucas, assembly GCF_059928025.1. Classification (NCBI taxonomy): domain Eukaryota; kingdom Metazoa; phylum Chordata; class Mammalia; order Artiodactyla; family Monodontidae; genus Delphinapterus; species Delphinapterus leucas. Next base: position 16,980,897 of record NC_143136.1, read on the forward strand.
TGTTGAAATGACAATATTTGAGATATATTTGGTTTAATACCTGCAAGGTATATAATCCCATATACCCCTCTTTCTTCCTCTTCAACAAGGAAAAGGAACAAAAGAAAGGATAAAATATACTTGAGTCAGATCAAATCAGCCCTCTTGCATCTCCCTCCCACCCTCCTTATCCCACCTCTCTATGTGGTCACAAAGCACTGAGCTAATCTTCCTGTGCTATGTGGCTGCTTTCCCCTATCTACCTATTTTACATTTGGTAGTATATATAAGTCCATGCCACTCTCTCACTTTGTCCCAGCTTACCCTTCCCCCTCCCCGTGTCCTAAAGTCCATTCTCTATGTCTGTGTCTTTATTCCTTTTCTGCCCCTAGGTTCTTCAGAACCAATTTTTTTTTTTATAGATTCCATATATATGTGTTAACATATGGTATTTGTTTTTCTCTTTCTTACTTCACTCTGTATGACAGAGTCTAGGTCCATCCACCTCACTACAAATAACTCAATTTTGTTTCTTTTCATGGTTGAGTAATATTCCATTTTATATATGAGCCACATCTTCTTTATCCATTCATCTGTCGATGGATACTTAGGCTGCTTCCATGTCCTGGCTATTGTAAATAGTGCTGCAATGAATATTTTGGTACATGACTCTTTTTGAATTACGGTTTTCTCAGGGTATATGCCCAGTAGTGGGATTGCTGGGTCATAGTGTAGTTCTATTTTTAGTTTTTTAAGGAACCTCCATACTGTTCTCCATAGTGGCTGTTATCAATTTAAATTCCCACCAACAGTGCAAGAGGGTTCCTTTTTCTCCACACCCTCTCCAGCATTTATTGTTTGTAGATTTTTTGAAGATGGCCATTCTAACTAGTGTGAGGAAATAACTCATTGTAGTTTTGATTTGCATTTCTCTGATGATTAATGATGTTGAGCGTTCTTTCATGTGTTTGTTGGCAGTCTGTATATCTTCTTTGGAGAAATGTCTATTTAGGTCTTCTGCACATTTTTGGATTGGGTTGTTTGTTTTTTTTGATATTGAACTGCATGAACTGCATGACCAAGGATTAGTCCTTGGTCAGTTGCTTCATTTGCAAATATTTTCTCCCATTCTGAGTGTTGTCTTTTTGTCTTGTTTATGGTTTCCTTTGCTGTGCAAAAGCTTTTAAGTTTCATTAGGTCCCATTTGTTTATTTTTGTTTTTATTTCCATTTCTCTAGGAGGTGGGTCAAAAAGGATATTGCTGTGATTTATTTCATAGAGTGTTCTGCCTATGTTTTCCTCTTAGAGTTTTATAGTGTCTGGCCTTACATTTAGGTCTTTAATCCATTTTGAGTTTATTTTTGTGTATGGTGTTAGAGAGTGTTCTAATTTCATTCTTTTACATGTAGCTGTCCAGTTTTCCCAGCACCACTTATTGAAGAGGCTGTCTTTTCTCCATTGTATATTCTTGCCTCCTTTATTAAAAATAAGGTGACCATTTGTGTGTGGATTTATCTCTGGGCTTTCTATCCTGTTCCATTGATCTCTCTTTCTGTTTTTGTGCCAGTACCATACTGTCTTGATTACTATAGCTTTGTAGTATAGCGAAGTCAGGGAGTCTGATTCCTCCAGCTCTGTTTTTCTTTCTCAGGATTGCTTGGCTATTCAGGGCCTTTGTGTTTCCATACAAATTTTGAATTTTTTTTTCTAGTTCTGTAAAAAATGCCATTGGTAGTTTGATAGGGATTGCATTGAATCTGTAGATTGCTTTGGGTAGTATAGTAATTTTCACAATGTTGATTCTTCCAATCCAAGAACATGGTATATCTCTCCATCTATTGGTGTCATCTTTAATTTCTTTCATCAGCGTCTTATAGTTTTCTGCGTATGGGTGTTTTGTCTCCTTAGGTAGGTTTATTCCTAGGTATGTTATTCTTTTTGTTGCAGTGGTAAATGGGAGTGTTTCCTTAGTTTCTCTTTCATATTTTTCATCATTAGTGTGTAGGAATGCAAGAGATTTCTGTGCATTAATTTTGTATCCTTCTACTTTGCCAAATTCATTGATTAGCTCTAGTAGTTTTCTGGTAGCATCTTTAGGATTCTCCATATACAGTATCATGTCATCTGCAAACAGTGACAGCTTTACTTCTTCTTTTCCGATTTGGATTCCTTTTGTTTCTTTTTCTTCTCTGATTGCTGCAGCTAAAACTTCCAAAACTATGTTGAATACTAGTGGTGAGAGTGGGCAACCTTGTCTTCTTCCTGATCTTAGTGGAAATGGTTTCAGTTTTTCACCATTGAGAATGATGTTGGCTGTGGGTTTGTCATATGTGGCCTTTAGTATGTTGACGTAAGTTCCCCCTATGCTTACTTTCTGGAGGATTTTTTTATCATAAATTGGTGATGAATTTTGTCAAACTTTTTCTGCATGTATTGAGATGATCATATGGTTTTTCTCCTTCAATTTGTTAATATGGTGTATCACATAGATTGATTTGCATATATTGAAGAATCCTTGCATTCCTGGGATAAACCCCACTTGATCATGGTGTATGATCCTTTTAATGTGCTGTTGGATTCTGTTTGCTGGTATTTTGTTGAGGATTTATACATCTCTGTTCATCAGTGATTTTGGCCTGTAGTTTTCTTTCTTTGAGGCATTGTTGTCTGGTTTTGATATCAGGGTGATGGTGGCCTCATAGAATGAGTTTGGGAGTGTTCCTCCCTCTGCTATATTTTAGAAGAGTTTGAGAAGGATAGGTGTTAGCTCTTCTCTAAATGTTTGATAGAATTCGCCTGTGAAGCAATCTCATCCTGGGCTTTTGTTTGTTGGAAGATTTTTAATCACAGTTTCAATTTCAGTGCTTGTGATTGGTCTGTTTATATTTTCTATCTCTTCCTGGTTCAGTCTTGGAAGGTTGTGCTTTTCTAAGAATTTCTCCATTTCTTCCAGATTTTCCATTTTATTGGCATATAGTTGCTTGTAGTAATCTCTATGATCCTTTGTATTTCTGCTATGTCAGTTGTTACTTCGTTTTCATTTTTTTTTCTGTTGATTTGAGTTTTCTCCCTTTTTTTCTTGATGAGTCTGGCTAATGGTTTATCAATTTTGTTTATCTTCTCAAAGAACCAGCTTTTAGTTTTATTGAAATTTGCTATTGTTTCCTTCATTTCTTTTTCATTTATTTCTGATCTGATCTTTATGATTTCTTTCCTTCTGCTAACTTTGGGGTTTTTTGTTCTTCTTTCTCTAATTGCTTTAGGTGTAAAGTTAAATTGTTTATTTGAGATTTTTCTTTTTTCTTAAGGTAGGATTGTATTGCTATAAACTTCCCTCTTAGAACTGCTTTTGCTGCATCCCATAGGTTTTGAGTTTCCGTGTTTTCATTGTCATTTGTTTCTAGGTATTTTTTGATTTCCTCTTTGATTTCTTCAGTGATCTCTTGGTTATTAAGTGGTGTATTGTTTAGCCTCCATGTGTTTGTACTTTTTACAGATTTTTTCCTGTAATTGATATCTAGTTTCATAGCATTGTGGTCAGAAAATATACTTGGTACGATTTCAATTTTCTTAAATTTACCAAGGCTTGATTTGTGACCCAAGATATGATCTATCCTAGAGAATATTCCATGAGCACTTGAGAGGAAAGTGTATTCTGTAGTTTTTGAATGGAATGTCCTACAAATATCGATAATTCCATCATGTTTAATATATCATTTAAAGCTTGTGTTTCCTTATTTATTTTCATTTTGGATGATCTGTCCATTGGTGAAAGTGGGGTGTTAAAGTCACCTACTATGATTGTGTTACTGTCAATTTCCCATTTTATGGCTGTTAGCATTTTCCTTATGTATTGACCTGGTCCTATACTGGGTGCATAAATATTTACAATTGATGTATCTTCTTCTTGGATTGATCCCTTGATCATTACATAGTGTCCTTTTTTGTCTCTTGTAATAGTCTTTATTTAAAGTCTATTTTGTCTGATATGAGAATTGCTACTACAGCTTTCTTTTGATTTCCATTTGCATGGAATATCTTTTTCCATCCCCTCACTTTCAGTTGTATGTTTCCCTAGGTTTGAAGTGGGTCTTTTGTAGACAGAATATATATGAGTCTTGTTTTTGTATCCATTCAGCCAGTCTTTGTCTTTTGGTTGTAGCATTTAATCCATTTACATTTAAGGTAATTATCGATATGTATGTTCCTATTACCTTTTTCTTAATTTCATTGTGTTTGTTATTGTAGGTCTTTTCCTTCTCTTGTGTTTCCTGCCTAGAGAAGTTCCTTTAGCATTTGTTATAAAGCTGGTTTGGTGGTGCTGATTTCTCTTAGCTTTTACTTGTCTGTAAAGCTTTTGATTTCTCCATGGAATCTGAATGAGATCCTTGCTGGGTAGAGTAATCTTGGTTGTAGGTTTTTCCCTTTCATCACTTTAAATATGTCCTGCCACTCCCTTCTGGCTTGCAGAGTTTCTGCTGAAATATCAGCTGTTAACCTTATGGGGATACCCTTGTATGTTATTTGTTGTTTTTCCCTTGCTGCTTTTAATATTTTTTCATTGTATTTAATTTTTGAGAGTTTGATTAATATGTGTCTTGGCGTGTTTCTCCTTGGATTTATCCTGTATGGGATTCTCTGTGCTTCCTGGACTTGATTAACTATTTCCTTTCCCATTTTAGGGAACTTTTCAACTATCATCTCTTCAAATATTTTCTCAGTCCTTTCCTTTTTCTTTTCTTCTTCTGGGACCCCTATAATTCGAATGTTGGTGCATTTAATATTGTCCCAGTGATCTCTGAGACTGCCCTCAATTCTTTTCATTCTTTTTTCTTTATTCTGCTCTGCAGTAGTTATTTTCACTATTTTTTCTTCCAGGTCAAGTATCCATTCTTCTGCCTCAGTTATTCTGCTATTGATTCCTTCTAGAGAATTTTTAATTTCATTTATTGTGCTGTTCATCATTGTTTATTTGCTCTTTAGTTCTTCTAGGTCCTTGTTCAACATTTCTTGTATTTTCTCCATTCTATTTCCAAGATTTTGGATCATCTTACTATCATTACTCTGCATTCTTTTTCAGGTAGACTCCCTAGTTCCTCTTCATTTTTTTGGTCTGCTGGGTTTTTGCCTTGCTCCTTCATCTGCTGTATGTTTCTCCGTCTTCACATTTTGCTTAAATTACTGTGTTTGGGGTCTCCTTTTCACAGGCTGCAAGTTCGTAGTTCCCGTTGTTTTTGGTGTCTGACCTCAGTGGCTAAGGTTGGTTCAGTTGGTTGTGTATGCTTCCTGGTGGTGGGGACTGTTGCCTGTGTTCTGGTGGATGAGGTTGGATCTTGTCTTTCTGGTGGGCAGGACTGCATCCGGTGGTGTGTTTTGGGGTGTCTGTGACCTTATTATGATTTTAGGCAGCCTCTCTGCTAATGGGTGGGGTTGTTTTCCTGTCTTGTTAGTTGTTTGGCATAGTGTATCCAGCACTGTAGCTTGCTGGTTGTTGAGTGGAGCTGGATCTTACTGTTGAGATGGAAATCTCTGGGAGAGCTTTCACCATTTGAGATTACGTGGAGCCGGGAGGTCTCTGGTGGACCATTGTCCTGAACTTGGCTCTCCCACCTCAGAGGCACAGTCCTGGCACCCGGCTGGAGCATGAAGACCCTGTCAGTCACATGGCTTTTGGGAAGTCTGAGGTCTTCTGTCAGCATTCAGTAAGTGTTCTGTAGGAGTTGTTCCACATGTAGATGTATTTCTGATGTATTTGTGGGGAGGAAGGTGATCTCCACGTCTTACTCCTCTGCCATCTTGAAGGTCTCCCCACTGGAGCTCATTTAATCCAAGATCTCCATTTTAGAGATGAGGAAATGAAGACTCCAAGAGGTCAGCTTACTTGACCCAGGTCAAAGAGATTAAGTGACAAAGCTAGCACAAGCCTAATGCATTTTCATTATTCTATATAGCATCTTGTTATACTATACCTTATTTAAATATAAATGCTCATTTTTTGTGAGTATACCCTAACTCATACATCATTTTTTATATGTTCTTTATATTTCGTGTACATAATCATACTTTCTGCAAGCATTTGCAAATCAGACCAAGTTATTTCTATTGAAGATTTTGATAATTAGATAATCAGCTCTGGATATGAAAATGGGTGGCCTTGAGCCATCTGGTCTTGATTGTAAATTAATCTTCAAAGGGTGAAGATAAATAGGATTCCAGATGAAAAGAGATTAGAAGAAACTCATCATCTTCTGGTGTTAAAAAATAACACATACTCATTCAATTGGCTGTACAGAAATTTTGTGCATATTCATATTCTTTGTGTTTGGAGAATTTTATCTCTTATAAGAATCATAGAATATTAGACATCACAGAGTACAATTGCTTTATTTTTCAGATAACAAGACTGAGGCTTGTTAAATGAGTTTCCTATGATCATTTTACCTGTTAGTGGAAAGGAAGGTAATTATCAAGTGGTGGACACTTTAAAAAACTTTTGCCAAGTATTTTCATAGATATTTATTTTTCATTATCTATAATATCAATATTATTTTCCACATCTAATCTCTGAAGAAACAGGTCTTCAGAAATATTTCTTGTTGTTGGGTCTCAAAAATACATCTGTTAATTCTAAGATGAAATCCTTTTTACCACCACATATACTTGAGAAGAGGTGGAGTTTAGACTCAAATTCATGTCTATTGATGCCCAATTTTTGGACATTAGTTTAAATGTAGATATTGCCTAATGTATTTTACTTTTCAGTTAAACCTACTGATGTGATATACTTCTAAAGAGGTAATGTGGCAAACTGAATATGAACATGTAGCATATTATTCCATCTGTATTATTGGTGGAGGTAAGAACTGCGTTTGGTCTAATGTCTTTAAAAGCTCTGGTCAAACAACAGAAAATTACTACATCAACAGATTATACTTAAAAGTAAAGGTCTGAAATCCACTTTTAAACTTAATATCAAATACAACGTCTTTATAAATACTCTTTGTACTGGAGCAAAATTTTCACTTGTATTCTGTGTTATATTTACTATGTGAACTTTTTCTTTGGAGGACATAATTTAACCTATTATATATCCAGATCTATGTACTAAACATGTGTCACAGGCTGCTGTACTAGCAATTATTTTAAAATAGAGTGCACATCTGTTTTTTCAAAGTCATCTGCTCTGCCAACTTGTGTTCAGTCAACATAAAATGAATTGGATTCCGTGACCTTTCAATGAACCATATGATTTTGTTACACATATTAGTTTCAAAAGGATTTACTTTTACAAAGTCATTCTCTATGTGTAATACTATATAGGTAGGGGAATTGTAATGGACATTAAACATTTAGAGAAAGGCATTATGCATAATATTCAAAATAAAATATATTGATTATCTATGATATATTTTTCAACCAGATGCACAGCAGTTTTATACAGGAGAAACGATTTATATCAACAGTGATGACTGGAACACGGCATGAGCCAAATCTCTCATCTAATTCTATATACATAAGAATGCTCTAGACATTAAATATTTGTGACAAAAAACCCTGAATTTTCTTATGTGATTTGAAAAATGACTAGTTAAGTAATAAAATTATTTTATTTTTAGAAAAAAATATATACATGTGCATATTACACACTTGCATACACGTATCTCAAGGATTACAACTGAGTGAAAATATTATGTAAGAAGGTCTATGGTCATTTCAGGGAAACATCGCTCACTTGTCAGTTTTTTGTGGGTGACCTCAACTCAGAATGACCCCTAATTATAAGTCCTCAGTAAACAGATATCATTCATTTAGTCTAAGACATGGATAAGTTAGGATATAAACCAAGAATTCCAGCCCTCTCCCATCATAATTAATTACATAAAGATTTTCCATGCCTATTCAGCAAAGGAACAAAGAGGGGTCTAAAATGTTTTCATAGATTGAAGTGTAAGAATTCCCTCTTAGGTATGGGATACTTGCCATTGGCAAATAATTTTTTTTAAAGTTAAAAAAGGGTAAGGCTGGGTTTGAATCTGTTTCATCAAACAGTGAAGTGGTTTTCACTCCATGGCCATTATCAATAGCCTGAGAAGTCAGGAAGTGACAGTAAGAGGGAAAAATGTATCATAAATTAAATAATAAGAAATTATAACTAATATTTACTGGGAACTTCCTATGTACTAAGAAGTTTGTTTCTAGTATGTCTTCAAGAGCTTAGAAATGACATTTATAGGAAGGAGAGGAAACTTTAGAGAGTGTAGTTTCCAAATGTTCCAAAGAGCCATTTTCCAAAAAAATTTTAAAGACTCTCCAGTGTGATAGGACTCATATTTTATTATTGGTGAAATCATAAAACAGCATGGCAAAAAGCTACTTTGAATTTTAGTAATGCTTTTAAATGAATTTGTGTTGTATAATCACAATAACATCTGTATAAATTTTTTAAAAATTACATATATTTCTGTATGATATAAGGAGTTTTATATATCTGATATGCACACATAGGGTGCAGATACATATATTTATAGTACATATAGATAACTATGTAATAATATACATATATTTTTATGATATAATACATAACAAATACATATAATGCATAACCATGTATTTAAATGAAGTATTATTTATCCAGTGATTCTACATTCAGTCTTAAAAAGTATATGAATAACTATGCCTTGAAATAACCTTGAGGCCATCCAAGGTGAGAACCACTGTTTTTGTTTCTGTTTTTTTCTCAGTTGAATGTTTTTCTATTTATTTTATTTAGTTTTTACATCTCCATGACATTTTTTTAATTCAATTTTTTATTTTCATACAATTTTAAAGGTTACTTTCCATTTATAGTTATTACAAAATATTGGCTATATTCCCAGTGTTGTACAATACATCCTGAGCCTATCTTACACCTAATAGCTTGTACCTCCTACTCTGCCACTTCTATATTGCCTCTCCCCGCCTCCCCACAGTTAACCACTAATTTGTTTTCTATATCTGTGAGTCTGCTTCTTTTATGTCATATTTACTAGTTTGTTGTATTTTTTAGATTCCACATATAAATGATCTCATACAGTATTTATCTTTCTCTCTGTGACTTAGCATAATGCCCTCCAAGTCAATTCATGCTACTGCAAGTGGCAAAATTTTGTTCTTTTTTTTTTTTTACAGCTGAGTTCCACTACATATACACTACAGCTTCTTTATCCATTCATCTGTTGATGGACACTTAGGTTGTTTCCATGTCTTGGCAATTGTAAATAGTGCTGCTATGAACATTGGGGTACATGTATCTTTTCAAATTAGTGTTTTTGTTTTTTTCAGATATATATCCAGGAGTGGAATTGCTGGGTCATATGGTAGTTCTATTTTTAGTTTTTTGAGAAACTTCCATAGTGTTTTTCACAGTGGCTGTATCAATTTACATTCCGATCAAGAGTGTATGAGAGGGCTTCCCTGGTGGCGCAGTGGTTGAGAGTCCGCCTGCCGATGCAGGGGACACGGGTTCGTGCCCCGGTCCGGGAAGATCCCACATGCCGCTGAGCAGCTGGGCCCGTGAGCCATGGCCGCTGAGCCTGCGCGTCCGGAGCCTGTGCTCCACAACGGGAGAGGCCACAACAGTGAGAGGCCCGCGTATCTCAAAAAAAAAAAAAACCCAAACAAAACCAAAAAAAAAAAAAAAAAAAAAAAAAAAGAGTGTATGAGAGTGGCTGGGAGTCCGCCTGCCAATGCATGGGACACGGTTTCGAGCCCTGGTCCGGGAAGATCCCACATGCCTTGGAGCAGCTAGGCCCGTAAGCCACAATTACTGAGCCTGTGCTCTAGAGCCCGCGAGCCACAGCTACTGAAGCCCGCGCAGCTACAGCCCGTGCTCCACAACAAGAGAAACCACCACGATGAGAAGCCTGCGCACCGCAATGAAGAGTGGACCCCGCTCGCCACAGCTAGAGAGGGCCCGTGTGCAGCAATGAAGACCCAACGCAGCCAAAAATAAATAAATAAAAAAATAAGTAAATTTATATAAAAAAAAAAAAGAGTGTATGAGAGTTCCCTTTTCTCCACATCCTTGCCAACATTTGTTATTTGTGAGAACCACTCTTTTTGAAGGTGGAATTTTACTGTAACTTGGTGGCTTGTCTCATCAATTCATGTATAGCCCTGACAAGGTGCAAAACATGTTTTCTATTTTGCTAATTTCACAGCTATTTTATTGAAATTTTTTGCATTATTCTTCTTAGGAAATGTCAATGTCATTCATTAAAGGCTTCCATTCTCACATGAGATAGGCTTTCCCTTATATTAATTCAATTTCCACTATGTCTTAATATCTCCATTTCTATATTTTAAAGGTATATTTTCTTTTTAATAATGATATTGAAAAGACAGGGATTTCTTAGAATCTTTCAGTATTTCTACTTTTTTTTTAAGCTTCTTTTGTTCAGCCAATCAGGATTTTCTAACTATATGTGTGACTATATGTATACAAAAGCATTACATTTATGCAGCAAATATAATTTCCACAAAGATTGTCTTTCTTGACCTTCTCATAATTTTCTCTTTGGAGAGTTTAGTTTTTTAAGGCTACTGAAATAGGCTTTCTTAAAATTATTTCTCCTATTTATTTTCCTACATTTCCTAGAAAAAAATCCTTACTTCTATCTATTTATGAGCACTTCTTTTTAGGTTGTACCTCTTACCTAAAGTTAAATACTGAATGTCAGTATATTCTGATTTTCCCTGAAGAGTAGCCCATAGCTCTTCTCCACCTCAGTAAAGAATGTAGATTTTAAATAAATAGGTAATCAATATACATAAGTAAATGTTGTTCTATGGAGACCTTTTAAAGGAAAAAGGACTCTCATATACCTGGAGAGATTCAATTATCACCTGGTTTGAAAGGCAAATGACATGATCAAAGTCACAGGATCCCAGAAATAGAAAGAACCTTGGAAGAAAATTTAGTGATGGATTTCAGTTTATTACTTTTGGAGTCATGAAGAACAGATCTATTCTCTCTTTCTTGTGATAGTCTTATAAGAATTTAAAACCCACAATCATGTCTCTTTTCTAGTCTAAACACCCAATCTTATATGGCATGGTTGCTAATTGCTCCCCTCAAACTCACTTTAGTTAATCACTGAGGACTGAATGAAGCAAATTTATCAGGAGTGGTTGGAGAGTAGCAGTATAGATAAGGACCGTCACCTCCTTTATCTAGAAACTAGACCACCATTAAGGAAATCCAAGAAAACATTACGTTCTGTGGCAGACGAATCACATCATCCACGAATTATGATCTTGTTAGCCTCCCCCCTTTCACTCTGTACTTGTGCAGTTTCCCACCCATCCCCCCAAACTCTTGTTCCATAAAGCCCTTGGATTTTCTGTCACTAAGAAAAGAGACGTGTACTTTCCTGTCATCTGGGAGTTCTTCTGAGACTGGGGAAGGTAATTTTCTACACCACAAGAGGAAGGAAGGATTTCCATTCAATTCTTTTGAACTTGAAACTCAATTGATAGGATAAGAATGAGAATTACAGATACTTTGTCTGGTCATCCCTTCAGCTCACTACCTATTTGAATCAATATATCTTGGATTGTTTAAATTAGAATTCTGAAAAAGATAATGCATTCAGACTTGGGATCCATGAGAAATGATGGTTGTATATTATCCTGAGAATCTAAGTGGTTTTCCTGGTCAGTCCTGATGATTTAGCACTTTCACCCTGTAAAACTCTAATAAATAAAATCCCTATGCCTGAATGATTTGATCTGACATCGTGAGTAAGCAAAATGTCTTCATAATTAATTGTATCCTTCCCAGGCTTCCCTATTTCTGCAGCATATAGGTACAAACCCACACATTAATTTGTACAAAAACTTTCTAGTGTAAATGTGTACATGGATGTATAAATACATCTGTACAATGGAAAACTGTGTTTTAGCTGTTTCCTCCTAATTGTGTGTTCAGTATTTTCTTGTCACTTACAATTGAATATCTTCTATATTCATGAAAATTCTGTGAAGCATATTTGAAAAATCATTTACTTTCAAACACATTGAAATGTATCTCACTATTCTCATATTTGTGTCATCCATAGCACTATGTTTTTATTGCCACCTGGGATTACTTAATAATCCAAAAAAGGAATGAAAGCAATATGATATCTAATTATTCCACTGGTAAGGAATGTTTGTATCAAGCAAGCATAAATGATTCTCATCATAAGAAAACATGTTTAATGTGAAGGTTAATATCTAAATTGGAGGGGCGGTGGGAGAGAGAGAGAGAGAGAGAAATGCACAGGGGTTGAAACTGAGATTTATTAACACTTGTAAAAGCCCCACTAAAATCCTTCAATTTATGGCAGTTAAGCAAATTTACATTCTGGAATCACTTGAGATTTCACATCTAAAGCAGATCATTTGATGTTTTATGAATTATCAGAGGTCTAAGAGACAGGCACTTACAGCATGGTATCACATTTTATCGAAGACCTGATTTTCATATTCATCTGAGATCTTATTTTACTTACCGCTTTTGACAAGAGTGATTTCAGGGAAATACTCACTTTTTTATAGTGTTACAGGAGAGAAAATAATGGAACAGGAAACTGTAAAGAAAAAGCTACCTGTCCTTCCTGGCAATAATGTGAAGAAGTAGACATTTATAAGATTAAATAATCCAAACAAATATGTGGGATTTAACATTAAATGAGAAGAAAAAAGAAGACTTGGCTATAAAGAGTGATTTTGGAATAAGATAGCATCTTCTCATTTTCTTTATTTCTTTGGGTTCAGCAGAAAATTAGGAGAACATATGCTGATCTATGATTTGTCAACATTGCATTAGGAATATTTTAATCAAGAGACAAGGCATTAAGCTACATTTCCTGGAAAAGATAAAGGCAAGCTAACTCGAAGTCTAATGTACCTTTGCTTTAACAAATCTGCCTTTTTAAGAAGGATACCTCACAGCATCCAAATATTTGGATGAAAATCATATTGTTTTGGGGGTTTTCAAAGGTGGATTTTTCAAACTCCCATATGTAGCGGCTTAAGCCTTTGGGTTGGTCATATTGTTGCCTAGCCATTTTGGAAATTAAGACAAAAAAGTCAGAAACGTTAACCCTTTCTTTATTTAAAATTATGATATTTCATTTATCATAGATTTGTGGCATTAATTTTGATTTTTTAAGATATTGCATTAAAATACTATTTATGTTGATGACTGAGACTCTGGTGCCTCCAAATTTAAATTTTGTACCTAAGATAAGTGCCTTACTTGCCTCATCTAGAATGTCACATTTTGGAAGATGTCATTTATACATAACTTTATTCTTTCATTTTATAGTTGAGGCTCATCCCCCCTTCAACCCCTACATTCTCAGTGGGCTTAAAGAACAGATAATTATAATACTCCTTTGTGAGCATTTTTCTCATGCTTGGAGGTTAAGTCTTCCTCTAGGCTTTGTTCTTTGTTCTATGTTGATTGACTTCAGAATCTTTAGTTTTTTCATATTTTAACTCTTCATTTTTATGTCTCCAAAATAAATTTTCTTCACGTTTCCCAGTTCCATGCTAGAGGAAAGATCTGTTCTTAGGGCTTTTACTTTTTTGCATCTTTGTGTTTTACTTGATTTTTAAAGATTGTGCCAGGTGTGTTTATTTTCCTTGCTCATTTCCCTCCCTGTAGTTAGCGGGAGGGACAAGCAGTCATGGCTTCCTCGAGGAGCAGGTTATTGGCCGAGGACTTCGTGTGCAGAGTGAGGTGGTATGAGTGAGTGTGTACGGGAGTGGAGCTCAACAAGTCAGCACTGTATGAATATTGTACAGGCACATATCAGGCTTTTGGAGTGAGACTAATCCTCGTTCTGTGAGCTGAGACTCCTTAGTTTTAGATACTTAAAAACAACCATAAATTTAAAATATAAAAAGCCCTCTGGTACCAGTCTCATCACACTTTTGCCTCTTCCCAGAGATTTCAGAAATAGAGGTTCACTGGATTCAGCAATAAAAAGCTTGGGGGGTAGGGCTTTGACTGTCACCAAAGAAGAAGGATCTGTGACAGAAATTCTAAATAATTCTTTTACTGCCAGACTTACATATACCTAACTTTTCCCTGTTTTCATTCTGCAAAATTTGTTCTCCAGTACTCCGGTTTTAACCATTCAACCTTATTCTAGTTGTAGTTACAACTAGATTGCCAATTGTTTTGGCAATTTACTCAGTTGCTTTGGATTTCATTACCTCTTTTCCAAGAATCTGGAATTTCCTTTACCCTTCAGAACTTAATAAGAACCTTCTTTCTGTTGAATACTTAGGTCACTGATAGAAATGTTAAACAACCACAGGTTCAGAGCTGACCCTTGAGGAACCGTGGCACCATTTGTTGTGTGTCCCTAGGTTGACACTGATCCATTGATAACCTCTCTCTGGGTCTGACTTACCAGCTGGTTTTCTACTCACTTTATAACCGAACGGTTCAGACCTTGTTTTTCCACTTAATTGATGTGTGTGTTGTGTGGGGCAGAATCAAAGATCCTGTTAAAACTTAAGATTGATTGTATCTCTAGCTTCCTTTGGTTGATCAGAACTCCCACAAGGATATCAGCCTGGTCAGACTAGACATATTCTTGTCAGTGCCATGCCGGTTTTCTTATCAAAGTGTTTACTTGATAAATCTCATGTGGTAATTTCAATATTTTTTTCCTAAGTGTGAAAATTCCGATGAAGTTACAATATAGACTTCAGCTATACTATAAGTTCAAAATCCAAGGTAGCTTTTAACTTTTCTTTTAGAATACAAAAGAACGATTCGTATTCTTTTAGTGCATTCAGCCAAAGTTCATAGAGTTTAGGGAAGAAAATTTCTGGGAACAAAACAAAGAAATCAGAGTTTTCAGAAATCTTTCTGGAATATGTCTATGCCACTTCTCTCTTCATTTCTTTCTACTCGTTTCCTGGACTTGGCATATATTGACAGTCATTCAGGTAAGAAATCACCCCATTTTGAGAGCTATAACTTCATCTTGTTCATTAATGTCTCTGCTTTAGGGTAAAAATAACGGGTACATCAATGTCTACCTGCAGGTATAATAAAAATAGACATATCACACAGAGGTGGATCATTTGTCTACTTTATAAGGAATTCCTTTCCATGCCCAGGGAATTTAAGTATTCACTTGAAAGAAGCCTCACTGGTGGCAGTGAGGCTTCTGCTGTTCTTCGTTCACCACAAAATAGTAATTCAATTAATTTATTACTTTAAAAGACTTTGATGCAATAGTGATGAACATGACCTACTCATGTTGGGAACAGATGAAAATGCTGTGCTGGCAAAAAGGATGTGATACTGTTTAGAGTGTTCTAAGGCATAGGAATATGTTGAAGATTCAGGCTGAAGGAAGGGAACGTATAAAAAAGTTAAGATAGATGAGATGCATAAAAATTTCCATATATTTGTCAAGATTTCTTATTGGGAGATAAGGAAACTTGCTTTCCCTTGAGAGGAGAACATTTTACTTCTTCCTATTTTTCGGCTAAAATTCTAGATTTTTATACTATGTTCTTTTGAATGAATAAAAGGTGTCACAGAAACATAACTGAAAACACAGAATGCAATATAGATATGAACTTTCCATGAATATTTGAGATGTGGGGAAGGATGGCCATGATGATGAATCTTCCATACCTGACAAATGTTGAGGGTTCTGCTAGTGCCTGGAGAGGACAACCAAAGAGAAGAACCTTTGTCCCTGCCACTTAAGGAGCTTCCAGTTTAGTTCTGGGAGTGGTTGACACTCAAGATGAGGCCCTTTATCATCAACCACACTGCTGGCTAGGAATTAAAAATGAAACACAGCATGGTGCACTGGGTCATTTCAGCATCTTAAAATTGACTTCCTCTACGTTCAGCCACACTCATCTTTTGTCCTAACATTCTCTTACTTCTATCTATTGTTAATAAGTTTATTTTCCTCATTAGATTATAAATTCCCTCATGGCATAGTGTTTTGATATGTACTCAAGTATAATACACACAAAAGAAAAGAAAACACACTTAAAAAAAACATGTATGAAGTTCAGAAGCAACTGGGAACCAGTTAAAGCAAAATCTAAGATGCAGTGCTGGCATGTATGGTTGGGCAGTTTGTGTACTGCACAAGGACTCTAGATCGATTGAGGCCAGCCAGGGTTCTTGTCACCAAGCCTTGTGCTTGTGATATTGTGCCTGCCTGGTTTATTGGCTTTTGTCTGCCCCGCTAGGGTGCCTGCAGTTAGATATCACCCTCAAGATCTGAACTTTAAATACTTATTAGCAGAGTGACAAAGAATTATCAGCAATTGGTTTTAAAATCTCTGATTCAGGAATCCCAAGGCAGATGCTATAGGATAACAAAAAACGTCAAAGAGCCACAAAAAAGAAGAGAATACAAGTAGGGCTAAGAGTGAATCATTTCTTTTAACTATACCCACTAAGGGCCCCAGTAATTCTGTGGGGAAGAGAAATGAGAAGTGGATAATCTGAAGTAGATAACTGCTTTCCATTTGTAATTTGTTTGATAGATACTAATGACTATGCTCCTGGTAACTGTTTAGTAAACTGATTGCAATTCACATCCACAGTGTGGGTTCTCATTCACAATGATGCCTATTATTGCCTTTATTACCTGAGATGAAGAACACCTGTAAGAATTGTTATAGAACACACTTCAACTCGAAGGACTCCACGTGGTAACTACAATCATGATTCAGATGTCGGGATGGTTAAACCAGGTAAGCAGAATCATACTGAATGCCTTAGATGGCTTGTTCCAACCGGTTGTGTCTTCTGTTAGGTAAGCTGATACTTCTACCAGGTACTATTTGCACAGCCAAGGCTGGGAGTCTGCCATGGATGCTGTTCTAGGCACACATGGGAGTAACTGGAGAGGAGTAGTGGGGTTTTTTGCTTTTTTTTTTTTGCGGTATGCGGGCCTCTTGCTGTTGTGGCCTCTCCCGTTGCGGAGCACAGGCTCCAGACGCGCAGGCTCAGCGGCCATGGCTCACGGGCCCAGCCGCTCCGCGGCATGTGGGATCTTCCCGGACCGGGGCACGAACCCGTGTCCCCTGCATTGGCAGGCAGACTCTCCACCACTGCGCCACCAGGGAAGCCCGAATAGTGGGTTTTGAATGGAGCATTAGGAGAGGAAGCTGTTCCAGGTGGAAGTTCAGGCTGGAGGCCTACAGGATGAATCTGGCAATTGCTTGTGTTTGATTTGGCCTGCAGAAAGTTTATGTAGATCGGGAGATATCATGATTGATCAAAACATAGATGCTAACTAGCTTAGCATCTAATATCTTACCCAACATTTTTATTCACTGGTGTGTCCTGTCTGGCCTCTAAAAGCAGTTGAGTTTTTGAATCCCATGAGCATCTGTCTTTGGAAGTAGAAATGGAAAAAGAACAATTACATTGAAAGAGAATGGACAGGAACAATCCTGAAGCGTCTATTGCAGTATTTAGTCATGATGCAATGAGCAGTTGGGAACTTTTTTCAAAATGTTTGAGCTTAGTGAATCTTACTGTGTACAACATGATCAAACTGACCCCAAACTATTTCCAGGATGCATGATTTGTGTTTTATGAGTACTGAGTAAATATTATAACCTTCAAGTATACCTCACATGAACAAACAGATGGAATTGGGTCTTTGGTTATGTCCCAGAAGACTTTCTAACTCTTCTAAGGTACTTAGTTTAATAAAGAAAAAAATTTTCAATATTCTTCATGCAACAAAGCAAAAAAGTGTCTAATTCTGTGATCATATTTCTCCAAATTTTGAAGTTAGTGAAACTTACCAGGCCCAGAATCATAAAAATGACCCCAAACTATTTCTACGTTGCATAATTTGTGTTCCAGAAGATGCGTATTGAGTAAATATTAAAACCTGCAGATACATCTCATATGGACTTGAACCTATAATGATTTGAAACTGTTCCACAAGATCACTTTTTATTGGGGTGGAGGTTTAAGGAACGCATGAAAAAAAGTTAAGAGCTAGAAACTTCTAGGGGCTACGACCAAAATAACTTAATACGCAATTCAGCTACGCAGTATCTTGGTGATTCCAGTCTTACTCCTGTTAGTACTTAGGAGTTAAATATCTGAAAATATAATAGCAGATACTGTTCTGAAAGAGGATTTAGGGCTCAGAGAACTTCATGAATCTTTCCACGGTAGAAGTGCAAGAAAGAGTCAATATGTGCTCTGAAGGTGTAGTTTATCCACGGTGTCTACAGTTATTGAGGTTTCCTTAAAGCCTCTGTTATTGAAAATTGGAGGATGTTACATATTACTCCATCGCTGAGGAGCACAGACTCCGGACGCGCAGGCTCAGCGGCCATGGCTCACGGGCCTAGCTGCTCCGCGGCATGTGGGATTTCCCGGACCGGGGCACGAACCCGTGTCCCCTGCATCGGCAGGCGGACTCTCAACCACTGCGCCACCAGGGAAGCCCTACTCCATGTATTTTTATGCTTGCTTTTTTGGTATGAAATTTATTCCAAATTTCTTAGCATCAAGCAAAACTGATATTCTAGGAAGAAACACGCCACTGATCCTGTTGACCTCAGCATTCCACTTGCTCTATGTGTGGCTGGGGTGAGAGAGGTGGGTGAATACCCTAGTTTAAGAAGCATGGTGAATTCGGAAGACCAAAGTGTTCAGAGGTGGAAGCTTTTGCACTGAGACAATTGAATATCAATGAGGTAAGACAAAAGAGCATGCCAGGAGGAGGGCTCCGTTTACATAGCTGCTCTGTCCCTGGCCTTTATCCCAGACCAAAACATCCACACAGGATGCAGTCATTGGGACATTAGACACCTGTCCAGGAGAAAGGGGTCCAACATTTACTAAGTGGATGAAAAGAACTTCCAATAGGTTTCAGGTACCAACAGTTTGCCCCTAAAGTTTTTGCTCAAGTACAGAACAGACATACAGCAGCACCATAAGCATTCAGCTTCCACTTTTAGCTGACTTCTTTTGCAAAGCTGTTTTCACTTTCTGCCTGAATCTTCCCGCAAAGTGCTGTGGTTAACTATCCACACATCACAGATGATGTGCTCTGACAGACATGAAGAAGAATTAAAGTGAAATGCATGCACTGTTTAAAATAAAATCATCTATGTCATGAATAAGAAAAACAAAACAGATGGAATCGTGTCTTTGGTCATGCCTCAGAAGAGTTTCAAACTCTTCTAAACCACTTAATTTAATAAAGAAAAAAAAAACCACCTCTCAATATTCCAAATGCAATAAAGAAAAAAAACCCAACCTAATTCTATAATTGCACTGGAATTTGGTATCAATAGTTTTAACGTCAGGAATTCACTGATGAAATGACATTTAGGTTTATGGGGTAAATCATTGAGGCAAAATGACCATTGATTTGAATGTCACAGAACTGACAAAGTGGCTTTCTATTAACATACCCCATGCTAAAAGAAGGATCTGGTAAGTGGAACTGTGGTCAAAAAAGGGAAAACCTCATATCAAATTAGGTCAAGCACATCTGTAGTTTTTTCGACACAAGTGTTCAGTTCCTCAGAAAAACATTCCAAGCAAACAATTCTTCACAGACTATTTCTCTTTCCTAGAATGAAAGAGGGGTACACTTGATGCAATCACTTGCTTAGCTCAGAGCCACAGAAAAGTCAAGTCTTGAGGTTGCTTTCTCAATGGAATGCTTCAACTTGACATCAACAGGAAAGCCCAATCAGTCTTTGATTGGAAGTGCTGGAAACCTTCCCCCCAAATGATTGGCGGGGGGGGGGGGAGGAGGGAAGAGAAGGGAAGGATTTACTCAAGACCAGGGGAGACGAATAAACAAGTGTCATCACAGTTTCCTGCAGGAAAGTGGAAAGATTAGCCTGGTTTATATTGAGATGAGGATAGAGCTTAACACAGGTTGTAGTTGATTAAACAAAAGTGAATCATTGCGCTGCTCCATCTAGATAATCTTTAGCCATTATGTTTCATAATAACAGAAATCTCGAGCTCTCAGTGAGCGCCTGATTTCGTCAATGAAGAGGTAGAGCTCAAAGCCTGCCATCTTTGGGGTCCCCTCACCTCCACAGTATTTTCACTCACTTCCAACTTTAAAAAATAATACAGAAGATAATATTACAAATCCCAGTCGAGCTTTTAACTCATGCATTAGGAAGCTCAGGATCATTTTCAGGGTCTTGGGAGAAAAGTCTCTCTTGCCAAGTGTCCTTGGGGGGGCCCTTGTTACTGGAAGTTGACATTTTGCCAGATGCTGCAATGAAGCTTTATAAAAATAGACAAGATCAATGGACTTTTAGTGCAGTATTGTGCCAGACTTTACATTTTCAGGAAATTATTCTTTTAACCTAGCTGAGAGTCAAGTCAATTTGTGAATTAGTTGAAAGGATGGCTCAATATGGGGGTGGGGCTGGGAGGGTAAGACATCTGACAGTTTAAGTCAGAAAAGCCTGCCACACAAAACAGATTTCCCTTGGCAATCAAGATAACTTAACAACCATAAACACATTGTCAGAGGGAAAAATTACACTTTGTTCTAACACAGATTGTGTACAGATGACTGATTGTTCTTTCAAGTTCAAGCACAGAAAGACTGTTTATATATATCAACTTCTGACCCAGGCAGGCAGAGCAATCTCAGAGGTCTGAGGAGGGACGGCTGAAGAGCTTTTGGAGATGTCTTTGTCAGGGATATAGCATAATGGTCATGGGGTGTATACACAGCCCAGATTGCTGAGAATCTGGGTAAAGTTGCTGCCATAGATAATTTGTGATATTTGTTCACTTATTATTATACCCCCCACCAAGGATAGAACAATTGCAGTTTTAAAAATGTATTTCATTTTGCTTGGTTTATTTGGCATAGACAGAATGTGTTTACCTGTTTCTGTGGGATGTCTGTATCACTCCAAGGATGTTCTCAACTGATACCCCATATTTTATTATGATGATTTCATCAAATTCTCAGATCTCTGATCTTTCAGATAGTAAACATAAGATGTATTTTGTGAAAGACAATTGGAAACTGTCAAGCACTATATGAAACCCAAAAGGTATTACTAATTATTTACTATTACCATTATAAATGTTTTCAAAATAAAAAGTACAGTAGAGGTTTTAAAATTCACCTGAGCCCATGGATCAACTAAGCCAGGATTGTTTGATCAATTGTTTTTATTTTTATTTAGTGAGTGTGGAGGGGAGAGGAGAGTTACCCAACTCTCCAGCAATTTGGAATTATTTACTGCAACACATGCATTAATCCGTTATTGATTTATTGAGTACCTTTGATGTACACAGCACTGTTATTTCTGACAAAACAGCAAGTAGTCCCTGCGTTCCAAAACTTTGCAAGCTGGTCGTACAGAAGAGACCCACTTGTGCTCACAGATACATAAACACACATGCTAACCATTAAACAACAGTACAAGACAGTAGCACAAATAGTGAAGGAGTAAGAGTAAACAGTGGCGTATGAATATCTATTTTCATTATATATTTGGGAAAATCACAGAAAGGAGATTTGTGTGTGTGTGTGTGTGTGTGTGTGTGTGTGCGGACGTACCTTCTTGGCATCTCTTTTTATAAGCCTAAAGATGTACTCCTAAAGGCCTGCTGAAAGGGGAGACAAATGTTTATTGAGCTCATGCTATGTGCCAGGCACGTGGGCAAAGATTACCTTATATAGTTGTCAGAACAATAACTGAAGTAAGTGTTATCATGAATTCCATTTTATGGACCTGGAAAGTGAGCCTCAGATACTAAGCAAGATAACCAAGTTGCCCCAGCCAGCAAATGGTAGAACTAAACTTTGTATTTTTCTTTTTCTTTTTTTAATTTGAGATATTGATATAATTAGCATATAATATTACGTTAGTTTCAGGTGTGCAGCCTCATGATTCAATATGTATATATTGCAAAATGATCACCATGATAAGTCTGAACATCCATCACCACACAAAATTACAACTTTTTTTCTTGTGATGAGAACGTTTAAGATACACCCTCTTAGCACCTTCAAATATACAATCCAGTATTATTAACGATAGTCACCGTGCTGAACATTATATCCCCAGGACTTGGTTTATTTTATAAATGGAAATGTGTACATTTTGACACTCTTTGTTCACCTTGCTCACCCACCCACGCCCTGAATCCATGTTTTTCTAAGTAAAAACCCTCTTCTCTTTTTCCCTCTGCCAGTGTTTCTCCATATATTTACAGACATGAATTAGAGCCACTGGGGAGAGGGGCGAGGGGCGAGGGGAGGAGAATGTTTGGTAAAGTCAGATTATTAGGTCCCCAAACCGGCTGAACCATAATCACACTGGAATTGAGAACTGCTGATCTGCACAGTATAGCAACTGCTTTTGTGACTTAGATATTTTGTGCTTCGTGGAAACACGGTTGTCTGGGATGAAAGGAAAAAACAAATCTCAATTCATTGCTCCTTGAGCTGAGGTCACTTGAGCTCAATTCTCTTCAGTTTTCACTACAATTTTTCAAGACTACAAATAAATGAGCAAGTAAAAATTCTATTTCTTTCCTGAGGAAAAATAGAGGGATTCCCTTGTGAGCAGCTGGTGTTGGAAGGATGCTGCAGCTCTGCAAGATACATTTCCAGGTGGTTAATTGAAACCTAATGTGTATCTCATCCCCATTCTGGAGCCTTCCCTCTCATGTCCCTTTTATGCAGGGCTCTAAAGCTCAACATAAATTTAGCCAGAATTTATTATAGAATGAAAGAAGTTCCTTCATTAGATTTTGGGATGAAATGAGAGTTAATTGTAGCAAAAAGATTTTCATCTATTTTATAGGATTCTAATGGGAGATAACAGATAATTGGAAACTCATTCATAGATTCAATGAATCCTAAGACTGAATGGAAATGTGATTATGTCTACTTGAGAAAAGGTATTCATGAAATATTTATGTTCATTACTCTTTCTCTGAGCAGAAGAATACTTAAGACAAGCTCTATCTTGTTCTGGGGAAAAGGATTCTGGAACTGAAACATAGGATTTTACTTGACCTGACTCCTTTAAAATGTAAATTTGATAAATTAATTGAGTAATAGTAGTAGTAGGTACTATTTATTAGGCAGTGGCCAAAGGGGTTAGACACTGAACTAATCATTTTATTGCCATATTTCATTGAGAATTTGATGATTTTATGTTGTCATTCAGTGTTGATTCCTGGCACCTGACTCTTTTATGCAAAGAACAATATTTCATTTCGTATCACAATAAGATATTTCAATTTATACCTAAATTATAGCATCTTAGGAACTTTCACATGCATTCTTATTTTATTATTAACATTAATAATAACGCTCAGAATTTTGGTCAAATTTAATCCCCATGAAAGTCTGGCAAGATAGGTACTATGCACATATTACAGGTGATGAAACTAAGGCTTAGGGAAATTAAAAGGCAAAACCCAACGATTCTGTAATCTTAGCTTGCATCACCTAGAGGACTTGTTAAAACACAGCGCTAGGCTGCACCTCCAGAGTTTCTGGCTCAGAATATTTTGGATTGCTTCAGGAAAACTACTGCTCTGTGCACCTAGAGTTAGACATTACATTTATATATATAATCACATTTTAGAATCCTATTATTCAAGAATATTCTATTACTTAACACCATATTTTCTTTAAAATAAAAATTTTCAAATTATTTTGTTATTTGTGCTTCAGGGTGGGCCATGATACATACTTGATGCTCAAATTACATAGGAGAAAGGCAGCCCATTACTGGGAAAAGAGACCAAATGAAATATTGGATTATAGAAAATATACCCATTTGGGGCAGGTTGGGGTAATGGGTGGGTAGCCTATCAGATATTTGTTCTGTGTACATTTCACATCTATGTTCCAAACACTTTTCCTACTTGTCTCATTTTGGGTCAGCAGCCTGTGCTTTTTTTCCTTTTTTTTTTTTTGCGGTACGCAGGCCTCTCACTGCTGTGGCCTCTCCTGTTGCGGAGCACAGGCTCTGGACGCGCAGGCTCAGCGGCCATGGCTCACGGGCCCAGCCGCTCCGTGGCATGTGGGATCTTCCCGGACTGGGGCACAAACCCGTGTCCCCTGCATCGGCAAGTGGACTCTCAACCACTGCGCCACCAGGGAAGCCCAGCCTGTGTTTTTAAAAATCATGGAAATTAAGAATAGGATAGACCAAGGCCATCATCTATTTCATCATCCTGTCAGTCTAGAGTCACTATCTGGTGTTTTGTCCATTTCCACCAAAATTACTTGATTGTGAAAAATGAGAAAGTGAGATATTTAAAGAAAAAAGGATACTTGGAAGAAAATATTTTTCAACAAAACCGTCAAGACTTAAGAAAGCATTTGTCGATTTCTCTGCCACTGAGAACTGGGAGAGTATCAGTTTTCCATCTGCCAACAACATGCATGCTTTCTCCATGCTAATCAACTCACTCGGAAGTGTCTACTATGGCTTCTTATGCTGTAGGAAGCTGGAAGACACAGTAGCATTTCTGTATTGTCACCATCACTGTGCACAAGTGCAGCTGTGTTAATGCCAGATGTAACTTTTCTTTATTCTCCACAGGGCTCTCTTGGACATCTGTTGTATCTTGTATATCCATCATTTTATTTCTAGTCTTTAAAAACAGCACCCCCATTTTTCCTTTTGAAATGAGTGGGGTTGACCCCAACGTGTGGCTCCAGGAAAGAGGCAGTTGGCCTGTGCCAGACCAAACAGAACCTTCCAGAGACTTTTTCTTTCTTTTTGTTGCACATCCTCAACTGGTAGAATGTGAGCTGGGTGCTCCTGGGTTACTATCACATGGGAGAGAGCCTGCTTGAGAAGGATGGGACAGAGGAAAGCAAACAGATTCCAGGGATAAATAGAAAGATTCCTGATGATGTTGCTTTATAACCTGAATCCCAGATGTGAAGCTATACATTTTGTTTCCTTTTTTTTTTTTTTTTTTATCTTTTGGCTTGAACTTTTTGAATATAGTTGTAATTACTGACCTAACTTCTAGAAAGTTAAAGCAGAATGAATTACAAGCACTCCAGCATCAAAATAAGCAAGGCTGTTTACTAGTGAGAATACTAGGTTCAGAGACCTGGGATCTAGTCCTGGTTGTGCCATGGAGTAAAGTTCTTTAGGGACATTATCTCTTGGTGTCACAGCATCTTGAATTCTTTCTCATTCACACCAAGCTCACAAGATGTTTTCCATTACAGATGAAATTGTCATGAAGAGGCTTCTGGGGGAAATTTCTGAAAATGGCCAGGGAAGAAAAGAGTCAACTGATGTTCGAAGGGCAGAAAAGAGATGTGACAAGGCAGAAGTTGTAGAATTGGTGTCATAAGTGAGTAACAGACAATGGAATCATTTTCCCTGATACAATACTGTAGCTCAGTTTACCTCAAACAATGGCTGCAATGGAAAAACCCAGGATAAAAAGCAAAACAGGAAATAAACTCTGGAAACACAAAAGGGGATATCCATATCTATTACTAGTAATTTTTAAAAAAAATTTATTTATTTTATTTACTTATTTTTGGCTGCGTTGCATCTACGTTGCTGCATGCAGGCTTTCTCTAGTTGTTGTGAGCGGGGGCTCTTCGTTGCGGTGCGTGGCCTTCTCATTGCGGTGGCTTCTCTTGTTGCAGAGCACGGGCCCTAGGGTGCACAGGGCTTCAGTAGTTACAGCACGCGGGCTCAGTAGCTGTGGCTCACAGACTCTAGAGCGCAGGCTCAGTAGTTGTTGCACACGAACTTAGTTGCTCCGTGGCATGTGGGATCTTCAGGGAGCAGGGCTCAAACCTGTGTTCCCTGCATTGGCAGGTGGATTCTTAACCACTGCGCCACCAGGGAAGCCCTATTACTAGTACTTTTTAATTTTAATTTTTTTTTGGCCGCACCACATGTGGGATCTTAGTTCCCCGACCAGGGATCAAACCCACGCCCCCTGCAATGGAAGTGTGGAGTCTTAACCACTGGACCACTGGGGAAGTCCCTAGTAATTTTATTTTTGGTGGGATACGTGTTGTTGCTAAAGTGTCAGAAGCAAAAGAGACCAAATATTAGAAACAGAGAGAAGCCAACATAAACCCTCTCTAAAAGAAGGGCCTTTCAAGGTCCTTCAACATTTTAGATATATGAGATTCAAAGAGTTTTCATAAAGCTGAATTGTCACATTTCACATAAATTTTTTCACTTAATTTTTTTTATTGAATGAAACATTCTTTAAATTCTATAGTGCTTTACAATTTTCAAAATTTCATACACGATTTTATATAATACCATAATAAATGTCTTTTTTCCCCCACCCATATTTTGCCGCTGCCCCCTTCCCTCTCCCCATGGTAACCACTAGTTTGTTCTCTATCTCTGAGCTTCTGCTTCTTTTTTGTTTTATTCACTAGTTTGTTTCATTTTTTAGATTCCACATATAAATCCTATCATACAGTATTTGTCTTTCTCTGTCTGACTTATTTCACTTAGCGTAATGCCCTCCAAGTCCATCCATGTTGCTGCAAATGGCAAAATTTCATTCTTTTCAAATTTTTATGAGAGCCCTGCCCTTGGCACCTTGGTGAATATTTAACAATTGGACCTCCAGGTTGGAGGTGCGGAAGCTAATGAGTGGTATTTGCCGGGTTTGGTGGTATAAATACTTCTCCCGTGACCAATTTCAAGCTACCAACCTGATGTCAACTAACTCATACAATTTCTGAAAATTTACCAGTTTTCTCTGATATGAGCCAACTCCAGCCTACACTGAAGTTACAGAGTGGAAATGCTAATTATCTTTGGTTTTGTGTATGCATTTAAGGGGTAGCTATGTGGTCCTCCCTGAGGGTTCAGATGCGAATCAGAGACCATAGAGCTCCAGAAAGAAAGGATATGGATTCCTCTGATGTTCTGTTCCCAAGCAGGACTGTTCTGATACCACTGAATGTTATGCTTCAGAAGAGAATTTTGACTGTGGAGGTCACAGGGCATGACCGCAGGATCGTTTTAATACTGTAATCCACACAGGCAGAATTAGTGTGGTATGCAGCCCACTCTGATGTTTCAGGTGCTGGGATTCTGAACACAAAGGTAGCCATTGTGGGAAGAGGGGATGGTGCAACCTTTGTAAAGAAGAGAAGCATTCGCCCTGGGGCAGGAGAGAATAACAAGGGGATAAGGGGGTGGAGGCACCTTCACCAGTCCCAGACCTGAAACAAGTTTAAACAGAGCAGGTAGAGAATCCACCAGTACCAGATAATGAAGCAGCCCATGAAAGACACGAGAAAAGAAGGAAAGGGTGGGGATGATTTAGAAGTGGCAGCTGCAGGTAGAGGGACAAGGAAGAAAAGAAAGGAACAAAAAGAATAAGGAAAGGAGAAGCCACAGGAAATTGGCAGGAGAGACTGTCACCTGTCAAGAATGTGGGTCAGCCATCTCAGGGAGGCACAGGTGGGATTGTGTTAGGGAGGCTGATTGCACAAATGGGATGAGGGACTTTTCAAGGGAAATTGATTGAGACACATTGTAAACTTCCTATGAGCGGATATGAATCTATATATGTGTGTATACATATATATTTAATGTTAGTCATTTCACCCAGGCAAGAGTCAAAGCCCACACTGCACTCACAGACAAAAGAGAAACAACTACCCCCAAAGTGAAGATACAAAAATCCCAATGTTTGGGATGGAAGTTGATGAAATGCAAGTTTGATTATTTTTTTAGAGGGAAAAAATTAGAAATTTCTGCTACTCTTCAAATCTTTCCACTTATAACTTGGTCATGATAATGCCCAAATGTCCCAAACTAAAGGGACAGTGGATATTCTCAAAGAAAAAGTAGCTCAAGTAAGATGTATCTTTGGCTTCCACTGAAGGTAAGAAGAATGGAGATTGAGCAAGATGCTTGGGTAGCTTTTAAAAGAAGAAAGAATAGATGACTTTGGGGGGTGGGGTTTGCACAAGAAAAAGACTGTTTTGAAAAAACAAATGCTGTTCACTCTTGGGGACAGCTATTCTGGCTGGGCTTCTTTTGGACTTGAAGGTAGACAAATGGCAAGCAATAAACTGCCTACTTCACACAGAGATACGAATCTGTTAAACTTATAAATTATGATATATATACAAAGAATAATCCAACTGATGTCTCTCACCCACCTCCCCCCCAAAAAAAGGAGAAAATAAAAATCTGCTTATCCAGGTATGTTCACAACAAAGATGTTAGGGAACCTGTGTTTCCTCCCACCCCCAAACTTACATCTGAAAAATATTTATGGACTTCATGATAGAAAGAAATCAGACTTTTAAATGCAAACGCATGCTAACTCAGGAAGACAATGTTAAAAGCCAGATAGAAATGCTGCAAACTTGGCTTAGGCAGAATTGAATTTCAGCCCAAACCTGGCTTCCAAAATTCTTTGCTACTTTGGACAAGTTGCATACTCTCCCCAGCCTGTCTTTAATAAAATGCAGAAACTGGGTCAGATGCATAAGGGTTCTGTTCGGCATGAAACTGACAAAGCACTCTACAATCAAGGAAGACCCAGTCTCTCAAAATATAAAGTAAATAATTCATTTTAAAGTTTAATTAATTCAGTTAAAATATACAAATAATGCATGAATAAATGTTATGTATAAAAATTTTAAATAATACAAAATTATTTAGAAAACAAAATTCTCATATACATACCTCTCCCCCATCTCATTTCCCTCAACAAAGGTAACCATCACTCATGGTTTACTGCGAATCCTTTCTGGTTCTTCTTCTGTTCATTTATATATAAGATCATTTTTATATTTTTTTACTATTGAAGCAATGTAGTCACATTAGATGGAATTCAAAAACTAGAAGAGCAGAGAAGAAAAGAACACCCATAAGAGTCACCCAATACAAATTCAGTGTCCAATTTCATATATTTTCTTCAAATTTTTGCCTATGCATAATTTTCCATAATAGTAATAATACATGAAAGGAAAAGTATCCAATGCTTGGGTCGAAAATTAATATGATTGTGTATTCTGTTTTGGGGTTATATTTTAGTACTACTCAGTTGTTTTAATAGTGCATCTATTAAGAGTCAGACATCTGAGACATAGAGAAATGAATTTTGTTTTTAAGAAATGGAAAATATGAATAACTGAGCCCTTTTTAGGATACTCAAGATGGATGGTAAATGTATTAGAAAAAAAACAAAAGCAATGATTAAGGTCAGAATTAGAGAATTACAGAATCCTAGAGCTCAGAGGACATCTTGGTGACACCTACCCCATGTTTCTTATTCTATAGATGAGAGAGTGTAAGCTTGTGGAGGTTTTCCCAAGGTCACACAAGTAATAAGTGATAAAGCCAAGGTTAGACTTTCTTCTCACCCTTACTCCCTGGCCCCTTCTATTTTTTCCCCAGTAAAATACATGGTTCCAAGGGAGACATCTTCAGGGCTAGAAGGACCTGGATCTAGGTAGTCCCTTTTAGAGAAGAGCTTTTAAACCAGTAGCCCCAGATTAAATCTGACCCATACAGTGTTTTTCAAAAAATAAAACAGAACAAAAGTCTTTTAAAGATTCATTCCCAACATTTGAAAATGCAATTTTTGACTTTTCTTGAAATGAATTAGATCTCCCTATGGCACATGGCAGCCATAGGGAGGGATTTCTTTGGACCTCTCATGCTCTCTCCCATGCATCACAGCCCTCACCTGCCAGCCTCACTCCCACAGGGCTCCTACCTGGACCTCATCCATGGAAGGGCATGTTTTTGAGAGTGAAAGTATTGGAAAATAATACTTATGTTGAAACAAGAAACAAAACCCAGGACTGTTCCAGACAAATTGAAACATATTGTCATGCTGTAGACATCTGAGTGACAGAATGCTGCTTTAGACCCTCAGGACACTGTGTTGGTGCTCTGTCTCAGCTCACACACAGGTCACCGCTAGCAATGACTCTCTCCTCGTGCTCCTCCTTCTGCCTTCTCAGAAGCTGTCTGGTGCCCCTAAGCGTCACAGAGAGCAGAAATAGTACAGGTACATTTGGGTAATCTGTTTATAAGGGAAGAGTTGATTGGCAAAATATTAGAACTGCAATTTCTTTATCAGCAAGTATTTCTGGAGTGCCACTACTTGGTAGACATTTTGAAAACCACAAGGGAACATAAGGTGTATTTCTGCTTTTTAAACAGCTTAGAATTGAGCTGAGAAGATAAGCTCTTAAGGGAGAGAGAGAGATGAGGTCAAAGCAACCAGTGGAGTGGGAATGTCCCTCCCTGTGTTGTCATGTCCTACAAAGGCTGCACTCGGGTGGCCTTGAAGCTCCCCCCTTGGTGACCAATGGACCCTGACTTCCTGTGGATAATGTGATGTAGAGCATGCAGGGTGATTGGCTCTGGGCCAGAGAAATTCAGGGGAGTAGTTGGCTTAAGCTTCTCCATGGCTATGGTACCATCTTAACCCCAAACACTTCAAATAAAAGGTACCTTTTTCCTTATCAAATTAACAAATGTTAAAACATGCTCAATTACCTAAGGCCTCATGAGGTGGGCACATTCATACACTATTCATGGGCGATAATTTGGCAACAGGATCAAGAAAATATATAAATAGATCCATAGATAGAAAGATGGAAAAAAGGGAGAAAAGAAGAAAAGAAAGAGAGAGGGAGGGAGGGATGGTGGGAGGGAGAGAGGGAAGAATAGAAAGAAAGAAAGGCAGAAAGAAAGAAAGAAAGAAAGAAAGAAAGAAAGAAAGAAAGAAAGAAAGAAAGAAAGAAAGAAAGAAAAAAGAAAGAAAGAAAGAAAGAAAGAGAAAGGAAGAAAGGAAAAATACCACTATATATAGTGGTATTTTTGTGTATTTTTCAACTGTACATAGGTGGTATCATACTGTAGATATGTAGCAACTTCTTTAAGCTGCTTTTTTCATTTAGATATTAAGTACCATATTAAATATTCACCAAGTATAGTTATATGTATATATCTCATTCATTCACTTTACTTTTTCTTATCCATTATATGTTTACCTTTATGCAAAAGCTGTATTCATTTAAAGTGTACAATTCATTGAGTTGTACACACTTACGAATCCACCAGCAAAATCAAGATATGACATTTCATCATGGCATAAAGATTCCCCATGCCTCTTTTCCTTTTGTCCCTAGAGCAAGGCAACCACTAATTTGCTTCTTGTCACTATTGCTTAGTTTGCATTTTATATAAATTAAATCATACTGTATGTGTTTCCCTGTGCCTGGCTTCTTTCCCTCAGCAAACTGATTAAAAACTCATTCATGTTGCATGTTTCAGTAGGGTTTTCCTTCTTATCGATGAGTGGTATTCAAATGCATGGACAGATCCTATTTTATTTATCCATTCACCTATTAAAGACATCTAGGTTGTTTCCAGTTTTTGGCTATCATGAACTAAGCTGCTGGGGACATTCATGTCATTGGGTGGAACTGTTTTTATATTCTCTTGAGGAAGTGCGAAGGGTCACATGGTAAATATATGTTTAACATTTTAAAAACTGCCAAACTATTATTTTTTTCTGGCTCCATTTTCTCTCTCTCCCTACTGTGGCTCTATTTACTTGTATATTCTACTTTTCTCAATAGTCTCACAGGTCCTGAGACTGTCTTTTTTTTTTTTTTTCAATTTCATCTCTGTCTTCTTCAGATTTTCTGTTTTTCAATTTGTTTTCAAGATTTTATATTCAAGTTGATTCACACGTCTGTCATCTCCACTTTTCTATTATGGTCATTCAATTTTTCTTTTAACTTTAGATATTGTAGCTTTAGTACTTTTTCAAATTTTCTATTTGTTTGCTGAGACTTCCTATTTCTTAATTCATTTTAAGTTTATTTTTCTTTATCTTACTGATCATCATTATAGTTAGTGCATGAAAATCTTTGACAGTTTCAGTGTTTGGATAATCTTATTGTTGACATCTGTTGATTATCTTTTCCCTTGAAAATAGTTTACACTTTCTTGTTTTTTTTTACGTTGAGAGTATTTTGGGATATTGGGAACGCTACACTGTGTTAACTGTGGGTTCTGTCATGTTGCTCCAAAAGAAGTATTGATGTTTTTGTTTTAGGAGGCAACGAACTTGGTTAGACACAAATTTCAGGATGTCATGCATGAGCTCGGTGAAATTTTTATCCTTAGTTTTTAGTGCTTTCAGTTTGTGTCCGCTTAGTTCAGGGGTCAGCCAGAGGTAGGCTGCGTTTACACGCAGAGGTTCCCTTCCCTAGCTCTTTCATTTCTGAAACTCGCCCTGTTTTGTTTTTTTTTTTTTGCGGTACGCGGGCCTCTCACTGCTGTGGCCTCTCCCGTTGCGGAGCACAGGCTCCGGACGCGCAGACTCAGCGGCCACGGCTCACGGGCCCAAGCCGCTCCACGGCATGTGCGATCTTCCCTGACCAGGGCACGAACCCGTGTTCCCTGCATCGGCAGGTGGACTCTCAACCACTGCGCCACCAGGGAAGCGCAATCGCCCTGGTTTTAACTGGCTTCTTTCACACTTGCCCCAACCAAAATTGATCTGTCCTTGCCACTGCTGCTGCCACCATGACCGCTACTTTCAAGACAAAGCCCCCAAAAGACAGAGAACTCATTCTATGCTAGTCACTTTCTTCCAAGTTTTGACTGCCTTCCAAAGTCTCCTTGCTTTAGTCAAATCACCAGAGCCTTCAGGTAGTTGTTTTTTGTCCAGAGTTTATAGGTGTCATTTATGAAAGAATCAGTTTTTTAGGAGCTTACCCATCCATAGGCTCATATATTCATTTAAACTATGGTGTAGTATTCTGAGGACTGGCCATGCCCTTATTTATTTATTTTTCATCTATTGATGGAATTGTTGCTGTTTTTGATTTTCAACTGTACGAATAATGTAGAGTAAATCTGAATTACACATGTGTCTTTATGCATTTGCATTGGAGGGTATATTTGGGGTCTTAAGCATGACCATCTTCGACTTTACTAGATATTGCTAAATGATTCTTCAATATATTTGTAGCAACTGCACTTTCAACAGGAGATTTGCAACTTCCCATTTTATCCACATCCTAACCAATATTTGGTATTCTCAGTTACTTCAATTTTTAGTATTCATATGTGGGGAATGTTGTCTGATTGCTGTTTTTATTTGCAATTCCCTAATTACTGGTGCAGTTGAGCAAATGTTTCTTTATTGACTATTTGTTTTATCTCTCCTGTGAATTGTCGGTTCATAACTTTTTTTCATTTTTCCATTAGATGTTTGTCTTCTTACTGATTTGTAGGGATGTTTCATATATTTCCTGTTTTCTAGTTATTTGCATTGCAAATATCTTCTCTCATTCTGTTGCTTACCTTTCAAACTTTACTCATGGTATGGTTTCTAATAAAGAAGTTTTATATTTTGTTGGAGTCAGGTTTATCACATTTTATTTTATGAGTTCTAGTTTTGATGACTTCTTTAGGAAATCTATCTCTTTTTTACATTATGCATTCAAATATATTTCTGAACACCTATTTATGTTACAGCCACTCTTCTAGACACTGGAGAATATGCTAGTTAAAAAAAAGTTGTAGGGAAAATAGAAAATAAACACATAACCTGATTAATATAAAAAATAATGTCAGGTAATGAAAACTGCTATAAAGAAAAATAAAATAGCACAAAGGTAACATAGCAACAGAGTTAAGGGAACAGTCTTTGGCCCCAGACTACCTGGGTTTACATCCTGGCTCTGCCACTTACTAGCTGAGGGCAGTAATTTTAACCACTGTGTGCCTCAGTTTCCTCACTTATACAATGAGGAAGATAACAATGTTTAGTTGAGAGTATTGTTTTGAAGAATTAAATGTATAATTTAATTATACTATAATATACTATACATAATATATATTATACTACACTATACATATACTATATATACATATATAGTTTAGATAATAAATATGATATATATTTTATATAATAATAAAATAAAATAGTAAAAATATTTAAATATATATTATTATAAAAGTAATATATAATAAAACATATTATACTATGCTATACTATACTATATATTCATATATATTTCATATGATATATATAAATAATAAAACATAAATAATATGTAATAAAATATATATCATATATCTTATATGATATAAAATGCCTAGAACATAGTAAGCTCTATATCAATGTTTGTTAAATTACACAAAATACAATGAGATAATACTAGATAATGGAAAGGGTTCTTTATTATAGATTCCTTATGAAAAACTTGACCAAGGAGGTAACAATTGAGTAGAGACCTGGATGAAATGAGCTGGGAAAATCCTTTATGCTCATGATGTAAATAGTTAAGATCTTATCCTATCGTTCCTTTTAACAACTTAAATTTTACTTTTTCATTGTTTGTTTTTAAATCCATCTGGAGTTTAATTTCATGCATGGTGTGAAGTAGGGATATAATTATATTTCCTTCCATGTGTGAAGCCAGTTGTGCCAACAACATTTACTGGCTAGTCCATTCTTTTTTCCCAATTTAGTAATTTCGTACATATTTATGACAGTGTGTACTTATTTGAGGACCCACCGATCTCTTTGACTGTCACTGTGCCAATACCATGCAGTCTTAATTACTAATGCATAGTAGGCATTGGTAGTTTATAGGGCAAGTTCTGGCCCTCTTCCAACTTGCTGGGTGTTCTTGTTCATTTATATCTTCGTCTATATTTTAGAATCTCTTTGTTAATACCATGAAGATTCATATTGGAATTGTTTGCAATCACATTGAGTTTGGTGGAGAATTGACACCTTGTCAAGTTTTTTCTTCCATGAAAATGGTATACACACACAAGCATTTATTAAATTCTCATTTTATGACAATTTTTAAAATTGTCTACATAAAATTCTTCTATACTTTTGTTAGCATATTCCTAGGTATTTTTTAGTTGTCATGGCTAATATAAATATCTTTTTACAATTCTGTTTTCTAATTAGTTATTGCTAACGTATAGAATTTAATAAATTTTGATATTTATCTTATATTCTGCAAATGTGTTAAACTTTCTTACTATTTGTAATAGTTTATTTGTAGAATCTCTAGGTTTTGCTGTAAAAATAGCCAGGATGTCTGTAGATAATAACACTTTTTCTCTTCCTTTTCTAATCATATACTTCTTTAGTTTTTAAAAAAGGTGATGAGAGTCTCCATTATAATGCTGAATTAATGGGAAGTAGAAGGCATCCATATAGTGTTCCTGATTTAATGGAAATCCTTTGAAAATAACATCATTTCTGTTGACCTTCAGTCTATCCCTTTCCCTAACCCTCTGCACAAGTTTGATGTAACTTGATGTGGGTTCTTCCTTCCAACTTGATGACAATCCTACAATTTCTTCTGGGAAAACATACATTATTTCATATTTGAATAAAGTAATAGATTGTA
Source organism: Delphinapterus leucas (assembly GCF_059928025.1). Lineage (NCBI taxonomy): Eukaryota > Metazoa > Chordata > Mammalia > Artiodactyla > Monodontidae > Delphinapterus > Delphinapterus leucas. The sequence goes on from NC_143136.1 coordinate 17,016,335, forward strand.
TGTCATCTATTTATTAACATTTTGAATACGTTAATTTATTCCTCATACAATATCCTATAGTTTAGTAGGAGTAGTATAGTTCATTTTTTCGGAATGGTTGAATAATACATTTAACCATTTCTCTATTACTAGATATTCACTTGGTTTTCCATTGGAAGTCACTACAAAATAAACAACTAACTTTGCTGTAATATTCTTATTTATACATGCTTTATTTTTATAGGATATATTTCCAGAACTGTGATTTCTGGGTGAAAGGCTATGCATAGTTTTGATTAGAAGATATGTTGTCATGTTTATTCTTTTAAAATTTTTAAATATTCACAGTTCTAAACAGCAATATATAAAAGGATTCCTTTATATTAAATTTCTGACAAAAATACTTTCTCTTTAGTTTTAACGTATTGACTTTTAGAAATTGTATTTTATTATTATATTTCTCTAATATCTAGCAAAGGTTGAAATCTTTTCTTACCTGTTTGCTGCTGGAATTTCTTCTTCTCTGAATTGCCTATTAGTAGTGTTTAAGTTTCTGTTTGGTCATATACTTGTCCATCTGTAAGATTCTGGTTTACAGATGGACTAGAATTTAAGGTGCTTCTAGTATACACCAGTTTAAAAATGGACTAATTCTGGAGTGTTTATAATATGTTGTATCAGGATCTAGATTATAATTTATTGCATATTTATTTTCTAAAAGTGATTGAGTTGTTACACTTTATGTATATTTTAAGCTAACTTTAAAAGTTTTATAAATGACAGTTTGTTAGTTCTATGAAATTCTAAAGCCTACTTAAATGCCATCACTGATGACTTTTACTTCTTTTGTGGATTGTTTTAACAAGTTCTTCATCACCAATACTTGTGTTGTCACAGAGGATGATATAGCACAGAAAACAATGAATACCGTGAATCCAATTCAAAAAATGATTCAGAAGAAATAGAGTTTGAAGGTGGACATCCTAAAAATGTCTATACAAATTTATTTGCTTATATTTTCCTTTTTCTATAAGCAATGAGGGATTTACGGTAAAAATCCATGCATATGAAAGCTAAAACTATTTTTAAATAACTGTCAAAAATCAATTCCAATTGAAGAAAATATATATTAACATTTTGTCACATGCATTGCACATATTTTTCACAATCTATTTTTTTCATTTGGTTTTGTTTGTTGTGTAGTTTGACTTACATGTATGTGTCTATCATTTTCTTTAGGAAAAAAAAATCCTTAATTATATTTGCTGTAGGTATTTATTTGGTGGCTTTTATCAGATAAAGCACATTCTTCCTATTCGTAATTTGTTAGGAATTTTATCACATGATTTTCCTGCATTTATGGTTTTTCACTTTTACTCTCTTAATTTTTAAAATTAAATTGGATTTATGACGTTGAATAACTGTAGCACTCCTTAATCAAGTTACTTGATTTTGATGTTTTAAAATATACTGCTGTGTACTCCTCTTGTCCCAATCGGCATCATGGCATATCCTCATAAAATGAAACCAGTAATTATCACTCTTTCTTTTCTTGGGTACACTTTCTATGAGATAGAAATTGGCACTGAAAATCTTTTATGGTGTCAGAGAAACTAAAGAAGTTGCTTTAAAGAGAAATAAAAATTGTATTATCTTGTTTCCTCAGATTATATCTTAAAAGACAACGGAGGTTAGAATATGTGGTTTTAAAAATCTTATAACCATATACCTTAGAGAGGGGGTTTCTTCATGTGAAGTGAGTAGGATAGTCAGAAAATTCTTTATATGAATTTAATTGGTGGTCTTATTTGATTTCAATTCTTGTTCTAGACTTTAGTTCTAAAGTTAAGGGGAAGACTTTTGTGCTATAAGTATCTTAGAGGTAAAACGCTGACACAAAAGATGCTCAGGTAGCTGTAAGGTATCATTCATTTTAGTGCTATTAGACAAAGATAATTTTCTTTTAGTCAGTCGATGATGACTTTATGTAACTTCACCCAACATTCCAACAGCCCCCTTTCCATACTGGAGTAAAGGAAGTCACTGAGAGATTTTAAGCTTTGTTATTCCAAGCATGACACAAGAGAAATAAAACATGTCTGATGGAATATTTGGATGCTGATTCTTAAGTGAGTAAGTAGGTAAAGAATATTATTATGCTGGGAACTCAATTTTATCCCCACTCTGCTGTCTTAAGGTCCAAAAATTCCTGTTGATGTTATATAACTTTTTAATCATTGGGGAGATTAAAGATTATATTTTTCCTTACCATTTATTAAGTATCACTATTTAAGTTCTACATACATTCTCAGTTAATACTCACAAGATCCTGTAATATGTATTACTGCAACCATTTAGCAGATGAGGAAACTGAGGTTCATGGTGATTAAGTTACTGCAAGTTCATAGAGTCTGTAAGTATTGTTTAATATTTTAAAACAAACTTGTCTGACTTTAAATAGAATACTGCATGATAGGTACCACATTACCTATTGACCATAGTTTGCTGTTTCTATACAAAGTCAGAACCTTCTATTCTAGGATTCTCTCCTAGGTAAAGGAGCACCTCAGACTCACTTTAGGGAACTTTTCACAGTATACAGATACGCAGGAGTGGTATTAAAATAGCTAACTACCCCCTTGTCTCACTACACCCACACTTGCGTATAACAGCTGAATATCAGTCTTACATATGTTTAAACTCATCCCTTTCTCCTGTGGGGTATGCATTCAGAATCTGGATCATTTAATTTAATAATCCATGAGATTTTTTTCAGGTCATGGCACATTTGTGAGTTTTCTGACATATACTGGGAGGAAGGAGGAAAGTTAGGGAGAAGACACAGCCATCTGACCATCAAACACCTGCCATTCCCAGATGTTTCATATGTGTGTGTTTGTTAATATGCGTAACCATGCACATTTCCATGCTCCATACACACAACAGTCTTCCTTTGTCTTCTTATTGGAGTACTCATTTCTACCTTTCTTGTAAAATGTCCAAAGACAAGGGAAACGATCTGTGCTCTCACTATACACTAAGATTATAATTTTGGTTTATGGTAATTTTGTCCATAATAACTGGGGAAATTTTAACAGGTGATCTGCTTTGGAGTGCTCACTTCTCTCCCTGGGTCTGGACATCAGTTTGACTTTTCAACCGAACATGAATATCAACTCCGCAGGCTTGATTAAGCTGAGACAGAATGCCAATTCCTCAATCCCTAGAAAACCAGTCTCACATTCCTAAGGCACCAGATCTTTGGCAGGGTCCAGAGAGGTTATGCAATAAGAGGAGTTGCCAGAGACTTTTATAGTGGAAACCTATCTGTGAAACCAAATGAACATCTGAATTGCATAGTGGCTGTGGAATCATAAACAAGGGCTCAGAATCATGAATATTTAGAAACCCTTTCTCACTTTTTGGAGTAAGCTCTTATCTAGGAAAAGGTACCTTTGTACTCTGTTTGAACAATCTTCCCCTTTGGTACTGTATTGGGCTAGTACTAATACTGATCTTTCTTCCACTCAGCTTTTCAAGATGCCATATCCCTTTTTGCAGATTTTCTGATTTCCATTGTGTTTCATGGTTTTCAGATGATATCACTTTCTTCATCCTTCCAGTTTTATATTAGCATTCCTATTTAATTCCCTGAAATTAAATAGGAATTATGACTTTACATATTCTGGGTCATGCTTATAAGTGTGCATGGTTAATTCTTGGTGCCAATTCATTCTCTAGCTTGGCTTGAGACTGCTTTTATTTTGCATTTAATTATATCAGGGGTGGAATGTTAATACATGTTGGTTCTTTCCCAAGATCACTGGTCTGGGAATCAAGAATCTTTACAAAGTTCACTTAATCTCTGTGAGGCTCAATTTCTCATTATTAAAATAGGGAGCTAAGAGTAAATATATTTCTTGTCTTTTTTATCAAAGTCTGCAGTAGTGCTTGATATACAATAAGCACTCAACAAATTATTGTTAATTTAAATTGCATTATTTATTTTTCTCTCTCAGTTCCATCTACTGAAGCAAGAAAAATTTCCATATCATTGCTGTTACTTTAATTATATAGAAATACTAGCAGGGCCTCCTTTAAAATCTGGGGAACATGACAGAATCAAATTGTGAGTAATATGGCTCCAAAATGAATGTCAAAGGAATTTCAATTTTAATATAATGACATCAAAGCTGGTTTATGAATTACATGAAAAAAAAATCAGCCTCATTACTTCAATGTTACACCCTTTTGGACCAAAACATGAATTACTTGGTTTGATTACCCACCTTGTTTACTGCACTTGGCTCTAAATGACTTTTGATTGTTTCCAAAAATCAAATCCATCTTCAAAGGATAGAGGTTTCTTAACATTGAAGGGATTCAAAAGATTATGCCATAGGCTCTGATCTGAAGGCAACAGAAAGAGGACCCGACAGTCTCTTTGTTATGAATTAATGAGCAAAAAAACAGATCGGAATACCTGGATTCTAGCCCTAGCTTTGCAAATAATTAGCTGGGTTTAGGCAAGTCACTTCACTATGAATCTTAGCTTCTCCATCCATATAATGAAGTATGTGGGCTAAGTGATTCCTTCGAGCTCTGCTATTTTAATTTGAATCTAGTAGGAAAATGTGGGAAATGCACTGTTTATACATGAAATCATCCAAGTTTGTGAGAACCTTGAACGTTATTTATGTTATTGTTATTGTTGAGTGGTTTAGAAATTTATTTAGGATCTTTTAAATGGGAAAAAGTAACAAGGAATTGAAGGATAATCATTATTTTTTGGTAGGATAAAAGAAATCATTTAAAAAATTCTATGAAATACCATGTTGTAAACATAGGATTTAATTTAAGCTAGTTGAAACAACAAAGAAACATACTGGTCCATGTAATTGAAATGTCCAGTGGAGGGTCTGCCTTTCAACTCTGCTGGATTCATAACTTAGGCAGTGTCTCTGGGGTCCTAGTTTCTCCCTCTCTGTCCTGCCATCCATGTATTGGCCCTTTCATCAGGCTCTACGAGGTGGCTCCCCTGCCAGCTCCAGCTCTCCTCTCACAGAAAACAAAAGTTCCAGACCTCAGATTTATTTTATGCTACTTAAAGAGATCTTGTCTGATAGTTTTGTAAGAGTGAGAGGAGACTCATTGCCAGAAACCCGCAAATATCTCCCATTAACATGTGAGCTCTGATCGGGAAATGTTCTCCTCTCTGAGCCAGTCACTGAAGTCATTGGAATCAGATATGAATTTTGACTGAAGCCAATCAGGACTTGTTCCCAGAGCTGAGGACGAGGACATTTCCATCCATATTATATGACAGGGAATGGGTAGAATGAGGTGCCTCCAGGGAGAAATTGTTACGTGAAGGAGGGGATATAGAAGCTAGAGAACAAATACAACGAATGCTTTTGAGACAATATTAAATAACAGTGACCAAGATCTCAAAAAGTGTTTCTGAATTACTAGCTGTTATTACATATTAGTAGCACTTTGTAATTTATGGAGTTCTTTTGCATATTTGATTTCCAAAAAACCCATGTAGGGCTTCCCTGGTGGCGCAGTGGTTAAGAATCCGCCTGCCAATGCAGTGGACACGGGTTCGAGCCCTGATCCGGGAACATCCCGCATGCCGCGGAGCAACTGGGCCCGTGAGCCACAGCTACTGAGCCCACGTGCCACAACTACTGACCCCGCGAGCCACAACTACGGAAGCCTGTGCGCCGAGAGTCCGTGCTCCCCAACGAGAGGCCACCACAATGAGAAGCCCGTGCACCACAACGAAGAGTAGCCCCCACTCACAGCAACCAGAGAAAGCCCGCGCACAGCAATGAAGACCCAATGCAGCCAAAAAAACCAAAAAAAACAAAAAACAAAAATAAACCCATGTAGAAGAGGCAGGACAGGAGCTCCAATTCCCATTTTACTGATAAAGAAATCAAGACTCAGAGGATAAAATTCTGTTAGTGGCTGGGACTGAAATCTCAGATTTTCTGATCCCAGAAGCCCAGTGCTTTTTAGATTGCCCATGTTCAAAGTCTAACTCCACCCACCGCTTGGTAAATTCCTTGACTTCATTAAGCCCTGGTTTCATCATCAGTAAAATGGGAAAATTATAATGCCAACCTAATGCGTTTGTTGTATGAAATAAATGAGCTGTTTATTTATTTAAAGCATTCAGCACTGTGCCCAAGAGATAGAAGACATTTAGTAAACATTAGTTGTTATCATCGCTGTTCCATGATGATTCTATGAAAGAACACTCACCATAGAATCCATCTTGTATCCCATGAATACTGTTGCTCTGGACCATCTCACTACCATTATCAAGTCTCCCATAAATATAGGCCTGAACTTTGCCTTATACAACGTGCTTTATAATGGGATTTACTGGTAACTCCTTAGGCGTTAATTGCCACCGGATGGGAATTGGACCAATTATATTTACTGTGACATTTAAATATTTGTCATGTTTTCTGGCTGCCCAGGACCTTTTAATCTCTCCCCTCAAGTCTGCAGACTTTCCTATGTTATAAAGCCCACCTCTCAGCGCTAGTGAGTTTCACTTCCCAGCCTCCTTTGAGCCTCGATCCCAGGCATGTGGTGTGATCTAGCCTCCTGCCAGCTAATGATCTGTGGGAGACTTCAATTTAGAAGTGAGTACGGTGGGGTCTTAGTTGTGTCAGACTCGTCTTCTGTTGAGTGGGTAGTAGACTCATCTGATTCTTGGGGGGCAGTGGTGGCAGGATTTTGGGTGTGTAGTCCAACGAAGTGTCCATGCAAGTCATGGCAAGCCGTAAGGAGGTGGTAATAGTGCTTTCTCGGGAGAAGCCCCAGAATATGATGAGGTTTTTCTAATCACATTTCTGTATTTGTGCATGTCACCGAAACTTGCAGCAGAAGGTCTCCTGCACAGCATTCACACCTAGTTCTCTGGCTTCCAGTAGACTTTGTAAGCCCCCTGCACCCCAATAAATTATTTTCTGCTTGAAGTGGGTGGGTAGAGTGAATATTGTTGCCTGCAGCTAAACTGCCGACACATGCTGAGGTTCTCCCCAAGCCCGTCACACTCCTCCTTACTCCTGTAGCTTTGAGAATATTATCATGTAGGTATTAAAACATGTCCTTACACAGGGAACAAAATGAAACAAAGTACATACTTTGGTACTGATGGCATATAGTGCAATTTATGTTTGGAATTTCTTGATTTTTTTCCTATCAAAATTTCCCAGTCATCTGGGTTGACAGAATGATATTTTTAAATGATTAGGAAAAAAATGAAATTTTAAAGTTACTGCTTATAGTACATTTTGTCACAAACTGCTTCTCAGAACACAATTTCATCATTGAGCCACACATAATGAAGATTTGACCGCTGCCCTTTACTCCAAAGGATTCATAAATTTGAATTAGTATCTTAAACAGCCTTTCAAATAACCCTGTGCACTCATGGACTTTTTAAGACTAACTAGGCATAATTAGTAGTATTTCTCTGCTGTTTTCCATTTAATTTTCTGGTCTTTAAACATCAATAAGCCAGAGCTGTGGATAATTTCTAAAATGTGAGGGAGGTCATGCCATTCAGGTTCTGAAAATGTTTCCCAAGCTCAAAAGTTGTTGGTAGTTTGGTGACTGCTTCAGGTTGAATCATGAAGGCTGAACTCAATGGATCACATTTTTGCCATTGTGTATCTGTTTCAGAATAATGGGGCTCCATGTGATTCCTTTCCATACTTCTTATCTCTTGGCAGAATTTCAAGATAAATATTTTCCATTTAAACTCACACCTCAAAAAATGACCACAAGAGAAGTATTGGCAATTCCCAAGCTGCTCTAGGAAACAAAATCTTTTAAATGGAAATGAAGAAGGAAAAGACCTTTGAAAATATCAGTAAATTCTTCCCAAGTTGATTTATATTAACTTGTTTTAAATTTTGTCTGAATGGTAGGCCAAGCTTTCGTTCACACTGATCAGATAAATTCAAGCAACTTGATCACATGCATATACTTGTTTTTACGTGAATTTTAACATGTATGAAAGCTATATATTCATACATACCTTAAAATGTCCAATTGTCCCATAAAGTTTATAAACAAAAACAGTAGTTCCTTTCTTCCTTCTAAACTTAATAGTCCCATTTCTTTGAGATAATTTTTTTGAGCTCTTTTAGTTTCTTCTGGAAATTAAATCCATATTCTTAAATAATATTCTTGTAGTGATTTTTATCAGTATTCTGTATAAGCTATTGAATATACATAAGCTATTTATAAAGATAAATGGGAAGATTTAATTATCTTATACCACACAGACACATACCTCTCCACTTTCAGTCTCTCCTTTTATCTGATTGGACATATTTACATGAAGTAGCCTCTGTTGAGCCAAGAAGTATCCTATGATTATGTTTCCTTTGTCATACAATCCTTTATTTTTTTTTCTGAAGCTCATAAGCACCTAGTTTTTTATTTTGCTTAGTTTTTTATATACCTGCTGCAATCTTTTCCCCAAGTGCTCTGATACATCTATTAAATGTTTACCTGTAATATTTTCCAATGGTTCAATTCATCTGATAATGCATCAGTCCCACTTTCTTCTGGGAGGGCCTCTATTTTCTTCTCCAATCTGGATGCTCTTTTTTGCATCTTTCTCCTGCAATCAGGGTAGAGTGCCATTGGTATCTTCCTACTCTCATCAGGAAGGGCCCTCTTGTGACCTGTACTGTCGTCTGGAGATCATCGTCTGCTGCTCTCCTGAATGGGAAGCAACACAGAGAACATGAAATGAATGTTACAAATAAATGAATTGCTTGTTATAGAGAACATGAAACAGAAGTGAATCGCATGGTATTGACTGACATAACCAGAGTTCACAACAGTTACATCCATGCAGCATAGAAGAATGGCTTGAAGGGATCACAGAGGGCATTTAAAGAAGCTTTGTTATTCTTCCGTATTTCATGTTAAACATGAAATCCATTCAGATTTCTGTATGAAACCACTCTGTTCTACTGCACATTGACGTTGTTCTTTGAAAAACAAATGAACTTATTTACAAAACAGAAACAGACTCACAGATCTCTGAAACAAACTTATGGTTACCAAAGGGGAAACGTGAGGGGAAATGATAAATTAGGCGATTGGGGTTGACATATACACAATACTATATCTAAAACAGATAACTAATGAGGACCTACTATATAGCACAGGGAACTCTACTCAATTTTCTGTAGTAAACTATATCAGAAAAGAATCTGAAAAAGAATGGCTATATATATATAAATTAAAAAATATATATACATATAAATTGGAATATATATAAACTTTTTTAAAAAAAGAAAAATAGGTTTTCATGCTCTAGGTTAAAAACAGAATTCTTAAGAAAACCTACAAAGTTTCTAAGGCCCAATTTTCTGTAATAAACTATATCAGAAAAGAATCTGAAAAAGAATGGCTATATATATAAAAATTTAAAAATATATATACTTATAAATTGGAATATATATAAACTTTTTTTTTTTTTTTTTTTTTTGCGGTACGCGGGCCTCTCACTGTTGTGGCCTCTCCCGTTGCGGAGCACAGGCTCCGGACGCGCAGGCTCAGCGGCCGTGGCTCACGGGCCCAGCCGCTCCGCGGCACGTGGGATCGTCCCGGACCGGGGCATGAACCCGTGTCCCCTACATCGGCAGGTGGACTCCCAACCACTGTGCCACCATGGAAGCCCATAAACTTTTTTAAAAAAAGAAAAATAGGTTTTCATGCTCTAGGTTAAAAACAGAATTCCTAAGAAAACCTACAAAGTTTCTGAGGCCCTTTATCACCTGGCCAGCCTCTCAAGTGTCACATGGCTCTATTCTCTTGCTCAGTCTCTGAGAATCAGCAGTATGGCCATCTGCGGTGCCTCATATGTGCCCCCATCCCCAGCCTATCCATGGGCTGTTCCTTCAACCTGGGATGCCCTTCAATCAGCCCGGCACCTCTCCTTTACCTGATTAACTCATTCACTTTTACCTCGACCTCACTTCCTTCCAAGGCCCCAGAAGCCTTGGGGGCCTCTCAGTCAAGCTCAGTGCCCCAGTTGTGTACTCTCATAGGGCCTGGGACTTCCTGTACATTGTCCTGACCACAGTGTGTTTTTACATATTTGTTGATTATTTGATTATCGAACTTCCCCAAGAACTCATTGGCTACATGAGAGCTGGGACCATGTGGGTTTGGGCTCACCATTAATTCCTCAAGACCTGGCATAATCCCTGGAAACAGCAGGCATTTAGGAATACTGACATGACTGAATAACTAAATACATAACAGCTAAATAATTAAAATTTGATAAGAAATAGGCACCTCAGTGTGACTCTATTTGCTGCACCTTGGACACGAGACAGTGCCTATGCATGGTTATCATTTAGTGCATATTTCTTGAATTAATACATTAATTGATGAAATTTAACTTGGTAGCTTCAAAGTAACAAGTTAAGATAGGTTTGACTCCAAGAGAAATTTGAATATGGGCATATTTCCTTCCAAATCCCCAAGGACCCAAATTATCATTGAATTCAGATGTATGTCCATTGTACTATTATTTTTAAATTTGTCTAAACCATTCTCTGTTAGACTGTGTCTACCTGGTTAAGAACAATAATTGGATCCAGATTGTGTAAGTGCATTCACTGTTGTTTTGTGTTTTGTTTTACTGAGATATGTCAAAGTCCATGAGGTAAAGCCATCTTCTACATATCCACAGAAAAACTCTTCAGGTTTTCACCTACTGCTTATTTGCTCTTACTTTACTACAGTTTTAACTGGCTTGGTTATCTACACTCAGCTTTGCAAATTAAAAGGGAAGAGAGTTTATTAAAGAATGAAAGAGAGTTGATTGCAAAGAAGGTGACAGAAAATCTTCCAAAGGCAAACACAATTAAAACACACACACACACACACACACACACACACAAACTGGAGTGATTTAATTGATTGCCAAAGTGTTCTACATTCCTCTCTTGAATCCATGGACATTTAAGTAGTATTAAAGTAAATGATTAGTGTTAAAATGCTTTTGAGTAATTAAGAAATAACCAACTCAGTTTAACATGCAGGGAATGCCTACTCCATTTTCAGAATGTTTCAGTTGAGAGTAATTAAATAACCTAGTTCCAGGACTTAAGGGAGTTTGCCCTCAGGGATTTCCAAAGCTTGGCTTTCTGGAAGGATCCATTCCCTAAGGATTCTAAATGGCCAAGGTTTTATTATACTTCCTGAGCTAAATTTCCTGCTGATAATAAAAAAATAGAGGGTTTCCTGTTTGGTTTCCCTTGTTTGTGTGTTTCCATAGAACTCATGGTGGCCATAGAGTTTCAAGTGACAAAGAAAAATTCAAAATATGAAGAAATTCCTTTCCCCGTGTTGAGGGACTGAACTTTGAAATGGTGTATGTGGTTGTGTATATTGTTTTTGCCTGTGCAGTGATAATATTTGTTGAATATTAAAAACTATTTGAAGAACAGGAAGAGCCAGTAAAATATTGGAACTCATTCCCTTTTAGGTACTGCTTAGAAGAATACACTAATGTTTCTATTGAAAATGCCAAATTAAATTTAGAAGATCTAATGATTCAAGTATGAATCCTATTACTATCCACTTTACTGAACAGACATGATGTGAATCACCTTGGGCAATAGTTTCCTTATGGATTAAGGAGAAATGCTAATGTTCAGCCTACCAGGTTGCCAAGGTTTGGATAAACTAAATAAGATATTAAACACAAAGTGGGCTTTGAAAAGAAAACAAATATAAATGTCAATCATCATGTTTTGGTATGCTCATAATAACAACAATAAAAATGTATTGGTTTGGGCACACTGTATAATTATACTGGTTTTTAACAATGCTCCTTATATTAATATCCTAGCTAAAGCAACTAGGTATAATGGCTTCAAAGAAGTATAGTGTCAATAAAAATTGTCACGATTCTCATTGTCCTGGGTTCTAACTTCCATTGGGTACGGTCAAATTTCTTTCAAGTCTTAGGCCTATTTTAGTTGCCACCCACATTGCTGAAAATCTGGAACAATACTAGCATGTCCCTACCAGCCAAATGGGGGTGGAGACACCTTCCTGTGAATGGGCACGAACCAAGTCATATTTTTGTCATGAAACTGGAGGTGAAGAGGCATGTGGTCCAATTCCTTTGAACATGTATATTCCTTTGTTACATATTAACAATGTCAAACAAATTTAATTGTTCTAAATAAAATAATCTATGAGCAAAATTGCCAAAGCATTTAAATGCCACAAGTATTTACAAAGCACGCGAAATGTGCACATTTCTTATGTGTCACGCTTACCAGAATTTTAGTGCAGTTACATTGTGCTGACCCTTTGGAGCTGGGAACTAATTAGCTGGACTCCTCTTAGATTTCATTATGGGGTCTGCTAAATGGAATGCCCTTATTATGCTACTGGGTTTGGGGAGGCAGGATGTATGTATTCAGATACAAGGCATGAATAGCCTTGCCAGAAATTACTCCTGTCATGAATGTTTTGTTTTTTAGCCATCCTTTCTCTACAACTGGCACCGTATTATTTAAAACTCATATTTTCCAGGGTTGCTGAGAAATTCAAGTTGTCACAAGTAAGGAGAAACATCCTCGCATTTCTCAAACACATGTGAGGGGGAAGAGTGTTTAGAGATGAGGAAGGAAAGCAGATGGTCTTTACCAGGTAGTGACGAAACCATGCGGAGGAACTAGGCTTCTTCTCACTCTTTCTCATCATCTACATCAAGGAACTGACATTCCAATGATACGAACACGGCGCTATTCTGAGTGGATAGTTCACAGTATAATCTGCCCCTGAGTGTTAGGAAGATAAGATGTCAGGAATGGATTTATGGAGCGGAATGATAAAACCTTTCCTTCGGTGAATCTTGCAGCTCTATTAAAGCAGGCTAAGTGAAGTAGCCAAAATTCTTCTATAATTCTCCAAACTTCTTCAACCCTATAAATGTTCCTGATTTATATGGCAAGAGAAAATGACAACAAAATAAAGATTGCTGAGTAGGCAGTCAGCAGGCCGGTAGGAGTAAAGCATTTTGGGTATAAGAGGCTGACCAGACTGAAACAAATGAAATCGAATAAAATGATTCTATTTTGATGTGTTTTACAAAAATATTGACAAAGCCTGGCTATTTTCATTATCTTCTTCTTACTTCTCAATTTTCTCCCTTTTAGTAAAGTATCTCCCATTTTTCTAGTTAATGTAAGCCTGGGTCACACATGCTAACTTAAATGGTGTTGGAATTTGTTGAACAAGTGACTACATCTTATCTTTAATGGGAACTCTTTTTAACCAAGGCCAAAAAAAGGGTATTAGAAAAATAATCATCATGTGTAAAGAAGTTGTACACATAATTGGGATGACAGTGGTTATAAATGTGAGTTAAGATAATACGAAAATATTTTTGTGCCATTTTTTTTCCTTTATCATTCTCTAAGTTTCATTTCCTAAGTCATCGTTTTAAAGTGATTTGTAATCTTTCCAACAGCACTGAGAATCTTCTCCTGCAGAGAACTGGTATTAGAGCCTAGACCTTGTAATATCCAGGAGATAAGGGAGGGTCCAGAGATTTCTATAACCTGTAAACAAGCATTGAATTTTTCCAGGGTGAAGATGAACCCTGACTGCACTCTGAGATGCTTGATTTAAAAATCTAACAAGTCCGTCATGTTGATTTATTAATTCCTAAAATCTGGGAAATAGGGAAGGGGATGCATGCTGAGATTTTGTCTCCCTGGGAAATGCTTTTAAACTTATCTATTGTTCCCTACTTCCTTGTTCTTTCCCAACAACATTGTAATTAGGGCCAAATTTAGTCGATCTTTCTATTAGCTGAACAAAAGAGTTTTGAGAGACAGCCATTGAAAATTGTTAACAGTAATGCCAAATTAGCAATTATTCAGGATTTAAAAGTCTCATTTTGGAAAGTTAAATTTAATAGGTTATTAATATGGAGCCACATAGCACACACAAAAAAACTTTTAGACCAAGGTTTGGCAAACTATGGCCTGTGGGACAAATCTGGCCTGCTGCCTCTTTTGGTAAAGTTTTATTGATATGCAGCCACACCCATTTGTTTATGAATTGCCCATGGTTACTTTCTCACTATAATGGCAAAGCTGAGTAGCTGTGAAAGAGACCATCCAGGGCTTCCCTGGTGGCGCAGTGGTTGAGAGTCCGCCTGCCGATGCAGGGGACAGGGGTTCGGGCCCCCGTCCGGGAAGATCCCACATGCCGCAGAGCGGCTGGGCCCGTGAACCATGGCCGTTGAGCCTGCACGTCCGGAGCCTGTACTCCACAATGGGAGAGGCCACAACAGTGAGAGGCCCGCGTACCACAAAAAAAAAAAAAAAAAAAAAAAAAAATATATATATATATATATATATATATATATATATATATAAAGAGACCATCCAGCCTCCAAAGACCCAGATATTTACCATCTGACAATTTACAGAAAATAGTTTGCCAACTCCTGTTTTAGACATCACCATTTTTTATTAAAATGGTCTCAGAATACAAGACTATGAAAATAAATACTCTTGAAGTAGTTGATTTGCTGGATTCCTTCTCCTCACTCTCTTTCTCTCCTTTATTCCCTTTCGCCCTTGAATCTTCAATACTGTCATGTCCCAGAGACTGTGCTAAACCCATCATATTGTGTTATATTATTCCACTTAATTTCAACATTTCCTCTGTGAGGAAGGTACTGTTAATGTCTCCATTTATTTACAAGGAAATTGGGTTTTGAGAAGCCGAATAACTCAAATAAGTTACCCAACTAGCAATTAAGGGATTAGGGACTCAAGTCTGCCTGACCCTAATACACAAAACCCACTTTTGGAGTTACAAGTATATACTTGCGTATATACGAACATTCTCTAAAAGGGTTGATGTGAGGATTAAATAACGCAATGCATATACAGTATTCAAACTGCTGCACATCACAGATGCTTAGGAAAAAGCAGTCTCTGCCGTCTTACATCTGGATTTCATTATCCTTGGTTTTTGGTTTTTTTTTTTATTCCAAACTTAACATTATCCTTGTTGAACTGAGTTTTAACTGACATCGGAAAAAGCCATGTAGATTTGGCAGAGGAAGAGCATAGGTAATTGGACTTAAAGGCAGAAGTCATAGGAATTTCTTCCTTCTAAGAGTAGCTTACCATGCATCAATGGATCAGGTGTGCTTTTATACCCTACTGTGGTAAAAGGTGGTTCTGAGCCATTCACATGCTCCTACTCAGTGTCAGCTGGGAATCAGGATGAACTTTTGGGAGATGGTTAATTGTGGTTAAAGATCTAGGTCAGGGCTACGGAAATAATTTTATTTAATTAACTAATTATTTATTTTTTTTCAACACTTACTGATTCCTAGGGAACAACTCCCTGACTTTAGCATCATTAGCACATGCTCTAACCAGCTAAGCTAATGGCCTTGCTACGATTCATAAACTCAAATTCAAAAGCCGTAGTCTAGGAAGGGAAGCTACCTAGATTAATGTATGGTTTAGCTAACTTCCTTGATTAGATGACTCTTTCCTTGAGTAACTAAGCTTCTAGGTAATCCATTTTTGTTATGCCAAATTATGATTGTCTATTTTTTTTAAATTTTATTTATTTTATAAAAATATTTTAAGTTAATTTTATTTATTTTTTTATACAGCAGGTTCTCATTATTCATCAATTTTATACACATCAGTGTATACATGTCAATCCCAATTGCCCAGTTCATCACACCACACCCCCACGGCTTTCACCCCTTCGTGTCCATACGTTTGTTCTCTACATCTGTGTCTCAATTTCTGCCCTGAAAACCGCTTCATCTATACCATTTTTCTAGGTTCCACATATATGTGTTAATATACGATATTTGTTTTTCTCTTTCTGACTTACTTCACTCTGTATGACAGTCTCTAGATCCTTCCATGTCTCAACAAATGACCCAATTTTGTTCCTTTTTATGGCTGAGTAATATTCCATTGTATATATGTACCACATCTTCTTTATCCATTCGTCTGTCAATGGGCATTTAGGTTCCTTCCATGACCTGGCTATTGTAAATAGTGCTGCAATGAACACTGGGGTGCATGTGTCTTTTTGAATTGTGGTTTTCTCTGGGTATATTCCCAGTAGTGGGATTGCTGGATCATATGGTAATTCTCTTTTTAGTTTTTTAAGGAACCTCTATACTGTTCTCCATAGTGGCTATATCAATTTACATTCCCACCAACAGTGCAAGAGGGTTCCCTTTTCTCCACACCCTCTCCAGCATTTGTTGTTTGTAGATTTTCTGAGGATGCCCATTATAACTGGTGTGAGGTGATACCTCATTGTAGTTTTGATTTGCATTTCTCTAATAATTAGTGATATTGAACAGCTTTTCATGTGCTTCTTGGCTATCTGTATGTCTTCTTTGGAGAAGTGTCTATTTAGGTCTTCTGGTCATTTTTGGACTGGGTTGTTTGTTTTTTTGATATTGAGCTGCATGAGCTGTTTATATATTTTGGAGATTAATCCTTTGTCTGTTGATTCATTTGCAAATATTTTCTCCCATTCTGAGGGTTGTCTTTTTGTCTTGTTTATGGTTTCCTTTGCTGTGCAAAAGCTTTGAAGTTTCATTAGGTCCCATTTGTTTATTTTTACTTTTATTTCCATTACTCTAGGAGGTGGATCAAAAAAGATCTTGCTGTGATTTATGTCAAAGAGTGTTCTTCCTGTGTTTTTCTCTAAGAGTTTTATAGTGTCTGGTCTTAGAGTTAGGTCTCTAATCCATTTTGAGTTTATTTTTGCGGATGGTGTTAGGGAGTGTTTTAATTTCATTGTTTTACATGTAGCTGTCCAGTTTTCCCAGCACCACTTATTGAAGAGACTGTCTTTTCTCCATTGTATATCCTTGCCCCCTTTGTCATAGATTAGTTGACCATAGGTGCGTGGGTTTATCTCTGGGCTTTCTGTCTTGTTCCATTGATCTATGTTTCTGTTTTTGTGCCAGTACCATATTGTCTTGATGACTGTAGCTTTGTAGTATAGTCTGAAGTCAGGGTGTCTGATTCCTCCAGCTCCATTTTTTTCCCTCAAGACTGCTTTGGCTTTTTGGGGTCTTTTGTGTCTCCATACAAATTTTAAGATTTTTTGTTCTAGTTCCATGAAAAATGCCATTGGTAATTGGATAGGGATTGCATTGAATCTGTAGATTGCTTTGGGTAGTATAGTCATTTTCACAATATTAATTCTTCCAATCCAAGAACATGTTATATCTCTCCACTTGTTGGTATCATCTTTAATATCTTTCATCAGTGTCTTATAGTTTTCTGCATACAGGTCTTTTGTCTCCCTAAGTAGGTTTATTCCTAGGTATTTTATTCTTTTTGTTGTAATGGTAAATGGGAGTGTTTCCTTAATTTCTCTTTCAGATTTTTCATCATTAGTGTATAGGAATGCAAGAGATTTCTGTGCATTAATTTTGTATCCTGCAACTTTACCAAATTCATTGATTAG
This sequence comes from Delphinapterus leucas, assembly GCF_059928025.1. Taxonomy (NCBI): domain Eukaryota; kingdom Metazoa; phylum Chordata; class Mammalia; order Artiodactyla; family Monodontidae; genus Delphinapterus; species Delphinapterus leucas. The sequence goes on from NC_143136.1 coordinate 17,033,870, forward strand.
CTCTAGTAGTTTTCTGGTGGCATCTTTAGGATTCTCTATGTATAGTATCATGTCATATGCAAAGAGTGACAGTTTTACTTCTTCTTTTCCAATTTGTATTCCTTTTATCTCTTTTTCTTCTCTGATTGCCGTGGCTAGGACTTCCAAAACTATGTTGAATAATAGTGGTGAGAGTGGGCATCCTTGTCTTCTTCCTGATCTTAGAGGAAATGCTTTCAGTTTTTCACCATTGAGGATGGTGTTTGCTGTGGGTTAGTCATATATGGCTTTTATTATGTTAAGGTAGGTTCCCTCTGTTCTATTGCTTTTATAACTAAAAATCCATTGGATATAGGACTGGACTGAAAATAAATTAATAGAAAAATTGGAATTGTGTGCCAAATTCACACATTATATACTTCTGTGTTTTACAAAGAAGTTGAATGTTTCAGTTCCTGCTGTAGAAAGTTAGGGGGTGCTGGCCTCTTAGCTGCATCCCTGAGCACGGAGACAGATTGGTCTTCCATCCACACACTTACCTGTGTTGGTTCTTCAATAGCCGCTCTGAGATTGACCTGTACTTCAATCAGATTGTCTGCCAATCCATGCAGATCTACCCATTCCTGGCAATGGACAATAGACACAGTCTATATATTTACTAGTGAGCACAGTCTTAAGCCTTTAACCCCTAAGTATTTGTCTAAATTCTATGGGAAATCAATATTAAAAGATTTCTTGACTTGGATATTAAAAATATAACTTCACAAGATCAGTAGAAAGCATATAGTTGGTCTCCTGCACAATTGCTGGGTTTTCTTTTTTTTTTTCCAATTTTATTGAGGTGTAATTGACATACAGCAGTGTGTACATTTAAGGTTTATAGCATAATGATTTGACTTCCATATATCATGAAATTATTACAGTAAGTTTACTTAATATTCATATCATATGATACAAAAAAAAGAAAAAGAAAAAACTATTTTTCCTTATGATGAGAACTCAGGGTCTATTCACTTAACGGCTTTCATGTATACCACAGCAACCTTAACTGTAGCTATCACATTGTTTATTGCATTCCTAGTACTTGTTTATCTTATAATTGGAGTTTGTACCTTTTGACCACCTTAAAATTGCTGTCCTTGTTCTATTTTGGTGACATGCTATCAACTTATATGGAAAGTCATTACCAAAACAGGTCTATGAAGTTCCCTGTGTCATTTTTGTTCAGGGTATTCTTGATGGTAGGATATTCTTTCATCTTTATGACTTCAGAGTAAAATCCTTGACCAATCTTCATATCAGGAATATGTGTGAGTCACCTGAAAAAGTGTTCTTTTGTTATCTTAGGGGCACTGTGAACTGGGTATCCAAGCTTTCCCCTTTCAATTGGTAAATAAAAGGCCCAGGGCCCAATTTGCGATGCTTTTGCAGTACACACAGCACTTGTGCTATTTAGCCTGTGTCTTTGTCTTACTTTGAGCCATGCTTGTGTTTTGTTTTTTTTTTTTTTTTTTGTGGTACGCAGGCCTCTCACTGTTGTGGCAGCACAGGCTCCGGACGCGCAGGCTCAGCGGCCTTGGCTCACAGGCCCAGCCGCTCCGCAGCATGTGGGATCTTCCCAGACCGGGGCACGAACCTGCATCCCCTGCATTGGCAGGCAGACTCTCAACCACTGCGCCACCAGTGAAGCCCCATGCTTGTTTTTATTCTTTCATAAATTCATGTTCCTTTGTTATAATAACAGTAACTGTTCTTTGTAAGGCACATTTTGGAGTGTGCGATTAAAGGATACCTGAGAAGAGCAGACGAAATTTGGCCATGTGTAGATTTGGTAAATGCAAGAGAAGTGCTGCAAATTTCTAGTCCAGGCCCTCGGCAGACATCATTAATCAATAAAGAATCTTGCTCCTGGGAAACCTGGACACCCCTTCAGATTCCTTATCAATCCATGCTTCCTATAATCCCTATCAATTTATTTACATTGGCACTGGGAACCTATTTGCCATCTCTGCCTTAAGGTTTTCTCCATGCAGTTTTCTGATGTACTGCCTCTTACCTATAACTTCAGTAAAATTGCATTCTGGTTTCCTTAGTGTGAAATATAACCTTTATATGTATTAAAAGACAGTAAAATCAAATGGTGCTATAATAGCAACAATATGTACACTGAAAAATAATTTAAATAAATAAAAATCTGCCAGAAGGTATCTTTATCAAGATTAAAAAAGCAGGTTCCTTGTTCCCTTTGGCCTGTAAGGTCCCTGACATTTAAGAAGTAGAATGGTAGGGCCATGCCTTCACTCTGAATGACTCTGGCTCTTGAAGATCGTGGAAACCTTTGCCTAGGTGTGACTTATCTCAGCCATGTGTTGCGTAAGGAGAATGATTTCCATATGTCCCCACTACTTCACAGCCAAAATATTCCTGCACAGGTTGGGCGAATGCTTCCCATAGGGTGCATTCCCTTGGTTTCAAGTCATGAATTTAGAAAGGCTTTGGATCGTAGAAAAGAATTTGACTGTCTTTATAGTGTGTACACACACACACACACACACACACACACAAGCACGCGCGTGTGCGCATATATTCTCTTTGTCTTGCAGTGATTTAAAGTGGTGTTGTGTTCATTAACCAGTTATACGTGCTCCAGTGAAAATGCCATCATCAGTGTGTAAGTCAGTGTTGCGTCAGAGGCAACACAAGTTAAAGTATCAAAGGGGAAATGGTTATAAAAATTTATTCTGGTGTGTGTCTTAGAAAACCTCAGTGCTCCAAATATGCTGCTTGCCTTCCTATTGCCTTCTTTCCAACCCCCCAGAGTAACAGCCCATTCCAAATCCAAGCAATTTTGAAAATTAAAAACATATTTTATTAATAACTCAAATACAGGAAGAACACAACAGCCCTTCCTGGTGATGTAATTGAACCTGATGATTTGAATTAAGAATATGCTAACATCTGGTAGTACCCAAACACAGCCTATTAGAAATGAAATAGCCTAATCTCTGAAGTCATATTCATATTTTTAATATATTTTTTAGAAACAAGAAGTCTATTTCCCCAATAGAAATCTATATAATTAAGAGAAAGGTTTTAAGGCCGTGTTCAAGCTTACAGAGATGGTAGTCATGCAAAAAAGGCTTCTGAAGGGTCTCAGTGTCAGACATGAGATGAAAACAGAAAATCCCCTTCTCTGATGTTATGTCAACATGTTTCTACCAGGTCAGAACCAAAGTACTGTATATTTTGCTGCACGATAGAATTTGGGTTAAAGTACACAGATAAGTAGTTAGATATAAAGTTAAACTGAGCCAGGAACTTTAAACAGCTCCATTAACGTGTTGTTATGAAGAGACTGTCAGACCTTGAAAGGAATTTAATTATATCGTAGCAATTTGAAATGTTTACCTTTACATGCACACACCAAAAAAAAAAAGGAAAAAAAGAAAATGAAAAAAGCAACAGTATACAAATTTTTTTTCATTTCAATGATCACGAAGGGCCTCAGCAGGGGTTTTCATTTGATAAATGCAAAACGACAACTTAATAACAGCTTGCTTTGTTCCAAAATTAGGAAAGGAAAAAGGTGGGAACCAGCATGTCGCAGAGTTCTTAGAAAAAGGACAGTTTGTTTTCAGGACTGAAAATTAGAGACAATTTTTTGTCTGGAGCATGGAAAATTACTAGAAAGTTTATAGAAATTATTCCTAAGGTGGCTTCTGGCATCATTGGGCCCACCGCTGGTTGCTTCTTTGTTTTGTTTTGTTTTTTTTTACCCCCCTCAGCAAATGTTCTTAAAAATGAAGAAGGCTTTCTGTTTTAGGTTCCTTAAGAACAAACATATCTCAACAATGTTCTTTCCATAGAATGTGCCCTATGCTTCTGTTCTTTACCTTTCCATCATGGAAATCTATCATCCTTTGTCTAACTAAGAGAGCACCTCTCAGTTGCAAAATAATAAAATAAATCAACATTCATTTGTGTAGCAGAGTTTAATTTTTATAATTTTTAATTTTTCTATGGGATCAAAACTTCAGAAAAAATGCAAGAAAAGGAAAAAGGACCTCTTGTATATTGCTTACCAATTATTTATACTTTGCTTATTTTGCTTTATTATTCTCTCTTCTCTCTCTCTTCACAGACACACATACCAACACACACACACATATGCATGTTATATTATTTTTTTGGAAACATTTTAGAGTAAGTTAGAGACATCCTGTCTCCAGATCCAAGCCAACATCACAGCATTTTGCCATTTTCCATATCCGTGACTCTCTTCTCCAAAAGTAAGAAACGTGTCTCCCATTACCCTTAATACAAATACTGATTTGCTCAAGTCTAGAACACATGGAAAGCTGTCTCAGAATTGTTAATCATATTACTGCAAAATACAAACTCACCAGTTGGAGTTCATATTTGTTTACAGTTTTCTGAGGTATAGTTGCATACGATGGAGTGAAAAAGCCTTAAGTATACAATTTGATGAGTTTTGACAAATGTATATTCGTATATATCCACACTACCAGCAAGATATAGAAGTTTTCTATCACCTTGCTCCTTGCTAATCAATCCCCACTGCAAAGCAAATTTACCTAAATAGAATAAATGAAAGAATGAAGTTATGACTAGAGATCAGTAAAACAAGAAATGACAAACAATAGAGAAAAATCAACAAAACCAACAGCTGAATCTTTGAAAGCCTCAATAAAATTGATAAACCCTTAGCTCGACTGATCATTATTAGGAACAGAAGAGGAGACGTGAGCACAAATCTTTACGAGAGTAAAAGATTGCAAGGAGATGTTGTGAACAATGTTATGCAATTTAGTCTATGCAGATGAAATGGGCACAGCCCTTGAAAGACCCAAATTAACAATACTGACACAAGACAACAGAACTCTTATACCAAAGCCAGACAAAGACGTTACAACTAAAGAAAAGCTATAGCCTAATATCCCTTAGAACACAAATTAAATATAGCAATGTATTAAAAAATATAGCAATATATAATAAGAATAGAGAGTAATACCAAGTGGGATTTATTTTAATGGTTTAACATTTGAAGATTAGTTCAACTTGCTTTATGAACAAGATAAAAGGAAAAAAACTATACTGTTATCTCAATAGATGCAGAAAAAACACTTGGTAATATTTACCCACTTTTTATTTATTTACTTAGTTATTTATTTTTGGCCACACTGGACGGCTTGAGGGATTTTAGTTCCCTGACCAAGGAATGAACCTGGGCCCCTGACAGTAAGAACGTGGAGTCCTAACCACTGGACCACCAGGAAATTCCCAATATTTGTCCATTTATGATTTAAAAAAAAAAAAACCCTCAACAAAATAGGGATTTTTGATAAAGGGCTTACATAAAACCTATAGATAGTGCTATACTTAATATTGAAATACTGAAGCCTGTACTGTAAGAATGGCAACAGGGCAAGGTTGTTCACTTTCAAAATTAGAACTGGCAAAACTAATCTATGGTGATATAGAAATCAGAAAAGTGTTTGCTGGGGAAATGGTTAGGATTGACTAAGAATGTATTCATTCCAATCCATGCATTTTGTTGTATGTAAATTATATTTCAACGCTAATATCAGTTTAATGTTCAGCTTTGTCTATTCTCTTAAGCCATTCAGCTTTTGAGTTTTTACTTTGTATTTTGATGATTATAGTTAAAATTTTCCTTATTCCTTAATGTGGTAGGCAAAATTCTATAACCCCTAATGACCCACAGTTGTATAATCCCCTCTTCTTGAGTATGGGCAGGACCTATAACTTGCTTCTAACCAATAAAATACAGCAAAGGTGATGGGCTATGAATCCTGTGATTATGTTACATTATATAACAAAGATGAAGGGATTTGGGGGAAGTAAATAAGATCCCTAATCAATTGATTTTAAGTGAATCATAAAGAGATGTTCCTGGGTGGGCCTGATATAATCAGATGAATCCTTAAAAGGTCAAGATGTCAAAAATCCCAAGGGTCAGGCAACATGCTAACCCCAGTGAATGCACCCTTGTGAGATTCTGAGCAAAGGGTCAAGCCAAGCTAAGCTCTATCCGGTTTCCTGACTCATTAAAAATGTCAACTAGGGCTTCCCTGGTGGCGCAGTGGTTGAGAGTCTGCTTACCAATGCAGGGGACATGGGTTCGTGCCCAGGTCCGGGAGGATCCCACATGCCGGGGAGCGGCTGGGCCCGTGAGCCATGGCTGCTGGGCCTGTGCGTCCGGAGCCTGTGCTCCGCAACAGGAGAGGCCATAAGTGAGAGGTCCGCGTACCGCAAAAAAAAAAAAAAAAAAAAATGTCAACTAATAAACATGTATTGTTTTAAGCTCCTAAACGTGGTAATTTGTTATTCAGCAATATAAAACAAATGCACTTAATATTATTTTCTATTTTATACATGTGATGCCTCTTGGATTTGTCTCCATGTATTCTATTAATTTTCCCCATAGGAGATAGTTTTTCTCTTTATTGAGTTTTGTGTCTCTCATGTCATTAGTTTCCTTTTGTTTCTAATTATTTGGGGTTGTAATTTTTATCTTTGTATTTTATTCATCTTGATCACTGTTAGTGGCTGTAGGTTTTATTTTTAGTACCTTGCTTTAGCAATTGAAGCTTACATAAGAGAAGGGGCAGGGTGTAGGACAAGATTCTCTTCTGGATATGGGGCTCTCTTCCTTAGTAAGTTACCTGGGTCATCTACTTACGCCCTGCTCAGTGAGGCTCTTATATAAATACCCCCACTTCAGAGAACAGTGCTCAGAGAATGCTGGAATGCTGAAATCAGCTCCTGTCCTCCTTTTCTTTCCTGCTGTGGCTGCCAAGGTCTACAGTGGCCTCAGTCTGGTACCAGCACCCATTCTAGGCTCCCTCCCTAGCTGTGCCATCCCCCGCCCTTTCTTTTTTAAGAAAATATTTCTCTAATGTTTAAATGGAGAGAAAACATCATTGTTTCATGGTTGGCAGAAGAAAGACAAGACTGTCCAACTATTTTAAATGCTGTTAATTCCTCTAATAATTGCCCAACGCCTTTGTCCTGCTCTGAACAGGATTTTTCCTGAGCTTGGGTTATCCCTGGAATTTATGGAAGAGCTCTTTTCTCTTGAATGTGTGTAAGTTTGTGGTTTCTCTGCTCCTACTTATCCCTTAATATGAGCCTACCAGCTTCTCATCTCAGGAATTTGTCAATATCTCTGGCATACCAATGACATTTTCCTTGTTTTCAAGCACTGATGTGAATTTATATCATCTTTCTTTTTTTCTTCTTGCGAGATTTGAGGCAGAGGAGAGGTGCTTTTTATCCATTCTTTTGTTATATTCTCATCTTTAAGGTATTCAGATAACATGATCAATTTTACAGATGAAAAAATGAGATTCAAAGATGGCTACCTGACTTACTCAGGTTCACTCAGCTGGCAAGCTGTAGCCCGTTTAATCATTTAACTCTTCATGTAGTGTTTTCTTGTCTCTCAGGATCCAAATTATAAATGCAGGCATAATGGGATATCTGTTCTCATTACACTTGATGAGCAGTTACGTGTACTTGCAGAGTAAGGCAAATTATCTTGAAATTCTGGGAAACTACATATTGAATCATACTTCAGTGACTCTGAAGCTAACAATGTGTATTTTAATATCACTGCAATCAGTGCGGCATGTGTTTTTGTTTGCTACCATAGGTTCATGTTTTCTCATATCACACAACATACACTCACACACACACCCTCAAATTAATAGGCTAGCCCTTAGGGGTGTGTGCACGCATGCTACATAGGTGGCTATCGACAGCTCTCTTGCAGGGGAAGTCGGGTATATCAACCCAGTTCCTCATTAAAGTCCTTCTCAATGTTAATTCCATCATTTGCTTTGGAATTTGCATTTGTATGATCCTCCTGAGTGGGAGTTGTTTCTCTCTATCTGCCTAATTATTCCTGTCCAGTCATTTATAGTTGTCTCCACCTGATCTCATTCATTCTCAAGTCAGTATGAATCTTGCCTTGGTGGGTTGGGGCCACCATGCCATGCTGTTTTTGTGGAATCTCAAGATTCAGTTACTGAACTGGGTTTCTCTGAATCCTTCTGTACTCTTTCTGCAGGTATGCAACTTCACACACACTGCAGTCCCAGCGAGAACATGCATATTATTTTAGCTCTTCCCCAACCTCCTGTGTAACATCATGAGCCTGGTGTTGGTCCATCCTACAACATGGGCTCCTTTTGACCTCTGTTGCCCATGGATTCTTGACGTGAGTGCCAGCAGGTTCAAGGCTTCTTTCTTCCTGCTCATAACTGTGTGAGTCGGTCTCCTTGTTCTGTTACTGCTGACCCAAGAAGATGTCTTCAATTGAATCTTCTTGATTTTATGTCCTCAATTGGATCAGCTCCTCAATGATCACTTTCCTCTCATCTTCTGTTGCATGGGAGTAACTAGGACAGGCCTGTCCCTCACTGTGTTTTAAAAGTTCACTGTGATTCTGATAAAAGTAATCTGTAATTAATTTATTCATACCAGTAAATGTTTAACAGCAGGACTCAAACACTTTCAAATCACACTTTGCGTTAGCCAGCTCAAGGGCCAGACAGATGCCAAAATATTTTTCATCTGTGTTTTGGCATTTCATATTTGCTAAATAGGAGCCATTATGTGATATATTTACATATATATGATGAGCATCAATCAAAACATTTCCTTCTGATTTTCTTAATTGGTTGTGGAAGGAGAAATGTCTTTAATCTTGTTTGTAAATGATGTTTAATTTTTTTAGTGTTAATTGGTGGCAATATGAAGCAGTCTTCATTGGTAAAACACATACAGGAAGATCTTATTTAAGGATATTAAGGTTTAATATCCTTAGTTAATGATTCTAGCACCTGGAGCTATTCTCTTGTATGACCTGACTCAAGTGGTAACAGTAGTAAGGTGAGTTGTAAATTATAGACCTCTATGGTCTAAGGAGAAAAAAACATGGGGGTAATAAATTACTCAGATCAATTTTTAGCAAAACACGTTTATGGGTATCAATCAGACATTTTTCATAAATATGTCCTACAAGGCTAATCCAGACTTTTATGAAAAACAGGGAAGCATATTAGATCAAGGGGAAGTGATAACTACATGAGTTATTGGAATAAAATTACCATGGGTTATAACAGCCTTTTGTAATAAAATCTCAAAATTTAAAAAAATTGAATTTTTTTAATACAAATATTGTCCAACCCTCTCTTACATCAGCCCTCATAGCATTTCCAAAAGGTTAAAAAAACCTTTTCAAATTGTGTTTACACTTGTATTTAAAATAAGGAAAATCGCCTCATGATTGAAATCACTGAGATCTGTGACAAGGGCTCTTTTGATGAAAGGTTGATCTGGCCACACACAGTGCAAAGCAAGAGCTCAAGGGGCAATCACACAACAGACGTTCTTCAAACATTGCCCCTTACACGTTATAAACACACATCCAGGCCTGCGCAGGACACAAGGTAGGAGGGAAGGACAGCTGAATTTAATAAAACGTTTCCAGATAGCTAGATAATAGGTTTTTGAGAATACAGAAGGCATAGAAAACTTCATTCTTTTATCATTTTCTTTCATAGAAATAAATCTTATACCTGCCTTTCCTCCTCACCTCCCTGCTCCCCTGCTACCATCCACATTGGGTCCATGAGGATATGACTTATGATCCTCTCAGGAAACTTGTTTATACTTGGAAATAAGCGATCTGATTAGCCTTATCGCTATTTCGTCCTGTCTAATTCAGATGTTACATGGACCTTTTATTACCCAGCTTTCCTGTTGTAGTGAAAAGCTGCACTTTGATTAATTGTTGACTGCTACAGAGTTATTGAAAAGTTTTGTGTGTGTGTCTGCCAAAAAAAAAAAGAGAAAGCACAGGAAGAAAACTCAATAATAAATGGCTCCATGTAAGGATAGTACTATACTAGGGACGTATAGAACATGTATAAAAGTGTTTCATCATTTGTTACAATGTCAGAGTTATTGTCACGAAAGTCAAAATTAGACTTAAAGACCAAACACCATAATGGAAACAGTGCAGGCCAGTGAATACAGATATATCTCTGGGGAAAACATATTTATTTATAAAACAAATGACAGGGAGCAGAGAACCTACAGAGGAGAGAACCTTTTCTTCAGTATTTTGAAAAATGTATAATTTCTCAGAGGCTGAATGTGCATTGACATAGGATATTTGCAGCAAGTTGAAGGTACATTTTGGTGCTTATTCCTTTCAAAGTAATATCTTTAGTTGAACAAGTACAGCGTAACTAACCTCTTAGAATCTGGACTTGAAAAACTGCTTTGAGTGGAAAGCAGTTTTCAAATACAAATTCACTTTGTCAATGACAATCTGGATCACAAAGAATAATACAAGTATGTATACCAAGTCGATTAATTTTTCTGGGTTCACGTGTATGGAAAGTAGAAACAGGGAACAATGGTATCTTGTATAGAATCCATTGTGCTTTAAGGCAAAATTGTATTCAAATAGGATTATAAGTATGAATGTTGCTCTGAAAACCAATAGATGACAAGTTTAAAACACAGCAGAATCCTTCTGTGATAAAAGGGTAAAATGGTAATATAATAAGATATAAGAGCTGGAGGAATTCTGGGAAGTGTTCTTGCTCAAAATTTCTCAAATGTTTGTGGTCTGCAAACACAGGATGTTCATTAAGGAATAAGCAGGAAAGAAAAAAAAAGAAGATAGGAACTGTTTCTGGGCAAATTAGTTTAAGAAAAAGCTTGCTTAAACTCTTAAATTTATTTCTTTACTGCGAGAATTTTCAAGCTCTCGAATAGGTAAGTTCATTTTGAGTCTCTGAAAAAGAAAATCCCCCCAAATTAAGCATGCGCAAGTGCAAATGAGGTACATATGCACGTGTGTGTGTGTGTGTGTGTGTGTGTGTGTGAGAGAGAGAGAGAGAGAGAGAGAGAGAGAGAGAACTAATGTTCTCGGGTAGACACTTTAAAAGTTAGATTCTCATTTCAGGCCCCTGTCTTTCAAAGTTGGAAAATGAGGTCGAAGCATTTGGTGGCAAAACCCGTGGTGGTCACGCTGTGCAGTGGATGAGCTGTCCTGCAGCTCAAGTTTCCTGACTCTGGGACGCTGTCCTAAGGAGCGTATGTGGACCGTCACGTCCACCGCCTGAGTGGAGCAGTTGATGGCCAGCAAGGTCTTACATTACCAACAAAAACAAGATTCAAAGTATTCACCCACTGGCCTGCTAAAATATCAAGAGTTTTATTTTTTAAGGGTTTCTTAGGGGCATAAGAATTTTAATTGAGCCTCAGCATGAAATAACTGGGAAGAATCCTATACTTAGCCAACTTAGAGTATTTTCACAGCTAATATCTAAGATTGGAAGAAGCAAGGGGCAAAACTAGCCTCCTTTAAGGAGTGTCTGCCTGCTTTAAAGAGAGAGATTAGGAAAAGTCTAGATTAGTGCTTCCCAGTTTAATTGCTTACATGGCCGTCTTGTTGAATTCACTAGGTCTGGGGTGGGGCCTGAGAGTCTGCATTTTTACCAAGCTCCCAGGCCTGGCCGATGTCGCTGGTTTATAGGACTATACTTCTGAGGAGCAAGGGCCTGGATTATGGAATAACGAAGCAAGGTTTTCTGTGTGTGTGTGTGGGGGGAAGAGAGAGTGGTGTGAATGCAGAGGCCAGAACAAAAATCCTGGCATTGTTTCTTCACAGTTTTGCTGAGGAGAAATAAAGCCAGAAAATATCTGATAAAATGATGGAGTTGGGCTTAAGCATTAACTCTAAATTATGGAACTTTGCTGTCTACGTAGCTACTGTCTTTACTCTGGACCTTTCATTTCACTCACCCACTTTTTATTCTGAGACTGAGGAAAGACCCAGGTATGGGGTTTCCCTCATCCATTTACTATCTCTGACTGAACTTTGAGAACGCTTTTTGGAGAGAATAACAAGGCCCTTAATTGCACCACATGTACAGGACATTTTTTACAATTGAGGCTATGGTCATCCATTCCCATTTTGCGTGTACACTTTTCTGAGCCTCTGTTTTCCGGCCTATTCAATGAAGACTAAAGAAATATGAGTATAAAATGAGATAGTATATGCGGACTTACTTTGTAAATTACTCTACACCATTCCCTCATTTTCTCTCTGTCCCTGGAAAGAAATCAATGGATGAAATTTGGGGCTGGAAATGAATAAAAAAATTTGGACGACAGCAAAATTTGCAGGTACAGTGCTATTGTTTTGTCTCTACTGTTGTTCTGAAGACGGGCACCTGTTCCCCCAGTACCTCTGTTTCTCCATCAGTAAACTTGCTTCCCATGCTGTGGAGTAACTGGGTACAGATGGCAGTGGGCAGCAGTGTTTTGTTGAGGAAACAACAGTTTAGCCCGTTTTGGAGTCCCTGGCTATTTTTAATTCAAGACCCTTACTTCTGTCACACGATCAAGTATTTTCTAGACAAAAGCTTTATGCAGACTGTCAAGGAATTAGTTTTCCACCACTGTGCCATATCTGAAACACTCCCTTTGCACAACAAAGACGCCAGAGAGAGCAGAACACAGCACAGTCATTTGGGAAATTCTTTCAGCTTGAGATACACACATCAGGTTTGCTGAAATTTCTCAGTGGCCCAGAGCTCTACGAAGAGGGAAGAGAGGGCCGTGCTGAGGAGGGTCCACTTTCACTGAAAAGGAACGTCTGCCTTAGTTGCAGTGGGGCCTCTAGATGGAGGTCGTGAATGACCCGAAGCAGCGGAGCTCTTCCCCGCACTCGCGCGTGGACCATGGCGCTGACAAACCAACTTGGGTTCAGCAGATCCCGCCATCTCATCGCTGTGCAGACTGAACTGACTTCACTGTTCTGAAACTCAGTCTCCACATCCAGAAAATGGCCATGGTAATACTTGCCTTTCAAATCTGAGTGAAAATGAAAAAGAACACACGTTGAACACCGTTCCATAATAAGGCCTAAGGGAATAGCTGTCATTGTACTTTCACCATTTATTTATCTTATTGTTCATTCTACTAGTAGTGCTTATTTTATTATTTTCTTTCCAGATCTTTGTTGATGCTACCTTTGCCCTGCCCTGTGGCGTTAGATGCTGACCCTTCCCACTGCCTACTGTCCCCCGCCCCCCTTGTAGTATTCATGGACTTGCTGCTGTTCTCCCCTGACCCCTGCTTCCTTCTCCCCACCTGCCACATTGTTAAATCCTATTGTACACTGATCCTCACAAAACTGGTGGGCACACGCTGTCCCACTGGGCATTCCAGGTATAGAGCCAAGGCACGGAGCCAAGTCATAATTACTTTCTAGAAAGTTATTTTTTAAGTGCTAATGTAGCACATCCGAAATCCAATGCACGTAGGACCTAGGATTAGTTGGAAAGTGTTAAAGTACCTTCTGTTACTGCTCTGCCTTTTATAACTTTGAATAAGTCATTTTTCACTCTCCTTCCCTCACACCCCTAATGGAAAGATTAGAGAGATATTATCAGAAAAGTGCTATCTAAATATGAAATGATGTATAGAGGAAACACATATCAAGTGCCGTCTGTCAGAAGCTGCTGATTCTTCCATCACGTTTTCTTCTATGAGCTTCAGTCTCCTAGGACTGGTACAGGAATCAATAATACAAGTCAAGAAGTACTTCAGTTTTCCAGAGTCTTCTTAGGGTGGCTGTTCTGCTTGTCTTGTTGCTGGCAGATTTTACATCACTTGTTCCATGTACCGGCCCAGTTTCCTAATAACAGAGCCTATTGGTGTTGAGGCTTAAAATGAACTTATACAGACACGCAAAGAGCGTAGAATAGGGCCCAGCGTAAGGGTAAGGTGAGTACTCAGTAAATGTTAGTGGTTAGCATTTGCATTTTAAAGCCTGACCCTTGCTGGCTGATTTGCTTCTGACCTACTTCTCAGTTCTTACCTTCAGGACCTAGGATTAGACCTTGTTCTCTGGGACCCAGACTCTAATTTGACAATCACTGCTTTCTAGACCAGCGGTCCCCACCCTCTTTGGCACCAGGGACCAGTTTCGTGGAAGGCAATTTTTCCATGGACCGGGGCTGGCAGGGGGGAATGGTTCAGGAGGTAATGAGAGTGATGGGGCGCTTGCCCGCCACTCACCTCCTGCTGCGTGGCTCAGTTCCTAACAGGCGGTAGCTGTCCACGGCCTGGGGGTTGGGGACCCTGTTCTTAGTCTTCAGACCCTTCCTTCTCAGTTTTCCCCCAGCTATTTCTGCCCTAGATTTAAGTCAGGTAATTTACAATCTACTGCCTTTGGGGCCTTGCATTGACAGTGAGAGGGTGAAGCTCATTGCAGAAATTACCTGTTCTTATAAAGTAAAACTTGAGAGACTGTGTTGATGGGACTGGGGAGAGGGAGGAGGACAAATGTAACCAAGTAGACTCACCCAATCCCCCTGGATTCTCCCCGGCCACAGGACAAATCTAAAATGACCTTGGAATTGGGTCATTTTGCCAACCCAAGAGTAAATTGTTTCCTATCATTTGAAATGTCCTCGTGAGCAAACTCATTCAAAATCTTCACCCTTACAGCCACCTAAAAGGTGTGTTAATACTTCAAAATAATATTTCAGAACGGTAAGCTGATGGTTTAGTGCTGGGTGTTTTAGTCATTGCTTGGTGCTTTAACCAATAGTGGTGATCTTCCTGTTCATTATTTACCTGCTTTTTGAAAATACCATATTTTAGGCCAATGATTGTAAACGTATAAAATTGCTTCATAAATGGCTTAAATAGAAATAGCATATATTTCTAGGTCTACGTTTCTCTTTTCTTGGACCTATAATCATCTATTCTAGTAAAATTATATTTTTCTTTCTTTGTGACGAACTTTTCTTAAATAGCTCATTTTTCTTCATTGCCAGAGCTATTTTCATTTCAAAGTTACAACTTCTAAACTGGAGGTCATTACTTCCTCACTTTTCAGCCAGTAATTTCCATTTGAATACTATAAAAGTGTCATTCTCCTTAAATCTCTTAATATTTTGAGCTTTCTATTTATAATTAAAATAAAAACTCACTTTCACGTATTTTCCAAGGAAGAAAGTTTTATTTAAGAAATTATTTTGCACACAACTTTCTGTTTTACAGTAGCTGTGCAGGTTACCCCCACCCTTTCGTGAGAAATTCATGTCCAGGGT
Organism: Delphinapterus leucas; assembly: GCF_059928025.1. NCBI lineage: Eukaryota > Metazoa > Chordata > Mammalia > Artiodactyla > Monodontidae > Delphinapterus > Delphinapterus leucas. Next base: position 17,049,040 of record NC_143136.1, read on the forward strand.
CACATGAATGGTCCCCTCCATAGGCTTGTTGCTGAAGGCATCACTGCACACTCTAGACCAGGAGTCCCAAACCCAAATGCCTACAGAAATGAAGTAGTTAAAGGAAATGAGGGCAGCCAACAGCATAGAAATGGTGAGGACTGTGGTAAGCTAGAAAGTAGATGCCCCATCCAAACTGGGTAGCCATTATTCCATTTCAATAGGTTTATTGCCAAACCATTATTCTAGATCTGCAGTTTTTTCAAGAGAAGCCTGAAATCCAGATTCAATTCAAAGTATAATATGAACAAAGACTGCATGGACCAAACAAAACATGTCAACCTGCTGGCCTTTTGAGATCTCCTTTGACCCCTAAATGTCTGTGACATCCACACTTATCTATTCTGAGCTGTACCTTTCCCTGCTGGGATTAAAATGAGTAAAAGTAATAACTACTTATAAAAATACAAATAATGTGTTAATAAAGTAGAAAATGACTGTCTCAGAGTAGAGTTAAGGGTGGAATAAGAGGCAGGATATCAGTCAGACACGTTCTTTGGTAAAAAGATAAAAATGAAAACAGACAGAAAACCGACTTTGCCTTTTGATAAGGCACTTTTGGCCATGTCAAAATGTACTGCTTTAATTGATTCTAGGTATGGTGCCAATGGCTATTGAAATTAAACATGTTACCCATTTCTTCTTGCTTTTAGTGCATCTTTATACCATCCTCAGTCACCGGAATTCAATGGAATGTGTGATGAGGGATACAGGGAGGGAGGCAGCCACCTCCAACTATTCTGTAAGGAGAGGCTCAATGATTCTCCTTCGTGATGGCAAAAGTCAGGAACAAATATACCAGATAAAGTGATAATGACAGAAAGAGCAATGGTATTTAAGTCTCTCTAGTCCTTTCCTGACGCATTTTCTTCTTTTGGATTTAGCAAACTTTTAGGAAACTTCTGAACCTCTTTGCCATGGATGCATATGAAAGACCACACAAGCACACACAAAATAGAAATTTAATAGAAATTTACCATAACCTCAATTTAAAACATTTCCTGTATGTGTGGTGTAATTAAGAATCTGGTTGTTCTCCCCAAGAAGTGTTCTCAAAGTGACTACAAATCTACTCCTTTGAAACTACTTGTTTTTGAACACTAATTATCAATACAGAAATCTGTACATTTAGCTATAGTTTAATCTACACAGTTGCAAACAGTATGTTTCACGAGCTCAGACTCTTCTCTATACTAACAAGTATTTGAATGCCTGAAAGATTGTTTATTTATCTGTTTCTCTTTTTTTTTCCTTAGGAAGGGGAAAATCAGACTGTAAATTAACCTTGAGAAATGTCCTGCACAACTTGGCCTTCAAAGGTCTAAGGTAGTTTTTAAAAAGAATATATTGACTTTGTCACAGAATTTTCGAAAAATTATCAAGGATACCACAGGAGAAAACAAAACCCACCAAACATTGTAATGAATTATGCTAAATTTTTTGACACATATAAACTAAATATGGCATGATTCTGATAGGCACTAATTGGAGATTTTTAACCCTGAGCAATAATAAATAAGAACACACTGATGCATTGGCTATAACCAAGCAAAACAGCAAGATTTCATTCACAGAAGTAAGAAAATTTCAAACTTCAGTCTCAACTCAGTTCTGAATTATATATCTTGGAACACTGTTAAGTCAAATATTTGAGTATCTGTAAAACTAAGCCTTCCCATTTCAATTGCAATCCATTATGAGTCTGTCCTTTTTTACAAGACCGATGTCAGGAGAGCAGCGTGATCTAGCTCTGCTAAGGCAGATCTTTAAAAGAAATCTGGTGGGCTGGCCTCATGTTGAGAGTGGTGGGGGCAGTTTGGGGACAGATCTCCGAAAATAAGTGATAAAACATATACCCTCCAGGAAATTGTTTCAAACCAAGTCTGTGTTCTTTAGAAGTCATTTTTATGTAATGCATGTTGAATGCTTCCTGTTAGGTGTGATTTTATGGCTTTTGGTTTCAGAGACTAGGGAGTTACTCCAGGCAGTTCCCTAAATGACTTCCTTGTATTCCATAGGAGCAGTGGTTGGTGGGCTGATCAAAATCAAAAGTGAGAGTATCATTCTGAGTCTTTTGTCAATTCATGAGCGTTCAGTCAACCCATGGTGCATAAAAGACACGTTCTGACACTACTGATGGACTTAGGTACTATATTTCATATTGTTCCAGAGGGAACATGGATTCCATTTCGAGATCCCAGAACACATCTCACCCAGTTAAACTCTGATAGAGAAAGCAGACAATGTCCGATCCAGTCTTCAGTGATGGCCCTTGTGGTTTTGGAGAAAAGAGTGAGTGCTAGGGAGAGTGTCCAGGCTGAGCTGGAGGTCCTCAGAGCAGTAAGCCTACCCAGACAGTGTTTGAATGACAAGGAGACAAGACAAAGACCATGGATGGGGCAAAACCTGTCCACTAAGCCCCAAGGATAAAATGGTTTACTGTGTCCTAGACTTCATTCACCCCTCATAGTGACCCTTTGTATGGTTAGCTATTGATGCATAATAATCCACCTAAAAACTCACTGGCTTAAAATGAAACATTTACTATTGTTCATGAGCCTGCAGGCTGGTTGAATGGTTCTTCTCATTCCAGCTGGACTGACTCATATATCTGTGGTCAGTTGCAGTTGGGTATATGGCTCTGCTGATCTTGGCTGGGCTTTTACCATGTCCTACCCTTCATCACAGTATTTCAATGGCTCTCTGTTACCTGCTCAGGAGTTCTCAAATCTGTTTGGTTTTGAGACCACTTTGTGTTTTTTAATAGTAATGAGAACCTCAAAGATCTTTCATTATGTGGGTTATATCAATCCAAACTTAACATGTTCAAAAATTAAAAATATTTATTTATTTGTTTAAAAATTAAATTTTTATGTGTTCACATAAAGAACATAATTGTAATGAAAAATGACTGTATTTTCCAAAACAAACAAAAAAAATTACTGAGAAGAGTGGTGGTGTTTAAATTTTTGTAAACTTTTTTAATGTCTGGCTTAAGAGAAGAGAGCTGGAGTCTCATATCTGCTTCTGAATTCAATCCATTGTGATGTTAAATGTCAGGTAGACTCTGGAAAACTCCACTGTACACTTGTGATAGTATGTGAGTGGATAATGTAAATGAAACTTTGGTACTGTTATGAAAATAATTTTGACCTTGTGAACTGCCTTAAAAGATCAATGACATCAGGGTTTCCTGGACCCAACTTTGAGAACCCTGGTCTTGAAATGAAGTATGTACTTTCTGCTTTCTGTTTTAAAGATTTTATGATTTTGGTTCACTTTATCCTTAATGTAAGTATATTTGTTTTGCCATTTACTAGCTGTATAACGGGAAAGTTATTGACTTTCCCTATCTGAAAAATGGGCATACTCATATCTTACTCATGGGGTTGTAATGTAATGAATTAGACATTCTGCGTAAAGAACTCAGTATCATGCCAGGCACATTGTAAACTGTGGAGAAAATGTTACTATTACTATTTTTTTTAGTAGTTATATTTCATTTAACACATATCACTTAAACGCTTTCACTGGAAAAAACACTGTTTAGGCAATAAAAGTTATATTAATATATGCTATGCCAATGCCCCTTGGAATATTACAGTCTTTAGGAGAAATGAGATCTTAATTTGCTCATTTCATGAATGTTTATTGAGGAACTAGCAAGTGCTTCTGAGAGCTCTGAAGCCTTTGGGAGGATTTCCTGGCCTAGGCCTGGCTAACAGAGAAGACCCCGTGAAGGTGGCATTAGAACTGGGTCTTGAGAAGTAAAACATTGTTGTGGGCAAAGGCAACATGCTGAAAAGTATTTTAAGAAGGAAACTTTTAGCACAGAATCAGCAAATATCTTCTAGAAAGAGCCAGATAGAAAGTATTTTAGACTTTGTGGGCCATCTGGTCCATGCTGCAAGTTCTCAACGCTGCCATTGTGGCGAGAAAGCAACCGTAGACAATATATAAGGGAACGAGCATGGCTGTGTTCCAATGACGCTTTATTTATGGGCACAGAAATTTGATTTCATATAATTTTACACGTCCCATAATATTATTCATCTTTTGATTTTCTTTTTCTTTCAACCATTTAAAAATACTAAAACCATTGTTAGCTTGTGAGGCCATATGAAAGCAGGCATTGGGTAAGAGTTGACTCAAGGACTGTAGTTTGCAGACTCCTGCTCTGGAGCAAGGGTTTTATGGTGAGAAAGTGTCATGTCTGAGAAAAAAATGTGTTATCTAGACTGATGTTTGTGTAGGGCAATTTGAAAGTGAGTTATCTAGGCAGAGATTTGCTATCTTGCAGAAGATAAGGAGGAAGAAGTAGAGAGTGGTAAGCCTTGAAAGACTGAATAATAACAATAATAATGATAATTATGACCTCCAAATGTGGGCATCACACTTTATAATAGTTGGGGCATATAATATCATATTCTCATTTGTAAATGGCCGAATTGCAGCTATTTTTCAGGTATCTCCTCTCATTTCATTCCTCCTCAGCTATATGATGCAGAGTTTATCCTGTAAGCCGTGGGTAGGACACTGTTTTATAAAAGATTCCTGCAAGCATTTTTCTGTTCAAGGGGTGAAAACACTGGGAAACAAGTATATTTGAATTTGAAAAATACCCTATTGGGGTTTTTATTTAAATTAAAACAAGTCCTAGAATCCAGTCCCAAGAGATCAGGTAAAGAAGAGTTAAGTAGTTCAGCAGGATAAATGAATAAAGTGTTTTCTGGGGATGGGAAGTTATACTAATTGAGTTTTTGCTTTTGGGAGTTGAGGTAAGTCCTTGGGCTCCTAGGACTCGGGCAGGAAAGGTCAAGGTCACAGGGACTTGGATCTGAGCAGTATCAGGCTCCTATGGCATGACCTCACAGCAGAGGGAGCCAGCAGGGGAGTTTGCAGATCAGGTATGGTATGTGGATAATATTGGATGTGGGGATCAAAATTCACGTTTTTTTGCATTTCTACTTTCTTGTGTGATCCTTAGATCATCAGAAAAGAGAGCAAAGTATTCAACTTTGTCGTAGCTTTGGATTAGCAGTGTTTTCATAATACAGTGAAGGACTTCATTGTTGCTTGAGGCAAGGCGGTGCTGGAGGTGGTGCTGGCTATAGATATAGATTTGGTAGATATCAAAAGGGAACCGAAAGAAGGCCCTTGAGTGACTGATCAGGGTAAAAGATAGCAAGTGGCTGTTTGGCTGTGTATTCACATTCAGGAATTCTCAGGAATATTTAGGGTATTGCAAAACTTTAGGCAGTGATATATGATAAAGTCTTATGTTTTATTTTGTTTTTGTTTTTGTCTTTAAATGTGGACATCAAAAGAAAAGCAACTCCAGAAATCTGGGAAGTTTAAGACACTAGGGTTTGCAATTGCTTGCTGTGGAGAAAGAAGTAATCAGATGTATGCTTTAGGAAGAAATTCTGTGGGCAGGGTGAAAGGTCCTTTAGAGGGAGAGAATGGAGGTAAGGAAACCCATTAAGAGAATCTTACAAAAGAGATCATGAAAACCAGAACTAGGTCAGGGCTATGGGGCTCGAGGAAAGGAGGGAAACATTAACATTTCAGAGGGATTGGGAACCTCCTGGAGGTGGATGATCCGACAGGGGGCTTTTTCCTATAAATACAACCTAAGACAGCTAGGGCATGTTTTCATGTGGGGAAAGTTCCACTCCCTGCCCACACGGGCAACGTAATTTTTTCCTGGCAAAATTTCAAGTTCCTGCCCAATCTGTCTTCCACCTCTTCTAGAACAGGTTCAGGATCCTTAAAGACCCTTTAAAACTGGGTGAGAATATATATTTGAAGTATGTGTGTCAGTACCTACCCCTTGGTGAATTTGGGAAGTCACTTTGCCAGCATTCTTATTTTTCCCTCAGTTTTTTATTGAGATATAATTGCCACATAACAGTGTATTAGCTTAAGGTGTACAGCATACTGATTTGATATATGCATATACTGTGAAATGAATACCGCAAGTTTAGTTAACACCCGTCATCTCACAGTTATCATTTTTTTTCTTGTGAGAACATTTAAGATCTACTATCTTAGCAACTTTCAAATGTAAAACACAGTATTGTTAACTATAGGTATCATGCTGACATTATATCTCCAGAACTTACTTATAACTGGAAATTTGTACCTTTTGACGACCTTCACCCAGTTCCCCACTCCCTACCTCCCACCTGTGGCAATCACCAACCTATTCTCTGTTTCCATGAGTTTTTCATTTCTTCAGATATAAGTGAGGGCACACAGCATCGGTCTCTCTCACTTGGCATAATGCCCTCATGTTCCATCCACATTGTTGCATATATGACAGAATTTCCTTCTCTTTTGTGGCTGAATAAATATCCAATCCCACACTAGACCTCTCTGTCTCTATTCAGGTTGCCCTGTGCCTCCTAAGATAGCAATCTTGGAGCCTAACCTTAGAGAAGTACCATACGTCTTACTCTCTAGATATAATGCTGTCCAACAGAACTTCTGTGGTGAAGGAAATCATCTATATCTGTGCTGTCCAATAAGTAGCCATTGGTTACCTGTGCCTAGTGAGCACTTGAAAGGTGAAGGAGACTGAGGAACTAATTTTTAATTGAAGTTAAATTTACATTAAATAGCTCCATGTGGCAAGTGGCTGCCGTATTGGATGGTGCAACTCTAGATCTCAGCATCCAACATCCTACCTAAACTGTGGGCACCTGGGAGCTTAAACAGAGGAGACTTTTACATATTTGTTGAGTCCACTTGTACCAGTAGACATGGCAGGCATAAGCATTTGCTCTTACTACTATCCTTTCATGAACTCCTTCTCGGAATCATGCTGGCAGACTGGATTAATTAATATTGTGCAAATGAAAGAAACTGAATGTAACTAAGTATACTTCAGGTTTAATTCTTTTAAAATTACATAATGAAACTTAAATATTTAGCAAGATTACTGGGAAAGGAAATTTAGATTCAATGCTCTCCTCTTTAGCCCTTGGTTCATGTTTGAATCACACATATTTAGTATGATCATCCTGACACCTCCTCGTTATCGATGCAGTTTTCTTGTCCAGCAGCTATTTTGACCCCTGGCCTTGTGAACAGGTACTGAAAACGCTTGGACCACCACCCGCCCCAACACCCACCCCCCCCCCGCCCCCACCGGCCAGCTCTAGACCTTTCTAGCTACATATCCTATCATCTATCTGGGCTTGCAGTCTTGAAGTCTCGCCATATGTTTGGCTAGTTACATTTTAACTAAGCTTGTGCTACGATGTTAATAAGTAATAACAGTTTAATCACTGTCAGATGACATATTAGTATTCTAGGGCAGGAGCCTTCAGAGTCTGAAGCCAAAGAAAGAACAGATAGGGAATGTTCCAACTTTCCCTGGCTGGCACCTGAGCAGTTTAAAGTAAAGGACAAGATGAGCACATCTAATTCAATAACTATTTAGAAGGTGACAATGACATTGTGAAGCTTTGAGGTAGGAAAAAACGACTTCTCTTTCTTGGGCAAAGAAAGTTACAGGGCAAGGCCCCTCTTATATTTGTGAAGTTGAGTCTAATATATCTGCAATTTATTGGGCTTTTCTTAAGACTTCAAAGTACTGCCTAATCAAACCCTGATGTTTTTATTAAAAGTATTTTAAAAAATTCTAAACTATTCAAACAAAGAGGTAGAGGGTAGGGACATTTGCTAACCTTATGGTTTGTTGATACACACGCTCACAGACACACACACCCATATGTGTGTGTAGGTAAATAAGGTTTATTCCCTTTCCTGGGAGTTCAGGAGCTTCGCGATTTACCAGCCATGCAACCTAGGGCAAGTCTCAATCTCCCTAAGCCTCAATTATCTTGTAAAATGGGGGTAATGATACTTACCTCTGAGGGCTATTGAGAGAATTAAGTGAAATTATATATGAGAAAAGCGTAAAATAGGAAACGCTTTCAGGCTAATGTATTTGATGGGGGAGGGGCAGGAACTGCCCTTTCTCCAACATGAGGATGAAGACTTGTGCCGAAGTCTAATTCAACGAATGCCCTGGGAAGCATATGGATACGTTTTTCTGGACAGATGGCTGATACATGCTGTGCTGCACATGCAAGGCTTTCTATGGAGCTGTTTTAGCACGAAGAGCCTCTTTCAGGAATCTTTATGGGGCTAAGCTATGTTAGGTGAACCTCAACAAACAGGGAGCTGGAGGCTTGCACCTAATGCAAACAGTTGCATGGACGTTCAGAACAGTGAGTGTAAATACCATCTTGAATGCCACCAAATGTCGATACCGATGCTTGATGGTATTACATAAATTCAGCTTTAATTGAGCAAAGCTAAATGGACCTCTTTATATTCTGAAATACTGAAATAAAGCCTAAATCATGGAGATTTTATGTCTTATGTCTGAAATGTCTCCATATATAAGACACACACACAAATATATGTATATTTCCTCTGCTTGACAATTCTTATCTACATGAAAACAAAGTCTAAAGTAAATGGCCATCCTCAGATACCAGCTGTTCCAAGCATTAGTCTGTGGAATGGAGGAAGGGTGATTTATGCAAGAGGAGAAATTGTTTATATTCTGGGGCACATGTGTCCCTGCTCCATTAAAAATTAGTAACGGAATCCATCTATAACAACCTTAAAAAATAACATGGGTTCATAAGAGGTTCAGTTTCCGGGTGCTAGCACATTTATGACTTCAAAATAGATAATCTGGGGAATTTAAGCAGACTGCTGAAAAGAACTAGATAAAAGGTGTTTTTTCTGGATGCTCTTACTTTTGTAACATGCTGGAACTGGGCTGAATGACTGCTTTCAGGCACAAAATCAAACACCCAAAGTGCCTGCTGTTTCCTAACCAGGTATCTGATATTAAATTAAACGCATATATATGTAAAATAGGAAAGACATGGAAGAATATTGCAGTTGGTGAGCAAAATAGATTTTTGTTTTAAAAAGAAGATGTCTGGGAGATAGGAGGCTGCTGTCGTATTAAAAACAAAACAAAACAAAACAAAACAAGACAAAAAAACCCAGAGAAGAAATTGTAATCTCTCTTCCACAAAAACCAAATCCAGTTATGAAAACTTTCATTTTCGAAGGAGAGCTGAAATGTCTGATTTGCCACTTACATTCTTTCCTCCCTGTTCTGTAATCAGCCAAGGTTGAAGAAGAGCTGTTTATGAGCTTCTGTATAAGAGATAGCACACAAGTGTGGATTTATTATTATGCTGCACTTAACTGCCTCTTCTGCAGGCTAAATAGTCTAGTTCTACGAACATTTTCTTAAGTGTAAATCACTTTTCAACTGTTTAATAGCCATCTTTGTTGCTTTCCTCTGAAGGGTTTCGAAATTATTCCCACCCGTCTGAAGTTTCCATCATCAGTAATATTCATTGTGCCCATGCACTCAATGTTCTGCTGGGCACAGTGCCAGATTTGATTGACTATGTGTTCTACCCGCCCCCAAGCTTTAGAGCCATGTTACAGACAACACAAATGAGATCAATATATTTAATAAGACGGCAACAATGCATGGCCTTTGATTTAGGAGGAAAGAAAGGCATAGGCATTGCCTGGGTTTTTTTTTTTTATCTTGTTTCACTTACTTTCATTGCTGACTTTGGTCATCTACCAAGAATCTTTTGATATTCTTAATCTGGTGGGTTGTCACTGACTTTTAAATTCAATGTGAGGGCATATTTGAAATTCACTCAGTTTAAATTGTACAGGTTGGGAGAGAAGACCTTGAATTATCATCAGGGCTAAATTGGTACATTGTCCAAGAGGGAGGGAGCAGGAGACCAAAGGAAGTGGCAGTGGATACATGTGAGGCTCTAACCTGAGCATCAGTGTATAATCTGGGATCACGTACAAATCAGGAGCGTGACCCCCAAACCAGAAGATCCAGGTGTTAGGAAAGGTTGTATACAAACCAGCTAACCACCAACAGCATTGATAACAGCAAAACCCAAAATAGAGATAATTATGGGATCAACCAGACAGAACTCCCAAGTCATCAGTTGAGCAAGGGCACCTGGCTGTCCCAGGTTTCTTTTAGGGGGTGGTGCTGGCCCTCTAATGATGTCAGTTTAAGGACCAGGTGTGGGTTGAGCTGGGGTTTGCACCTGAGTTAAGAGGAAGTCAAGAAAGAACCCGGAGGGGAAGAGCTCTGAGTTCAGAGCTGTGAAAACCCCATTTCAAATCATAAATATTGGTTGTTAATGGGATTGCTTAGTTGGCTTCCTCCCTCCAATCCCCGCCCTGGCCCCCGTTGCTCCATGCTGACTACCAGGAAATTTAGACCACATTTGTAGATCAATTATCACAATTAAGGAGAACTTCTTAGCCTGTACATTTGCACATTCTTAATTTCTCCCTTATCTTTATTTTCTACTCATTTGTACATTTTCCCTGGCTCTGGTTTTGTATCCTTATTCATATGTTTCTATACTTTATAGTAAGAGTTTTTGTATCTGAGAACTTGTACTGAAAAATAAGGCAGAGCATAAACAAAGAAACTTTTGCATCCATGAAATAAAAGCATTGAATGGCTTATAAAGCTTGCTGGTTTATTTGTGCGTTCTACCTGTTGTTATATTTATTTCGCAAGATCTGTCTAGTTGGGCAAGATTCACAATCTACATTGGAATTGTTTACCTGAAATTTTCTTGCTTCCCAGGAGACATTATGTAGACGTTGTTTTCCTTCAGTGAAAACTCTTCTCTAGTGTAGTTATCTCTTTGGATGGACAGGAATCACACGTGTGCTTCTGACCATATGTCTGTCATGTGCATTCTCAAAGATCTCTGATAACCTTGAGGAAAAGAGGCAATTTTAAACTCAGGGCCCTAAACTGAGAGTTCCAGTGACACATGGCAGGAAAGGCTTCCTGTCATCACGAGTTTCAATAGGGCAGATCTATACTAGCATTGTTCTGCTGTACTGTGAATTTGTAGTAGGATATACAATTGAACAGACTCCCTCTGATGATGCATTGAAAATATTTTTAAGTCTTGGAGTCCCTAAATTTTATTTCCCCGTGTTGTGTGGAGAATATTCACAAAGAGACACAAGTTTGGTCTTGTGCTGCCCACCACTCAGCATTGCATTCGTCTTTTTTCCTTTTCCTTTTGCTTGTTATGACTCTTTTCCCAGAAAAGGCATCCTTTTTGAGAGTAGTGAACTAAATAGATAGTAGAGATACCATAAAATATCTTCTTAGAAGAATATCTTTATTCTTGGGTTGAGAGTTCAGGGTTTGGAGTTGGAAGACCTGGGCTCCAGTCCTGGCTGTCATTGTTCTTTACTCTGTGATCTTGCACAAGACAGAAAATTCTCTGAGCTTCATTCTCCTCAACTGTTAAAATGGGGAGAATAATTCCCTTTTGACCTTGTCAGAGGGAGTTCAGATCATTTATGTGAAGGTCAAAGGTTTAGTTCTCTATTAATCTAAGCCATGGACCCTTATGGTCATATCCTCAACCTCAGAAGACCTCCTGTCCATTAAACCTACCACTCTCTCACTCCCAGGCATCCTATCCTGCGTCTTCATTTGTCTTTTTAACCAAATCAGACTCTATTATCTATAACAACAACACTCCTTTGAAAATATCTAATTCCCTTGCCTTTCTCTCTCTCCTATAGGTGTTCATGGAAAAGCCCAGACTCTGGTTAAAAAAACTCTTGCATAATTTATGCTTGTATCTGAGTCAAATGTCCCCAGAGAGATATACACACGCTTGCTGACTATTTTTACTTTAAATTTCTGGTTACAAATCTCAGATGGGCACTCCATCTGTCCCTACTCTACCTGCTAAAGACCTTTCCTCGATGTTCCTTGGAGAGAATAGAAGCACAGGCCTCTTGTCTGCCCGCCATCAACATTATCAACCTCCTCACATCTGTATTTTGTACACAGTACCAGGATCTATGAATATTAATTATTATTGTGATTCCATAATACTTGGTTGGAGATATCTAATGCATTTGGAATATTTTCAGGGAAAAAACCCTTCTCAAATTTGACCTCTATTAAACTGTTGTACAGAAGGGACTATATTAATTATAGTACATATTGTGATATTTAGCATTATTAAAAAGTGTGCTATGAGTGTGCAAGGCACAATAAAGAGCCACTTAAGTCTGTTCAAGGTAATGAGCGATTTGATTATTTTGTCATTGCTTTTTTAAAACATATTTATATTGGGGAGGATACAGAGCATTCCAATTTGAGTATCAGTCGCTGGGTTCGAATGCTGAATATAGGTGATACACAATTCCCTATGTTTTATTCTACCTTACGTTTAAGAAAACCACAGTGACCTGTGATTGTGATGCTAAAAACTCAGATTCCAAATACATTTTTTAAAGTTCCTTTTTTTCTTGAGCCTTGTCACTGGTGAATCGATAAAAGCCCTATTTGTTCATAGGGGTTAAACCATTCAGCCAAGAAGTTATCCTCAACCACTTGTTAAACTTTCTCTAAGAAAGGGCCCTTCATAAGCTCTTCTCTGGGAAACAGCAAGAAGCCAAATTAGCAACTTGAAAAATAAGACTGTATTTTCGCAGTCTGTCGTAATCTCTTTGATCTTGTTATGAAAAAGATTCGTCAGATTCAGTTTTCTTCTCTAAGTTTTGGCTCAGTAATGATCCCAATTTCTGTGATGCTACTAGGTGTGTTGAAAAGCCAGCCTTCAGCTTCTGTTCCACAGTGCCCTGCCTGTCTACCATCTGTATTCCCAAACCTGTTAGAAGTGAGAATATAACATCTGAGCACAAAGGCGAGACCATATAGGTAATGTCTGGGGACTTGAACTTTTTCAAAATGGATGAAATAAGCCATGTCGTCAATGTGGCTGTTAATATACAGCAAAGGGGAATTGGATACAACATTTAATTCTTTCTCTTTGGTTTGTTCCACAACCTTTCCCTAGATATTTCCTTTAAAACACTGATCCTATGAAACGTTACATTAGAGGGAAAAAAGTTTCCATGGTCAAAGAAAGTTGGGAAATATTTATACTCTAATCTTTCTAAGAAATTCAAAATGCAAAGTACTGAAAAACTCTGCTGTGTGACCTTGAGCAAACTACCTAACCTCTCTGGGTCTGTTCGTCTGTAAAATGCGGATAATGATAGTGATAGTGAGGATTAAAAGAGTTAATATACGTAAAACATTTAGATTAGTGCTTGGCACATAAAACAGCTATTATTTTCAATCTAGGATTTTCTGAACCTTTGAGCAGAGAACCCATTAACATGCCATAAAAGGAACTCTGAAAAATCTGTCCTAGGATATTAAATGTTCCACTAGCTGGTGAGTACCTTGCAGACATAAATTCTGCTCTGTTTAGTTTTGTATTCCCTGGTCCTAGCACAGTTCCTGGCACCTGGCAGGCACTTGGTAGATAGTCGGTGCATGAGTGAATGCCTTGTATGTTCAACGTTGTCCTTCCTACGTGTCACCTCTTGCCTCCCGGCCATGCTGAGTTTAGATGGTTGATGTCATGGACTGAAGGTTTGTGTCCCCCCCCAAATTCATATGTCAAACTTCTAACTCTCAATGCAATGGTAGTAGGAGATGGGGCTTTTGAGAGATTGAAACCCAATCTCCCCCTAAAACCAAGTTCCCCTGCTGAGTTTATGATTAACCTCTCCACCCAAAACTTTATTCCTTTTCTTCTCCTGCCCCCATTCCCCTCAGGACTGAGGAGTATCAAAGAAAAGAGGGGATTCGAATTGAACAGAACCCTGTGGGGCGTTCCTGGGTATAAAGACTCCTATGTGGCCCCCATCTCTTGTTTGTAGAAAAAGGCTTTCTTCTCCTAGGCCCTCCCTGAGTTTCAAGTGATTACTAATTAGAGAAGTGATGGAATGCAGAAACAAAGAAAAAGCAGTTTAGCAAGGTAGCTTCAATAGTTCAGGGATAAAACAGAGTCTTAGTTCCTCCTCAAGGGATCTACATAACAATGCACACATTTGAGTTGTTCTACAGAACCTAAAACCCTTCCCCAGGTGGAGGAGGGTGACTACATGCTGACCACAAGCATGTAGACCACAGTATGGTTGTAACCAGAGGCTGATGAGATTCCCAAAATACCACCTCGTTACCTTACCACCAACCAATCAGGAGAAAATCACGCACCCCGCAGACCTTAAATCAAATGTTGCCTTTAAAAACCCTGCCCTGAAAGCCATCAGAGTCTGGGTCTTTTGAGCATGAGCTGCCTGTTCTCCTTGCTTGGTGCCCTGCAGTAAACGTACTCTCCTTCACCACAACCTGGAGACAGTAGATTGGCTTCGCTGTGAGACTGGGGAGCAGACCTAAGTTCGGTTCAGTAACAAGGTGGTTAGGTCATGGAGCCCTCATGAATGGGATTAGTGCCCTTATAAAAGAGACCTCAGAGAGTTCTCTTTTCCCCTCTGTCACGTGAGGACACAGCAAGAAGACAGACATCTACAAATCAGGAAGTGGGCTCTCACAAGATATCAACTCTCCAGCATCTTGATCTTGGATGTCCAAGCCTCTGGAACTATAAGAAAATTAATTTCTGTTATATATAAGCTACCCAACATGGTATTCTGTTATAGCAACCCAAACCTGACTAGGACAATTGGCTTGTTCCTGTGCATGGCTGGATGAACCCCTGTTTTTTTCCCCCTTGGTGTTAAACCTCTTCCATTGGTTAGTATAATACTTTATAAACTAGTGTTGTCTCATTTCATTCCCTAAATGGAATTCAATTATCAATTAGGTATTTGAGACTGAATGACAGAGCTGGGATTTGAACCCTCAGTAACTCCAAGAACAGGACTCATCATTCAGAAGAGAAAGCTACTTGAAACTGTGAGGCCAGAAGTGACTTGGAACTGAGGTTAAATCTTAATAATTCTTTTCTTTTAGCTTCTGCACCTCTCCATGGCTTTTGTGATACAGATTTTGTCTCAATACACAGGTGTATTAGTGGATTTGATCACTTTGTTGGTTACATAAAACTACAGCCTTGGGCTTTTTTCCAGTACATGTATTTTGAATGATTTGAATGGATTTACATTAATAATATATGTACTTTGTTTGTTCACTTTGTTTGATTTGTTGTAAAATATGTAAGTTTTGGGGAATCCCAACAAACAAAGGATTTGGTAAGGAGATCCCAGATAGTGGCTGGGAACTCTTGGATTCTTTGGCTTTCTGTTTGCTAACTTGAAGAGGAATGAGAATTTTCTAGGACCCAGATCTATGCTTCAGGTTATAACACTTTGTTTTGTGTATCTGATGAAATAGATCCACAACTTGATAATATCTCCTATCAATGTTTTCCTCATCTCAAACATGATGCTATTATTAGTGGTCCCCTCAGTGTGAGGGAGAGACATTTAGTTATAATTTCCTCTATATATATAAAGATTTTTTAGTCTCGTTTTAATTAGATTTCCTTTTTACTGAATTAGTCTTAGAAGCATGTTATTTTATTCCCTAGTAATCTAAGAATGACCCTCCCTTTCTTTCCTCCCTTTTGAAGGTTTTAGATTCATCAAGAACATTTCCTTTCTTCTTTACCTCAACCACCTATGATAATAAGCGCTTTCATCATTGGTCATTTACAAAGACCTTTTTGAACATACTCTTTGAGTCATATATAGAAGAAATTCTAGGGGATATTTGCATTCAACTTTAGGCTAAAAATCTAGGAGCAAATAGAGCTTGAAATATGTTCTGTGGCCCTGTTCTGAGGCTGTGCGATATGCCTCTTAAATTACAATTTCAGTTTTGCAAGGGCACTGCAGAAAATCAGAGGAATGAATGGGGCCACCCAGCTGGTTCCTTTGTAACCCCTGAAAGAGTGATGAATTCCTTTTTGAGTTTCACCTAGAGTTCTGAATTTGATTGATGACATTCAAAATGCAGGAGCAGTACTGGTAGTAAATAAGTGAGATCAAATGAAATAATGAATATGAAAATGTTTGTAAATGAGTACTGTGCATACATAAGGTACTATTATGAGCTAATTACTGCTGGAGAAAACATTGAAAGAGGTTGAGAGTATGGCCTGTGTACTCTTTCAGTTGCTATCAACACAACTGAGCCTTGTAGCTATAGTTTTGGAAGTGAATATCTGAGAAGGGCTAGGTTGGACTCAGTCAAGACAGAATATTTGTCTAATTCCATTCTACAGGAATTTTGCCACAGAGGTTTGTAGTTTGCTCTTCATCTTGATTTTGGAGTGTTCATAGAACATGAGGGGCCTTTTTTGTTTGTATGTCTTTGATTCTCTAAAACTGAATACAGTGAGATTAACGTTGTATTTAATGCATACGGCAAATTTCGCTTTATCCAAGCTCTTCTCAATTATACTATCTGATGTGAGATCCTCAAATTTTCCAACACCAAGTGGGTGTCCTGCAACTGAATTCAATTCTAACACTATCTACCTGGAGTTAGCGTCAGACCCCACAGATTGAAGGGCTCAGTCCCACAAGACTGCCCTCACCTTGATTCCAATCACAAATCCCGACCACCTGTATTTATGACTAACTGACTATGAATTAGGAGTTCTCACCACCCCACCCCAGGTTTGATAGTTTGCTAGAGTGGCATGAATAACTCAGGAAAATACTTTACTGACACTTACTGGTTTATTATAAAGGATACAACTCAGAAACAGCCAAATGGAAGAAATGCATAGGGCAGGGTATGGGGGGTGGGTATGGCATGGAATTTCTATGCTCTTTCCAGGTGTACCACCCTCCCAGCATTTTGATGTGTTCATCAAACTGAAGGTTCTCTGAATCTTACCATTCAAGAGTTTTTATAACTCAGTCTCCAGCCCTCCTCCCATCCTCAGAGGTTGGTGGGTGAGGCTAAAACTTTCAACCTTCTAATAATTTGCTCTTTCTGGTTTCCAGCCCCATACTGAAGTTATTGAGGGGTCCTGCCTTAAGTTATCATATTAGAATAAACTCAGGTATAATCAAAAGGGGCCTTGTTATGAATAACAAAAAACATTCCTATCACTCAGGAAATTCCAGTGCTTTTAAGAGCTGTGTCAGGAACTGGGAACAAAGACCAAAATATTTCTTATACCACACCTGCTCTTTTTTTAATAGACTTTAATTATTTTTAGAGCAGTTTTGCGTTCACAGCAAAACTGAACAGAAAGGACAGCATTCCCATTTACCCCTTGCCCCCCACCCACTCACAGCCTGCCCCACTATCAACATCCCCCTCCATCCCTAGAGTGGTACCTTTGTTTCTACTGATGAACCTACATTGACACATCATTATCACCCAAAGTCCATACTTTATATTAGGGTTCACTCTTGGTTTTGTACATCCTGTGAATTTTGACAAGTGTATTACAACACTGAAGGGATTTAGAGTATGACACCACAAAATACGCTACTCTGGCATAGGGATCATTTTAAGCTGAAGGCAATTGAGGACAAGCAGACCCAGGATCAACTCTCTGCCCTCCTCCTCTCTACCAGGAAGGTCAGGAGATTCTTAATCACCAGAACAACTCTAGACTCTTCTCAGTCCAGAGACGGCACCAGAGGAATCTATATAATGCGTCCTACTAACTAGCTTGTATCTTCCATTAGTTTCTCCATATATTTACGTTCCCATGGTTTGCTGTCCTTATAAACCTAAAAACCTCTTTCTTCGTTTTGTCACTTCTCTACAAATATATTGTTCTTTGTTCAGAAGCTATGTGAGCCCCAAGTTCTGACCATCCCTTTGAGTTACTTATGACCGAATTCTCCTGTGTGTAGGCACAATGCATGCATTAATAAATTTTCATTTGTTTTTTTCCCGTTAAATTTTCTTTTGTCAGTCTAATTTGCAGGGTCCCAGTCAGAGACCCAGAGAGGAGTATAAAGAAAAAAAAGAATCTTTCTTTCCTCCCCACAACATATATTCTTTATTGTAGTATCATACAGGATAGTTTTACCCACTGCCTTAAAATCCTTTGTGATCTGCTTATTCATCATTTACCTGCTTTTTAAAAATATATATTTTAGGTGACATGATGGCCAAGCTGAGCAGAACCCATTTGGTCCTCTCATGTAGCATACATGGAGGAAAAACAGTTTTCGGGAGTGCCCAGTAAACCTTTGTCTAGTCCCCAGGGATGACATACCCTCACCGCCAAAAACCTTGGTGATGATCTAAAAGATTCTCGCGTCATGAGTTGAGTCTTCCTAAGTATACGAAACACCCGAGATGACTTGAAATAACATTAAGCCCAAAGCTTATTATACGAGGTGTAATAGTTACTGAAAAGCTAAGAAGGAAGTTCAGCCAAAACAGAACTTGTTTTGAAGAACGAGTCTCCAAATCACAGGCCGAACGCTGGCACTCCAAACAGCAGACATGAGAGCTGCTGGCAGACAAACAGACCCTGGGCCGTGGCTCACTTCTGTTCCACATTTCATGGTCCCAGGATATTTCGAAGATGTGTCACTTCTCTGCTGCATTAATAGTAGCACAACTCATTCTTAATAATAGAAAACAGCACATCAAGTTAGAAATTTAATCAAACCCTTGGCATTTACCAGCTAGGATTATAAGGTGTTTTATTTCATTCTTTAACAGCATTTCAAAAAGGCACAAAATGATTTACTTTACTCTCAGAGAATACAGAAATCTAGAGCAC
The DNA here is from genome assembly GCF_059928025.1 of Delphinapterus leucas. Classification (NCBI taxonomy): domain Eukaryota; kingdom Metazoa; phylum Chordata; class Mammalia; order Artiodactyla; family Monodontidae; genus Delphinapterus; species Delphinapterus leucas. The sequence continues at coordinate 17,067,741 of NC_143136.1, forward strand.
TAATATCATATCAGATTAGAAATCCTCCTTGAAACTGTCTGGCTGTAAGACTCAACCCCCTTGGACCAATATTTAATGATTCGGTCTTTTGCCAGCAGCCAAAGTCATGCTGAACAACATAGCTCAAAGGCTCCTGCCTAGAGATCTTAAAAGTTCGTAAAACAAAAGGATAACATACAAGACTTTGTGGAAAGTGCTCAGATGGCCTGGAAATACCAAATCGATTCTTATTTTAAATAGTAAAATAAAAGGAAGACTCCATAATTAAAGAAGCTCAGTTTGTTGATGTTTGTTTTATTATAAGAGCTCTATCGGGTGGTAAATGGAAGTCAAAGGGGAAAAATAGAGATATATGAATAAGAACATATATAACTCTTGGGTGTGCATGTCATACACACACACACATACATACACGGCACACATTGTTGAGATGCTTTCAAATGAGGTTACCGCTGGTGAGAACAGCTCCTTCTCAGAGTTGGGGGGCTTTTCCTCTCCCCAATCCTGCAGCACCTGCTGGGGTCTGACTGCACTGGGAGGGGCTTCAGGCACCAGGTTGCTTGGTCCTGGGTTCACTCATCCCATCAGGGAGTGATTATATAGAACAAAAGCTCTGAGCACCATATTCTCTAAGAGGATTTAGAGAGAAATCTCTGAAGGAAGTCTGTACTTCTAGAAAGTCTGTACTTCAAAGCTGCCTTGCAGGTAGAAAGCCCCTAATTCATTCATAAAAAGAAGATGGAGGAGGGGGCCTCTATAAGGGAGCAATTTTTTAAATTGTAATTGTGCTTAACACCTTGCATACAGCCTTTCATTTGTCGCATATACACCTATTTATTTCAATGCTTTATGGCTCAATCTGGAATTACGTTATTTATTTCATTGACGTATATCTCAATATGGAATTCTCCATTTCCCATTGAAAACCAGAAATGTCACTTCTACACTATAATTGAGATAATGGAACCCCACTTTGTATCTCTTTGAATAATATGCTACAACTGTAGCACAGCCCACATATTATAGGATGTGACACAAACAGTAAAACTTGAGCTGCTGGGTTATGGACAGAACGGCATCCCCTTCTCCCCTAATTCATATGTTAAAGCCTGAATCCCAATGTGACTGAATTTGGAGACAGGGTATTTAAGAAGATAATTAAGGTTAAATGAGAACATGAGTGTGAGCCCTAATCCAATAGGAATGGTGTCCTTATAAGAAAAAGAAGAGATACCAGGAGTGTGCATGCACAGAGGAAAGGCCATGTGAGGACATGGTGAGAGAAGGTGGCTATCAGAAAGCTCTCACCAGACACTGACTTTGCCAGCCCTTTGGTCCTGGACTTCCAGCCTCCAGATCTATAAGAAATAAATTTCTGTTGTTTAAGCCACTCAGTCTGTGCTATTTTATTATGGCATTTCTAGCGAACTAACACATCCTGTAACTCAGGAGAATAGTTATAGGAAGTTTCATGTGCTTTATGTTTTTGAGCAGTGGAAGATCCATCTTTGGCCTAAATCCTAACTAGGATAACATTGTTTCTAGCAAATGGGGCAGAATTCAACTTCTCTATCTTTTCCTCAAATGCAGATGCAAAGGCGGCAGAACATGACGGTACAAGAAAAGAAATTCCAACTGGATCAGGACACATATAATCCTGTTGGTCACATCTATCTCAGGGTTTCCAACTTTCCAGCATATACTCATGAGGAACTAATAGAAAGTTTACTGCTTTTTAAAAAATCACTTGTTGTTTGTGATGGATAACTATGCTTAAGTTAGGAAAAATAACTTCCTGTGTAGGAAAAATAAACCTAGTTTTCATTCTACAATATGGGTTTGGTTCTTCTAAAAACATGACAATTTCATTACATTTATAAAATTTGTAGTTAAAAAGTTTTATGATATTCTTATGGGTAGATAACTGGGTTAGGTGGACATTATTTAAAATTTAATTATGATATCTAAATTCATGGTAGAATAAACACACAAAAAATGTTTAAAATAAAAGATTTTCAATCTCTTCAGATGTCAACAGAAAATTTAATCTACCAGGATATGTAATATTTTACCTACCAAACTGACAAAGAGAAAAAAAACCTCACTTTTGTTCTGGATATGATAAAAACAGATACTGACAAACACATTTTATGGGAGTATAACTTGAAGAATAATCTATCAATAGTTCCTTAAAGTATTAGGAAATACTCAGTCCTTGGTAGTTTCGCTTAGGAAAATTCACATTATAGAAGTTAATGATCTAAACACCGCCTGTTCAGGGACTTCCCTGGCAGTCCAGTGGTTAAGACTCAATGCTTCTAATGCAGGGGACGCAGGTTCGATCCTTGGTCAGAGAACTAATATCCCACATGCCATGTGGCGTGGCCAAAATATTTGAAAATAAATAAATAAGCACTGCCTGTTCGGTGTTCCCAAGCCCTAGAGTTCTCCTGGTTACATTTTCCTTTAATATTTGAATGCCATTCCCGTGCCATATTTCTATAGTGCCGCTCCTTTCCTGAAATTCATGAGGGTTCTCTGAGGGCCGTTCTTCCGGTCACCCCTTACTCCAGTTCCTGTCTCCATGGCATTTTCGGATTCAGCCTTGCCACTGTCCTCCTTTCACTTGTTTCTCCATATTTCCTTATTGTGTAGCCCCCGTAGTCCTTGCTTTCCCTAACTGCACAAGGCCACTCACAGTGTAGCAGATTTTTACTGAAGGCTGCTGGTAATGAAGGAGAATCACACACAGCATGATATGGACAACAGTGTAAAATATAAGCCAAGACTCTTCCCCATCCATTGGCTGCCTCTGTCATGAGGAAACCGTCATTGGCCGTGCTTCTTTCCCACTTAATCCCTCTGGGTCCTGGTGTCCTACTGCTTTTTCAGGCCTTTCTCTCTTCATCTTGGAAGCCTGTTTCCTCTCTAGCTGGAAGCCACTAACTTCCCCCCTGAATCAACTTTCTCTGAGCAGAGTAAAGATCCTCCCTCAATCAATACTAGACGTCTAGCTGAAATTTGCATTGTGAAAAGTTATTGAAGTATTTTCTAAGGCATATGTCCGACCTTCCTGAATCTTCACTTTTAGCAGCAAAAAAAAAAAAAAAATGCAGAAACATACACACACACAAATATACATACGTGTAACTGCATCTTCATGGAGAAGGGTACAAATCAGAGAGGAGCAAGGGATGAGGACGTCAAAACAAAAACCACAAACTGGATTTAAAAACTGAAAGGAGAGGAGCTTCAAGATGGCGGAAGAGTAAGACGCGGAGATCACCTTTCTCCCCATAAATACATCAGAAATACATCTACATGTGGAACACCTCCTACAGAACACCTACTGAACGCTGGCAGAAGACCTCAGACCTCCCAAAAGGCAAGAAACTCCCCACATTCCTGGGTAGGGCAAAAGAAAAAACAGGCAAAAGGATAGGGACGGGACCTGCACCAGTGGGAGGGAGCCATGAAGGAGGAAAGGTTTCCACACACTAGGAAGCCCCTTCGCGGGCGGAGACTGCGGATGGCGGAGGGGGGAGCTTCGAGGCCGCGGAGGAGAGCGCAGCAACAGGGGTGCGGAGGGCAAAGCGGAGAGATTCCCGCAGGGAGTGTCGGTGCCGACCAGCACTCACCAGGCCGAGAGGCTTGTCTGCTCACCCGCCAGAGCGGGCGCGGCTGGGAGCTGAGGCTCGGGCTTCAGTCAGAGCGCAGGGAGAGGACTGGGGTTGGCAGCGTGAACACAGCCTGCAGGGGCTTAGTGCACCACGGCTGGCCGGGAGGGAGTCCGGGGAAAAGTCTGGAGCTGCCGAAAAGGCAAGAGACTTTTTCTTCCCTCTTTGTTACCTGGTGCGCGAGGAGAGGGGATTAAGAGCGCCGCTTAAAGGAGCTCCAGAGACAGGAGCGAGCCGCGGCTATCAGCGTGGACCCCACAGACGGGGATGAGACGCTAAGGCTGCTTCTACCGCCACCAAGAAGCCTGTGTGCGACCACAGGTCACTGTCCACACCTCCCCTCCCGGGAGCCTGTGCAGCTTGCCACTGCCAGGGTCCCGGGATCTAGGGACAACTTACCCAGGAGAATGCACAGCGTGCCTCCAGCTGGTGCAACGTCATACTGGCCTCTGCCGCCGCAGGCTTGCCCCGCATCCATACCCCTCCCTCCCCGTGGCCTGAGTGAGCCAGATCCCCCGAAATCAGCGGCTCCTTTAACCCCGTACTGTCTGAGCGAAGAACAGACGCCCTCAGGCGACCTGCACGAAGAGGCGGGGCCAAATGCAAAGCTGAGCCCCGGGAGCTGTGCGAACAAAGAAGAGAAAGGGAAATCTCTCCCAGCAGCCTCAGAAGCAGCGGATTAAAGCTGCACAATCAACTTGATGTACCTGCATCTGTGGAATACATGAATAGACAACGAATCATCCCAAATTGAGGAGGTGGCCTTTGGGAGGAACTATATATATATATATATATATATATATATATATATATATATATATATATATTTTTTTTTTTTTTTCCTTTCTTTTGTGTGTGTGTGTATGTGTATGCTTCTGTGTGTGATTTTGTCTGTATAGCTTTGCTTTTACCATTTGTCCTAGGGTTCTGTCTGTCCGTTTTTTTTATTACTTAAAATATTTTTTCTTAATAATTATTTTTTATTTTAATAACTTTATTTTATTTTACTTTATTTTATTTTCTTCTTTCCTTCTTTTTTTTCTCCCTTTTATGCTGAGCCATGTGGAGGACAGGCTCTGGGTGCTCCAGCCAGGCATCAGGGCCGTGCCACTGAGGTGGGAGAGCCAAGTTCAGGACACTGGTCCACAAGAGACCTCCCAGCTCCATATAATATCAAACGGCGAAAATCTCCCAGAGATCTTCATCTCAACACCAACACAAGCTTCACTCAACGACCAGCAAGCTACAGTGCAGGACACCCTATGCCAAACAACTAGCAAGACAGGAACACAACCCCATCCATTAGCACAGAGGCTGCCTAAAATCATAATAAGGCCACAGACACCCCCAAACACACCACCAGATGTGGACCTGCCCACCAGAAACACAAGATCCAGCCTCATCCACCAGAACACAGGCACTAGAACCCTCCGCCAGGAAGCCTACACAACCCACTGAACCAACCTTAGCCACTGGGGATAGACACCAAAAACAATGGAAACTACGAACCTTCAGCCTGCGAAAATGAGACCCCAAACACAGTAAGTAAAGCAAAATGAGAAGACAGAGAAACACACAGCAGATGAAGGAGCAAGGCAAAAACCCACCAGACCTAACAAATGAAGAGGAAATAGGCAGTCTACCTGAAAAAGAATTCAGAATCATAGTAAAGATGTAAAGTAAAGATAGTAAAGGTGATCCAAAATCTTGGAAATAGAATGGAGAAAATACAAGGAGCATTTAACAAGGACCTAGAAGAACTAAAGAGCAAACAAACAGAGATGAACAACACAATATATGAAATTAAAAATTCTCTAGAAGGGATCAATAGCAGAATAACTGAGGCAGAAGAACAGATAAGTAACCTGGAAGATAAAACACTGGAAATAACTACTGCAGAGCAGAATAAAGAAAAAAGATTGAGAAGAACTGAGGACAGTCTCAGAGACCTCTGGGACAACATTAAATGCACCAACATTCAAATTATACAGGTCCCAGAAGAAGAAGAGAAAAAGAAAGGGACTGAGAAAATATTTGAAGAGGTTATAGTTGAAAACTTCCCTAATATGGGAAAGGAAATAATTAATCAAGTCCAGGAAGCACAGAGAGTCCCATACAGGATAAATCCAAGGAGAAACACGCCAAGACACATATTAATCAAACTATCAAAAATTAAACACAAAGAACAAATATTAAAAGCTGCAAGTGTAAAACAACAAGTAACACATAAGGGAATCCCCATAAGGTTAACAGCTGATCTTTCAGCAGGACATATTTAAAGTGATGAAAGGGAAAAACCTACAACCAAGATTACTGTACCCAGCAAGGATCTCATTCAGATTTGACAGAGAAATTAAAAGCTTTAGAGACAAGCAAAAGCTAAGAGAATTCAGCACCACCAAACCAGCTTTACAACAAATGCTAAAGGAACTTCTTTACGCAGGAAACACAAGAGAAGGAAAAGACCTACAATAACAAACCTAAAACAATTAAGAAAATGGGAATAGGAACATACATATCGATAATTACCTTAAATGTAAATGGATTAAATGCTCCAACCAAAAGACATAGACTGGCTGAATGGATACAAAAACAAAACCCATATATATGCTGTCTACAAGAGACCCACTTCAGACCTAGGGACATATACAAGCTGAAAGTGAGGGGATGGAAAAAGATATTCCATGCAAAAGGAAATCAAAAGAAAGCTGGAGTAGCAATTCTCATATCAGATAAAATAGACTTTAAAACAAAGACTATTACAAGAGACAAAGAAGGACACTACATAATGATCAAGGGATCAATCCAAGAAGAAGATATAACAATTGTAAATATTTCTGCACCCAACATAGGAGCACCTCAATACATAAGGCAAATACTAACGGCCATAAAAGGGGAAATCGACAGTAACACAATCATAGTAGGGGACTTTAACACCCCACTTTCACCGAGGACAGATCATCCAAAATGAAAATAAATGAGGAAACACAAGTTTTAAATGACACATTAAACAAGATGGACTTAATTGATATTTATAGGACATTCCATCCAAAAACAACAGAATACACATTCTTCTCAAGCGCTCATGGAACATTCTTCAGGATAGATCATATCTTGGGTCACAAATCAAGCCTTGGTAAATTTAAGAAAAGTGAATTCGTACCAAGTGTCTTTTCTGACCGCAACACTATGAGACTAGATATCAATTACAGGAAAAAATCTGTAAGAAATAACAAACACATGGAGGCTAAACAACACACTACTTAATAACCAAGAGATCACTGAAGAAATCAAAGAGGAAATCAAAAAATACCTAGAAACAAGTGACAATGAAAACACAACAACCCAGAACCTATGGGATGCAGCAAAAGCAGTTCTAAGAGGGAAGTTTATAGCTATAGAAGCCTACCTTAAGAAACAAGAAACATCTCAAATAAATAACCTAACCTTACACCTAAAGCAATTAGAGAAAGAAGAACAAAAGAATCCCAAAGTTAGCAGAAGGAAAGAAATCATAAAGATCAGATCAGAAATAATTGAAAAAGAAATGAAGGAAACGATAGCAAAGATCAATAAAACTAAAAGCTGGTTGTTTGAGAAGATAAACAAAATTGATAAACCATTAGCCAGACTCATCAAGAAAAAAAGGAGAACACTCAAATCAATAGAATTAGAAATGAAAGAGGAGAAGTAACAACTGACACTGCAGAAATGCAAAGGATCATGAGAGATTACTACAAGCAACTCTATGCCAATAAAATGGACAACCTGGAAGAAAAGGACAAATTCTTAGAAATGCACAACATTCCAAGACTGAACCAGGAAGAAACAGAAAATATGAACAGACCAATCACAAACACTGAAATTGAAACTGTGATTAAAAATCTTCCAACAAACAAAAGCCCAGGACCAGATGGCTTCAGAGGCAAATTCTATCAAACATTTAGAGAAGAGCTAACACCTATCCTTCTCAAACTCTTGCAAAATATAGCAGAGGGAGGAACAGTCCCAAACTCATTCTACAAGGCCCCCATCACTCTGATACCAAAACCAGACAAAGATGTCACAAAGAAAGAAAACTACAGGCCAATATCACTGATGAATATAGGTGCAAAAATCCTCAACAAAATACTAGCAAACAATATCCAACAACACATTAAAAGGATCATACATTATGATCAAGTGAGGTTTATCCCATGATGGCAAGGATTCTTCAATATACACAAATCAATCAACGTGATACACCATATGAAAAAACTGAAGGAGAAAAACCATATAATCATCTCAATAGATGCAGAAAAAGCTTTCAAAAAAATTCAACACCCATTTATGATAAATACCCTCCAGAAAGTAGGCATAGAGGGAAATTTCTTCAACATAATAAAGGCCATATATGACAAACTCACAGTAAACATCATCCTCAATGGTGAAAAACTGAAACCATTTTCACTAAGATCAAGAACAAGACAAGGTTGCCCACTCTCACCACTATTATTCAACATAGTTTTGGAAGTTTTAGCCACAGCAATCAGAGAAGAAAAAGAAATAAATGAATCCAAATTAGAAAAGAAGAAGTAAAGCTGTCACTGTTTGCAGATGACATGATACTATATATAGAGAATCCTAAAGATGCTACCAGAAAACTACTAGAGGTAATCAATGAATTTGGTAAAGTTGCAGGATACAAAATTAATGCACAGAAATCTCTTGCATTCCTATACACTAATGATGAAAAATCTGAAAGTGAAATTAAGAAAACACTCCCATTTACCACTGCAACAAAAAGAATAAAATATCTAGGAACAAACCTACCTAAGGAGAAAAAAGATCTGTATGCAGAAAATTATAAGACACTGATGAAAGAAATTAAAGATGATACAAATGGATGGAGAGACATACCATGTTCTTGGATTGGAAGAATCAACATTGTGAAAATGACTCTACTATCCAAAGCAATCTACAGATTCAATGCAATCCCTATCAAACTACCACTGGCATTTTTCAGAGAACTAGAACAAAAAATTTCACGATTTGTATGGAAACACAAAAGACCCCTAATAGCCAAAGCAATCTTGAGAACGAAAAACTGAGCTGGAGGAATCAGGCTCCCTGACTTCAGACTATACTACAAAGCTACAGTAATCAAGACTGTATGGTACTGTCACAGAAACAGAAATATAGGTCAATGGAACAGGATAGAAATTCCAGAGATAAACCCACGCACATATGGTCACCTTATCTTTGATAAAGGAGGCAAAGAATATACAGTGGAGAAAAGAGAGCCTCTTCAATAAGTGGTGCTGGGAAAACCTGACAGCTACATGTAAAAGAATGAAATGAGAACACTCCCTAACACCATACACAAAAGTAAACTCAAAATGGATTAAAGACCTAAATGTAAGGCCAGACACCATCAAACTCTTAGAGGAAAACATAGGCAGAACACTCTATGACATAAATCACAGCAAGATCCTTTTTGACCCACCTCCTAGAGAAATGGAAATAAAAACAAAAATTAACAAATGGGACTTAATGAAACTTCAAAGCTTTTGCACAGCAAAGGAAACCATAAACAAGACAAAAAGACAACACTCAGAATGGGAGAAAATATTTGCAAATGAAGCAACTGACAAAGGATTAATCTCCAAAACATACAAGGAACTCATGCAGCTCAATATCAAAAAAACAAACAACCCAATCCAAAAATGGGCAGAAGGCCTAAATAGACATTTCTCCAAAGGAGATATACAGATTGCCAACGAACACATGAAAGAATGCTCAACATCACTAACCATTAGAGAAATGCAAATCAAAACTACAATGAGATATCATCTCACACCGGTCAGAATGGCCATCATCAAAAAATCTACACACCATAAATGCTGGAGAGGGTGTGGAGAAAAGGGAACCCTACTGCACTGTTGTTGGGAATGTAAATTGATACAGCCACTATGGAGAACAGTATGGAGGTTCCTTAAAAAACTAAAAATAGAACTATCATACCACCCAGCAATCCCACTACTGGGCATATACCCTGAGAAAACCAGAATTCAAAAAGAGTCATGTACCACAATGTTCACTGCAGCTCTGTTTACAATAGCCAGGACATGGAAGCAACCTAAGTGTCCATCAACAGATGAATGGATAAAGAAGATGTGGCACATATATACAATGGAATATTACTCAGCCATAAAAAGAAACGAAATTGAGTTACTTGTAGTGAGGTGGATGGACCTAGAGACTGTCATACAGAGTGAAGTAAGTCAGAAAGAGAAAAACAAATACCGTATGCTAACATATATATATGGAATCTAAAAAAAAAAAAAAAGAAGAAAGAAAATGGTCAGAAGAACCTAGGGGCAAGACAGGAATAAAGATGCAGAGTTACTAGAGAATGGACTTGAGGATATGGGGAGGGGGAAGGGTAAGCTGGGACAAAGTGAGAGAGTGGCATGGACATATATACACTACCAAACGTAAAATAGATAGCTAGTGGGAAGCAGCCGCATAGCACAGGGAGATCAGCTCGGTGCTTTGTGACCACCTAGAGGGGTGGGATAGGGAGGGTGGGAGGGAGGGAGATGCAAGAGGGAAGAGATATGGGAACATATGTATATGTATAACTGATTCACTTTGTTATAAAGCAGAAACTAACACACCATTGTAAAGCAATTATACTCTAATAAAGTTGGGGGAAAAAAAAACTGAAAGTTTTCCATAACAAAACAGAAATCTTGATATCTAATTTACTCATTTTCGTAAAATTAAATGTGTCTGTGTATCAAGCTGCCTATGAGTGCGAACTGTTCTTGGTGGTTATCTCAGGCAGAGGAGATGCTGTGATTTTTAAAAAAATTAATATCTTCTAATTTTATGTATTGTGCTAATTATTTACAGGGTACAACATTAAGTATATAATCAGAAAAAAATCTATCCATGTTATTTTTTACTGTGGAAAATAATTTGCAGTTTTTTATGAATAGGATCATATTTAGGCAGGGCTATCACTTCCGTCCTGATGGATGTGATGAATTAGGCTGACAGAGTAGCATTAATATGTATTTTCTCTGTCTCCAGTGCAAGACTTGTATGGGCTTGTATGTGGTCTCTGTGTGTTTTTCTTCCAGTTGGTATGTGCTGTATGGTAGGGTATGAACATAAATATGTGTACATTTGGATGTATATCACTGTGTTACTATGTGCAAGAGGGAAGCAGCAGCTCACAGAATCTAACCATAGAAAAGCTACCTTCATTCTGGTAGTCGTTAGAATTGCATGTTACCCCACAGTAGATGGACTCCTGGAAACAGCTATATATATATATATATATATATATATATATGTATATACACACATGCTCTACATTTTTTTTTTTTCGGTACGCGGGCCTCTCACTGTTGTGGCCTCTCCCGTTGTGGAGCACAGGCTCCGGACGCGCAGGCTCAGCCGCCATGGCTAACGGGCCCAGCCGCTCCGCGGCATGTGGGATCTTCCCGGACCGGGGCACGAACCCGTGTCCCCTGCATCGGCAGGCGGACTCTCAACCACTGCACCACCAGGGAAGCCCCATGCTCTACATTTTGCAGGTGTGTGCAAAACACCTACACCTCTGTGTACATTTTCTGGAAGGGAATCTAAACAGTTTGGAAATAGCAAACAGGGTATGACTAGGATGAGACTGGGCATGGAGGTCACTATGGGCCAAGCCTTGTGAGTGAGGTGGGTAAGGAAGTGACAAAATGGGAGCCAAGGTGCCGGGGTGCAGCCCTTCTGCAGGCGACAGTGACAACAGCAAAAAGGCATACACGTCAGGTACTGTGGTCAACATCGGTCTCAGCTCAGCTGATACCACAGCTAAATAGCAATCCTTGTGTATAAGTCACATTGTACATTGTCTCGTTGGAACAGATTCTGCAGAGTAATTTAGTGTTCTGATTTTAGGGCTGTTCTTTGTGTCATCGGGAAAATCGGTAAATGGTACAGGTCAGAACTGTGGTTCATCTTTGTCTGCTGACTGATGTTTTTTAAAAGTCTCTTTTACCCTTAGAGAGGTACATTTCAAATGTGCAATAGAAAAGCAGATCAGGTACTACAGTCATCCTCAGGAGGAACTATAAAAAAGAGCATTTCAAAGTTACTTAACAATGATTAATCATGTTACATTGAGAAATAAAGAATACTCAAGAAGAGTAAATCTTATAAAAGGGAATCTTACCTTTTTTCTAACCAGAATCAGTTTGCAGGAGGAATAAAAAACAAATGTTGAAATAAATATGTAAAACATCACTTAAATGGGAAGTAATTTTGATGTTAAATTTTGAATATACTTCAGACATTGCGGTATTGGCTGGTATATTGACGTTCTATTGCTGCAGTAACAGATCACCACAAACTAAATGGCTTACAGCAACATACATTTGTTATCATACAGTTTTGGAAGTCAGAAGTCTGGCAGGGATCTCACCGGGCTAAAATCAAGGTGTTGGCAGGGCTGCCTTTCTTTCAGAAGCTCTAGAGGAAAATCATTTTCCTTTCTTTTCCAGCTTCTAGAAACTGCCCACATTCCTTGGCTCAAGGACCCTCCTCCAACTTCAAAGGCAACGATGTTGCATCTCTTTGATCCTTCTTCTGTAGTGATCACCCTCTGATCACAGCCAGGCAAGAGTCTCTGCTTTTAAGGACTCATGGGATTATAGATAATCCAGGATAGCCTCCCCATCTCAAGGTCATTAATCTCAGCTGCAAAATCTCTTTTGCCATGTAAGGTAACCTATTTGCAGGTTCCAGGGATTAGGACGCGGACATCTTTGGGGGGCTATAATTCTGCCTACCACACTGACTATGAAGTGTGGTATTATAATACAAAATAATAACACTGAAAATGTTTGCATAGGGAGTTTTGACTCTGATGACATTTCATCCTGTTACCAATGCCTCTTTGAAAAGAGGTATTTTGGCACCTATGATGCCAAAGCAACAGAAATGAACCTTGAACAGCAACAGCCTTGCAACATAACAGCACCCAGAGTCACATTGCTGCATGAATTACCTGATGGTGAACCATTGTGTTTCATGTAGATGGCATTTGTAAATGTGGCTATTTAAGCATAAAGCAATAATTTGCCCAAGAGTTAAAGCAGTTAGCAGACATTAATTTGTGGGGATCAAGTAATGGGAAATAATTTGTGATGAGGGGAATTACTCTGAAATCTGGAAATCTAAGTATGTAAGATTCTTCGCTTTCTTTTCCATTTGTAGAGTGGCTTTTTATTACTAACTCGTCTGTAAGGCTAATGAATTGTCTCCTTAAACACTGTGTACTTAGTTTTATGGTTTAAAAAATTAGTATGATTAACGCATCTTAAGTAAAAGAGACTTTTTGAATACAACTGCATTTGGCTAGTGAAAGTAAATTGCATAATCATTATTTTTTTGGCTTGAAATGCTGGTTCTGATATTCAAGTTCACTTCCTCAGAATATTAAATAAAAAAGAGAGCCAGTAATCAAGACTATGTGATATCACTAAAGAAGAGATTCCTAAAGAATGAGGACGTTATGATATTCACATATGAAAAATTTCTGTTATTAATGTTTTCATTTGGGATTTAAACAATAGTTAATTTCCAATTAATTTCTAATTAAGCGCAGTGGATACTTCAGCTGTTTTCCTGGCATATGTTTTGCCCTTTCTCCTTCCCAATATGACGCCAGCTGTTCAGATTGTATGGGCATGCTGCCTCTCCTCCAACACTTGACTCAAGGGACCTAAGCAAATCAATGTGATTTCCCTCCACTGGCCACAGGGATTGGCATGGTATGGCCATATACACCAGCGTTTGTATGGTGTTTCCTGCTGGAGACTTTAGATTACGGTTTGGGAACTCTTTCTTTTCTTTTTTTTTTTTTTTGCGGTACGCGGGCCTCTCACTATTGTGGCCTCTCCCGTAGCGGAGCACAGGCTCCGGACGCGCAGGCTCAGCGGCCATGGCTCACGGGCTCAGCCGCTCCGCGGCATGTGGGATCTTCCCAAACTGGGGCACGAACCCGTGTCCCCTGCATCGGCAGGCGGACTCCCAACCACTGCGCCACCAGGGAACTCTTTCTTTTGGATGGCATTGGGAGTGGATGCCAGTCTTGCAAATATAAGAAAAGAATACCTAAGTGTAAGGCTAGCTGTTTGTGAGGAGTAATTATGTTAATTAAAAAAAATTTTTTTGATGATCAGTTTGCTGAGGACACCAAATATCAGATCAGCATGGTGTACAAAAGTTAAAGAGATTTTTTTTATATTCATAGGTTCTAGAACAGGGATGCACAGCAAACCCAGAGGGCCAAACAGAGGATCCCCAAAACCTTGAAGTGGGGTTTCTCAATCTGAATGCAGGGAGAGAAAGGGGAGAGCCAAATACCTAGTGAACAGCAGCCTTTATGGGGAGGGTGTCAAGGGCAGGATGGCTTTTGGCATGTGAGAAGCCCGCTTGTTGGTTAATTTGAATGTACCTGGGTCGACAGGAAGGGGAGATCATGGAAGGATATAAAGATGTCTTCATGAGGTGTATTGCTTCGTTGCGCACGTTTAAGTTGGGTGGGTGTGGGGTAGATTCAGGGAAACTAGGTAAAGGGTCAAAGAGAAGTGGGCAGGGGAGGGACACCAAGGCAACACACATTTTAGCCCTATCTGACGTGAGCTAAACAAAAGGAGAAAGGTGTTGCTAAAAGAATTGCAGAGACTTAGGGGTGAAATCCTGGTAAACAGAGGCTGAGCCTTAATTAATCCTGAAATTTTCAAATTATAGGAGCTCCATATCCCTCATGTTTTTTAGGACATTGTATGTTGTGTATTCTGTTACTTTCAACCCAAAGCATCTTAAATGATGCTTCAAACAATATGTAGATACATTCTCCTTTCAACAAATACAGGTGCATCTAAATTCACTGCCACTCTTAATCCCAGAATGTATACAAATAAGATTGCCTATGGTTTTAATATCACCTCAATTGTCACTAAGATCTAAAAACAGCATTGAGAGATATACTGAATTTATATAGAATTTTTTCCTAATTTAGGTAGGTCCGCAGAACCAGATCAGTTATAATCCTTGGTTGATAACTAATGATGCATCATTGCATCATTGCATCTCTTGTTTGTTTATGTAATTTGTTTCTATAATAATGGATACCTAAACCCACCCAAGAACTATAGTATTACCAATGTCTTACATCAACCCAAGTGTTGTCTCTCTACCTCCCCAGGAAGTAACTACTATCCTGACAGTGTGTTGGTTTTTCCTGTCTTTTTTACATTTACTTTTATCACCTAGATTTCTGTGCCTAACAGCATATTGTTTATCTTTTCGAGTTTCATTAAAAGGATTATGCTTTATGCAGTCTTCTGGGATTTTGACTTTACAGTCAACGTGATTACTCTAATTCATGTATGTGGCAAGTAATTGCTCTTTAATATTCACTGTTGCATAATATTCCATTGTGTGACAATACCACAATTTTTGGTATATTTTACTATTAATAGGCGACTTTGAGTTGTTTCTCAGATTCTGATATTTTAACCCCCTTTTAAAATAAATAGTCTTGTACATGTATACAGAAGCTCATGTAGAACAGTTTCTTGGGTCTTTATCAAGGAATAATATTGCAGTCATAAGATAAAGGGACAAATATAATGCTGTATTGCCATCCAAGGGGTTAGCAAATTTATATTTCCATCAACAAAGCATAAGACATCCAACATTGAATCTTTAGATTTCTTAATATTTGCTGATCCAACATGACTTCTAATTTCAACCTTGATGTATGTTTTTCAGATTAGTGATAAGACTGAACATCTTTCCATATTACTGGTCGTATGAATTCCCTCTTCTGGAAATACTTGTTCATGTTTTTTTGTCGATTTTTAAAATATGTTATTTATTTTTAAGAAATGATCAACATATTAACTTTACTTTTATGGCTATTCATCTTTAAGGACTTCTTTGAGAATCTCTTCTTAATGTAGGATCTTAAAATATTCACCTGTATTTTCTTCTAAAATTGTTCAAATTATTCTGATATTCATGTCTTTTATCATCTGGAAATAATTTTTGTGTATTTTACGATATAAGGATGTTTTAAATCTTTTTTCAATTTTTCCATATAGATAAAATTCCTGGGCTTTATGCCTAGCAATCTGCCATGACACCTCTATTTATATATGTGTTTTATTTATGCATGGTTTTCTTTCTGCTCTCTTTATTCTATTTGCCAATTGTCTTTCTCTGCCTGACACTATACCATGTTTTTTCTCCAACTTTATTGAGATATTAACATATAACATTTGTAAGTTTAAGTTATACAGTGTAATGATTTGATATAACATCTTAATTTTTTACAATTTATCATTAATCTCAGTATCTAGAGGACAAGAGGATTTTCCCTTCCCTATGAGCACTTTGACTATTTTGAGTCCTTTTCTCTTTCATAAAAATCTCAGAATGAGCTTGTCAAGTTTTACCAGCAATTCTGTTCACCTTCTAATTAGGATTACATTGAATCTATAGATGAGTTTAGAGAGAATTAATATCATTTAGATAATGATATGTTACCCATGAACATAGTCTATTTCTCCATTTATTTAGAAGAGATAATATCACCACTTTTCCTAGTTTCTAAAACTAATTCTCTATACTTTCCTCTTAAATTGTTTTAAAAGAATGGTTCTCAATGTTGGATGGAGATATATATATGTATGTATACATGGATATATATATATATATATATACACATATCTATGTATGTATACATAGACGTATATATTTATTTATATATAAATCACTTGAGAAGTTCAAAAAAAAATGATACATGAGCCTCACACCAGAACAATTAAATCCCTATCTTTGGAGGTGGTATTGGCATTGGTATTTTTAAAAGCTCCCCAAGGTGATTCTCATTTGCAGTCCAGAATGAGAACCCCCTTTTAAAAGTAATTCTAGTTAGTGCATTATCTGTTTGTATTTACTAAAGCCAGAAGTTTTGTGTGACCTTAATTAAGTCTTATGTGGAACAGCTGAATGAGGAACTCCTACAGGGAGAGTAGGTGTCACTGGTTAATGTGGTAGAGACAAGTAACTTCTCTCTTTCAAACCCAAATCGATTCTGTTTAGGCCCGTGATTTCAGGAGGAGTGAGTTAACGCATCCACCACTTTCCAAAGTTGTCATGGAGGAATGTACTGTTGGTGGGAACTCAAAAGGGAAGGATAGTGTGGATTATTTCAGTATAGAGAAACGTCTTCCTTAAATATAAAAGCAAAGGAACCAACCATCAAGAAAAGTACTGACACATTTGTCTGTTATGAAAACAAACAATACAATTTTTATATGAAAAGATAGTACATTTCACATTAATATGGAAAACAGTAAAATAACAGTTTAATATACAAATAACTTTTTCATATCAGTATGAAAGTGATTAACAATTCAAAATGGGCGAAGTATGTGAATAGATAAGAGTTACAAATTACCAGTGATACATGGGCATTCAGATTGATCAGTATCACCATCTCAAAGAAATTCATATACATAAGTTTCATCAATGCTAATTCTCTGTGCTAATAAGCGTGCATGTTACAAATAATTTTTAAACTCAAATCATGAGAATATATGTTGATATAACCTTCTTCAAACACTATGTATCAAAATCTTCCCCTTCTTGGAATTTATTAAAAATGGAAAAGTAGTCTAAACATATGTTAACAGGCCATCAGTTAAGTATATTATGGCATATCTGTGCAGGGTTTTTTCTTTTTTCTTTCAGTTTTCCAGCATTTGAATCACCATCCTATATTTAGAGAATTTCCCAATCTAAGTCTTGTTGAAGAGGGAAGGGACAGAGTGTCTCAATTGTTACAGAAAATGAAAAGGTAACATATTGCTCTGTGTTAGTTTGCTGAGGCTGCCATATCAACGAAACGCAGACTCTGTGCCTTATACAACAGAAATTTATTTTCTCATTATTCTGGAGGCTAGAAGTCCAAGATCAAGGTTCAACAGGGTTGGTTTCTTGTGAGGTCTCTCTCCTTGGCTTTTAGATGGCCTTCTCCCTGTGTTTTCCATCTGTACCTGCTGTGTCCAAATTCCCTCTTGTAAGGATATCAGTCATATTGGATTAAGACGCACCCTAACAACCTCATTTTAACTTGTTTACCCCTTCAAAGACTCTCTCTCCAAATACAGTCACGTTAGGAGGTAACTAGAGATTAGGACTCCAACATATGAGTGTTGGAGACCCACAAGTGAACCCAAAACACTCACCTACCCAGCTTCCCTTTCTGAACGGATGTCAGTCTTTGACTTGGGCTCAGCCAATCAGGTTTATTCCCTCTGGAATTTGAATTGGAACTAGTTACACAAAGGAGCATGGGCAGTAGAAAATTCATTCTGGCAGAGGTAAAAGGTAATGCTGGAAGCAACATACAGTTTCTAGGTCCATAGTAGCTGTAGTGCTGGGTTGGAAGCTGCACGCTGCCGAGAGAAAAGGCGGAAGCAATAATATCCTCACCAGACTAGTTCTACTTCTTCTATTGTTCATGCCATTTTATGAGCCTACGTCTCCAATATTCTAAGCGAGTTTATGAGATACCCAATATCCTCTCAATAAATGTCTCTCTCCTTAAATCATCCAGAGCCAATTTCCATGGCTTGCAACCAACAACCTTGACTGATATACCTCATATGATGAAATATTATACAGCCATTTAAATAAGATTTTCTAACAATTTTAACAGTGTTGGAAAATATTTATGACACACTGCTAAGTGTAAAAGAAGTTTATAGTACAATCTATACACTATGATCTCAATTTTATTTAAACATTATGTATGTATAACCATAGACAATGATCAGATGGGAATATATCAAAAATTTATAGTGATTACCTCTGCATAAAGAGAATACAGTTGACTCATGTTTTCTTCTTTAGACGTGCCTAAATTTTGCAAATATTCTGTATGTACAATATTACTTATATTATCATATAACACTTAGAAGAAGGAAACTCAGCTCAGCATTGCCTTTTGGAATTCTCCATGTTCCCATAAGGTTAGCCCAAATGTATCTCTCTGTGCCTCCATGGCGATCCTTATGGCAGTTCTTATTACTCCTCATGACTCTAACATGGTTCCAAGTTCCCTGAGTTCACCTGTCAGTATTTCCTATCATATTGTTAGTTTCTTTAGGAGAGTTATTGAACCTTACATCCCTATATTACCAGTGACAAACATCTGGTATAGGGCAAATGCCAGCAAATTTTGTTGAATGAAAGAATAAAGCTACTTTAACATAATTTGTTAGTTTTCTTTAGTTGTGATAAAGTTATTTTATTCAATTGCTGTGATGACTATAATTCTAACATAGTGTTCCTGAGCTTTTATGTCATTTGATTATTTGTCTTGGGTGGAAAGAATTAACATTACTATTTAGAGTTTCTCCACTTTCCTCTCATAATGGTGAGAAGTGAATGAAGGGGTGCAGAAAAATGATTTAATAAGTTGCCTACACCTAAAATAAATAATCAATTATGGTAACTATTAATATTATCACCAAATCATTAAGCCAGAAGCATAGAGCTAGATAGATTTTATTTGGTAAACGTTTCGTGTGTCAGGATCTACCTCAATTCCAGGCCACTGATAGAGAGTGGAGGCTCAGTTTCAGTACCGCTCTGTGATTAAGTATCTCACACGTAGGAGGCAGCAGGAATCTCATTTCATGGATTGTAATTCCTCTGAAATTTAGCTCATGATCTTATTCCAGCCTAAAGCAACTTGTTCAAGAAGGACAACCAGATTCTTGGTCTGGGGTGGTGGCTGGTACCTGTTCCACGCTCGTGGCGGCACTCTAGACTCATGCTCATCAAAGAGCCCACTTGCAGTGAGATGAGGAACTCGCAGCAGAGTGTCAATCAACACAACACCCTCTTTGGCAGGAAAGTCTTGTTATGAAATGACTGTCAGCTGAACTTAACAGCCCATTGAATAAACCACTTTTGAGCAGCGGATGTAGAGGGCCACAAATTCCCAAAACTGAGCGTCCTGATTCTGACATTCTCCAAGTATGATTGCTTCTATCTTTCTAAAGCTCTTATTTCCTTTGCTTGTCCCAGCAACCATAATAACTTGAACTAATAGAGTAGAGCTATGCAAATGTCATCATGGAGCCTTGGAGTATGGATTTTGAAGTCATGCCCTTAGTGGTGTTCATGGGAACCACGGGCAGATAAACATGAAGGAGAACACTGAGAGGAGAGCCTAGTGATAGAAAATAAAGCCAGATTTCATCAGTTTATTTATAGAGCTGGAATTGGAAGATGCATAATCAGAGGGAATTAGGAAGGGACACCAGAGAATGGGAAAAGCCAAGAAGGCACACATCATAAAATCCTAGGGAGGAAGGTGTTTGACAGAGGAGATACTGGTCTGCATCATCTGCCTCTGTTAGGATGGGCTTTGCATGGCCGCAAATAAACTCAAGTCTTTTAATGGTTTAATATAATAGATGTCTATTTCTTGCTCACCTAACAGTCCAAGATGGGTGGTCATAGTTGCTGAGTGATTCAGGGAAAACTGCTCCTTCCATCTCATGGCACCAGACCCCACAGGACCTTGCTGTTATTGACTGAGAGAGAGGGACTTGGAAAAGTCCTTGATCTGAAAATGACATCTCCTTCTGTTTATATTTTATTGGCAAGTACTAGCCACAGCAAAATGTAAATGCAAGAGTCAGGAGGCTTCTTCTTAGAAATAATCTCTACTCAGGGAGTGGTAGATGCATTTTGTAGACAGTTGGCTTCTCTTCCTCAGGGTTTGATGTCCAAGCAAGGCTAAGAAAACAAAGCTTGAGGAATATTGTGTCTGAACTGGTGATTTCAAGTCATTTGGTTATCTTCCGTACAGAGAGAGGAACTAAAGCCATTTCATCTGCTAAAAGAAAAATGGATATTTAAAGAGGTGCAGATGGAAGGGATAGACTTCTCTTTCAAATAGTCAGGCAGTGCAAGGGCAGTAAGAGTAAAACTAACAGACTGAAGAGGTAGCCGGATAGAAGGAAATGTTTCATTTTTATAACTCAGTTGATCTGGGCATGTACAGAATGAGTGGAAAGAAATGGAAAGGAGACAAGAATGGCAAGAAAAGAGTGGCTGGAGAACACAGGTGCAGGGATTAGCAAGGGGCAGGAAGAAGACAAATCATCCGGAGAGACTAGAGATTAAAAATGAGGATGGACACACATGGCGTGTCAGTGGAGGAAAACAGAGAGAGTTAACTGCTGAGTACTGTCCGGAAAATCAGGAAGAAAGGCTATCTGCTTAGATTGGGGGATATGGATACAGGGTCGGGTTTCAGGGCATTATAACAACTATGGAATCGCCAATGCAGAACTAGGAGGAAACGTCAGGAGTTAAGTAAAATGACAGCTAAGTACGGAGAGCACAGAGATGAAGTTAGAGATTTATAAATGTCCCAATCAAACAATAAAGCCCTTGGTCATATTTTTTCTTTTCTTACAAGTAAATTTCCATTTCCCTCTCTTTTTTTTTTTTTTTTTTGGAGAGAGGAATTTTTTTTAAAGCATCTGTTAAATTAGACAAGACATATAAGATCAAGCCAGTAAACTATATGAATACACTGGAAGTAATAATTCCTTTCTATAATGCTTGGTACTGTAGTTTGACAAAGAAACACAGCAAAATGGATATGAAAGAAAAGGTCATATAAAATGACTGAAATACACAAATCGAAGGTGTTATTTTTACTTATCCTTTCATATTTCAAATAGTTTCTGAGTAATGATCCTAGTAAATGTTTGTTCACAAATAGAGGTATGAATTCTGTGTGGGTGTTAATACCATTTAAAAAGGGGAATTACTTAAGATGCATTATTGGTACAGAGGTGGTAGTTATTTTTTCCTTCTAATATGAGAAAAAATACAAATAACATTCTTAGGGAAGACTGTAGTAATTTTTACTCAGTTGAATGGCAATGTTTTCAATTTTATGATTTTCTTAGCCTGCAGGTTGTTATTTTGTGAAGTGTATTTAAGAATATATATATTTTTTCTTCCATTCTTCCTAGGAAACACTAAATCTATCCGTTACCAGAGACTCCTACCAGCTTAAACAGAATTCTAAAACTCTAACTTTTTCTAGGCTAAGAAGAAACCAGCAATGTCCACCCAGAAGGCATTCTATGACCCACTAAAATGACCTCAGCGTGAGCCAGATTTTCAAGGGAAAAAATAATTCTGACATTCCACATTCAGACTTTAGTTGCCACCAATTAGATATAGATATAATTATTTATATACATACACATGCACATATACAGACACAAACATTCAAAAATATATCTTTGTGTATTTTAGCCTTATTTTTTAAGTCATATCAACTTCGAATAAAATGTGTTTATAAAAAATTTTAAAGGTACATTTTAATATAGAGACATCTATTAAAACAACTCAAAACATTCAATATCATCGTTATTTATTTTTTAAAAAATATGAGTGCATTAAAAAGATTTTAATATCCATAGTCATTAATCTATATGATATTATGTACAAAATAAATAAAACTGCATTTGCACTTGAGAAAAGGAAATGTAAATGTAACTTGAATTTGGTTTTCATTGGTACTAGAATTCTAATATATAAGCATTGTCCTTGAAGAAGAAACTTTATGGAAAATTTTGAAGTATTCAAAAGTTAAGCTTCAATAAAAATTCTTATAAAATAGAATAGCAAACTGGGTTTATTTAATTTATTATTTTTTAATTAATTTATTTATTTTTGGCTGTGTTGGGTCTTCGTTGCTGCGTGCAGGCTTTCTCTAGATTCGGTGAGCGGGGGCTAACTCTTTGCTGCAGTGCCCTGGCTTCTCACTGCGGTGGCTTCTCTTGTTGTGGAGCACAGGCTCTAGGTGCACGGGCTTCAGTAGTTGTGGCACAGAGGCTCAGTAGTTGTGGCTCACGAGCTCTAGAGAGCAGGCTCAGTAGTTGTGGTGCACGGGCTTAGTTGTTCCACGGCATGTGGTATCTTCCCGGACCAGGGCTCGAACCCATGTCCCCTGCATTGGCAGGCAGATTCTTAACCACTGCACCACCAGGGAAGTCCTGAGTTTATTTTTATTACACTGAGTCAGAAATGACTTTAGACAGTGTGTGTGTGTGTGTGTGTGTGTGTGTGTGTATGGAGTACATACATGCGTTAAATATATATCCATATGTATATAGCATCGTTAAAATGGGTTAAATTCCTATAAGCAGCAAATGATCCCAAAATACCACAATATAATGAAATTACTACAAGCTGGCTTATTACATTTTATTTCTTCTGTATCTGATTTTTTTTAAAGCTAGAGAAAAAAAGTTACCAAATGTTTATAGACAGATGGTTTAAACTTAATCAGATTAAATATCAACATGGAAATCAATTCAAGGTCTGAGAACTCCAAGAATGCTTTAAAAAAAATCTATAACAAAGCAACTTCATAAGACAGTTTGGCAGAGCACTCATATTTCATCTGCTGGGTTTATTCTGCAATTGACTTGTTAAGTGTCCCTCAAATAAGCTGTCTTGGTAAATGGTTGCCAAAGTACATTTCTGAAGTTAGTATAAATGTATTGTTTGACAGCTGGGATTTGAGAAGTTTAACTAGTTTCTTTTTCTTTAGAAACTAGCTTCAGTACAAGATTGTCTAACTTTAAAATGCACAATAAGTTCCAGATTGGTAGTACCTAACTTTAACTTCAGCTTTGCGTAGGGTACTGAATAGTCACAATTTAGATGGATATTCACTGTTGTGATGTAGAGTTAATTTATTATTATTTTTCTAACTCTATAGACCTCTCTACTTCCTCTTATATAGTTTAACCGAAAAATTTATTTGTCTTTTGTGTGTGTGTGTTTTAATATTTATTTATTTATTTGGCTGCACCAGGTCTTAGTTGTGGCATGCAGGATCTTCGTTGTGGCATGTGGGCTGTTAGTTATGGCATGCGGGATCTAGTTTCCTGACCAGGGATCAAACCTGGGCCCCCTGCATTAGGAGCATGGAGTCTTAACCGCTGGACCACCAGGGAAGTCCCGTGTGAGTATTTTTTAATTTTATTGAAGTATAGTGGATTTGCAATGTTGTGTTGAATTCTGCCATACAGTAAAGTGATTCAGAAATACATATATAAAAATTTATTGGTCTTAAAGGGATATCTGCACTCTCAAATTGATTGCAGCATTATTCTTAATAGCCAAGTTTGGAAACATCCCAAATGTTCATCAATAGATGAATGGATAAAAAATAAAAATGTGGTATCTATATGCAATGGAAAGAGAGAGGGCAGGTAAACATCTTATATGCTAAAACAAGTTTGTGGCCAAGTCCATCTTAGATCCTGGGTCACTTGATTTATAATGTAAAGCTCCAAAAGTAGACAAAATGCTACATTTCCTGAGTTTAAAACTCTTTCTGTAGCACCAATTACTTTGAAGTTAGACTTTGGTCATTTATGTACTTTCCACCCTCTGCCTCTCCCCTACCTACAGTCATAGATTATTTCAGGACCCACTCACAAACCTCAGAATCAAGGCTTGAAAGTATAGACCTGTGAGTGGATTTTGTTAGATGACCTCTAATAAATAAATGTTTTTGTCTTTGTGAAGAAATAGCCTAGGGGCTTCCCTGGTAGTGCAGTGGTTGAGAATCTGCTTGCTAATGCAGGGGACACGGGTTCGAGCCCTGATCTGGGAGGATCCCACATGCCGCGGAGCAACTAAGCCCGTGAGCCACAACTACTGAGCCTGTGCGTCTGGAGCCTGTGCTTCGCAAAAAGAGAGGCTGCGATAGTGAGAGGCCCGCGCACCGCGATGAAGAGTGGCCCCCGTTTGCCACAACTAGAGAAAGCCCTCGCACAGAAACGAAGACCCAACACAGCAAAAATAAATTAATTAATTAATGAACTCCTACCCCCAACATCTTCTTAAAAAAAAAAAAAAGAAATAGCCTAGATATAATTCATATCAACTTGGCCCCATGTTTTAACAAAAATAATTATGATCTAGCATCAGGTTTACCCAGCTAAAGTAAAATATACAGTCAAGTACAGTGACCAAGGTAATTCAAGTCCGAATTCTGCTTTTGTCTGAATTCATGAGATTGCTGCCTCCATCTTGTAGGCCTTAATTAGCTATACTTCATAGGACGTGACTCAAAAAAGCTTAGGTTTTAGGGAGCCGTGAAAACTTCTTAGAACCACTAGTATGTCTTTCTCTTCCTTGAGCTGTATGCAGGCTTTTAAGGCTGTTACGGTTGAATGATACGTTTTCCCCGTGGCATAAGTAGCATTTCTTTCCAGGACACTTTCCTCTTAACAACTAGCATTTGAAAACCACTGGGTCACTATGTATTTACACGAGTCTACTTCTTACCCCATATTTTCATTATCATTTTAAGCGAAAAATAGAATTTCTATATTCACGTCATATTCCTTTTTCCCTGAGGGTGAAGGAAATGATTAAGAAATGTATAAAAGTTGAATAGCTCCCACTTCCTCCCATCCCTACTTTATTGAAGAGTGGAGGATTTCTGAGACTCCACAATATCAAACTCAGTGGACTGTATTCATGTTCCAGATCTCAGAACTAATCCACTCAGAGTGTTATATTTTGTTCTTGATTTTTAAAACTCTGGATACCAATCTGTCATATAATCAGTGGTGAACAACAAAGGCAGGTACATGAAAAAGACAGGTCTTGTCATGGGAAAATGTCGCCGCTACCTACTTAAACTTCCAATACTATGTATCAGGGTGACAAGCAATTTCTATCCTGCAAAATGTAACTTTCGGCTTAAGTAACAGCTTCTTAAAAGTTGTTTTGATCACCTCAACTTCAAAATTAGCATCTCAAAGGAGAAAATTGCAAAATGACACTTTTGCTGTAAGGCCCTATTTTCCTAGCCATAAATACCTATTCAATTCAAACAAACAAAGGAAGTGAAAAACAATTCCCTTGGTCATAGGAGTAGGTGTAAATCAATTAAGGTAGTTAATAATAACAAAGTACTTATTATGCTCAGAGTGTTGTCATATACAGACATTTAAATCCTCCAAAAAGATTTCACAGCGGCATATAAGACGATTACTTCTGCCGTATGTCATTGAATATAAGCACTGCTCCTTTTACCTATTATGGTGCTAACAAACCACCTCAAAATTTAGTGGCTTTAAACAAGAACCATTTATTTTGCTCATGAATTTACAATTTGAGCAGGGATTAGTAGGAAAGGATGGTCTCTGTTCCACTCAGTGTCAGCTGGAGCAGCTTGATTGTGGCCTGGAGAATCTGTTTCCACATGGCTGGCAAGCTGGTACTGTTACCTGGGAGTGCAGCAGAGGCTGAAGGTGGAGCCTCAGTTTCCTTCCATGTGAAACTCCTCATGTTACATCAGCTTCCTCCCAGCATGGTGGCTGCATTCTAAGGGCAAGCGTCCTGACGGACAGCATCAGAAAGATGCTCTATAACCTTTTATGACCTGACTTTGGAAATCAAAGAGTGTCATGTCCACTCCATTCTATTCACTAGAAGCAAGTCGTTAAGGTCATTCCATACTCAACCCAAATGCAAGGGAAAGGGAATTAGACTCAATGTCTTGATGGAAGGAGGGTCAAAGAATTTGTGAACGTATTTTTTCAGAGTATGAAACAAGAGATGCTAAGAATAAATGCTAGGTAAATTCTGAAGAGCTAGAAAGATTAATTCTTCCTTGAATTATAATTTTTAAAATATAATGTATTGAACTCTTAGCATGTGCTTTACATGCATTTTCAGGAATGCTTACACACATTCTAATTATTTTCCATTTTACAAATGAAGAAATTCACAGTCACAGTGGGAAGGGATTTGTCCAAGTTCACATAGATAGTGAATGGTAAAACCAAGAATTTAAAAATTGACCCTTTCTGCTACCCTGTGTTAAAGTTCTAAGGAGGGGTGAGATTTGAGTCAGGATTTGGCAGCTGGATGAAATTTAAGTGGTCAGAGAAGAAGAGGAATATTCTCTCTCTGGAGAATAATCTGATAAAGATACAGGACAGCACCAGAAAATTTTCACAAGAATCTTTTGGGTGGACAGCATAATTAAGTGCACTGTCTTGGTGGCCATATCTGAGACAGGTATGGAATGAAGGTAAGTTACTGGTCCTTGAGGTCTGGACAAAGAATATGGCAGAAGTCTTTCCAGATAAGCTTGTTCTAATGTATTCTCAGGAAGGTCAGGAGCAGTGAAGAGGGGGCTGGGCTGTGGGAGAGTTGGCACATTAGACCCAGTTCAGACATCCTACAATAGTCACATACAGTTTAACAAGTAAGTTTTCCATTGACTTGACACATACATTGTAATTTCTAGAAGTATTACTCACTTGGAATTCAGTGCTACCTTTTCTCCATAAAGAGCATCTGGTTCTCAGTGTGGATCTGGGTAGCCAGGCATATAAAACATTTTTCCATGTTTTTAAGAAGTTGTGCCATACTACTCTCTTGAGTTTTAAGAAGGGCTGCATCCATCGATCTGTTTTGAATTCTGAAATAAACAGTTTCACTCCTTTACTCAAATTTTTTTCTATTTATTTTTTTCTAAAAACACTTTCATAGCACTTGCTATGAGCCAGACACAGGGCAATATACTTTACAAATGTTAAAAAACCTCACACATGTCTGTTGTCGTTACTATTGCTATCAGACTTAAATTACTATAGCACAACCATAGGGGTTCATCATCAATGTGCCTTTTTTTGTCTGAGTGAGGAAGAGGATAAATAGAAGTTGATCTGGGTCCATCTCAGAGGCAGTTATAATGTAAAACAAAGGATCCTCGAATTTGAAAATTGCCATTTTCTTGAGAAACTCTAACTTCTCTGAACCTTGTTTTCTTCTATCTAAAGTGTCATGAAAATTTGATGAAATAATCTATAGAGCTCCGTATGAAAAAGTATGCCATGAAGTAAAGAGTTATCAAAATATTGAGTAATACTATGTTAAGGAGAATGAGTGATGGGACATGTCCCCACGCCATGGAGGGCAGCTTTGGACAAGGACCAATCTGTTGCTCTGTGCTAGTGTGAAGCTTCTCTCAATTCCCAGACCTCTCTTAATCAACAGACCCTCCTGGCTTGTCTCTAGAGTTACTTCTACCATTGGCTGAACTGATCACTGAAGAATAAATGTGTATTAAAAATAACGAAATGTGTTTTTTTGGATGCTAAAAGCAAGCACACATAGTCATCTTAGGCTCTGCCATATTGGCTTAACCATGATTCTACTGAACCTTTAATTTTTCCAATTCTTTTTGCTAATACACATTTTTTTTTGTACACAATATTCATTTTTTTTAATTGTTACCTTTACCTTGTTCATTACAGATCTATCCTTACTATTGAACTCTAGTGAAGTGTTGATAATGCACTTATTTGCCATTAATGATATATGCACCTTTCTATGATTTATATGAAACTTCAAATAAGATAAAAGCATATCTATATCTATCTATCTATATCTATCTAGGGAGAGAGAGAGATATTTAAAATGTATTTTTATATTTTACATATATTTAACATGTAAATTTGTATTTGATTTAACATGTATTTAATTTGCCCCAAGAATTCATTGCCTAAACCATATAATTTCAACTTCATACTGCAATTATTATAGGAACAAAATAATGAACTATTAACTGAAGGTGGAAAAAAGCTGAACAGTATGCTAAATTTTAGTCTTTCAAATATTGTAAAATATTTTTATTACTTCACACTTAAGTATTTTGTAAAAGCAGAATTACTTGTCAGACATCCCATGTTGTACATATTTCTTCTTTATAAAAGCTTTTGTGTTTTCATAAAAAGCCACACTTGCTGAAAATAGAAAACAAGCCATAATGTCAACTTGTTCTTGATTTCTAAAAAGAAGTTATATCTATAAATAACGGTTTTTGATTATAACAGTAACATATAACAATAGTAATAGTAATCACAATAATTATAAGAAAATGATAGAAAACATCTATTGAGGACTATTTTTGATGGGCCTTCTATAAACATCATATCATTTAATAATTACAATAATTTATAGTATAAGTCATATTTGTTCTCATATACAAAGAGGCTTAGGCTCAGAAAAGTCAAGTGACTTACCCCAGCAATGGTAGAGCCAGAAATCAAATCTAGGCCTTTACAAAGGCATGCATCCATGCTGACAGTCATAATAACTGACTGCTAACACCAAAAAGAAGAGAAAAGTTTGCCCTAAAGTTGAGAAAAAAAGCCCCCAAAAAGGTCAGGAAGAAGATGACCCACAGACCCAAGGCTCTAAAGGCATTGGCCTACTTCCTGTGTCAAAGACTTAAAAACTGTCCACTGGCCTATTCTCCATTACTATCTATCCCAGGCTCAGTCTTGAGCACACATAGTCTTTCTGAGCAAGATCCCAGATTGCCAAGACTTTGCTCAACCCAACCTGGAATAAAGATAAATAAATAAGTAAAGGAAAGCAGCACAGTTTCAACACATTCTGTCAGTTTTGCTGCCGCCATAAATACGGAGGCATATCCACAACTCAATCTGTCAACCCATCAATCAATTCAAAATAAAAATTAAAACAAGGAAAAGCATAATACTACACTACTTGATGTTTCCAAACAAAACACTTTACTGTCACACATTCACTTTTCTTCCACTGCATACACTATGGAAATGCTCTTACCAGGCCTTGTTTTCTCTCATCTTCCCCCTTTCTTTGCAAAGCAGGAGATGTGTAGACATTTTAGGGGATCAAGTTCTAAAGAGGCATCTGGGAAGACAGTCACTGTTTACTTTTACAGTTTTGTTTTTTTTTAATCACAGAGCTTTGAGAATAAATGACTCTCTTAAAATTGACATAGAAATTTAGTATTTACCCTATTCTTCCCAACTCCATGATATGCATTTATAAAGCATATCTGTAACCATTGTAAACCTGGGATTCAATGACATAAGTAAGAAGACCAATATTGTTTGAGAGGCTGTAGCATCCAGAGGAAACAAAACTAGTCTGCTATTCAGAAGTCTAGGAATATAATTACAGCTCCACAACTACAATCTAGAATTATTTGACTTACCATGTGATTGTAAACTTTCTTAGTTGTCCCCATCTGTAGCAATGGAAATGACAGTTTACTACTCAGGAAGGTCGGAAGAAAGAAGAAACCATTCCAGGTGAATCAACTAGTCTGTGTTCTTTGAAAGAAAGGTGTTGATTGTACTTGAGATGTAACTCTACATTTAAACTGAGTATGAATAAGCTCTGAGTGGCATGTGGAACCTCAAATGGGTTCAAAATTAGGCCAATGAAAAATGAGGTTTCATTTTCATTAAAAGATGAGGAATCACCTCCAATTTAAGTTTCAGAGCCCTAATGCTGACACATAACTTACACACAGACAATTCCTCTTGGAGTGAAAGGTCAGGTAATTAATCCATTGCATCACCCATTCACCTGTGTGTGCCAGCTGTTTGGGAGAACCTGAAAAACGGATGGAAAATTCTCAATATTCTTTGACAGTACAATATTTTTACTTAGACAATGGCTATTGCAGAATGATGCTTCCCTGTTAGAACGGCCAGTCAATCTCGCCGCGTGATGGAAAACAGATGTTAAGATTAGGATGCAAAGTAGTTTTCCAGACCCTTGGTCCCAGCATACTGCACAGTCCAGCCCCAGAGTTAACCAGCCAAGTGCTGACACATGTCTTACAGCAAAATATCCCTCACAGCCACAGTTCAAAGGCCTCGCTACCCTCCAGGGCAATTAATACCGCATCACGTTCAATGGTGCTTGAACCAAATCCATTGAATCCTCAGGGGAGAAATAACGAAGCAATCACAGAGCTCAGACAAGAGCAGCATGCAGTGGTGGCTTAAGTTTCAGTCCCTGAAAACGTAGTTTTTCCTGATAGCACGTGTAGTGTAGGGTTACAGACTTACTTGAAGGGAACTGTGCGCAGATTGTGTGATCTACATGTAGGACAGTTCTTGTAAGATAGCAGAAAAACTAAAGCATAGTTATTTAGAAAGAAAGAAAGGAGGCAGAAGGGAGGGATAGAGAGAGACAGAGAGACAGAAGGAGAGAGGGAGAGAGAAGAAAGAGGAGGAGGAAGAAGAGAGAGAGGAAGGAAGGAAGAGAGGAAGGGAAGGAGGAAAATCTATCTATAGTTGTTCACTCAGCCATAGTACAGATTTTCAAGTTTGCCTTTTTGGACATAACCAGAAAATTGTATTAGTTTATAATACAAAAAAATGTATTACTTTAATAAAACTGCAAGTCATTACTGGTGTGCCCTCCCAGAAGCACAAGAGGTCCTTTCTGAAACATGCAGTAAGCCTGGATTAATTCCATCCAGAAAAATTAACTCAAAGATGATGTTTTTCTCAGTTGTCTTCAGCATTCCTTAAGGCTTACTGGATTAAAAATGGTAGCAAGCAAACATATCGGTTAAATTTGAAAAGAAAATAAAATCTAAACTGTGACAAGGTGTTTTGCAACCTCTTATATGTAAACGCCAAGCAAATATTCTCGCTTTTGGGTGGACCCAGCAAGTGTCACAATGACTAGCTTCTAAAGCTGCCTGGGACTCTGGTAATGAGAGTCAGGCTTTTTCGGGGGCCCCATTAGCCTTAGATCACAGTAGCATCATTTAGCATTTTGTAAGCAAGCAATAATTCAGTGGCCAGAAAGAATAATTCAATATTCCAAGGTGTCTCACTTTCACAGAAGCTGAGAAAATAAAATTTATTTGATGTTCAATCACTCAAAAGCAGATTTTCTGTATCTTGCATTATTTGTGGCCCAAGGGAGCTCCTCATTCACTATGCCCATTAGCTGGGCCAGGAAGACAGAGGACTGCCGCATGGAATGCACCCAGGCTAGAGCTGAGCAGAGTATATTTGTAGTCCTTGCCCTTCCCCCACTCTTTAAAATGCATACAAGGTATATATTGTTCACTAAAGAAAATACAGCCACACAAAAATTAAAATAAAATTCCAGTCACTTAAGGATAACCATGTTAAATCTTGATGAATGTTATCCTATATTTTTTTCTCTGCCTGTGTACATACAGAAATGAAAGTATGAGCAAAAGCCCACGGGTATCTATACAAAGATAGGTATTATGTTGAAGAGATTGAGAGTGTGGTCTCTGGCAGCCAGACTGCCTCAAAGATCACATCTGTCACTTACTAACTGTTTTATCTTTGGTGAATCACTTCAGGTCTCTAGGCTTGGTTCCTCACCTTAAAGTGTGTGTGTGTGTGTGTGTGTGCTGCATATCAGGACATGTGGCTTTCTCACATTAACCACTATGTAAATATCAGCGATTAGCATTACTTTGCTTAGAATCCCTTTTTTGCTTCACAATGTACCATGAACATCTTTCCATGCCAATGGATATACATTTACATCTTCATTTTGAATGTATGTAGAATTAAATGCATTTTATGACTATCACAGTGTACTTTAGCATAACTAGATGGAGTCTAGCTTTTTTTTACTATAGATCATTATAACGAATATCCTTAAAATATATATTTGTATGTTGATACTCCTTTTAATAAATATCTAGCAGCGGAACTAATGCATCAGACGGCATAGACATTTTAAGGTTTTGGATTTGCATTGCTAAATTGTTCTCCAGAAAGTTTTCACCAGTTTTATTTTTGCCAGCAGTATGTGAGAGTACCCGTTTCCCTACCTCCTTGTTGATATAAATATTATCTCTCTTTAAAATCTTTATTAAATATAGTAGTCCTTAAAGGCAATGAAACAAAAAATCCTGACTTAAAAAGAAAATGACCTAGGAATAGTACATTTCGAATGTTTTTTCTCCTTGAAGATAATGCCAGTTGTATGTGCAAAAGCTATGCATACCTTAGTATGTGTGCATTTATACACGTGTTTGTGTGTATGTATATATACACATATATAAACACACATGGTTGTACAAGTTTGTACAAGCATGTACGTGTGTGCAATAACTATGTCCAAATATTTACAAATCTTCCATTAAGATTATATATCAAAGTTTGCAAAGATTTTTAGAATGATTTTTGTTTCATGGAAAGAGCAAAGAAACAGTGTACCATAAAGATGCACATTCAGTGACTGTGCTACTACTCAAGGAAAAGGGGTACTTTTCACACAACCAGTTTTCCCTCTTCATTTATCTTCCGAATCGCCCTCTACGTTTCATCTGGGCGCGCATTATTTAAACAGCAGAAGAATGAGATATAGTGGGAGAGTAGAAGGATCAATTAATAGACAGTATCACATTACAGTAATAAGGACATGGTACAACCAAATTTCACATCTCTAATTGGCAAGGTTTTTGTTTTTGGGTGTCTTTCTTTTTTTCCTATGGGGCCCAGGTCTAGAATTAACTACCGGATTTTTTTTAAAGAGCACACCTCACCTCCTGTCTCAGCTGTAATACATCAACTTGTAGACCTTAAAGATCCATGACAGCAGGAACTGTGCATATTTTAGTCTTTATTGTAGCTTCAGAAACTAACCAATGAATGAAAGGATTCAATGATATCTTCCTCTTCCATTTGTGATTGTTTAGAAATGCCTTTTTCATCCATTGGTTGTCCATCAAACTGGAATCCAGTCTGCTTCACTGATAAACCTGAATTTATTCACAACAGGCTCTGATAGTTCATGAAACGGGGCACGAGTTTTACAATTTTACAGCACCACACAATCATCCTGCTGTGTGGCCTTCACGTTGAGAGGATTTCTGTTCCTATCCTGGCTTCTTGATTCTCAGTGGCCATGATAATTCCAAATCTGTTCCACCATTCTTTATAGAAGAGATATTTGGTCTAGACCCAAAGACCCAGGGGTCATTTCTTTGTTTTTCCTTGCTCCCCACTATCCTAGGGAGGTAATTGATAGGTAACTATGTAATTATTTGAGAGCAGTAGAGTTTTTATGTTTCCTCTACCACATTCTAGTTTTCTTTTAACCTTTTTTCAGCCTAATGTTTAGCAACATTAGTTAAAAAAAAAATTAAATCTTAATGGTCTGAGAAATCAGGGAGGTATGGAACTCCATAAAATATCGTAACACCAGATTCTGAATAAAAATAAATTATGATATTTTTGTAACTCTTTTGAAGAATACTTTGCATATCTGAAGTGACTATCAGAAAGCAACAGGAAGAGTGATTCCCTGGCTAAGTCCTTTCCTCAGTCTGGTGAGTCTGGTAGTAGACTGGGCCTTAAAGGGAATCAATGTTTTTAACTGTTAGAGGGGTTGTAGAGGAAGAATTTCATATAGAGAAATTGGTAATAATTTATATGACATAGGGTGGGTGGAGCATGATGCCTGTTCTGAAATGCTGAGCTGACCAGAATAGAATAGAAGGAACATGGGATTTTTGTACAAGAAATAGTAGAGATTTTTACAAGGAAGAGTGACAGGTAAGGTTGTAACTAAGGATCTTTGTGGTTAAGCTAATTTGGATTTTGTTAAGTCCATAGGTGAGAGTCAGGCGATTTTTTTGAGAAGGGAGTAAGATGTTAAAGGGGTGTTTAGGAACCTGCTGCCTGTTTCTCGAGTGTGGTCTATGGTACTGGGTTGATGGTGGTGATGCTGGTGGTGGGATTACTGTGTGTGTGTGTGGTGGCAGGGAACCTAATTTGGGCCCATAGAAGCCACCCAATTGTGAAGCTGTAAGGAATTGCAAAAGTGGGATGAGAAGAAGGACCTGTGTGAGAGATGCTGTAAAGGAAGTGTTTTCGGGATGATGTGGTCCTGAGATGTACAGCATATCATGCAGGGGCAGCCATGAAGGTGCAGTCTGCCCTGAAACAAGTGGTTTCAGACTTCTGTGAAGCTTTGAGGTCACAAGCCATAGCCTGTGTTAAAATAGAACCAACTGCATGTTGGTGGAACAAAGGAAAAATGCAGGATCTAGAGACGGTCTTCTATTTTACAGTCTTTTGCTCTGTTGAAGTATCTCCTTACCTGTAGTCAGTGAAATCTATAGTAGGAAGAAGACTGAAAATTTCACAGGAAATGAGCCTCTCTTACCGACACATTCAGAGTTGACCTTCCCCTTCCTTTTCTCCTGCAACGTCAAGGTGAGTTGGTTTCTCTATCCGACATGCTAGATGGGCCATCAGGGCATGGGGAATCCTGGGGAGCAGTGTACACACATGGGATCAATCTTAAAGGAAGAGTTTGGGTTGCCCCTAGAAATAAAACCTGTTCATGGAGTAACTTTCGTTAAATTTCCATCCCAATCTGTCCATGTAATTCTTACCCTTTTGGCCTTGGTAGCTAGCTTCCTTATGCAAACCTGCATAAAGTAAATGAACCAATAAAGACCATTATACTTGAGTAAAAAATAAAGGCTATGAGAGTAAGATTCATACAAGCAGAAGTAGATTTTTGAGGGGTGCTGTGTGCCTGTGTACAGCATCACAATGGAGCGGCTGAGGAGGACCCAGGAGAGAGGCTGCAAAATGCCTTCCTATCTAATCCCATTGGGAAACATTTAGAATCTCACTTCAGTGGGCATTAAAGTTTCTTCAAGATGGTGCTTTGTGTGGAGGTGAAAATACAGCTGGCATCAAGGGCCCCAACACAATTCGTGGAAAGGCTGTGTTAGTTTCTTGATTGTGGTTTTCATGGGAAGTGAGTCAAAAATTTTCCTAAGCAAACCCCGGTTGTTCCATATGTATCTATTTAAAAGTTAAACTTGACAGTGTCTTTATTCCACTTCACAACCAATTCTTAGAGGCTAAAGTGAAGGGAAGGGTTGAGGGCTTGGTGACATCTTAACTTCCTAGTCAGTGGGAGCACATGCCTCTAGGCCATGCTGTCAGCCAGAATCTATTGCTTTTGTCAGATGTTTTATTAGATTCTTCTAAGCTGTACAGTCCTTTTAAAAAATGTAATTCCAGAGCCCAATTATGATACCGTTTAGATTGTATCTCAATTCTTTGGGCTATTTCCCTGTGACAAATTGTGCATTTTAGTTCTAAGAGGTGCTTTTATGCACTTCTACCCATAACTGGCAAAATTATTCATCAGACACGTCTAACATATTTGTGGGCATCTAATCTGATGTTGGTGCCACTGGGAAGTATCTGTCTATGCTGGTACCATAGCCATCTCTTCTGCATCTGTCTTTGTGCCCTGAGGGTCTAGGAGACTGACAATGTCTTAAGGACAATCTGTTACTTCTCCACCTCCTTTTCCTTCTAGAGAAAATCTTGCTCCGATAACTTAACATTTAATGATCTTTGATGAGACTAGCTTTCATCAGTTGAATGCCATTTGGGCGTCAGTTAGCCTCTCAGTTATGCAAAGGGGTCATTCTTATCCTCATTTTACCTAAAAGGGCACCCACTCAGGTTCATTTTTTTTTTAAGTAATTAGCACAAGGTCACACAGCTAAAAGGAGGTAGTGCTGTGTTCCACTAGCCCGTGAACTAGGGTAGAGATCGTGTGTGTTCTCGCTCTTCAGGCCTTGTCAGTGTCTAGCTCAGGGACTGGCAGGTAGAAGGAGTCTAAATGAATAGTTTTAGAGTGAAGAAATTAATGAGTAAATTATCCAGGTGTATGAATGCAAAGCCTGAGCGCGTTCACCTAAATGGCTCACAAATGCTGGCAGATGCGATTCCACAATGAAGTTTTCACTGGTTTTTAGCAACATGATTTAAAGAGAAACTTAGATGATTTTAAAGGCGTGTCCTTGATTCTGAACTATTTTAGAAATGATAATGTTGGTAGATGTGGTTTTTAAGGGCGATGTCTTTAATGCCTTAAATTAAAAGTTGGCAATAGGTCCATAAAATAGAAAAGATTTTTTAGTCCTCAGAATTCCAAAGCCTGAGTTACCCTAGATGGCATCCTGAGCAAGCTTTATCTTATTAATTCACAGCAGCGGGAAATCCAGACATTGTTCCTACTTTCCTCTTGACTTTGAGAATCCCAAGGCAAGCCTGGGGAACCACCTTCTTCAATAAGATTGTCCTTGAGAATTCACACCTTCCACTAGGGTCTATGGCTACATTTCATGTGCTGAATCATAACCAAGAGCACAGCCTTGCCTGTCTAGGTAATTCCAATCTCTTAAACTCACACAATTTAGAACTCATTCTTAACAATGATATGGTTAAAAATGAAATAAGGTGTTTTTTTTGTTTTTTAGTTAGGATTTACAAAATTGTTGTGTTATTATCGTATTGGTAGTTAGGGTAAATGTGCATTTCTGTTAAGTAATTGACTCCCCCCATGGTCACCCGCCAAGAGGTTCTCTATTTGAAGAAAAAAAATATATATATATATATATAAACTGGGACAATTTCAAGAATAAAATATTAGGAATAACTTATGCATTAAACAATTCCTAAGAGTTGGTTAGACAATAAAATCAATTGTCAG
This sequence comes from Delphinapterus leucas, assembly GCF_059928025.1. NCBI lineage: Eukaryota > Metazoa > Chordata > Mammalia > Artiodactyla > Monodontidae > Delphinapterus > Delphinapterus leucas. The sequence goes on from NC_143136.1 coordinate 17,104,937, forward strand.
TAGAGAACTTGCATTAGTCTTTAAGATTTAAAAAAAGGTGATCAAACTATGCTATTATTTCCACAGTATAATATGATATCAGTCTTTATCAATGGGAGAAAGTAGCTGACCATCATTTTGAAAGGGAAGATAGGAGATAAGACAAAAAGTGTTCTCCCATAGACATTATGGTATTTTTAAATAAGCAGTAGGTAAAGGAGAACATTCTGATGTTTTCTCAAGGAAAAAACATAGATACTCCATTTGTAATTGTTTCAGGGGGAATATTTTATTTTTGTGGGTGCAAACACCAGTGATTAGGCTGCAAAGTGAGGGAGGTTGGAGAACCCACGATGGTAGAAAAAATAAGCTATTTTCATTTCTTCCTCATTCTTTGCAAAATTATGCTTTAAGTAATCTTTTGCCATTCTACATGGCATTGTCTTATTAAATCTGAAATAATTCTGCACTCAAAATAGCTTAAAGTGTGATCAGAGACGCTTATTTGCAGACGGAACACATCATAAACACGTTTATGTTCTGAAAATCTCCAAATAAGAGAAACTTGGACTACTCTTAGGTGAATAATGTCACTGGTCATCTTCAGTAGCCCATCAACTGAATTTCCAGCCAGGGCAGTTCAACTGAAATCTCAGAGAAATTTCCAAGATTCCTTTTCTTGGCTTTACTGAAGTTTCCTGTTGTTCTAGCCAATGCATTTGTGGCTTCATTTCTGCCTTTTCCTGTACTTTTAAGAAGGTAATAGAATGGTATTCCTTAGACAGTAAGTGTTTGCAAGGCTGCCCCAAATTGACTTTTTTAAAGGGTACCCAGAAGACCCATTAAATTGATCTTTTACTCTATCACTTCCTCTTTCTCTTCTAAGTCTCCAATAATTTGAAGTAAAGTGATAAAAGCACATCTCAATCGCCATTGTAATGTTTTAAATGCACGATTTTGTATATCTTCATTTTTTACGTGTGTCGTATAGGAGCTGGATGTTTAAAAAAAGAAGTCACAGTTATTATCTAATTACCGTAGCATTCTAGAACAAAGCTGGGCGCTCATCTAGTTCTGTTGGTTGATTCAAACTTGGTGTTAAAATAATTTGGGGCCTGTACTTTTTTTTTTTTTTTTCTAGAAGGATCATAGGATATTGCAATCAGTAAACTATTGTGTGGGATCACAGGCATTTCTGGGTATTTCTAATATGAGAAAATGCCAGATTTGATTATCTATGCATTACAGAAGTCTAGGTTGTCTGATAACTCACTGTTGCTGGCAGTATTCCTCACTGCCTAGAGCTATTTCTTTCTTTCCATTTCCAGGAATAGGAGGGATAAACAGTGTACCTGAAATTTTTTCTGATTATTCTGCCATTAAAAGAAAATCTGCACCACTGCTCTCCATGCCTCCAGCACACAAGTTGGAAGTTGATTGTAAGTTGTTTGGGAATTAATCACCCACAGTCTCATAAAAGTCACAGCATCACTTGTCCTCTGGCCATATATGTTAGTTTACAGCTTAAAATAAATGGAAAATTCCACTGTCTAGATGTTGCTACTTTATGACTGAGTTGTTCTTTTCGAGTTTCTTTTTACATCTTTCATTGGCCTCCAGGGAAGAATCAGTGTATTTAAATATACAGAAGATTTGTTTCAGGTTGTTGATGTCACAATGATTTGTAGTCCTATTAAAATGACATTTGCTGATGACATGAGACACTGTGTTGCATCATTGCATCTCAGCATGAAAACGCACAGATCTTTTCATCACAGCCACCCAGGTAATACGGTAACCCGTGGCTCTAATGTGATCAGCCACAACACTATCGCCCGTATTTGCATAAGTGCTTCTCTGAGATGGACTGAATCTCTAATCCAAAGTCGAGTCAAGGAAAAACAGCTGTTGCAGAATGATTTATCCCTTTATTGACTAAATGAAATTATTCAAATCCTGAAATCGGCTCTCTCCTTCAGCATTAGAATTTCAAGTAGACACACCCTGGTTCTTTATCTGTATTTTAAACACACACACACACACACACACACACACACACACAAAGTAGAACTTTTAAAAGATAGTATGGAATGTTCGTGTTCTTATGCATTCCACTATTCTCCAGTACTAGTTACAAAAAATGGGCAGTTCATTAGCATGGAGTAATTAGGAAAATTAAATAACTCCTCTAGGTTAGATCGGTGAGAGCCTTCACACTCTTTACACACAGAGCCAGCACAGTTGTAACTTTCCTGCCTCAGTTCATAGAAGAGAACACTTTGTTGCAGTAGGCAACAAAGTGAAAAAAGCAACAGATTACTTTGAAACATACATGACTCTAAGTAGTGTACTTGTCACAAAAGGAGACAAGGCCACACAGACAGGGGGCTTATTTGAGAGGTCATGACACTCTCTGAAGTAGAAAGCGAATTTCATATTCCCCCTTGAACATCATGGATGTAGAAAAATAGAAAAAAAAGCGTTAAAGGAAACAAAATGAATAAAAAATACTCCCAAGTAAATTTTTAAAGTGCCAAATACATTTGAAGAAATTTATTCTGTCTCTCTAGCAGAGATGTAGTACATATTTGAAACTAGGTTCTAAGGCCAGGTGGTGAAACTTCAAAAATTCATGGGTTAAAATATCAAAAGGGCAGTTTTCTCCTCTGGTATTTTTTTTTAAATCTCATGTGAAAATAAGAGGCTGTGGACGTTTCACAAAACAGCCTGTTTTCCTGGCTGATTTTACAGACATGTGAGATTTGGATATTTTGGGCAAGTTCCAAGTTTCTGAATCCACCAGCGTTTGCCCATCAATATTTGAAACCTGTCAGTTCCCGACATTAAGTCTGTGTGATGACAGACAGCAAACTGGATGTGAGACTGTGAAAATAAGGTCCACCTGGTTCAGAAAAAGCCCTGCATTCAGCTTTTGGCCTCATGACTTGGCCCTGAAGATGAGCTGTGACAAATCAGATAGTCCACATTTTAAGGGGAAATAACCTAATTTTTTTAAGTGCATGCCTCAAACTGTTCTTCTGAAATGAAACCTCATTTTCTTAAAAAATATGTCAACTTGAGATTGCAGGATTCCCTTTTAGAGACTGTGAAGTTTTATGACTTATAAATAATTGTATATCATAGCCTTAGATGTCTATTTTGCCTTAGTACAATCCCCAATTGTAATTTTTAGGATGAAATTTATAGGGTATTGTCATGACATATTTGTATTTTAAGTTTTAATAATACTACATAATTGGAAAAGAAGACTTTGGAAATCATATAGCATTATGAATGTCGTTTAGGTTTCTTGTTTCTGCTTAAAAGTCTCTCACATCTTTAAGTTTGATTAAGCTTGTTACTGTTTATTCATAAATGCCCCACTCTTTTGAGTAAGAAAAAGAAAAACTCCACAAGATAAATAACACTGCAAAACTAATTATTGAGCTGTTCTTATTGAGCAGAATTAAAAGTCCAAAACATCACATAGAATGAAAAGCTAATAAACAGAATGGTGAGAGCAGCATGCCATTTAAATAGAGATGTCTTTACTAAGATTTATACTATAATTAAGGACAAATTTCTACCTTTCATCATTTGGGGAACTTGGAACTTCTTTTTGTTTTGAGTCCAGGATTTTATGGGTCATATATTTTGTAAATACACAATCCCGCTGTATAGCATTTTTTCTGCACTGCCCCATGGATCTTACAGCCTTTGAGTATTGAGAAAACTGACCTTAATAATACCTTAAACAATGGCTCAATTCAGTTTGATATTTCATATGTTTGGGAAAAAAAAAAAAACAGCAGCTGAGTTAAAATAGCTTTCCTTCTTTTCACCAAGCATATGATATCAATCCTCAAACACGAAATATGTCCTGTAAAACTTTACACTTGACAATCTGTTCTGCTTTAGTAGATGGTTGGAAGTATCTATGCCAGTCTTCACAGAGTTGGTCAGTTTTTGGATCATTACCACTTTTATACTAGCATTTAAACAAATATCTTAAAATGTTAGCAATTCAAATATTCTTTAGATAAAATATTCTTTTTTTGGGGGGAGGAGTTTATAGTTCCCAATCTCTCAAAAAGATACTGGTTTTCTGAAATTTGCTTATTTCATTTCCACTAAACAAAATTATTTTTATACCCTCTAAGTGTTACATACTTTTTATCGTTACATACAATAGTTCTTGACAAAGTGAAACTGAGGAAATAATGTGGATATTACAGTAATGAGGGCTACTATTTTCATGGTGCTTTGTAGTTTACAAAATGTCCAGTGGACTCGTCCCAACAGCTTGGTGAGGAATGCTGCACTGCCCTCGTTTTCACACATAGTGCAACAAACTTATTCAAGGTCACCCAGCCAGGAAGGGGCTCATCCAAGTCTGCTTTTTTTCATGCTTTGTTACCATGTTAGATCAAATAAACTCACTATTTTCATTTCGGCGATCTAAAGAAAAATATAAATTTAGAATTATCCAGATGATTTCTAATTCTCCATCGAAGACATTCAATTGATTTAATTACTGAATGTCTCTTGCACCTTCCCGGGGTCTTTTCCCTATGCAAAAACAATGCAAATTCATGACACCTAAAAGATGGGAACCGAGAATGCAGACTCTCCTATTTGATTTTAGTATTATATTAAAAAGGCAGAATTAGAATTAAAAGAGGTTGAATATATTAGCAGAGCATTGGCCCAGGATTCACTCAGATAAAAGGGAGCATTATCAAGATTCCTGGCTCCAGCTCAAAGGAGAGAGAGCTTTCTCTAGTGCAAATTGCCTCACACTTCCATACGGTGCCAACATTGTAAATGGGACATATTTCCCCTCTAACTAAAGCCAAGGTATCATATTTACTTTTTCTGAATGCAATAATTAAGCCATTAACTAGGAGGTTTCTAAATTGGACCATGTTTGAAGGAAAGCATTAGGAAAGGTGAGGAAAGGCCATTTTGTTTCTGAAACATCACAACCTGTTCATCCAAATCAACCCCACTGGACAGTCATTACCTTTCACTCCTGTGGAAGCTGGTTTTGCCTGTAAAGCTCATGAACGAGACAGGTACAATCAGCGATTTCATACAGTCATGATTGCAGTCTCTGTTAAAAGACTTCATGGATTTTTATGAATTAATCTTCAAACTTGAAGACCTTAACCACAGATGAAGAGGATCTTGGAACTTAGCTAGGAAACCATTACATCTATATTTTCACTAGCATTATGGAAATTTAGCATTTTCTTCAAAAATAAATCAAAGAAACACATCACCGTAGTATCAGCAGTGCCTTTGAATTTGGTGCCAAAGCAGCCATGGTTATTTTCATATTGCATTACCATCGCTGCGGCAATCTCACCATATTGGTCAAATTTTACCACTTCTTTGAAATTACAGTAGTTAGATCTGTCACTCCATTTTGTTATTTAATAAGAAAGAAGCACAATATTACTATGCCACAAATTTATTTTAAAATATTTTTAGCAGTTGTAATTCAATATAATTGGAATTTTTGTAATTAATCCTAAACGCATTTCATTTCACGTATTTAAAAACACTCTTCTGAGAAGGAATTCAGAGTTTGCCAGACTGCCAAAGGGGTCCACGGTGCAAAACAAAAAGTTTAATACCTTTGAGAAGGATTCTACTGTTGAGATTGGCATTTATATCTGGCTCAGTTTCAACAAGAGAGTGTGTGTGTGTGTGTGTGTGTGTGTGTACACTATTTGCTAGACTCTGTGTTAGGCACTAGGAAGACAAATATAAATTACTACATTGTTACTGACCTTAAAGAAGCAGGTGCATCTTATGCATGTTTTACATGCAGCATAATTTTTATCTTTGCTTTATAGATGAGGAGACTTTGAAACAAAAAGTTAGGTAAAAATATTTTTTTAAAATAAATATTTTTGAAAGAAGTTAAACAGATCACGCAAGTAAAGTTGTAGAGCTGAGATTTGTATCCAAGAGGTCGAATTCCGGGGTCCCCATGCAGAACCACTGGGCTGTCACGTTGCCCAGTGTGAAGAGCGCAGGCATGTGGTTTATTATAGGCTCTCTGAGATCAAAGAGGGCAAGTAGGCAGCCGAAGAGTAGAGCGGGTATTTGCGGGTGTCTCTTCTTCCGGTTCTGATGCCTAGATAAGGTTGGCAGCAGTCAGCCAGGTGAGGAAGGGAAGTGGGCATTACAGGAAAGGATGGTGACACAAGCAATGAGGAAGAAGATTTCAATTGAGTTTACTGCGAAATATTAGCAAGTGTACAATAGAGCCAGAGGGAGCTGGGACTAGATGGTAGATGGAAACAGACAGCAGGCAGGAAAGTTGGTGCCAAGCTCTCTGGTTTTCTCTTGATGAGTATGTGGACAGTTTTATGCAAAGTACTCCTTAGGTGATCTCCTTGTGATACTGCTGCTTTGCCCCACCAGTTCTAATATCATGATATTTTCATTTAGGGACTAAATTACAAGGTTTCTACGTAGAGCTTCACCTGTTGTTCAAGCAAGTAGACTTCTAAAGGAGACAAAAACCAAAATCTGATTGAAGACATCAGGAATAAACCAGGTTCTTGAGGAGACACTTATCAGATACTAAAGCGCTGGAGGCTGACTGACGCTCCTTGTCCTAGAAGAGACTGTTTTACTAAACACCTGCCACGGGCCGTTGGTGGTGGTAAGGATTCTGCCTGTGTCGCTTCATTATCATTTAACAACATTGTCAGGGAGCTATTTTTAATTCCCATTTTGCAAATGAGGAAACTGAGTTTTAAGAGAGATTGCATAACTAACTTAAGGCTACTGGCAGGTGGGGATGGCATTCAAACCCAATCTGTCTCACCACGAATATATCTGAACTTGACCACAATTTTACTTCATCCTCTTCAAAACAACACCAAGACAATAGCTAGACTCAATGACAAAATCCTCCTGACAAAGTATTTACATTGTATAACAAATAAACAAATATGTGTTCCCTTAAAACCACCTTTTTCTTTCCACTTGTAAAATGGAGGCATGAATACAGCTTAAAGAATGTGCAATATAAAAGTTTAATAATCTAGTGGAAATATTTTGGGCTTATATTTCAATTGTGAAATTTAACCCAGTCTTAAAAAGCCTTACACATTTTTCAGACTATGAGTTCACTATGAATTCAGAAATTCATCTTAAGTTTTCATTTCATTGTCTCTGAAAACCCAATTTGGTTCTCGTCTTTGGGTTATCTAGAAAATACTTGTGAATACTGAGGAACCACTCTTGTTACATTATCGAAAAAAAATTACCACTCTGGAGAAATGTATTAGAAGAAGAGGATGCATTGCTCACCACCCCCTAATTAATGCAGCTGGGGAACAATCTTATTTTAAGTTTATTGCCCATTCTTGCCACCTTTTCAAAATGTTGCTGGATATATATAATCCCTTCTCAGAGATCTTTAAACCTATTGAGTAAGCATCTTAAATTGCACAAGAACCTAACACGTAAGACTTTCCAACTGGTTTGCACCAATAGGCAATGAAGTCTAGTTGTCAGTCTTTGAAAAATTGACAGAAAAGGAAGATAATATCTTAGATTTGTATAACTTTAATGTAATTTGAATGTCCTGGAACAGGATCCCCCCAATACATTAGAGCTTTTTAAATGTAATCCATTATGGTTCACAGTTTAGAAAGAAAGAGTTTTATCTTTGATCCCACCAGATTCAGGAATTTAGAACCACGTGAGCAAATTTAGCTAATATCTATCTCCCCAATAACAGGAATTGCACGGGAAGGATGCCAATTTTGAATTATAGGGATGTTAAACGACTCTTCTGTATAAGCAAAAATACACATAAGATTTGGTCACAGCAAACCCTTCCATGGCATTTACTCTGTGACAGGTTATCTTTTAATTCCTATGTTATTATTATTATTATTATTATTATTTGCGGTACGCGGACCTCTCACTGTTGTGGCCTCTCCCGTTGCAGAGCACAGGCTCCGGACGCGCAGGCTCAGTGGCCATGGCTCACGGGCCCAGCCGCTCCACGGCATGTGGGATCTTCCCGGACCGGGGCACGAACCCGTGTCCCCTGCATCGGCAGACGGACTCTCGACCACTGCGCCACCAGGGAAGCCCTCCTATGTTATTTAATATAAGGCTCACAACAACTTTATGAGGTAGACCCAAATATTCTCTGGATTATCCAGATGAGGAAACTGAGGCAATGAGTATTGAAGGAACTTACCCAAGGTCACATGTTCCAGGGAACTGGGATTTGAGGCCGTACGGTTTGCTTCCAGACTACATGTTTTTAACCACCAAGCTTTACTCCTCCTCAACTTGAATATCTTAAGCATAGAAAGAAATGATACTGAATTCTTTTTAAAGATCTGAAAGTCTGTGAGATCTGGAAATTTCCTGAAACTTAAATTGAAATATGGTATAGTAAAAATATTTGCCAACTCCTCTCTAATTAGGCTCTTCAGAACAGAGATAACACCTCTAACACTTCATTTGTGAGTTAAAAATCAACAATAAAATGAAGAGAGTGGCTACTGTAAAGCACTACATTACAAAGACTTCTTTCCAAATGACGATGAAAACATACAATAAACCAAGGATAGATTACATTATAAAAATCTACACCAAAAGGGCTTTGATCAAAGCTAGAGATAAAATATTCAGAAAGTAGTAAAGGACCACAGGTTGTTGTTGATCAAAAAGGAAGAGGGAGAGTGGGAAATAAAGAAACAAGTAAAGTACCAGTTGCATGGCTGCCAAGCATAAATAAGAGATGCTCAGATTCTGATAGCAAACGAGAGGCCCTGAGAAGCCACAGGCATTTGAGCACCTTGTTCTTTTGAAGGGAGTTTACAAGACAAACAAAACAAGGATACAAACGTAAAAACTTAACTACAGAGAAAGAAAAATCAGAATGTCAAAGATCTAGCTGAAGAATGAGGTAGATTTTATTTTGGGCCATAGCAGACCTAAAGGACTGCCAGCATTTTTGAGGATAAGGTTAGGGAATTAATTAAAAGCTGGTGGAGTTGGTCAGATGGAAGAAGGAGAATTTTTTCGTGACTCTAGAAAGAACTCCATATATAAGTGTGCTCTGGCTGCGACATCTGTCTGTCATTCATTGGTCCCAGGGTTCGTCGGATGGACCTAGCTGGTTAAGCTGCTTCTTCAGGCACAGCTTTCCTGAGGCTGCTCAAGGAAAGAATCACAGGCATTTGTTTTTCAAACAAGTTTTTATAAGCTACAGACCTCCTTTGTGAGAACTTATAAGGAACTGTTCAAGAAATAGTTTGCAACTCTAAGTTAAGCAAGGTTAATATGAAATAATGACAACAAATAATTGTTCTTACAAAAGTTCTTAAACTGGGAGCCCGTGGACAGTGTGGTCTCCCAAGAAGCCTAGCCCCCAAGCCCCCCACTAAAAATCATGTGCATAATTTTGTGTGTGGGATGAGGTCTGCCATAACAAAATACCATTAACTTGAGTGGCTTCAACAGCAGAAATTTACATTCCCCCAGTTCGGGTGGCTGGAGGTCCAAGTTCAAGGTGTGGGCAAGGTTGCTTTCTTCTGATGCCTCTGTCCTTGGTTTACAGACAAGTACCTTCTTGCTGCCTTTTCACGTGGTCTTTTCTCTCCGTTAATGTATACTTGCTATCTCTTTGTGTGTCCAGATTTCCTCTTCGGAGAAAGATGTCAGTCGAATTTGATTAGCTCCCATCGATATGGCCTCATAACCTTAATTCCCTCTTTAAAGACCCTGTCTCCAAATGCATTCACATTCTGAGGTGCTGGTGGTTAGGGCTTCAACATATGAATTTGGGGGGGCCACAGTTCGACCCATAACAAAGAGCTTATAATTCTCATCTCAGAAAGATAAATAATCCAAAGAAAGATTAAGGACTATGGGCTTGGTGTCAAAACATCTGTTCCTTCTTTTGATATCCTGTTTTTTTAAAAGCCTGCATCAAATAGTATTCTTCCATGTTGCTACATAGATAGAGATAATTAGAGTGTAATATTACACAGTTATTAGAGAAGTGCTGTTAGTATATATAAGGCATACTGACCTCCCTTTCACTAATACCATCTGTCTCATATGACTCCACAGCAAAAGCATCATCGCATGTTGGTTGGGCCACCACTAATACTGCAAATATGCTGTCTAGGATGCAGGTGACAAACTTGTTCGGGAAAAGACCACATATCTTAGTCTTACCAGGCCATGCTGTTTTTGTCCCAACTACTCAGCTCTGCCATTGTAGCATGAAAGCAGCCATTTATCACACCTAACAAGTGGGTATGGCTGTGTTCTAATAAAACTTTATTTATGGAGACTGATAGTTGAATTTCACATACCATTCTTCTTTTGACTTTTTGACCATTTAAAAATATGAAAAACGTTACCTCTTGAGCTGTACAAAAACAGACTGTGTGCCATAGTTTGCAGGCCCCAGTCTAGGAAAAAGAGCCAGTTCCAAGGACCTATGCTGTTTAGAGCTGTTTCTGTTGATTGGGAAGAAGAGTTTCATATATTGTCTACTTTATGCTGTCATGTCCAATATTAAAAATTCAGGCAGACCATATCTTGCCAGCTATGTGCAGATCGTTTTCCTTGTAACACTTGTGTGCTCTCATATTTTCATTCATTAAACAGTAATATAACAAGATCCACTGTTCTGAGCTCCTGTATGCTAAATACCGATCTAGACACTGTAGATATTAGGGCTAAGGGAATGAAAAACTAAAAAAGCGTCCTGCCCACATGGAGCTTATATTTCTTATTTCAATAATTGTAAGAGGAGAAAGTGATTAAAGCTTACTGAGCACCCACCTGGTCCCAGATGCTATATGAGCATAGAACATGTAATCCTGTTGTTGCTGAGACGTACTACTGTACTTGCCACATCAGATGTAGGCTGTGCACTGCCCAAGTCTCTGACTCCAAGAATGAAGCTCCCTGGTGCTGTTCTATGGGGTGGTCTTGGGGAAGTGTTATCTCCTTTTTATGAATAGAGAAATTTAGCCTAAGTCATATTGCTCTGAAGTAGCAGAACAAGGTACAGGGCTGTTTGCCTCCAAAGTTCATGTCTCTTCCCTTATATAATTTTGTCTTCCAAAATAATGTTTGCTAATATAAAAAACAAAACAAAACAAACAAAAAACACCTTTGGACACCATTCTCTGAGAATATGAAAAAGGTTGAGGTCAAACGCAAGTTTAGTTACCCAGGGCTCTTTCCACTGGGGATTATCTTGTAGCACCACTCTGAACATTAATTGAGGGATTTAATTAGATTTAATCAAACTTTTTTCCCTGTTATTATTGTAATGTCTCCACTGAGCCTTATTTCTTAGGTAAATTTCCTGCTACATTTCTCTCAAGTTTTTTTCCTCTCTTAACTTACTTTCCACAGTCTCCAATATCAATTTTCGAAAGTTTGTATTTGCCTTTGATGACCGTATTTAATGTCACAAGCCAGTATATAAAAATAAAATCCTTATATCAGATTTCCATTTAACAGATAAGCAAAAATGCTCCAGTTGGGGAAACTTGAGTTTTGCTGAAAAGAGAAGAAATCTGATTCTAAACTTAGATCAGATTAGAAGGCAACATGATAAAATAAGGAAGAATGAGACTTGGCATCTTAAGTTTTAAATCTACCTAGAGTTATGAACTTGTCCAAGTCACCTCTCATGCTAGAATTCTTCCTTCCTAATTACTCAAGTGTTGGTTCCTTCAACCTTTTCATATGCCATCATTTTCTACTTTTGTGAGTCCAACAGGTGTATACAGTAGAGAAATCTCAGTGAGGACCATCAAGTGACCTGGTTTGATATGAACTCAGTATCTATTATCTGGGGTAATATTTGGGTAGTACGTGAATTAAATTTTGAAAGAAAAGTGGCAAAATTAAAGTATCTCCAGGATTATTTTTAAAATTAAATAAACAAAACTATATGTGCCTCGTATAGCCCACAGCAGGTATGTCTAGTACATGATGGTGAGTGGTATTATTCTTACCAATAATTCTCAAGCTAAGAAAGCTCTGGGGGCGGGGGGGACAGCCAGATGCCAAATGTGTTCATTCACAATGAGAACTGCAGCCGTCGGATGTGCCCACTCATGTATCAGCCTGACTGCCTTCATTCCAAGTAGGAAAATCCCATGGGTCGCCATTGTCCACAGGAGATTGCTTGGTAAGCTTGGAGGAAGAGCTAGAGGAGATTAATGGCATGAGGACAAAACAGCTTCATATGTTTGTTCCCACAGTCAGGTCAAGCCCTCTGGACTGACTGGATCTCTACCTGAACTGCTCTTACTTCATTGAGCTCTGCCAGTGTCTTTCTTTTTTAGTACCCCTGTGGTGAACTGAATAATGGTCCCCCAAAGATGTCCATGTCCTGACCCCCAGAACCTGTGAATACTTTACTTAACCTGGAAAAAGGGACTTTGCAGATTTAAGACAAGACTTTTGATATGGAGAGATTCTTCTGGATCATCCAAGTGGGTGTAATATATTCACAAGGGTGCCTATTAGAGGAAGCAGGAAGGTCAGAGTCAGGGAAGGTGACATGAGGGCACAAGCAGGGGGAGAACAAGAGATGTGAAATTCGAAACAGGTTGGACTGATTCTATCGCTAGATGGGGACCACGAACCAAGGAAAGTGGACAGCCTTTAGAAGTTCTAAAAAGCAAGGAAACGGATTTTTGCCTAGAGCCTCCAGAAGGAACACATCCCTCCAGAACCATTTTAGACTCCTGACTCCTGAAATGTAAAGTAATACATTTTCTTTGTGGTAATTTGTTACAGCAACTATAGGATACTAATACACCCCTTGACTGAAAATCCCCTTTCTCACTGATACATTTTTTTTTTTTTTTGCGGTACGCGGGCCTCTCACTGTTGTGGAGCACAGGCTCCAGACGCACAGGCTCAGCGGCCATGGCTCACGGGCCCAGCCGCTCCGTGGCATGTGGGATCTTCCCGGACAAGGACACGAACCCGTGTCCCCTGAATCGGCAGGCGGACTCTCAACCATTGTGCCACCAGGGAAGTCCGATACTTTCTTTTATTAGATACATTAAAACCTATAAACAAGAGTTGCATGTCTAAGAATTGTTTAATTTCTTTCAAATGACCTTTCACATCTCCATTATGATCCAGTTGAGTGAGTTTTATAGTTAACTCTCAAAATATTACCTGATATTCATTAAATTCAAATTCTTTTGTGGTAGTTCACAGTACCCTGTGTGTACCACCTCTTAGCCCAAATATCTACTGGCTTGATAGGCCAAACTTCCTAGTAGTAGACTTCAGGCCCACCCCAAATGCAAAGCCCACACCTGTTATTTTGGAGAGCACTTAAAGGAATGCCTCCCATGAATCTGCAAGGTCGTCTGTTAGTAGGAGTTGTGACAGACTTGACCTTGGTGATTTCTCCGGCTCAGGCTCTCACGTGTCCATCTCCCGTCCAAACTACATAGACAACTCTCCCCACTGCCATGGCCCATGGAAACTCCAAAGTCTTGGGATGCCTCCAAAGCTTCCCCAATTCCAGGTACTCGATTATCAGAGGCCATATGCAGGGTTGGGAGAGGTTTATGCTCCTCTGCACTCTGAAGAAGCCCACCTTATACCTTGCTCCACACAAAATCTCTTTGAAATACTTTATCAGCTTTGGCCTCTAACTCTCCCTCACTTCAGGCAGTCAAAAGGATTCAGCCGGACACAGTGAGGGACAGAGTCTGAAACTCTTCTTTCCCCTCATTATTCTTTATCACCAAAACCTTCCCTCTCCTTTTTGAGTTACAGAGCAAAATCTCAAGCTTATGAATGGATTAAAAGATATATTTTTATGAATGGGAAGAATTATTTTTCTAGACTGGATGCAGGGAGAGGAAAAAATGTTACATGTGAATAGTTTATAGTTACTTACACCTAATGGTTTGATTGTGTATGCTGTTGTAGCTTCTAACGTCTCACTCTGTCCTTGTTCTCTTAAATCTGTTAATATGTGACTCCACTGCATTACAAAGAAGGACCTCTCTTTAGTAATTCACAGACCATTTGGAGGTCCTCCGGAAAAGTCCTCAAATTGAGACATGCCTCTGATTAAGCATTCCATTTCTGGTTTGAGTGTAGGAGAAGCCTCAAGTCATGTTACTATTTATGGTACCAGTACCAGTCATGTTACTGTTCATGGTACCAGTACCAGTACTATTTATGGTACAGCTGCTCCAACTCTTCTGAAGAAAAGTCAGCCTGCCTTTGCACCTATGTTTTTGTATATCCTCAATACAACATCAGGTGCATAGGAACTGGGAATCGGACTCTCAGACTCTGCACTTCTCATAGGGACATGGGTAAGATGCAGAATGGCATTGAGCTTGAAGGCAGTGGTGACCTGGGGCAACCACCTATTTTAGGTCAATGATTGTTTGGGAAGTTTTGAGAAGGCGACATAGAGATCTGACCCAGAGGCCCAAGAGAAAATTTTCTGCAATTATAATCAGCTGACCATTTTGTTTGTAGGGTAGTCTAGACTGAGGCCAGAGATTCATCATGGGAAAAGATGAATATTTTTTTCTTAAAGTAAAACAAACAAAAAAAGCTTTTGTATCTCTTCTTTCTTCCTACCCCACCAATGGAAAAAGGATGACAATAAGAAAGAACAGTAGGTACAAAGAGATTTGAAAAAAAAAACAACTTTTGAACGTGATTCTAGAACTGCAACAAATCATGAAAACAGAGCTTGTCTTTAGAGATTCAATTTTATGCTTTTCATACCTGATATAAAAATAGTCATTATCTTGTTCTATATATAAAGAATTCTTTAAAAAACACAAATGGAAGAGCAGGGAGAAGAAAGTCTTAAGATATTTTAAATTTACTGAACTTGTTGCACGGACATTTTTAGATAATTTAAAAAGATTTAACATATTCCATAAAAAGATATTCTAAACTATTACATGCCTACACATGTTTTGCCCTTAAAAGATTTGAGTCCATCAATTAAAGTTGGATAGAATGGTGACTACTAATTTTTTTGGAAATATGTTCATTTAAAATACGGAATACAGGGCTTCCCTGGTGGCACAGTGGTTAAGAATCCGCCTGCCAATGCAGGCAACACAGGTTCGAGCCCTGGTCCGGGAAGATCCCACATGCTGTGAAGCAACTAAGCCCATGTGCCACAACTACTGAGCCTGCGCTCTAGAGCCCGTGAGCCACAACTACTGAGGCCACGAGCTACAACTACTGAAGCCCGAGCACGTAGAGCCCATGCTGCACAACAAGAGGAGTCACCGCAATGAGAAGCATGTACACCACAACAAAGAGTAGCCCCTGCTCGCCTCAACTAGAAAAAAACCCGCGTGCAGCAACAGACCCAATGCACCCCAAAATAAATAAATTTAAAAAAATAAAATAAAATATGGAATACAAAGAAATAAAGGACAAATGCACATATGCGGGTCACATGAGCAATATGTTTCATTATGTGGCTATGCTAGCATGTAAGCTGCGTGATAGTAGGGGCCTTGTCTGTGTTATTCACCGCTTGTGTCCCAGTGCCTATTACAGTGCCCAAGCCACACTAGGTGCTCAGGAAATACTGGCTTCAATTAATAAACACATACACAGCCTTCCAGATGTCAGGGACTGGGAATTATTGGTTTCTCCATCTACAGTGTCATACTCCATAGAAATGAAGCATTGTATTCAATTTGATTTTCTACCTACAGACATAACCTTATATTCTGAACAATATACACGGTTTTACATATATATATATATATACACACACACACACACATATATACACAAATATATGTATGTATGTTAAATCTTTTTAAAGTATCTGTGTGTGTGTCATTTCAATGCTTCTAGCTGCTAATCTGTTGGCAGAAAGGAATGTTATCATTATCAAGTTAATAGAAATTCACAGACAATAAATTAAACCTCCCTTTATTAGAAAATGCTTTGAATTTTCTTTTGTTGTTTTGGGAAATTCATGCCTCCAGTTTCTTTTGCTCTGAGTGTTATCACATTCTATAGCTCTGGATCAATGTATGAAACCAAATCTTTGTTATCAACATGATAGGCATAATCCAGTAACATATAGCTTATCAACAAACTGAAAGTCATCCTTTCCTAGCCACAAAGTATCTTAAACACCTGCATTTTATTTCATGGAAATCTTTTCTCTGCTGAGATACGTAGTAAAATAGAAATGTTTAGATTTTCTAAAGAGAACTTGTTCAATAATACGACTCAAGTCTTAGAGAATTACTAACGTTTCTTATGACCACAAGTATATCTATTTCCCTAGGAAATAAGACACAAACTTTTAAGACATTTATTTTTGATCTATCCTTTTACTCTTGAATTTCCCCTCTGTGAAAAGACTTAAGGCTAAAGAGTTACTTTGATAGTTAAACAGGCTGATCAGAGTAGATGCCAAGATCCAGACATTATTCGATTACAGTGCTTTATAAAGCAAGCAGAGGGACCCCCGCCTTCGAGGGGATGGAGGTTGGATTTACTTTTCTATCTCAAAATCTGCCACATGAACATTCAGTCACCAAAAGAGGTCGAAGGAATTCACTTAAACATTATCCTGGAGGAAAAAAGAACATGTTGTTTCCTTCTTAAAAAAAAAAAAAGTTCAGTGGCTTCCCGTCACACTCGTAGAAGACTCCAGCTGCTTGCCACAAACCACAGTGCCCTACCAGACTTGGAAAGTCTCTTGAGCATTTCTGCCATGTTCATTTGTTTTAATATTCACGGCTCTCCTCACCAGACGTTCCCTGCCCACAGGTCTCCTCATGAACCCGCTAAAACTTGGTCTCTACACAGAGACTTTGCCTCAGCACGCATCTCAAATAGCTCACCCCCTCCCACTAGAATATAAACTCCATGAGAAGAGGGACTTTTCCATCTCATCTGTCCTCAGCAGTGGACTGGTATAAGTTCAATGTCTGTTGAGTAACTTTAAAAAAATATGCTTCTTGTTTGTACCTTAATTTTATAAACGAATCTAAGAGACCCATTCAAGGTTAGTCAGCAGCTCTTGGAAGAGCTTCATTGTCACCGAGGTACCTGGCTTGCCAACGTTTTTCTACTGTGCTCTGCAATTAGAATTTTTTCATTTTAGTCTTTGCCCTTTATTACATGTTCAGCTTTTCACTCTTTTCTTCTTCTCTAAATAATATTCCTATTAAAAATATCTGGAGGAGACTTTTTCAGACAGTGTGACTAATATTTACAGGGTTTCCTTTGATAAGGATAAGAATAAGGACATAGGGGAGTGTGTAGCTCCTGGGACCCCCTGTGTCAAAAATGCAAAAATTGTAATAAGTATTTTGTATTTGTTTGCATATGCATAGAGAAACTCTGGAAGAATATGCAAGAAATGAATAATAGTGGGTACAATGTGTGGACAGTGGATTAGAAAAAGGAAGAAAATGAAATGGTTCATTTTAAAACTCAAAACATTTTAAAATTTTAAATTATGCAATGATATTCTTTACTCAATAAATAAATAAAATTTAAAACTCTTCACACACAAAATAAAAACTTTCATATATATATATATATATATATATATATATATATATATGAAAGTTCACGTGTGATCATCTTTGTTTTCAAAAGCAGACTGAAAAAATAGTCATACCCTCATGCGGTTACCAAGTCATACAATGGGTAGATTTGCAAGTCTTTTGTAGTCAATTTTGGACTCCTGAACAATATTCAGAATATTTAAGGAATTTCAAATGTTAGTAAAAAATTTTTCTGCCATACTAGAGAAGGAAACACAATGACTAAAACTACCAAGAAGGATGAGAAAACTTACAAACAAATTTAATCCTGTTACTGATTAAAACTGGCTAATTCTTTTAGCTAATGGTTTTCATGTTATATTTAAGTGAATATATTATGTTCATAATTATTACAAAGCCCATCATATTGACTTGTAGCAAGTAAGGGTATACAATTTTGGAAAGAAGATTCCTTTTAGGTGGAGAACATTGACACTGAAGGAAATATAATGATTTCGAGGAGGATTTTATAACATGGCCTGCTAACCTCACCAAGATCATCAACCATAATCAAGGTTTTAAACGTTGACTGACAGTTATAAATTAGTGCAGGCAGGTAAAAATATGAGAGGCCCATCTATGCATATGGTTAAAGATGAATGAACTAATTTTTCTTGGATTATAGTCCCATGAACCTACAGCTTTCACGATGAATAAAAGAATCCTCTATGTAAGCCTTAAGACATTTCTCTGTATTTTCTCCTTGACTCTCTCTCTCTCTCTATTTTTTTGCAGGTTAGCTGATTTAATTAAATATTCTCTAAAACACTGGATGTTAAGAAATATACAAAATCTAAGATTCTGAAATCTCCCAATTTAACGTTGATTAAAATCGATGAGTTTGGAGTTTTCTGTTAAATCAAAAGCTGCTGGCTTTCAGCAACTCTTTATTTTTGGAGAAACAGCTTTTTCTTTGTGTAACAAAAAGGCTTAGGAAAGCTTCTTTAAAAAAAACAAAAAACAACATAGGCTGCTGAGTCTTAAGATAGGCTTTAAGGACAGCCTCAGGCCTAGCAAGACATGCAAATGCATCGGGCCCAAAACTAGAGGAGTGAAGTCTTCCCCATTTCAGGACAAGCCGTTTCTTGGGGTCACATCCTCCAACTCAGTACTGCTGTTGTGTTGTCTGTGCCTTTCCTGGAACTCATCAAAGCAGAGGCCATTTCTTTTGTTTCTTTACCATTTGTTCCATTTCTTAAACAGCCTACTTAGTTGCTGTCAAATAGTAGATTCACAATATACATCATTGATTGACCAAAGTATAGAAACTGAGTTAATATAAAAATGTATTTCCTGTGACAACTGTGTTTCTTTGATTGCAAGAAGCTTGATATTTACCAAGTGCCCTCTGTATGTAGGCATTGTACTGTGACCTGGAAGTTCATAAATAAGAGACTTTGGCCCTGCCCTTGAGTAATTCATCACATGTAATGAAGGAAGAAATTGCAGAGATTTGAAATCTGTATTGGATGTAAAATTTGTTAAGAAGTAACTCTGTTTAGTAATTGAGTTGATAATAAAAATGTGGAAATGAATGTAAAAATCATTTGTTTCAGTATTAGCTAAAGTAATGCTGAGTGCAGGATAGATTGAGGCCCATGAGATGTGAGAAAGCAAAACAAATACTGATGGAAAACTCCCATAATTGGTCTTAAAATGTTTTAAGGATAAGGAATTCTAAGATAAAGACAATTTAAGGATTATCTTTATGTTACCCGCTCTGACATTGGTTGAGTTTACAATTATTTTTATAGGGGATGAATGATGGGGAAAGATTGTTTCTTTGCAGGATACTGATAGAGCAGGATAACTTCTATAACAAATTGACTCCCAAATGTAAAATGACTCAACACAATAGGTTAGTTCTTGCTCATATAACAGGGCAGATGAATGGGTTAGTGAAATGGCTTATCTCCATGAAGCCATTCAGGGCCCCAGGTTTACAGAGGTGTAGCTATCTTCAACATGTAGCTTCTAAGGTCACCCTGAGGCTGACTCCATTCTTGGAGAGAGAAGGTGATAAACATGGAAGGTGGTTAGTGGGCTGTTTCAGTGGACCAGCTGAAAGTGGTGCCCAGACACACCTCAGAGACATTGCACGTTCTGTTCCAGATCCCCACAAGAAAGCAACTACTGCAATAAGGCAAGTCACACATATGTTTTGATTTCCCAGTGCATATAAAAGCTATGTTTATG
This sequence comes from Delphinapterus leucas, assembly GCF_059928025.1. NCBI lineage: Eukaryota > Metazoa > Chordata > Mammalia > Artiodactyla > Monodontidae > Delphinapterus > Delphinapterus leucas. Next base: position 17,124,730 of record NC_143136.1, read on the forward strand.
TACTGTAGTCTACTACATACTGTAGTTACTATACTGTAGTCTATTAAGTGTGCAATAATAGCATTATGTCTAAAAAAATACATAACTTAATTAAAAAATACTTTATTGCCAAAAATGGCAACCGTCATCTGACAATGCAGGGTTGCCATAAACCTTCAGTTTGTAAAATAAAAAGAAGAAAAAAGATCTGCAAAGCACAGGAAATAAACAATAGAACAAGGTATACCTATACTTCATTTCTGCTCACTTTTCCATGGGCTAGAGCTTACGCGACAGTTACATCTAGCTGCAAAGTAGACTGGAAAATGTAGCCTAGCTGTGTGCCCTGTATAATAAGAGAATATAGATTTGGGGGAATATCCATAAGTCTCTGCCATTAACAGTGAGATTGGGAAGAATGATTGTCCCTGTTAGTTGGTATAATGACCTGCCACATCAGTTCAGTTTATGCAAGTTGTCTTCACATATCAAACCGCTCAGTAAAATGAGTGACTGTGATAGATGGCCCCAGGTTTATATATTAATTGAAGAGCTCATTTTAATTTAATGGTGGATTAGTTTGCTTTTTTCTCCTCCCCCCACTAGGAAGTGCCATCTGCTAGGAAGTTTGGCTTTCCAATTGAGGCTTTTGCTAACGGAAAAAAGTTGTTTTCTTTTCTCTTAGTTTGTTTTTTGTTTTATCTCTGAAAGCCAATCCATCTCTCAAAGCTTCATGATATAATTTTACATATTGTTTTGCATGTGGCTTTTTTCCACTTAATAAATTTTAGATGTTTTTCTATGGTGATACCACAGATGAATCTTTTTGTTTTTTTCTTGCTCTGGTGCGGCACGTAGGATCTTTAGTTCCCTGACCAGGGATCCAACTCATGCCTCTGCGGTGGAAGAGCAGAGTCTTAACCACTGGACCACCAGGGAAGTCCCCCGATACGATTTTAAATCCTTCACGTTCATGATATTTAGCGCACATTATTGTTACTGTTGTGAAAATGTTGTAGACGGAATGAGTGAAACTGGCGGCGAGGGGAAGGGACATGGAGCTCACATTTTGCAGAGATTCATCCACCCAACCAACCACAAATTATTATTATTGAGTGCCTACTCTGTGCCAGGCTGACACAATAGGCATGTTTAAGCAATGGGCATTGACTGTGTATCAGACTCCAGGCTGGGTGGCATACATCTGTTTCCTCTTTTAATCCTCCCCAAATCCTTCTGAGGCAGAAGTGAAAGCCCCTGAAAAATCAAAAGGCCAATGAGATTAAGTCACTTATCCCAATTCACTTGTTAGTCAAAGTCAGTAGTAGAATTAAGGTTAGAAACAAAATCTGCCTGACTTGAAAATTGTGCTCTTTCCAATATGCCATCCTGACTACTGAGGGATTTGCCTATTGCCTGATCATCCACAGGACTGTGAGAGCTTGATATGTATTTGCACATAAGATGAAGTAATGGGGGCCTGAGGAGTTAAGGGATTTGAGGTGCTACCAGTTTCCCTTGTGGGAAACTCCCACCAGGATTGCAGCAGTTTGAACGTAAGCCATGGCTTTTGAATATTAAGCACAGATGTTTTTGTCTTACTCCCAACAATGTGGGAAAAGTTTCTGAAAGAGGAATTGAGGATAGCTATAGAGAAAATAATCTGTTGTTTTCTAGGAAAGTTATATCACTGTGATGCTTTCCTCAGAAGCTATTTCTGCCAGCTCCCAACCATGAAGGCAAAATAATGAACCTCTCTCAGGATGCCAAGAACATTCTGAGAGATGTTGGGGCATTTGTGGAAACCATGGTATTTTGGTGGCAACAGTTGGACCATGTCTTGGCTGGAGCCCAGGTTGACTCAACACAGGTTGGGGATTCTGGTTGTGGGGTATCTATGGGTCCTTCAAAGCCTGCCAACCTAGCCATGTGACCCTGCAACTACAGGACCAGGGATGATCTCATAAAGCAATTGTGATTACCATTAATAAATGTATAGCCTACTAGTAAAAAAATCTGGACCCAACTTTGATGGATACAAAAATTGTTTTACTAAAAAAGACATTATATTCATTTATAAGCCTTCTCTTATTATAGTTACCATTTATACTAAGCATTAAGTGTTGATTCATTTCATACAAATTAATTGATCCCCTACTGAGTGCCTAGGCTGGGGGTAAAGTGATGAATATTCTGACAAAACCACACTTACCTTCTTATAGGGAGACAAACAGGCATATAAATACAAGTTAAATAATTTTAGGTAATAATGAGAGAGAAAGTATTGATATTCAGAGTTAAAAGGGCAATTTACTTTCAAAGGATTCAGATTAAGGACAAGAACTAGTGGGGTAGAGGTGAAGACCCTTTTTTTAAAAATTAATTTTTATTAGAATATATTTGCTTTACAATGTTGTGTTAGTTTCTTGCTGTACAGCAAAGTGAATCAGTCATATGTATACATATATCCACTCTTTTTAAGATTTCCTTCCCATTTAGGTCACCACAGAACATTGAGTAGAGCTCCCTGTGCTATACAGTAGGTTCTCATTAGTTATCTATCTTATATATAGTAGTGTGTTTATGTCAGTCCCAATCTCCCAATTCATCCCACCTCCCCTTCCCCTGCTTGGTAACCATAAGCTTGTTCTCTACATCTGTGACTCTATTTCTGCTTTGCAAATAAGTTAATCTCTACCATTTTTCTAGATTCCACATATAAGCAATATTATATGATATTTGTTTTTCTTTCTCCGACTTACTTCACTCTGTAGGAAGGCCCTTTAAAATAGATCAAGGAGAGTGATAGAGGCGACATTTGAGCAGAGATGTGAATGATTGGGGGAGAATGTGGGAAAAACATGTTCGAGGCATAGGAAACCACACTTTAGGTGATGCTGTGCAAGATAGGGGGAGATTGGCGAACAGAAAATCTAAGAGGAGGCCAGCGGCCTCACAAACCATGGTGAGGACTTTGAATTTTATTCTAAATCTAAAAGGGAAGCTATGACAATTTTTTTTTTTTTTTTTTTGGCGGTACCCGGGCCTCTCACTGTTGTGGCCTCTCCCGTTGTGGAGCACAGGCTCCGGACGCGCAGGCTCAGAGGCCATGGCTCACGGGCCCAGCCGTTCCGCCTCATGTGGGATCTTCCCGGACCGGGGCACGAACCCGTGTCCCCTGCATCAGCAGGCGGACTCTCAACCACTGCACCACCAGGGAAGCCCGAAGCTATGGCATTTTTAATGGAATTATTAAAATCTGATTTATATTTGTATGTGATTACTATTGCTGCTAATTGGTAAGTAATCTACACCAGAGTAAGAATGGAAGTAGCTCATTTAGAAAGTCCTCATATTTTTCCTTCCAAGGCATGAGGTTGGCTTAGCTTAGAATGGCAGTGACAAATGGAATGAGACAGTTAAGGAAATTATGAGTCAGAAATAGAATGTTATAGCTATAGTTTATACCAAAGGTAAGATGTAAGTTCCTTGCCCTCGTAACCTCACATTCTTGTGGGGAAGGCAAGAAATCTACAGATAAACGAATTACATAAAAGTCAGGAATCATATCAACAGGTGGAATACAGAGAATTGAAATAGGTGAAGGATATGAAAGGTGACTGGGTAGCCAGGGGGGAACTCTTTCTTTTTTTAACTTTTTATTTTTACACAATTTGAGGCCTACAGAAACATTTTAAGATTAGCACTGTTCACCTAGTTTCTCTGATGTTAACATTTAACTGCCATTGGTTAGAAATGTTTGCGTGTGTGTCTTTGTCTGTGTGTTTGTGTCTGTGTGTTTATGTATTACACATCCTCTAGTCAGCTATTATTACAAAAAATGTTAGACCCTAAAATGTTTTAATAAACATTTCCTATAATTAAAAATGTAGAATTATACTCTCCTTTCAATTTGGTGTTCTGTAAGTTTTCCAGGGATAAGGGATTAATATCCAACACATACAAACAGCTCATATGACTGAACATCAAAAAAACAAACAACCTGATTAAAAAATGGGCAGAAGCACTAAATAGGCATTTTTTCCAAAGAGGAAATGCAGATGGCCAATGGGCACATGAAAAGATGCTCAGCATTACTAATCATCAGGGAAATGTAAATCAAAACCACAATGAACTATCACCTCACACCCATGATAATGGCTATCATCAAAAAGAACACAAATAACAAATGTTGGTGAGGATGTGGAGAAAAGGGAACCCTCGTACGCTGCTTCGTACAATGCAAATTGGTGCAGGTGCTGTGGAAAATAGCATGGAGGTTTCTCAAAAAACTAAGAATAGAACTACCATATGACCCAGCAATTCCACTCCTGGGTATATATCAGAAAAAAATAAAAACACTAATTTGGAAAGATGTTCATAGCAGTGTTATTTACAATAGCAAGATATGGAAGCAACCCAAGTATCCATAGACAGATGAATGGATAAAGAAGATGTGGTGTATACACACACACACACACACACACACACACACACACACGCACACTGGAATACTACTCAGCCAGAAAAAAGAACAAAATCTTGCCATTTGTGACAACATGGATGGGCTTGGAGGGTATTATACTAAGTGAAATAAGTCAGAAAGAGAAAGACAAATACTGTATCATATCACTTATATGTGGAATCTAAAAAATACAACAAACTAGCATGTATAACATAAATGAAGCAGACTCACAGATACAGAGAACAAACTGGTGGTTATCCGGGGGAGGGGGAGGGGCAGTGTAAGGGTTAGGGGGAGAGAGGTACAAACTATTGGGTGTAAGATAGGCTATAGATATGTACTGTACAGCATGGGGAATATAGACAATATTTTGTAATAACTGTAAATGAAGTGTAATTTTTAAAAATTTTATACAAAAATTTAAAAATTAGAAAAAGCTCTCATGATACGGCATTTTCTTCTTCTCTTTTTATTTTTATTTTATTTTATTTTTTTTGCGGTATGTGGGCCTCTCACTGTTGTGGCCTCTCCCACTGCGGAGCACAGGCTCCGGACGCGCAGGCTCAGCGGCCATGGCTCACGGGTCCAGCCGCTCCACGGCATGTGGGATCTTCCCAGACCATGGCACGAACCCGTGTCCCCTGCATCGGCAGGCGGACTCTCAACCACTGCGCCACCAGGGAAGCCCCTTCTTCTCTTTTTAATTGAATATTGAACTACTTGGGTCTCTCTAGAATCTAAAGGTGTTAAGGACCCAAGCAAATAACCTCCGACATCTTCCTTCTCACTGCAAAGGCCTCAAGCTTTCCATGTATGGACGCACATGTTAGAGTTTCTGGCCTCCCTGTCTGAATGGTACAGAGCTCTGGCCCACAATCAACATGTGGTTACTGTGAGCCTTGATCATGACTTAATTACAGGGCTAGCTCAAAATAAAATAGAGATGCTGGATAGAAATTTAGAAACACATTGTTATTGGTATTTTTGATTAAAACTAAAGCACAACAGTGGAATCCAAGCCAGGCATCTTTTTCTAACGAACACTTTTCCTGGAGCAAAAGGTACTTTTTCATTTGGACTCTTGCTGTAACTAATACACATTACTTTTGGAGCCTTTAATAGCTCCTAGCGCCAAGCACCAAGCATGCTGACAGGCATGTTTTCCTATTTTCTGGGAGTTTCAGGACGTCTGAGCTGTGTCCTACTCCTCTTCCTACACCCAGCATTTGGTCCAGAGCTCAGCACATAATAAGTGCTTAATAATTTTATTCATGAATAAACATATGTGTATGTATGTGTGTGTATATATATATATGTATACACATATGTTATATTTAAGATTAAAGGACTGCAGAAATCAGGAGTAAAAAGTTAATACATTATGTTTGTAAAAATCTTTTCCCAAAAAGAAAGAAAAAAGCAAAACATGGAGTGCCTCTGTAAAATGCTGGGAGCTTGAGAATGGGGGTCTTTTCAAAAAATAGCTAAAGAAACTTCTTTTTGATAACAGTTTTATTTTTTAAAGGGCACAGGGGGTTTATAATCTAATGCCTTAACCACTCAAGGATATTTATTTAAATGGGTGAATGAATGAGTGAATGATTTTGACAGAAAAACGAAGAACTTTCTTTGAAATAGGAAACATTAAGATTCTTTCAGATTTACTTTCAATATAAAATAAAATGCATACACACACACAAATAAAATACATGCCACAAAATGTTGATGTCTAACACACACAATTAAAAATGCTTTCTCTTTTATTCCCAGACTGTCTGGTCAGTCTGCTAGTAACCATACCTTTAAGGTATGCAGAAAGGATAGTAACTTGAGCCAGTCTGGCAGCTCCTGAGTGGGTGGTGGGGACACTGCAGCTTTGAATGGGCCCTTTGATGCAGCCAAGCATCTCCCATCTTCCGGAGGCTTATTCTCATTAGCACTTGCCCCTTGGGGCAGCCCTCAGCCAAAAGGAAAGCAGACAGGAGTGCACCCACCTGGGCATTGCCCCATCACGCGGGGACTTTCCTGGCTGGCTTTGTCACAGGCAGTCCATTCAATGGCTTGTTTCCCGTTCTCACAGGTGGCCTCTTCCTTTCCAGGTTGCTGACCTGAAGGTACCCCTGCAAATGGCAGCTTTGAGGGAACTGTGGTCCAGGCGTTCAGGGTGCCCAACAGCTGGCCATATTCCATTGTGAACCACCGGTAAATGCTCAAAACTTTTGCTCCCTTCCCAGGGGACACCCCATTAAAATGATTTTGCATTCACTACCTGCCAACAGGACCTGTAAAGGAGCCAAAAGGAGTAGCAGATTAAGCGTAATTATGAATTCTGAGGGGAATGGAGTAGTTGAAGATTGTTTTCCATGAAAGACCTATTTTTTCCTGTTGAAAATTCACATAAGGAAGTACTGAATGCTCCTTGGAGTCTTTATATTTAAATGTGCTTTGCAATTAATGCTTCTCCTTGTGCTTTCATGAAACAGATAGAAAACCTCCCAAACTTAAAAGCTGTTTATAGAATTGGATTTTTGTTTGCTCAAGATTTGTATCTAATCAGCACTGAATTTTCTAGACAATTATTTGAACATTTATTAAAAAGAACCAGTACTGAATGTGTTTCCCAGGCTTAGCTGTCAATGAGCAGCTAATCCCTAGGGACTTATAAACCAGCACAACTGAGTAAGGATTCAAAGGCCTCTTGCAGGCTCTTCTTGAGGACTTAATGTGTCCCCATCAGGAACAAGTCAATTGTACCGTTTATTCTTTTGTCTTTCCTTCTTCACAAATAGAAAAAGAAAGTCCAAGATGCTGAACATAAAAATATCTGCAGTGCCTGCAGACACCACATCAATTCACAAACATGAATGTTTACAACGTGGCTTCCTGATTTGCTATGAAATTACTAACAAATCTCATCACTGTTTTTCTCATGCTGTCCATGTATTTTCCCTCTTCTAAATACTTTTATCTGCATATAGGAGTAGCATTCAAGAGTTCTTTTTTTTTTCTAATACATCTTTATTGGAGTATGATTGCTTCACAATACTGTGTTAGTTTCTGTTGTACAATGAAGTGAATCAGCCATACGCATACATATATCCCCATATCCCCTCCCTCTTGAACCACCTTCCCACCCTCCCTATCCCACCCCTCTAGGTCTTTGCAAAGCACCGAGCTGATCTCCCTGTGCTATGCAGCTGCTTCCCACTAGCTATCTATTTTACATTTGGTGGTGTGTATATGTCAGTGCTACTCTCACTTCGCCCCAGCTTCCCCCTCTGCCTCACACCCCCGTGTCCTCAAGTCCATTCTCTATGTCTACGTCTTTATTCCTACCCTCCCACAAGTTCATCAGTACCATTTTTTTTCTTTTAGATTCTATATATATGTGTTAGCATACGGTAATTTTGTTTCTCTTTCTGACTTACTTCACTCTGTATGACAGTCTCTAGGTCCATCCACCTCACTACAAATAACTCAATTTCATTTCTTTTTATGGCTGAGTAATATTCCATTGTATATATGTGCCACATCTCCTTTATCCATTCATCTGTCGATGGACCCTTAGGTTGCTTCCATGTCATGGTTATTGTAAATAGTGCTACAGTGAACATTGTGGTACATGACTCTTTTTGAATTATGGTTTTCTCAGGGTATATGCCCAGTAGTGGTACTGCTGGGTCGTATGGTAGTTCTACTTTTAGTTTTTTAAGGAACCTCCATACTGTTCTCCACACTGGTTGTATCAATTAACATTCCCACCAACAGTGCAGGAGGGTTCCCTTTTCACCCCACCCTTTCCAGCATTTATTGTTTCTAGATATTTTGATAAAGGCCATTCTGACCAGTGTGAGGTAATACCTCATTGAAGTTTTGATTTGCATTTCTCTAATGATTAGTGATGTTGAGCATCTTTCATGTGCCTCTTGGCCAGCTGTATGTCTTCTTTGGTGAAATGTCTACTTATGTCTTCTGCCCATTTTTTAATTGGGTTGTTTTTTTTGATATTGAGCTCCATGAGCTGTTTGTATATTTTAAGATTATTCCTTTGTCCTTTGTTTCATTTGCAAATATTTTCTCCCATTCTGAGGGTTGTCTTTTCATCTTGTTTATGGTTTCCTTTGTTGTGCAAAAGCTTTTACATTTAATTAGGTCCATTTGTTTATTTTTGTTTTCATTTTCATTACTCTAAGAGGTGGGTCAAAAAATATCTTGCTGTGGTTTATGTCAAAGAGTGTGTTTCCTATGTTTTCCTCTAAGAGTCTTATAGTGTCTGGTGTTACATTTAGGTCTTCAATCCATTTGCAGTTTATTTTTGTGTATGGTGTTAGGTAGCGTTCTAATTTCATCCTTTTACATGTAGCTGTCCAGTTTTCCCAGCACCACTTATTGAAGAGGCTGTCTTTTCTCCATTGTATGTTCTTGCCTCCTTTGTCATAAATTAGGTGACTATATGTGCATGGGTTTATCTCTGGGCTTTCTATCCTGTTCCATTGATCTATATTTCTGTTTTTGTGCCAGTATCATACTGTCTTGATTATTGTAGCTTTGTAGTATAATTTGAAGTCAGGGAGCCTTATTCCTCCAGCTCAGTTTTTCTTTCTCAAGATTGCTTTGGCTATTCAGGGTCTTTTCTGTTTCCATACGAATTGTAAAATTTTTTGTTCTAATTCTGTGAAGAATGTCAGTGGTAGTTTGATAGGGATTGCATTGAATCTGGAGATTGCTTTTTGTAGTATAGTCATTTTCACAATATTGTTTCTTCCAATCCAAGAACAGGGTATATGTCTCCATCTGTTTATGTCATCTTTGATTTCTTTCATCAGTGTTTTATAGTTTTCTGAGTCAAGTCTTTTGCCTCCTTAGGTAGATTTATTCCTAGGTATTTTATTCTTTTTGTTGTGATGGTAAATGGGATTGTTTCCTTAATTTCTCTTTCTGATTTTTTGTTGTTAGTGTATAGGAATGCCAGAGATTTCTGTGCATTAATTTTGTATACTTCAACCTTGCTAAATTCGTTGATTAGTTCTAGTAGTTTTCTGGTGGCATCTTTAGGATTTTCTATGTATAGTATCATGTCATCTGCAAACAGTGACAGTTTTACTTCTTTCCCAATTTGTATTCATTTTATTTCTTTTTCTTCTCTGATTTCCATGGCTAGGACTTCCAAAACTATGTTGAATAAGAGTGGCGAGAATGGACATCCTTGCCTTCTTCCTGATCTTAGTGGAAATGCTTTCAGTTTTTCACCATTGAGAACGATGTTTGCTATGGGTTTGTCATATATGGCCTTTATTATGTTGAGGTAGGTTCCCTCTATGCCCATTTTCTGGAGAGTTTTTATCATAAATGGATGTTGAATTTTGTCAAAAGTTTTTTCTGCATCTATTGAGATGATCACATGGTTTTGATTCCTTAATTTGTTAATGTGGTGTATCACATTGATTGATTTGCATATATTGAAGAATCCTTGCATCCCTGGGATAAATCCCACTTTATCATGGTGTATGATCTTTTTAATATGTTGTTGGATTCTGTTTGCCAGTATTTTGTTCAGAATTTTTGCATCTATGTTCATCAGCGATATTGGTATATAATTTTCTTTTTTTGTGATATCTTTTTCCGGTTTTGGTAAGAGTGATGGTGTCTTCATAGAATGAATTTGGGAGTGTTCCTCCCTCTGCAATTTTTGGAAGAGTTTGAGAAGGATCAGTGTTAGCTCTTCTCTAAATGTTTGATAGAATTTGCCTGTGAATCCATCTGGTCCTGGACTTTTGTTTGCTGGAAGATTTTTAATTACAGTTTCAATTTCATTACTTGTGATAGGTCTGTTTGTATTTTCTAATTCTTCCCAGTTCAGTCTTGGAAAATTTAACTTTCCAAGAATTTGTCCATTTCTTCTTGGTTGTCCAATTTATTGGCATATAGTTACTTGTGGTAATCTCTCATGATCCTTTGTATTTCTGCAATGTCAGTTGTTACTTCTCTTTTTTCATTTCCAATTCTGTTGATTTAAGTCTTCTCCCTTTTTTTCTCGATGAGCCTGGCTAATGGTTTGTCAATTTTGTTTATCTTCTCAAAGATAAAGCTTTTAGTTTTATTGATCTTTGCTATTGTTTCCTTCATTTCTTTCTCATTTATTTCTGATCTGATCTTTATGGTTTCTTTCCTTCTGCTAGCTTTGGGGTTTTTTTTTGTTCTTCTTTCTCTAATTGCTTTAGGTGTAAGGTTAGGTTGTTTATTTGAGATTTTTCTGGTTTTCTGAGGTAGGATTGTGTTGCTATAAACTTCTCTCTTAGAACTGCTTTTGCTGCATCCCATAGGTTTTAGGTTGTCGTGTTTTCATTGTCATTTGTTTCTATGTGTTTTTAAATTTCTTCTTTGACTTCTCCAGTGATCTCTTGGTTACTTAGTAGTGCACTGTTTAGCCTCCATGTATTTGTGTTTTTTACAGTCTTTTTCCTGTAATTGATTTCCAATCTAATAGCATTGTGGTCAGAAAAGATGCTTGATATGATCTCAATTTTCTTAAATTTTCCCTATGTTTGATTTGTGGCCCAAGATGTTATTTATCCTGGAGAATGTTCCATGTGCACTTGAGAAGAAAGTGTTCTGCCACTTTTGGGTAGAATGTTCTATAAATATCAATTAAATCTATCTGGTCTATTGTGTCACTTAAAACTTATGTTTCCTTATTTATTTATCTGTTTGGATGATCTGTCTATTGGTGTAAGTGGGGTGTTAAAATTCCCTACTATTATTGTGTTACCATCAATTTCCCCTGTCATGGTTGTTAGCATTTGCCTTATGTATTGAGATGCTCCTATGTCGAGTGCATAAACATTTATAATTGTTATATCTTCTTCTTGGATTGATTCCTTGATCATTATGTAGTGTTCTTCCTTATCTCTTATAACAGTCTTTATTTTAAAGTCTATTTTATCTGATACGAGTATTGCTACTCCAGCTTTCTTTTGATTTCCATTTGCATGGAATATCTTTTTCCATGCCTTCACTTTCAGTCTGTGTGTCTCCCTAGGTCTAAAGTGGGTCTCTTGTAGACAGCATATATAAGGGTCTTCTTTTTGTATCCATTCAGCCAGTCTATATCTTTTGATTGGAACATTTAATCCATTTACATTTAAGGTAATTATCCATATGTATGTTCCTATTACCATTTTCTTAATTGTTTTATGTTTGTTATGTAGGTCTTTTCCTTCTCTTGTGTTTCCTGCATAGAGAAGTTTCTTTAGCATTTGTTGTAAAGCTCGTTTGGTGGTGCTGAATTCTCTTAGCTTTGGCTTCTGATTTCTCCATCAAATCTGAATTAGATCCTTGCTGGGTAGAGTAATCTTTGTTGTAGGTTTTTCTCTTTCATCACTTTAAGTGATGAAAGACTTAATCCTTATATCCTGCCACTCCCTTGTGGCCTGCAGAGTTTCTGCTGAAACATCAGCTGATAACCTTATGGGGATTCCTTTGTATGTTATTTTTTGTTTTTCCCTTGCTACTTTCAATATCTTTTCTTTGAATTTAATTTTTATTAGTTTGATTAATATGTGTCTTGGTGTGTTTCTCCTAGGGCTTATCCTGTATGGTACTCTCTGCACTTCCTGGACTTGGGTGACTATTTCCTTTCCCTGTTAGGGAAGTTTTCCACTTTAATCTCTTCAAATATTTTCTCAGTCCCTTTCTTTTTCTCTTGTTCTTCTGAGACCCCTGTAATTCAAATATTGGTGAGTTTCATGTTGTCCCATAAGTCTCTGAGATTGTCTTCAATTATTTTCATTCTTTTTTCTTTATTCTCCTCCTCGGCTGTTATTTCTACCATTTTGTTTTCCAGTTCACTTATTCGTTCTTCTGCCTCAGTTATTCTGTTATTGATTCCTTCTAGTGTATTTTTCATTTCAGTTATTGTGTTGTTTATCTCTGTTTGTTTGTTCTTTAGTTTTTCTAGATCTTTGTTAAACATTTCTTGTATTTTCTCAATGCTTACCTCCATTCCATTTCCAAGATTCTGGATCATGTTTATTATCATTACTCTGAATTCTTTTTCAGGTAGATTGCCTATTTCCTCTTCATTTATTTGGTCCATAGGTTTTTACCTTCCTCCTTCATCTGTGACATATTTTTTTGCCGTCTCTTTTTTTTTTTTTTTTTTTGATGGGTGGGATTGTGTTCCTATCTTACTGGTTGTTTGGCTTGAGGCTTCCAACACTGGAGTTTGTAGGCTATTGGGTAGAGCTGGGTCTTGGTGCTGAGATGAGGACCTCTGGGAGATCTCACTCCGATGAATATTCCCTGGGGTCTGAGGTTCTCTGTTAGTCCAGTGGTTCAGACTCGGAGCTCCCTGCAGGAGCTTCAGCCTGACCCCTGGCTCATGAACCAAGATCCCTCAAGCTGTGTAGGGCAGCAAAAAAAAAAAGAAAAAGAAAAAGTAGAACAATAACAAAGAGTAAAAAATAAAATTAGACTAGGAAACTTACAGATATGTTGGAAAGAATGTAAAAATAAAAATATAGGTGAAACAACAACTGGAAGGTAAAACAGAACCAGAATAGTAAAAAAGAGGAGAAGAAAAAAAAAAAAGGTGGAAAAGGCCTTGGCTGTGGAGGGCAGGGCCTAAGCAGGGGCGGTGTTTGGGTGTCAGGCGGGGCTTATTCTTAGGATCCACAAGGCTGGAAAAGGTCCCGGGGTGGTGGGGGGTGGGGCTTAGGCGCAACAGAACAGAAGGAGCCCAGGCATGCCTCATGCCTCTGGTCTCAGAGGGCGGGGGACCCCATCTGGGAGCTCAGAAGGCTTCCCGGGCATGAGTGGGTGGGGCAAATGCCCTCTGCTCCTCTCCCTCTCCTTCAGAACTGCAGGACCCTTCCTCCCTGCCCAAGATTTCTTTATGGCTAAGTATTCTATTTATCTTTCTTAAAATGCATTATCAACTACCATCACGCTATTAAAAAGTAAGATCAGAAGTTGCATAAATTCAAGTAAAAATGTTGATTTTTTAACAAGCCTGGCACAAAGCTGGAAGTTGACAGTGATAATGATAATGATAAGAATAATAACACTGATAACAGCTAGAAGGTACCATGTACTTACAATATGTAGGACACCAAACTTTCTACATCTATTAAATCTTTGTAAAGCTTTATGGGAGATACTACTATTATCTTCACTTTATAGATGAGGAATCTGAAGCCTAGAGAGTTTAAGTTACTTTCCTAAGATCATGGGGCAATTTTTGGCCAGAGGCTGAAATTTGAACCCTGACATACATATGTTCCATGGATACTAAATATATATATATATATATATATATATATATATATATATATATATATATGTATGTATTTAAATTGTTTTAATTGCTTTCAGAGTATGCTTATAGAGCAAACAAAAAAAAAGTCAGTCTCATTTCTTTCTAATCATCTTTATACAAAAATATTCTCCTGTTTCTTATATTCTTAAAAATTATTTAAATCTATCCATTGTACATGGTTTAAAAGCTACTAATGCATTTGGTTAAAAGAAAATCCAGATGTTTATTTAAAGCTGCACAGAGCCCAAATCCCAGTTGAATTAAATTTTCACTTTTATCCAATTGTGTGCTTGAGAGAGAAAAATAAAACTCACTTTTATTTAACATGGTAAATCATTGGTATGGTGCATTAATAATTAATAAAGCTTGTCTTATTTTTTTAGTTGCTGACAAAATTATGTTTAACCATTTCCATTATATTTAACCATTTTTATTATGTTTATAAAAATATTTAATAATGAAGTATATGTAAGACAAGAACAAAATGCAGTAAGATACATTCTGCCCGTATGTGATCTGTGCCTCTTCATAAATACAACACCCCATAGAATTAATGTTTCATGTTTTTAGCCACATTAATGGAGCTATTTTTTTTTTTAGCAAGAAAAATTATATTGCTTTCACAGTTGTTTATATTTGGTTGTTTAAGTGGCTTAAGACAGTATGCAATCAATCCCACGTTTATGTCGAGTTCTTATTAAATGCAAGACACGTTGTTAGTCTGGATTTTGTTGCTGTTTTTACCTTGAAAAAAAACTTACTTTATATTGAATAGTCAGGAAACTGAATCTACTCATTCATTATTCAGTTAACAGTATAATCTATAGATGGATGCTACTGGTGGGGGGGTGGGGGGGTAATAACTGTTGCTTTTTTCAAACACAGAATGCCTAAAATTTCTGATAACATTTTCATGGAAAGAAGAACAGTGTAAAGGGCCAGAGATTTTATCTAGCCTAGTTATTTTTCTTCCTTCTTCTTACAGTTTTATTGTTCAAATATAGTGGTGGCCATACAGGATGACCTGGAAAAGTAACAGAGAAATGTTTTTCTCAATTTATATGTAAGCATTCTGGTCTTCAAATGTCTAAAAAGCCTTAGAAAAGTTGATTGAGCTCCCTCTGATAGTAACCCCTTAATACCAACTGGTAGCTGACAAGTAACATCCTATGAAAAGGGGATGGGAAGTGAAGGGGGTAGAAGGAAACTGGGTGAAATACACATTTGTGGTGGCATAAAAATTGAAGAGTAAATAGTTGTATTTTTTCTAATTATAAAAGGAATATATCTGAGTCATGAAAACAAAAACAAAAACAAGCAAAAAAAAAACATTTGAAAGGCCTATCCAGAGATTTTCTTGAAAAATACCTGAAAAGTACATTTAAAAATATGGTAACTGGTAAAACTTACAGTAGGTGTTATTAGAACTCATATTTCCCTTTGCTTCCTGGTGTCTGCTGGTTTCATGCCTTCTGACGTGTAGGTGAAAAAAACACCATATGTCCTTTTCATCCCTGAATGTCCCCTCTCCTCCTCCCTGACTTTGCTTTCCTTTGGCCGAAGACCCTACGTGAGGAGCATTATTTAGGTGATTTATGTGGCCCTCCAGGCCCCAAGGATCCTCACTTGGATTGGTCACTAGATCTTCCTGCTCGACAATATTTTAACGAATAAATACATTGTCTTGAGCTCCATTCATAGCCCTTGAAACAAAGCATGGAAAACAAAAATTATGATTTGAAGTTTTAAATGGAGTTCTGTATTAATAAGTAAATAATGTAAAGTGAAAGGAGGGATTAAAGGAATCAAAGAGAAAAAAAAAAAAAGAAAAGAAAATGGCCATAAAATGATTAAACAGTGCTATGGACTGAATCGTGTTACCTCACATTTCTATGTTGATGCCCTACACCTCAGTGTGAGAGACAGGGACTTCGGGAGGTACTTAGATTTAGATGAGGTCATGAGGGTGAGACACTCATGATGGGATTAGTGTCCTTATAAGGATAGATGCCAGAGAGCTTGCTCTGTCTCTCCACCAGGCAAAGGAGGTCAGAGCAAGAAGGCTGCTGTCTGCAAGCCAGAAAGAGAGCTCTCACCATACCCGACCATGCTGACCATGCTGATACCCTGCTCTTGAACTTCCAGTCTCCAGAACTCTGTTACTCAAACCACTCAGTCTAAGCTATTTCGTTATGGCAGCCCAAGTTAATACAAACGATTATCTTAAAGAGACAAAATAAAGCTTATGAATATTTTAATAGAAAAATACCAATCAGAATATCAAAAAGAATAATAAAGCATGATAGACTTAAATTATACCAAGTTTAAAATAATTAGAATAAGATAATTAGTAAATACAAACATCTTAAAAACTCAGCAATAAAGAGAAGAAAGAAAGAAAATATAGAAAGAAAACCATTCAAGGAAAAGAAAGAATGCAAAGGTGAAAGTTGCACACCTCCCCTGCAAGGTAAACAGTTCTTTGGATGGAGCGGGCCACACGTGACCAATGGGCTACATTCCCTGTCCCTGTTGGTGGGGCATGTTCCCCTGTGTGGAGAGCAGTTGTGCAGATTAATCATTGGCTGACAGCAAGTCCCTTAGACCTTGCCTTTCCACTCTTGCCAATGGTTTATACTACTCTCAAGACCACACATCTCTCACTCCTAATGTCCAACTTTCCTATCTGTCTCAAATGATCCTAGCTGCTCTCTACCTAGGATACAAAGGTGTTCAAATCCAGCATCCTACTGTCAGACAGAATTTGGGCTCAGTCTCTCCTTCCCATTCAACACTCCCACCTTTCCTCCTTCTGTTTATTTTTTGCCTTTATCCATTAAAAAAAAAAACTTACTGGAAGCCTTTAATGCATTGGATGCTGTGCCAGTGCTTTGTGTACAATGGGGTTTGTTGAAAGAGACCAAGGGTCTTTCCCTTTTGAAGTTTTTATCTTAGTGGATGGATGAAAGAGGAAGCTGAAAACAACCAAGCAAATTCATATTTTTAAAAATCAACTGTTATGAAGCAAACAAACAGCATGCTGTGAACAAATAGAAAATGAGGTCTACTTTCAGGTAGAGTAGTCGTGGAAGGCCTCAAGAGATTTAAGCTGAGACTGAAGTATGAGATGGAGCCAGGAGAAGGGATTGGTAAGAGGAGGGAACAGTGCAAAAAGTCTCAAGTCAGAAGAAAATCTTAGCCTGTTCCTGGAACCCCCCAAAATGGGCCTGTGAGCTGGAGGTGGATTAGGAGGAAGGAGGGAATGGGAATGGTGGGTCTGTACAGGTGTGTAGTCCTCGGGCAGATCGTGTAATGTCTCCATGCCTCAGTTTCCTCACCTCCCCATCAAATATGCTTGACAATACCTTCCCCAGGGACTACACATTGGAGACATCTAAATCATGGCCATTCCTCTCTTCAGGTTCTTCTTGGGACAGGCAATTTTTCTTCAGAATTAAAGGCATGTTGTGCCTCTTGAGAATCTGACCTGCTGGAGATGTAATCTGATTGCCTTTTATTTTCTTTTAATTTATTAAAAAGTGAGACTTGGTTTATTGGACTGATGATGCACTCGTAGCAACTCAATGCGAGGACAGTTTAAAAATCCAGATTAATTATTTTCCAATTGAGTTTTTTTCTTTTTTTTTTTAATGCAGTCAGCATTTGAGACAAAGACTGGGCCATAAATCTTAAAATTAGCTGGGGAATTAATTTTAAAATTAAACACACTATGATGAATTATAGGCAAATGAATGATTAGGAATGTAGAAAAAGAAAACTGGGCTGGTGGGGGCATATGTATAAGATGGCTTCTACCGAGTGGCCTCTGCACGTCAGCATCTGTGTTGGAGGAGGAGAGTAATACACACGTCTTTAATTTTGCTTTTTGACTTTACCTGTGTCAAGACTCATGTCTGAGAAGTCATTTCCAAATTTAAACAGAATTCATGAGTTGTAGGGGTTTGCAGCATACAATGACACAGAGAAGACTTAAGGAACTAACACTTCAAATTCTGAAAATGCAAAGATTAGACAAATGGTCACACAGGAAGACTACTGTGGACTTAGTCAGTCACTCGATTTCCTAAACTTCTTCACTCATCCATCTTTGCTAGGGCTATAGTCCCTCTTACTCTCAGCACCTGGCTACTTTCGTGCCTCAAAAGTAGGACATGTATTCTTCTTGTGTAGATGATCAAATAGTATAGAAGGATCAATAAATAAGTAGCGTTTTATTTTCATCTGATGAAGATAAATAATTTTCAGGAAAATGTTCAGTGAAGAAATACATTGTTAACTATCTGAGGAGGTAACTGTGATAAGTCAATATTTCTTTATATGCCAAAGGCATATTCCAATGGTGAGGGTGGGCGTGGGATAGAGGGAGGGAGGGGCAAAATCGCTCCCCATTTCTTTCCAAACCTGCAGTTCTTTCCTTACCAGAATGATTCCCTTAACCCCGCTCCCTGACCCCCTCCACATGCACACACTTCGTGACATACAATCCCATGCTGAGCTATTCAGTCAAAGTACTTATGTGATTTAGGGCAGGGTGAGGTCTTTGTTTCCATTAAGAAAGAAACAAAAACACTCTCTGTGGTTCCTGCTCCATGACAAATTTACCCTAACTCTATAGTCTACAAGCTCTTCCAAGGGAATGATGAGCAGAGTGACATAAGAAGGAATGATTTGGGCAGTGTCCGTAACTCCACTTTCCCCTCCAACACTTCTCCATTAGTTTCTTGGGAACTGGAATTTGGGGTTGAGGGGTGATCTGCAGAGGCATTTGTTAAAATGCACATGCAGAACCAGAACAATTAGTTTTCACATTGGCCCAGATTTGATTTTCAGTAGGGGCAGTGTGTGGATGCACTGTGGTGGCTTGGGCCAGCCCAGGTCCTTGACTTTTATTCAGATTCTGCCAGGTGCTGGTTTTCTGATCCTGTGTAATTTATTCACTCTGTGAGCGTCGCTTTCCTTAGGTCTAAGATGATGAAGAGTCCTTACCCCACAGATTTAAATTAAATTAAATGAGATGCTGTATGGAAAGACTTCATGCTTCAAAGATGTTAGCCATGAGTAGCTTATCAGATTTAGCAAGCTGATGTAGGAAAAGCAAGATTTGGTAAGATGAAAGGGAAGGAGTTATTGAATGGATGATGGAAGAGGATGGGGATGCACTTGCCTGTGGAGGGATTCAAGGTGGGCAGAAGAACTGCTGTGAGTATTAGGGGACTTCGCTGATGAACAGAGAAGAGAAAATAAAGGGTCAAAAAAGATAAATTTTATTTCACTATCGTATATTTATTTAGCTTTTACACCCAGTCAGGTACTGTTTTTCGTATTTTACTAATAGTAACTCAGTGACTCCTCATTATCATTTTATGGGTGGTAGGCATTCCTTCTATTTACAGATGATGAAATTAAGGCACAGAGAGGTTAAGTAACTTTCCCAAGGACACACAGCAGGTGATAGCAGAGCTTGGGTTTGGATCCAGGCTCCCAAGCCTATGATCTTAAACATTAACATTAAACTAAGGTTTCATTTTTACAGTACTTTCCAGTCCTGGCCCTGAGCATCTAGAAGTGGAGCAGGACATAAAAAGATTCATGGTCAATCCTCTGTTTTCATGTATTTTGTTCTTTCTCCATCCCTACTCTCCTAGGCACCTTCTTGTTGTGTCACTGTTTTAATGCATCATCCTTTGAATCAACCAGTCCCACTTGTTCTTAAACTTCAGTGTATCTTCGTGTTTATGTATTTTCCAATTTATTTTCCTAGATATTTGGAAACTAATCAAATTTTATTTTGTAACCCATATAAATTTATCAAAATTAGTATGCATTTTCTCCAGAATCAATGTTATTTTCTCATTTTGCTGCATGCTATCTGTAGTGGTATGGAATATGCAGTTAAGCTAGAGGCAGTGATCAAAATCTGAAATCCGTTTCACAGAGACAATATTCTTTTATTATAAATTCTTATTGCTTCATGTGATTTAGAAAATGGTAGTAATTCAGCTGGCCTTACAACTGTTAAAATGTAGTTGATTTTCTTCTCCTTTATTCTTTCATGCATGTACTCTAAAATATTTCCTCCACCAAGGGTGAATTTGTTACCTTTTTGCAACATAAACATTCAAAATTATAATGCAGTTATTTATTAGCTTTATTAAACATTGGAAGCTTTGATGCCGTAAACCTATTAAAAGACATTGAAAAATGTAAAACTGTTCTATAAATCTGAGGAAAAGTTGCAGTTGTGAAGTCCCAATTTATTTTTACTAAACTCTGTAAAGCTTAAAGGGAAAATAATTTCTGTTTAGTTGCAAAGATAAACTTGTGCTCACTTGTATGCTTTTTTCACTCAAGTGAATTGAAAGCAACAGAAACCAAAGCCATCCCTTTCTCTATTAGACAAAATAACATACACAGTTCGGCTGCCATACCTGAGTCACCACCTGAACTGCAGGTATCAATTTTAAAAAAGTCATTCCATTGAGATGACCGTTTGAGCTTGGATGCTGTTTGAGATTGTGGCTTATTTTTATAGTGCTCCAAACTGGCCATTTTGATAGACATTCTGATTTACAGCAACGCCTAATTACGTCTAATAATGAATCTAAAGCTCTTGGTAGCTTTAATTTTCATATTTTAGTAACATTTCATCCATGTCTTAGTGACTCAGAAGTAAAAGGAAATGCCAGTGTCCTGTCCACTGATTGTCCAACTAGCAGAAAGGATATCTGTATGGTTAGACAAACAAAATGAAGATCTCAGTGGCTGTGAAAGAATTTATATTTCCTATTCCTCTTCTGTGGCACAGAAAGAGGAATTTTGTTTTTCTTTTAGGGAAACACAGATAAAGAAAAGCCCAGAGTAGGCAGAGAACATTTACATGTGTTATCCTCCTTGTTCTTTCTTTTTGGGAAACCTACCAAATTATTTCTATGAAATAAGAGTAATTGGTAAGTTACAGAGGCCCCAGGTTGATGATATATTTTTCTTGTCACCACCAAAGGCATCATCATTCCTTTTTATAAATTTCTATCAGTCCAATCATGGCTGAAGGACTTTTTCTCCCTAACTCTGTGGTCCTAGTAAGGCATAATAATTGTAGGTTTACCCTTCACTATCCAGAACTCTGTTTCTTTCCTTCTTTCTCTAGCACATCACATAATTGAAGAACAACCAAGTAATTCTGGTAAAACAAAACAAAACAAAAAAATCCCGATCAGTTTAATTAAGTACTTTGAGAGCACAGTTGTTTCCTGATATTCAGACAAACCCTTCCTTCCAGCCCTTGGAAACATTAATTATTCATCTCTGTATGTTATGAGCATCTCCAACCCCAGTCATCTTCCTGCTCCTTAGTTGTTTATGCTTTTCAAGTATTATTATGTCATCACCTTAGTCATCCCTCTGGCAAGCTATACTTATGGATAGATAGTCTGGGGCATCAATCTTGCCACATAAGTCATGTCTTCCAACACCTTTATCACTCTCCTTGCTTGTCTCTGAACTCCCTCCAAATTATCTACTGTCTTCTTTCTGCAGCTGTGATGTCCCAACTTGACTGTGGTATTCTAGGTGTGATTTCACCAACCCACAAATCAATACCTTCTCTAAGTCATAATGCAAGACAGAACTATCCCTCCTCTCTTCACTCTGTGACATAATACAAAATGCAAAAATCACCACCATGTCTCTTCTGTATCCTTGGCAATCTTCACACATAACCATTGTTCCCATCCCTGAACAGTTGGAAAGAAACTTGAAAAATTATTGACTTTTTCCTACAGGTAAATTTAAAGATGAAAAAATCCTGGACTTCTTTATCCTATCCTGCAGGCCCTAAACCAATGTGTGTGGCGCTTGTTATTTTTTAATACTCCATAGGTCTTGTTGATGATAGCCAGTCTTTCTCTAACACAAATCTCTCCTGCTGGCCTTTCTTTTTCTTCAGTCTTTACTTTGAACAATTGGACATGATCTTTATTTTATATTTTTTTAAACTCATTATAATTAAGGTATATAGGGAACAATCTGGATCTATACAGACATGGATAATCTTGAAAGATGTTTCAAGCCTTTCTCTTACATGAGAAAGTGCCTGGGGAAGTGTTATGCAGTGGAACAAGATTCTACAGTCATTTCTAAACTTCCAAGAGGATAAGCACATTAGCCTAATGAAGGGAGTGGGAAAAAAAAGATCCCTACACATACTAATTTGAGCAGCAAAATGATCTGGAGAAGTGGGAGATCTTGATAAATGGGGCCAAGTAATTGACGGCGTGTTATAATTAGGGCAAGGCATCTGTCAGTTAATTATCTTTTCCACCATAAATAATTACAATTTTTACATGTTCCCATAGCTTCTAATTTCTAGCTGGGATTCTCTTCTGCATTCTCATCTATCTAAGCTTTGAAGACCAGACAGAAATGGATATAAAGAGAAAATTTCCTAGTGATCCTCTCTGAAAAACAAATGCAAGGTAAAGAATGTTTGGCTGGGTAGGGTATGAATTTGGCAAGAAGGAAAACTAAATTGGCAGAAAGGTGATTTGCTATTTCAGGTTTCCTTTGTGTGTGATTTAAACAATGAGTCCAAGCTTGGGAATTCATTTGCACACTTGTCCGCTTATTCAAAAAATCTTTATAGAATCCCTAATGCTATAATGGCTGAGGGATCTACAGAGATCTTTTAAGGAACTTGTAGTCTGGTGGAATAGACTTACCCATAAACAGAAAAAGGAAATGGGGATAGAAATAGTATGAGAAAAGACACCCCAGAATCTTTAGAGCAGTGGTCCCTTTATTTTTAATTGCACACCCCTTTTAGGAAAAATACTTTGAGCATAGGCCCTCATTATATACATGTAATTTATAAGTTATGTATATGTAATAATGTTGGTCTATACATTAGATAGCTACAAAATTTATTGTATTTTAATTTTTGGATTAAACAGAAAGAGAAATTCTTAGGTTTTTCAATACCCAATAAATTTTAATGTATTCCCTATGTTATACCCATCCCAGTTTGTAGAATTGTTGCTTCCAAAACTTGATAGTGAATATTCCAACATGGCTCAAATTCAAAAGGTTTGGGTAGCGGAGGCCAGAGATGATGCAAAAAAGTTGGGCAGGGGTTAAACAATAGTGATGGGTATTCTGCAGTTCAGTGTTTTCCACTGAATGTTAGTAGAGATTCCTTGAAATTGAAAATGAAAGGTTTCTACTGTCAAACAGGTTTGGAAATTGCAGGCTTAAATTATAAAATTTCATTATTATAGGGTGAAGAGTCTGTGATGGCTTCATGGATGCCTATTTTCTATCTTACTAAGCTCTTGAGTTGAAAGACTATATTTTTCCATTTTATTTTTATTCAATAGTTAACTATTGAAGATGTCTGCAAATATTAGGTTCATAAAAATTGGCACTGTGTTTGGAATTGAATTCTGTCATTTAAAGATGGGAAAACTATGACTCCATTAGACTTTTATTCAACAAACTTTTCTTTTTTGCCTTATGCTATTTTCACTTCTCTATGCTAACCATTAGTTAATGAATTACTCAGTATTTCTGTTTTGGCTTAGTCATCTAAAAACAGTCTTTGCAGACCAGCTATCTGTGGAGGAAAATAAGTAACTAACCTTTCCTTGTCAGTTGAGAGACTCCCCAAGGATACGAAATGCTGGAAATTTCCACCAGCACATTAAATGTTGGGATTAAGGCCCTACATCCCCAGAAGACCACTCTTAAAATATGCTAATGTTTTATCTACTGAGGAGCACAATGTCTAGTTGAGTGAAGATCACTCTTTTGTGCCTAAACATATTTAGATTTTTGTTTTAGAGAGAAATATTTCTGAAATGCTACATGCAGCCTTGCTGTCACAAAGGCAGCACAACAAACACAAGTCAACTTTATCCAATGACACAGAGTTGTAATTATTGTCATTAATCACTGTACTATGGTTAATGAAACCATGATATGCTTGAGATTTCTTGCTGCATAAGGTTGCTTTTCCCCCTATACTAACTGACCCCAAGCTATGGCTTTCCAAGTATTTGTGTCCGCTTTCTATAATTGTTCTTTCCATCCTTTACTGCCAAGTATATCTACTTGTACAGAACAGTTATAAAATGCAGACACAAATATATAATTATATATGTAATGCAAATATATATTGTGTGTGTATCTGTGTATTTGTCTCTGTGACCTCTGCCCACAATCTTACCCCTAGTTACATTCAACCTCCCTCTTCTAATTAAACCAGAGAAATCATGCTTATGAAAATTAGATATGAGTAGAATCTGCATGATGGCCTGAGAGCTCCTTCATGAAATAACTTATGTTCTCTACTTGAGTCTCTCAAAGGTTATTTCTGCTGGTTTATCATTATTTGCATTTGTCAAGTACTTATAAAGGCATTTTCACATACAATTTTCCCTGTGATTTGTGCAAAAAGAGTACAAATTAGATATTATTAACCATACTTTCATGTGCGTAGGGTTTTCAGATTTAACCAAAAAAAAATCAGAACTCCTAGTTAATGTTAAACTTCACATATTTATTTTTTGCTATAAGTATGTTCCCTGGAACATTCTTGCGTGGGACATAATTACACTAAAAATTATTTGTTATTGATCAGAAAGTCGCATGTAACTGCATGTTCTGTATTTTATCTGGCAAACTTGCATGTTAAAATAATAATTTTAGAGAGCTTAGGAATTTATAAAAATTTGCATAGCTAGAAAGTATTACGGTTGTGATTTAGATCTAGGGATTTTGACTTCAAGTCCAGCGCTCATGACTATTCTCTGTACTCCTGAAAATGGTGAAAACATGTTTTCTAGATAAGTAGGATACTAATGTATGTGTATTACAGGGCCCATATACTGAACCATTAATATTCTAGTTTCCTAGGTCTGCTGTGACAAATTACCACAAACTGGGCAACTTAAAGAACAAAAATCTATTGTCTTATTGTTCTGGAGCCCAGAAGTCCAAAATCAAGGTGTTGGCAGGGCCATGCTCCCTCTGTAGGCCCTGGGGGAAGCTCCTTCCTTGACCTTTCCTAGCTTCTGATGGTTCCTGACGACCTTGACTTTACTTGGCTGAAGGCAGCATCCTCCAGTGTTTTTCTTCCTGTGTGTGTCTGTGTCCAGATTTTCCTCACCTTTAAAGGACAAGTTATTGGACTAAGATCCACTCTAATCCAGTATGACCTCATCTTAACTTAATTAAATCTGCAAATGCAGTACTTCTGACAAGGTGTCATTCACAGGTATTGGGGATTAAGACTTGAACATATGTTTAGGGGGACACAATTCAGCCCCAAACAACTGGTTATCATTAATACAGAGTGGAATATAAGAAAATTATATTACCAATCTAGAAAATCTAGGTGACTAAACACAGGACCTGAAAGTGTGAACGGGGATGGTGGGTACTCAGAGTACACAGGGTTTCTGATGGGATAGTCCCAAAACACAGCATAGAGTTTGGGTATTGGGCAGAGTAATAGAGATAGCTAATACACACTTATATATGCTTACCACAGCCTGACACTCAAATCTGCATGTATAATAGTGCCAGGTAGTAGGTGCTATGATTTTCAAACCATTTTATAGATGAGGAAAGGGACACAAAATACTAAGTAATTTGCATAAAGTCATGAAGCTAACATGTGATACAACTGAGGTTGAAGCCTAGGCAATCTGATGCTAGAATCCACATTATTTACAATTACTTATTATTATTTGTGGGAAGAGGAGGCAGTTGAGGCAGAAAGAAAGGCAATTTGAGGAAGGAAAATACTAATGAGAAATAATGACCACTCTAGCTTTTCTGCTGGTTGGTTTTTGTCTTGTCTTGGTTTTGCCTGTTGACCTTGCTGGTGTGATGTGCATAGAGCAGAGGTTCTCAAACTTGAGCAGGCGTCAGAATCACCCAGAGGACTTGCTGAAACACGAGTCCCCCCTCCCCCTGTCACCTCCAAGTTTCTGATTCTGTGTGTCTAGAGTGAGGCCTAAGAATTGGCATTTCTTACAAGTTGATACTTGATGCTGATGCTGGAGACCACAGTTTAAGAAAAACTGGTATAGAGAAAATTGAGATGAGGTTAGAGTGGGAAATGGTTTTCAGGTTCAAAACTGGGATGACAATAGGAATCTAAAAAAGTGTAACTAATTATTTTATAAGCCAACCTCGAACTGCTCTTTTTAAAATAATAATGTGACATCTTGCGCCCATATGTTACACGCACACACACACAAGCACACACACATACACATTGCACTCTTAAAATCTATCATAAAATTTACTGGATTTGTAACACCTGCAAAGCCAGAGAGGGCCTAGGTTCTAATCCAGGCTTGTCCATAAGTTAGTCACGTACTTCTTGAATAGCCACCCTCACTTCCTCCACCTCCCATAAAACAAAGGAGTTGAGATAGAGAAATAGTTAACTACACTGTGGTATCTAGTGCCATTAACTGTTATTTTTGAGAAAAATAATGATACGGAAAATATTATCCCTTATATATTTTCTCCTATTAACTTTTTACATGAGCATAAGTGTTGATTGTAAAAATACTGACGTAATCAGACAAGCTAAAAACATATATTACTCACAAAAAACCCACCCAGAGAGAAGCATTTTTAATACTTTGGACATTGTTTCTAAAGGTAATGTATATGCACAAATTTATCATACTACACATACTCAATATTCCATGAGCATGTTTGTATATTAATTTGTATGTATTTATGTCACTATTTTTAATATTCTTGTAGTATTACATTAAACAGTTATCCCACAATTTATTTAACAAGTCCAGTATGGTTGGGAATTAAAATTGTCTCTAATTTGGGGCTAATATGGTGATGGTAGTAATGAATACCCTCATACACACATTCTGATGTTTTTGTCCATTCTAGAGGTAAAATTCCTGGTCAAAGAAAATTGCTGGGTAAAGTAATACCACTTTTAAGTATTTATATAAAAAAAAGATCACCTATGTGTATATGTTTATTCTTTGTGTGTCTAATGCAGACAGACACTGCACCCTGGCATGTGAATAGGTGTGATCTCCTGCTCTTTAAAGATAGATGACTTTTAAATTTACTTCTTTTTGGTTTTCTGTGTTTCCCAATTAGTCGACACGTGGGAATTAGTCGAGATATGCTGTATAAGAAGCAGCCTTGGTATCACGGGACTGCCTTTTTTCAGAAAAGAAAGAAGAGGTTATCGGTGTGGGGAAAGAGACAGTGAGAGAGGGATTCTTTTGTTTTCTAGACAGAAGGGGAAGAATTTGGCTTAATAAAAGTTGTAACCAAGTCCAAATGAAATCCATGCATGAATTCCCTCAGGTCCTTGAGCCCATTCTACTTTCACAGAAAGGAGGAAAGACAGTCAGGAAAATCAAAGAAGATAGTGCCAAGGCCGGCAGGTACAATCTGTAAGAAAAGCTGTTTGAGGGTGTAAAGTCTGCATTGAACTGATTTCTCTTTGTGGACCAAGGCTTTGACCTGATTCAATATCCTTTAGCCAGAAGGCTGCAAGGGGCGCACTGCTAGAAACTAAGGCATCAGGGAGCCCTTTCACACAGGGAGCGAGAGAGCCAACAGGAAGTGTGGGTCCAGCGGGTGAGCGCTAAGGAATATGGGCCAGACCAGTGTTGACCTGGCAGAGTGTCAGGACTCCACGCAGCAGCCGCTGGAGCCCTGAGCGCCCAGATGCCAGCCTGAGTCCAGATTGATAGGAGGAGGTGGGAGGCTTCCAAACAGGCTGAGTCTGAGCATGCAGGAAATGTCAGAGGGAGCAGACTTGTGGAGAGGAGAGAGCTGCTCTGTGCGGGAAAGGACCTTTGGATTGATTCCCTGGTACGTGTGCCTGGCCATAAGTCAGTCAGCACTGGTTCTCTGTGGGGTGGGAGGGAGAGGGAGGGAATAAGAGGAGGAGAGGAGAGGAAGGTGGGATGTGGTCCACGAAGAGCTTGAGGTGCCTTTCAGAGCATCAGCTGGAAGAAAACTCATTGCTGCCATTGGGGAGGAAAGGCTGGCTGAAGACTCCTGCACAAAACATGCAGTCACCTGCAGCCCCGCAGCCTTTTCGCCAGAGCTGACCTTTGTAGACTGTAGAGCCTGTCTCCAGAGGAGCTGCTGCCTCTGGAAGCACTGTGTACCCCACAGAGTGTAAAGGAAGGTTCCCTAGTGGATGAGTGTGGGGAGGACACAGGAGGCCACCTTGGGACTCTATTCACTGTATCAACAGGAGGGTAGTGGGCTATGGGCTTCCTGTAGTGAGGTGGGAAGCCATGTACATGGCCCATGCTTTTTTTTCCCATGGGAGCATTAATGAGACCAAAAAAGTTACACAAATCCTTCATAGATTAAAAAGTAGAACACTGTTCCAAGGCAGTAGGAATCCGGGCAACACTTATCTCTGATTTTTCCAGTTAAGAGAAAAAGAATCTAGCTTAGTAAATTGACCTCTTAACATAACAAAGAGAAAATTTTAAATAAATAAATAGGGACAAAGCCACAGAAAGCTATCCTGAGAAGGTTTGCAAATAAGTCCTGAGGAAGGAGCTCAGGATTGTAAAAGTGAAGTAGAATCTAGAAAAGAGAATCTGACAATGTATTATAACCCCAATTGTTTCCTTTCCGAAGCTCCCCTGGAGCAGCTACTCTAGTTTTCTTCCTGCTCGAGGCCTTTGCACAAGCTGTTCCTCTGCCAGGAAGTCCATCCCTACTTTGCCCTAATAACCCCCTCTTCCTGGAGGCCTCCTTGACCATCCTTTCTAGGATGGCAACCAGCACCCCAACACTTCCACCTCCATTCTCTCCTGGAGTCCCCATCACAACACTCACCACAATGTCCTAAGTAATAATTAAACCACTATGTGCCTGGGTATCTCTTTTCTGTCTGTCTCCTCCTCAAAGACATGATCTCTAAGAAGGTGGAACCAAGCCTGTCTTAGCCGCCATATATTCCCAATATAAGATTAGCACATGCTATTCATTGAATGAATGGGTGAGTGAATAAGGACATATAGCAAAACCTAGGAAAGATTCACAGATTTCAAAAAAAGCATGGGCTGAATGTTGAAGACAGACTGGGCGTATGTCAGGTGGACCCTGGGAAAATACTGATCTACAAAGCCAAGAATACTACAAAATGTGATTTAAAAAAATCTTACTAGGAGGTTCCAAATCCATCAACAGTACTATCAGAAGCGAAAGAATATTCCAGAGACCTTAGTATTCTCAGGAGTGTGTCCGCTTTGACCTACCTCCCTGGAAATCCTCCGGAACAAGAACTTGTCAAGAAGAGGAAATAGCAGGACGCTAATCATTTTGAATCCCTTACTTTGTGCCAGGCATGGTGAAGCAGTTTATATATGGGATCAGTTCTTTCCCACAGGCAGATTTGTGAATTAGGGATCTGTGGTGCTCTTTTAGACTGGAGCTTACAGATGTCATCAGTTTGCTTAAGGGGAAACAGTGTTCAAGGGTAGAGCAAGGATTCTAACCCAGATTTATTTCTGACTCCAGAGCCTGTAGTTTCTTTCTAGACACCACCCTCCTTATTAAAGATCTTCCAGTGTAGCTGCTGATTTTCTAAGTCTTCTGAGATGGCACAAGTTATTCTTAGAGTTCTAAAGCTGCCCTAGGGCAGTGTGTGCACGTATGTGTTTGCAAATGCACATATGGGCAAATATGTGTGTGTTCTTCTATTTCTAAACAGTGCTGGGTGGGTAAATGGGACAAATATTTGGAATAACTTTGCCATCTCAACTATGTTACCTTCCTGTGAAAGAAAAGAAGTGGAATTTTAATACCTCCTGATGCAGTAATAAAATCGATAGTACATTTATTTACCCAGCGTGGAGGAGATCATGAATCACGTATCAGACGATGTGATCGGACTCACAGTAGCAATACTGGTAGCTGCAATGTCTTTCCATTTGATTATACTTGCACTCTAATAGAATAAAGGGTTTTCCTTAATTATGTTTTTCAATATTGTTTGGATTTGCCTACTGCCAGTACCCTGATTATCTGTGGGTAGATTATTTTAGTGTGGCTTTCAAATTTATGAATGATGTCCACTCTACAAGGAGGGCTCTGTTGACATCTCAGCCCCTTCTGTTTAGTTTATTGCCCAATGTCCCTTGAAACTCAAACACTGGCCATCTTCACCTAATCCAGGAAGGTCTCAGGCAGGGTGAACCCTTGCATCAGTCTGAGAATGATCTGTTGATTCATAATGTGGAAGAATTTCCACATTGGACTTGAGGAGGAGGGCAAGCTGGGGAAACTGGACAGCTTCCCAGACATTTTTTTCTTTCTCTCTCTCTCTTTTTTTTTTTTTTTTTTGACAGTTGTGGCCTTATTATACTACTTGAAGTGATTAACTAAAGAGTGGCAGACATGCCTTCATTCACATGTAAGAGCAAAACATAATTAAATGTCAAATGTAAATCATCAATGCATTATTTGTCTTTCTGGATTATTCATGTCTCTACTTATCTTCAGCAAAGAAAATAATTGTGTTTGGACTCAATAGCTTGATACATAAAGGATCGCCTGACCATCTGTCATGAATGCCACATACATAGACTGTACCATGCTCTGTCCTGGTTTTGCAAATGCAGCCGGTTGACCAATTCAGTTTCCAAGCTTAGGGCTGGAGCAGCTCACACTGAGTGGTGAGGTCCTGTGACTCAAGAGGTGAAGAACGGGCTTGCCACTTCAGAGGAAACTTCAGGCTACTCCTCCCTCAGGGCTTCTGTTCCTCAAGGACAGCAACACCTCAGCCGCCTGCCGGTTGAAGGCCAGAGAGCCACTAAGAGGAGCTAATGACTGGGCAAGCTTGCATTCACTCATGTTGACAGCAAATTCCTCCACAGACCTCCCAACCTTGGCTGCAGGCTCAGCGTGTTTAATTATTTACATGGTAATGGATGGGCTAGGAATTGTCTGCCCTTCAAACAGCTCACCGAGGAGAGCAACTGTGTCTCCTGGTTTCATCTGTGGGTTCTTTCCTGTGAGGAGGAAGGCATTTCATTCAATTTTACTGGAGATAGAAAGGTAGAGAAAGTGCTGCATTAGCACAATTCCAAATGGCTTCCATTTTGAATTTAAAAAATACGCCAACTTCTGGGTTCCTTATGCTTCCCACAAGCTCCCTATGCACAGGAACCACGGAAGAGACCCAAGTCACAATGAATGCTTTTCTGGG
Source organism: Delphinapterus leucas (assembly GCF_059928025.1). NCBI lineage: Eukaryota > Metazoa > Chordata > Mammalia > Artiodactyla > Monodontidae > Delphinapterus > Delphinapterus leucas. The sequence goes on from NC_143136.1 coordinate 17,155,744, forward strand.
TAACATGGGGAGTCCCTCCCTTTTCTGTCGTCAGGATGACTTGGGTTAAGAAGGAAGTGATTCTGGAGTCCAACACCTGGGCTTGAATCCCAGATCTGCCGTTTTATTGCTATATGTTTTTGGATATATTTCTTAACCACCGTGTTCTTCTTTTTCTCCATCTGTAAGAGTGCCATCCCCTCCTGGGGTTGTGGTGAGGACGAAATGAGTTAGTACATGTCTGTACAGGTATGCCTGGTAGTGCCCAGCTCTGCTTGGTGAATTTTCTATTCCTCAAAGCCAAATGCTTCCAAACTGATAGAGAAATTCAAGTGCAATAACAATTTTCTATTCTGCCTTTTCATTTAAGAGTTTATCATCATCACTTACAGAGGTGCCTCCAAATTTAAAGTTCTCTGTAGGGTGGAAATGAGAGTCTTCAAGTAATTTTCAACATTTAAAAAAGCCTAGTGATATTATTATATTTCACTGAACTGAATTAAGAATCTATTTTTTTGCTTTTGTTAGGAATTCTAGCAAAGTAGCTTGTCTCGGTTTGATCATAAAGGTATGAATCTTGCAATTCTATGTCTTTGAGCATTTCTTAAATGAGTAAAAGTAATTAAAGGCATTCTTTTCAAGTAAATAGGAGCTTCCAAACTTTGGGATTTAGGTGGGGAAAATTGTAAATCCTCATTGGTAAGAAAGAAGTTTGGAAACTTCTGTTATCCTATTATGACATATTGCCATAATCTTCATGACTTTATTATGAACTTATCACATAGTCATTTAATTAGCAATTTTGACATAAAAGTTTTTACCTTTTTTTAAGTAAGTTTTTTTCATGGTTGTAAAATAAAGACAACTGCAGAAGAAAATGTATAAAACAAGAGGAAGTATATTGAAGAAACTAAAATCATCTAGTAATTGGGCCTCTGTGAAATCATCTTTATTAAAATGTCCTTCTGATATTTGCTTTTTGATACACAAATATGTATATGTGTGTATGTCTGTGTACATGTATGCATCTGTGTATGTGTACTTGTTAAATTCAGATTATTATTAATGATCTACTCATTTTTCACTTAACATCACAAATATTTTCTCATATCATTAAAGATTTAGAAAATATTGTGTTTAATGATTCTATAGTTACCTCTTATTTTATTTACCAAATCTGTAGAGATGGACATTTACCTGGTTTCTAGTCCATTTGTTCTTTTGGCAAAATAGTTAAGAGCATGATTTCTGCAGATAGGCTGCCTGAGTTAGATTCCGTTTATACTTTTTCCAGGCTGTGTGACCTTGGTTAATCAATTTAGTTGTCAATGCCTCGGTTTCCTTGCCTATAAAATGGGGACAATGATAATACATATCTCATGAAGCTTTGTGAGGACTAAATTAGTCGATTTGTACAAAGCATTTAGAAAAAGGCATGTAATAAGCACTCCATCAATGTCATCTATTGTAGTTATTATTGTGGTTGTTATAAACAATGCTTTGAGAAATAAAATCCAAATTTTAGCTTTGATTTATGATTATGTCCTTAGGATACATTATTAGAAAGATTATTAGTGGAACAAAGGTCTTAGGTGTCATTTTTCCAATTTGTGCACTTTAATTCATGCAAAGCTTTAGGAGGAGCCAGCTGTACCTGTTTGTAAATCATTGCAAATATTTTTACTTTTACTTTGAGAGAAGTGGAGAGCCACTGAAAGGTTCTGAGCAGAAATGAGATATGATCTGGTATATGATTTTGGAAGTCCAATGCGCTATCCATTGTGCCAGAGAGCCAGTAAGTATATGATTTTAAAAGATCACTCTGGCTAACCATGGGGTCCAATGGCAGATCCAATGGTGGAAGACCAGAACAGAGTCTACTAGAGTAGTCCAGGTGAGAGGTGATGGGGCTTTGTACTGGAGTCGGTGTGGTGAGTCAGAGAAGGTTAGATTCCGGATATATTTTAACATGTAAAGCCATCAGGATCTGCTGGTTGGCTATGGGATGTAAAGAAAGAGAAGAAACAAGAATCCATTCAAGACTTTTGACTGGAGCCATTGGAAAGATGGAGTTGCCATCAAGTGAGATGAGGAAAGCTGTGGATGGGCCAGATTTTGGGGTGAAGATATGGTGCTCATATTTGAAATTCTTGGGTTTAAAATGTTTATTAAACCTCTAAGAGGAGATGTCTAGTAAGAGTATTTGTAGCTGAGTCTGTTCTGGGGACTCATTGTATAATTGATAATCCTCCAAATAAACTTCCAAGTTTGTGAAAAGATACATAATAAAAATGTACTAATTTGAACTTTACATATGTATTATTAAAACCCAATATTATTGCACCAATTGTTTTGGACTTAGAACAATAAAATATTTTAATCATTGACATTGTTTAGAATTGCTGGTTCACAGTAACAATAAACAGCAGACTATCTTTTGTTCAGTCTTATTATTATTATTTTTTTAACATCTTTATTGGAGTATAACTGCTTTACAATGGTGTGTTAGTCTGCTGTATAACAAAGTGAATCAGCTATACATATACATATATCCCCATATCCCCTCCCTCTGCGTCACCCTCCCACCCTCCTTATCCCACCCCTCTAGGTGGTCACAAAGCACCGAGCTGATCTCCCGTGCTATGCGGCTGCTTCCCACTAGCTATTTATTTTACATTTGGTAGTGTGTATATGTCAATGGTTTTTAAATCCTCCCTCGTATCTTTAACACTCTGACAAGATTGCTCCCACTGCCCCTACACCTTTGGAACACTGTTGTTTGTAAGGATTCACCTTGCAGGCTCTACCAAAAGCTGAATTTATGGTGAAGTTAATGAAACTTTAGCCGCAGGGCCTGGAAGGGGAAAAAAAAAAGAGAAATAAAAGTAAAGTGTATTAACAACACCTTCTCTTCCTATCAGGTCTCAATAGACAATGTAGGGACATGGCTGAGGGGAAACTGATTTGGGGGAGTGTCAGTTTGGTGTTAGTGGAATATATTTAGAAATTCATAGTTATTTCTTGTGTAGGCATGTTTATGCAAATGCCCTGCATTGTAATAGCCAGGGTTATAATTCACTGACTCACCTGCTATTGTGATGCCATAATGTAGTGACAGAAAATTCTCATATCCTGGCTCTCAGTAGGGACCTTAAAGGGGAAACAGTATGTGAAGGGTACGGGACCAGAAGTTAGTCTGTAAAAAAAAAAAATCCCCTATCATCATTTATGTAACATTTTAATGGAGAATTCAATCTTTATTGACACCTACTCAAAAATAAAAATTCTATCCTGACAGGAATTCACTCAATAATGCACCATATATAATTATAAATGAGCCATAAAATGCAATTATTTTCATATTTTTTATGACTTCAATAGAAATTATTCCACCACCAAAAATCAAGTTGTAATACATATTTTTTTCAATTCATATAAAATGAAGAAAGGAATTTCCTATTGCAATAATGAGTAGACTTGTGGATTGTTTGATAATTCAATTAATGAGGAGAAATAAGTAATATAAACATGTCGGAAAAAATTTAAATTTCTTGCTGATGTGATATAAAATACTGACATGGATAACAAAGTTCAGATATTCCACTACTGCCTGAAATCAACAGCAAATGGGTTAGTCAGTTTTATCAATTAAAGAGTATTTAAGATTTGTCATTGAGTAAGACAATTTGAAATACCCTGGAATGTTAAGCTTTCATACATGAAAGAAATTTGGCAATATGTAATCCTACAAACTTATATGACGTTCTCAATGAAATGTTTTAGAGATGAATTTCACTTTTTAAACTAAGAATACTACAGACAAATTTTGGTCAACCATAGTAGATCCAACTACATATTATTTTTATTCTCTCTATGAAACATAATAAAAATGACTGCCATATGAAGAAGCAATAAAAAAACATACAGCCAAAGTTATAGGGGAATATCTTATAGATGTGCACCAGACAGCAATGTAACAAAAATATTATAATATTTTTCTTGGTTTTTATAATGTTCGTGTTAATTTCCACCATTTAAAATTTTATACTTTGTTTTATTTTTCACTTAAATTAATATTAACCTTTGTACCTGATTTTGTACTGATAATACTGCATCCTTCTCCCCCACCCTTTTATTTTCCTTAAAGAAAGCCCTTAAAATTGTCTATGCTTCAGACGTTTTGTCTCTTTGACAAATTTTTATTGAAATATAGCTGATTTAACATGTGTTAGTTTCAGGTATACAGTAAAGTGATTCTTTTATACATATATATAAGTATATATATTCTTTTTTTATATTTTCTTCCATTATAAGTTATTACAAAACACTGAGTATAGTTCCCTGTGCTATATAGTAGGTCCTTGTTGGTTATCCATTTTATATATAGTAGAGTGTATATTTTAATCCCAAACTCCTAATTTATCTTTCTCACCCCTCCCCCTCCACTTTTGTAACCATAGGTTTGTTTTCTATATCTGTGGGTCTATTTCTGTTTTGTAAATAAGTTCATTTGTATCCTTTTTTTAGATTCCATATGTAAGTGATATCATGCTATTTGTCTTCCTCGGCCTGGCTTATTTCACTTAGTATGATAATCTCTAGGTCCATCCATGTGGCTGCAAATGGCATTATTTCATTCTTTTTTATTCCCGAGTAGTGTTCTATATATATACACACACACATGTATATATGTATATATACTACATCTTGAAAGGTGTTTGCTTGTTGTTAAGGAGATTCATTTAATCATAAAAGAGTCCTCATGATCCCAGCTACTCAAGCTGGTGGTCAGTGCATCTGGTTTCAAAGAATAAAACAAGAAGGGTTTTCACACAGATTCCATAAGCACATCTGTTTTTTCTAAACCGGATTAAAATGTTTGCTCTTCATAACTGCTGTGATAGCTTTCTTCTCTGATCATTTACCTTTCTTCCTCTCAATGACAATCATTGCTTCCAACATTGTTTTTGTCCTCATTAATGGAAATATGGTCATGTATGGATCACACTGAAACTCAGAAAACTCCACTCTTGGACCAAAAGAATCAGTGAGGCATTGAGCTGCCCAGGGTCATCCTGAGGATTTCAAAACAGAGGCAGCAAAAGCCAGTCCCTGGCTATATTATATTAAACCCAGAGACGTCTTTGGGTCTTTTAACTGTCTGAAAGATCCTTGAGTATCATATAAGTAGAAATAAACTCTGGCTGCTAAAAAAAAAAAAAAAATATCAGTGCTTCAAAACCCAGATCTGCCTCTGCCACCGTCTTGTCCTGAGGCAGCTTCATCAGAATCCACAAGATTAGAGGGAAGCAGGGATTGAGTTGTACTCTCAGAGTCTTCTGTGGCTTTAGTGAAGTGAGGAAGGTATCCAGAAGTTCCTGTGTTCTCTGGGTGTTGACTGGTGAGCTTGCCGATGGGGGGGGAGCTGTGGTGGGGAGAGGTGGCCGAGGCCCTCAGTGCAGACCACTTGGTCCAAGGATGGTGCGGGACTCACAGACTCACCTTGGAGACCATGGCACTAGGTAGCACAGAAGTGGGATCCAGTCATCCAGGGCTGGTGGCTGATGGTCCTCAGACCTTAGAGGAGAGAACCAGGTCCAGATCATGGGTCCCTCTGCCATCTACCATCACCAGTCCCTGCTCCACGTGACCATATCCAGCCCCCTTCCCCAAACCCCAGGCGCCATCTTGGAGAGGACTGCAGGGATGAAAAGAAACTTGACCATGGGAATAAAGATGCAGACCTACTAGAGAATGGACTTGAGGATACAGGGAGGGGGAAGGGTAAGCTGGGACAAAGTGAGAGAGTGGCATGGACATATATACACTATCAAATGTAAAATAGATAGTTAGTGGGAAGCAGCCGCATAGCACAGGGAGATCAGCTCGGTGCTTTGTGACCACCTAGAGGGGTGGGATAGGGAGGGTGGGATGGAGGGAGATGCAAGAGGGAGGAGATATGGGGATATATGTATACATAGAGCTGATTCACTTTGTTATACAACAGAAACAAACACACCATTGTAAAGCAATTATACTCCAATAAAGATGTAAAAAGAAACTTGAAAAACTGAACATTTACCGATTGCTTCAAGAAACAGTGTAAACTGCTGACTTGCACTACATCTAGGGTGCTCTTCCCAGCTTCTCCGTATGTATGGATGGCTTTGTGAGAGATTAGTGACCCAACCGAGGCGTGAAGGCACTCATTTCCTCTGTACATCTGAGTGAAGTGTGAGTAAGCTTGCAACCCTGCCTCACTGTCCAAGAACAACCTTGCCACTCCCCGTGGAGGCCAATACGGAAAGAATTAGTAGAACAGCTACATGGGGAATGTGGATCGTCCGAGATTTTCACCCACTCCTAACCGGCCACCTTATCCTAGCGGGAATGGCTTCTGCCTTCCAGTGTCATGCCAGAGAATGAGGCCAGGGCTGCAAGTGTTCCTCCTGTAATGCATCGTCTGTTTCAGAGAAGGGGATTGTGATTTGCCTCGCAGAGGATCTCAGCAGCAGTTGGCTGGCCCAGAGGTAAATAGGGGCTAAGTTACTTAACCCTGTAACCCATGAAAGTCAGTGGGGGCAGGGCAGATGGGCCAAGCAACTTGGCACAAGAGCCGACCTGTCATCTACTCCCTTTCCAGGATAGTTTTCCTGGGTGACACAGGTGCCAATGAAAGTATGCATAATGAAGGTCACTCTTGGCTTCTAGTCTGGACTCATCATCCCGCCCCCATCCCACCTGACCTTCCTCCCCATCTGCACGACAGCCAAGAGATATCCTGCAGCTTGACCGAAACAGACACTAAATCAGATCCAAGCTGCATAAACACGACCTCGCAGGATGCAGCAGGTACTGTCAAATGTCCAAGTGTTAACATCGGAGAGATTATGAGAAATTCCTTTCTGATTTAAGCAAGTTCTTTTTATGGAAGCCAATGCATTTCAATTAAATGTGCAAAACTGCCAAAGCCTGTAGGACATATAAAATAAGGTAGACTAATAAAGTCATAAGGTATGTTAGTAAAATCCAACGTGTTTGTGTGAAGGAAATCAATGATTCAAAGAACTCACACTTCTGTTGTCTCTGAAGGGGAGGAATGTTTCAATAGGTGTGAGTGAGTCACTTCAAATACAAGTCCAGACTTTCCAGAATTTTATGTGCATAAGTGCGATGTTATTGCAGGAGTTCTCACAAAGAAGAATGATGATGAGGCCCCTCCACTTTCTCAGAAGATTTATGGAACAATTAATCAATTCAGACCAATGTATTTAATTTACCATGTGTGATACCCAAACAACATTAATGACCAAAGAAGGGGGATTCCTGGTTAGTCACACTCAGCTCATTTAAAGAGCTTAGATGCCACCTCCCAGATGAACAAGGGGTTTCTCTAAAAGAAATAGCTCTATTTTACACAGGGCACCCCCACATTACAGCATTTAGCTTCAACATTTGTGAGATAAACTTTTAATACTGTTTGGCTTCCAAGTTAACCTCAGGGTGACTCTCCTTTAGACATAAAAATTTTTGCTGGCTATTTTGTTCCCTCCCCAATCCCCCAGGTTAGACAAACAGTTTAGTTTGAAAAAAAGGTAAAGAAAAATAAAGAAATCCCTTCAGGCAGCTTATGGAAGTTTCATGCTTAGTGTAAATAAAGGACAAAATACAAATGGAGAACTAGAGGGAGAGGGGCAGTGAGGGTTCAGAGGCTAACAAAAGCCAGCAGCCCCAAACCAAACAAAGAAAGTTCTTTTGTTCCAGTCCCATTAAAGTCAGTTTTTGCACAATCTTTTTCTTTTCTTATTGTATATAAAACTGATGGCAAATATATATTTTAAAACAGCCTGTGTATTGACGATGCTTGTGTAGTGTCTGTATTTGTGGCGCGGGAGTCTTGCTGAAGGTAAGAAATCTGGTTCATGGGAAAAATGCAGGTGGGCAGGTTGGTCCGGGCAAGCAACTGTCCAATGAGGATGCTGCAGCCAAAAGGTCTACCTCCTGCTGCTTCTCCTCTCCGACAGCTCCCGGCTTGATATTTCCTCCTCTGTCTGCTAAAGGAAACACCCTCAAGATAAACTCAAGAACTGCCAGAACTGACACCTCCTGTAGCAGTTAAGTTTGGGGAAGCCATGAGATACCAAACTCAGAGTGAATCCTTCCAGGATTTCTTTATTTGTGTGCTCATGGATTCTTGCCTCAGACATCCAAAGAGGACTTTTTATGGAGCTAAAGACTTACACATAGTATCTGTAGGAGTAATTGGGAGAACATAACCTCTGGGAAGGGGAGAAGAAGATTTTATATTTTAAAGGGAGTCTAAAGTGAGCAGGGTAAATTTGAAAGTTTTGAACGGTGCTGAATGATGAGAATCTGGCTCAGGCCAGAGGCTGCTTACTCCAAGAAAAAAGCTGGCTTTCCTAAGCCTATTCTTTGGGGCTTATTGCTATGTGATTTTTTTTTTTTTCTTTCCTGTAATCCCTTCAACAAAATGGGGATCAGAAAAGGAAAAGGAAACCTTCACAACGCAAACCGGCCCCTGGGAGCCAGGACTGATTAATGGACAATTTTATGGCTCATTTGTAAAAAGGGAAATTCTAACAGAGCTCTCTGTTTACTTTGCTCCTACGATTCATATCAAAAAGACAGAAGGCAGAGATGTGGGAGGGTGCGGAGCGTTTTTAGATCTTCCAACCCTCAATAGCTCGGGTCGGAAGAGAAAATAGATGATGGGCATCAGAGCATTAATGGGTCCAAATTACCTGGGGATTTGTTACAAATAATGATAGTCACTAAATGACAAAATTCCAGCACATTTTTCGTTTTCCTTCTTTGGTAGTGTAAACTCAAGCTCAGATGAAACATTGGAAGCTTAAGGCTGGATTGCTGTTTTGTCTTCCTCTCCCACAGCGAGCGCTGTTATCGCAACAGTGGCTTACAGACTTATCAAGCCTGGAACATTTATAAGTGCAACTGTGTATGTGTGTATATGTGTGCAGAGGTGTGCATGAGTGTGTGAGTATGCTTGTGCATGCAGATATGTTAAATCTTTGTTAAGCTGGATTGATTCTCTCTACTCAGCCCATCATAGTTCAGTCCAAGGACAAGGGCTGTCCACCTCATCCATACATGAATGAGTGTTATGCTGGCTCTGGGTCTTCTAAGTGCAAATTTCAGAAAGGACTAGTTTAGGTGCTAGAGATGGGTACTCCCCACCTAGTAATGCAGGCCTGGCTCGAATTATATTTAAATCTGTGTTTTTGGAGCTCAGTCTTGCTAAGTAGTTACTCTATGTTCTTTCTCTAATTCAGGCAAAGTGATAAAAACCTCAAAACTCATAAAATAATAATCCAGATACAACTAACTCCAATGCACAGAAGCTGCATAGTTTTACCCTGCAGGCTGCACCAGGCAGGTGTCTGCCAGGGCTCTCCCATCTTCCATTCTGTACAAACACCTGCACACACCAGATGCACAGCATAGAGTTTATGGTATATTTCGCCTCAGTTTGTCAAGTCTGGTGAGCGCCTATATGTTGTTTCACAGAGGCTGCCCTCCTGGGAGCTCCTCTCTAGCTGTATTCTTCCCTGGCATCAGGGTTGCTGTATGGGTTCTTTTTACTGCTGGCAGGTTGCGTTTACACATGAAAAGGGCATCTCTTATTGTAGGAATCAGTTTCTTCCAATTACAAGTGATGAAACCATGCCTCAAACTAGTTTAAAAAAAGTCAAATGGATTTGCTGATTTTAGTAACTGACCATCACACCTGGTAGAGGTAGGTGTTCACATGATGCCACTCGGTGCCATCTTCTCTTTCTGAGATCTGCTTCTTGTGACTTGGCTTCATTCTATCCACAAGCTGTACCAGGAATGCAACACTGCAGGGGAGGAGTGCCAGTAAGTAGCCAGGTTCACCCTCCCCATTACAATATATAAAAGCCCTCAAGGTCCCTCTTGGCCCTTGGGTCGTGTGATGATCCTTGAAACAATTTCAGTGTTAGGCTGGGGGTGGCTTACTATGGTTGGCCTAGCTTTTGCCCTTGGCCTTTTCTTGTCTCCTCCAAGAAGCGGAAAGAGAAAGGAGAACAGAACCAGTAGCCACTGTTAACCATCACTATTCAATTCTGCACCCACCAGCACCTCATTCTTGGTACCACTGATAGCAAGAGATGCACTGGAAAAAAAGTCGATGAACGTGTACCAAAAATCTTTAAAACAGAGTTTCATGCCACAGTCTTTCTGAAAATACACAGAAGAAACTGGTAATGGAGCTGTCTCTGAGGAAGACAACTTGGGGACAAAAGGTGGGAAAGGAGACTGACTTTCCACTGTGTTCCTGTTTTTTACTTCTGTCCCACGAGGCCCTTGAATTACTTGTTAAAAACAGTAAAAAAGATATGGGAAAACCTACAAAGATGGCCTCACATATAGGAATTTACTCAGATAATTTATATAGAGTTAATACAAAAGGATAGGTCTCATTCTATTGCCTGTATAGCACAAAAGGGGAGGGAGGTTAAGATTATGATTCCAATAATCAAATTGGTTAAAATAATGTTTTCACAGATTTTTAATAAAATTTTAAAACGCACGTGAAATGTCATAAAAGAGCAACACATGACTGTATAGATTCAGAATTTTAATTTCATAAAAATAAAGTATATTCAGTGAAAATGGCCAAAACCCAGAAAATACGAACATGATAGTGTCTGGGTGGTGGCGTTTAAAAGTGAGTTTTATTTCTTTCCTTGTATTTTCTAATTTCTCTCCAATGAATATTAAACTACAAGCAGAAAATAATTAAGGTCAAAAAGTATGCTTAAGTACAGTAAGTGGCAATTTAGGTTTCTATTTTAAAAAAGTATAGCTTAAGTCTCTTCCTTTCCATTGTTTTTGCCCTCCAACTCTCCATTATAAATAATGGCAAGCAACAGTCTCACTCCCTACTCTTTGCTGTATGTTATTTAATTATTTCATTCATTAAGAAATATGTGGTTCAATGTGCTTGAAAAGTAAAGGGAAAAATGAAGGACTTGGTAAAATCCTGATTCTACCCATGCCCCAGCTCCACCTCCAAATCCAAATGGTTATAAATTACCCCTCCCCTGAATAATCTTGAAAGCGTTGTTTTCCCCCTGCTTAAAGTAATTAAAAAACTAATCATTTCTAAGAAAACACTAAAATATTCAATGCACGCTGGGGTCTTTTCCTGGAAAGGCTTCACAGTGAATAGTTGTAGTAAGTCTTTGCTACTTAACAAACAAGCTTCGATATTGAAGTATTATTAAGAGGCAACGTGAGCTTATAAGGGAATTTCATGACTTCTGCAGTTACAGCCAGGGAGCCTATTTTTCCCTCCACGCTTGAAAGCAATGCAGATTAATTTTGGTGGGAGTTGGGCATGTGTATCTAGGGGAGAATAAACCCCTAAGTGTATAATTAGTAATCACACACTTGTTTCTAGGTCCTGACTTGTAGAGATCCATTTTGCTTTCTCCAGTTAAATACAATGACTACACTGAAAAAACCCCATCTTTCTAGAGCCAACTATTTGACCTGATTTCTTTATATAGTATAGTTTGGGGGTAATGTGAGGTTTTCTGACACTTATTTTCTTCCCTGGCAATAAGTTTACACCTCAGGTATTTAGAGTGTGGGATAGAATTCTCCTATATGGCACATTGGATGTTGGGTAACAAACCTAGTTTGTATCCCCCAAAAGGGTGTTGATAGCTGGGCTTATTAAAGGACCTCCAGGAGCACTGTATATTTTACTTGTCCTTTAAGACAGGACTGACCCCCAGCCTCTTCTCATAAGTGTCTCATCAGGTTTTGTAATGAGAGGCACCGTGGGCGTGGTCTTTAGGAAGTCATATCTACAGAGGACTCCTCACACAGCTGGGGCAAAGAATGTCCCATACAGGTCCCCTGGGGTGACACATAGAACCCAGTGGCCATTTACTCCAGCTCCCCCAGTTTTCTGCCATTTGGAAGGCAGGATTGGAGGGGAATCAGCTTTCCTCAAGAGGCTTAAGATCTCTGTTTTATGTTTCCACCCTACATGCTAAGCCAGTTTGAAGAGAATTATGCCAATAAACTCAAGCTTGTTGAGTTGATTCCAATACGGACCGATTCATTTCTCCGTATTTCACAATTGACAACCAATGCAAAGCTCTCTGCATTGATTTTATATCCACCAACTAAGCTCCTTGTTGTTTCATAGTTTAGAAGAGACCTTTTGGGGTGTTCCACTTGCCTCCTTTAAGATGGAATATGTGCGCCATGAAGAGAAATTGTGCACTGATGAATTCAGGTGTACAAAATAGAATTTATTTCTAAATTACTGAGGTCTACCAAGCTCACAAGATCCCATTTCTGCTGTGTCAGAGAACATAGTTTTGCCAAATCAAGGTCACTCAGTCATTTGGGGTTGAAAAGTCACTCACTCTGGAGTAGCTGCCCAGTCAATTCAGTATCTCTTCCCCCTAGACCTTTTGCTTCTAGGTTGAAGGCAGGCTTGCATTGGTCCTTGTGCGTCTTCCAACCTGCCAGCCCTCTGGGCAGGTAACCAGTCCTGCAGGTCCTGTCATCAACCTTTACTTGTGTGGCTTCAGCTAGTCAGTACTCCTGCTGTGGCCACGTGTGTTGAGTTGAAGCACAGTCCCCTTCTGGTCCCAACACCAGAGTCAACTACTTCTGGGTCTTCCATATTCTTCTGGATCCCTCCTGGAGGCACAGAAAGCTTTGGTCTTCTTCACCCTGCTGCTCTGTGGCCAGGGACTTTCAGGCCCTCCTTTAGGTAGGTCTGCCCTGTCAGCTTCTCTCCCCCACTACAGGAGAAGGCTTGGCTCTTCTAAGAAGGGAGTGACTTTTCTAGGAAAAATTCTCTTTCTCTGGCTAAATTGTATTCTGCAATCCCACACATATATTCTGGGCCTTCTTTGATGCCCTCAAACAGGAATCCCATCCCAGGTAACCCATACTAGTCTCTCTTTTCTGCTTTATCTCTCCCTCTCTCTCTCCTACACAAGAAGATTCAAATCCCCTCATGGGATGGCTGGAAAACAACTCTTGCATCATCCTGGATTCTTCCCCACATGAAGATTTATGACATAAATGCTTTGCTATGAGTCTTCCAGTATTTGCTCTTGATATTTAAATCATGTTTTTGAAACTGCTTCCTCCAAGGGTAGGACTTCTCAAAAACCTACTTCTGCTTAAATAGATGGGAGTAAAAGAAAGTAAACACAAACACATACATGCAGGCACACACAAGATTTTGGATAGATTTTCCCACCATGTTTCCTCATATTTTAAAATTATTTTGGCTCACTGTGTGTGTGTGTGTGTGTGTGTGTGTGTGTGTGTTTGTGTGATCAAAATGACTGGTACTTAATTTCAGTTGCCTTTTTAAAATCTTATCTGAGTGTCCATGGAGGGGACTATAAAAGTAATGAAAGCAGATAGGCTGAGCATAATTTTATTAACCTGTAAACTATGTGAGGAAAGACATCAGGCTTCACTTCTGGGGATCCCAGAATCTATCACTTCTCCATTATTTGATCAGGAGGTCAACACCTCCTGGGAATGATGGGACAGAAGTAAATAGCTTTCCACGGCTAGAGCAATGGGTATCAGCGTGAAATTCGCGTAGAGATGCTTTAACAGCTGCCTGTAAGACACTCAGCCTGGAGTGAGAAACACCATTCAATATGCCTCACTTACATTCTTATCCTTCCCCCCATATCTTTTCCCCATAAAACATTTCTGTCCATTCTCAACTAGTCACTCTTTCTTACACACAATCAATGTAGCTTCATGTCTTCGCTCCTTCTACCTAAAATGCAGAAGAAATCTGCTCGAACTTTTCATCAAACCGCTTAGTCACCTCTTCCGGGGAACTTTCCCCAAACTTACCCTCTGGACAATTGGGTTCTTGCTCTTCTGTATTCCCATCACCCCCGAAGTAAACCCCACTGTGGGATCTATTGCATCATTTAATCGAGGTTTGTTTATGTCACAATATCCCTCAGCAGATGCTGATCCCTTTGAAGGCAGAGATGGAGCCCTCGTCATCCAGGACCTTGCAATGAATAACACAGTGTGGGTACATAGCTGTGCCCTGTATTTGAGAAATGAATGACTTTCTATAGATGGAAGAGACCCAAAGAAAATAAACAAAATCAAACAAAACAGGCAAATCTAAAAGATGACTTTGTTCATAGAATGTTTTTCTTACAAATAATCCAGAATTTAATAATCACTGAACCAGAATCTACTGGTGTGAAGGGAATAACTTGCTCATGTTGTAACAGACATATTAATTTTGGGGGGATATTAAGATCCATTTAGATTTTGATTACACAATTCCAAAATTGCTTGCTAACCTCCTGGGCAAATCAGTTAAAACTGGGAGAGTAACTCCTTTTATTGGAGAGACGCCAGTCTAAATTACTGAAGTTTAGTTATTTTTTTATGTTTAATGAAGTTTTGTAATTTTAAGATCACTGAACTACCATGTCTGCATTAATGAATAAATAATTCTCATTGGGAACCATCCAGGGACATTTCTGGTAAGTAAGTGTATATATACTCTACTAGTTCAACAAAACCAGGAAAAGAGTTTGTTCTTTAAAAACCACCTCACAGAAATCTCATTTACACAGTATTATCTTGCTTGACAATAGTATTGTTTTGTTTGTTTTTGCAACAATGCAAAGGTAAATTTTAGCTCAACCGACGTTGACTTAGACCAATTTTCTTAAGAGCAGGGTATAAATTAATGAGGTCTTATTTTATCTGGTGGAAATCAGCCTCCTTTCCTCTTTTACATGTTCTCTCCCCCAAAATGGTTGTGTGTGTTTTTATAGTCAGCTGTGTCATTGTTTATTATCCTCCCAGATCCTGCAATGGAATCCGTCTAAAGTAAAAATTTAATATGTCACATTATCTGCTCTGAACTTTCCAGTGGCTCCCCATAAAATTTGCAGCTTATCTTACTGGCCTCATTTTTCCCTTCATGCTTCACCTCTACCCATCCCTCCCCACAATTACTTGCAATTCCTCAAAAGCCCTCCTGCTTACCCCTGCTGCTCCTTGTGCCCGGAAGACTCTTGGCTCTCTTTGCACCTGGCTACCTGCTACACCTGCATTACACCAACGTCAGCTCATGTCCTTGCCCGGGCAGCCCACTTTGCTTCGTTTTCCCATGTCTGGATTAAGTGACCCACCATGCTCCCGATAGAACTTAACCATACTGAACTCAAGCTGCTCATTTCCCTGGCTCCCTCTCCACCAGGATTTGAGGTATTTGAAATAGGACCCTTGTGTCATTAATCTTTGTATCACAGGTGGCCTATGACTGTGTCCGATCATTGTAGGCTTCAAGCATTTGTTGAATGAATACATGAATGGACTCTTGCAGGCTTTAAAGAATTAAGATACCATCAAGATTCCACTCCATGGGCTTTGGTAAAATCAGACTCTTCTCCATCTAACTTTGTAAGAATGATTTTTTCTTTACAGTGAAAATAATGAAAAGGCATTGCTTTTATTTATATTTTTTAAACATTTCTACTATATCATGGATTTTTCAGGAAGTCAGTGGTTGGTTTCTCACCAGTGAGGGCTGGGTTAGAGAGTTAAGCCATCCAGTGTTCCTTCTGAATTGGCTGACTTCCTGTTTAAAGCAGTATCTGGTCCCCACCTCACTTCCCTCACTTTTCTGGAAGGGATGAAGGAGGACTTAGTCCATGTTTTACATTATGGTGATTGCATTTAGATTTGCCCTGAGACTCCTGAATCACTTAAGCCAAGTTGATTGGTCCTGCTCCTAAGAAGACTGAATCATATCATTAACAGATAAACATGTAGACAGGTTTGGAAGGAGGTGGGCTGAGGACACAAGGTCCTGGAAAACGAGCTCTGGCTGAGTAGGGACAGGTCTGGGTTTATGTCAATAAAGGCTCCACCATTACTGGCTGTTTTGCCCTGGCCAGGCCAGTGAACTTCTCTGTAATTTGGCATACTCACGTGTGAAATGAACAGAACCCCTGACTCAGGCTTCTATTAACGCTTATAGGGGATATGAAATTGCCTCGTAAAGGAAAGCGCTCTCTCATCATTCTTAGGCATTCTTTTGTTTGTTTGTTTTATTTTAATCAAAAATTTGTTTCTTTTTAAAAAAATTTTTTTACAAAAAACTAAAAATAGAGGTACCATATGATCCTGCAATCCCACTCCTGGGCATATATCTGGAGAAAACTCTAATTCAAAAAGATACATGCACCCCAATGTTCACTGCAGCACTATTTACAATAGCCAGGACATGGAAGCATCCTAAATGTCCATTGAAAGATAAGTGGATAAAGAAGCTGTGGTATATATATATATACAATGGAATATTACTCAGCCATAAAAAAGAATGAAATAATGCCATTTGCAGCAACATGGATGGACCTAGAGATTATCATGCTAAGTAAGCCAGACAGAGAAAGACAAATATTGTATGATATCGCTTATATGTGAAATTCTTAGGCATTCTTGATCTCCCTATGCAGATAACCTTTCTCTGTGCTACATGTAACCCTGTGCAGAACTCTTCTGAAGCTGGGTTATAGGGTATTTTATCACTAGACTGGCTGACTGGACAGTGAGCTTTTTCTCACTAGACTGTAAGTTCTTTGAGATTGTACCCTACGTGTACATCTAGATGGAGTTCATGGAATGAATGAACACTAATATTAAATCTCAAACTCAGTGTTGATTATTCCATCATCATAGCTTCATTTTCTGGGAATATGAAAGCTTATTTATTCTTAGATGCAAATGCCCTTGGGGAGAAGGAGAGCACATCTTCATTGTTAGCTAATATTTACAGGGGATTTACAGACTGTCAGCTGAGCTCTGCAAGAGGATGGGTTGTGGGTTGAGCCAGGGATGCCAGGAAAGAACTTAGAGTTTCTGGTGAGGCAGGAAGGCCCTGGGAGCTGGGAAAATGGTCTGTACTTAGGAATCCTATTTTTATCACTGTCCTGGCCACTGAACTTATTCAAGTGTTCTGCTTCTGTCACAGAGCAATTTGATTTCCAGACCTGATTTTGAATGGGTCTGCACTAGGGTGATCTCAACAGAAAGTTCACGAAAGACATTTTCTTTTCAGGATATGGCAATAAGAAAGAATTAATAAGGGACCTTATCTTCCCTTAGGAGTCTAAATATCCCTTATGCCTTCTTGCAGGCTGAATGGTTATACTATTTCTTATTTAAGAAACATTATGCATTGCTTTCATTCTTTTGCAGAGAGAAATGAAGACAAGTTAAAGGGCTTACACTTTTTATATATTTGGTCCTTAAATTCTTATCCTTTCTAAATCCTTTCAGCCTCACCCAGGTGACCTTTGCAAAAGGAACAGCTTAATGCTGCCGGGGAGGAAACAACGGTCCCCTGGCCTCTGCCCACCAAATCCTGGCTTATTTGGGAGCAAGGCTGTGCTGCTTCAGCAGGAAAACTTGGTGGACTCGGATATAATCCTCTGGAGGAAATGATTACGTGCCGTGAAAACTCGAAAGTCTGAAAGGAGGAGATTTTCAGCAAGTAACTCCTCTATGAGTGGCATTAGAAAGAAGGGAAAAAGAGAGAAATACTTCAGTTTTGTAGCATTTCTTTACTGCCTGATCTTTAAGAAAGGCATGGGACTCTCTTCCTTTAGAGGTAGGTGAGTGGTTTTGAAGTTCGAGGAAAAACATGACTAATTGAACCCTGAAGAGGATTAATATGTTGATACTCTAATTTGTGTTCTCTTTAGTCTTTAGTGACTGAAAACTCAAGAGTCAAGAGACAAGACATAGGCGCAGGTCTTGGAGCTTCAGTTTCTTCTTTATCTGCTCTGGAGAATTAGAAGAAGAATTCCCTTTCAACCTCCCAGGTTATAAAAAATTAAGAGATGATGTCAACAGCCATGTTAATGTCTCAAAAGTTGGGGATGCACCAGGCAAACTTCTCTACATATGTTATCCCATTTAATCTTGACAGCTACCCTAAAAGGTAAGTACTGATGTTCCAATTTTATGGGTGAGGAAACGAAAGCTCAGAGAGACTTGAAAATTTCCTCAAGGTCATATGGTTAGTTAGCGGTCAAGTTTCAGACAGGTTTTCCTAGCCTCCAAGCCAGTGCTCCAATATTCTACACGCCAAGGGTCCAGAATGGAAAACAGCACCATTATCAAGAAGCAGCATTGTCCATGTGAGGCTGAACTATTAGAAAATAGAAATGAATGTGTATTTTCCCACATTGGCAGTTTACAACGTAAAGAGAGAGCATACGTGTGGATAAGCATCTAAAAAGCAGACTGACATCATCCAGACATAGGATTTTATTACATCATTGTACCCCAATCTTGCTCTCCCAGTGAAAGTTTTTATGCGAGAAGGTGACCAATTTCTTCTTTTCTAGCAAAAAAATAAATAGAGAATGAAAAAGGAAAATAAAGACTAGAAAATGAAATATTTTCCTTTTTTAAATAAAATGAATGCTTATCATTTTAAATATATGGAAAACAAGGAACAGTATAACCAAAAATTAAAACTCACTAGAAATCCTACCAACAGTCAATAATTTGTTGTTTTTGTATAGCTAATAGCATGTTGTATTTGTGTTTTTTATTTGAATCTTTTCATTTTGCTGCATACTGTGTTCTTCCATTTTCTTAACAAATTTTTTGTAAACAATTTTAATAGCTTCTTTATTTTCCATCATGTAACTGTATCATAATTTAATTAGACTTTCTCCTATTTTTTAACATGTAGGTGGTTTCTATTTTTTCTCACTTGTATAAATAACACAGTGAAGAGCATGTATTGTTACTTTTTGTTTTGATATAATTTCAAACTTGGAGAAAAATAGTTGCAAGCATATTACGAGGAACTCCCATATAACTTTTACCTAGCTTTATCATTGCCATCCCTCTCTCTCTCTCTCTCTATGTCTCTCTCTCTCTCTCACACACACACATATGTATTCAAACATGCATACCTTTTTTCTGAACAATTTGAGAATAAACTATCCCTTTACCCCAAAACACTTCATTGTACAGTTCCTAAAAACAAGAACTTTCTCCTACATAAACACAGAACAATTTTTAAAAGTTGAAACTTTAATGTTGATATCATACCATTGTCTAATCCACAGTCCATTTTCAATTTCTTTTTTTTTTCCAGTCTAGGATCTAATCCACCATAGTGAAGAACATTTTTATGTGTGACACTTTATTTAAATTTATAATGATTTCTTTACACTAGATTCTTAAAAGGAGGATTATGAGGTTATAAGACATAGACATTTTTATTACTGTTGATATAAGTTGCTGAAAGTGGCGGTCATCTGACCAAAAATCTAGGAAAGTACTCATGAGACATAATGAACATTAACTACAATCATTAAAAAACAAAACAAAACTTCACATTCTCTTATTTTATTTTACCTTCTCTGATTTCTAGAGATTAGAAATATTTTTCTTTGTGTTTACTGGCCTACCATGTTCCTCCTTTTATTAGATAATTGTAGTCTCACCCTTTTTCAATTATAAACTTTAGAATTTATCTTATACATTCTTTATATATTAAGGATATTATTATCTATTAATCATATATGATAGTAAATAATTTTGCTGAGCTGTTTGCCTTTGGGGAATTCCTTCTTTAAAGTCCTCATAGCATGACCATGGGAACTCTTTAAAGCTCTAATATTTAGATACAATAATAGAAGAAATGAAAAAGACAGATCTAAAGAAAACATTCTAGAATTGAAAAAGTTTCTTAGTCTCAGCTGGAAATAATCAGCATCTAGCTCAGGGCTGTGATTACTTGAACAGAAAAAAAGAAAGTACTATAGGAAGAAATTATGATGTTGTACAGAGACCTGCCAGACAGTACAGAGTGAATCAATGACTCTTCTGCTGTGTATGCAGGAACTTGAGATTCCATAACTGAAGAATGGGATGGCACTGCCTGTCTCACAGGGTTAATGGTCTTACAGTGTGAAGTGAAAGAGTAATTGTGATATAATATCCTAGGGATAAGGAAAAACATCTGGGCTATGTTTAATTGTCATGAGAATAGAATGCAGGGGAAAGTTTTATGGTGCATAAGGATATATGTGGGGAATATACTGAGATCATCCTGAATCTATATGCCTGAATGTTATAGCATCCCAGTAAAGGGCTCTAAAGGAGAGAACACTGAGCAGAGAAAGACATTCAAAGCTGAGAGTGGAGATTTAGGGGGAAAATTAAAGAAGATT
The DNA here is from genome assembly GCF_059928025.1 of Delphinapterus leucas. Lineage (NCBI taxonomy): Eukaryota > Metazoa > Chordata > Mammalia > Artiodactyla > Monodontidae > Delphinapterus > Delphinapterus leucas. Next base: position 17,176,023 of record NC_143136.1, read on the forward strand.
TTGAAGAAGTAACTAAAGATATCTTAGACAAACCAGGAAGCCAAGCAAATACATATACACTTTGAAAATCATTGATTGATTCTCTTTCATCTGACAAATGTAATAGTATGCCTTTTATTCTATTATACATCATCTTGGTGTTGTAAATACAATGAGAAACAAGATAAATGTGATCCTTTGTTCTCATGGGTTTATAGTCTAGCTGGGAGCACAATAAATGGTCAATTACAGACATCATCACTTACTTAGTTGCACTAGGGCTAAGAAGGAACACACTGGTTGTACTAAGAGCCTAAGAAGGGACCAGTTCTAACCTGGGGTGTGGGGGAAGCTGGAAGAAGACGTAGCATCCTAGACGATTACTGGTAGAAGAAACAGGAAATGTTCTGAAAGTATGTTACACACACTTCAGGTTATACAAAGGGTTAAAGTTTAAAATTCAGAAGGATGTGAAATGCACTCATTTATTCGCTGAACAAACTTATCAAGCGTCTGTTACGTGTCAGTTCTGAGAACACAAAAGACATGGTTTCTAGTTCAAATTGCTCCCGGAACTTGGACCCAAGTGAAATACCCCAGTCGGGGCTGCACAGACATTCATTTCTTTTGGTGGCAAGGAGAGAAGACTTCTGCCTGGTCGGCATGTGTTATCAGAGAAAATAGTCTGGGAAACTGGTGCCAGGAGTAGATGAGCCAGCAGGTGGTGAAAACACGAGGGAATGGCAGGATATTCCTAAAAGGGAGCATAGAGCTGGGCTTGTAATGATACGATTAGCACCAACAGAGCCATATGGAAAACGGTGAGCAGAATCTGGGCAGGATCCTCACTCCCAACTGTGCCCAATCTGTAACCCATATACAAACCTGTCATAAACCCAGTCCTACCTATGGCTTTGTCCAAATTGCAGGGTTGTATTTCTTCTCTCTCAAAGCCATGGAGCAGGTCGAGGAAATAAAAATGGAGAAATGACCTTCCGCACTGACATCGTTCTTCCTTGGCTATCTGTGCAGTTCAGGGAGGTGGGAGCCAGGCTGGAGAGTTTCCAGAGGGTAGATCTGCCCATGAAGACATTCGCTCTGCAGGCTGAAAGGCACATCTGGAGTTTGGGGACTAGTGGGAGGAGAAAGGCGGGGTTCACAGGGAGTGAGTTGTCGTGAGGTTTAGAACTAGAAGTCAAGGAGCCGAAGACTAAATGGTTAAACAACCGCTCGTTTGAAATATAAATACAATACTATAGACTCTAAGCATTTTATGAGCAAAATGCAGTTCAGGAAAGCAGATTTGGTGCAGTACTAAATGTTTTAATTTTTTTTTATATGCTCCACAGTAGAGCTTACATTTTCTCATACCTCCAAGGCATAGTCTTTTATGGCTTTGGAGATAAAAGATTTACATTTAAATCATGCTTTCCCCATGCCACATTGTAACGATAGCATTTTAAGTTCTACTGCTCACCCTAAGGTCAGAACCCCTTTTTCTGAAAGTCTACATATGTTCCCACCTGAATCAAGTGAGCAAACCCTTTTAGCTTTGAATATCTAAATATTATTTAATAGTGTACGTAAAATGAAATCCAAGTGCCAAGAGTTTCACAACAAAATGGAAACAGGAAAGTGTTACCCTGGGCCTGTTATGACGAGAAAAGACATTGCAGAGTTACAGGACCCCAAATCCTGAAGTAAGTGTTATCTGTTAAAGGCTCACATCTCTTTTTTTGAGCCACATGTACCACCAGGGGACTGTGTTCTGGGCTAATAGCCTCTCCTGAAAAGCATGAAATTGACAACCAGACACCAAGACCCTTTATTTCTCTCACTATAGTCTTGAAATTGACTGGCTGAAGAGTCCCTAATTTTTGCTTATGACATTATACCTATGGTGAACAATAATGTATTGTACACATAAAAATTTTAAAGGATAGATCTCATGTTAAATGTCCTTATGACAATTAAAAAAATTTTAAATCATCTCCTAAGCATTATTTGGAAATGGAGTCAGGAGCTGTCTTGTTACTATTGAAGCAAATTCCGGCCCCTGTACCCTGACATTGAATTAATTCTCGGAGACAGAGTTTTGGACGAAGCAGAAAAGAATAGCTTTATTGCTTTGCCAGGCAAAGGGGGCCACAGCGGGCTAAGGCCCTCAAAACTGTGTCCCAGCCAAGAGGGGGTAGTGAGAAGTTCTATTGTAATGGTTCAGAGAGGGCGTGATCAGCTCATGGACATTCTGATTGGTTGGTGGTGAGGTAAGTGGGAGTCAGCGTCATCAACCTTCTGGTTTCAACAGGTCTGGGGTCTACTTGCTTGTGGGCAGCGTACTGTTAACTTCTCCCACCTAGTGGGGGTTTCAGTATCTGCAAAACAGCTCAAAGATATTGTTATGTGTATCCCTTGAGGGGAACCAGGACCCTGCCCCAAGGCTGTGCTATTGTTTCTTGACTGTTCCTCCCTTGTCTCCACATCCCCTCCCTTCCCTAATTAACAACTTTGAACTTGCCTGTTGGAACTCAGGGAAGGTCACTGAAGTTGAATGAAGTGTATCTCCTGTAATCAAGAAATGGGGGACACAGAAAGGCTTTTGTGCCCAGGAGCCCCAAAGGGTCCTGCTTGGTATCACTATCATTAACATCCATTGCAAAGCCCATCTACCATATTGTTCAGAAAGTTGGATGTAAGGAGGAGGGCTGGGATGCATAGACTTTCATAACCATGTATCCTTGTATTCAGGACTATAGGGGGCAAATCTCACAGGGAAACATATTGACTTACATTTTATCCTGTAATTACAATCTCAGTCTGTGGTTTCAAAATTGAACTCATGAGACAAAGAGGGGAAGATAGCTTGCTTCTGTTTCTGAATGTGAGATCAAGTGTCTATGAGAGTTATGTATGCTTTATTTTTAACTACACACAAACTCTCTCTCTTAATCACCTGCAGATGGAGAGTGGGCCAAAGAATGAGGGTGTGTTTCCAAAAGCCAAGAAAGATTGAAGAAGCTAAACATTTACCAATTGACCTTTGCCTTCAAGAATGGTGTGATGGACCAAAGCAGTTAATTGAAAGAGTGCAAAAAAAGAAGCTCAAAAACAAGTCCTATCAAACAAAAGGGGGAAAAGCATCATTTTAAAATGATAACATGTGTGCTTTATTATTTTTCAATAAATAAGACCTGACGAGGGTTTTTTTTTAAGTATGTGAAAAGTGCTTTCATTAACACGAATGTATCAAATTCCTCTAGTTCTAGGGTGTTCTTGGGGTAAAAATCAACTGCAAATTAGACATAGTTTATTCCTTCGGTTTCAGTGAAATGTGGTACCAGAGGGAGTCTATTACTACATGAAGTTAGAATTTGACCAATAACAGTTACTCCAGCCTCTCTCCTGCTCTAATATCTTCCAGCTAAATGATTTTTTTTAGACCAAAAAATCTGCTAAGTTGGAAAAGGAAACTGCTTTGTCTACTTTGGACAATTGGTGATATAGCACTTCATCTCAAAGGAATGTGAAGGGAATGTTTAAACTGTAATATTTTCACAGGCAAGGAGCTTCCCAAGGACCTAGAAGATTAAGACTGGATGGATAGCCAGTCTTTTTTCAGAGTAAGACTGTCTAGAAAATCCAGTGAAAATATTCTTTAATAGCTGGTTCTGGTTGGACATCACTCCATAGTGCTATCTACCAGAATCATTATCATTTCAGATTAGAGAAAATTTGTATACATTCAAAGTTGCAGAGTGCTATCTGGGGACATCCCTAGGCAAACCATGAAGTGGAAGTATTTTGCCCTGGGTGTGGAATTAAGTCAACTCTACTTTCTCCCCTCTGTTTTGTTTGTTTTCTGTATTTTTTATGTTCCCTAATTCAACCTTTTCTAAAGACATTTACACATGGGCCAGTAGTTAGAAGAAATGTTTTAGCCTTCAAAACTGAAGACTTGATGGCATATGGAAGTCATGCTATCTATAGATGGCTTACTCACTTTAGCCTAAATTTCCCAGAATATTATTTACATTTTGTGGTATCACAAGAGCCTAAGAAACATCCGTGGTGTTTACTTAGCCCCTGGATCGCTTATGAGATGTCCCTTATTTGAATAGTAGTGACAAATATTTTCCATGTGACCACAGACAGAGCCCCCCGCCCCACTCCAGTTTTCAGAGTGCATATATAGTATAGAATTCTTACCAGACCTATGAGTATCCCCAGGGCAGAGCAGGCAAAGTAAACATGGATTATTTTTGTCTACCTAACGTTCCCTTGGTGTCCAGCTCTTCTTCCATTTTCAATCTATGGCTATATTTAGGGGAGGGTATATGACCCAGGAATGGACACTCAGATTATTCCATTTTCCTGATACAAAGTGATTAGTATTAGTTTCTGAATGGTCATTTGACCCAAACTGAGCAATGAGAGTCATCTCCCAGGTTTAGTTGTCTCTTTCTAAGGACACTATTTTTGCTGGAATTGATAGCTGTGAGGACGATGAGAGCTCAGAGCCACTTGCAACCCTCTCATGAGGAAAAGGTGCTAAGCATGAAGCCAACACATAGCAAAGCAAAACTTACAGGAAGGCATTCATGTCCTAAGGACGTTGCTTCAGACTTTAGATGTGGCTGGGCTTGAAATCAGCCACATATCTGGGCTCCTCAGTACTTTCTAAGCTTAAATTTGTGTGAGTTTGGGTTTTTATCATTGGTGATCAAAGAAGTATTGCTTACCCAAGGACATCATCAGGGGACACATTCATGAAGATGCCAAACAACTGATTAGAGCTGGGGACACAGAACAGATACAGTTGCTAAAGCCAAACTCAAGGTGACGTTGATGCTACCCTTTGTTGAATGTCTGCCTCATGACAGATGGTCGCAGTGTTACAGACACATGCCCTCTTCCACCCCATCTCTGGCTCTTCGCTGATAGGTGATTCCTGATTGACAGTTGGAACACGTTCCTCGAATGGACAGCAAAGTGGAATTTGACACCAAGCTATTTTTTCTCCTCGGTCATTTAACAGTGCCTGTTTGAACTTGTTCCTCTCTGTCAAGCGTCATTCAAAAATCACCCAATTGTTGGTCCACCCTTGCTCTGCTGTTGATGAGAATGCCATGTGGGCTGGAATCAAAGCCTTGGTGAAATTTGTCTATTTTACATCTGTTCCTGTCTGGGAGCTTAATGAGATGCATGGCATAATGAGATGTATGTCTGGAGTGTGTAATGAGATTCTTGATTCAAGTGTCTAATGAAGCCTATAGCCTAATGAAATGTATGGCATAATGAGATGCATGGCCTGAATGTATGGTACAGATTGGAAGTCCTTTTAGAAAATATCATTAGGCATGCAAAATTTTCTCCCATCTACATCTGCCCCACCCACATTTCTTTGGGATTTTTTTTTTTAGCTTGTAATTTCTCAATGTCATTGTCATCATCACCATGCATACTTCCCACATCCAAAGCTAAGAGAACACAAGGCATAGGCCCTCACCAAATATGATGTGAAGTCTGAAAACAAAACATAGATAATTTTGCTTCTTAAGGAGAGAAAAATCATATTTTGATTCTTTCCTTTCTTATTTTTTAATGCAACCAACTATATTAATGACCTATCACTTAACAAAAACGCTAAAACTTTGTGGCCTAAAACAATCAGCATTTATTACTGCCCATGAGTCTACTAGTCAACTGGGTTGTTCTTTTGGACTCAGCTAGACATACTAGTGTGTTTGTGATTGGCTACAGGTCAGATAGAGCCTCTGTTGATTGTGACTGAGCTTTCTGACATCTTTGGAGGCCAGCTGCCTATAGGTTTGTCTGGGAAGATGTTGGTTGGGGTAGATGACATCTCGATTTGGTCTCCCATCCTTGACTCATCAACCCGGTTAATCTAATGGCAGAGTCAGGGGACCAAGAGGAGGAGAAGTCTCCAAAGACTCAAGAGTCCTAGGCTTCAAACTGTCACACTGTTACTTCAATCACATCCCTTTGGGCCAAAGCATTCACAAGTCAAGCCCAGAATCAAGGAATGGGGAAATAGATTCCACCCCTTAAGGGGAGAAAGAGCCAAGTCATGTTGATATAAAGAGCATGAACACAGGGAGGAGGGAAGACTTTTGGCACTTTATCAACTATAAAGTGGAGAAGAACATATTTACAACCCCCCTTCCGTCACTAACAAAAATTGTTATGGGGCAAAGTATTTATGAAAAATTGCTTTTTCTGTAAATGTGAGTCGTCCAAAGGATAATGTTATTGATTATGAATGTCCTAGAAGTCATTTAATGCATCACACTGAAACCCTGTGTCCTATGGGTTGACAATGGATGCTTTCAGTAAATGAAATAGTTGAAGTTCAATCTTCCTGGAAACAAACAAGGAAAAAATACTAGTAAGAATTACTCCTAATTTTCCTTTTAACATTTGGAAAATATCTGATAGTGGAAAGATTAGGGATCTACCTCATCTTTGAATTAAAATCTAGTGGAGTTTTTTCCACTTTTTCATGGGTTTGCTTTAAGAGTATTAAAGATTTCATTCTGCCAAGAACTACCAGTGATTAACCCCAGGCATCAGGTATATGTTACATGAACTGGCCCTAAACTTTCTGAAGAGCTGTGGAGAATTTTAGCACTGAGTATCTCATTTGCAATAGCCTTTGGATGAAACCCAGGACACTCCTTTGAAAATTTATAGGGACTAGTCTATCCCGCAGTTTAACAGGCAGTCTGATTTTTTTTTTTTAACATACCCCAGCCAAAGCTTTATCTCCTTCTCATCTCCCAGATTGAATATCCATTATCTCTCAAGATGCCATTACCCTCAGATGCCTCAGATTTATTTGTCTACCTATTTTATAGAATAAAGGCCTGATAGGGTCCTCTTTAAATACACATCCTAACCACATTTTAGAAACCAGCAGTTGGTCCCTTCATTTCCCTAACTTAACATTATGCCTCTCTAATGCAGGGGGATCATAAATTTCACTCCCAAGTGCATTTTACAATTATGGAAAGGAATGAATCAGACAAAATACTCAAAGATCAGAAATTTTTTTTCCAATTTATTTTCCAGCTGTGCTTTTCTATGCATGGAATAGTTTTCTTAGGTACATACAGATAGGAACCCCTGTGCATATCTTCAATACGTATTTGTAGATGCATTGATTTATTGATTATTTTGATTCAAAATCTGGCCTCAATCTGATTAACATCAGCAGCCACTGTTAATCCTAGCTTTACTAGCTGAGTATTTTTTAAAATTTCTTATATACCATGAAACATTTAAGCATGATAGTTTATTATTAAACTGGTAGAATCTAATCTCTGTGTTATTCTACATGATCTATATCATCGTGAACTAGTGGCTCCCAATTAAATACTAATTGTGCCTTTACATGCAAAGTGACCTACAAAATGACAGCAAGTAGTGGTGGTTTCATTATTGTAAACACCTGCTCAAGTCTAGAAAGTTCTCTGAAACACACTGAGATTTGCCTTCCCTAAGTGAACTGTCTATCCTGATGAAATCCATCAGTTTGCTACCCAATCTCCACTTCACTGTGTGCTATGATGAGTCACAGATTCAGTTGCATTTATTCCCCAAAAGTTCTGTAATTTATTTCATCTTGGTGAGTAGCTAAATCCACGTATCATTTATTCTCTGTGTAATTCCGCGCTAATGCTCAGCGCCAGTCTGTAGGCAGCTTGAGGGATGTGCACAGAGGTGAAGCAGCGGAGGTGGCAAGAGCCTGGGCAGAATAAAGTCAAGCCCGGGAAAGGACTGGAAAACTCTGGTTCCAGGGAAGCTGGTGGACTTCAACCACGGAAATTCTAAGTCAGAGTTTCTGAAGATGGAATCTTCAGATCACCTGCAGCAGAGTTATCTAGAAAGCATGATAAAAAAAAAATTCTGCTCCTATCTACCCTACTCAATCAAAATCTCTATGAAATGTCTCCAGAATGTCTGGCCCTTGTAGATGATTATTGAATGAATGAAGGAAAAACTGAACAAACTGTATTGATACCAACATCAAAACCATACCATCTCTCAGCCATCCAACTTCAGGTTAGGAATGAAAGACAACATATCAATGAGGGATGCCATCAACAAAAGGATACCTGGTACTAAGCTGAATGCTATTAAAGTTGGTTTTTCATGTTCTACCACTTTGTGTGTTCTACCTTCTTTAGAAACCAAAAGACATTCCATGGTCTGGCTTCATCTATGATTTCAGCATGGCTGCTCCTCAGCGCACATAGGTGAATCTTTCCAACTTCATAGTTAAGTCAAGTGAAAGACCGGGTAGGCATTGTCACCAACATTTCATAAACACTGATAATAGACACAGCCATCACTTTCTGAAGCTGAGGTTCAGAAATGTTGAAGCCTTTGCCCCAGTTCACACAGCGAGAAAGTGAAGGAGACAGCACAGAAATCAGATTGGCACAGTTGGTCAGGAAACAGTCTCTCTTGATACTGGTTACTGGCTCACATTTTGAGATGCGAGGGACATGCGTGGAGTTGGGATGAAGAGAGTTTGATTCGCTTCTATTCCACAACCAGGTTTAGTTTTTATACCCGAAGAGGCTCATTTTTCCCTAAACAATGAGCTGTCTCCCCCAAGACACATATTATGCGAAAAAGCTGCAACAAATGTTTACTTGAACAGCAAGTATTTTCTTCCAAACTCTATGTATATGTGTTTGTGTGCATGCGTGTGTGTGTGTATCTCCATTTCATTCATTTACAGCTCCTCCAATCTTGTCTGTGTCCCTGTTCTTGAAGACTCCCTACTCTTGTTCTCAAATAACCACAAATGGCTGTCATACTGAAATACTGTTTGTCACAGCTTAGCCTTCTCAGACTTGGTCCCCCCAACCTGGCTATCACCCACAGCATCAGTGTGTTAACAGTCAAATACCACAGATTGTGAGGACTGGAAAAACCTATGAGGTCATCTATGATAACTATCATTTCACATGAGGAAACGGGGGCCCAGGGGGGTTTAAATTCTTCATCCAAAATTTCACCGTGCATCAACACTGCCCTTTTATTATGCATGCTTTCTCATCAATTCAGTTATAACACAAACAAATTCTACTGGTAAAATGAGCAGCTGTTTTAAAAATTGTGTTTCTTTTTTTTTTTTAGTGACCTTGACCCACCTCTTACCAGTCACGGAAACATGGTAAAGCCCATATTTAATACTGGTGATATCTAAGTACATCTGCTCACTAGTAACACTTTGGGTCTGATAATAAAATAATCAGACTGAATAGGAAGTAACATAGGTTATTTTCTCATGGAGTATGCTTTCTTAAGTTGATTCACTTAGGAGAAAATGATGGAGACAGTTTCTAAAGTCAAGCAAAGAGCAAATTGTCATTTGGGGTTAAACTACCAGGTGACAGAGATGAGCTGTTTCTCTGTTGTTTAAAATAGCAGTTTACAGCAGGAGTTTACAATTTCTCAGAGGTCTTCTAAATGTAAACGTCAGGGAATTTGCTGGCTCTGTCTCCTGCTTTTGGCAAACGTGAATCCCATTCCCCTGGTCATTGGAAATATACGATTGTATATTTTAATTTGTCTGAAGTTATACCACAGAGTCTATAAATATTATATAACAAATCTGAGCATCACTACGTTCTTGTGCATTCAGGAGACATCGCTGTGATCACTATAATCAACCTAATTGCGCAAGACTGTCTAAGTGAAGGCAATGACATTTGTTTACTTCATAATGTGCTCACAGCCTGGTACCACCACATTCAAATCAGTTTTTATCCAAAACAGAAAGTAATGCACCCTTCAGTCAACACAGTCTGTTCATTTGAATGTGTTTAAATGAGCTGTGTGCATGTCTGCAGGAGAATCTGAGAAGCTCTGTTCTTTGTCCCCTTGGGAGAGGACTCAGTGACATTCAGACCTTTGCCTTCTTTCATATTTTGCAGATGCAGAGAAGAGGGAGCCCTCCTCCATTCCCTGAGGTGGCTGGTCACAGGCCCAAAGCTACCCAAAGAACCTCATTCCTGGTTGCAATGTGGGCAGCAAAATTAATTCTCTTGAGCGTTGCAGTGCATTGTGAAAAAGGGCAAGATTGTGGGTGTAAGGGGGAGACAGGGGCAGAGTTAGACGAGTCAGATCCAGACGAAGGTGGATTATTCATATCCCTTTTGTAGGAAACCTGTACCATTTGTATGTGCTACTTTACCTCACAGAACTAACCTCTTGACCCCAGACATTTCCGTCAGAATTGTCATTGTTTTATCCCCAAAGGAGTTGTCACATCTTCCCCATCCCAGCCCTACCTTCTGCTTTGCTTTGTAAACCTTGGCCAGGTGCACTTTCTACATCAAATCCCCACGTGCTCAAGGCAGGATGGTAGCTCCAGGTAGCATATCTGGAGGTAAGGGAAAGGAAGGAATTGGAGGGAGGTTTACATATGAACCAGCAATCCCACTGCTGGGCATATACCCTGAGAAAAACCACAAATCAAAAAGACACATGTGCCCCAATGTTCATTGCAGAACTGTTTACAATAACCAGGACTTGGAAACAACCTAAATGTACATCGACAGATGAATGGATAAAGAAGATGTGGTACATATATACAATGGAATATTACTCAGCCATAAAAAGGAACAAAATTGTGTAATTGGTAGAGATGTGGATGGACATAGAGTCTGTCATCCAGACTGAAGTAAGCCAGAAAAAGAAAACCAAATATCATATATTAACACATATATGTGGAATCTAGGAATGGTACAGATGAACATGTTTACAGAGCAGGAATAGAGAAGCAGACGTAGAGAAAGGACATGTGGACACCGGTGGGGAAGGGGAGGGTGGAACGAATTGAGAGGTTAGGATTGACATATATACACTACCATGTGTAAAATAGATAGCTAGTGGGAACCTGCTGTATAGCACAGGGAGCTCAGCTCGGTGCTCTGTGGTGACCTAGATGGGTGGGATGGGGGGTTGGGAGGGAGGTCCAAGAGGGAGGGGATATAGGTATACATATAGCTGATTCACTTCGTTGTATAGCAGAAAACTAACACAACATTGTAAAGCAACTATACTCCAATTAAAAAAAAAAAAAAGAGTGTCTCCTATGACTTGTGCTAGTCTGCATCAAAGTGTTCATGTGTCATCACATAAAGCATGTGTACTAGTATATATTATTAGCATTCTTATGTTAAGGGAAAGTCTTTTAATGTAAGATGTTTTAGAGCAATCTCTCCAGCAAGGAAAGAGAGCTGTCCCTACAGGATGGGGAGGAACGGAATTCACAGGATTCCTGCACGGGTCCTGCCCTATGCCACCATTTTGCGAGGCCATGCTGCAGGTGGATGAAAAGTGAGACAGGACAGAGTTCAGAGAGACAGAGGTAAACAGTTGATGCCCCCCGCTCATGCTAAAAATACTCCATGATACACCTACACACAAGTCAGCTGAAATTAACCAAAGTTACCTTATTGCTTTCATATGCATTCTTCAGGAAACATTTGATGTTTTGTTTTCTTATTCCCTGGAAACCTCCTGGCCCCCAAATTTTACCTTTATAATTTTTCAGGGGGAAGAAGGAGTGTGCTATGTTGACAGCCACTTTGGTTGACTTTAACACACACCAACTATGGTATTGTTGTCTTTCCAGTGGCTACCTGACATAGGCTTAGCAAAAATTGGCACTCACATGTGTGCTGAATGAAAGCCATACCCCATGACTCGCTGCTGGCCCTCTCTGCAAACGTTAACTACCAAAGAAAGGGTTTTTATTCAAAAATAATAAACTCAAGTCGTCTAGGTCACACCAATCTGAGAGATATAATCTCAGAGGGATGATAAAACAACAGCAACCCTTTGCAGCAGACTCTTGGCAGAATACCTGGAATGCCATTCACCATTTCTTGCCATTTTCGTGACATTCCTAGGGAGTCTGATGTGTAACTGCAGGCAACCACAGCCCTCTTTCTTCTTATAGCGTTTTCTTTGTTCTCCAGCATGGTCCTTTTTGTTGACTTCTGCCAGCAGCGTATGCTCCTGGTATCTCTATTGTCATTGCTCATATTTTCTCTGTTTGCCTGATGCTCATTATGCGGGTCTTTTTCAATTGTTCATGGCAGTAACCCAACTCAAACTTGTTTAAACAAACCAGGAATTAATTGATCCTTATACTGGGACATAGATGAAAAGAAACATCTTCAGGTGTAGCTGGATCCAGGGGCTTACAAATGTTATCAAGGATTCTGTCTCTTTCTCCTTCTTTAATACTTTTCTCTTCAAAGGCAATCACGAATGGTAATGGAAGGCTCTATACTCAGCTCTAAGTAGAATTTTCTAATGGCTCCTAAAAAAACATTCTGCTGAGGATTCTAACAAGTCTGGTTTGTATCACATGCCCATCATTTATTGAGGTGTATAGATTCTGACTGGGTCAAACAATTGCTGCTGTTACAGGGAGTGGGTTTAGCTCCCCCTGATCCATACTGATGGGTTCCCTCCAGGAAAAAGGGGTCCTGTTAGTAGAAGAAGGAGGAAAAGAGGGTATCAGAGAGAACAAACTTGTTTCCACAACCACGTTACTGTGATGCATCTTCTGAAGTGACTTAGTTATTCCAGGTGCCAAAATAAAATGAAATAAAATGTCCTTTCCCACTACAAGTATTACTTTCTTTGACTAGTTGTAGAAGTGAAAGAGGAATTTTTGGAGACATGGATATTATAGCTCTTTATCTGGAGTGCATCTCCCAAGGGCTCTGGCATAAATGAGTCCCTGGGCTGAGCTCAAGGAAAACCTGTGGAGTGTAAGGACTACATCATGCTGGACTCAACAATCACACCCTAATTGCTGCTGCCTATGTTCTGAGTTTCTTCCCTTGGAGGTTGCTTCTCATCATTAATCCCTTCTCCCAGAGCAGGTACCCAGAGAGGTCCTGGTGATTAAGACATCCAGCCCTAGGGACTGGCTGTCAACAGCAGTGCCTTGTGTTCGTTCATTGACCTTCCATGAAGTTCTCTGATGTTCTCTAGTCAATAGGCCAGGTCTCTACCCTCTGCTCAAGTGTCACCTGCTCATGTAACCTTTTCTTACTTGACCTAAAACAGCACCCCTCTCTGCTCACTTTCTAAATTCTGCTTTACTTTTCTTATTTCTACCTTAAATGATGTCACATGTGTTTGTTTGCTTATTAATTTTCTGTCTCCCTCACTATGCTACAAGGAGCTGGATGACGGGATTATTTTTTTCTCTTGCTCTCTGCTGCATCCCTGTGCCTAGAATAGTGCCTGGCACATCCTAGCCATGCAGTAACTGTTTATTAGTTGTGTCAAGAAATAAATAAGTGAGCAAACAAAATTATAGCAGGAGCAGATCTTAGACCATAACTCTGGGACCCTCATTACACAAACATAAACATATGTTCAGTAAAACATCCACCTGCAATTTTTTTAATGTGTGAATAAAAATGTCTATAAAAGACCTCAGTCCATGCCCTGCATTTTGTATCACATTACTAGTCTTGCATCTCCCCTTAATTTCCTTCTGCTTCATTTACTGATTTTCCTTTCTCCCCAGAATGGTGACTAAGCTGATGGGGTTGACTAAGAAATAAGATAGCATATTTGATGTGATTTTTGCTAAGTAAAGCCAGAGAAGAGGTAAAATTTAAGCTGCATAGAATACTTATATTAATTCTGCAGAAGTTTTTTTGGAGCAACAGTCTTAAACAAACAAACAAACAGAAACATGACTTCTCTTCCGATGTGCTTTCTCACTCTTTTAACTGTCAGGACTTTAGTTTTCTGTAAAACTATGAGAGAGATTTGCATTCACTGCTATAATGGAGTATAAGGTCATGCCATCCACTTGATGTTCCCCATGAAGAGGCTAAATTAAAATCCAGAAGGGTGGTTTCATAATTTCATCCCTCACCCAATTTCTCCTGCGCCTTTATCTTTGGGGTGCCTGGAGACGGTGGGCAGGGCAGAGTCAGGCAGAACCAGTAGCCTGTTCTGGAGGCTCTGCTACCCCTCAAGTGCAGTGGGAATTCCTTTCTGCCTGAGTGAAATGTCTAGTCTATAAAACCGGTTAGTAAAACATACTGTAATTTGGAATTTGGTAATATCGGCTTCATTTTGACAGAACCCAGGCGGACCCACAGCATTACATCATGAACAGATGTGAATTCTAGAGGAGTGGAATTCTTAAAAGCTAGTTCAGAAAGAAGAAAACTAAGTCAAAAGAGATCTTCGTTCTTCTATAGCTTCTAAACAGTAAGTTGTGTTTGACCCTGTTTTGTCCAAGTGACATTAGAATCACCTTTGTCTCTCTTGATATGTAGAGAGAGGGTCTGGTCATAGTACAAAAGGATGCTTTCAGAAATGTGCTTTACATGTAATTAAGACCTCTTGGAATCCCTTACATTTAAATATACAAGAATTCTAATAGCTTAATGATCCAGGGCAAGTCAATCAAGAAACTCCATCCTCAGTTGTTTTCATCTGGAGAACAGAAACAATAATTCCATAAGTGTGGTTTTATTGGAACAGAAACAATAAGTTAGGTGTGGAGTTTTTGTGAGACCAAATGGGTAATTACCATATGAAAGTACTTTTCAAACAATAAAGTACTATAAAAATATTCCAGTAGTTAGTATTAACAGCTGTGGACAGATTAAAATAATGGCAATGACTGTATTATATAAAACTTTATTGCAGGCATGTTGTTAAGGGGTTATGTCACGCTTTGGATTTTTGATAGAATTTTCCAAACAATATTCATAACTCTGTCTCCTTTTAGACCTAAATTGATTATTTAGTCACTTCAAAAACCAGTTACTATTTGGTGGGAACAGAGGTGGAAGGGGAGAGGAGTATTAAGTGTGTATGTATGTAGATAGATAGATACGGATATACAAATAGATGTATATTTTTATATATATAAATATATATACATATATATCTTAAAATTCTATTTTCTTTCAAAATAAGCAAAACTCATGCCAGGATATATTAAGAAACTATTGAACTGATGACACTCAACTTGACCATTTGTGAAGAGTATCCAAACAGAAATCGTTCCTGTTCTGGTAGCATCTTGGAAGATGACCTCTATTATCAACTTTGGAAACCAAGATGATGAATAAATATAGATTCTATCCAGCCATCTGGGAACCTGTTACCCAAAAATTTCCCTGAAGTCAGAACATTTGTAAACTTTAAGTCATTACACATAGTCATTCAGGAAATATGTCAGACACTGTTCTAAGTACTGGAGGTTTAATGGAAAATAAAACAGACATTGGCCTTGACCTAAAGGAACTTGTATTCTAATAGGGGAGAGAAACATTAAACAAATACATTAAAGAAAATAACTGCAATTTTCTAGGCTCCAGTTCTCCATCAAGTCACTAAATGGGATGAAAAAGTCAAAAGAGAAAAAAAAATATCCAAGGGTAATGGCGACTTCACAGTGCAATAAGAGGCCTAAGGACACAGGCTCTTAGGAGATTCAGGTCCATGTCTCTCCACATTGCTGTGACTCATTTTTTTTTTTTTTTTTTTTTGCGGTACTTGGGTCTCTCACTGTTGTGGCCTCTCCCGTTGCAGAGCACAGGCTCCGGACGTGCAGGATCAGCGGCCATGGCTCATGGGCCCAGCCGCTCTGCGGCATGTGGTATCTTCCCGGACCGGGGCACGAACCCGTGTCCCCTCCATCGGCAGGCGGACTCTCAACCCTGCTGTGACTCTTTTTAATGAATTCTCCTGTTGACTTTATAAGTTTGATCAGCTAAGCAGACTGCAACTGGCAAGTAGACATCGCAGCAGTGGCATCTGGGATCATCTACCAAGACTTTGTTCCTGTGACTTGACCCCTGTTATTCCACTACTGCACCCAAAAATAGCTAGGATTCTACACTGAGTCACGCTGGCCAGTGTCAGCCAGGTCATTTCTTGCTGCTGCTGCTGCTAATAACAATAAATAATGCTATTGTAGTGCTTATGATATCCTGAGAAGTATTCTTAACCATGTTAGATAAATAACACATATTAGGTCTCGCATAGTATGAAGGGCATTCTAAATCTCTCTGTATAAAATAGCTCAAAGTTTAGCTTTTATAATAGTCTTCATCAAGACCATTTCTGTTTACTGCAAGTGTTTATGTTTCTATCTGTAACTGCACAGATATGGCTCCTAAGATTTGGCGATTACATATTTTAAGAAGTATGTCCTCCTCCTATATCATCAAAACCAGGTAAATTCATGCATTTAATTAGGCTCCCTGTGACTTTGTCTATATTCTATGTATTCTGGGAGTTTGAAAACTTGTTTAAAAAGTTATTAAGTAGGGCTTCCCTGGTGGTGCAGTGGTTGAGAGTCCGCCTGCCGATGCAGGGGACACAGGTTCGTGCCCCGGTCAGGGAAGATCCCACATGCCGCAGAGCGGCTAGACCCGTGAACCATGGCCGCTTAGCCTGCGCGTCCGGAGCCTGTGCTCCGCAACGGGAGAGGCCACGACAGTGAGAGGCCCGCGTATCACACACACACAAAAAAAGTTATTAAGTAGTTAAGAGTGTTGCTAGTCATCTAGGGGCTGCAACCAGATTATTATATAAGGATATATCCCAATCCCTACTATTATCTCCCTTTTTTACTTTTTACTATGGAAAATTTATAATATGCAAAAGTACAAGAGCCAGTATAGCAGACCCTCATGTACCCATTACCTGATGACAGTTTTACTTTATCGATATCCTACATGTATTTTATTGAAAACTTATATTTATAAAATTAGTGACTGACAATGAGTCTAGATGATATAATTTTTCCAGATGATCTAAGAACATTAGGGTGGGGAAAGGAATGTCTGGATTGCTATTGTAGAAAATGAGAGCATGCATAGAAGCAAAGGGCTTGGTAAAACTAGAAAAAGCAATCTAAAGGAAAATAATGTTTGTAGGTTAGAGTATAAACGAAGGCCACAAATTCTCCACCAATAAGTGGAATTTATTTTCTGTTCCCTGGAAATGTGGACATTTAAGCCTTATCCTATAGAATGTGGTGGAAGAAATGGTATGATAGTTCTGGATCTAGAGGGTTAAGAGCATTGTAATCTTCCACTTTCTCCCTCTTAGAACACTCATTCGTGGGTTACTTCCTCATGGAACCCAGCCGGCAGGCTGTAAGAATCCCAAGCCATATGGAGAGGCCACGTTGGGTGCCCCAGCAGACAGTCCCAGCTGAGTTCCTGCCTGACAACCACAACACCTACCAGCTATAGGGGGACCATCTTGGAGTTTCCAGCCCAGTCAAGCTCCACATGAGATCACGTGGATCAAAAGAACTACCCAGCTGAATCTAGTCAACCCATGATTTGTGATAGAAAATTTTAAAAGTTGCTGCTTTAAGCAAGCTGAGTTTTAGGCTGGTTTTCCATAGCAGAAAATAACTGAAACCGAACTTGTGCTGGACTTAGGTGCTGCCATGACAAAGAATAAAGGTTACCTTGGCTTTGGGACTGGTGTCAAGTAGAAGCTGGAAAGGCCTCGAGGAGACTGCTGGTGAAGGTGAAAAGTACAGCAAGAACATTGTTTTGGAAAGTTGGAGAAAAGAGGAACCAAGTTATGTCTTGGTAGAAAATAGTGAAACTATTGCCTTTAGAGGCTTGGAAGAAAAGGTAGTTGATGAACTCATGGATCTGGTGAAAGCTATTTCCAAAAATAATGTTGATAGTTACTCATACTATTGGTCAAAGCAAGTCTGAAGGTGCACCCAGATTCAAAGGCAGGAGAATGGACTTCACTTCCTATGAGAGAAGTGGAAAGAATTTGTGGCCTTTGTTAATCCACCATAAGGGAAATTTGGTATCTGAAGGATACATACAATTCCAGCAGGTAGTACAAGAGAGCCCAAAAATAATGCTGAATTCTGACTTAAGAAACATGGGAAAGAAAAGGTAAGTGTATAAAATCCCTTACACCCTGAATAGACTAATGGGTTGATTTAACCTTTAATTAAGAGGGCTCGCCGATGCTGCAAACCTGCCCTTTTGCTTCTTCTGTTATCCCTGAAAGTAATCAAGCAGACCAGCCAGAATAATCACAGGCATAAATAGGACATTGCTTCCACTAAAAGAAAACAAACCAGTTTTATTGTTTCCTTGATGTTGAATTAAGGAGCTAGTCTGGTTTTTCCGTTAAACAGAACTAAAATCCACATCCAAGCGAATTACTCAGATCTGCTTTAAACAAAAGGCCATCATTGTCAAGATATAGGCCGTTTCATTTTTATCACAGGAAGAGATGTTAGGGTAGGTTAATGTCTTTAGAAATTATTTATCCTGGAAAATCTCCTGTGCATTACGCTGAAGTAGACTGGGAATTAGGAGACATTAATCTGAAAGAAAGAGCCACTGCCGGTTATAGCCAAACCCCCAAATACCTAAATAGTTAGATCTTTTGGGTCTTTACAGATAATGATACTTAACAGCTGTGCTCTGTTATGTTGCTTGTGTGTGCCCCAAAGATGGTCAATATACATTTGCACATGGTTTTTATTTGTCCATGATCATTTGAAGGTGAATGAGGAGGTCCTGGGGAAAAAAATTGGGATGCCCAGGAAGCCTACATTTGGACTTCTTGGCCTCCTTTTTCCCATAACTTTCCTGATTTCATAACAACACTGCAGAGAAAAACATGAGGCCCTAGAAGCTGATGCTGGAGACCAAATTCAAACAGGTCAGGGAAGGGGAGAATAAGAATAAGGGGTGAATTCTGATTGCCCAGATGGGCCTGTACCTCTGCATTAATCTCCTGAGGGAGAAGGGCAGAGAGCCCTGACTTGACTTCTCTCAGATCCATTAAATCAGGGCTAGTGAAGGTCTTAATAGATACTCCAAGAACTTCCCACCTGCTACCTCAATTTTAAAAAACACAGTGAAACTGCAGAGAGAACAGAGGCCGTCAGCAATTCTGTACATTTAGAAAAGCAAGTTCAGGAAGGACATGGATTACTGTAAAATTTGGTAGAGAAACTGTTCCGTTACTCAGCCAGTTTTCCTAACCTACATTTCTTGCTCCACAAAAAGACAAACCATTTGTCTATCAGAGGATCTTGGTGGGATTTCCTGCCCTAGCACATGCTGATGGGTCCTGAGGTCGCCAGTGGTCTGGGGTTACCATCTTATCTCAGCCACAAGAATTTGACTATAAATGTATCTAAGTACAGATATTTCCAAACAATTGGCTCCCTTTTTCCTACCTACCCTCCATGGCTTTCTCTTCTCTGCATGTTTCTCTCTTTCTTTTAAACTTAGGATTTCCCCAGCGCAAGAAATCTTGATTCTAGTTGTGACGCTCCCTCTAACTCACTTATAATAATGATAACTTGGGCTTCCCTGGTGACACAGTGGTTGAGAGTCCGCCTGCCGATGCAGGGGACACGGGTTCGTGCCCCGGTCCGGGAAGATCCCACATGCCGCAGAGCGACTGGGCCCGTGAGCCATGGCTGCTGAGCTAGCGCGTCCGGAGCCTGTTGCTCCGCAACGGGAGAGGCCACAACAGTGAGAGGCCCGCGTACTGCACACACAAAAAAAAAAGATAACTTGTGTGCTAGTCATTTCACCATTCCATCACATTTTCCCATCTATAAATTATGGGATTATGCCTAGTACACCAGGTCTGAGTTCTCCCAGGACCCCCAACTTTCTTTAACCATAGCCCAAAAGGCTTGAGCAGAAGATGGATGACTTCTCTTTTCTGCAACATGCTCTTTGTTTTGTTTTGAACAGAAAAATAATTAGTCCAAGTGAACAAAGGAACACAGTTTCTGAAGAAAAATTAACTTGAACGTCTTACACAGGAGCTAGCTGGTATTTCTACAATATATTTTCTATTCCTGTCCAAGACACTAAGAATAGCACACAACACAGTTGGAGGTAGAAATACCAGAGCCAGGGCTTCCCTGGTGGCACAGTGGTTGAGAATCTGCCTGCCAATGCGGGGGACACGGGTTTGAGCCCTGGTCTGGGAAGATCCCACATGCCGCGGAGCAACTAGGCCCGTGAGACACAACTACTGAGCCTGCGCGTCTGGAGCCTGTGCTCCGCAACAAGAGAGGCCGCGATAGTGAGAGGCCCGTGCACCGCAATGAAGAGTGGCCCCCGCTTGCCGCAACTAGAGAAAGCCCTCGCCCAGAAACGAAGACCCAACACAGACAAAAATTAATTAATTAATTAAAAAGCAAGAAAAAGAAAAGAAATACCAGAGCCACTCCCCAGTAGATCACAGCCATAACAATTATCTATTACCCAGTAGTAGGAATGATCTATGGCAAGCATTATTCAGCTGGCTCTGAAAAGCCTCATGTGCTACCTTGGGTTTGGTGAGGTTACTGATGGCTTTGAGTTTGGCTGGAGGAGAAATGGGGAGGATGTGCTTTTTCATTTACAGAGCAGGGTTAGTTCACACAGTGAGGAAACAAGCTCATGGATGACCATTCCCAAGGGCAATATTATAAGAATAGAAAAAACCCAGCATACACATGCTGAGTAAACACTGAAGCTGAGGTGAAAAGGGAAAAACTACGATCCCACACTTACATGGTCTTATAGGGGAGAACTCAACTAAGGCAAAAGTTCAGTTTAGAGGGTGCTTATAGTATTTGGTCCAGTGCCCATCTTCATGAGTAAGCATCATTTTTCTTCCCAAACAAGTTTGTCCTGCTTTGTTGTTTATTTATTCATTTATTTATTCATTCATTCATTTTTCTGTTAGTCTTCGCCTAGATTTCCAGGAATTGTCCTCAACGTTTCCCGTATCCTCCTGTGCAATGGATCTGTGACTCTGTCTGAAATGACTTCTCCATTCCCCTCTTTGCTGCCCTTTCACTATCCAGATCAGAGCCTGCATGAGTAAACAAAGCCCCAGCTGAAGTGCTCTGTTTTCACAGGGCTCATAACCCTTGGTTTACATCTCTCCCATAATATTTATCAAATGTTGCCTTGCTTTGGTTTGGTTTGTATTTCTTACATTCCCTACTGGATCATAAATGGATGTCAGGCAACATTTTCTTCATGTCCAATTTTTCCATGGCATTTAGCTCTGTACCTTGTACAGTAGAGCCTGAATACATTTCACAAATTGATTTCAAAAGCTAATAATTTCTCCAGATCCAAGAAGCCCGTGGGGCAGAATGAAAGTAGCAGCAGGATGAAGAGTACAAATTTGAGCGGTGATATTAATAATAATAATGACAGTAACAACACATTTATTGAGGGCTTATAAATGTCAAGCCCCATACTAGGTATATGTATATGATTATATATAACATTAATAAGAACAGACAAATAAGCATGTTTGTTGTTGTTGTTGTTACAGATTGTACATAATTTTACAGGTTAGAAAATTGAAGAGCAGAGAACTTAAGAACGCTGTTCAAAGTCTCGTAGTCCATAAGCATCAGTATTACATTCCAGAAGGCCTGACTGCAGAACCCACCATAAAATAGGTAAGTTATTCTATGCCTCAGTCTCTCAAGTTTCTCCTCCAGATCACAAAGGGCAAGCATGTCCTGGGGTGTCCTGGGGTTCTGTCTTCCCCTTGCTCCTGCAAAACCTCTTGGACTCCCTGACCCTTGAACTAGC
Organism: Delphinapterus leucas; assembly: GCF_059928025.1. Lineage (NCBI taxonomy): Eukaryota > Metazoa > Chordata > Mammalia > Artiodactyla > Monodontidae > Delphinapterus > Delphinapterus leucas. The sequence goes on from NC_143136.1 coordinate 17,197,664, forward strand.
TACCCTGGAGCTATCGTAGGAGTCCAACATCAGAGGGTCCATGGGTAGCCAGGACCACCTCTCTTTCTTTGATTATGCCTGCAAGTCCAGATGCACAGCCCTGGGACTTGCCAGGTACCTAGGGACTGGGCAGGAAAGCTGGAATACCTGGGTGTCCCAGGAGGGTTCCTCCTGACTCCTCCTGACTCCAGATTTCCCCAAGGAGCTCATATTCTGTGGGCAGAGGCTCCCAACATACAATCAAACAAAAAAGCAAATATCAAGCGGTGATAATGGAAACTGAAAAGTGCAGCAGGGTGAAGGAAAGGGAGTGAGGGTGGCTGTTTTAGGTGGGAAGGTCAGGAAGGGACTCTCGCATGAAGCGTCAATTAATAGGAAGAAAACATTTTAAAGGAAGCCTCCTGAATTTATGTATAGCCACTGATTACAATATTTTTATTTCATTTGGTGTGTGCCGTCTTAGGAATAAGGGCCATTCATACTAAAAATGGAAACTTAGGAAAATACACATACAAAAACCACGCACACACAGGCACATAGACACAAACATACACACAAAAATACATAATGAATGAAAATTATCTGGCTAGGGATATTTTAAAAGTATTAAGCCAAAGGAAGATCTCCTATTAATAAATTGGAGACAATTTGAGGTTTACAAGCCAGGTCGGGGAGGGACTGGGGACAGGAGAGCTTTCTGGGGTCAAGTGCCTGGCTGTCACCTGTTCTACCTATGCCCAAAGACAGGCCTTCCCTAGATGCGTTGGTTTTCAGTTTGATGTTCTTATAATGTGGATGTTAGCTTTAAGCCCCTCAAAAAGGCATTTCAGGAATATATTTTAAAGCAAATTCCAGTCTATTATTATTTTATTTATTTATTTATTTATTTTCGGCTGCATTGGGTCTTTGTTGCTGCGCATGGGCTTTCTCTAGTTGTGGTGAGCGGGGGCTACTTTTCATTGCGGTGTGCGGGCTTCTCATTGCCTTGGCTTCTCTTGTGGAACACGGGCTTTAGGAGCGTGGGCTCAGTAGTTGTGGCTCGCAGGCTCTAGAGCACAGGCTCAGTAGCTGTGGTGCATGGGCTTAGTTGCTCCGTCGCATGTGGGATCTTCCTGGACCAGGGCTCGAACCCGTGTCCCCGGCATTGGCAGACGGATTCTTAACCACTGTGCCACCAGGGAAGTCCCCCAGTCTTGAAACACCTGTTCAATCATGTGACCATTCCTGACATATGAGGGATTATAGGCTGGAGAAGGAAATGACAGTACAATTTATGAGTCGTCTCACAATTCAGTTTTGAGGTAACTAATCCCCTGTATTTCCTGTCAAATTATTATTAAAAAATTAATACAAGTTTTTCCCTTTAAACTTATAAAATTATACCAAATGCAATAGATTAATTTCTTACATGTCACCATTTTGGAACAAAGCAGGAAGGCAGGAGGAAATAATTCACTTTTTTGAGCCATTCTCTGTGGTTTAGCCTCTGACAATCAAATTTTTGTGACCCGTGTGGTCATTCATAGATAGGTGTTCATTGCAGAAAAGCTCAGCCACCACAGACTCTGCTGACACGATACAAGGAAATCCAAACATGCTTTGTTATTCACCTTGATATATCTTAGTCTGACTCTGTATTGATTGTCTGCAAGCCCCTGTAGTGAAACAAAGTGATCAACCCCAGTAACATGAATGTCGTTCCCTGTATGCATCAAGTCCATTAAAAGAAACCACTCAACAGCATCTGTTTTAGGTCAATGGCTTTTAAAACATGGAGTTCCTACTGCAGAAGGACTTTTCCAAGGTGGAGAAATAGTACAGAAAGTTGACAATGGGAGGTATACATTGAAAACTAAGGGGAACAAAATTGGTTTAATTATAGAAACACATCCAAAAGAAAAAATTGGGCAGGCACATCTTTTCAATTCCATAGTGTATTTTTCACCAGCTCTAGCCCTCCTTGCTTCTATCTCTTGGCAGGTCCATTTTCTTGGTTTCATGAGACATAAACTTGTGGTTAAGAATTATATCAGAATAGAAATTGAAAGAATTATGCCACGAAGAAAGGAAGGAATGATTCTGAGTTGTATCACATTATAAATTGAAAGAATTATGTGATTGGATTCAATTCTGGAGTTCAGGTGTCAAAGAGATAGGTCAGAAAACCAAGTGGCATGATCATATTAGAGATTACAAAGATCCCAAGCTTTTGGTTAAAGAGATAAGGGGGCCGGCCTTGAGAATTCTCAGCGATATTTGACATTTAAAGAAGTTTGAATCTTTGGAAGAGAAGAAAATGAATGCCATCCTGGGAGTGGGAAACCTGAGGAAACCAGAAAGGTTGAAAGGAAAAGGAAAGAAATGAAGAAACGAGTTGATAATATAACTGAAAGCAACTTGCAAATATCAACCTTTTAAGTACAGGGATTTTGTTCACCTCTGTTCATTCATTTGTTTAATCAAAAAATACTTATTGAGTATTTACTGTGTCATGCATTGTTCTAGACACTGGAGATAAAATGATGGACAAAATTGACAAAGTCCCTGCCTCCATGAAACTTACATTCTAATGGGAGAAATAAACAATGAATATTTACATACATTTTAATATAGTATTAGATAGTGACAGGTGTCATGAAGAAAAATAAAACCAAGTAATAAGGTAAGAGATGTGCTATTTTAGATAGGATTTTATGTCCTGGAAAAAAAAGATGGGGGATCTTATTTATAGCCTTTCTGATTCCATGGTGTAAACACTCCTGCTCTGGCCAATTTGGGCTACCACCATGCCATTACTGAATTCAAAGATGGGAAGAAAAGCTCACTGTTGCCCCTTGCAAGCTCATACAAGCTGGCTCCAGCCTACCACTGGTGGATGGAGAAGGTTTCTATGAAGAGGTAACATTTGAGAGGAAACCTCAAATAAAGGGAGGCACTGAGCAATGCAGATCTATGGGAGAATAGTATTCAGACAGAAGAAACAGCCATTGCAAAGCCCTGAGGCATGGCCATGCCTGATGAGTTAGCAGAATATCAAGGAAGCCAGGGTAGCTGGAGAAGAGTGAGTGGGAAAGGTAGGTGAGGCCAAGATCATGAAGTGCTGTGTAGACCATCTTGAGGTCTTTGGATGTTATTCAAACTGTGATGGGAAGTGACTAGAGGAGTTTGAACAGGGGCTTGGCATAATGTGACTTATGTTTGAAAAGGATCACTCAGACTGCTAGTGAACAGAATATGGGGGTAGGGATGGACAAGAGAGGAAGCAGGGAGACAAATTTGGAAGCATTTGTCAAATACCCAGGCAAAAGATGGTGGTGAACTGAATGGGATGGAAGATGGTAGAGGTGGTGAGATGTTATACTTGAGACCAATCTATCTTTCATACACACATAGATATATACACATATGCATATACATATTCATACATACAAACATACATATACATATTCAACTTCTGGAAATTGAACTCCAGATATGATGTGACTTGCCTTAGGTAAAACACCCAGAAGTGGCAAAGTCAGGACTGATGCCAAACCCACATCTGTACTGCTCAGGCTGAAGCACTAATGGGGTAGTGGGGTTGTTTTGAACAAGACCAGGGCTTGAAGATAAGACTGTCTGGTAAGAGCTTTGAAATATATTTTGAAACTAGAATGAGAAGTGTTTGCTCATGGATTAGATCTGGACAAGAGAAAGAGAAATGTCAGTCATGTCTCCATGAATTTTATCTGATTATCTGAGCTAGTGGTTTGGGCATAGAGTAAGTTGGAAAGTATTAGGAAAGAACATATTTATGGGGAAACGTTAAGCGTTTGGCTTTGAATACGCTAGGTTTGAGATGCCTCTTAAATAGCCATGGGGCAACACAGAAAGGCGGCTAGAGATGCAGTCTGGAATATAGGAAAGATACTGGGGTTATAGAAACAAGTGTGGGAGTCATCAATCTTGTAAATGGTATTTAACGCCATGACATTAGATGAAATACTGATGGAATAAGTGTATCTAGAGAAGATACATGAGGAAAACTAAATCTTGGGGCCCTCCAAAATTTAGAAGTTAGAAGAATCCAGAAAAGGATATGAGAAGAAAAGTAAAAATAAAAAAAGAGAATTTTGTTTTCCCAGAAGCCAAGAGAAGAACGTGTTTCAAGGGGGAGAATGGTCAGTTTGCTAAATGCTGTTCAGAAGTCAAGAAAGATACAGACTGAAAACTGACCATTGAATTTGCCGACATAAGGGTCATTGGTTAACTTGACAGAGTCTCAGTAGGAGGAGAATAGTGAGGGTGTTGGGATGGAGCTTCATACGAGTGATTTTGAGAGAGAATGGGTGATGGGACAATGGAGAAAGCTAATGTAGACAACACTTTAAAGTTTTGTCTTACAGCAGAGCTGAGAAATGATTCAGGAGTGTAGAGAGACGTGGGTTCAAAAGAGAGATTTTTAGCAAAAATATTATAGCATATTTGTGTATCCATTTTAATGATCAAAAGAAGAGGAAAATTGATGATGCTGTAGAGAAAGGAGAAAATTGTAAGAGCAAGGTCTTGGAGTGAGAGGATAGGAAGAGATCCAGACAACAAGTGGAAATTTTGGTCTTAGACTGGAGCCCAGACCATTCATCCAGCATAACAGGAAGAAAGGCAGAGCATAAGGGTACAGAAGCAGGCCATGTGAAATGTTGGTGGTGAGGAGGGAAAAACATTCCCTTTTGAATGCTTCTATTTTTCAGTGAAATGAGAAGCCAAGTCATCAACTAAGAGTGAAGGGGTGTTTGAGATTTGAGGGGTGAGGAAAACATGTTACTTGGTCCTATGGGAGATGGGAGAGTAAATCAACTGTAGGGCTGCCTGCCAGTGCTAAGGGTCCACTGGAGATCTGCTATCATAAATGCAAAGTGAGGTCAATGACTAGTCAACATGGCTAGTGTTTTCCTTCAGTGAAACCCAGCTATTTGAGTACAGTTGTAGAATCTGAAAGGAATTGGGTTGAATCAGGGTTGGAGCTTTTCTAGGCACAGAAGAAGAAAGAAGAGAAGGGCAAGGGAATAGATTATGAATGTAAGGGAGCATTTATAATACTGGTCTATGAAATCTCAGCTAGACAGGGAAGAATGTGAGGAGGAGTGTGGTGTGCGTGTGTGTGTGTGTGTGTATGTGTGATATTGTGGAGGTACCACTGTGATGATAGGTATCAATGGATCTCAGATTCTAGTGAATCTGGTGTCGTGAGTACTAGGAGGAGCGAGCTGAAAATATAGGAGAAAATAGACAGTAGAATCAGTTAATTAAGATTTTGGAAGTGGTACACCTACGGATAATAACAAAGTAGTACTGGGGAGATTTTTTTAAAAAATAACACCACATCGAGGCTTTGCCCCTGATAATTGAATGGTAATTTTGGGGAGGTGGGGCTCAGCATGTTTCAAAAGCTTCCCAGGTGACACTAATGTGCCTCCAGAGCTGAGGACCACTGGTCTAGGGATTATATTTTAATTGGTGTGAAGCAATCCTAAGCATTAGGATTTTAGAAATGTCTTCTAGAATTATTTTTTCAATGGTTTTAATTGTAGGAAAATACACATAACTTAAAAAGGAAATATCTGCATAGAATATCTTTTTCTATCCTTTCACTGTCAGTCTATTTGTGTCTTTGGATCTAAAGTGAGCCTCTTGTAGGCAGCATATAGTCGGATGATGTGTTTTATCCATTCTGCCCATCTCTATCTTTTGACTGGGTAATTTAATCCACTTACATTTACAATAATTACTGATAAGGAGGGACTGATTTCTGTCCCTTTGTTATTTGTTTTCTATATGCCTTATAGCTTTTTTGTCTCTCATTTCCTGCATTACTGTCTCCTTTCGTGTTTCATTGCTTTTTCGGTTGTGAAATGTTTAAATTTCTTTCTCATTTCCTTTTGTGTTTATTCTACAGCTATTTCTTTTTGGTTACCATGGAGGTTACATTTAACATCCTAAAGTTATAACACTGTAATTTGAATCTATACCAGTTTAACTTCAATAATATACAAAAATCCTGCTTCTTTACAGCTCTATCCCCATCCCTTTCTGTTGGTGATACCACAAAATTACAGTTATATACATTATGTGCCCCCAAATGTAAGTTAATTCTTTAAAATGCATTGGCCTTTTAAATTATATAGAAAACAAAATTTGGAGTTACAAACCAAAGTTACAATAATATTAGTTTTTAGACTAGTAATTGTGTTTTTTTTTAAGTGCACTAGTCTCTTGAATCGTGTAGAAAATAAAGTGCAGTTATAAACCATTGTTACAATAATACTAGATTTTATAATTTACCTTTATTGAGATCTTCAATCTCCATATGGCTTTGAGTTTCTTTTTGTTTTACCCTTCTGGCCTCCCTGGAGCATTTCTTATAGTTAGGTCTAGTTGTCACAAACTTCCTTAGCTTTTGTTTATCTGGGAATGTCTCAATTTCACCCTTGTTTTTGAAGGACAGTTTTGTCATATGTAGGATTCTTGGTTGACAGTTTTTTTTTTTTTTTTTCCTTTTAGCACTTTGACTGTATAAACACATTCTCTTCTGGCCTCCAAAGTTTCTGATCATAAATCTACTAATAATCTTATTGAGGAACACTTGCATGTGACAACTTGCTTCTCTCTTGCTGCTTTCAAGATTCTCTCTTTGTCTTTGCCTTTTGAGATTTTCATTATAATATGTCTCAGTGTGGGTATCTTTGAGTTCATCTTATTCCCAAATTTGTTGAGCTTCTTGGTTATTTATATTCATGTGTTTCATCAAATTTGGGAAGTTTTCAGCCATTATTTTGACAAGTATTCTCTCTGTCCCTTTCTTTTTATCTTCCTTTTCTGGGACTCCCAAAATGTGTGCACTGATCCACTTGATAATGTCTCACAGGTCACTTAGGCTTTTTTAATATTTCTTCTTCTCCTTCTTCTTCTGTTCCACAGATTCAGTAATTTTCATTGTCTTATCTTCAAGTTTGCTGATTCTTTCTGCCTGCTCAAATCTGCATCTGAATCCCTCTAGTGAATTTTTAATTTCAGTTATTTACATTTTCAGCTCCAATTTTTTTAGGCTTTTGATTTTTTATTACTATATCTATTTTATTTATACATCATTTCCTTTACTTTCTTTACATCTTCCTTTAGTTCTTTGAGCATTTATAAGACAGTTGTTTTAAAGTCTTTGTCTAGTTTATGTGACATCAGATCTTTTACAGGAAGAGTTCCTGATGTCTTATTTTTCTCCTTTGAATGGGCCATACTCTCCTGTTTCTTTGTATGCTTTGTGATTTTTGTTCAAAAGTGAACAATAGAATCTAATAATATGGTAACTCTGGAAGTCAGAGTATCTCCCTTCCCCAAGGTTTTCTGTTTTTTGTTATTGTTTTTTGTTTTTTTTGATTGTTGTAGGCTGTCTCTGTGCTGAGGATCATCCTGAGGGGTAAACTTAAGGTCTTCTCAGGTATTTTCTGAGTCTTTTCCTGGACAAGGACAGTCACTTTCTATCAAGTTTCCTTGTTTATGCAATTGTTTTCAAATGTCTTAGTTTTTAATGTTTGATCCCCAGAAGGGGAAAAGAGAAAAATGAAGGGAGGCTAAAAGGCACTGGCCTTTTAAATCCCTTAGAAGCCACTTCAGCCCGTGAGAGAGGGGTTTGCAACAATGAGGGGAAATGCAACAAAATCGGCCACCTGTCTCTTCATCCGCATCTCTGTGATCAAAAGCAGCAATCAGCAATCAGAGCACAGATTCTTGATATTTGGAAGATAAAGTCCTTTTTTGCCCATCCTGGCTCCTGTAAGCTGTGTATAAGCTGCTCCAGGAACCAAGAACAACTGCCTGCCATGTGGCTGAGGTGGGGGATAGGTAGCTGCTACAGTGCTAAGAGGTGAAATTGACCAAAATAAGCCTCAACATACCCTCCAAGTCTTCCACTGGACATTGTCAGGCTTCAATAGATTCCAGAGTTCCAAAACAGTTATATCAGATAGATTCTGCCAGTGCAATTGTTGTCTAAGTGAGGAGATAGATTCCTGGTGATTACTACTTACTCTACCATTTTCCCAGAATCCTCTCTCCTTCCAGAGAGAGGATTCTGGGAAAATGTTGTTTATATTCAACATAAAGCAAAATTTAAAAATCATCTAGAGGGTTTGTTAAAGCATGATTTCTGGCCCTACCTCCAGAGTTTCTGATTTATTAGGTTTAGGTGGTGTTAGGTAATGCTACTGCTGGTGGTCCAGAGGACACACTTTAAGAACCAAGGTTGTAGACTACACTGTTAACTTTGGGAGTAGGTAGGAGAGATGAGTAATCCTTCTCAAATTTTAATGCACATATCAATCATCTAAGCTTTGATAAAAAGCAGAATTTGATTCAGTAGAAAGAGAGTGAGGTCTGAGATTTTCTGTATGTATCATAATTGACCTCATGCTGCTGCTGGTCTGCAGATCACACTTTGAGTAGCTAGGGACAGAGTGTAAGATAATAGGTGAACTAACAGGTGAGAGCTTTTGATGAAAGAGGCAACAGATATTTATTCAACTCCTGCGCTGTATGTCAAGCATTGCAGTGTTTTCTGCTAACAATTAAAATATGCAATGGCAGAAACTTACTAAATATATTCTATGCTTCATTAAGTGTCCTTGCTTGATTATAGAAATAACATGGCCTTAGTGATATGGTGCTTCGGTCTCAAACGTTTTCCAAGTAGAATTTCCATATGTAGAGAAGATTGGCTACTTAACGCTATTTGGCTATTAGATGAGCTGAAGCAGTTACCCTCACGTTAGATGTGATTTAAAGTTTTGTGTTTTATCTTAAAATGCTATGTAAGTTTTACCTGTTAAGCATAATGCTTGTTTTATAGAAAAAAATTATCCTCAACATCCTTAAGAAAAAATTAATATTCAAGGAAATATTAATATTTTATTAAAGGAAATAAATATCCTTAAATTAACTTTAAGTAAAATTAATACTCAAAGAGAGCTCATTCTTGTCCTTTCGTTTTGTTTTTCTCTTGGAGTGTATGTAGCCAGTGTAAGAATCACCATTGTAGTAAAAAAACAAAAGACAGTATTTATAGCCACTGTTATAAAAAAGGTCAACATGGAGGCTCTAGACTCTCACTAACTGAGCTCAGTCTGGGTTCCACACTGTCAGCTCTGTAGCTGGTTTCTGGAGAGTTCCTTAACCTCTGTATATAAACCTTGGTTTACAGATCTGAATAGAAAAAAATCAAATAATATTTACCTAATAAAGTTCTTGTGAGGAGTAAATGTGGTATTTGTGTTCAATCTTCAGCACAGTGTCTGACATAAAAGAAGGGCTTATTCAATATTAGCTATTACTATTATTGTTACTATTTAGGGTAATAAGTATATCTGGATTCTGGTCTTGCCCCAATGGGGGCATGTTTTCTAGACCTGGAGCACAACACATCTCTTTTTTTAGGACATCAGTTTTCTTCCCTAAAAAAGGAGAGGAGAGTCAAGAGCTCTGTGGTTCTCAAACCACTTTATCCAGCATCAGAATCACCTGGAGGTTCTGATTCAGCAGCTCTGGAGTGAGCTTTGAGAATCTGCATTTCTAATGAGTTCAGTCTATCTTCTGATATTTAGCAGAGGGTCAACATGTGCAATCTTGTTCAGGAATTAGAGAAATGGAAGAATTTAAAGAATGCAGAGTTAAAGAATTCTATGACTGAAAAGAATCTTGGGGGTTATTTATAGAAGAGATAAGAAGCTCAGAGAAGAGCAGCTGCTGGTCCAAGTTAATGCAAATCTGGAACCAACACCCTGATGTGGACCCCTATTCATGTTTGTCCCTCAACTGCCTTCAGCTCACAGAACCTGGAAAATGGTTCTTATTAACTTAGACCGACTTTAAGCAGTGCTTGATCAGATTTCTCTAGCCAGTGGGTGCAAGTGGGATAACAATAAAAATAATAGTTAATACTTACTGAGTCTTTCCTATATGCCAGGAGCACAGACATAAACTATATTCCTGTGGCTGTCACCAGCATTTGCCATTCGGTATCATTAGTAACTTCTGAAAATCCTCCAAGATATCTCACGTATGGTCACAGACGAGCTGGTATCTTTGCCAAGTTTTTCCTCTCCTGCTTCAGGCTCCTTCCGTGATGTTGGCTGCTGAAGTTGTCTATAGAGGTTTGGCTGCCTGCATTAGAAGATGCTTCATTTCCACCCTGAGGGCTTTGCCCTGAAATTCTGGTGAGTTGGGGACACTACCATCACAGGTTCAGCCATGGCTCTGGAGCCTTCAGTATACCAAAGCCTCCCTGTGTTTCAGGGAGATAGTGGAGGACCCAAGAGGCATCCACCCAAGTCAGTGGCTCCTGCTGCCTCAGAAAGCTACACCCTCATGGAGATATGGCTGTCCAGCTTTCTCATTCAAACAGACCTTGAGTTTCTGAGCCAGGTGCAGACGGTGGGGAAAACGATAATGGGTCTTCTTCCTTTCTTTTAGTCCTACTGGCTTATTCACTGTCTTTTAGTGTGTAAACATTTGTTAGGTACCAGCTGAGTTTCTCCTTTTAGCATCATCAGCCTGATTTAGAGGGAATACCTTTGAGAATATGGCACTCCTAGAGTTTTTGGTGGTTTTATTTTGGCCTTTGTGATTTATAAATATGTTAGTGAGAATTGAAAGGTGCTGAATCAAAGGACTGCTTAGCCATTTTTGTTACTTTTTGTTTGAATGCATTTTAGACTTACAGAAAAGCTGCAAAGAATAGTATGGCATTCATTCACTCGTATCCCTCATCCAGCTTCCACTAATGTTAACATCCTACATAACCATCATACAATAATCAACACCAGGAACTTAACCTTTGTCAGTACTACTAACTACACTTCATCTTATTTGGATTTCCATAGTTTTTCCACTAATGTACTTTTTCTTTTCTAGGACTGTTGCCAGGGTCCCAAATTTCCTTACTTTTCCTTAGACTCCTCCATTCTCTAATAGTCCTCAGTATTTTCTTTCATGATCCCAACACATTAGAAGAGTACTGGTCACTTACTTTATTCCTAAATTTGGGTCTGTCTGATGTGTTCTCGAGTTATAATGAAGTTATAGGTTTTTTTTGGCAAAAGCGATGTTGTGTCCTTCTTAGTGCATCATATCACGCGGTTCATGGTGCTGAATTTTCTTATGCTTGATGATGTTAACCTTGATTCTTCAGGTAAGGTAGGATCTGCTGGTTTCTTTCCAAAGTTATAATCTTTCCCTTCATAATTCATAAATATCTTATGGGAGCTGCTTTGAGACAACACAAACATCCTTCCCCCCCCCGCCCCCCGCCAAACTTTTATCCATCAATTTTAACTCCATTAGTTGATCTTATCTGATCTTATCTGCAATAATTACTATAGTATTTGCCGAATGGTGATTTTCTATTTTTCTCTTTCTCTCTACATTTATCATTTGGAATTGTTTTGTAAGGAGGAATTCGTTCTGTTCTTTAACTTTATCGATATGGACTTATGGATATTCATGCTCTATTCAGTGGCTTAGAATCCAATGATCTCATTATTTATATTGTTTCTCTAATTGTTCCACTTTTGTCATTGGGAAGTCCTTTGAGTTGGCTCCTGTATCAGGAAGCAATTTTTACTGGAAATTGGCCTTAATATTGTTTCTTTTAAATCATAGATTACACTTTTCTACAGTATAATAATCCCCTGAGGGGGTTGTTAAAATATAATCCTTGTCCTCACTCCCAATGTTCTGATTCAGAGGATGGGGTTGGGACCCTGTAATCTACACTTTAACAAAATGTAGGCTGGATTGTTAAACTAATGGGCCACAGAAAACATGTGAGGAACACTGTTTTAGAGACAATGTTTCAATATATATCCTGTAGACTTTTGTATCAGTATACCTTTATGTATTTCTATCTAGCTGTATATCAACCAATATGTCTACCTACCTTATATCCATACATGATATGTACTAGATGTTCTTTTTTATAACCTGCTTTGTTTTCACCCAGTAATTTCATGAAAGTTTTTGCATGATAAAGGATATGCTTCTACAGTACCTTTTCCAATAGCTATTGTATTTTATGTATTAGAGTTGGTTAGATTTTTTTTTACCTTTATAAATAACACTATTGACATATATCTCATATATAACAAATTATTTCTTTACAGTAAATTTATAGGAAGATGTCAACTCAAAAGTTATTTACATGGTTGAGGCTTTGGAAATCTATGGACAATTTGCCTTCTGTTGATAGTAGATGGTAGTGCTTTTTCCCCCCACACTTTAATCAATGTTTAATCATATTCATTTCATAAAATATGTAGCCAAAGAAAAAGTATCTAACTGTTATTTGAAATTCTTTTATTTTTAATGACGTTAACCTTTTTAATATTTTTATTGGTCATTTATATTTCTTCTTATCAAATGCAAAGTTGAACCTCTACCTCTTGATCAAAGAAGCTAAGTGGGAAAGCAAGGTTTTAGGAAGACTGACTTTGTAACAAAATGAAGGACTGATTGTGCTATTGAGATTTAAATAGAGGGGTTGCATATCTGCTCAACTACTGAAAAAAGAATCACATAAAAAATTTTCTCCTGTGTGTACCTCAACACAGCATTTTTGCACTGCTTTATTTGTCTATTTATTTGGCTATCTCCCAAGTTATGAATGCCCCAGCTCTTAAAGGCAGAACTTTATCTTGCTTGATGTATAAATCAATGCCCATCTAGCAGACTCTTTGCCATCGAGTTGCATTCCAAGGACATGTTAGCTGGAAGAATAAAAGATATCCCATTGATAGTGAAACATCTCAGATCATCCATGCACCAAGAGAAGAGCATCATTCACTTTTCTGACTCAATATTAGAAGTAATAGTAACTTTTTTTCTTCTAAAAACTGTCATTTATCTTGCTGCCTAGAGTAATTGTCTGCTGGCTTAACTTTTTCTGTTTTATCATTTATGACCTGCCTATTCCAAAAAGAAAGATGTTTTGTGGGTTAAATTAGTTTAAAATAATTAAATGAACTTTTAAAATTAAAGGACAGTTTCCAGGAACTTAAAATAAATTTGCTGTTGGCAGTAAGATTTAGTTATAAGATTTCTGGGAGCCAAGAAAAAAGGTAAACATGTTGAGTTGTATAATTTTTATTGCCTCTAAGAGGAAGCTCAGCAGAGAAAAACCAGGGGAAAAAAATGTTTAATCACCAGGATCATTATGTAAAAGACACCTTAGGTAATATCAAGAACAATGTCTTCTACTACAGTTTTGTAAGAAAAAGAAAATGACACACATACAAACAATCATGCACACATACGTTCTGCCTGTAGATTGAAATATGTTTTATCTTTCTTTGACTGCACAGTTGTATAGGCTAATTCAGTAAGCACATTTTAACAGAATATAGTCCAGGTATATTGTTTTCTGAATACCCAAATTTATAGAGAAACAGCTCAGAAAACCCAGATCCACAGCAGAAAAGAGAGCTGTGACACAGGTTACGTTGTAGGGGTACTAACCTACCATGCGCAGGTGCATGAACGGGCTTCCAGATGCCTGTGAACTTCCCAAAATTCTTTGCAATACATAGATATTCTCTGGGGAGAAGGTCGATATCTACCTCATATTTTCAAAGATTGTTCATTGATCCAAACTGCTTTAGAAACTACTTAGCCAGAAAATTCCCAAATCATTTTCATTTGATTTAAAAATTCTCATTCCCTAAGCTAAAAATCAGGAGGAAGTATCATGGGATTTTTCTGGGAAGAGTCCAGGGTGACAGGGGAAGTAAAAATAGGATTGATGCTCTGGGCTTGCATAACCAAGCATGCAATGATGTAGGGGACCTGATGGATGTCCGGTGTTGGCTTTTCAGGTGGGTCCCTGCTTACTGAGTCACTCCAGGCCATAAATCGCAATTGCTTCCCTCCTTTTCTAATTTCAAAATCTCTCATTAAAAATTTATAGTGGGCAGTCATCCAGCTATTTATGACTATGTCTAGACAACTGAAAAACAGCAGACAGTGGCAGGGGCTTTCACTTGTCTTGGTGACCAGTTCAGATCAGGGCAGAGTTGATCAGATCAATTAAGTGGAAATCAGATGTTAATGCAATCAGAGCAATCGACCTAGGGAGAGAAACTGATTGTCCCCACTGGCGGTAGCAGGGGCCAAAAATGAATATCCGTTCTCTTGTTTGCAAGCATTTGTCAACAGTGTCACTGTGTTACTCTGCTTGGGCTGGCATCACAGAATTCCACAGACAGGGTGGCTTAAACAACAGAAATGTATTTTCTCACAGTTCTGGAAGCTGGAAGTTCCAGATTAAGCTGCCATCAGAAGTAGTTTCTGGTGAGAACTCTCTCCTTGATTTGTGTACAGCTACCCTCTCCCTGTGTCTTCACATAGTGCACAGTGGAAAGAGAGACATCTCTGTGTATCTTCTTTGTCTTATCAGATAAGGATACCAGTCCTATCGGATTAAGGCCCCACTCTTGTGACTTCATTTAACTTTAGTTACCTTCCTAAAAGTCCTGTCTCGGAATACAGTCACATTGGGGGTTAGGGCTTCAACATAGGGGTTCTGGGCGGGCACAATTCCGTCCATATCAGCCACTGACTAAATAGGGCAAGACCTGTTGAAAGCTGCTTGTGCAAGTAAGGTGACACCTCATTTTTTCTAGACAAGATGCCTTCATTACCTCTGTGACAGTGAGACCTGTTAGTCAGCTCTCTTTGGGCAGGATTATTAGTTGGCATTCGTAGCTTGCTCAGAAACTGTCTATGCTTTTTTTGACATTGTTACTGACAAAACGCCTGGAGACAGGCAGAAAACACTCAGGACACCAGAGGGGAAAGATGAGCAATGATGAATCTTGTGGCCACTAGAGAATTCCTACTTTTAGAAACAGAAGCCTACATTATAAGGTCTTGTAACCTGTGTCAGTGGAGTTGGGCTACAGCAGTGAGAGAATGCACGATTCAGTGTCCAGATTCTGCCCATTACAGCACATTCATTTGTTTGCTTGTGGGGTAATGGGCTATGTGTCATTCTTAATGACGTGGCAAATTGGAGGACGGTGGAAGAACAGGGCATTCTCAACCTGTGTGTGGCAAGATCACAGGATTCTAGAATTCTAGAAATAGGAGACTTTTGCAGGATTGAAGACTACTAATAGTCCCCTGTGTCTGTTTGGAGCTTCGTGGTCAAGGAGGCTCTTTCGTACACTTACCACCTGGCCAAGGCTGACACCAGGTGTGGACACCTGGATAAAGCAGGGCTGACCAGATTCTCTCTGCTACAGATTTGGAATTGGAACTGAAAGAAATTGGTTAATCTTTGCTGATGTCTGGACCTAAGGGTATATAAACACAGGAGCTATGAGAAAATTGTATCCAAATGGACCCAGAGAAAGCTGTTTGGCAGAGACAGAAGAGTGAATTAGATATTCAGAGAGTAGCAGAGATAGATTATGGAGAGGGAGAGGGAGAGGGAGAGAGCTAGAGAGATGAGAGATGGGGAGGCAGAGACTGTGAGAGTAATGGTTCAGTTCCTTATGGGCTCAGAAGATAAATCTTGCATGGCTTTCTTTGTGGGTGGGGAGGTAGATAGGAGCAGTTCACAGAATAGCAGAAGGACTACTGTCATGAGTTTTGGAAACCTCCAATTTTTTTTTAAACATCTTTATTGGAGTATAATTGCTTTACAATGGTGTGTTTCTGCTGTATAACAAAGTGAGTCAGCTATACGTATACATATATCCCCATATCTCCTCCCTCTTGCGTCTCCCTCCCACACTCCCTATCCCACTCCTCTAGGTGGACACAAAGAGCTGAGCTGATCTCCCTGTGCTATGCGGCTGCTTCCCACTAGCTATCTATTTGACATTTGGGAGTGTATATATGTCCATGGCACTCTCTCACTTCGCCCCAGCTTCCCCTTCCTCTTCCCCATGTCCTCAAGTCCATTCTCTACGTTTGCCCGCAAATGTTTTTAATAATTTTACAGTTTAGACTCTGGCCTAATCTTTATTTCACTAAACAAAATTGCCTTCTAGAACACATATGAAGCTATGAATCCTGTAGTTTAATCCTGAAGGTGTACCTCAGTAAAAAGAATATTAACCCTTGCAAAGAAATCCTTTCAAAATATCTCAAGATATTTCTATATAGATCCCAGAAATGTCTTAAAAATATCTTTATTTTTCCTCTCTGGTCCACTGTTCCCACACACCACAGCTATCCCCGTGCATCTTGCTCCAATGACCTGTTTCGAGAAAAACTCCTTTTGTGCTTTACCTAACAGCCTCCTGAGAGTCCTGTCACCGCATATATTTTAGTTACAAATGCAAGAACTTTCTAGAAGAATAGAGAAGCAAAAGAGCATGAGAGAGTTAAGATAAAGTTCTCCTATTATAGTATTATGCAGAGGAAAGGCATAGATGGCAAATACTTTACTTTTATCATTTGTATCCCTGTAGACTTGTAAGAGCATATAAAAAGACAGTAAAATCTTAGAATTTAGGATCTGAGAAGGACTTTTTTTTTTTTTTTTTTGTGGTACACGGGCCTTTCACTGTTGTGGCCTCCCCTGTTGCGGAGCACAGGCTCCAGACGCACAGGCTCAGCGGGCATGGCTCACGGGCCCAGATGCTCCGTGGCATGTGGGATCCTCCTGGACCGGGGCACGAACCCGTGTTCCCTGCGTTGGCAGGCGGACTCTCAACCACTGCGCCACCAGGGAAGGCCTGAGAAGGACTTTTGAAATCATTAAATCTAGACAACAATTCTACAGATGAGGACACTTGGTCCTAGATTTGAGAAGCACCTTTGTAAAGATTATAACTTTAAATAATCGCAGCCTGCACAGATGTAGAGATCAAACGTATGGACACCAACGTATGGAAAGCAACGGGGGGTTGTGGGGATGGTTGTGTGATGAATTGGGAGATTGGGATTGACACGTATACACTGATGTGTGTAAAATTGATGACTAATAAGGACCTGCTGTATAAAAAAATAAATAAAATAAAATTCAAATATTAAAAAAAAAATAACAGGCAGCCTGACAAAATGAGTGATTGGAAGGACAAAATACTTAACTTCTCATATAATTGTTTAGTGCTGGACCAAGAAGGAACTTAGAGATAATTTCTCTAGCCTCCTTACTTTGTAGGTGAGTGTACTGAAGATTAAGAGCATCAAGTGACTTACCCTAGGTCTGAGATCTAATTAAGATTAGAGCTAAAACTTAACCTGGTTCTCAAAGTGCTTTGATGAATGATTTTATCCCCTTAGACCATTGGCTTCCAAACATTATATTACTATTTTAATTTAAAAAATGGATTCATTGTTTAAACAAATTAATGTAAGGAACTCTAATTAGTAATACTGATAATCCCTTGAGTGGAGCAGTGTTTAACGATTTCCCCCAACACAAACACACACACACACATACACACACACACAGAGTCCCACCTGCTTACCTTCATTATATACCTTGTGAACCCTGGGGGATGCTGAGAAAACTTTAGGCCTCGGCAAAACACAGTTTGGAAACACCTACTTGGAAACTGCCTCACACCAAGACAGGAGGATTCAGGCTTTAGAAAGAGAATATAGCAAATACAGCAAAGAGAAAATGCATTTGCTCCAACAGGTCACATTGTAAATTTACATATGTTGACAAAGCAGCATAGGACAAGGGGGAGCAAAATAGATGAGAAGGAAGAAGAGATTGAAAACTACCCTGAGATCGGGCCTAGGTGGCGTTAAAGATCATTATTTATTCATCTTCTGAAGAGGCAGAAGTGTATGAACTTGGTCTCTCTGTTAGACTGAAAATCCATCACTAATTGAAAGATGTTTGGACAAGAAAGCTGGTTGTCATTCCTCCCCAACATACTAGTCAGACACAAATCATTTTACTGATTCCCAAGGTGCTTCCTAATTCTCCAAACACCTTTGCATCATAAGGATCTGCTGACTTCATTAAGAAACAAAAGTATCTTCTTTGCATGCACATGTTTGTTCTCCTAAAGGCTTGCCTGCAACCTTAAAAAAGAATTTCCTGAACTTTCTAAATATTGAAAACACAGATTGGGGTAATGAGGCCTAAGAGAAGGACTAACTGAGGAAATTTAACAATCTAATACAAATGAGAGGCAAATTTTAAGGAATGGAGTCAAAATGAAGAATAAGGGGGGGCTTCCCTGGTGGCGCAGTGGTTGAGAGTCCGCCTGCCAATGCAGGGGACATGGGTTCGTGCCCCGGTCCGGGAAGATCCCACATGCCATGGAGCAGCTGGGCCCGTGAGCCATGGCCACTGAGCCTGCATGTCTGGAGCCTGTGCTCCGCAACGGGAGAGGCCACAACAGTGAGGGGCCCGCATACCGCAAAAAGAAAAAAAGAATAAGGGGATGACATTTCTTTTATGACAGTCATTAGTGGAAGAGTTCCAAAGGTAGCTTCCCCTTAGTCACAACCATCTGTCAAATATTATACCAAAGGCCTATTCTAATAATGTTCTTAAACTACTTTGAATTTGAAATGTCACTAAGATCAGAAATAGAGATTTTTCTAAATTAAGGTTTTGTATTTATCCTTGTATATTAAAAACAAGACTAAATCATGATTTTGAAAGATTTTTTTAAAAGTTTAAAATCTTAAAATACATATTTTCTATGAATAAGAATGTGATCTTTCTGATTAATTAATATAAAAAAGAACACAAACACATATTTTTTTAAGGTAACTAAAACAGTTAACAAAGCACAAAAAGAAATCAAAGTAGTTTAAATTTAAACCTGGAAAGAAACTAAAACAGTTAACGAAGCACAAAAAGAAATCAAGGTGGTTTAAATTTAAACCTGGAAAGAAACAATCCCAGTGTCAGACTAAAAAAGATGTAGGATGTATTTTCAATAAGATATTTATTTTTACTACTTTAAGATTTTAAAGACTCTAAGTGGAAACAGGCCTACCTGAAACTCAGACTAAAAAAGTCTGCTGTATAATTCTGGTTGTAATATGCTCTCATTTTATCTACATTAAAATAGTCTTATAGAGAGAAGAAAGCTATTATTGTGCTAATCTTGCCCTCCTTTTAGGGTTCTTAATTACTCTGGTTATAGGCTCTATAGAAATTCTTAGACAAATAGATTTCTATGTAAGAAAATTCAGAAGCAAAGGATAAGTCACCCCCAAAAGGACTTTTATTTCAATACCTGCTTTTATAATTTCAAACTGAAATAATAAATACATTTATGTCCAAATTCATCTGGCATGACTCTAAACTTAGAATGAAAATGAGAAGGATTTGCAGACAAACACTGTGATTATCTTCACCCTATCATGGATAATTGTCATTCAGGTTAGTTGGGACAGCTACTTGTGTGCATGGGCAGAAGAACTAAGGGTAAGGGTAATATTGCTATTATAGCTTAATAGGATGAACCAACACCAGTTTGCATGTAACATCAGCTTTTTTATTTTGCAAAAGAGGGAAAAGTGTCTGGGAAATGTTTCAAAGTTAGTGTGCTGGGGTGAAATGAAGTCTGGAAGTGGAACCAGAAAACCCAATTTGGAGTCCCGTATCTGCCATTTATGCAGTGTGTGACCTATGTCAGCTCAATCATTTGGGGCTCAATTTTCTCATCTGTAAAATGAAGAGATTGTACCAGACAATCTTTCAAAGACCCTTCAGAACTAATTGTTGTTATGGTAACTCTAAATGCTTATGAAATATATTTTAAAATCGAGAATCTAAAATGGAAATTATCTATCAGTGAATAACTTAATAACAACAACAAAGGACTACAGATGGCATAGACTCCATATATAATGAATATACAAAAGGGAAAATATGACTTAATTCCCATATTTGAGAAAAATAAAGAGGAGACGTAACTGAAAACTTGGGGCATCAATACAAAATATACAAAGGACTATAACTTCAAAAAATACCCTTTGTCTTACCACAGTTGCATTACATATTAAATATATTTCTACTGGAAAAAAATGGAAAAGATTTTAACTTTTACCATTTGGGGAATTTAAAAGAAGAAATTATTGAGTTGGCTCTTTTGATTTAAATTTTTCATGTAATGACACAAGCTGAATTGCATAACTGACATAACATTATATTTTTAGATATTTGATAAGACATTGAATATTACTGTTTTTAGTTTTCTTCTACATCTTAGAGCCAATGAATATATATTTTTTCTGGTCTCAGATATTTTCTTAGCTCTTGAATGTTCTCTAGGTACAGGACAGTGGGCTTATACTGCCTAAATAATAAAAATAGCCCTGCAGTATTTCTTCAACTAATATTTCTTGAATGAGTAAATTCTAGCCCTGTACATCCTTCAACACTTAGTTTGTCTTGCCACTGTTCCTCTTTATCTCTTCCGTTTTGAGGTGAGGGTAAAATTTCTCGGGACTGATTGACTATAAAGTCATTGTTACTCCATTTGGGTAACATAGAAACCTTGATATCGTGTCAAAGCTTTATCTTCCCTCCAAACACCATTCCTGACAGAGTAGATGCTCACTGAATTTGAGGCAGCCACAGTGGGGAGGAAGAAAGTGTCCCTTCTTCTCTCCCTCCCATCCTCCATCTCTGGGCTGGGTTTGTATGAGATCATTGCAGCCCTTCCAGTCTCCTTTTCTCCGTCCCCAGAGTGCGCTGACTATGACTTACTTTTTGATCCCTTCCCTGGAGGACAGGATCCAGCTAATGTTGAGTTTAGGAAAACAGGAAATAATAATATCTGTGGTGGGAAGAGACAGGAAAGGATGCCATGCGAGTTCCTTCAGTCCAACAGGATCCCTCAGGAGAAAACAAACAGACTCTATCTGCAATGAGGACCCAAGCATTGTGGAGAATGGAGTGGGGGGGGGGGGAAGAAGTGGAAAATGGGCCAAAATTACTAACCAAGAGGTTATGGTAGGGATTCTGAATGTAGTCTTCAGGGGACAAATTTCTTGGAGTCAGATCTGCCTCAGCCACTCATATTTGAGGAAGAAGACTTTTTTCCCCAAATGAGACTTGTTCTTGTCTGAGTTGCTTGGCATCAGCTTGCTTTCTATAAAATCACTCTCTCCTCCACTATAGCCTTTGTCTCACAGATAAGGTTGCCAGATAAAATGTAGGATGCCCCATTAAATTTGAAATTCAAATAAACAATGAAAAAATTTTAAGTCTCAAGTTTCTGTACGTACTTCTGTCTTCTATTTTTTCTTTCACAAAATCTGGTATCACTGTTCAGGAATCAGTCAGCCTAGCCTGACCCATGATTCCATTTTCTGTTCATTCTCCTGATGGACTTTGCATTGGTCTCTCTATTAACTCCATCTCTTGGTTTCAAGATCCTTGTATTTGGCACAGATGAACCACTGATATGGTGGTTCCAAACAAATCATTCACAAGAATATCCGGTTGGCACAAAACTTAGTTCAGTAGATCATTCCACCCTCTCTGAGAACAACTGGTTGTGGACCCTCCAAAGGTAAAGACAAGACCAGACCTATATAAGTCCTGGCTGCATAGAATACAGTTAGCTGTTATGAAATAGATCTGGAGTTGCCTTAGAGGTTGGTGTGTGCAGAGGTCTGACTCTCCTCCAAGGAGGACACATTGCTGTCCTCGGCTTGATGGAAAGGGCTCAGTATAGTTCCTTACCTTCTGCTATGTATTGGCAGCTGGTCCCCTTAAGTGATGGTGCCATGTTAGGGTCTGGAGGTGAGTCATCAGAGATGGCTAATATTAGGTCCTCAGAGATGGTGGCAGTTCCCAGCATTTTAAGGGATACCCATAGAAGCCATGTGAAAATTCTGCTCTTGTCACAGATGCCCACAGCATTGTGCCCCAGAACCAGGCAAAAGTGCAAATGTCATGTTTCTTTTTGCTTCTATTTTGTGTGTGTACTTTTCAGGCTCTTCTGAATAGAGCATCCCTAACATAGGTTGAGAACGTTGCATTTCCCACTTTCTGAAATACTTTTGTAAAATGAAAGTAGGTCAATGTCTACCTTTTAACAACACTCTTGAAAGTAGACGAAGTTACAAAAAGACCATTTTAACCTGAAAGATGAGTAGAAAGGAGGAAGGGAAGTGCCTACTTTTCAACTCAGAAACAGTGTGAGCCCATTTCTCAGCAGGAACCTCAGGCGTTTTTGACAGCCATGTTGGGTGTCAGCTTCTCCCACACTGTCAGCCTCGCAGGCAGTCATTGTACCTCCTTCTGCAAAGGCAGAGAGAATGTGCCCAAGGTGCAGCCTTACATTCCCTTTCCTTGGAGGGTGTTGGTTCCAAACATGCAAAAGTCCCACATGTTCTCTTTCTGTCCTCTTGGGCTCACACATCCTTCTTCCTCAGATACTTCTGTAAGGGTCACTCATTCCATAGCAGTTGACGTTTTTCCTCATAGGAGGCACAGGGAACGTGTAAGGAGCTGGAGGGTACAGCTCAGATGCCAACTTCCCCATAAAGCTTTCTTTGATCTCCAACTCTAGAAGTAACGACTTTCTCCCTATTTTATATAAATTTCATTTACCATATACCATTCCTTCCCACCACTGGTTAGGTATATAACTGGACTGTATGATTCTGGAGAGCAAGATTCATTTCTTACTGACCTGGGACCTTGGTATCCCCTCAAGTGGGACTGGAAGAGTGTTTTATACATAGAAGTGACTCAAAACATTGATCAAAAGTTAGCTCCTAGTAGATTTGTGTAGAAATAAATTCTCCATTTACGCTGAATATAAGATTCCAAATGTAGCACATTTTTGCAGTGTAATCATATACCCGTGCCATACACAAATGATGTGCAATTAGGAAAACATAATTAATAATAGGTAATTAATTTTTCCATTAATTGCCCTCTCTCTTTGCACTCTGAAGTATTCTTTTTACAGAGATTACTACTTTTGGTCCCAATTCCCCAAATGGCCCACTAGTATCAGCCCACCAGCAGCAGAAGGACTTTTTAGCCCTTCGGCATAGCTAAATGGAGCATCATTAGAGCTTTTGTTTTATTTTTTAAACATACTCTGCAGTGGTTCCTTATTTCAAAAACTAGGAATTATAGAACCGTCTTCCCAATAAGACTGGATATTAACTCAGAAAAATACCTTGTCTCATGGATTGAGGTTGATTTAATTCATTATAGAAAAGTATGAAGTTATTTGAAGAACCATACCTTTTTTAAGGGGAAAATATTTTTCAAAAAGCCAATGGCTTATGGTAAATGCAAACATATAAAATATTTGCTATGAAGCATCTGGTTTGAATCCAGGGCAGGTTAGCAATCATTAGACATGGGTTCATTTGAGTGACTGCCTTTGTACCTAGTAAAAGTACACCTCTGACATAGGAATTTCATACAACTCTGTGCTTAAAAAGCAACTTCCTACCGATCATCTACTGATTCCCTTCTACCACTTAATTCCAAACTCTGCTCAAATCCAACTTTCGCTATGAAAACTTCTCTTTATTCACTGGGCTGGAGAGAGGTTAGCCGCTGCCGTGGAACTTTATTAAACACCCTTTCTCCTGCACCCCATATGAGTTAATGAACATGATTCCTCTTTGCTTCTCCCTTTTCACCCCAGAACAGAACACACTGCGGCCAGAGCCGCAGGGCTGGGATAGCTCCTTCTACACAGCTCTTTGATCTTCTACATGGAATGGGCTTACTGTTGCAGTGGACAATTCGGGGCTGAAAATAGCAGAAACTGGATCTACCTAATGTAAGCCAAAAGGGAAATTCTTGGAAAAAAAAGTGGGCTGCCTAACAGGATCATGGGGCCGCCCAAGGAACGTGCTTGGAAACACAGGGACCAAGGCAGCAGGGACTGCTTAACAGCCTGCTCGCTGATGGTCCCGCTCCCACTGTTTTCAGACTTTGCCTCACTCTGCTCCTAATTTCAGTTCCAGGAAGAAAGCTTTATATTGGTTTATTCTGAGCCACCAGCCCTCCTACTTCCTTATCATAAGGAGCACAAAGCACTTGAACCGTTCCCTCTCATGTTAGCGGGGAATTTACCCAACTAGAAATAAGGGCGCTATTGGAGAAAGAGATGAGGAACTGTTTACTAAGCAAGCGTAAGTATCAGCCAAGAATCACCATGCATTTACTGAAGACAGTGGCATAGGAGCCTCTGGAAATCTCTTAGGAGACCTGCTGCAAAAAGAGGCAAAGTAATAAAGGAGAAAGAGCACGGGTGTTGGAGTCAGAACCACTTGGATTTGCTACTTACTATCTGTGCGATGGGTCCTTTCTGAGCTTCCATTTCCACATCTGCAAAATAGATTTACCTCTTGAGGTTATCATGGGGATTGCATTAGATAATATGTGAAAGTAGCTTCCTCGGTAACTGACATTCAGTGGGCATTCTTACTAGTTTCATTTGTTTTGGCCTATGGGGAGCATTGTTGCCCAGCATTTCTAAAAATAACTCTGAAGCTTTGTGCTTGCTCTTAAGCAAGTGTTTTCTCTTTAGAAACTTCAACTACTTTATGATATTAACAGACCCCCCTTCTCCCTCTAAAGTCATTGGTGCTTTCAGTAAGTAATGCTTTGTCATGCTCTTTCCTTAACTCTTCCATTTAACTATTGCATTTCACATTTTGTTGCTTTTAAAAAAATCTTTGTTGTGTATTTTCTTTATATTTTTGCTTAATATTTAACTCAGTTCCACCATCACTGCCACACCCCTCACCTTCCCCACCATACATCTGCTCTTCTAGGCACCCCCTGTCAGCAAAGAGCATCATGCTCTATCCAACTGTTCACTAGGACTTTGTCATTTTCTTAGTTATCCTTGACACCTTTCTCTCACCATCTTGCCCCAGAGTCTCAATCACTCAATTTTGTGGATTCTGTCTCTCAAATATTTCTTGATCCATCAACTTCTTTCCAGATCTACCACCAGCAGCCAAGCCACCATTGTTTCTGAATCCTCTCTACTTTGTTAGTTTCATCTAGAACTTTTTCCTGATGCTCACATGCTGTATCTTGTTGCCTGGAAATCTGACCTTCCCATCTTCCCACATCAGAGACTACAAGCTTACAGTTGCCTCTGCCTTCAGCTACCTCCTGTTCACACTTGTCTCCCAGCTTAGATGTTAGTTTCTCAGAAATGCCCTGCCTAATCCCACTGTCCAAATTAGGTTTACTGCTAAATGTATTTGTGGAACTCTGTACTTCATCATGGCTCTCATCCTGATTCCCATATCGAAAAAAAATGTGTATTTTTGGTTTGTTTATATTTTATTACACCTATCAGACAACAAACTCCATATAAGCAAGAACTAGCTCTGTCCTATTAATCACTAGTTGATGCTCAAAAATATTTAATAAATGAATGACTGGCTATATGAATGAATGATTCCAACTAGGCACAAATATGGCATAATAATTGTGAGGATATGTGAATAAAATAAAAATAAATTAGGAAGAAGTTTTTCATCTAAAAATTGCTCTCCATATTTGTCAGAGGCATATAGGACTATGTCATTTTTCTTTCTACCTTTATTTTCTGCTGGCTTCAGGTAATACAATGGAATTGTTTTCTTTTTTTTATGAAGAGATGATTTCATTTATTTTTAATTGGTTTCCTCTCATAAACCTTTTTTTTAATAGATTACATTAAGCTAAATGAACTCATTTAAATGAATTTCCACAAAAAGTAAAATAATCACATCGTTTATCATTTAAAGAAAACAATACAATGTGACCAATTTTACTTGAATGCTGAAACATTAATGATGATGCAGGTTTTACAAGAAAAAAATTTGGCCTTATTTATCTTGAACAGAGATTTATTTTCATAGATAACTACATCTAGCTCACAGGGATGACTAGAAAAAATGTACTCAAGGAAAGAGAGTCATGTTGTGAGTAAATACCCAGGACCTCCTTGAGGCAGTAAGAGTTAGGGTTATTCCTCAGGGTCTAGAAGTTCTGGAGGTAAGACTGTGCTTCTGGTTCTACGTTTAATTCCTCCAGTCTAAGACTCCTCCAAAGTAGGCATCTTGTCTCACCTCTCTTCCTCGACAGGTCCTCTCCTTGTGAAACATGCAACAGTCAGGTGTTGTGACAGGTATCATATATCATTGTCTTTTAATGTTAAAATTAAAAAATATATTTATTCTTTCAGAGCTAGTATCATGTATCTATAGGAGGTATATGTGTGTATATATGTGTGTGTGTGTGTGTGTGTGTATATATATGTATATATAATTTTTTCCCAAAGAGCTTTATTTTATGGGTTTTTCTGCTTTATCCACATTTGTTTGTTCAACAGGTCATATTGAAAAGTTTGCTTTATAGTTGGCTGTCCTTTAGTTCTCATCTGTCTTTATTATCTTTGATGCCAGGCCACTAAAACCAAAGGTTGCCAGTAAGTTCGTGGGAGTGGTTTCAGTTAGGGAAATTGAGAGAAAAGATGTTCTTTTTCCGTAAAAGAAACCATAAAATATACCTTCCCCGGGAATTCAATGCCAGGTTGAACTTTCCCCTGCCCCTCTCATCCCAGGACTTTCCATTTACAGACCTCTGTTTTGCTTGTAAAAACCGTATGAAATATTCAATGTGCCTCACTTAATGTAAGAGGCTTAGTTCCCTAATGCAGGAAATTTCCTATACTTTTACTGTCTGTGACCTACATTATAATAATCACAGTATACTACATTTACCAGTCAACTTGCTTGTGTAGACTATATAACAAATCCTTATTCAACTTTTATTGTGTTCCTTTTGGCAGCTTTGAAACAACTTTAAAAGGACCCTATATTCTAATATTTATTCTAGTATTTGGGTTTAAGAAACAGCCCAAGTTTATTTTCCCTCCCTAAAAATGCCACTGTTTTGTTTCCATTCGTACTTCTCAGAAACACTATGTCCCAGTGGGAACTCAGCAGGAGTCTACTGAAACTTGTGTTCCTAAACAAAATCTTGCAAAATGTTCCCATTCATCCCAGGGCTTTAGAGAGGGGTTTCACCCCACTGTGTTCGAAGGGTCATCGCCCCTTGAGAGGCCCAAGTGGGCTAGAGCTCCCTGGCTGGTGTCATATTCATGCCTGATACCCAAGTCCTCCCCACCCCCTCCAATCTGCCAGAGGGATAGTGGACTCCTTTCCTCTACCTACAGTGGGAGGCTGACATGTCTGTCCAACTTTCTCATTAGCACTTGGCCAGGTGGCACAGAAGCATGGGGGGTTAGACAGCCATATTGAGACAGGCTGACTGCTGTGAACACTGGAGATACCTTAGGTTGTGCTGTTGACCTCCTTACAGAGCAGAAGGGGGAACAGTACTTACAGCAGGAGGAGGCTTCTCTCTCTAGGGATGGGGATGAAGATATTGATGACAGTGGACACCATGTGTGGAACGTGGTGATTGTGCTAAGACCCTCCATCCATCATCCCATTTAATCTTCTCAACAATCTTACTCGCCAAGTAATATTATTTGTATTATTTCCCCAGCAGTCTTCGAAGTGATTTATGCATATCAATTCACTTAAATCTCACAAAAACTATGTGAAGTATGTATTATACAAATATAATTTTTACATACAAGGAACTTCAGGTCAGGTAAATTTCTGAGGTCACACAGCATGCGAAGTCTGATTCAACCCCAAGTGGTCTACCCCAAAACCCATACTCTGGACTACAACACTACAGCTCTGTCAAGCAGCTTGTTTAAATGGAACAGTTTGGTGGTGGTAGGTTCTGAAGTGAAGTCAAGATCTTCAGTCTGTTGGTGGAGTGTTTTCTCAACTTGCCCTGTGACCCACAGCTTCTAAGATGGTTCCCAATGGTCCCCAGTCTCTGGTGTTCCCAACCTTGTGTAATCCCCTTCCCTGAGTATGGGCTGGACCTGGCTTTCCATCTAATGATTAGACTATGCAACAGTGGGAGGATGTCACTTCCAAAATTAGATTAAAAAAAAGACCATGTCTGCAATTTTGTTTGCACTCTTCCTGACTGGCAGTTCTTACTTGCTTGCTTGATAGAATGAGCTGTCATGCTGTGAGCACCCTATGAAGAAGCCCACATGGCTAGCCCACGTGGTAAGAACACAGGGCAGCCTCCAGCGAACAGCCAATGAGGAACTGATGTGCTTCATCCAACCACCCAACAAGGAATTGAATCCTGCCAATAACTGTATAAGTGAGCTTGGATGTGGACTCTTCCCCATCCAGGCCTTAAGATGTATAATGGACTGAATGTTTGTGTCCTCCCAAAGTTCATATGTTGACCTCCTAATCCTCTATGAGATGGTATTAGGAGGTAATTAGATCATGAGGGTGCAGCCCTCATGAATGGGATTAGTGCCATTCATGTAAGTAGAGACCTCAGAGAGCTCTCTCACTTTTTCTGCCATGTGAGGTTACAATAAGAAGTCAGTCATCAGCAACCCAGAAAAGGGCTCTTGCCACAACTGCACCATGCTGACACCTGATCTTGGACTTCCAGACTCCAGAACTTTGAGAAATAAATTTTTGCTGTTTATAAATCTCCCAGTCTATGGTACTTATTATAGCAGCCCGAACCAACACCTTGATTACAGCCTTGTGAGACACCCTGAGTCTGGGCCCCAGTTAAGCTATGTTCAAATTCCTGATCTACAGAAACTATGATATAATAAATATTAATGTTTTAAACCACTAATTTTTGGTATAATTTTGCAGTGAAGGATAATACACCTTGGTTTACCCAAGGAAATAACTCATACTAATCTCAAGGTTTTATTAAGCACTCAAAGGGTTTATTGAGAATCACTGATTTCCCATGTTAAAATAAAAGGTGTGTATTTAATTTAATTTTTTTTTTTTTGCAGTACGTGGGCCTCTCACTGCTGTGGCCTCTCCCGTTGTGGAGCACTGGCTCCGGACGCGCAGGCCCAGCAGCCATGGCTCACAGGCCAAGCCGCTCCACGGCATGTGGGATCCCTCCGGACAGGGGCACGAACCCGCGTCCCCTGCATCGGCAGGTGGACTCTCAACCACTGCGCCACCAGAGAAGCGCAAGGTGTGTATTTAATATTTACCATTAACTGAACAGTATTTACTATATGCCAATCAATCACTATACTGAGTTCTTTCCACATTCAATATTAAATATTAACACTTAAGCCTCATAACTTTGGGGAGGGGCATTTTTAGTCACAACTATATTCATCAAATTATATTTAATAATGGTGTTTTGATGTTTAATTTCAGTTATCTCATCAATTGTTTAGCTCTTCCTAGAGATCTCTTTACTCAGATCTTACCTGGATTCTTGGTTTCCCTGTATTAGCCAACTTGCTGAAGGTCTTATTGGTGGTCCCACACTGCCTTGATATTTCTCTTATTTTTACTAGGACCAATATCACATTAAGAAAATGATCAGTCTTTGCTTTTATGAATGCACATTGTATTTTAGGTACAGAATCTACAGCTTACTTTTTGTAATATCTTCTGCACAAATGTCTCTTGCTTCAGATCACTTATTTTGGGGGGCAAGTTCCTTTTATTGTTGTTATGTCTCTGCAAGGTTTTGACTATTTCTATTCTTCATCCTCTGTGCGTTGCTGATGATGGAGCCACAGGGTTTGATGTGTACAAACTTCACCTTCTTGATTAGCATGCAGGCTAAAATTAGATTCCTCTTCCCACATACCAATAATGGCCATGTCATCATTCATTATGTAACCCCCCAACACACACACACCCACACACCCACCCCCTAGATCAGGATGTTCTGTTTGAATGCTCGATGCTCATTATAAACCCAAAGTAAATCTGTTAAACTAAGTATGTTAGTTCTATTAGTTGCTTCTTCAAGATTTTTTTCATGTGCAGACGGGTAACTGTTTGGAAAAAGGTATATCACTCTCAAGACCATCATGCTCAGCTTCCTGGGTTTTTCAAGGCTATACAGACTGTGCACTCAAGATTTCACACCAAGAGCAGAGTTGAATAAACCCACATGGCAGATTCATTATTTGGGAAAAATTTGTGTATATTCAACACATATGAATTTCATTTGCCCAGTGCACAATCTAGAGATAAATTTTCAGTCCCTTTATATTTTATAATAAAAAAGGATTTAAAAATTGATGTTTAGCTTTTTCTCCTTAGATAAACATTTCTAACATAATTGCTGAGCTCCTTAGATTCCATTCCATTTATTTTTTCTGTATGACTTTTATTGAAGTTCTGTTTAAGTTCAGGCACCAGGCCACTGAAAAGCATGGAACATTTAGGCATTAACAATTTCTTCAAGAGTCTCGTGCCAGGTAACTGCTGGTGTGTTTTAACTTTTAAAGCCTCTTTCTTCTCCTTAACCCTTGCATTGAAAAACTTGATTTTCAAAAGGATTGATCAGTTGTTAGAGAAGATGGGAAATCTTTCTTTCTTGGGGTTCTCTGGAAGGCTCTTCTCAAAACCCTACATGGCTGCAGGAACATTAAAACAAACAACGGCTTTGGCATTATTGTTCAAAAATAGGACCCCACATTTTTCTACCTTGGGGCTGTGTTGTAACCCCAGCCAGCTTATTATGGGAAATGAATGACTCTGATATTTTAGTGATCAATATGGATTACTAAAATACAAATAGCAGGGCTCCTGCAGGCCAAGCAAATTGTGATGGATAGTTTTTGGGAGTGTGTGGACCACTTTAGTCATTATAAAGTTTGGGGGAGGGGAGCTGAAGGAAAAGAAAGGATGAAGTATGACTCTCAAGTCTTGGCTTCATGATGGGTGGAGTCATTGAGAGAGACAGGAAATCCAAGTGTCAGTTTTCAGTGAAAAATAGTGGATTTCTCTTTGGATATGTTGAGTAGGAGGTGCCCGACAGACCTTTAGTTGGAAATGTCTAACAGGCAGTAGAATATATTTGTCTGGTGTTCAAGACAGTGGTCAGGACTTGCAGTTGTGGGGAATGGAGGTATTTAAAGTAATGAGAGAATGTGAATGTTAATGGATTGATATGTTGCTATTTTTAGAAAAGGAGACAAACCTACAAAAGGTGGGTAAAAGAAAAATGCCTTTGGCATCCATATCTGTTCAAGAGTTTCATGTCCATAAGTTTAACTGTATGTGACTTAATCCTTTGAAAATATTTATTTAGCTCTTACACAAAGGCTCATCTTACGACCGTGAGATTATTGGGGCACTGGGGAGCACCTTGCTCTGGTTCCAGGTGGAGATAATTAACCTTGCACATCGGATGGATGTTCCTCTCAGGAGCCATCCTTCTATACCTCTATTGAAATAACTGTAAATTAAAATCTGGCATTATTATACTTATTTTATAAGCTTTTGTAAAAAAAAAAACAGCAGGCATATAACACATTACTTTGTAGATTACACACCACGTTTTTTTAAAAAAAATACTTCTAAGGATGACTATCACAGTTACCTGTTGCCATAATAATGCCACGTATTTTAAAAGCCACAAAACATCAATGGCATACAACAATTTGTGTTCACATGTCTGGGAAAGCTGAAGATTGGCTGGGTGCCTAGTGGGGCTAGCGGGGCTTTCTCAGATGTTTGGGTGTCAGTCAGCTGCCAACTCAAGCATCTGGGGTTACTCTGCTCCACATTTCTCTTATCCTCTTCTAGCTGGCTCTGACATGTTTTCATGGCAATGGCAGAGGCACAAGAGAGCAAGCCTGAATGCAAGTGTACTTCAAGCCTTTGCTTGGATCCTATCTGTTAATATTGCATTAGCCAAAGCAAGTCATGCAAGTGGTTGACCCTGGTAAAAAAGGTTGTACAGCAAAGTTCCTTGTCACAGGGTGTGGGTATGGGGACAAGGAAAGAAACTGGGCTAGCATTGCAATCTATCACAACAGCATGGCTCCCGTCCATGAGAATGGGTTCCTGGAAGCAACAGTTAAATATGTCTCTCCTATCGTCTACTTAGAGTTAATTGGATCAATGGCTATCACTATCCAAAGCTAAGAATCTAATTAAGAGGGTAGAGATGCATATATATAAAATAAATAAACAACGAGGACCCACTATATAGCACAGGGAACTATATTCAATATCTTGTAATAACCTATAATGGACAACAATCTAAATATATATATACGTGTATACATATATGCACAACTGAATCACTTTGCTGTATGCCTGAAACCAACACAACATTGTAAATCAACTATACTTCAATAAAAAACTAACAGTGTATAGATGCAAAAAAGTCTCTCCATTTGAAGTCAAAATTCATATTCTAGTTTCCTAATAAGTTCAAGATTTTACTACAGTTTAAAACTTATTTCCACTGTATTGCCCTCAATAATGTCATACAGAGAGAATCCTTTACATAAATACATCACTAAGTACATTCACCTCTTTATTAGTTCAGTATTGTTTATCATATTTATTGTGTTATACACTAAACATATATTAAAACATGGCTTCTGCTCTCAACATATTTAGAAAAATGGGAAATAAGTAACATATAATGCAAGGTGATAAGTGACTATAATCAGATTCCACCTAAGTTCTACACGGTTTTGTGGCATCATGTTATGAGCCCTATGTTAGGTGCTCTAAATTTTTCACCTCTTGTAATCCTCAACAAACACATAAAGTAGATATTTGTATCTTCATTTGGCAACTAAGGAACTGAAGTCTAGAGCCTTGAAGAAACTTGGTTAAACTTCCCTCACCTGCCAAACATTTGATTCAGATTTGAACGTAGCTCTTGCTCACCTCAGAA
Organism: Delphinapterus leucas; assembly: GCF_059928025.1. Taxonomy (NCBI): domain Eukaryota; kingdom Metazoa; phylum Chordata; class Mammalia; order Artiodactyla; family Monodontidae; genus Delphinapterus; species Delphinapterus leucas. The sequence goes on from NC_143136.1 coordinate 17,230,419, forward strand.
TCCAGATACTTCCCACCAAGCAAAATTCCCTCCTTCTCTTAGGAATCCTCCCTATATTATAGTGGTTCTTTGTGAAATTTGGATATGAGATTATATTTTTAATAGAAAAAATAAAAGAAAAAATTCTATTTGGTACTATATCAATTTAATATTGTTAAACTTTTGTACTGAGATTACATTTTCCACCTATATCTGTTATGTAAAGTATTACATAACACTATTTATTTATTTATTTTTAACATCTTTATTGGAGTATAATTGCTTTACAATGGTGTGTTAGTTTCTGCTTTATAACAAAGTGAATCAGCTATGTAAAGTATTTTTAACTCATCTTTTCACTACACAAAATTCTGTTGCAAGTGCCAGTACATATTAAACATTTTTAGCAACATAAACAAGACATTGTTTGCATCTTTAATATTTTGCTGATGAAATGAAAGTCTTCCAAGCATCTATAATAAATTCTATGGTCTCTACCCTCTGAGACTAGTTAATTGGTACTACAGAACATTTAACGAAATGAAGCACCATGGGCAAACATCAACTCTTCCACGGAAAGCTTCCAAATGACACAGAAATGGGCTTCATGAATTTAGTCAGGCAAGACATACGTTAAGATAATGTGAATATTACTATTACTTGCCCAATAAATGTATAAAGAAACTTGCTTGAATGTATAATTAAATATATTAAACATGGTCATTAACTCATTGTTAATATACTTATTAAAAATTAACATCTGAAAACTATTGAAATTTTTGAAAATTTAACCCTAAGTCAGGATAGTAAACAATCATCAAATATTTTTGCTTTGAAGTAATAAATGTCTTCAAATTGAGTATGGAATACATAAAGCATATTAAAGCAACATATTTAAGTAAACTTTAGCAAATATTTTTATTTCTCTTAACTCCTAAATTGTCAAAAGTTTTGATTTTCCGAGTCTGGACAGAAGGGCTACAGTGAAAATTCTTGATCAGATTTTATATCTGTTGCATAAAGTAGGGATACTAGACTTACCCCTTTATTAGCCTTATACATAAACAGGTACTTTCTTAAGAGATTCATAATAACAAGAAACATAAGTTCTTAAATCTGTACCACTACAGACATGAGAAAATATCTTAAAGATGACAAATATCTATAAATACTACCTATAAAGATGATATCTTAAAGATGACAAATACCTATAAAAAACTACATACTTTAAGACTTGTATATGTGTATAGCCATTGTGGACAAGTACAGTAAAATTAGCACAGAAACTGAAGTCAGAAAGCCATGTTTCAAAATTTGGCTTTTTTACTTATAATCCTGGCTGCACATTCGAATCATCTGAGACACTGTTAAGACATATCAGTTCCCTGGGCACCGTCCCAGGATGCTGAATTAATCAGTGACGTTTGCGCTGCTTTGTTCAAGCACCGCTCCCACACCCTCAACGGAGGCAATTCTAGATGCATACTCTGAGAAACACAACACTAGGTCAAGTTCCGGATGCTGAATTCTCTTCTGCCAAATGGGATGATGTTAATTACTACCTAACCAATTTCTCGGGGTTTTTAGGAGGCTCAAATGAGATATATACATGTGTTATGCCAGCTTTCAATGCTAGGCCTTTCAGCTCTGTTAAATTGCTTTAGTGACCCAAGTGGTGCTCTATAAGAGTGCTGCAGTGTGTGTGTGTGTGTGTGTGTGTGTGTGTGTGTGTGTGTGTGTGTGACAGACACAGAGCCACAGAGAGGGAGAGTTATTCATCAATTTGTTTGTCATTTCTTTTCTGTGGATTTGCCTTATTTTTCATGCAGAACAAAATACTGTTAATGGATATTTTAAAACCATACTTGATAGATGTAATATGTGATACATGTTTTTCCAGCTAGTCTGAGCACCTTGTGCTCAGATAAGATAAATAAGATAAATCTTATTTCTGTGGTTTTCTATTTATAAGCTAATTTATATTTCTACTCTTAAAAATTCTGTTTATTAGAGAAGGTTTTTTTTCCAGAACATAGATACAATACAGGCTAACAGATAATAAGCTGGAAAATATAGAAATATAGCAAAAGAAAAATAAATCAGCCATGATCCAGAGAAAAAGCACTGTTGATATTTTGATTTGCTCATTTCTCCATTTATTTAGTACTTTTGAAATTATTTGTATGAGGTCATTCCGTTAGAAGTTGCCAGCATTTTATCTGTTATATGTTTTGCAAATATTTTCTAATTGTGTTACCAGCTTATTTACTTTTGTTTTTGGTACATACTATTTAAAACTTTTTGTAATTATAAGACTGACTTTTTTTCCTCTATGATTAGTTTTATTGTTCTCATGTTTATAAAGTCCTTGCTTGATCCAATGTTAGACAAATATTCGCCACATTTTCTATTTTGTGACTGTTTTAGTTAGCTCACTGATTCATTGTTATCATGCGGTGTGGTTCATATATCACATATAAATATAATTTCAGATACAGGTACACAGTTAAATTTCCCTGAACAATATAGGGATACATTTATTCTTTTAGTTTTCTTTTAATCCTTGCAATTAAATCAAGGAGAAAGTCTAAGACGGAGGTTAGTGAGTCTTTGAAACTTTTTACACACATGTTAATCTCCTTTAAAAAACAAACTGGAGGCCTTGGGCTCAAAGTCCAAACAATAGCATCAAGCTACATTAAGAATCATTGCTTCATGTGTGGAATTTATTTTTACAAGCACTTTCTATATTTAGAAAGTGATATAAAGCTTTTTATAAAAATAAATGTATTTAGCGTTTCCCTGGTGGCACAGTGGTTGAGAGTCCGCCTGCCGATGCAGGGGACACGGGTTCGTGCCCCGGTCCGGGAAGATCCCACATGCCGCGGAGTGGCTAGGCCCGTGAGCCATGGCCGCTGAACCTGCACGTCCGGAGCCTGTGCTCCGCAACGGGAGAGGCCACGACAGTGAGAGGCCCGCGTACCACAAAATAAATAAATAAATGTATTTAAACTCTAAAAAGTGTATTCATATAAAACTTTAAATGAAGAAGTGTAGAGATGATATGGGATAGCAGAGAGATTAAGGTGAATGAGGTGATGACATGGATTTCCATCCTGCATGTGATATTCCCCAGCCAAATGCCCCAGGCATTCCCCTTGCTGAGCCTCCCGGCCCTCACCTGTAAAATAGGGACAATAATAGTGGCCACCACATAATTTGGTTGTGAGAATTAAATTATTTATTTTCTGAAAAAGCACTTATAAAAGTGCTTAATAAATATTATTAATTATCACCCTTATTAAGATACATGAAACTAACTTAAAACCACCTGAAATTTATTTTAGAGATTGTGTAGGGCAGTAGTTCTAAACTTGGGTATTTGTGTGTGTGTGTGAGTTACGCGGGCCTCTCACTGTTGTGGTCTCTCCCCTTGCGGAGCACAGGCTCCGGACGCGCAGGCTCAGCGGCCATGGCTCACGGGCCCAGCCGCTCTGCGGCATGTGGGATCTTCCCGGACCGGGGCACGAACCCATGTCCTCTGTATCGGCGGGCGGACTCTCAACCACTGCGCCACCAGGGAAGCCCTAAACTTCGGTACGTTTAAGAAGCACCCAGAGAGATAAAGTAACGGAGAGGTCCAAGCTCATTGAAACTGAACGAGCCCCGGCACTGGTATTTTCATCCAGTTCCTTGAGGGATCTGATGCCCACAGAAGTTTGCGGACTACTGGGACTCCATCAGAGCACTACTGATGGATGTGAGGGGCTATTCTAAAATTCTTGGCTGACTAGCCTGTTTTCCCAGGCTGCTGCCCTTTGTGATGTCAGATATAGCCCTGGAAGAATAGAAAAAAAACCAATTAATATTTGTTGAATGAATAGATGAATAAATGAACAAATAATATGACTAAGTTAGTACTAATTAACTAGAGGATTATCAAGCTTCTCAAATCAAATTTTAACTTTAATGTCATTCAGGCTAATATCCCAAAGGAGCTTTTTTGAAACTTGACAAAATGGTTTTGAATTTCATATGAAAATAAAACTAAAAGTGATTAAAAAGCAAAATAATGTTGCAAGACTTTTACCATTAGGAAGAAAATATATTATAAAGCAACTATAAAGAGTGTGGAAGTAGATCCAGAATTATAACTGAGATTAATGGGAAAGAATAGATATCCACTCCAACAAATTACTTATAAGTATTTAATATATGATAAATATAGCATTTTGAATTCCGGGGAAATGGTTTTTTTAATAATGATGCTGGCATTGCAATCTATAAAATACATTTAAAAAGAAAGAAAAATGAGAACTATATCATGCAACAACGTGTATTCCAGCAGTATTAAAATTGTATATACATCAAATTAAAATCATAGAACTAAAAGAAATGTACATGAATATTTATATAATATTGACTAGGGAAGACCTTTCTAAACATAAAACCAAATTTTTCACAAAGGAAATGAAATAAATGTACACCCAAAAAACAAACACAACCAGCATACACATATATAATATATATACACATATAAAATATATACCGTATACAGATATACATATATACATATATAAAACTAGGAAAAATATAAATACAGGGAAAATGTTCATTATCACAGTCACTCAAAATTATGCCAATAAAAACAAACCATTTTCAACTATCAAATAGGCAAGTATTAAAAATTCAAAAATATTGACAAAGAGATTGGGAATTAAGAAACCTCAGGCCCTGTATTTCAGAGTATAAATTTTCATAGAACTTCTGGGGGAAAACATGGCCAAAGGCTTTTTTTTTTTAACATCTTTATTGGGTATAATTGCTTTACAATGGTGTGTTAGTTTCTGCTTTATAACAAAGTGAATCAGTTATACATATACATATGTTCCCATATCTCTTCCCTCTTGCGTCTCCCTCCCTCCCACCCTCCCTATCCCACCCCTCCAGGCGGTCACAAAGCACCGAGCCGATATCCCTGTGCCATGCGGCTACTTCCCACTAGCTATCTACCTTACGTTTGTTAGTGTGTATATGTCCATGACTCTCATGGCCAAAGTCTTTTAAAAGTCTTAAAAATGTACAAACTCTTTCACCAGTAATTTCCTTTGTAGGACTGTATCTTAAGGAAGTTATCTAAACCATATAAAGATTTTGATAACAGAATTTGTTTCTCTGAAAAAAAAGTAAAGAAAACATCTGAAAGGATAAGCAAGAAGAAATTGGCTAAGAAAATTACACCACACTTTTGAAATGAAACAATATAAAAAATATATATTATAAACTACATCACTAGAATATATATTGTCTAAGGGAAATGTTCACAATATATTTCTTCTGTGAAAACAAAATTCTACATTTTGTAAAAAAGAAAATGATACAACATTCAAAGGACATACACTAAAATCTAAGCAGTGGTAACGTTTGGTTTTTGCAGTTATTAACAAACAATAAATCATTTTAGTATAAAGACTGTTAGAAGATAGTAGCTTCCATAATTCACTGAAGTTAATATTTGTTCATCTGTAAGGGACAGATGCTGGCAAAATGAAAATCACATTTGTTAGTCTCCTTTAATTTTGTCCAATAAGTTAGATTAAATTAACTTGTTGATCCAAAAAGTGAAACTTTTATGTATGATAGGCTTATCTGCCCTGGAATACAGGTAGAGAATGTTTATCCATCCCTACAGGATACAATTCTAGATTTGATGGTGTGTTAGTTTTAGAATCAGAAGGAAACTTGAGTCCTGTCTTCATGTTGAGCAAGTTACATAATCCCTCTAAACCTTGGTTTCCTCAAATGCAAAACAGGGAAAACACTTGCCCTGCGGGTAGGAGTGTTTCAAGGATTCAATATCCAATGAGATGGTGTGTGTATGTCTGTATGCGTTAAAAATGTAAAGTTATAAGTCAAAAATAGAATGTTAGCCCTGGAAGGGAACTTAAAGCCATTTACAACCATCTCCCAATCAAGAGGAAACTATTCATCTAATGAAGGCATACACACTTGGAGATCCGAGGTTTGACACCTCTACAAAAGTTATCAGCAAACTCGATTCTGAAGGAACCTGACCCATTATTAAAAGCCCTATACCATTCAACAATTAAAGCATGGTATAAAGATAAATCAAGGAGTCATGTTTCTTCTCAAAGAAACACACAGTGTAAAAGGAATAATAAAACCCCTGGTGATTTAAATCCCTATAAAATTAATGTACTGTATATGAAGAATTAGCATAAAACATACTGACATTTATAGAATTGTTTCCAAAATACACTAAAGGAATTCCTTGTTAGAGAAAACAGTGGTTTGGAATCGTTTCCTCATGTGAGCCATAAAAAGTCTTATACTTGGGTACTTTTATTTAGTTGCTTTAACCACAATTGAGTTCATGTAAATTGGAGCTTAGCTCTCAAATATGTCTAATCTCTCTATTCCCATGCTGGAACCAGCTACTGAATTCTAAGGCTTTGAAAAGGACACTTCAGTGATATGATTGTTTTTACTACCAGTGAAAATCAGTAAAGAAAGTACAGATTATGATGAAGAGCTATCTTCTTAAACAAAATCTCTAAGCTTGAGATGTGCACATGAACTTTTTGTAAAGAGTGCACAAATTTGCAAATGTTTTTAACTAGGTCAATGAGATTGTTTTGGGGTTTGTGTCAATTTAAGCAGCAGTTTTTAATTGGATTTGCTTGATCCACTTAAAATAGAAAATCATAATTTTCAAGACAAACACAAAATAGAATTGTCTTATATTTGAGGTAGAAAGATTCACTTTTTTTTTGCAAATTGTCCTATAGGAATTATTATTTTCTTTTATTTCAAAATACACATAAAACTTACCATTTTAACGAGTTCAATATGTACAGTATTTTGCAATCATCACTGGAACTGCTATCTATTTCCAGAACTTTAGTATTATCCCCAAAGAAAACACCATTAAGCTGTTACTGCCCATTGTCCCTTTCCCCAAACTGTGGTAACTACCTATCTGCTTTCTTTCTCTATAGATTTGCCTGCTGTGGATAGGGACCATTCTTTTTTTTTGTAAATTGACGCACAATTGACATATAACCTTATATTAGTTTCAGGTGTACAACATAATGATACAATATTTGTATATATTGCAAAATGATCACCACAATAAGTCTAATAATATCCATCACCACACACGTTACATTTTTTTTCCTTGTGATGAGAATGTTTAAGATCTACTAAGTAACATTCAAATATATGAGATAGCATTATTCACTGTAGTCACCAAGCTATACATTATATCCCAGGACTTATTTATGACTAACTACTATTTTTAGTCTAACTGTGCTGAAAAGTCTTTGCCCTTCAGGATCCATTCTTCACTCTTCTCTATTCAGCTCTGGACCTCAGAAAATGAATGTCCATGGACTACACTCATGGGGTGCCCCTCCCCTCTGGCTTCTGCTTGGCTGTGGTTCTCAAGAAGCACGGCACAAACTTTGGAGAATAGGAGAAGCATTTATTTCCTTAGCTTCTTGCCTTCCTGGATGTGGGTCACACTGACCATGGCTGTGTTCCTCTATCCAGGGCCAAGACTTCTGTCCCAGATGTCTCTCGTCCAGCTAAATTATCTCTCCAGATCCCAGTACCCGTTCTGTCCTTCCCTTCTCTCTTTAGGCCTCTGCCATGTGGTAGTTGCTTCCTGGTTTTAGTTGCACCCTCCCTTTTGATGTCTTTGAACCCAGCCCGCACATTCATAAACATTTCCTTCATTAAGAAACTATTCTTCAGTTGGCCCATTTGAGTGGGCTGTTTCCCTGTGGAACACTGACTGATACAATAACTTGGCTGATACACTAACTTGATTTATCATGAGCATTTTCTTTTTAATTATTATTATCATTCACCATTGAGAAGCCATATTAAAAATACGAGGACTTGAGAAGTGTATCATTTCTTCAAGAAAGGCAGATAACAGGGAAGCTGAGGATGAGGGGAAGGTAAACAAAGAGTTATGGTGTAAATTTATTTAAAAATGAAATCTAATTACAGGTGTTTTGCTTTCTGTACATAATTTGACTCCTGTTTGTAGAGTATTTTTCATTTAGCCCTCTTTGATTTCACCTTCCAATCCTCACTTGGTACTTTCTCTTCACACTGAGCCTGAAAAATGTCCAGCATACACACATACATAATACATGTAGTGTAAATATCAAAAATAAATAAGTTTGTATATGTCAATCCCAATATACACACTACTATATATAAAATAAATAACTAATAAGGACCTACTGTATAGCACAGGGAACTCTTCTCAATACTCTGTAATGACCTATATGGGAAAAGAATCTAAAAACGAGTGGATATATGTGTATGTATAACTGATTAACTTTGCTGTACAGCAGAAACTAACACATTTTATTTTTTTATTTTTTTTTTTTAAACATCTTTATTGGGGTATAATTGCTTTACAATGGTGTGTTAGTTTCTGCTTTATAACAAAGTGAATCAGTTATACATATACATATGTTCCCATATGTCTTCCCTCTTGCGTCTCCCTCCCACTCTCCCTATCCCACCCCTCCAGGTTGTCACAAAGCACCGAGCTAATATCCCTGTGCCTTGCGGCTGCTTCCCCCTAGCTATCTACCTTACTACGTTTGTTAGAAACTAACACATTTTAAATTAACTGCACTCCAATAAAAGTTAAAAAAAAATTTTAATAAATTTTAAAAATTTTTAAATAAATAATTTTATATAACAATAAATAAGTTTATTTATATAAAAATAAATAAGTATAGCACAATCAATATAACTGAACAAATTAAAATGAATACATAATTGTGAATATATAAACTACAAGGAAAGAATATTTTATGACTATTATCTCAGAAGGAAAAAGATATATTAAAAAATAAATAACCAGAAAAATATTTTTAAAAGATAAAAAATATTTTTAAAGGATAAGTGCAACATGTTATAAATGCATTTTAGCTTGATCTGTGCTTGATCCATAGGATAGAATATCTTAAATTGCTAAAGTCATTATTAATGCTGGTTATTTAGGACGTGTCTTTCAGTTTGAAGATCATGCTTTTAGAAACTTTGTCTTTGAGATGAGATCAAGGCTCTGGTTGTGTCTGTAGCTATTGAAATTCTAGGCAGCATTTTGCGGTAGATAGTATGTAATTCTTTATGATGTGACTGAATTTTAACTTGGGTAAATTTGAACTATTTTGTGGATTTTTTTTCTCAATTGAGAGGGACTAGAGATCTGGACAGTTTTAAGAGAATTTAGTCAACTTTAGTATTAAAAGAGCACAGCAACTTTCATTTTTAATGTATTATTAGTTTGGAAATGTCCTTGTGTTCCTTTTTAATTTAATTTTGATCTTTTGAATTTTTTTAAAAAAATGAGGATGCCAAACACTTTACGTATTAGCCAACGAATAGAAAAATCTTGTAAGAGAATTTTGTGTAAGGCATAGCACCTTATAATCACCCCATAAAAATAAGAAATATTTACAAATGCCAGGTTTTCAGTCGTGCAATAAATATGGGCAGTGACTTAAATAAGTTATTCAGTACAACTGCTAGGGAAATAGACATGTAAGGATCTTAACAAGCTTTGTTATTCAACTCTGAATATGAATATGAGCTTTACAAAATGATTGAAAGAGAGAAACAACAAAACTGCAGTGGCTTTCAACTGAGGTCAGCTGTAAATCATCCAGTTTCTTGGTTTAGGCTCAAGAATCAGAGCAAAGCTTTACTGCTTCTCAAAGATTTTTCAATGAATTTACTTATAAGGCATGTTTCATAGACTTTAATATTACAAATTTGTGGAAATGACAGCTGTTTCTTCTCTCCAGACTTAGAGGGAAAAGGTAAAGTAAAAAGAGGAATGCAATTCTCCCAATAGAAAGAAAAATTTACCATGAGGTTTGTCCAAAAAAGAATATCAGTGGATTCTGACATTAACAAGTTTCTAAATATAACTTTTACTCTATAAAAACTAACATAATGAAAAGACTAAATGAAAACCAAGTTAATGATGATGTCATTAAACAATTCATACTGAGGAACTATCTCAGTAGGTAAAACAAGACTGAATTAATGACTCAGTGCAGAAATAAAATCAATTCTTAGGACATAAACTTGTTTTAACCCCTTGAGAATTTAGGCCTAGTCTTTTTATAATTTGTTTTACACCCTTGGAAGCTAAGGGTTTGTAGCTCTGAGGTCATACCTATACCAAGAAGTAAGTTTCCTTATGATATCTGACTTGTGGATTATTAAAAGTTTGCTTGTTTTAATTTTTTAGGACATTTGAAATAATTCATGCCACTTTGTGTCTCTATCCATGTCAAACACCCCAGTGATGTCAAGAGTATGAGGAAAAGTAAAGACAAATTATGTTCTAGTTTCAAAAAACTATATTAAGAAAACTGCTCCATTTTAGTAGTGAATTAAAGAAATTATATGCATATAACAGATCAGTCCTTCATTAAACCATCAATAGAATTAGAGAAGGTAGTCAATAAAGCTTGAGATTGAACAAATATAAACTCTAGTCTCCAGATACGTGAAGAACAGAGTTTGCATCCAACATAAACACACGAGGAACATGCTATTTAAACTGTTGGATCCTCTCTGTATATATGTGTTTTGATAAACTGCAAAGAATCTATCAACAAAAACAGTAACATTGGCCTCTTTTTCCAACAGTGTTCTACAAATGCAAACACAAAAAGTACAATGCATTTTTTTAAATGCTCAAGATAATAAAGTTAATTGATAGCATTTTGTGCTTCTCAGTTTATTAATTATCACTTTTATCTAAATCTTTCTTCGATCTCATTACAATTTATGTTTCTACAATGGGACTCCTAAGAAGGCTCCATGGTAAAGAATCCCAAATTGATCAAATGTCCCATTGAGAGGTCTCTCCTGAAATAAAAAAGGAGATGATGGAAGAGTATCTCTATTTGATAAAGAGAAAGAGGGAAGGAGTGGGAGAAGAGAGGACAGAGGAGGGAAGGGGCTCAGGGGGTGATCAAAGCGAGGGGAGCAGGTGGGGAATTGGTCGTTCATGGTAGCAGAGCTCAAGAGAAGAGGAGGGAAGGACTTAAACATTTATGTTTAAAATATCCGCAATGTGATTGTTACTTTTTGATTAAAACAAATTAACACACCCTACTGTACCCTACTGTTGGAACTCAATACTCACCATGCAATTTTGTATTTGAACAAATTTTGATTTTTAAACAGAGCTCACATTGATAACAGTAAGACTCTTCTATTTGGATTGCAATTGAAATGTAACAAGGGAAACAAAGTCACGGGCATTTTTACCTTTTCTCACTATGTATTTAGCATTCTAATAAAAATGCCAATGAAAATAAAAAGTAAAACCACCATACCTTCTAATTAGATACATAGAAGATATTGTCTTGTTGATATAGCGTCGTTTAATAATCATTGGTCTAGCTTTAAGTACTCAAGTCCTCCCAACAAATTCGAAGTCCTATCCCTGCTCTCCTTTCCTAGGAAGATTCTCATCCTTCAGTCCCCTATTTAATGGTGTCTCAGTCACTTCAGGTCAGTTTGGGAAGTGTTTTGTCCTGACCAAAAGTTTTCCCAAGATCTTTCTAAAGTAGAGAAGAAATAGAATTCTATGTAAAGAATACTGTTGCAGATTTATCTTGCTTTGTATTTAGTTTAACTCAAAGTCATTTCTCCCTCTAACAAATCAGAAAGATTATTTTAAAAATATCTTTTGGGATAAGCTTCGATTCAATAAACATTTGTGGAGCCCTTTCTTTATGTTAAGATTTCATTCTAGGTTCTCTGAGATGCCTGGATTAAGAGGATTAATTTACTGACCTTGAACAACTTACAGTCTAGAAAAAGAGGCAGAAACATTCATAACAACTCAACTTAAAAATGCTGTAATATGGGCTTCCCTGGTGGCGCAGTGGTTAAGAATGCGTCTGCCAATGCAGGGGACACGGGTTCGAGCCCTGGTCCGGGAAGATCCCACATGCCACGGAGCAACTAAGCCCATGTGCCACAACTACTGAGCCTGCACTCTAGAGCCTGCGAGCCACAACTACTGAGCTTGTGTGCCACAACTACTGAAGCCTGCACACCTAGAACCCGTGTTCCGCAACAAGAAAAGCCACTGCAATGAGAAGCCCGCACACCGCAACGAAGAGTAGCCCCTGCTCACTGCAACTAAAGAAAGCCTGCGTGCAGCAACAAAGACCCAACGCAACCAAAAATAAATAAATAAATAAATAAATAAATACATTTTTAAAAATGCTGTAATAGTAGGAAGGCAAGATTGATGCCACCCAGGATGATCAGGAACATTATGAAAATAGGTTTTGAAAATTATCTTGGATTGGGATCATTATGTTTGCATTGGCACATGTGAAAGAGGCCTTGGGTCTTATGCTACTTCTTGCCAATGACTAAGGCCATATTTATCAGGAATCCTTAGAAGTTCTGAGGTTTTCTATCACCGTTCCTATTCTTTCTTACAAAAGTTAAAAAACGTCTGACTAATTCAGTGACTTAATTAGCCAGAAGCATTGTTTGGTTTCTGAAAACTGTGCTTACCTGTTCAAAATGAAGAGGTTGAGTGAGCACCTTAGAATACATCTACAGGATGACTGGCTGGGATAAGTAATCATGATTCAACTGTATTTTTCAGGTGCAGAGTTTAACCTTTATATTGTCTGAAGTGAATAAAAATGGATCAAATTTCAAAAATATACAAAACTCATTGGACTATTGACTTAATTGCCCCCTTCTGGCAAAGGTGACGTTGACAAAAAGAGAATTCTGAGGTGCCCTTGGGGTATAATATCAGTATTGGTTTTTAGAGGAGAGCAAAAGTTCAGGCCAAGTGGCGCTTGAAACTTGCCTGCGATGGTGGTGTTTTACAATTCATTTTTAAATGAAAAGTTTTGAAGCTCATGAGCTAAGATGATAAATGAAAGGAATTGAATTGAAATGTCCTCATTTCATTCATTTATTCTCAATAAGATCCTTCCTACTTTAGAAGAGTAAACTTCCCTACTTTTAATACCAACTCAAAACAACTATTTGGGAAGTCAATCTGCTGCTACATGATTGGCTTACAAGTATGTAACCCTAACAGTAGCAGCAACTCAGCCATGGTTATAATATACTGGAAACTTGATGCTTCAAATGTGTGGTGGAAAAGCAGCATCAGCACCACATGGGAGCTTGCTAGAAATGCATCTTTCAGACCCCAGCCCAGGCCTCTTGAATCAGGATCTTCATTTTACCAAGAGCCCCAGGTGGTTACTATGCACATTAAACTCTGAGAAACACTGCACTAAAGTTTTGACTTAAAAGGAAAATAATAAAGAAAAATAACACATCCTGCAGAAATTTAGAGTTGGCATTGAAGAGAAACAGCACCACAAATGATTGAGGATCCATAGATGTTTTTGCATCTGTGTTGTTTTGCCTTGGTATTTAAACATGGTGATGTGATCAACAATCACTTCCATAAGAAAAAAAAGCACCACTTCTCTTTCCTCCACAGAGTTCTTTGTGGTTCACGTCACTGTTTTTGATAGGCCTGGGGCCTGCAGTTTGTCTCTGAGACAGAGACAAAGAAGAATAGCTTGCTGCTGACACAAACAAGAGAGCACAGCTCAATAATTCAACTGCCACCTCCCAACTGATCCTCCTTTTAAACTCAACCCTGAAGACTCCACAGATCCTGACTCTCTCCCACCTGGTCCCTGGTGGACATTCAAAGGACTAGGATGAAAGTTGTTCATAGGGGCAGTCAGGACAGTGCTGAGTATCATGGCCCAGCAACTGTTGGCACCTTCTTTCTGCTTACCATTAAGGGTTCTTCCAATCCATCAAGGGTTCCTTTTGATCTTGGGCTCACAGACAAATCCCATGCCGGAGTAGTTAGTATCTCTAGATCTCAGTACTCTACAACACTTTGAGCAATGGGGTTGACTTGTGAGCTCATTCACTATTATTTGAGAGAAATTAAAGTTATACACAGATGTGAGTAAGAGAAGAAGAAAGAAACTTCCCCACAGTCTCTGCTTCCCAAACCACCTTAAGTCCAGGGAAAGGAAATGAGATGCCGGGTCCACTTGAAGATACCGAGGGGAACTCAGCAATGAAACAGATGTCAGGATGATATTTATTAAAGGCAGGGTCTAAGCATATGAGTTAGGGTCTTTTATCTTCTATCGCACTCAGCTTACCAGTGAGTATAGCCATGTGTCTTTGTGTGTGATCGGATAGGATGTTATTAAAAGGCTCATGTTTTGACAATTGCCATGACCATTCATGGAGCCCAGAGTCAGTGGGTACCCAGATAAACTTCCTCTCATGAGGAAGTATCAATTAGTCAAAATGAGAATATGGGTGGATCACGAGCAATGAACTCACCTGTGTACAGGTAGTATATAAATTAGTCTCTTTGTTGAAAGTGTTCATTAAGGGTATGTGAGAGTTATGAAGCTGGGGTTATAAAGTTGCTCCCTGTGAGACTTGGGGGCTAATATTTAATTTTTCTGGACTTCATTCCATTATTCTTAAAATGATGAATTTCAAATTATTGTCCCACCAAACACTGTTCTAGGAAATCGAGTGTTAATACAAGGAAAAGATGTGAGGGTTCACCATGTACAAAGCTTTTCATGTTCAATTGAGTGGGGAGAACATGGGATTCAAGACAGGTAAATGGGCTACTTTCCTTCAAAACATTTCAGTGTTTATTACGTGTCAGTTTGGAAGGTGAATATCCAAGAGAATACACAGCTTTTTGGATCTCCCCTGATCCTTGACCAAGGTTGCCCCTGACTGTGGTAGATAAAGCCACATCTCCTGGTTCAAGCTGAGGGATGCTCTTGTGGATGATCTGCAAGATTTGTGACTGGGCTGACATTTCTTGATTCTGTGATCTTGGAGGCAACCCATATTCCTCCTTTATTTCTTCCTTGATAGAACTGTCCTAAAAAGCTTCAGTGGTGGGGAGGTCCTTTATATTCTGTGACACTGCATCCCTGGTCTCCCATGCCTTCCTAACTGTGTATTTAGGTAAAACAAATTAACTCACAGTTACAAGCCAACATTGAATGTAGAATAAGTTGAAATATAAATTAACCTAATGGAAGAAAGCTGCATTTTTTATTATGATTCATTCCAAAATAAAGTTTGTGTAAAATTTACATCAGTGATTTAAAATGAAATCATTTACTTGAAAGGGAAAATAAAGGTCTCTCAATCTATTATCAGATAGTCAGTTTCAAATGTTTCTGGGGGTCTAGCTTGTATCCTTTTTCTCTAAATAAATAATATAGTTGTGACAGCCGTAAGGAGAACCTTTTTTGGGGGAAGATATTAAAATTAGAAACTTGTGTGCCTAGGGTTTGTATTAAGCTTGGTAATTGAATGTTAATACACCTTGAAAAAGTGCCAGTTCAGTATATAATGCGTCCTGCTAAAATGAATCATTATAGTATAGTATTTTAAATTTTGAAGAATTCTAGGATCAAAAGAATTTCAGGTGAAAAGATAGCCAACTAAGGTTCTAATGTCTTTGGCTTCTAAGAACCGTGCTAGAATTAAAAGGAAATAATAGATTCCCAATTTGGTTGTAACAAAAAATGATGTAAATGTACTTCGTTATATTCAGGGGGCTGTCTGAAACTGCAAACTATTGGCTTTTTCTTCTCCTTTTCAAAACTATCAGTAAAATTTTCTCTTTTTAAAATGACTCATCCTGTTCACGTCTACTTTGGGGGAAAATTGGTAAATTATTTCACTTCAAAATAAGCCATATCCCAGCCTTCATAAGGGCGGTTCCTGGAATCAGTCTAATTTTGAGTCCTCGTTCCTGGCTAGAGCTTATTATTACTAGAAGAATACGTGCTGACAGGCAGAGACAAAAAGGTCATGGAGAAGGTCACTTTTAAACAGAAATATGATTTATATACTATAAAGCACTCTATTATTATTAGATATGAATGGAAGTGCAGGGAAAGAATATGGGACTTGAAAAGTCTCTTATTTCCGAAAGTTCAGACAGATTTTAAGGGGAAATTGTGCCATGAATCTCTATTTCACCAAGAATGAGGCTGCATGGTGAGCAGTGCAGACAATATTACAGACAGATCTATAAACCAAAGTAATTGTATTATATTTTAGGTTAAACTAGCTAAAATATGTGATTTTGTCTGGGTAGGGAGAAATAACATTTATGTACATAAAAGTGAATGTTTTCTTAAATTAGTAATTATTGGTTTTGAAATACAAACTCTGCTAAACATGGTGTTTTAGGCAGCTCAGAGCCACGGCCTTTGCAGTGGCCAGTGTTTTGTATGTTTTCGTATTGTTTTATTTTTTCGTTTTTTGGGGGTGGGAAGGAGAGGAGGGAAAAAAGGGGCAGGGGAGAGAGAGGAAACTACTATAGCTTTGAGTCAATGTTAGAATATGATAGATTTTAAAGAGTCAAAACCAGCTTTAGACGTATATACTAAATGCTAAAAAACAAAAGAAGGTTAATAAATTAAAATGACATCACAAACCACAAAACAGGTCCTGTTACTTTATTGAAGTTAAAGATGTCTTATTGGCACAGGGAAGAGGGTTTTCTTGCCTGGAGCAGTGTCCCAAGTTCTTCAGTTTATCCATCTGCAACCGGTTGACTGTTTCACATTGGTGATGAATTATTCCGTTTCCTCAGTCTAATCCTTTTCATTTATTTATATTTTATGGAGGAAACATAAAAGCCTTCTTAGAAAAATCCAACTGTTTTTGATAAACCTTGTCATGTGCAAATAATAGAGCCTTGTCAGGACCAAGCTTTTCTGGAAATTTATACCTTCTAATAATAATTAAAAGGGAAAAAAAAGAAAATCAGAAACAAATAAGAAGTATATTGAATTGGATTCAAAGCATGTTTGTGGCTTTGAATCAGTGGCAATAAAGCTTTTTCTATCAAAAAATGTTTAAACATGGCAGTGGAACTAAAATCCATGTTCAGCTTGAATTTAGCATTTTTCAAATAGTGAAACCATGACTTCAATTTTGAAGCCTAAGGAAGAAAGAAAACATTTAGTTCTCAGCGAAGCAGTAGATGAATAGTCTGGATCTGGAACAATGAGAAAGAACTGGGCAGTAGGATGGACTGTATCTTGATGAAGGACCTTAAGGCAGGCTGTACAAATTTCTCAGCAAGAGGTTTCTAATTATTTCTGAAGAAGTAAAATTTATAGGAACAAAGACATATATTTTAGCTACGGATCATACATATCTGGGTTTTGATTTTCTAAGTATTTTTTCTGGGGTTTGACAAAGATATAAATATTTTTAAAAATTAATAACAATGATTAGTAATGTCTACAAATTGAATATTCTGAGAAAAAATGTCCAGTTGTGTGTTGATTTCTGTCTTTTACTTCCTTGTATATTTCTTTTTTTTTTTTTTAATTTGTTTTTGGCTGCATTGGGTCTTCGTTGCTGTGTGCAGCCTTTCTCTAGTTGCGGCAAGCGGCTCCTACTCTTCATTGAGGTGCACAGGCCTCTCACTGCGGTGACTTCTCTTGTTGTGGAGCACGGGTTTAGGCGCACGGGCTTCAGTAGTTGCAGTGCAGGGGCTTCAGTAGTTGTGGTACACAGGTTTAGTTGCTCCGTGGCATGTGGGATCTTCCCAGGGGGCTCGAACCCATGTCCCCTAAATTGGCAGGCAGATTCTTAACCACTGCGCCACCAGGGAAGTCCCTTCCTTGTATATTTCTATTAAATCAGTCGAAACTCTTCAGCTAATTATAAAAGTTCTATTTAACAGATTTCATTTGCTTTGAAAATTTAAGGAAATATCCTATTCCTATCTTCCCCCAATAGTGTAGAGCTTCTGTTTATGGTAGAAGTTCTCAACACTGAATGTTTATTAGAATTTTCTAGGAACCTATAAAAGTGTTGATGCTTGGCTCACCTCAAACCAGCTGAAACCAAATCTTTGGGGACGTGGTCCTGGTCATCTGTGCTTTTAAAAGTTCTTCAGGTGATTCTAACGCACAGTGAAGTTGAATCCTATTCGATTAAAATATTGTTGTGGGACCAATAGCCTTATGCTCATTTAAATGGCCAGAATTCTACCCACTTTCCACCACTGCAGGGAGTGGACAGAGGATAGGTGTTGGGAATTCACAGAATTCTGAGTTCAAATCCAGATTCTGCTATTTACTTAAAATATGATCTTAATCTTGCCTATAAAAGAAAGACTGAACAATTTTTAGAAGGCTGCAGAGAGAATTAACTAAGACAACTTGACTGCTGAGGGTACTAGAGAAGAGGCCAGACTGCATCCATACTGTAAGTGGATTTGTCAGGAGAACACCTAGTCCATGCAGGTGATGAAAGATGTCACCTCCCTTCTTTGTTGAAATGGCCTTTGGGGGCAAATACAGCAGTAAAAGGAGGAAATACTCTGTGGCCAAAGGAAAACATTATTACTTAATTATTAGAAAAGAAATCATCTCTGGACACACCCTGTACATCATAAAAAATGAGAGAATCTTCAAGGCCACCCAGCCCTTCCATCAACTTGGAAGATGCTCCTGTACAGAAATCACAAGGACCAAAACGGCAAATTCGAGTCAGCTGCTCCCTCCTCACCCTGGATCTTCTTTCCTCCTTAAGGAAATGAAAGAGAGAGATTTAAAAAGAATTCCTGTATTTCTGTGTGGGGTTGGCCAAGAGACCTTCTGTATTCACCACTGTCATTAGGACCATTTAGCCTCCTTGGGTCGTTGGTATGTTCTATATTGGGTTACCCATGTCAAACAATTTGCAGAGGGCTGCCATGTACAGCTATTCCACAAATGTTGCTTCCCTTCCATTCCCCACCACATCACTTTCCCCTTCACTGTCTCATTTTTGTGTATCAGTGTTTAGTATCCCTAGCTCTTAAAATCTTCTTGGCATTCTTTTTACAACTTGACCTAGCACACCTTCCATATGGTTGATTGCCCAATGCAGTTTCATTGATTGTATTAATTTGCTAGGGCTGCTATACAAAGTACTGTGGACTGAGTGGCTTAAATAACAGAAATTGATTTTCTCACAGTTCTGGAGGCCAGAAGTCTGAGACCACGGTGGCAGGAGGTTTGGTTCCTTCCAAGGGCTGTGAGGGAAGACATGTTCCAGACCTCTCTCCTTGCCTTATAGATGGCCATCTTCTTCCTTTGTCTCTTCACACCATCGTCCTACTATGAATGTCTGCGTCCGTACCTCTTCTTATTATAAGGACACCACTCAGATTAGAATAGGGTCCACCCTAACAACCTCATATTAACTTAGTTACTTCTGTAAAAAGGCTGTCTCCAAATACAGTCACATTCTGAGGAAATGGGGGTTAGGACGTTCAACACATGAATTTTGAGTGGGGTGGCAGGGGGGACACACATAATTTAACCCATAACATTGACTAAATCATGGATGGAATGAATAAATGTTTGATGAATACAGAATGTATATAACTCCTTAAAAGGTCGGCCAAACTAGAGGCTTTTTAATATGCAAATAAATTTTTATAACCTTAAAAAACTTGTAAATTAAAACTTTTGTTTCAGAGGAAACATCTACTTTTGTGTTTAGAACTTCTAGAAGTATCTTTATGAGATAAGCATATTCAGTAACCCTGAATTTTACACACAGATTTCTTAAAATATAATTCTTATTTTTTTTTTTTCCTGGAATGATAAAGACAAGATTAAAGGACCAGACACAAATATTGTGGATTGTTTTCCTCTTTGCTTAAATACTTTCCAGCTAGGTCCTTTAGCAGTTATACACGTTTTGAGACAAAGATAACGCCTTTGACATTTTTAATCTCAGACATCTCTTCCCTAATCTCTTTTGGTGCAAGTGAGTTCACATTTAAACTAGCTTAAAAAATGGAGCACTGTAGGTTCCTGTCTTGGGGGGTAGACTGTGGGTGGCAAGCATCCAGAGGTGGCTAAGCTGGGAAAGGGTTAAATGACCTGAGGTCTGCATTCATTTGGGGAGCATCACACAAACCAGGAGGGCAATGATTACAAGCCAGATCAGGAATGAAAATGTTAGACAACGCCATTAATTTCCAAAGTGCCCAAGGAAATCAGTGGATTATTCTGGTCTACGGCAAAGGCGTGGAATCTAGCCGTGGATGCTTCCACCAACTGTGGGTAATGAGGCCAAATAGATGAAAATAATTATGCCACGAAAAATACCTTTTCTCTAGAATCAGAACTACCATTGAAGACAGGCTTCATAGAGTATGCCCTGATTTAAAAGTGAATTTTTATGTGTGAATCATTGGGACTAATATGCACTTTGTAAGTAGCAAACATTTTTAAGTTTCATAGAGAAGATAAAAATTAGCAGAATTGGGCTTCCCTGGTGGCGCAGTGGTTGGGAGTCCGCCTGCCGATGCAGGGGACGCGGGTTCGTGCCCCGGTCCGGGAGGATACCACATGCCGCGGAGCGGCTGGGCCCGTGGGCCATGGCCGCTGAGCCTGCGCGTCCGGAGCCTGTGCTCCGCAGCCGGAGGGGCCGCAACAGTGTGAGGCCCGCGTACCGCAAAAGAACAACAACAACAACAAAAATAGCAGAATTATGAAACTTCTAAAAGGTATCTCTAACTGTAACTGGAATATTCACCAGGATGCACTGTGTAAAATTGTAACAATGTGTATATATGCCAGTTTTGTGTTATAAGCACATTTAGAGAAATGGTTTCTCTGTACCAGAAAATAATTAAACAAAATAATCTATTATCCATGTAACTCATTGCCTTACCTTCTAATTTTTGCCTTATTTTCTAATTGTTTTCATATAATTATTATTGGACTGTGAAATTTATAGCAATGATACCTAATTGGAATTTTTAGTGACAAAGTAAAATTAGATATTGGCACCATCAAACCTGAATTTTACTAGAGATCCATCAAAATGATCTTTTAAAATGTTAGCTATAATCATTTCAAACTAATTTTTTTTTTTTGTGGTACGCGGGCCTCTCACTGCTGTGGCCTCTTCCTTTGCGGAGCACAGGCTCCGGACGCGCAGGCTCAGCAGCCATGGCTCACGGGCCCAGCCGCTCCGCGGCATGTGGGATCCTCCCGGACCGGGGCACGAACCCGTGTCCCCTGCATCGGGCAGGTGGACTCTCAACCACTGCGCCACCAGGGAAGCCCCTCAAACTAATTTTAAATCTTATAGTTTTCATTTTAGCCATATGTATCGCTCTGGATATGGAGAAACAGTAGGTGATTAGCAGTATTCCAAAAGTTATTACAAGTGAAGAACATGTTTTAAAATAATGACAATGTCTTGGATATAAATCATTCTGAAGTATCTGAGTTTAAGTTAGATTTAGCAAGGCTTGTTGGAGGAAGGAGGGGGAGAAAAAATAAAATCAGCCACTGTTCCTAAAATTTATCTGAAAAGACAAATTTTTAAATTGTATTAAATCTTCTGAAATTTTGGAACTAAATTTTTTTCATCTATGACACAACACTTCACTAGAAACTGCCCTGCATGTCCCTCCATAACTCAAAAATGTATTCCATTATCCATTCTTCTGCCTTTAATCATAAAGCTGCATCCGTCCACCCATACTGGCACACATATACTTCCACATGTACCACTGTCTCCACCCACCCTTTAGTCTCTAAATGATTTTGAAATCAGGACATTTTCCACTTCATTCACATTTGCTAAATTGTAATTCACATGAGTCAGATGGAAAGCATATCTCAGTAATTTCCAATGAAAAAGGAGACCCTAGCAGGGAATAAAGGCACATGCTCTATACAAGAAGGGTTTAATAAATGTATGTTTTTACTATTCATTTGGGGAAAAATTCAAGAAGCATTCTGAGATTTGGAGACATGTATTTGCCTTTCAGATATCTTAACACTTAAAAAAAGGCAGCTTGTAGACTTGGGCTTGAATAGCAAGCAAGTGACTCCAGATGAGAGTATTTCCAACCAGGTAAAGTTCTCACCTGGCAATTTGAAAATTGGGGCTCTGAACAGCTAAATAATCAAGTAGATCTGCAAACCTCTCAATGAACCCTAGCCAACGCTTAGATGAGTTTTCAGCAAACCTGGGCTGAGTTTGGAGAAATTCAAATAAATTTTATGGTTGCAGATGGAAACCAGGCCCAACTCAGCAGTTTAAATGAACCTGAAACTCAAGGGCCATCTCAAGGGGTCTGAACCCAAGCAAACCAAAACAAAGTAATGATTCCCAGGGAACACTGGTAGCCCTCAGTGCATTGTCTTGGCAAAAGCTGAGCACAGATTTATTTTATATTATTCAAAAGTGGTAAGTGAGAAAATTAAGAAACGTTTCCTAAATGGATTGTCTGGAAGGTCTGTGTGATTCAGAGGCAAAATGAACAAACTTTCAGGCATTGCTCCCTTCACACAAAGTTTTCAGAAAATAATTGAGAACTTTTAACTACTATGATAACTATATGAAGACATTAACAATTAGACATAAGCCAGAATGCCTTTCCCTAAAGTGAATCATTCTGGCCATCTGGATTCAAACCTCACTTCAGGTGTTCTGGTTGACCACCGGGTTCCACATGATATTGGGTCAGTGCCTCACATGCTTGGTGTAGCTGAACATCTTTCTAATTTTGAGAGCACCTGGAATCCAGGCAACTAGAAAAAGAATTCTTTGACTTCTTCCTGAGGGCTTTCATAAATAACAATGTCAATAGTTCACAAGAGAGGGGTATGTGTGTGTGTGTGTGTGTGTCTGTGTGCGTGTGTATCTGTCTTTCAGTCATGTCTTCTGGAGCATCAAGGAAATGTAGTTAGAAAAATAATTTTTATAATTGA
This sequence comes from Delphinapterus leucas, assembly GCF_059928025.1. Classification (NCBI taxonomy): domain Eukaryota; kingdom Metazoa; phylum Chordata; class Mammalia; order Artiodactyla; family Monodontidae; genus Delphinapterus; species Delphinapterus leucas. The sequence continues at coordinate 17,253,293 of NC_143136.1, forward strand.
ACCAGCTTTTAATTTCCCAAGAAAGTCCATTAATTTTTCATCTGGTTGACTCCTGGTTTCAACAGTTATTAAAGATCAAAGTATCCCAAATTGTTTCTACAAGGGAGAGGAGAAAAATTATAGTGACTAGTATGTACTGGAAACTGGATATGCTCATTCGATATCTGTTTCTTAGAAATGTTGTAAGAATGGAATAAGAAAAACTCCAGTTCCCACTATATAGAGGGAACTTGATAATTGTTAACTCTCCTCGTTATATTCATTATCATCATTGTCATTGTGATCATCACTGCTCTTCTACCAGGGCTCATTGCCAGGAACACCCTTAACTGCCTTTGGCAAAAAAGAGACATAGGAAGAATGTGTTTTCTATGCCTCTACCTCATAGTTTTCATTCTTGTCCCCACTTCTAGAAGTGCTACTTGCAGTCCACCCACTGGGTGTTCATAAGTATTCTCATGTTCTTCTTACCAACTTTTCTATTAAAATTCTCCTGGATAGTCTCTTGTCAATCTTCCCTTTAGAGAAAATGGCTACTTACCTTTGAATATTCTGTGAAACATGACACAAACGAGTTATTTAATATAATTATAACAAACGAAATTAGAATCTCTGAGTTTGCGACCCTATGATTACTTTTTTTTTTAACATCTTTATTGGAGTATGATTACTTTTTAAAGGCTTTCCCCCATCTCCCCATCCTTGTGATTCTAAAATGTAGACAGAGTTGAAAACTACTGCTTCCCATAAATTAACATGACTTTACCTATGCTACAGACATCCAGAGATTCCTAATAATTGACTATTCATACACTGACTAAAAGGTTGTTTCGTCACAGTGCACTTTCCTGCAGTGGGTTTTCCAATAGAGACAGAAGGCTGACATTTAATAGGAATCACACATTTTTATGTCAAGTTCCTGTAGGCAACATTATCTGACAATCTGGTTTACTCTGAGACCTCTCAAGTTGTCACCCAAGCAAGGAATTCACTTTGGATTGCCAGTGGTCCATAGATCATGGTTTGTGAGCCATTCGCCTAGGAATTTCAGTTTTATTTTTATGCAAATAACCTGAACAGCAAATTCTTCTCTCATTACCCAAATTGCTTAAGGAGATATCTATAAGAAAATTTATTCAGTAAGCATTTATTTAATTTTCCAATAGTCGAGGCACTAATGCCCAGTGTTAGAAATACAGGGGAATAGACTTTATTCTTTTTCTTATGATCTCAGTAGAGAAAAAAACTATAGACAGTCATGTTTACATATAGACATCCCAATCTTGTTCCAACCACAGTCTCTGACTTAGAAATCAGAAAAATAAGTTCTCCAGAAGAAAAATGTATATTAATGAAGAGCATTTTGATGTTTTTCTCTCCCTGATCAACTTCCAAGACTCCAAGAAATATGGTCATATCTATGGGGTTCAAATGGTAGCCAAAAATATAATCATCCTGTATCACTCCCTAAATCATTCTAGGTCAAGTCAGTTCACAAAGTGCTACTTGCCCTCTTGTTTGTTTGTTTCTTTTTTAAGCTTGTTTTATGGAGTACTTGCCATGTGCCAAGCATTGCCCTTGCCCTTTCATTCATTATCTCATTTAATTTTCCTGACAATTCTGTGAGTCAGGTATGATTATTCCTTGTCATTTACAGACAGGGAAACTGAAGCACAAAGAGGACTGATACCCTTGTAAGTGGCCCAATTAGGATCTGAACCTCAGCATTCCTGCTCCAGGGTGTGTATTCTTAAGTGTTACCCTACAGCTTCTGTGCACGTTATTGTGTTAGCGGTTCTAGGTAGTTGTGAGGTAGAGAGAGTTGGTTAACATTGTTCAAGCCTGTATTTGACCAATTTACTTGATTGTGTTTGCTGTTGAGACAAACCTACTGAACCCCCGAAAGGTAATGTCCCTTAAAACAGAGTGTGGGGATTACTGCTTTAATGTGTGACATTTGATTTTCTGTTCTTTCATGTCTTCATCCCTGCTGATCCCTTGTAGATACTCTGGTGGTTTTAGACTGAAGATTCAAAAGCACAAGAGGACTCATGGCAATACACTTAGGATTTCTGAGTTTTCAGGAAGCTGCCTTCAGGACCTGGCAGGGTCATGTGGTAACAGAATGAATTGCAAAATGTGTGTTCGCATCTCAAGTGGACAGTGGTCGGCTTGCTCCTGTTGGCTATCGCAGCATAGGGTCTGTCTAACATCCATCCACCTTGATGCCTTCCTTTTATATCCCAGCTGCTTGTGTTAGTGCTTATGAGTGTAAAATAATGTAGCTGAAGCATGATCAAAAGTGTAACCAAAACTACTTCCAAGCCCCCGTTCTGTAGAAATGCTGAATCAGTTGGACGCAGGTGCATTGTGCCCAGTCAGCAAGCAAAGTAGCTGAGGGAATTTGCAGGGAGAACCATTCATAAGAGTGGTGACCTCATACACCCTTATAAGCTGGATCAACTTGATTCCAATCTGAATGCTACCAACGGATGAAATGCATCTCTGAAATCTATATCTGAAATGATTCTCATGCATGCCTCCCTCTCTTCCTTTACCACAATCCTTATCACAGTAATAACCCTCATAATTGCTTGTCTATATGATTACAAAAACTTCTTAATCAGTCTCCCACCTCTGGTGTCCTTCTGGTCTATTTATCCTCAACAGCTCTGCAAGTGGTTCTCATACTTTACTGTGCATAAAAACCATTGGAAGAATGTGTTGAAAAATGCAGATTTCCAGCCCATTTTTAGTCCCATTTATTGGGTCTAGAAGTGACCCAGTAATCTAAGCAATCTATATTTCTTTGATTAGTCATCCCCATGTAATTTTTGTGCAGGTTGCTTTCACTTTGAGAAATTGTTCCAGGCTGTTATCTAAAATACAGTAGTAACACAGCATGATTTTTCTCCACAAAGAAATGTCTCTCTTTCTGTAATAGAAAATAGGTATGGACTTGGAATGAATATGAGAAGGGACTTTGAGACTCAAAAGACAAAATAAGAAGGTCAAAGGGAATTTGTGGGTCTAGTGTAGATACCAGAACTTGTTCTGATACAACTTTCCTGGGAGATCTGGGGAAGTGACTGTGTAAACAAATAAAAATAATTGGATTTGAAAGATCAGGGTAACGGTGGTGTAGAGCTCCCTGTCTACATGAGGTCACCATAACTTGGACAGAAACCTCCACTTTTTTCCACTTAAAAAAACAAACAAACCATTTTAGATCAAGCAATGTGATCCTTGCAGCAGTGAGCAGGGAAAATATCAGATTTAAAGAAGCCACTTATGGGACTTCCTTGGTGGTGCAGTGGTTAAGAATCCGCCTGCCAGTGCATGGGGCACGGGTTCGAGCCCTGGTCCAGGAAGATCCCACATGCTGCGGAGCAACTAAGTTAGTGTGCCACAACTACTGAGCTTGCACTCTAGAGCCCACGAGCCACAACTACTGAGCCCATGCCCCTAGAGCCAGTGCTCCGCAAGAAGAGAAGCTACGACAATGAGAAGCCCGCGCACTGCAACGAAGAGTAGAGAGCCTGCAAGCAGCAACGAAGACCCAACGCAGCCAAAAATAAATAAATAAATAAATAAATTTATTTAAAAAAACAATAAAGAAGCCACTTCTCTAGATGAGAAAGCCACTTTTCAACAACGTCAGTGACAGAAGCAGAAGCAGCAGAAAACAGACCTCATTTCCGCCCCCCACCCCCGGCCTGTAGTCCATTGTTTAGGATCACGATTATTCTCTTTGGAATTAGTTATATAATTCTTAGACTAGTCTTAGACTATTGGTGAAAGGGTGGAGGTCTAGAGAAAAAGGTTGGAGTCCCTGCTTATCTGAGAAATGGAGGCTTAAGTAAATAAACTTCAATATTAAAAAGAGACATAGCATTGTTCATACTCCAAGAAATAAAGCAAACCATGCCCCTGATCATGCCATTTCCCTACTTAAAAACAGTCAGTGTGTCTCCATTGCCTAGCCTACATGGTTCTGATGCCACAATATGACATGAAAGCTTCTTCACAACTCTGTCAACAAATAGTTCCAGCTTCATCTGCCTCGCTCTTAAGTTCATGCAGTTTGGTCATATTATTTTCTGGTTTTTAACTTGCTGAGTGTTTTCAGATTTCCATGTTTCTTTTCTCTTGTTCTTCCCTTTGCCTGTAAATTACAACTATTCACTCTTTAAAACAATATTAAGGGCTTCCCTGGTGGCGCAGTGGTTGAGAGTCCGCCTGCCGGTGCAGGGGTCGCAGGTTCGTGCCCCGGTCCGGGGAGATCCCGCATGCCGCGGAGCGGCTGGGCCCGTGAGCCGTGGCCACTGACCCTGTGTGTCCGGAGCCTGTGCTCCGCAGCGGGAGAGTCCACAGAAGTGAGAGGCCCGTGTACCACACACACACACAAAATATTAAATGGAACTCTACTTGGATAAATAACCAAATGAATATATTTTCAGATGAGAAAACAGATTCAGAAAAAATGAAATTTTTCTCCTGAAGCCAAAAAGTTAATCAGTGCTGGAGATGTGGTTAGAAGTCTAGCTCCCTGATCCTAATCCCCTGCTTCGTATGCCGGTGGCATCTTCATTCAGAATCTCATTGATGCCAATCTGATCCAGGTCTTCATAACAATTGTCTACCTGAATCTCAGGTGACCTGCCCCAGTTCATGTCTCACCTGATGCACTGTGTGTGTGTTGCCACTGTAACTTAGAGACACCTATTCACTACAGCTCCTACCACCTCCCCTAGACTTTGGACAGCCCTAGCTCTAACTGTGTAAACTGCCAGTTAGTTAGAACCGGTCAGTCCCCTGATCACTCTATGGATAAGCTACATGTACCAAAAAGAGAGCAACCATTTAAATTATTCCGTATTTAGGACTGCTGTAATCCTTAGTTACTGGCCTTACTTTGGGACCTGAGAGACCCTGAAGATGCTCTGTTCCTGGGGAAGATGAGAAAAGAGCCTATTTCAGGGCCAAAGGGCACAGAAGAGATGGAAGGGAGTGGACATAAGATGAACTTCACCCAAGGTCCACTCTGCTTCCTGAGCTACAGTTTCCATTTTAGAAAAGAAATCTGGTAAAGTAAATTTTGTAAGGGGGGAAGAAATGTAACTTCAGCTTGAAGGTTGCCTGGAGAGAAAGGAATCTGATTTTAGAATTTAGAATATGAGCGTTTTAGCTTGCTGCATTGTCACTTTATTTATGCTCATGCTTAACTCAACTGTAGCTTCTGGGTATTTCTTATGTCATTAAAAACCAATGGTGCAGCCAGGAGAATAGAAAGTGAGATGTTGCTTTGTTTCCTTTTGTTGCCATTCAGCATTTCTTCTCACAGTCCACAGGAGACCTCTGGCTATATTCACAATTATAGTGACAGAAGTTTAAATAAATGCAGCGGGAGCCCACTGGTTCATAGTGTAATAAATCTGAATGCACGAATGGAAAGTCTCTTGGAAGCTTCTTTTTCATAGATGTGAAAATAAACCACTGATATTTTATTTTTCTTTAGTTTTGTGGTGGGAACAAAGTTAGGGAGAGAAAACTACAGGCAAAGATGCAAAGATTCTTTCACTAGAACTTCGGCTAAGTTCCTGTCACTTTTGATCCATCCAGTTAGAATTTGGAAAACACAGATTCTTAAATACAGCAAAATACCAAATCTCTCTGATAAAAACCCATTGGAAGTTAGAGCTATAAGGAGAGCCTTGTCGACTGAGACTAACTTGTTGATTTTGTAAGTGAGTCACCTGACCTAGGTGTCTTTCTCAAGGTCACACATCTAGTTTGTGGCATCTGTAGGTCTGGAAACCAGGTCTCCTCACTTGTTGCCCAGTGATTGCTACACCATGCTTCCTGGCTTCCCCTCAACCTCAACAGTTGAATTCTTTCCTGGAGTCTGGGAGACATAAGGCAAAGTTGGAGAGCAAGTGCAGGATAGAAAATATGCAAGCAAAAGATGTGTACATGTAACACTTTTCTGGTTACAGCACTATGAGGTGAGGAGCTCTTGTCTACACCAGCAGCCCTGTGATCCAAGGGCCCTCTGCAGTTGGTGCAGATCTTCAGATGCAAGCAAGAAGATGGCCATAGCCATGGCACACTGCAGATGGAGCAATGGCCTCATCAGGGTGAACGGCACCCCTGGAGATGATCAAGCCATGCACACTGCAATATAAGCTACTGAAGGCTGTTCTGCTTCTGGGCAAGGAGTGATTTTCTGGGGTGGACATCTGAGTCTCAGTGAAGGGTGGTGGTCACATGGCCCAGATTTACACAATCTACCAGTCCCTCACCAAAGCCCTGGTGGCCTATTACCAGAAATACATGGATGAGGCTTCCAAGGTGGAGATCAAAGACATCCTCACCCTGTATGACTAGATCCTGCTGGCAGCTGATCCTCATTACTGTGAATCCAAAATGTTTGTAGGTCCTGGTGCCTGTGCTCACTACCAGAAATCCTACTGATGAACCCATCATGAGGATCAAGGATCACCTTTATAATAAACAGTGGTTGTAGGATTTGAAGTTTAAAACAAAAAAAAAGTACAAGGAGCTAGCATTGTTTCTGCAGTAAGGTAGATGTCTTGGATGGCCTATTCAAGGGAGTTCACCTAGTCCAACTTAATGAAACCTACATCCTTTATGTACTGAGGAAACACTGGCTACACATACTGAAGCAGTATTTCTGGATTATACATGCCAGTTTGAGCAGATGTGGCATGGGCAAGAACCCCGGCTGAATTTTCTCTGGTGGCTCCAGTAGAGCTGTTGATGACCCATCTTACTTTCTCAGATGCAATGAGGCACAACACAAAGAGACATGTACCAGTGGAATCTTCAGAGATTATGCTATATCCGGGACAACTTGCTTTGGTCTCACAAATTGGTTCTGCAGGAATATATACAGTCCCTCCATTTAGACAAACTGAGGACTGGGGTGTTGAAGTCAGGATCAGGAGCCAGTACTGGATACTGAGGCAGAGTTCACTGGTCTCTGGGCTTTAACGAGAAGGGTTGAAGGAGATGGGTAGACCTGGAGACTAAAGGGAAGTTACTGAGTTAAAAAAACAAGACCATAAATTGTCAACTTGAAGCCAGGCTGAATGGGAACATACAGATGCAGAAGCAATGAGATGGAAATCTAATGAGAGAGAAAGCTTCAAGTTCAAGTTAAAACCTACAAGGATGAAAGGACAGCCGCAGCACCTTTGTATCTAGCTCCTCCCATCTTAGGTATGTGTGGAGAGGTACCTCGTCCACACTATCATACCGACGCGACTGTTAAAGAGATTCTCTCTGCTTCAGCTCTGACGGAATCAAATTTGTATTCACTCCCACTCCCCTCACTAAACTTTGTGGGTTTCTCTCTTCATGGTTATTTTAGCCCATTGGTCAAGTGATGTGTTTGGAACCAAAGGGCTTCCATTATTATTCATGACTTTACAAGAATTGCTATAAAAAGACAGTTGACTCAGCATTCTTAGCTTTATCAAATGAATTCACATGAAGCTAGATTATTTTTCTCTCCTTTATGCTCTACTTTTCTCCTCTTAAAGGATTTTTGAATTAATTTAAATGTCCTATTTTTAAAATTTTTTATAGACCCATTCAATGACATAGTTCTCCTTTCTACCTTCCCAAGAAACATCATGAATTCATAGTTTAAAAGCTTACACATAATGAGATCATGTCATTTTTAAGGTCATGGCTTCCATAAACAAATTATCAATCTGATTTTTGTGAAACTCTCCCTTTAATTTCTTTCTGGGATGTTGTATATCTAGAGGCCTTCCTCCAATGCCACCTAGTCTGAGTGTTGATTTACATGTTTTTAAATACAGTGGGCAATTTCTGATTGGATGTCATTTCCAGCTACAGTGAGGACAGATCTGTACCCTAACTTCTCCCCTTTTTTGTGCCCACTTGTACATTCAGTCATGTAACCTTGGAGATGACTAATCCATTTTCACCCAGCATTATACGAGTGCTGAGATACAGTCTGAGTGGTGCTAATGAACCCAATGTTTTGGGGCTGATTGACAGGAGAGCTCCTTATTCCCTGAACTACCCCTCATAGAGCCATCTTGGGAGAGTGTACCGTGGGTTATAGGGAGAACAGGGCAAAAGGAGCATGGTTGCACAAGTCCCAAAACTTGCTTATGAGAAAAGTGATTAAAAATCCTGTTGATTGGTAGTCAGAACCATCATATTTTCAAGAAAGACCAGAACAGTACTCTGGGTAGCTATGATTCAATATTAATTCATTGCTTGGAGATTTCCATTTCTTGTTTATATTCATTTACTTCATTGCTTTATTATATTCAATTTCACTCCTTATTTCCCACATTGTTATTGTTAATGGTGTAATTGATGAAGTATGCTCTGCTAAAGTGATGTGCATTTTTTATAGCTGTCTTCTCTAGGCACAGTAAAAACCCTAAACAGCCTTGAAATTAAATGTAATATATTTGCATCTGTATAGTTTTTATTTTAGCATCTGGAAATCATTTAGCCAGTTATTTATTTGAAAACTGGCCTTAGAGCAGTAAAAGACCATGCATTGAAGTGTGTCTATACTGAGCTACCGAGTCAAACCCAGGCTAGAAACTGTGATTGAATCCAGACAGGCTGCTGACCCAGTGGAGAAGGGCTGTTCTAACACAAATTGGAACCTTCACTGATTCATGAAAGATGAGAATCACAATCTACATCACCTGAATTTCAGTTCTAGCTCCAACCAGCATTGGCAGGTAGACAGCAAACCAGGAAATTCCTTGCTGGTTTTCATGATTAGATCTGAAACCCAGTTATCATGGGGATCCTGGGAGGGAATGTTTTCTCCTACTAAGGGGAGCAGAAATATGAACAGGTTGAGCTTGCTATCAAAGGCATATGTTATATGTTTTCTACAAAATTAATCTCAAGGGATTGAGGAGGGGAGTGGGGTGATATGAGATGGTAATTGACAATTTGGAGAAAATGCAAGGAACACACAGGGACAGAGTTTTTAAAGACAATAGATGCATATAAAATATATGAGAAAGCCTTTGAAAAAATAATTGCTCAAATTTCAAAATAAAGTTACAAGGTCTAATGTCCCTTAACATCCTGACCAGTACACAGTATTGTTCCATAAACCTCAGTTGCTTCCACCTTACCTCTTATCACTTCTCCCTCATCCCTTCTTTCTTGCTTATATCGTTTTCCTTTCTTTTTAAATTTTTTTGAATAGGCTTATTTTATGGTAAATTTTCATAATTAATGGAAAAATTGTTTGATGTTCAAAAATGTGGCTTATGTTCTATTTTTCAGAAATGCTGTGCTGAGGTACATTTTGTAGACTATAGTAACTCTTTATAACCTTGTCACACTCAAGCCAACCCTTTATAAAAAGTGAGTATAATGTTGGCTTTCACAATTAAAAAGGAATCTGGAAAACTGGGAAAGGTGTCAATGACAGGCATATGGAAAGCCCTGAAAGGATGAAACTAAAGGACTGGATGAGTCATTAATCCAGACCCTGTTCTCTTACAGCTGAAAAAAACTGCGGTACAAAAGGGGGAAAGTTTTATTACAGTTACAATTTTATCCTTCCTGTTTCCATGCTTCTGAAGTCCACACAACTTGAGAGCTGGACCTCCAAGTAAATGAGTATTGTACATAACAGTTCGAGTGTCATACCTTGCCATAGTAGATGCTCAATAAAATGTTAGCTCCCTGTAGTGGACAGACTCTAAGATGACCCCCAATTATCTCCATTTCCTAGTATTCATGACCTATGTAATCCCCTCCCTTCTTCAGTGTGGGCTAGACCCATGATAACTTCTAACAAACAGAATTCAGTAAGAGTGATGAAGTCCACTTCCATTAAAAATTGCATAAGATTTTGGCTTACATTGTGCTAGCAGACACTTTTCCTTGATGGTTTTGAGGAAGCAAGCTGCCATGCTCTGAACTGCTCAGTGGAGAGGCACACAGAACAAAGAATTGAGGGTGGCCCCCAGTCAACAGGCAGCAAGGAATGGAGGCCCTCAATGCAACAGCCTTCTAGGAACTGAAACCTTCCAACACCATAGTGTTTGGTAGCAGGTCATTACCATTTGAGCATTCAGATAAGATCCCAACTTTGAGTACCACCTTCACTGCAATCTCGGTTGAGACACTCTAAGATGCTCAAAGCCCTTTGCTTATATTTCTGGCACGTTGAGATTATGAAAATAATACGTGTGTATTGTTTTTAGCTGGTAAATTTTGTGGTAATTTGTTACACAGCAATAGGTAACTAATATACACCATCATTTACCCATCCCTCCCCAATATATGAGACCAGTTTTGCTTCTGGAGCCCTATAAAGAAGTTTTCTCAATCTCCTTTTACTAAATCTTCACCCTCTGCCACCATTTTGTCTCTGGATGACACATTCTTTGTACTACATAGTCCATCTTTCTTTTTTTTTTTTTTCCTGCGTTTATCTTCTCCCTTGAATCCCAGACACCAAGATGAAGTCCTGGGCTCCTTTTTCCTGCTACTGGACCATCCTTAAGAAGATAGGATTTTCATTAACTACTTGCTGTGTTCATTTGCTATAATATATGCCCAACTTTGCTTGAATCAAAACCTCAGATCTTGGACACTATATAGAAGAATGCTACTCAGTCCTTGCCTGCCCACCTTAGATTATTATTTCAGACCCTTTTCTGTGTAATAATTAGTTGGTGGTTATATTTCTAAATCTATATTCCAGACTTTACCTAGTTTTTCTTTCAGATGCATCCAAACTCCTGATCTGATCCACAGTGTTATATCATTAAATGAAATTATTATTAACAGTGTCTATGATATCACTGAATCAAAGGCTTAGAGGCAAAGCCAAGACCAGATTGGATTCTCTTAGCCCTTGTTAAATAATCTTTCTACAACCTTTTGCAGCTTCCTTGAAAAGATAAAAAGACAACAGACCATCTGGCACAGACAAAATAAAAACAATCAATGATGATTTTCAAGTATATTCATAAAGGATGTTGCTTTTTCATTTCCACTGGGGTTGGAAGAAGAGAAAAGGTGCTTAAGCTGTGTGCCACATACCGAAAATTATTTATTATGGCAATATTTTCTTGAGAATGCTGTGAAAATTCCTTCTAGAGTAAATTTCTTTCTACCTAGGATATGTCCAGTATTGTACATGAAGGCAGAAAGTGGCCTAAGTCACCTCGAGCATCCAGCACAATGCTTCTTATCTAGTAGGGATTTAACAAACAGTTTAAAGTAAAAGGTAAATTAACCTTGAATTCTAAGATAAATGAGCCATTGACAGAAATGGAAACTACATAAATAAAATCCAAGAGACAGCACAATTGGTATTTAGGTACATAATAAAATCTACTCTCTGTAAAGTTGGAAAATAATATTTGAACTCCTACCTTAAACTGTCTACTTAAATGGTTCATGTTGATATATCTACCTAACTCAAAACACAGGGTTACTTCCTCAAATAAGTTAAACATTTGAAAACACAATGTTAAAGAGTGAAAAGATCAAGGTAAAGTTATGTCTATCTCTTACTGGAAAAGTGATCAGTTTTGACAAGTCAGCGTCGGACAAGATAACAAACATTTATAATAACCATACATATGTGTGAAGTTTGATTTCACCAATCATAATATGGTCAGTTTAAGTGCTGAGCAATCTTAATGGCCATTTCTCAAGTGATTAGTGGTATCAATAGCTAACAGGTCTTATGCATTTAACAAGTTTTAGATATTATGGTAATTGTTTTCCATGAATTATCTCATTAAATCCTTACAGCAACACAATTACATATAGAAATTATGATTATATCTATGTACTAGATAAGAGAAACAAAATAAGAGAGGTTAAGAAATTTGCCCAAAGTCACATAGTTAATAAGGGATGGAGTCGGGCTACAATCTAAACAGTCTGATCCGAGTACAGTAAGTGCCCTACATCTGAACCTTCAAGTAGCGAACTTTCAAAGATGGGAACGTGCATTTGCATGTCCAATCATGTAAGTTAGTTCACGTGTCTGGCGTACATTGTCAAGTGCGTGCGTCCTGTACAAGTGGTTGTGTTTTGTGTACTTTACTGTATACAGTACAGGAGTACAGTATCTTCATTTCAAGCCCAGGATGTCTGGAAGCAAGTGTAAAAGCAGCGGTGGTAGGTACTATAAACCTATGACAGTACGGTACTATATAACCGATTGTGTTAGTTGGGTATCTAGGCTAACTTTGTTGGACTTATGAACACACTCTCGGAACGGAACTCATTTGTATGTAGGGGACTTAACTGTATGTGCTCCTTACCACTGCAACATAGAGTGCCATGGCTAATCTGACTGTAGTGCACAGAAAAGTATTTCAATCTATTGATTACAAAATCATGTTAACTGTGTTGAGCACTTATGATCAGTCCCTTTGAGGATAAAGTAATGAACAAGATGTGGATCCTGTTCTCAGGAGGCTTACAGGTTACGATTATAACTTGCTTACAGCTTCATTACTGAAATTACAGGAAGAAAAGAAAATCCCATGATTCTCTGAGAGTTGAGATTCCCTTTCAAATGAAGTGGACACCAGCACGGCCTGAAGGCTTTTTTATGGTCCTCACACGTGTAGAGAGCAGGCAGGAAATTCCAGGAGGTTCATGCTTCTTGGAGATGCACTCAGCCAATGACTGACGGGGTTGGAGGATAAATATTTCCGCTTCCTCACCCTTCAGATAGAATATCTCTGAAATGTAATCTATATGACTTCTAGAGTTCCCCAGCAAGACTAAGCCTCAGTTGCCCAAAGTGATAACCTGCATATGATAAAATACAGTTTATTGACTTGCATCCTTCCTTGTCTCACTTTTCAATCCTCTCCCAAAACTGCGTGGAATCACCTTCATATTACACTTACTTATATTCAAATCTTTGGTTCAGAATCTACTTCTGGGGGAACCCAACATAGGATAATTTTTGAAGTAATATTATTTCAATAATATGAAAATTCACTGTCTTGTTCTACTTCTTGGTGTTTTCCCCATTGAAAAAGAGTGCTTTGCTCTAAGACCGGCAGGTTTGAAAACTTCAGGTTTACATAAAGTTTGTTGAATTATTTTATGACAAAGAAAGTGAAATGCAATGGGGAATTCTTGATAGAAGAGAAGATTGAGCTATCTTTGGTATGTTTCTCAAGCCTAAAAAACCTATTCTAAGGCAGCCTCCGGTACCTGTCAGAACTGAAGCCTTTGTGTCTTAACATATCAAGTAGTGACTACAACCTACAGAGAAGAAATTCTTCCTCAAATATTTTCAAAAGGGATACTGTCTAAGAGAAGTCAAGTAAAAAAGATACATGATCAGGACAGTAGGTCAAAGAGTGGAGGAGGTTTTGTATAATGAACAGGTCTCAAAAATGAAAGTCATGAAAATTGGATTCTAACCCTCCTTTTGTTCCTAAAAAGCTACATCACTCTAGGAAAGCCAGTTCATTTCTCATGGCTTTATTTTCATGTAAAACAATGTTTGATTAGATTGATTTATTTTTTAAATTATTTTTGAATAAAATTATATATTAGCAGACTAGTAGTTGCCTGGGGAATGCGGGGAGAGAGGTGTGAGTTACAATGGATAACAAGGAAACTTTTTGATTTGCTCATCTTCTTGATTGTGGTGAAGGTTTCACTGTTGTATATGTGTGACAAAACCATCAAATTGTGCATTTTCAATAACATGAAGTGTCAAAAGTACATAGGAAATTTTTCAAACAGTATATAAAGGCAATTTCCCCTTTCTCTTCATATTCCAGTGTCCCCAAATCCACTCCCAATAGATTAACTATTTTAAAATATTTAAATATTACTAAATATTTGAGTTGTTCAGAGTTTGGTTCAGATTTCTCTTCCTTTTCTATACTCTCTTCTTATATGATATAATCTATTGCCTTAATTTTGATTTCTCTCTATGTGTTACTGACTCTGAAATACATAAAGCAAGGCTAGAACTCACTTCTAAACTCCAGACTTACAAGTAACATTTCTTACTAAACTCTTCTATTGGATGTCTCATAGACAATTCAAATTTAACATGTCTCAAACTACTCTTAATATTTCCTTGTTCACATCCTCCTACAGTCTTTCCCACCTCTTTGTAAATGGCACCATCAAACACTCTCTAAATTAAGAAACCTTTCTGTCATCTTTTAGAATGCAAATCAAATCACATCTCTCCCTGGCTAAAGTCTTATGCAGTGTAATTGGAATAAAATTCAACTCCTTCTCTTTGTTTGTTAAGACATTGTTCTGTGTCAGCAGTTCTCAATGATCTGCAGATACCTGTAGCTCCCTGGACTTGAGGGGTCAGTTTGACCCAAGCTAATTTTATAATACTACTAAAATGTCTACTAAATACTACTAAAATTTTTCCTTTTCACTCTAACATTTTCATCGATGGTACAGAGGCAATGTTAAGTAAAACTTCTGGTACCTACTATGCATCAAGTCTGTGGCACCAACCTATACAAGTAACCATTGCATTTTTCTCTGCCAGACATTAGCAATTAAAGAAAAAAGAAGCAGCTTCACATAAGAATATCCTTGATGAAGTACTAAAAATTAAAATTATTTATTTTGTTAAATCACAACTCTTGACCACATCTTTTTAATATTCTATGTAATGAGATGCGAGATACACATAAAACACGTGAACAATTGTTTGCATTGTGAGCTGAACTAACCTCATTTTTTCATGTAATACCATTTTTATTTGAAAAACTAACTGATAAATTATGCTTATTCAGATTTGAATGAGTTTGTCACTTCAGGGAAAGCAATTGACAACATTTGTTGCCAATGTTAAATTCAAACTTTCAAACAAGCAGTAAAATTTTGGAAATCTTTGTCTACCACCATAAGTTTGACAGCTTCTCAATACTTAAAAACTTTTCTGATAACATCAGTGATGATTTTAATAAATGTGATTTTCCTTGATAATATACAATGAAATGTGTCAACATTTGAAAGATCTGCATTATTTCCAAAATATTTCCAAAATATACATCATTCTTTTCTTTCATTTATTTTAGTTTTAGAAAATTATTTATCATAAAACTGTTACCTTTATATTGTCATGTGTATTAATTTCTTAAGGTCACCATAACAAACCACCACAAACTTGGTAGCATAGAACAACAGACATTTATTCTCTCACAGTTTTGAAAGCCAAATGTCTGAAATCAAGGTGGTGGCACAGTGAGCTCCTTCTAGAGGCTCTAAGGGATTTTGCTTCTCTACTAGCTTCTGGTGGATGCCAGCAGGTCTTAGTGTTCCTTGGCTTATAGACCCATCACTCCAATTTCAGCCTCTGTCTTCCCATGGCCTTCTCCTCTCCTGTGTCTCTATATACCTGCTTCCCCTTTTCTTCTCTTATAAGGTCATGTCATTGGATTTAGGGTCTATTCTACACTCACCTTTTCTCTGCTACCTTTTCTCTTGGAACACTCCAAACTTTCTCTCCTTTGGTGCTCCCAGAATGGGAGTTTGTAAACCTGTGGTCTAATCTCTGTTATGTCAATGACACTATCTCTCATGTTCCTCACTAGTGAATGAGTAGGATGGGGCTAAAGTACTCTGCATGTCCTTTAGATCAAGAATTATACCATTATTCTCCTCAGGTCTCCTCAGGTTGAAATGTCATCTCTTCTAGAAAGCTTCACAAACCATCTTGTATATAAAAGCATCCTCTCATTCTATCTCACAGCATTTTGCATTTTTTCAAAAGTTTTATCAATATTTTAATTATGTTTAGCTTACTTTTTTACTTTAAAAGATTATTGTCAATACCCTTCAGTAGACTACAGCTTCTTGAACACTTGTACTATAGGTGTTTTATTTAATATTATACATACTCGGCTTAATTATATATACTCAAAATAGTCAACCTGTAAATATTATTTTAATGAATAAATAAATAAATAAGTGGACTCTGAGTTAATCTATATATATTTTCTGAATTAAGTTTATATATATTCTCTGAATATGTATATAAAATATGGGTTTTTTTTGAAACACAAATGGACCATACTATAAGATGATCAATAACTTATATTCTTTTTTTCTGAATACGTGTTAGACAAGTTTCCATTTCAGTATAAATGAACTCTAGCTTATCTTTTCTTAATTGCTCCATAGCTTATCATAGTATGGTATATCATTTCATAAATTAACTACTTTCTAATTGACAGACACTTAAGTCTTTTCTTAATGTTTGGTCTTATAAATATCATCCTTTTACACATATCTTTGTACATACATTTTTAACTGGATATAAAGCTGCTGGGTTAGAAGACTTGTGCATTTAAATTTTTGATGGAAGATGCCAAACTGACCTGCAAAATGGCTGAACAAATTCACATTTCCACCAGTGGTTTAGCTAGTGTAAATCAACCAGATGATAAGACTTGAGAAGTAGCTAAACTTGTCTAACCAAGACCTTTTCTCCCACTGGCCTACCACAGTGCTTAAAATCTTTCTTCAGTAATTGAAGGTGGCGTTTGTATAGATATTAACTTAAAATAATGGCAAATTACTGTGTCCACGTTGAGATAAATTGTGAGTCTTTAAAAACAGAAACGAGATAAGGAATTAAAAACTTAATGAAGATCAATATCATTATTAGAAAAACACAACTCAAAACAACAATGAGGTATCACCTCATGCCAGTCAGAATGGCCATCATTAAAAAGTCTACAAATAATAAATGCTGAGAGGGTGGAGAGAAAAAGGAACCCTCCTACACTGTTGGTAGGAATGTAAATTGATGCAGCCACTATGGAGAACAGTATGGAGGTTCCTTAAAAAACTAAAAATAGAGTTACAATATGATCCTGCAATCCCACTCCTGGGCATATGTTCAGAGAAAACCATAATTCGAAAAGATACATGCACCCCAATGTTTATCACAGCACTATTTACAATAGCCAAGACGTGGAAGCAACCTGAATGTCCATAGACAGATGAATGGATAAAGAAGATGTGGTGTGTATATATACATATATATATATATACACACACACACACACAATGGAATACTACTCAGCCATATAAAAAAGAATGAAATAATGTCATTTGCAGCAACATGGATGGACCTAGAGATTATCATACTAAGTGAAGTAAGTCAGACAGAAAGACAAATATCACACAATATCACTTATATGTGGAATCTAAAAAAATGATACAAATGAACTTATTTACAAAATAGAAATAGACTCGCAGACACAGAAAACAAACTCATGGTTATCAAAAGGGATAGTAAGTGGGGGCAGGGAGAGAGGAAAACATTTAATGAAGAGAAAGGGACCATTGGTATCTTAAAGGGGAGGCAGCTTGAACAGAACTCTAGGCTAGAGCTCATTATTGTTCAACTAGAGACAGTAGAACAACACAGGACAACTGAGAGAAAGAGACACTCGGATGTCAGAAAGCCAGAATAAAGAAATATTGAAGACAAGCATCTGAGGAGAAAAACTCTGGCCTTAGAGTTATTTACAGCTGTGTTCCCCTCCCTGCTCAGTCACCAACCATCTCCTGACTCTGAACAAGGCACTAGTTCTTTCTGGGACTCACCAATACCACCAGTGCTGGATGCTCTAGTCCCAGAGCCCTTTCTTAGTCAGACCTAAAATATATTATTGCGTGACCCTATGATGAGGTTTTGCTTAGGGCTTGTCCTGGTCCCAGGATCAGTTCAAGGAAAGGGAGAGATTACTAAGCTACAGATATAAATACTTTTATTAGTTTCTTATTGCTTCTATAGCAAATTACCATAAATGTTGTGCCTTAGAAAAGCACAAATTTATTATTTTGCAGCTCTGGAAGTCAATAATCTGAAATCATACTCATTGGGCTAAAATCAAGGGCTATACTCCTTCTAGAGACTCTAGAGCGAATTTGCTTTCTTGCCTTTTCCAGCTTCTAGAAGCCACCTGCTTTCCTTGGCTCATGGCCATTTCCTCCTTCTTCAAAGCCAGCAGTGGAGCATTTTCAACTCTCTTTGACTCTAAACCTCCGGCCTCTTCCTTTATTTATAAGGACTTCTGTGGTTACACGGGGGGTCCAACTGAATAAACCAGTATAAACCAGTATAATCTTCCCACGTCAAGATTTCTTAACTGCAACGTCCATTTCCCATGTAAGGTAACATATTCGCAGGTTGCAGAGATTAGAATGCGAACATCTTTGTGGGGAGAGATTATTCTGTGTACCATACAATTTAAGTAAAGAATGCACTTTCTGATGGTATGAAGCTGGAAGCCAGAACGTATGTTGTTTCTTCCTTGGATTGTTTCAGTTATTGATTGCTGTATAGCAAATGACCGCCAAATAGCAGCAGTAACTACAGCTGCCCAGGTGTTCTACTTCCAGCAAGGCTTACTAACAAGTCAGGCACATTGAGTCTGGCTCTTGGCTAGGAGTTTGATCAGGATTTTGGGCTGGGGGCCTCAGTTTCTCTCCATGTGTGCTTCTCCATAGGCTGTTGGGCTTTCTTCATGCAATGCGGGGTGGGTCTCAAGAGCAAGAGGCTCAAAAAAAAAAACAGTCAGAAGCTATATCATGTATCATATCGTATATGATCTAGACTTGGGAGTCACATAGCTTTACTTCTGCCATAATTACAAGGTCACTTTTATTCAAGGGAATGTAACCCCAGCTTCTTTTTAAGAGAAATGTGAGTCCCACTGTGAGGAAAACTTGAGGGATGGGGATAATATTGTAGCCACCTTTGGAATATACAAGTAGTCTGGAATCTTAATTAAACTCTTCTTGGTAGAGCCATGTAACCAATCCCTGAAAACTGCACAAATTGTGGGTTGACACAAGCAATTTGAAGAGGTCTGGCTGGCTTACCCTTCAGTAACCATATTGGAAAATTAGGTGTGCCTTTGGACTGAAAAAACTCTTCTGTTGTTATTAGATGTGGCCAGTGGAAACTTAACACATTCTCATATTAGTAATCAGAACTGACATTAAATATCCTCTACTCAAAGGAAATCATGTTTATATTTCCCTCTGCTTAACTACACTGGCATTCTTTCTTTCCTGGTAAATGTCTTACTGTATAAATTATAGGATAGATACATGCAGGGGCTTTTATGTATTGATACAGCTCCAGACTCATAACATCACTGGTTGTGTTAAAGCACATAAGTGGCCAATAAAAAAATTGAATCTAGATGTTTCGTCTATCACCATGCCAAACATCTGGATATTGGGATGCATTTCGTGAGGGATTTTTTTTTAAATTTTCCACCTGGATGTTTAACCTTGGTTATGTACAAAAACTGAGTGGATTCTGAAGCTGGAATAACTTCCAGGTCTTGGCAAATCCACCTCCTTATTTTAAAACTTGTTTGCCTGGTTACCTCTAGTTAAGTAGGTATTCATTCATAACTAATCCAAATTAGCTTTTCTCATCTTTTGGTCTCCAACTTCATCTGTGGAAGAAAAAGCAAACAATTCTCTACTCTTTTGCTCATCCCATAGATGGTTGTATTGGGTGGGTAAGTGTGATTTTTCTTTAAAGTATGTTAAGGTATCCATGCTTCCTACCTTCCTTCCTGATATTCCTTCTTCTTTCCTTCCTCCTGCCTTTCAACATATGTTTACCGAGCACTTACTATGTGGGCATTTGTTTGCTCACACCTAATGGGATGCAGAAAATGGGCAAAAGATATGGTATCTGACCTCAAGTTGTTTACATTGTAGTGGAGAAATAGTGGGATAGAGGTGTAGAGGAACAGCATTCCAGAGGAATGAGGATGAAGGAGTGGTTGTTCCAATGGGAGATGAAGGTCAAAAAAGGCTTCACAGAGAAAGTGATGTCTCAAATGGGCCTCAAATGGATTAATAGGGATGGGCTGGAAAAAAGGAGAGTGGATTGCATTTATTCCAGGCAGTGACCTAGGGCACAAAGGGGCTCAGAGCAAGAGGGTGCAGGGAAGGCTCATATCAGCTCAATAGAACCATGAGATGAGAATATCAGGCTTTGGGGATGAGTCAGATAAAGGCTAAAAAGATAAGTTGGAAAAAAATACTTTGTGCTGCGTTCTGTTGGCAGCTGGTGCCATCGTTCTGAAGTAGAAGAGTGACAAAGTTGGCTCTGTTTCATGAAGCTGTCTTTGGGAGCAGTGTAAAAGGCTGACTGAGAAAAAGGAGATTAGAAGCAGGAAGGAGGGCAACTCAGACGCAATCTCAGTAAGACTGGTGGGAGAACATGACTTCTGTAGAATTTTAATTTAATTTCAAGTCAGTTACTCACTGCTTTCATTTATATAAACTGTATTAAATGTGTGTCCACAAGTCTACAGCAGAACACTTAATTTACCACATAAATTTGTACATCTTGTAGTCAAGTACTATCCTGCCATTCTTTGAGGTGTTGCTTAAAAAGACAGGCATTTCCCATGGGTTATTTAAATTCATTATGTTTGGGTCATGTAAGCATTTATGAAAACAGAAGGGCTATTTAAATGCGTCCAGAGACAATTTCACTGTATAGAATAAGGACTCTGTTAATACTAATTGGAGGGTATTTGTAGGTTTGCCTGGTGAGGTCCATTTAAAACAGATAAACTTGCAACCACGGGCTATGACAAATCTGCATCTTAAATTCATTTGAAATAGTAATATTCAGCAAATGCTTACTGAATTTCAACTATGTGCCAGGCACCAAGAATGCAATGGTAAGGGAGGACAGCATGTGCAGAGGTCCTGTGGTAGGAAAGGAGATGTCTTAGTCTGTTCAGACTGCTATAAGAGAGGATCATAGACTGGGTGGCTATGAACAAAAGACATTTATATCACAGTTCTGGAGGCTGGGAAGTCCAAGATCAAGGGCTTGGCAGATTAGGTGTCTTGTGAGAACCTGTTTCCTGATTCATAGGTGGCTGTCTTCTGGCGGTGCCCTCACATGCTAGAGAGAGCGCTCTGGGCTCTTCATCTGTTTAAAGGACACCATTGCCATCATGGGGGCTTCACTCTCATGATCTCATCCAAACCTAATAATTTTCCAAAGACCCCACCTCCAAATACCATCCAACTAGGGATTAAGACTTCAATATATGAATATTAGGGGAACACAAATAACGAATATAAAGCAGAAGACTAGCAAGGACTTGCTAAGGATTTATTTGAAAGTGAAAAGATCATGACTTAAGCATCTTCTGTGATGGTTACCTAGTAAATTTTCACTAAACCACTGCTTGATTGCAAACAAGAAGAAAAATCTCATCAATGATAGGGAATAAAAGGCCTCACTTTATCAGAAACAGAGAAGATAAACAGAGAAATCAGTCTCCTGGGAAAAGGAAAAGAGCTCTAGGGACAGAGGAAAGGGAGGTATAAACCAGGTGCTTAATAAATAGTTGTTGCATTAGGATACTGTTGACTCAGTGTGCTATATAACAGAGTGGTGTAATAGCGAGGATTCTCAAGTGAGCCCAAAGGGGTTTGAGACTTGATTGCAATTTATAAGTTGAGGGTTATGGGTTTAATTGTACCCCCAAAATTCCAAACTTCATGTTGAACCCCCATGACCTCAGAGTGTGATCTTATTAGAAATAGCATTGTTGTAGAGGTAACTAGTTAAAAGAAGGTCATACTGGAGTAGGATTGGCCCCTAGCATAATCAGCTTAGGCTGCCGTAACAAAATACCACAGACTGGGTGACTTAAACAACTGTCATTTATTTTCTCACAGTTCTGGAGGCTGGGAATCCAAGATCAGGGTGCCAGCATGGCCAGGTTCTGTTGAGGGCTCTCTTCCTGGCTTGCAGACAGCTACCTTCCTGCTGTGTCTTTACATGGCCTTTTCTTGGTTCACATGCATGGAGAAAGAAAGAGATATTTCTTCCTCTTCTCATAAAGCCACCAATACTACTGGATTAGGGTCTACCCTTATGACCTCGATTACCTTTAATTACCTCCTAAAAGCCATATCTCCATATACAATCGCAATGGGGGTTTGGGCTTCAATATATACATTTTTGGGGGACACAATTCAGTCCATTGTAGTCCTTAATCTGACTTGTGTACTTATAAGAGGAAATTTGGACACAGACACACTTAGAAGGAAGACAATGTAGAGAGACATAGAGAGAAGATAGCCATCTACAAGCCCTGCAAAAAGGTCTGGACCAGATACTTCCCTCAGAAGGAACCAAACTTGCTGATAACTTGATTTTAGACTTCCAGCTTCCAGAACTGTGAGACAATGAATCTCTGTTGTTTAAGCCATTCAATTTGTGATACTTTGTTACAGCAGCCCTCTAAAGCCAGTATACTGAGTAACCTCAGACATTTCTATGTCTCAATTTTATCACCTGTAGGATGGGAATGATGATAATAATACCTGCCATTTAGGGCTATTGGAATAACTAAATGTACTAATATGTATATAACTCTTAGATTAGTCACAGAAGGGGCTATAAATAAAGGTCAGCTTTTTTGGGGGGCCGTGCCACTTGTGGGGTCTTAGCTCCTCAACCAGAGACTGAGTCTGAGCCCTCAGCAGTGAAAGCACCAAGTCCTAATCACTGGACCACCAAGGAATTATGGTCACCTATTGTTTTAATAATACTTTCCTTAGCAACATAGAAACCTCTGTGTTTTAGAATAAGTTATATAAGACTGCCTCTGCCAGATGCCATTCAATGCCTATAGTCTCATTTAATTCCTCCATGCCCAAAGAAATTTACGACAAACATTTATAAGCACAAAAAAAGCAACATAGCTCAGTGGAAAGCCCACCAGGCCTGAGATTGGCAAGTCATGACTGGAGTAACTTTAATTTCCTCATTTGTGTAATGGAAATTAACTTCTCTGGTACCTGGGCTTGTTTGAAGATAAAATGAAGAGCCTAGCACCTACCAGGTGTCCAATGACAGAAGCGATGTTGAGGGGTTTAAGATTAGATCACTAGGAGGCCTGCAACATGGCGGAGGAGTAAGACGTAGAGATCACCTTCCTTCCCACAAATACAACAGAAACACAACTACATGTGGAAAAACTCCTACACAACACCTACTGAATGCTGGCAGAAGACCTCAGACTTCCCAAAAGGCAAGAAAATCCCCATGTACCTGGTAGGGCAAAAAAAAAAGAAAAAACAGAGAAAAAAGAAGAGGGATAGGACCTGCACCTCAGGGAGGGAGCTGTGAAGGAGGAAAAGTTTCCACACGCTAGGAAGCCCCTTCACTGGCAGAGATGGGGGGTGGCAGGGGGGAAGCTTCAGAGCCACGGAGGAGAGCGCAGCCACAGGGGTGCACAGGGCAAAGCAGAGAGATTCCCGCACAGAGGATCAGTGCTGACCGGCATTCACCAACCCAAGAGGCTTGTCTGCTCACCCGCCGGGATGGGTGGGGGGTGGGAGCTGAGGCTCGGGCTTCAGAGGTCGGATCCCAGGGAGAGGACTGGGGTTGGCTGAGTGAAGACAGCCTGAAGGGAGCTAGTGCACCACAGCTAGCCTGGAGGGAGTCCGGGAAAATGTCTAGAACTGCCGAAGAGGCAAGAGACCATTGTTTTGGGTGCATGAGGAGAGGGGATTCAGAGCACCACCTAAATGACCTCCAGAGATGGGCACGAGCCACGGCTATCAGTGCGGATCCCAGAGATGGGCATGAGACGCTAAGGCTGCTGCTGCAGCCACCAAGAAGCCTGTGTGCAAGCACAGGTCACTCTCCACACCTTCCCTCCTGGAGCCTGTGCAGCCCACCACTGCCAGGGTCCTGTGTCCAGGGACAACTTCCCCGGGAGAACACATGGCGCGCCTCAGGCTGGTGCATCATCACGCCGGCCTCTGCCGCCGCAGGATTGCCCCGCATTCCGTACCCCTCCCTCCCCCCGGCCTGAGTGAGCCAGAGCCCCCGAATCAGCTGCTACTTTAACCCTGTCCTGTCTGAGCAGGAAACAGATGCCCTCAGGTGACCTACACACAGAGGCGGGGCCAAATCCAACACTGAATCCCAGGAGCTGTGTGAACAAAGAAGAGAAAGGGAAACCTCTCCCAGCAGCCTGAGGAGCAGTGGATTAAATCTCCACAGTCAACTTGATGAACCCTGCATCTGTGGAATACCTGAATAGACAACAAATTGTCCCAAAATTGAGGCGGTGGACTTGGGGAGCAACTGTAGACTTGGAGTTTGCTTTCTGCATCAAATTTGTTTCTGGTTTTATGCTTATCTTTGTTTAGTATATAGAGTTTATTATCATTGGTAGATTTGTTTATTGATCTGGTTTCTCTCTTCCTCCTTTTTCTATATATATATATATATATAGATGTATATATATTTTTTCCTTTTTCTCTTTTTGTGATTGTGTATATGTATGCTTCTTTGTGTGATTTTGTCTGTATAGCTTTGCTTTTACCATTTGTCCTAGGGTACTGTCTGTCCAGTTTTGTTTTTTGTTTTTTTAGTATAGTTTTTAGCGCTTGTTATCATTGGTGGATTTTGGTTTGGTTGCTCTCTTCTTTCTTTCTTTCTTTTGCTTTTTATTACTTTTTAATTTTTTTAATTATTAATAATTATTTTACTAACTTTATTTCATTTTCTTTCTTTCTTTCTTCCTTCTTTTCTTTCATGTTTTGTTTCTTTTTTTTTTTCTCCCTTTTCTTCTGAGCCATGTGGATGACAGGGTCTTGGTGCTCCAGCCAAATGTCAGGCCTGTGCCTCTGAGATGGGAGGGCCGAGTTCAGGACATTGGTCCACCAGAGACCTCCCAGCTCCATGTAATATCAAATGGTGAAAGCTCTCCTAGATAACTCCTTCTCAACGCTAAGACCCAGCTCCACTCAATGATCAGCAAGCTACAGTGCTGGACACCCCATGCCAAACACTAGCAAGACAGAAACACAACCCCAACCATTAGCAGAGAGGCTGCCTAAAATCATGCTAAGTTCACAATCACCCCAAAACACACCACTAGATGTGGCCCTGCCCACCAGAAAGACAAGATTCAGCCTCATTCACCAGAACAAAGGTACCAGTTCCCTCCACCAGGAAGCCTATACAACCCACTGAACCAAACTTAGCCACTAGGAGCAGACACAAAAAACAACAGGAACTACGAACCTGCAGCATGGGAAAAGGAGACCCCAAACACAGTAACTTAAGCAAAATGAGAAGACAGAGAAACACACAGCAGAGGAAGGAACAAGGTAAAAACCCACTAGACCAAACAAATTATGAGGAAATAGGCAGTCTACATAAAAGAGAATTCAGAGTAATGATACTAAGGATGATCCAAAATCTTGGAAATAAAATGGACAGTATACAAGAAACGTTTAACAAGGACCTAGAAGAATTAAATAGCAAACAAACAAAGATGAACAACACAATAAATAAAATTAAAAATCCTCTAGAAGGAATCAATAGCAGAATAACTGAGGCAGAAGAATGGATAAGTGACCTTGAAGATAAAATACTGGAAATAACCACTGGAGAGCAGAATAAAGAAAAAAGAACGAAAAGAATTGAGAATAGTTTTAGAGAACTCTGGGACAAAATTAAATGCACCAACATTTGAATTATAGGGGTCCCAGAAGAAGAAGAGAAAAAGAAAGTGTCTGAGAAAATAATTGAAGAGATTAGAGTTGAAAACTTCCCTAATATGCAAAAGGAAACAGTCAATCAAGTCCAGGAAGTGCAGAGAGTCCCATATAGGATAAATGCAAGGTGAAACATGCCAAGACACATACTAATCAAGCTCTCAAAAATTAAATACAAAGAAAAAATATTAAAAGCAGCAAGTGAAAAATAACAAATAACATACAAGAGAGTCCCCATAAGGTTAACAGCTGATCTTTCAGCAGAAACTCTGCAAGCCAGAAGGGACTGGCAGGACATATTTAAAGTGATGAAAGAAAACCTACAACTAAGATTACTCTACCCAGCAAGGATCGCATTCAGATTCAATGGAGAAATTAAAATCTTTACAGACAAGCAAGAGCTGGGAGAGTTCAGCACCACCAAACCAGCTTTACAACAAATGCTAAAGGAACTTATCTAGGCAGGAAACACAAGAAAAGGAAAAGACCTACAATAACAAACCAAAAACAATTAAGAAAATGGTAATAAGAACATACATATCAATAATTACCTTAAATGTAAATGGATTAAAACCTCCAACCAAAAGACATAGACTGGCTGAATGGATACAAAAACAAGACCTGTATATATGCTTTCTACAAGAGACCCACTTCAGACCTAGGGACACATACAGACTGAAAGTGAGGGGATGGTAAAAGATACTCCGTGCAAATGGAAATCAAAAGACAGCTGGAGTAGCAATTCTCATATCAGACAAAATAGACTTTAAAATAAAGACTATTAGAAGAGACAAAGAAGGACACTACGTAATGATCAAGGGATCAAACCAAAAGAAGATATAACAATTGTAAATATTTATGCACCCTACATAGGAGCACCTCAATACATAAGGTAAATGTTAACAGCCATAAAAGGGGAAATCAACAGTAACACAATCATAGTAGCAGACTTTAACACCCCACTTTCACCAAGGACAGATCATCCAAAATGAAAATAAATAAGGAAACACAAACTTTAAATGATACATTAAACAAGATGGACTTAACTGATATTTATAGGACATTCCATCCAAAAACAACAGAATACACTTTCTTCTCAAGTGCTCATGGAACATTGTCCAGGATAGATCATATCTTGGGTCAGAAATAAAGCCTTGGTAAATTTAAGAAAATTGAAATAGTATCAAGTATCTTTTCCGACAACAATGCTATGAGAGTAGATATTAATTACAGGAAAAAATCTGTAAAAAATTCAAGCACACATGGAGGCTAAACAATACACTACTAAATAACCAAGAGATCACTTAAGAAATCAAAAAATACGTAGAAAAAAATGACAATGAAAACACGATGACCCTAAACCTATGGGATGCAGCAAGCAGTTCTAAGAGGAAAGTTTATAGCAGTATAATCCTAACTTAAGAAACAAGAAACATCTCAAATAAACAACCTCATCTTACACCTAAAGTAATTAGAGAAAGAAGAACAAAAATAACCCCTAAGTTAACAGAAGGAAAGAAATCATAATGATCAGATCAGAAATAAATGAAAAAGAAATGAAGGAAACGATAGCAAAGATCAATAAAACTAAAAGCTGGTTCTTTGAGAAGGTAAAAAAAATTGATAAACCATTAGCCAGACTCATCAAGAAAAAAAGGGAGAAGACTCAAATCAATAGAATTAGAAGTGAAAAAGGAGAGTAACAACTGACACTGAAGAAATCCAATGATCATGAAAGATTACTACAAGCAACTATATGCCAATAGAATGGACAACCTGGAAGAAATGGACAAATTCTTAGAAAAGCACAACCATCTGAGATTGAACCAGGAAGAAATAGAAAATATAAACAGACCAATCACAAGCACTGAAATTGAAACTGTGATTTAAAATCTTCCAACAAACAAAAGCCCAGGACCAGATGGATCACAGGCGAATTCTATCAAGCATTTAGAGAAGAGTTAACATCTGTCCTTCTCAAACTCTTGCAAAATATAGCAGAGGGAGGAGCACTCCCAAACTCATTCTACGAGACCACCATCACGCTGATACCAAAACCAGACAAAGATGTCGCAAAAAAAGAAAACTACAGGTCAATATCACTGATGAGCATAGATGCAAATATCCTCAACAGAATACTAGCAAACTAGCAAAACTAGCAAACAGAATCCAACAGCACATTAAAAGGATCATACACCATGATCAAGTGGGGTTTATCCCAGGAATGCAAGGATTCTTCAGTATACACAAATCAATCAATGTGATAAACCATATTAACAAACTGAAGGAGAAAAACCATATGATCATCTCAATAGATGCAGAAAAAGCTTTTGACAAAATTCAACACCCATTTATGAGAAAAACCCTCCAGAAAGTAGGCATAGAAGGAACTTACCTCAACATAATAAAGATCATATATGGCAAACCCACATTCAACATCGTTTTCAATGGTGAAAAGCTGAAACCATTTCCACTAAGATCAGGAACAAGACAAGGTTGCCCACTTTCACTACTATTTTTCAACATAGTTTTGGAAGTTTTAGCCACAGCAATCAAAGAAGAAAAAGGAATAAATGGAATCCAAATTGGAAAAGAAGAAGTAAAGCTGTCACTGCTTGCAGATGACATGATACTATACATAGAGAATCCTAAAGATGCTACCAGAAAACTACTGGAGCTAATCAATGAATTTGGTAAAATAGTAGGATACAAAATTAATGCACAGAAATCTCTTGCATTCCTATACACTAATGATGAAAAATCTGAAAGAGAATTTAAGGAAATACTCCTATTTACCATTGCAACAAAAAGAATAAAATACATAGGAATACACCTACCTAAGGAGACAAAAGACCTATATGCAGTAAACTATAAAACATTGATGGAAAAAATTAAAGGTGATACAAACAGATGAAGAGATATATCATGTTCTTGGATTGGGAAAATCAACATTGTGAAAATGACTACTACCCAAACAATCTACAGATTTAATGCAATACCTATCAAACTACCACTGGCATTTTTCACAGAACTAGAACAAAAAATTGCACAATTTGTACAGAAACACAAAAGACCCCGAATAGCCAAAGCAATCTTGAGAATGAAAATTGGAGCTGGACGAATCAGGCTCCCTGACTTCAGACTATACTACAAAGCTACAGT
Organism: Delphinapterus leucas; assembly: GCF_059928025.1. NCBI lineage: Eukaryota > Metazoa > Chordata > Mammalia > Artiodactyla > Monodontidae > Delphinapterus > Delphinapterus leucas. The sequence goes on from NC_143136.1 coordinate 17,282,066, forward strand.
AATCAAGACAGTATGGTTCTGGCACAAACACAGAAATACAGATCAATGGAACAGGATAGAAAGCCCAGAGACAAACCCATGCACGTATGGTCACCTTATTTTGATAAAGGATGCAAGAATATACGATGGAGAAAAGACAGCCTCTTCAATAAGTGGTGCTGGGAAAACTGGACAGCTACATGTAAAAGAATGAAATTAGAACACTCCTTAACACCAAACACAAAAATAAACTCAAAATGGATTAAAGACCTAAATGTAAGGCGAGACACTGTAAAACTCTTAGAGGAAAACATAGGAAGAACATTCTTTGACATAAATTACAACAAGATCCTTTTTGATCCACCTCCTAGAGTAATGGAAATAAAAACAAAAATAAACAAATAGAACCTAATGAAACTTAAAAGCTTTAGCACAGCAAAGGAAATCATAAACAAGACAAAAAGACAGCCCTCGGAATGGGAGAAAATATTTACAAATGAAGCAACTAACAAAGGATTAACCTCCAAAATTTTAAGCAGCTCATGCAGCTCAATATCAAAAAACAAACAATCCAATCCAAAAATAGGTAGAAGACCTAAATAGACATTTCTCCAAAGAAGATATACAGGTTGTCAACAAACACATGAAAGAATGCTCAACATCACTAATCATTAGAGAAATGCAAATCAAAACTACAATGAGTTATTTCCTCATACTGGTCAGAATGGCCATCATCAAAAAATCTACAAACAATAAATGTTGGAGAGGGTGTGGAGAAAAGGGAACCCTCTTGCACTGTTGGTGGGAATATAAACTGATATAGCCACTATGGAGAACAGTATGGAAGTTCTTTAAAAACTAAAAATAGAACTACCATATGACCCAGCAATTGCACTACTGGGCATATACCCTGAAAAAACCATAATTCAAAAAGAGTCATGTCCCACAGTGTTCTTTACAGCTCTATATACAATAGCCAGGGCATGGAAGCAACCTAAGTGTCCATCGACAGATGAATGGATAAAGAAGATGTGGCACATATATACGATGGAATATTACTCAGCCATAAAAGGAAACGAAATTGAATTATTTGTAGTAAGGTGGATGGACCTGGAGTCTGTCATACAGAGTGAAGTAAGTCAGAAAGAGAAAAACAAATACCATATGCTAACACATATATATGGAATCTAAAAAAATAAATAAATAAAAGGGTTCTGAAGAACCTAGGGGCAGGACAGGAATAAAGATGCAGACTTAGAGAATGGGCTTGAGGACACGGGGAGGGGAAAGGGTAAGCTGGGACAAAGTGAGAGAGCGGCATGTCCTTACATATACTACCAAATGTAAAATGTAAAATAAATAGCTAGTGGGAAACAGCAGTATAGCACAGGGAGATCAGCTTGCTGCTTTGAGACCGCCTAGAGGGGTGGGATCGGGAGGGTGGGAGGGAGATACAAGAGGGAGGAGATATGGGGATATATGTATATGTATAGCTGATTCACTTTGTTATAAAGCAGAAACTAACACACCATTGTAAAGCAATTATACACCAATGAAGATGTTAAAATAAAAATAGATTAGATCACTAGTCCAGTTGCCCTTTTGCATCATCCTCATGATGTGTCCTAGTGGGTGGCATCCTGCACCAGAGCCCGGTGTCCAGCTCTCTAGAGTTCTCAGGTGGGACTTTCATGGTAACTAACACCTGAAGCTTTCTTGCAGTTGTAGCTGTTCTGCTGTTGTTAGTCTCTGTTTTTCTCCTTCTCACCTGTTGGCATTTACACATTCCTGTACAGCAGTATACAGAATATATAACAATATTCTCCACCTAATTAAGAAACAAAAATACAAAACCAAGAACAAGTGAAGTCCAGCCATGACAGTAAGAGACATGACCCTTATTTTAACGTTTGGCACTTTGTGGGCTGATGGGATTTGTTAAGCTCTGAGAGGCTCTGATTTCTGGAACTGCATTAACTCATGAATCATTCCTCCATCTACCTCTTGAGTCAATGGTTCTCTCTCTGGTGATGCTAAACTTTGACTTCAGGCTTCCTGGACTTCTAAGCATCTTTGCTCATGTCTGAGTGACTTGGATGGCTAAACACTTATTTAGCACTTGCTATTCAACAGCTACCATGAAATTCTGCCTTCACACCCAATGTTCATCATGACATTTCTCTCTTCCATTCTGAAACAGAGATCCAGGAAGTCATTCTGTTCTTTTTTTTCTCTCCATTCCCAATGTCACTTTTTATCCCTGCATCCTCAAAGGGACAGTTTTATCTCATTTATGGGTAAGAAGGAATTACTTCCTAGTCAGGTGTTATTTGAAAGGCAGACCCTCACAAAAAATCAGAAGTTTATTTTCCCTATGTTTGTATTTATTGTTTTTCTTATTTATAATTTTTTTCATTCTGATGGTTATTCAGCTATTTCCTCCCTCATCTATCAGACACATTCCTCTTCTCCCAACTGTAGAGCAATATACCTCACATTTTCCTGCCAGCAGAAGTTTTTTATTTGATAATTTAAAGTATTTTGAAGTCTCCATAGTTGATTATTTATGGATTACACTTTTAAGAAGGAGGTTGGGAAGAGACATTGGGGCCATAATATTTGTCCATTTTCCTAGAAAGTCAATGGAAGCTTATCACTCTGGAAAAATAATCAATGTCATTCCTGCCAGCTCTGATGGATGCAAAGAGTACAATGTTGGAGCTTGCATGCCACGGACATTCAATAAATCCTGCTTGACAATTTCAGGAATGGACCTCCTTCCTCATCAAACTTTTACAAAATCAGAGTAATATTCATTTGGCACCTACCACTTAATGAAAACATTTCCCAAATGAATTACCTTCTTTTTACCCCTATATAACCTTGATTTTCCAACAAAAATATTTCCTTTGTACAAATTTTAGAGTAACCTACAATACAATAGGTAGAGAAAACATATGTGTAAGCAAAACATAGTGTTTAATATTGGAGTCACTAATTTTATGGAAATATACATTGTGTTTAGAACACAACATTTTCTGGTGCTCCTTAACACTGATTTAACATTTTCAAACTTTTGAAATATTATAATTAATATATTTTTAAAAGAAAAATACATTGGAAGGGAGGAAAAGAGGATAGAGGGGAGGAGAAAGTGGCAAGAAAGAAAAAGAAAAGCAAATTCACTCAATACAGAGTAGGAGTTACAAATATGAAAGGATAGAAGGCTAGAATATACACTGTCATATTGGATTCAGATTGAAAGTATCAATATGAACTCCTGCTTTTTTATAGCTAAAGATAAAATGTAGATATACTTAAAAATATAGAGGCATATATGTACATTTTTCCAATTCTGTCTGCTGAGGATACTTCGAAGAAATGGTATATCAGAAAATGACACTCTCCACTAAAAGAAACCAGGGCTCCTTTGAGAAAAGATGCATTTACAAACTGGGAAAAAAGAACTTGGAACTATTTTATGACCCTGAATTAAGGACATGCTCAAAGAATGATGGGAATATATAAACATACACACAAACACAGGAGCCAGTTTGAAGACAGCAGGTCTTGGACAATTTGAGCATATAAATATATAATGATACTAAGTATATTATAACTGATTGATTAAAATAAGAATTCATGAGTCCATAATAATGTAATAAAATAAATTAATAAATGAATATATTAACAGAAGAGAAATGAAAGTCCTTTCTTATAGCAAAAGGCCAATCAGCCAATTTAGAAGGGATGATGAAGTTAGAAAATCTTCAATAGGTAGTAAAACTAATGTGTAAAAGTTTAAGGAGAAACCTGGATATTTTAAGCAAATGTTCAAGTTTAATATCAACAGCAAATCAACATTGTGTTGCTCCAGATGTGATACCCTGAAGACACATTACTTCTGTGTTCCTGAATTTTTGATGCATAACCTGAATCAAATCATGAAAGAAAAACAGGCAAATCCAAATTGATGGATATCCTGCAACTGAGTTGGCTTTTAATACTCAAAAATATCAAGGTCAAGAAGGACAAAAAGGGCTGATGAACTTCTTTTTCTTAGAAAATACCCATTGAGGTATTTTTGGATTATGGGTAAATGGCATACTATCTTCAACTTGTTCTCAAATGATTCAGGAAAAAAAAAAAAATATATATATATATATATATATATATATATATATGGAAAGAGACAGGAGAGGAAGTGAGAGAGAATATGGTAAAACAAGGGGGTTAACTGTATTATAAATAATTGGTAAATATGGATATATAGTAATTCCTTGTACTATTCTTGCAACTTTTCTTTCAGTTTGAAATTGTATCAAAATATGAAGGTTTTGTTTTAGTTCTAGATTTTAATGTCACCCAACATGAAGACATTTTTTTTTCTTAAAAACATCAGTAGAATGGTTTTCACTAAGAAGTGATATTCCAGATGTGTCAAGCAGTAAGTTCAATGTCTGGGTGCAAAAATATTTATCTTCTGGTGTGTAATAGTCCCCAACTGAGGTTTAGACAAGTTGCTTTTACCAAGCATGCTGACATTCTAAGCTCAAGAATTCGTATTTTTGAGACAAACCAGCCTCATATATTATTTATTTTATTTGTGAGACTTGCTCCAGTATAGGTAGTCCTTTAGAGTAAGCTCTTTCTACTGGTAAACACTGGCATTGTTTAACTTCAGTCAAGGTCTTTATGATCAGATCTTTCTCAAAATATTCCCTTTGAAAGTGATATTGTGCAGGGGAAAACTGCAGTATTCAGATGCTTAACCACAGAATGAGATCAGGAGCATCTGGTCACTGGAAAACGTACGCGTCATTGTCAAAACATTGAGACAAGCCATGTGATGTACCCACGACATTCCTGAACTTCCACAAATATCAGATTTAAGAACTAGCAGTTCAAATTAGAATTTGACACTTTCAAACATAAGTGACAAAATCGAGAAACATATATTAAGCCAAAGCAAGGCAAAAATGCAGCTAGGCATTTGAGCAGTGGAGATAAAAACCATGGAATGTCAAATACATTGGCAGCTTTTCATAGTTTAGAAGAATGAAAAGCAATTTATGCTGTTGTTAGCAGTGTCTTGATTCTATGTTTATTTTAAAACCAATATATTTTTGTTTTCATCTTTCATTATTTTTTATCTCTGTGCATGGATTTTCACCAAACTTACATAGAATATTAGAAGTTAAATTTACGTGGAATAAAATTCCCAGAGCATAGCAACATTCTATACTTTTTAGTGTATTTTCAGCAATGATAATCCCTTATGCGTGTGGGCTTTACTGTTTGCAATGCTTTTTCAAATTTCAAGTGTTATTTTATCTAGATATTTTTGCTCAATAACCATTGTGAAATTCATTGTTTTGTATGCAGTTGTGGTTTTGTTCTTTTGAAGGAATTTAATACAATTTTTATATCTGTTCTGCTGTGGATGGATATTTGGGATGTTTCCACTTTGAGGGTCTTGTGCATGTTCTTTGGTGAACATATGAATGCATTTCTTAGGTTAGCAAAATTGCTATGTCATTAGATATACATATTAATGCCAGTTTTCAGAAATGGTTGTACCAATTTAAACTCAGTTGCAGTGCATGAAAGTCACAGTTGCTTGACCTTCTTGCCAATACTTGGCACTGTTAGCCTTATCAAGCAGGAAGGAGTAGCTGAAGGAAGACAAATGCTTCTGTTGAGATCAGCCCAAAACCTACATAAAATAAAACATTATTTGTTTAAAGGCATCAAAGAGCCACTGAAACAACAGGAATCAGAAGGGCCAAGATTCCATAGAAGGGAGAAGTGAGGAAATGTGAGTTTATGGTGCGTAACTGTTTTCATTCCTGGGGGTTTTGCAGATTCTTGGTGTGGGCAACAGGCTGAGAATCCAGGATCTGTTCTGGGAAGAGAACTAGGAAATGACAAACAAGTAGACTTTTTGTAGTTCTTAGTTCTGTAAAGCTGAAAAGACAAAAATGGGAACTTTAAGGGCTTCTAACACAGAGATATTTTTTCCTTCAACACATTGGCTGAATTCCGAAGCTGTGTGAGGCGGGGGATTAAAAAGCTAAATTGGAAACATCTGAAAAGTAAAGCAGAATGTCACTCAATCCCATACTGTTGAGTAGACTAAGATTAGAGTGCAAATCCTACCAGGGACTGGGCCCTGGGGAATGCCCTGGGTCTCAGTCAAATGATCTGGAGGGCTATGTTCCAACAATAGGAGAGAACCAGAGGTAGACCAAGACTTAACTTTACAGAGATGGCCTCAACTATATACATTGATTGGAAATAAGTGATAAGCCCCACTTTTCATGACTGGTAGAAGAGAGTATGAACCCATTCTAGAGAAGATAATCTCATATGAAATACCAAATATTCTTTTTTTTTTTTTTTTTTGGTACTCGGGCCTCTCACTGTTGTGGCCTCTCCCGTTGCGGAGCACAGGCCCCGGACGTGCAGGCTCAACGGCCATGGCTCACGGGCCCAGCTGCTCCACGGCATGTGGGATCTTCCTGGACCGGGGCACGAACCCATGTCCCCTGCATTGGCAGGCGGACTCTCAACCACTGCACCACCAGGGAAGCCCCCAAATATTCTTTTTTATGCAACTGCTATGTTGAAATTCTTATTTTATCTATTTTGTCCATCTTTTTCTCAATTTCCTTGATAATATTAATAGTTATTTATTGTCCTTGTCTGCTGACTCTAAGATCTGCATTACCTGTGCCTGTTTCTCCTGTCCCTTTTTCCTTTGGTTTTAGTCACATTATCCTATCTCTTGGTAGGCCTGGACTTTCTTGATGGAATATTGGATCTCTTGAAATTTCATTTTGCCATCTATTTTTTTTTTATTGGGGTATAGTTGCTTTACAATGTTGTGTCAGTTTCTGCTGTACAAGAAAGTGAATCAGCTATATGCATACATATATCCCCTCTTTTTTGGATTTCCTTCCCATTTAGGTCACCACAGAGCATTCAGTTGAGTTCCCTGTGCCATATAGCAGGTTCTCGTTAGTTATCTATTTTATACATATTAGTGTATATATATCAGTCCCAATCTCCCAATTCATCGCCACCTTCCTTTTCCCCTTCGGTATCCATACGTTTGTTCTCTACATCTGTGTCTCTGTTTCTGCCTTGCAAACCAATTCATCTGTACCATTTTTCTAGATGCCACATATATGCGTTAATTGAAGTTGTTAATTTAAATCAATTTAAGGTCTACGTCTAAAAACACTAGTAACCAGTACACTTGCAACTCTGTTGTCTTTTGATTTTGGGGTGCTGTTCATTATTATGCATAGTAATTTTGATTGAATGCCAGGCAGGGTCAACGTCAACCAAAGTAGATTTTTAGATGATGCTCTTCCTACAGTGAGGATTCACCCTATCCTGCAGCTGAGTAGGGGGGAGTTCACCTCAATCCAATCAGGATTTGATGTGACCCAACACTAGTTTGAAGTCTTTTAAAGTCTTGGTCTACTTTTCACTTCCTATTTCTGGAGTGAAGCTTGCCAAGGGTCCCCATTGAAAGATAGAGAGTTTTCTAGGAACTCTTTTCCTTGGCAGTCTGAATTCCAAGTTTTGTTTACCCAGTGCTGTGAGATTGCCAAAAACTCTCTTCCCCTTTTCAGCTGCTTTTTACTTAGCTTCTTAACCTCTGACACTGTTCAATAAGGAATTGGCATATGCCTTATGGGGAGTACAAAGAATATCAGACTTACTTCTCTGTGCCTCTTTATTTTTCATGCTCTCGGTCCCTCAAACCCTTGATGTCTCGTTGACCTGGACTCTAGTTTTTGTCTTCCAGCCCTATGATATTTTCCAAAGCTCTGCTGGTCCTTCTGCATCAATCTTCCACCTGGTTTTAAAATCTCTTACTAATATCAAAAATTAACAAATTCTCTGAAAAAAGAAGCAGGTATAAATAGAGCTTATCTTAACAATTGTCATTTTTTCCTGGGATCTTCACCCTCAAATTCTGGCTGCCTAAGCAATTTTCCAATGCTTTCACACAAATTATATTTATATTTATTCTATCTGACTTTTCCAGTTATTCTGTGTGCTATATTGGTCTGCTATAAGCACATCGATCATAGCCAGAATCAGAAGTCTCTTCACGTTTGTGTTTTATTAATCTTGAGTTGTGTCATTACCTCCATTTTACAAATGAGGTAAAAGATGGAATAAATATATGTGGTTTATCCATTGTTACATGGTTAGAGAATGGTAAATCTTGGATCTTGAGTTCTGATTCCAAGTTCAGGGCTCTTTAAACCATATTATAGTGACTCTTATTCTTTTACTAAACTAATATCTGATCAGCGGATGAGTATATTGCCTGAGAGGCTCATAAAAGAAAAGGATACCTCTCCACTGTCACTGTAGTTGATGTGTACTAATAGAATACACACACGTACATACCTATATCTATCTATATCTATCTACCTGTCTATCTATTTTTTTAATTGGACCATGACTCTTCTAGCCTGGCACTCAAACATAGTAGATAATTATATTACTAATATATGTTCTACATACTTAATATATTTAATCTTCATGTCGATTAAAACACCTTCAGAAACAACCCAAACACATTCATAACAACTCAGCTTTTAGATATATATTTTTTAATAAACATTCTTACTAACAAATTTTAACATATGATTTTAGTTAGTTTTCAAAGAACATAATATGAACTAATGTTTATTGATCACTTACTGGTTCAGTGAAACTTACATACAACCTGTTCTATATAAGACATATATTCTCAACTTCCGTTTATAAAGGAGGAACCCAAAGTTTAGGGATATTTTTAAAACATACCTAAAAACGTATATCTATGATGCAATTAAGCCTGGGCCTGAACCACACAGCCTGCCCCAGAGCCATGTCATTAAGTACCATGTAGCATTATACCCATATACACAGGGTAAAATACTCATATCTTTTCCTTTGGATTTTAATCTATCAATTTCCTATTGTTATTAATGGAGAATGAAAGCATTTATACAGCCAAATGAATTGAGTGTGTATATATTATAGTTACTGCGGTGGATACACAAAAGTCACAGAAGCTTCCAGTTTAGTTGATAAGAAAGAACATGAACATAAGAAATAGCCCACTGCAAAATGCCATTAAGTGTTGAGTGACACAGATAAGAGATTAAGGAATTTAGACAGCAGAAGAGTTGTGAGCCTATTGTTGGCAATGACTGCATGGGGGAGGATGGCTCCTAGAGCTTGTCTTGAAGGTCAGAGCCTCAGATAAGGGAGGAGGAGGGTGAAGCATCCCAGACGAAGGCACTGCAGAGGCACGAATGTACCTGGTGTGTCCAGGCATCAATGCATAGGCATCAGAAGTCTCTTTTTGGATCTCCTTTAAATGAGTTTAATATCTCTGAAAAAATATATATATATTTTTGAAGGTGATGGGGGTAGGAGTTTATTAATTAATTAATTTATTTTTGCTGTGTTGGGTCTTCGTTTCTGTGCAAGGGCTTTCTCTAGTTGCGGCAAGCGGGGGCCACTCTTCATCGCGGTGCACGGGCCTCTCATTATCGTGGCCTCTCTTGTTGCGGAGCACAGGCTCCAGACGCGCAGGCTCAGTAGTTGTGGCTCACGGGCCTAGTTGCTCCGCAGCATGTGGGATCCTCCCAGACCAGGGCTCGAACCCGTGTCCCCTGCATTAGCACGCAGATTCTCAACCACTGCACCACCAGGGAAGCCCATATCTTTGAAAATTTTAACCTTTTATAATTTGTGTATTTTAAAGAGAAAAACTAAGCAGAGATGTTTCTACAGTGTAATTTGAATAGAATAACCAAAGCAATACTTTGCCCCCAAATATCGGCCCCCTTGCTGGTCTTTATCATTTCTTAACCATCCATTTGTTAGAGTCCTCATTTGCTCTAATAAATGCCAATTCTCCTTGAAATGGGTCTGCCTCAAGATATTGTCATAAAATAACAGCTTAGTTTAAGCTAATTAATATGCTCCCTCCATATTTTAGAGTATAGGTTATGCCCAAGGTATGGGAAGAAAAGCGAAGAAATCATGTGAGAGACTTAACAAACGCACAACGGCCAGGCCATACATAACAGTAAAACGCTGACCTACAACCTCTGCAATCAGCCCAGAGCATCAGAACTTGGTCAATGAGTGCCAACTTCTCTTTATTCACCACTACTAATTCAGGACTAGACCAAGGAAGCCAAATATGCCTCCCAAACCAATCACATAAATGCCCTGCTTCTAGACAACGCATGTCTAGCTGCCCCATGCCAACAACCTCCAATTAGAGCATATTAAAGTCTTCCCATTTTTTCACCATTAAACTTTCCCACTCCCCGCAAAAGCTTCTGAGTCTTTGCCAAACACAAGTGATGGCTGACTCCCCAGCTATAGCACATGCTGAATAAACAGCCTCTGTTTGTTCTAATTTGGGTGGTCTTAGTTTATTTCTACACAGGCTGGTCAAAGGCAAACAAAATGTTTATTGATAAACTTTTAGGTGCTAAATACACTGTGCTGTACTAAGGTCTGGAGCAGCAATGATGAAAGAACTAGAAATAGTTCCTGCCCTCATGAATGGAGCTTACAGTCTAGTAGGAGAAATAAGACTTCTATACACACACAAAGAAAGAAAACGTAAAGGGATGAAATGACATAGGATAATCTTAAATTGTGGTAGTGAAATAAAAGGGTGTTTACAGTAGGAGGGGAGTGGCTTCTTAGGTAGGCTGGTCTGGGCTGATCTCCCTGAAGTACACTTTCAGCTGAGACTTGATGAAGAAAAAGGGAAGACTAGCCTAGAACAGAGTTGATGAGGCAAAGAGGTGAGGGTAAGCTGGGAGGGGCTACGTGTGGAGGGCTCCAGGTACAAGGGAGCATTTTGAAGCAAATATTATTCCATATTACAGATGGGAAAAGTGAGGCTCAGAGCAACTGAGGTATCCAGAGTTTCAAAACTTGTGACTAGTTTCCCGTCTAGGTTTCTCCTCCAGTCCCTGCCCCCCATGACTACTGGGGCAGCTCCCCTGGCTGTAGGTTAATGAAGGGATTCTCACTATTGAAGAGGCTTCTTAAGGGCTGGAACGTTCAAGAACACTGGACATTGGAGGGAAGGGAAGGCAAGGGCTCTTTAAAGAGTAGAGGAGAAGGGATGAAAGATGAAGAAAGGGGCACTGTTGGCAAATGCCACAAACTTCATGATTTTGCCTTAAGGCAGCTTTGAATGAATGAGTAGGGAGAGGAAAAAAAATATTAATGGAAGCCAGTGTCTGAACTTGCAGGGCAGAAAGATTTGACTGAAGCATTTTCAGGTTTGACAAGTCCGAAAATTAAAAAGAAAAATGTGTTGGTGAGTATGAGGAAGTAGTAAAAGATTTTTTTTAATGGATTTAATTAAGCCTGAAACCAGTATTAGATACTATGCTATTTCTCTTGTCATTACTTAATGCAAACAGTTATTTTCATGAAATTTTATAAATTTATATTGGGTTGTTTTGACCACTTGAGGCAAAAAAAAAAAATCTGAAATAGAATTATGGTTTGTTCCTTCTCTGGGGGCCAAAAGTATATCCCTGTTGGTCTCAGGAGGCTGTGAGGACCAGGCCACAGGAAGAACCATGCCATTCTGAAAACAGGATTGCCCCACGGACACCTGCCAATGGATCTTTTGGGGATGTTGTTGCCATCGGAGATATCTGAGGATATTAAAGTGCTGACAGGATCCATTAAGGGAGAAAACAAAAGACTTCTTAGAGCATTGCTAGATTCCCCGAGAGAGGTAGTCTCCAGAATCCCACACTGCAGACAGCTTTTACACGCTATTTAGGGACCTGGCTATTTTTAGTTTTCCTTAGTTGGTTCCTGGAACTTGAGTCCGTATCATTTATTTAACTTTCCTCGATGCCCCCTCCTCCTCCCGAAGTAAAAAAAAAAAAAAAAAAAAAAAATGACATACTATACAATTTCTCTCTCTCTTCTTTTACCTTGGTGTCATGCCTGTAACAAATCCATGTTCCAAGAATGTCTTTGTTATCCACTGAGGACCTGCTTCTGCCTTCTGGTTCCCAGAACAGCTCTTATCGTCAGTCGGATGGCAGCACCGTCCCTTTGATTCAGAAGCCCAGCTCTCTGAGAACATCTTTGGCTGAGAATCCGCACGAAGACAATAGTATTTAGGCAACGCTCAAGTGACCACAGGATTTCCAACAGCTGATTGTGTCGTTGCCGTCTTTACTAGTATTTCCCGGTGGTTCAGCGATTCTTGGATCTCAGGGTTTCCTCGACTGTAACACCTCCTTAAAATTATAAATACTCAGTGGGGTCTGCTGGCTCATAAACCTGCTTAAGCACCCCTGCAAAGCTGCAGAAGGAAGAGTGGCCCCCACTCTCTGCTTGGATGGAATAAACACCAGCTGTCATCGTGTTACCCAGAAGTGTCCCCTGATGCAAGTGAGGGGCTTTGGAGACAAGTTTGAGGGTCCCATCACTCCACTGATAAAGAATAGACACACGAACATTTTTCCAGTGAGTTGTCATATGACTCAGAGTGCACTGTCAAACTCCTGGAGTGTGGGTGTGGGTGGAAGGGTGGTACTTGAGAGTGAAGGAGCACCTCTTTTCTCCATGTGGAGCACAGCAGCTTTCTATGTGGTTCTATATTCTTGTGTCACGTGAAGTGAAGCAGAATTGGAATTATGACAAGATTAACTATCATGATACCTGTGTGAGAGTCCATTCAGGAGCTGTTCATCTCTAGTCAACTGACACAGCATTATATAATAATACTATTACCTTTCTCCAAAGTTTACTGGGAGGATAAATTTTTAAAATTTAAAAGTACTTTGAAATATTAACTCTACAAAATGTTAGCTATAATGGGCATGGAACAGTGCAAATGCTTTTGGGTATTCCTCATAAGGAGTAAGAAGTGGAGAAAGCTTGGTTCCTTTGAGATGTATAATAGAAAGTATCTGAGATGCATAAGAATTAATGCCGCTCTTGGACGTATTGACAACAAAGACATAGTTGTAACCCTGGGATTGCCAGCCTCTGCCGTCCTGCCTTTGACGATTGGCTACACAATAGGAGTACTTAATAGACACTTAATATACCTGGAACTCTAAGTCCTAAAGGTTAAACAATTTGACTGAGCTCAAAAAATTAAATAGCATCTCTCTGTATATGCAAAAAAACTGGACAGAATTGATAGCTTGATTCTTCTGAGTTTTCAACTATTTAGAGTTTCCTCTGAGAACTCTGGAACAAGTAGGTCTATTTGCTTCATGCTTTTCTTTGAGAGTCAAGAAAAGAGTAGCTCTTCTGGCTACAGTGATTTGACCACATTCCTATAGGCAACAGATTTAGTGGCACATAATACCTTTCTTCAGAATTCAAATCTTAACCTCTCTTTATATTCAACTGTAGGCTCCTGTTGTGCTGGTGGAGACGCCTACTGTTTCTACCCACACAGAATCTCTTCTTTCTTTGATTTCTTTCTTCTTTCTTTCTTTCCTCTCCCTTATGCGGGCCTCTCACCGCTGTGGCCTCTCCCATTGCGGAGCACAGGCTCCGGACGCGCAGGCTCAGTGGCCACGGCTCACGGGTGCAGCTGCTCCGCGGCATGTGGGATCTTCCCGGACCGGGGCACGAACCCGTGTCCCCTGCATCGGCAGGCGGACTCTCAACCACTGCGCCACCAGGGAAGCCCTCCCTCTTCCTTTTGTAAATTGCCCCTCCACCTTCCAGTGGAACTGTCAGTCATGGTCTCATGGATGACTAATAACAGTATCCCAGACCCAGGACACAATTGTTGGTTCAGGGTAGGTGTGTGACCTGAGTAAGACCAGTCTTTTGACATAATCATTTTGGGTGCTCAAACAAGGGAGATGCTCTCTCCTTCTGGCATGTGAACTTGGAGGTACTTGAGTCTATTTTTGCAACCACATGGAGGGATCCTGATTGACAGTAACACCAACTCATAGGAAATGGGACAGTGGAGAGAAAGAGAGAGAGAGGAGAGAAGAAAGAGGAGAAGAGAAAGAGAGACGTTCTGATTACATGTTTTGTATTTCTGAATGCAGTAACTTGAAATCACTATATGTATGTATGTATGTATCTATCTATCTTTTAGGACAGTTTGAGTTGGGTTTTGTTAATGCAAACAAACATGTCTTGAGTAAGACATATGCCCAACATAACAGACAAATATATGATTCTCAGAATAACATATATTGAATAACATGTTGAATATATATGATTTTCACCATATGTTGAAAACTATGTGCTAAATAATATAGCACCTAATACCTAAATGACTGGTACTCAGTAAAGCTGTGTCAAATGAATGAAGCCTAGTCAGTGCAGAGATGATTGTTATAAGTTTCTTCAGAGTCTAGGAATAGTACTGAGAAAGGCCATCCTCTGAAATGGAAACTACTAAAAACCAACCTGTTATGTATAAAATACAACACACACTAAGATATTTTTTGAAAGTGTAATTGATGAGATTAGGTCACCTACTGAATCCAATGAAGAAGATAGGGTGTTTTGGAAAAACCTGTTAGCAGTGCAACCGGATTGTAACATGTTGAAGAAAGCTCCTACTTTCCTCCAACAGAAGAGAAGTGAGCTAAATAAAGATGAGGCGACAGCAGGAAGTGCTAATGTGTTTCCACATACTTCGTTAAAGTTGGAAAGAGAAATTCAACTAGCATTTTCGGGAACACAGGTGTGTGTCCATATCCCTTTCTCTAATCCTCTATTTGTAAGCAATCTTTGGCAGATATATGAGTTTAATCAGGACCAGCTTCATGGGCTTGTGACCCGTGCAGTTATGCAAGGTCCTCACTCTTATGTGGACCCTGAGCTTGGCTTTATGCTGTACTGCTGCTGTCTTGAAATTCTTAATCGTTTTGAAAAAAAGCCCTGTATTTTCATTTTGCAGCGGGCCCCACTGATTGTGTAGCCGGCCCTGAGTCTAATTTGTGGTTATGTTTCTCACTGAAAATTAATAAAATGGAATTTTATACTCTCAATCAGTCTTCAGTGAATTTAATTAAAGGTGGTTTGCCACCAAGTGTGAAAAATCACAAGGTAGGTTTACACAAATGTTTCTGAACTTTCAGAACTGAGAATCAGAACCCAGAATGTGGCAGTGTAACATATCCATAATATGGACAGTTACTACTTAGAAAGCCTTATGTAAAGAAGCTAAACCTTTAGTATCTATTTAGCCTCAAAGTAAAGTATAAATATATGTACCACTAGCTTAAGATGAATAGAGACAAAAATGATCCCTTCAAAAAGGCAGAACTATAGCAAAAAATATGTTGTCTTCCATAACTTTATATAATTTTGTTATTTTAAGTTTTATAAATATATCCTATTTCTTATACCTTTAGATTATTTCTAGATTACTTTCAAACAAACAAACAACAAGCTGTCCTAAGAAGATCCTTCAGGAAACCTAGCATTTGTAGACAATATTGTGGTTTCCTTGTAAAAAGTGAGCTGACTGAGAGAAGATCTATATCACAAAAATATTTTGACTCAACAACGATTAGGTTTTTAAAGGCTATCTTCTTCATAGTTTAGTTCTACATAGTAAGAAAATCATCACATTTTCAGCTCAAGTTGAGAACCTGGCAACCAACTATAACCTCAACTATTGAAATGCATTTTTAAAGATGTTTATGCATTATTCAGTAAGCTACCTTGAATCAAACATGTAAAAACCCATGAAACAAAAAAATATAATATATAGCCAGTATTGTCACCAGAGGGTAGACTTTATTTGTTATCCTAATTCTATTTTACATTTGGAAAATAGATATCAGCATGGATATTTAATACATTTGCTATAACAGAGACAAAAGGCCAATATTATTATTGGAAGAATGTGAGGCTCAGAGCTATTTAACTTTAATGGTGCTGATGTTTTTATATTGCTGCACCATCGTTTTTCATTGAAATGGGCTAATTGTTGCCCAAAGTGTCTGAGAAGCAACTCTGTATCTCTTTGAAAATACTGTTCTTAAGGTCAATACATTTGCTTAAAAACTAGATTCTCCACGTTTTGTGGATTGTTTGGTCATCATGCATATCGTTCATTCCTTAGAAAGGATGAACGTGTTTGCATATGAAAATAGTACATCTTCAGCTTTTTAAAGTAAAATACAAGCGAAAAATGAATAGGCAACACAAGATTTACCTCAGTTCACCTTCTAGTAGTGCATTTGGGCTTATAATTTTTTAGTTATTAGTGAAAATCTATTCACTCTGAAAGTGTTAATAGGAGATATCAGTGTGTTCCAAACAGCCCTGGAAATTCATGTTTTGTGTAAGAGAGGCCATGCACTGATGCTTCACGTTTAGTTATTTGCTTGTGCTCTTATTTGCATTGGAAAGGAGAACTTATGTTGTAAGAGGCCCGGAAACCTTGGGGTGCCCTTAGGAGAAGATGGTTTCTATAGAGGCTGAAGCAATTTTAGCTATAGATTCTTAGCCCATTGGAGCCATGGAGAAAGATTTTGCTACGGGAGGGTTATATTTGTGAAATCAAAGGAAACGTTAACCATAGATTTCCCAGCTTGTTTTATTGGTCCTAACTGTAGGGTTTAAAGGGAGATTGATTTTGTTTGCTTTTTTTTAATGTGCTTCTGTTTAAGAAAATATAATCATCCATTAATTTACACAATATATATAATCATCGAGCTCTCGTCCCAAAAGATGGCAGTGTTAATGGGGAGATATAAATGCTTTTTTTTTTTAACATCTTTATGGAGTATAATTGCTTTACAATGTTGTGTCAGTTTCTGCTGTATAACAAAGTGAATCAGCTATTCATATACATATATCTCCATATCTCTTTCCTGTTGCGTCTCCCTCCTACCTTCCCTATCCCACCCCTCTAGGTGGTCACAAAACACCGAGCTGATCTCCCTGTGCTATGCGGCTGCTTCCCATTAGCTCTCGGTTTTACATTTGGTAGTGTATATATGTCCATGCCACTCTCTCACTTTGTCCCAGCTTACCCTTCCCCCACACCCTGTCCTCAAGTCCGTTCTCTAATAGGTGTGCACCTTTATTCCCATCCTGCCCCTAGGTTCTTCATGACCATTTTTTTTCTTTTTTATATTCCATATATATGTGTTAGCATACTGTATTTGTTTTTCTCTTTCTGACTTACTTCACTCTGTATGACAGACTCTGGGTCGATCCACCTCACTACAAATAACTCAGTTTCATTTCTTTTTATGTCTGAGTAATATTCCATTGTATATATGTGCCACATCTTCTTTACCCATTCATCTGTCAATGGACACTTAAGTTGCTTCCATGTCCTGTCTATTGTATATAAAGCTGCAATGAACATTGTGATACATGACTCTTTTTGAATTACGGTTTTCCCAGGGTATATGCCCAGTAGTGGGATTGCTGGGTCGTATGGTAGTTCTATTTTTAGTTTTTTAAGGAACCTCCATACTGTTCTCCATAGTGGCTGTATCAATTTACATTCCCACCAACAGTGCAAAAGGGTTCCCTTTTCTCCACACCCTTGTTAAACACATCCTTGTTAAATGTTTCTTGTATTTTCTGCATTCTATTTCCAAGATTTTGGTTCATGTTTCCTCTCATTATTCTGAATCCTTTTTCAGGTAGACTGCCTATTTCCTCTTCATTTCTTTGGTCTTGTGGGTTTTTACCTTGCTCCTTCAATTGCTGTGTGTTTCTCAGTCTTCTCATTTTGCTTAACTTGCTGTGTTTGTAGTCTCCTCTTCACAGTCTACAGGTTCGTAGTTCCCGTGATTTTGGTGTCTGCCCCCAGTGGCTAAGGTTGGTTCAGTAGATTGTGTAGGTTTCCTGGTAGAGGGAACTAGTGCCTGTGTTCTGGTGGAAGAGGTTGGATCTTCTCCTTCTGGTGGGCAGGGCTGCTTCCAGTGATGTGCTTCGGGGTGTCTGTGACCTTATTATGGTTTTAGGCAGCCTTTCTGCTTGAGGCTGGGGTTGTGTTGCTGTCTTGCTACTTGTTTGGCATAGGGTGTCCAGCACTGTAGCTTGCTGGTCGTTGAGTGGAGCTGGGTCTTGGCATTGAGATGGTGATCTCTGGGAGATTTTCCCCTTTTGATATTACACGGAGCTGGGAGGTCTCTGGTGGACCAATGTCCTGAACTCGGCTCTCCCACCTCAGAGGCACAGACCTGATGCCTGGCTGGAGCACCTAGACCCTGTCTTCCACATGGTTCAAAATAAAAGGGAGTGGGCTTCCCTGGTGACGCAGTGGTTGAGAGTCCGCCTGCCAATGCAGGGGACACGGGTTCATGCCCCGGTCCAGGATGATCCCACATGCTGCGGAGCGGCTGGGCTCATGAGCCATGGCTGCTGAGCCTGCACATCCAGAGCCTGTGTTCCGCCACGGGAGAGGCCACAACAATGAGAGGCCCGCGTACCACAAAAAAAATAAATAAATAATAAATAAATAAATAAAAGGGAGAATTAAAGAAGTAAAGAAAGAAAAAAACAAATAAATAAAATAAAGTTATTAAAATAAAAATAATTATTAAAAAAATTTAAAAGTAATAAAAAAAATGAAGAGAGTTCCAAACCAACAAACAAATCCACTAATGATAATAAGCACTAATAACTATACTAAAAAAATAGAAAATAAATAAAAAGTGGACAGTCAGAACCCTAGGACAAATGGTAAAAGTAAACTATACAGAGAAAATCACACACAGAAGCATACACATACACACTCCCAAAAAGGGAAAAAGGAAAAAAATACATGTATTGTTGCTCCCAAAGTCCACTGCCTCATTTGGGATGATTCGCTGTCTATTCAGGTATTCCACAGATGCAGGGTACGTCAAGTTGATTGTGGAGATTTAACCCACTGCTCCTCAGGCTGCTGGGAGAGATTTCCCTTTCTCTTCTTTGTTTGCACAGCTCCTGGGGTTCAGCTTTGGATTTGGACCTGCCTCTGCATGTAGGTTGCCTGAGGGCGTCTGTTCTTCGCTCAGACAGGACGGGGTTAAAGGAGCCGCTGATTAGGGGGCTCTGGCTCACTCAGGCCTGGGGGAGGGAGGGGTACGTAATGCGGGGCGAGCCTGAGGTGGCAGAGACCGGCGTGATGGTGCACCAGCCTGAGGCTCACTGTGTGTTCTCCCAGGGAAGTTGTCCCTGGATCACGGGAACCTGACAGCAGTGGGCTGCCCAGGCTCCCTGTAGGGGAGGTGTGGATAGTGACCTGTGCTTACACACAGGCTTCTTGGTGGCTGCAGCGGCAGCCTTAGCGTCTCATGCCCGTCTCTGGTGTTGAAGCTGATAGCTGCAGCTTGCGCCTTCTCTGCAGCTCATTTAGGTGGTGCTCTGAATGCCTTCTCCTCATGCACCGTGAAAGAAAGAGGCAAGAAAAAGTCTCTTGCCTCTTCAGCAGGTGCAGACATTTTCCCGGACACCCTCCTGGCTAGCTGTGGTGCACTGGCCCCCTTCAGGCTGTGTTCACGCGCTCAACCCCAGTCCTATCCCTGGGGTCTGACCTCTGAAGCCCAAGCCTCAGCTCCCAGCCCCCACCCGTCCCGGCGGGTGAGCAGACAAGGCTCTCGGGCTGGTGAGTGTTGGTCAGCACTGATCCTCTGTGCGGGAATCTCTCCACTTTCCTTCTGCACCCCTGTTGCTGCGCTGTCCTCGTGGCTCCAAAGCTTCCCCCCGCACCTGCCCCCCCATCTCCGTACGTGAAGGGGCTTCCTAGTGTGTGGAAACTTTTCCTCCTTCAGAGCTCCCTCCCACTGGTGCAGGTCTCGTCCCTATTCTTTTGTCTCTGTTTTTTCTTTTTTCTTTTTCCCTACCCAGGTACGTGGGGAGTTCCTTGCCTTTTGGGAGGTCTGAGCTCTTCTGCCAGCGTTCAGTAGGTGTTCTGTAGGAGTTGTTCCACATGTACATGTATTTCTGATATATTTGTGGGGAGGAAGGTGATCTCCATGTCTTACTCTTCCACCATCTTGAAGGTCTCCCAAAATAAATGTTTTTTTGGCCAGAGTAGTTCAATCCAAAAACCATCTTGAAGAAGTATGGTTTCAACAAGTTATCAGAAATTCATGCCCATCAGAAGCATGAGTGTGACATTGTGTTTTATAGCATATCTGAGGACAAAATAGAATGAGCAATTTTCTCATTTGTAATGTGAGAATATAAATACTTATTTCATAGTGTTATTATAAAAATAATAAAATATTGTATAAAAAACAGAATAGGCACAAGTCAATGAATTTAGCAAATATTTGTGTTAAAATATATATATATGAATATAAATAAAAACATTTATACTCACCAATCAACAAAATCAGGCAATCTCTGAATTACAATATAGTGCAAGCTACATAGCTTTTGGAGACCTCATAACCGAAGCATACCAAAATTTCAGTCCTGCTGAGCCAATCCATGATTTTGAGAACTCAGTAAATTTCATAAAGGCAGAGGAATGGTTAAAGAAGATGTGTTACATATATACAATGGAATATTACTCAGCCATTAAAAGGAATGAAATTGGGTCATTTGTAGAGACATGGGTGGACCTAGAGACTGTCATACAGAATGAAATAAGTCAGAAAGAGAAAAACAAGTACCATACATTGACACATATATGTGGAATCTAGAAAAATGGTACAGATGAACCTGTTTGCAAGGCAGAAAGAGAGACACAGATGTAGAGAACAAATGTATGGACACCAAGGGGAGAAAAGGGGGGTGGGATGAATTGGGAGATTGGGTTTGACATATATAAACTAATATATATAAAATAGATAACTAACGAGAGCCTGCTGTATAACACAGGGAACTTTACTCAGTGCTCTGCAGTGACCTAAATGGGAAGGAAATCCAAAAAAGAGAGGATGTATGTATATGTATAGCTGATTCATTTTGCTGTACAGTAGAAACTAACACAACATTGTAAAGCAACTATACTCCAATTAAAGAAAAAAGAGAGAGAGAGAGCAATAAGTAGATATCTAAAACCCAGGGAACCAAATTTTGTTTGGATTTAACGCTAGGTCCATACGTTAGCCTCATAAATAGAAGGAAGAACTTTTTTCACTTGCTAATGCCCGGAGCATGGTGAGTGCCCTGTAGCACATGCAGAAAGACAGGAACCCATTTAAATGCATCACATCATAGGGACCCTAATTCACGCTTTATGCAGAGACACATGTACTCTGAGCAAGGCCATAATATTAGCAACTGCAAATCATTCAAACAGTAGAGGAGATGAGAAATAAGTTTTATTCCCAGCTTTACTGGGGAATACTTATAGATAAAATTGTAAGATATTTAAAATATGCAATGTGATATTATTTATATATATATAGAAATGATTCCTACCATTGAGTTAATTAATACTTCCATCACTTCACATATATACCTTTTTTTATTTTTTATTTTTGGTGAGAACATTTAAGTACTACCCTCTTAGCAAATTTCAATTATACAATATAGTGCTATCAACTATAGTCACCATGTTATACATTAGATCCTCAGACTTTATTCATCTTTCACTGAAAGATTTTACCTTTTTAACAAACTCTATTTCCCCCACCATCCGCACCTTCACAAACACTTTTCTACTCTCTGTTTTCATGAGTTTGACTTTTAAACAAAAATTTTTTAGATTCCACAAATAAGTGATACCATGCCATATCTGTCTTTCTCTGTCTAACTAATTTAGTTTAGCATAATATCCTCCACTTTCATCCATGATCTTACAAATGACAGGATTTCCTTCCCTTTTAAGGCTAAATAATGCTCCATTTTATATATATATAATGAACTTTTTGGCCAACCCAATATATATATGTCTATATATATGCATATCATATATCATATATATACATATATATCACATTTTCTCTATCCATTTATCTGTCAATTGACACACATTGTTTCCATTCCTTGGCTATCATAAATAATGCTGCTATGAACATGGGAGTACAGATATCTCTTTGAGATCACTTCATTTCCTTTGCATATATACCCAGAAGTAGGATTGCTGGGTCATATAGTAGTTGTTTTTAAATTCTTGGGGAACCTCCATACTATTTTCAACTGTGGCTGTCCAGTTAAATTCCCACCAATGGTGGACAAGTGTTCTCCTTTCGCCACATCCTCTCCAGCGTTGTTAACTTAGTCTTTTTGACAATAGCAATGCTAACAGGTGTGAGGTGATGTATTATCGTGCTTTTGATTTGTACTTCCCTCATTATTAGTGGTGTTGAACACTTTTTCATGTACCTGTTGACCTGCTGTAGGTCTTCTTTGGAAAAAATGTCTGTTCAGGTCCTTTGCCCATTTTTTAATTGGATGTTTTTTGCTATTGAGTTGTATCAGTTTTTTGAAATATATATACTTTTTTAATCTTCATACTAGAGTTATAAGTGATTTATCCATGACCATTACAACAGTAGAGTATTCTGAATTTAACTATTAATGTATCTTTACCAGTGAGTTTGATACTTTCATGTATTTTCCTGTTACTAATTAGTGTCATTTTGTTTCAGCTTGAAGAACTTCCTTTAACATATTTGTAGGGCTTGTCTAGTGATAATGTATTCCTTCAGCTTTTGTTTGAAAAATTCTTTATCTTTCCTTTAATTCTTAAGGATAATTTTGCCAGGTAGAATATTCTTCGTTGGTAGTTTTTTTCTTTCCGTATTTGGAATATATTGTGCCACTCCCTTCTGGTGTGCAAAGTCTGCTGAAAAATCTGCTCATAGTCTTATGGTGGTTCCCATGTAAATAACATTGCTTTACTCCTGACGTGCTTAAGATTCTCTCTTTGACAATTTCATTATAATATTTCCCAGTGTGGATCCTTTGGATTCTTCCTTTTGGGAGCTTTATGGGCTTTGTGGATCTTGATGTCTATTTTTTTCCCCAGATTAGAGAAGTTTCCAGCCATTATTTCTTTGAATAAGTTTCCTGCCCCATTCTCTTTCTCTCTTATCCCCCTGGGACCATTAAAATGCATATATAGGACCGTATGATGGTGTCCCATGAGTCTCTTATTAACTATTTTTATTTCAATAGTTTCTTCTTTTTGCTCCTCTGATTGGATAAATTCCACTGCTCTGTCTTTGAGTTTGCTGACCCATCATTCCACTTGATCTCATCTTGTTGAACCCTTCTATTGAATCTTCAGTTCAGTGATTGTATTTTTCAGCTCTGTGATTTTTGTTTGGTTTAATATTTTCTATTTATTTGTTGCAATACTCATTTTCTTCATGCATTGCTCTCACGACCTACGTAAACATCTTTATGTCCATTATTCTGAAGTGTTAGGTAAAGCACTTATCTCTATTTTATTAAGATCTTTTTCTGGATATTTATCTTGTTCTTTTGTTTGAAACATATTCCTCTGTTTCTTCATTTTCATTGAAACTCTCTATTGGTTTCTGCACATTATATAAAACGCACATCTTTCCCAGTCTTGACAGAATGGTCTTGGGTAGGAGATGATGAACATTGTTGATTAGCCAAGCTCCTAGTTGTCTCTCAAACTTTTGTATTGTCCAAGCCTCCTCCTTTGTTCCCAGTGACTCCCAGTAGCTGAGAGTGTGCTAAGACACATCAATGTCCCAAAGGACATTGGGACAGGATTGCCGCAAAGGGACAATGTCCCAAAGGGGAGGATTGCAGTCAGCATATAGATGCAGGTTGACTAAATGCTGAACTATAAGGTCGCAGCTGGGAAAGTATGTAGTTAAGCCCTTTCCTGGGAGAAACTGGGAGAAGGGCATTTTTTTTGCCATGGTGGCAGGGGGTGGGGGTGCTCTTACATCTGTTAAGAACTATTTCTTTGTTTGCTACAATGAATGCAATATCCATTGGCTATTAGAGCCGGACTACATCAGAGGCCCATTTTTGGGTGGCTGCTGCAAAAGCTGAGTTGCCAGATGGGTGTACAAATTCCTTCAGGGAGATACTGGTGATTTGGTTTTATTACTGGAGCAGGCTAGAGGGAGAACGTATGAGAGGTGTCCACCAGCTTCCCTGTTCATTAGCAAGATCACACCTTGCCCAGAGATGCTTTTTAAATTAGAAGCCTGGCCCTAAGCAGCAGCTTTTAAAATATACAGATAAACCTCTTTCAGGAAAATACTGGAAGACAGGTGATTTTGCTTGCTCCCTGTCCACTGAGCCCTGGGGGGGGGAGAGCTGGTTAAGAATTGCTTCTTTGTTTGCTAAAGTCCTATGGGACTTATGAATGCAAGCCCCTTTGGCTATCAGAGCCAGGCCATCTGGGGACCCACTTCTGGGACAGCAGCCATAAAATCTGGGGCACAGTCATGTGTACAACCTCCTTCCAGGGAGATGTTGGTGGTTTGGAGTAGGTTGTAAGGAGAAGACAGTGGTGTCCTCTGGCTTCCCTGGTCTCTGGGGAGGATCTCAGCCAGCCGCTAGTGCCTGCCATTTCAATGTGTGTGTTATCTCACTTGTCCAATGTATTGGAGGTGCTCAGCTAGTTTCTGGATCTCCTTTAGAGAAATTTCTCTGTGTGTAGCTATACATTCCATCCATCCACGGGAGGAGGAGAGCTCAGAAGCCTCCCAAGTTGTTATCTTGGTGAACTCCCCCACTGGAATACTTCTGAAACAGAATTAAATCACCACTATATAATTAATAACAGTCTAATTCTACATATAGTTTTTCTGACACTGAGTTCCTTCTCTGCTCTGTGAAGTTTACCTTGATAAACCTAAGGTGAACCAATTTCTCCCTTCAATGAAGACAATTAAGTACTTTATTTTAATTTAGATGTTTATTGAGTGCTTACCATATGCCAGGCACCTCCCACAACCTATCTGCTACAATAGCTGCTCCTCATGCTCAGAGTCTGTTCCTATCCATCTTTGTATTTAACGTGCCTGTTCAGTCGTTATATGACATCTAACCTATGTAAATGTCCACAAGTGTACCTCAGATTTTGTATGCATTATCTAACTTGGTAAGATAGATATGGAATTCCTCCACGATGAGGCTAGAGCACATTTCTTTCTAATCATTGGCCTTTGTTTACTAAGGTCTATCATTGTCCTGCTGTATCAAAGTAAAAGCCTAAACTAAAAATTGTTTGAGATGTGTTCTTGCAGAAATTATGCCAGTGAAGGAATGTGAACAGAGAATTCAAAAGAGGTGATGTCAGCCATATTTTGAAGTGAATTGTGCAATGTGAACTGAGCAACACATTAAGCCAGAGCTGTGCTGTCTATCATGATACCCACTTGCCACATGTGGTCATTGAGATATGCTGTAGGTGTAAAATACACACCAGATTTTGAAGATTTAGTATGAAAAGTAGAACAGACTATCTCATAATACTAGTTTATATTTTTACATGTTGAAATAATATTTTTAATATAATGGGTTCAATAAGATATATAAAATTAACATCATCTGCTTCTTTTTTTTTTTTTTTTTTTTTTGTGGTACGCGGGCCTCTCACTGCTGTGGCCTCTCCCGTTGTGGAGCACAGGCTCAGCGGCCATGGCTCACGGGCCCAGCCGCTCCGCGGCACGTGGGATCTTCCCGGACCGGGGCACAAACCCGCGTCCCCTGCACCGGCAGGCGGACTCTCAACCACTGCGCCACCAGGGAAGCCCCTGCTTCTTTTTTTAACGTGGTTATTAGAAAATTTTAATTGCCTAAGTGGCTCACATTATGTTTCTAACACACAGCACTCAACCATGTCATGAGTCTTCCTTGTTCTAGAATCTTCCAGGGATCATAACATCTTACTACACGTATTTTGAAAAAAATAAGTGAACTAAATTCAAAGGATATTTTCTTACTACTCACAAAAGATGCTTTGGAAATGGAATTAACTCTCAATTGTCTTTAAGCTATAAATGCTATTAGGTTGAGCCAATTTAGATTTCTTGCACCTTCTTTTTTTAGTATCAGATTTGTTCAAAACCTACACTAAAATGCTTTGACACTCAAACACATTTTTTTATACAGTGATAAGAGAGAAACACAAGCTCACAAAACTGAATGGAAAATTTTAAATAGTTAATAAACTATAATTCAGAAAGATACATGCACTAAATATTCATAGCAATACTATTTACAATAATCAAAACATGGAAGCAACCTAAATGTCCATCAAAAGATGAATGGATAAAGAAGATGTGGTATATATACATAGTGGAATATTACTCAGCCATGAAAAAGAATGAAATAATGACACTTGAAGCAACATGGATGGACCTAGAGATTATCGTACTAAGTGAAGTGAGTCAGAAGGAGAAAGTCAAATATCATATGAAATCACTTATATGTGGAATCTAAAAAAAATGATACAAATAAACTTATTTATAAAAGAGAAATGGACATAGAAAACAAACTTATGGTTACCAAATTTGAGGGAGGGATAAATTAGTTGATTGGGATTAAAATATACACACTACTATATATAAAATAGATAATCAACAAGGACCTACTCTAAAGCACAGGGAACTCTACTCAATATCCTTATAATAACCTATAATGGAGGAGAATCTAAAAAAGAGCATATATGTATACACACACACATATATAGAAATATATATACATATATAATTGAACCACCTTGTTTACACTTGAAACTAACACGTTATTGTAAATCAACTATATTTCAATAAAATTTAAAATAAAATAACAAACAACCAAACAAACAAGGACGTCAGCATATTGACTAGAATTTCTACTACTGCTCTGGAGCAAGGAAAGTATAGAGCTGAAGACAAGTAGACACCAAACATCCCACATTTAAAGAAAGTTAGTAATTGGGGACATGACATTTCCTTGTGCAATTACTAAGAGGTTACCAAACAGGTTCTGTTGTCTGCAACCATTTTATTCCTTCTCTTCCTTCACTTTTTAAAGAAGAGGAAACAAGGAAGAAAGAAAGAGGGAGAAAAGAATCATAGGGTTGTTAGTCATAAGCCAACTGAAGAGTACTTGGCCTTTCCTTCCCTTCTCTGTGGTGGAGGGGAAGCGGTTACTTCTTGATGCAAAAGTCAAATGGAGAGGACTCCCAAAGAATCACTTCCACAGAGGCTTGAGAAAGATTGCAAGAAGGGAATACTGACCTCTCATTCCCCATTAGAATTTTGTAACTGCCTCTTACCAATTTGCATAGAAGTAAAGAGGAAGTAGGGAGACATGGCAGGGCCAAGAGTGGGTGCTAAAAACAGAGCTTTTGCATCCTTTTTTGTTATATGTATGGT
The DNA here is from genome assembly GCF_059928025.1 of Delphinapterus leucas. Lineage (NCBI taxonomy): Eukaryota > Metazoa > Chordata > Mammalia > Artiodactyla > Monodontidae > Delphinapterus > Delphinapterus leucas. Next base: position 17,309,326 of record NC_143136.1, read on the forward strand.
TAGTTATATGTCAAGCTGCATGTGTACCTATACTAAACAGAAACGGTTGCCTGCTACATGAGAGTCCCAGCAGCAAGAAGAGGTGCCTTGTACAGTGGTAGTGGACTGGAAAGTCGAAATCAGGGAGTTATTCAAGGGACCTCTGTTCCCTGTTATTGTCCCACCTTATACACCCAAAAACACATATACACACCTCACTAGAGATCCATATCCTTATAGACTACCAACTACCAGTCAACACTGGCCAGGAAGTATGTACACCCAAGACATTATTAAAATGTGATCTCAATTTAATTAAAAAAGACTCTACTCCTTTCTACCAGAGCTCCAAACCAGAAGAGCTAAAAGTAGCAGGAGGAGAGAAGTGAAGAAGAAGATTGGACCGTATCCTCACTTCTCAGTTCGTCAGTTTCAATACTGGTTGGGGCTTGGGAGAGGCAAGGAAATAAATATAAACTAGATGTGAGATTTTAGTTTTTAACCGGAGTAACCTGGCCTAGAATTTTTAATAACTGAAAGTCACCAGAACGATGTGGGACCAACTGAAAGTATTGTCAGATTTCAGGAAAGAAGATCTGACAGAGAAAATGTGAAGGCAGTGAGAAAAAGAAAGCATTTTTATTTTAGAACCTCACTGACTTCAGTCTATTCACACAAACAAGTTGCAAGTAAATCATAAATGTTTACTTCTCATTAACTATGGTGCTGGACTACAAAGTGACAGAGATCTTAAGTAGCTACTCTCTAGATTCAAGGAGATTGAAACAGAGCAAAAGATCCTAAGGAAGGTAGCAAGTTAAAAGATGAATTTAAGTAACCACTGCTCCCAAGAACCTTCATCATAGAATAACCATCTTCTTCCTCCTTTTCAATTTCCATTCTTCTCTCCTTTTGGTCACCATTTCACATGTACTCATCGAGGCATTCTTAACTTCTCAAATATATATTATTTTAAAACCAAATAATTTTTGAGTTAGTAGAGATGATCTTGGGATAGAAATTAGTAAGAAATGTAGAAAAAAACCTTTTGTTACCAAGGGGAAAAGCGGAGGAGGGATAAATTGGGAGATCAAGATTGACATATATACATACTACTATATTTAAAATAGATAATTAATAAGAAATTAATGTATAGCACAGGACACACTACTCAATACTCTGTAATGACCTGTCTGGGAATAGAATCTGAAAAAGAGTGGATATATGTGTATGTATAATTAATTCACTTTGCTGTACAGTAAAAACTAACACAACATTGTAAATCAACTATACTCCAATGAAAATTAATTTTAAAAAAAGAGAAGAAGGGCAGATTTCAAACTAAATAAGGCAATTGGATGCATGGTTTTTCAGTTAGTCTGGTGAGAAATTAGATTTTTATTGGAATTGAAATCATCAGAATGATCCTACTTTCTCAGGGGTGGAATATAAATATTGCAACCTTGGACAGTATGACTAAAATAGATCTTTTCTGTTGAACTTATTCTAAAGTAATTGATCGTCTATATTTAGGGAGTATAGGAACTATAAAAGGTAAAACACAAGCATTTTTAGTAGTTTATTATTAAATTGGGGGAAGTTAAAATGCTTTTAATCACATTGATATTTGATCAATAACTGCATTGTACTAAATGAAAAAATGACTCATCAGGGTACAGTTTGAATGAGAAATTATGCTATGAATGATTGCTTTTATAAGAGAATCCAACTGGATTCTTTCAGGGGAAAATGAACTCATTCTTTCTAAAGTTATATTCAAGGGGACAAACATATATATCATCTCCTGGGTGATACTAACTCATTGGATAATTGGATAATTCAGTCTCATGTCATAATAAGAGAGAATAATTCCCTTGGGGCAATGATGCACTTAAACAAAATAGATCAGAGATGTGAATAACAGAAGAGGCAGTTACAAAAATTCAGCGTCAGCTTAGAGACGGTTTGAAAACAATTTCTGTCTCAAGAGACAGTTTTGTTGTGGGGGTGGACCTTCAAGATGGCAAAGGATTAAAATGTGGAGATCACCTTCCACCCCACAAATACATCAAAAATACATCTACCTGTGGAACAACTCCTACCAAGCACCTACTGAACGCTGGCAGAAGACCTCACACTTCCCAAAAGGCAAGAAAATCCCAACATACTTGGGTAGGGCAAAAGAAAAAGGAAAAAACAGAGACAAAATAATAGGGATGGGACTTGCACCTCTGAGAGGGAGCTGTGAAGGAGGACAAGTTTCCACACACTAGGAAGCCACTTCACTGGCAGAGACAGGGGATAGGCGGTGGGGAAAGCTTCGGAGCCACGGAGGAGAGAGCAGCAACAGGGGTGCAGAGGGCAAAGCAGAGAGATTCCCACGCAGAGGACCAGTGCCAACCAGCACTCACCAGTCTGAGAGGCTTGTCTGCTCACCCACTGGGGCGAGTGGGGGCTGAGAGTTGAGGCTCAGGCTTTGGAGTTCAGATTCCAGGGAGAGGACTGGGGTTGGCTGTGTGAAGACAGATTGAGGAGGCTAATGCACCACAGCTAGCCAGGAGGGAGTCTGGGAAAAGTCTGGACCTGCCTAAGAAGTAAGAGACCATTGTTTTGGGGCGCAAGGAGAGGGGATTGCTTCCCCATCTGTCCACAGAAGGCAGAGCGCCACCTAAATGAGCTCTAGAGATCGACGCGTGCTGCGGCTATCAGCTCAGACCCTAACGATGGGCATGAAACACTAATGCTGCTGCTGCAGTCACCAAGAAATCTGTGGGCAAGCACAGGTCACTATCCACACCGCCCCATAGAAGCCTGGGCAGCCCATAACTGCCAGGGTTCCATGATCTAAGGACAACTTCCCCGGAAGAACGCACAACGTGCCTCAGGCTGTTAAAATGTCACACCAGCCTCTGCTGTCACAGGCTCGCCCCACATTCCAATTATACTGCCATACCCCGCCCCGCCCCTGGCCTGAATGAGCAAGAGCCCCTAATCAGCCTCTGCTTTAACCCCCTTCTGTCCGGGCAGGACACAGATGACTAAGGGCAACCTACACACAGACTTGGGGCCAAAAACAAAGCTGAACCCCAAGAGCTATGCGAACAAAGGAGAGAAAGGGAAATTTCTCCATGCAGCCTCAGGAGCAGCAGATTAAATCCCCACAAAAAACTTGCTGTACCCTGCATCTGTGGAATACCTGAACAGACAAAGAATTGTCCCAAAATTGAGGCAGTGGACTTTGGAAGCAACCATAGACTTAGGGTTTGCTGTCTGTGACTGATTTGCTTCTGATTTTTATGTTATCTTAGTTTAGGTTTTAGTGCTTGTTATCACTGGTGAATTTGTTTATTGGTTTGGTTGCTCTCTTTATTATTTTTTATTTTAAAATATTTTTAATTCAATAATTTAAAATATTTTTTTAAATTTACTATTATTATTTTTCTTTCTTTTTTTCTCCCTTTTCTTCTGAGCCATGTATCTGACAGGGTCTTTGTGCTCCAGCCTGGTGTCAGGCCTGAGCCTCTGAGGTGGGAGAGCTGAGTTCAGGACATTGGTCCACCAGAGATCGCCCAGCTCCATGTAATATCAAATGACAAAAGATCTACCAGAGATCTCCATCTCAACACTAAGACCCAGCTCCACTCAATGGGCAGCAAGTTCCAGTGCTGGACACTCCATGCCAAACAACTAGCAAGACAGGAACACAACTCCATCCATTAGCAGAGAGGCTGTCTAAAATCATACTAAGTTTACAGTCACCCCAAAACACACCACCAGATGTGGCCCTGCCCACCAGAAAGACAAGATCCAGCCTGACCCACCAGAACAAAGGCACCAGCCCCCTCCACCAGGAAGCCTACACAACCCACTGAACCAACCTCACCCACTGGGGGCAGACACCAAAAACAATGGGAATTATGAACCTGCAGCCTGTGAAAAGAAGACCCCAAATACAGTAAATTAAACAAAATGAGAAGATAGAGAAATATGCAGCAGATGAAGGAGCAAGGTAAAAATCTACCAGACAAAACAAATGAAGAGGACATAGGCAGTCTACCAGAAAAATAATTCAGAGTAATGATAGTAAAGAAGAGCCAAATCTCGGAAAAAGAATAGAGAAAATACAAGACATGTTTAACAAGGACCTAGCAGAACTAAAGAGCAAACAAACAATGATGAACAACAAAATAAATGCTATTTAAAATTCTCTAGAAGGAATCAATAGCAGAATAACTGAGGCAGAAGAACGGATAAGTGACCTGGAAAATAAAATAGTGGAAATAACTACTGCAGAGCAGAATAAAGAAAAAAGGATGAAAAGAATTGAGGACAGTCTCAGAGACCTCTGGGACAACATTAAATGCACCAACATTCGAATTATAGGGGTCCCAGAAGACGAAGAGAAAAAGAAAGGGTCTGAGAAAATATTTGAAGAGATTATAGTTGAAAACTTCCCTAACATGGGAAAGGAAATAGGCAATCAAGTCCAGGAAGGGCAGAGAGTCCCATACAGGATAAATCCAAGGAGAAACATGTCAAGACACATATTACTCAAACTATCAAAAATTAAATACAAAAACCAATATTAAAAGCAGCAAGGGTGTGGGCTTCCCTGGTGGCGCAGTGGTTGAGAATCTGCCTGCTAATGCAGGGGACAAGGGTTCGAGCCCTGGTCTGGGAGGATCCCACATGCCGTGGAGCAGCTGGGCCCGTGAGCCACAGCTACTGAGCCTGCTTGCCTGGAGCCTGTACTCCACAACAAGAGAGACCACGATAGTGAAAGGCCCACGCACTGTGATGAAGAGTGGCCCTCACTTGCCACAATTAGAGAAAGCCCTTGCACAGAAATGAAGACCCAACACAGCAAAAATAAATTAATTAATTAATAAACTCCAACCACCACCAAAAAAAAAAAAAAGAAAAGGCAGCAAGGGAAAAGCAATAAATAATGTACAAAGGAACCTCCATAAGGTTAACAGCTGATCTTTCAGCAGAAACTCTACAAGCCAAAAGGGAGTGGAACGATATATTTAAAGTGATGAAAGGGAAGAACCCACAACCAAGGTTACTCTACCCAGCAAGGATCTCATTCAGATTCGACAGAGAAATTAAAACCTTTACAGACAAGCAAAAAGTTAAGAGGATTCAACACCACCAAACCAGCTTTACAATAAATGCTAAAGAAACTTCTCTAAGCAGGAAACACAAGAGCAGGAAAAGACCTACAATAACAAACCAAAAACAATTAAGAAAATGGTAATGGGAGCATACATATCGAAAATTACCTTAAATGTAAATGGATTAAATGCTCCAACCAAAAGACATAGACTGGCTGAATGGATACAAAAACAAGACCCATATACACGCTGTCTACAAGAGACCCACCTCAAACTTAGGGACACACACAGACTGAAAATGAGGGGATGGAAAAAGACATGCCATGCAAATTGAAATCAAAAGAAAGCTGGAGTAGCAATTCTCATATCACACAAAACAGACTTTAAACTAAAGACTATTACCAGAGACAAAGAAGGACACTACATAATGATCAAGGGGTCAATCCAAGAAGAAGATATAACAATTGTAAATATTTATGTGCCCAACATAGGAGCACTTCAATAAATAAGGCAAATGCTAACAGCCATAAAAGGAGAAATTGACAGTAACACAATCATAGTAGCAGACTTTAACCTCCCACTTTCACCAATGGACAGATCATCCCAAATGAAAATGAATAAGGAAACACAAGCTTTAAATCACACATTAAACAAGAGGGACTTAACTGATATTCACAGGACATTCCACCCAAAAACAACAGAATACACTTGCTTAAATGCTCATGGATCATTCTCCAGGATAGACCATATCTTGGGTCACAAATCAAGCCTTGGTGAATTTAAGAAAATTGAAATTAAATCAAGTATCTTTTTGACCACAACGTTATGAGACAAGGTATCAATTACAGGAAAAACACTAAAAAATACAAACACATGGCAACTCAACAGTATGCTACTAAATAACCAAGAGATCACTGATGAGGAAATTTTAAAATACCTAGAAACAAATAACAATGAAAACACGATGACCCAAAACCTACAGGATGCAGCAAAAGCAGTTCTAAGAGTGAAGTTTATAGCAGTACAATACTACCTCAAGGAACAAGAAAAATCGCAAATAAACAACCTAAGCTTACACCTAAAGCAATTAGAGAAAGGAGAACAAAATAAACCCAAATTTAGCAGATGGAAAGAAATCATAAAGATCAGATCAGAAATGAATGAAAAAGAAATAAAGGAAACAATAGCAAAGATCGATAAAACTAAAAGTTGGTTCTTTGAGAAGATAAACAAAATTGATAAACCATTAGCCAGACTCATCAAGAAAAAAAGGGAGAAGATTCAAATCAATAGAATTTGAAATGAAAAAGAAGTAACAACTGACACTGAAGAAATACAAAGGATCATGAGAGATTACTACAAGAAGCTATATGCCAATAGAATGGACAACCTGGAAGAAATGGACAAATTCTTAGAAAAGCAAAACCTCCTGAGACTGAAGCAGGAAAAAATAGAAAATATAAATAGACCAATCACAAGCACTGAAATTGAGATTGTGATTAAAAGTCTTCCAACAAACAAAAGCCCAGGACCAGCAGGCTTCACAGGAGAATTCAATCAAACATTTAGAGAAGAGCTAAGACCTATCCTTCTCAAACTCTTCCAAAATATAGGAGAAGGAGGAACACTCCCAAACTCATTCTATGAGGCCACCATCACCCTGATACCAAAACCAGATGAAGATGTCACAAAAAACGAAAACTAGAGGCCAATATCACTGATGAACATATATACAAAAATCCTCAACAAAATACTAGCAAACAGAATCTAACAGCACATTAAAAGGATCATAGCCTTTTAATCCTTTAACCATGATCAAGTAGAGTTTATCATAGGAATGCAAGGATTCTTCAATTTACACAAATCAATCAATGTGATACACCATTTTAACAAATTGAAGGATGAAAACCATATGATCATCTCAATAGATGCAGAAAAATCTTTTGATAAAATTCAACACCAATTTGTGATAAAAACTCTCCAGAAAGTAGACATAGAGAGAACTTACCTGGACATAATAAAGGCCATATATGACACACTCACAGCCAACATCGTTCTCAATAGTGAAACAGTGAAACCATTTCCTCTAATATCAGGAACAAGACAAGGATGTCCACTTCACCACTATTATTCAACATGTTTTTGGAAGTTTTAGCTACAGCAATCAGAGAAGAAGAAAAAAATGAAAGGAATACAAGTCAGAATTGAAGAAGTAAAACTGTCACTGTTTGCAAATGGCATGATACTATACATAGAGAATCTTAAAGATGCTACCAGAAAACTACTAGAGCTAATCAATGAATATGGTAAAGTAGCAAGATACAAAATTAATGCAAGAAATCACTTATATTCCTATACACTAATGATGAAGAATGTGAAAGAGAAATTAAGGAAACACTCCCATTTACCATTGCAACAAAAAGAATAAAATACCTAGGAATAAACCTACCTAGGGAGACAAAAGACCTGTATGCAGAAAACTATAAGACACTTCTGAAAGAAATTAAAGCTGATACAAATAGATGGAGAGATATACCATGTTCTTGGATTGGAAGAATCAACATTGTGAAAATGAGTATATTACTGAAAGCAATCTACAGATTCATGCAATCCCTATCAAACTACCAATGGCATTTTTCACAGAACTAGAACAAAAAATTGTACAATTTGTATGGGAACACAAAAGACCCCTAATAGCCAAAGCAATCTTGAGAAAGAAAAATGGAGCTGGAGGAATCAGACTCCCTGACTTCAGACTATACTACAAAGCTACAGTAATCAAGACAGTATGGTACTCACACAGAAACAGAAATATAGATCAATGGAACAGGGTAGAAAGCCTAGAGATAAACCCATGCACATATGGTCAACTTATGTTTGATACAGAATGCAAGTATATACAATGGAGAAAAGACAGCCTCTTCAATAAGTGGTGCTGGGAAAATTGGACAGCTGCATTTAAAAGAATGATATTCAAACACTTCCTAACACCATATACAAAAATATACTCAAAATGGATTAAAGACCTAAATGTAAGGCCAGATACTGTAAAACTCTTACAGGAAAACATAGGAAGAACAGTCTTTGACATAAATCACAGCAAGATCTTTGACCCTCCTCCTAGAGAAATGGAAATAAAAAGAAAAACAAACAAATGAGACCTATTGAAACCTAAAGGCTTTTGCACAGCAAAGGAAACCATAAACAAGGCAAAAAGACAACCCTGAGAATGGGAGAAAATATTTGTAAACAAAGCAACTGACAAAGAATCTCCAAAATATACAAGAAGCTTATGCAGCTCAATATCAAAGAAACAAACAACCCAATCCAAAAATGGGCAGAACACCTAAATAGACATTTCTCCAAAGAAGATATACAGATTGCCAACAAACACATAAAAGGTTGCTCAACATCACTAATCATTAGAGAAAAGCAAATGAAAACTACAATGAGGTATCACCTCACTCCAGTTAGAATGGCCATCATCAAAAAGTCTACAAACAATAAATGCTGGAGAGGGTGTGGAGAAAAGGGAACCCTCTTGCACTGTTGGTGGGAATGTAAATTGGTACAGCCACTATGGAGGACGGTACGGAGGTTCCTTAAAAAACTACAAATAGAACTACCATATGACTCAGCAATCCCTCTACTGGGCATATACCCTGGGAAAACCGTAATTCAAAAAGAGACATGTACTACAATGTTCATTGCAGCACTATTTACAATAGCCAAGACATGGAACCAACCTAAGTGTCCATCAACAGATGAATGGATAAAGAAGATGTGGCACATATATATGATGGAATACTACTCAGCCATAAAAAGAAATGAAATTGAGTTATTTGTAGTGAGGTGGATGTACCTAAAGTCTGTCATACAGAGTGAAGTAAGTCAGAAAGTGAAAAACAAATACCATATGCTAACACATATATATAGAATCTTAAAATAATAATAATAATGGTTCTGATGAACTTAGGGCAGGACAGGAATAAAGACACAGATGTAGAGAATGGACTTGAGGACACCGGGGAGGGGGAAGGGTAAACTGGGACGAAGTGAGAGAGTGGCATGGACGTATATGCACTACCAAATGTAAAATAGCTAGCTAGTGGGAAGCAGCTGCATAACACAGGGAGGTCAGGTCGGTGGTTTGTGACCACCTAGAGGGGTGGGATAGGGAGAGTGAGAGGGATGCGCAAGAGGGAGGGCATGTGAGTATATATGTATACATATAGCTGATTCACTGTGCTATACAGCAGAAACTAACGCAATACTGTAAAGTTATTATATTGCAATAAAGATGTTTTTTAAAAAGTTAAAGAAAAGACAGTTCTTTTTCATTAATAGCCAAATATTCCTAATCAAATTAAGGAAGAATGAAGCCAAGTATATGTATGAGTGCTTAAACAAGGACATCAAAGTCTGGTCCATACGCTACTGAGCACACCAGCAGAACCGTACTATGGAATCAGAGATGCGAGTTCATGGCTAATTTGTATTCTCTTCATAGTTTAAAAATAACCAAGTTTTCTTCTGCAAACCAGTTTTGCACTTGGCATCATTCTAGGGCAACTGTATCCGTACTGCTGGTCACAGCCGGCCTGTTCATCTCTTGATGGTCCACCAAGGCCACTGTGACTCTTAGCCCCATGCATGTACTCAACATTAGCATCTATGCGTGACTATGAGAGACTGCTGAGAAAGAATTTTGCGGTGTAGACATTGACAAAGGGAACTGAAAATAAAGATATTGTTTCATTTATTATGTCTTCCTGCTCTTGTTTCTACTTTTATTTTCTCTTGGACAGACTTTATTGTATATTGACTACATTCTGGATAGCTTATATTTCCTGTGTCTTGTTTGAAGGTATTAGGATCTGATATAGGGTCATGTATAGGTTGTGAATTCATCCAGATGTTCTACAACATAAAACTTTTTGAAAGAAAAATCATGCATGCTCTTCCTGCCAGTTCCATTACCTCATGTCCCCTTCTCTCTTTTTCTGCGGCTCTGAGAGCCAAACTGACCACCACCCTTTTTTTGAATGGGAAGATGATGTAAACGACAAGGTTGATAGGAACATACAGATTCAGATAACAGGGACCTAACTGTTAGTCTTTGTATCATTTCGGGAAGCCAAAGGCCAAAGCTATTGAAGCATCCATTATGAACATGAAGCTATGGATAAGCAAGTCTTAGCTTGCAGATTAAGTTTTTAGTTTTTATTGTTTCTCACCCCCTCTTCTCTCCCCCCAGTTTATAAAATAGGATCATTGTAAAAATGTCTTTGGGACTGCTTATGTGACTATATGCCACAATATACACAATTCTGACCCTGGGGTCAGATAAAAATTACACTAAGTTACCTGAGGCCAGATTCACTGGTTTAGTTTAAACATAAGCGAGACAAAATTATATCATTTATGGCTAACAAAGGTGGGGCACCATAACCTGTGCTCTGGGAGGGACATCCGGGTGACAGGCAGTTAATGAATCTTACTCAGTGCCTAGAACTCTTGTCTACCATAGCATTCTGGTTCAAAGAGCAGTAAAATATAAAGAATGGTGATAAGGATGTGATCTTGGTTAACCAGAACACTGAGCTGTAAAGAACTAAAAAACTTTATTGAGTCTAAGTTAATATTCCCTATTTTGAATTAAAAATTTAAGGACATCAGTAAGAATGAATTTACACTCATTTATGGAAAAAGTAAACAGAAGGTTTAGTTGATCATGAATTTAATATGAGTCAGCGGCACTGTTGTGCTGAATTAATAAATTTGTTGAATTACAAAGAGCTTTGAATAAGGACACAAAGCATCTGGGTTTGAGCCCAGGCTCAGTGATCACTTGACCCTGGACAAATCTCTGGTGATTAGTTTTCACATCAATATACTGACAGAGTTGGATTAAACACTTTCCGTTTACACTAAGCTTTGAATGTAGAGTTAGTGAGGCATGATGAGCAAGAAAGGAAGAAATGAAAAGTTGATTGATGCTATGGAAGGAAAGATTTGCACTGAGAAGTCAATGGGAAAACCTTGGGATATAAGATTATGCAGAGCCTTGTTGATGTTAGTGCAAAATCAGAGAGGAATTAGAGAATCAAAAATCATAAATAAGGTAATATGATGCAAGTGTTGGGAGAAGGAGATGTGAAGTGTGAATAAGAACACTTAGAAGAATTTTCCAGTAATCCAACTGTGATATTCTGTATAATTGTAACAACAACAATAGGAAAAAATTTGTATTGATTTCTCACTTTGTGGCTGGCATTGCTATTAAGTATTTTACATGCACAATCTCATTTAAGAGACCTATGTGAGTGACCTCTCAGTAGAAAACACTAAAACAGAAGGACTTGCTCAATAATTCAAAAGCTAATGTAAAAACTAGTTAATTGTGATTCAAAGTTTTGAGTCTGAGTTCTGCCACAATGATGACGCTATTAAGTTCAGAGAGCCAACTAGTGTGGGGAGAAAGAGTTTGGTGATAAGTTTTTGGCTATGTTGAAATTAAGAGAATTTCCCTAAGGAAATACAGGAGTAGCTATTTCTGAGCTATGCTATACAGAGGTGAGCATTCACACCCTGAAAGTAGATTCAATTTCCAAAGGAGCAAAAACAGAGACAGAAGGACCTGATCTAAAGGCTTGGATATCAGGAAGAGATGATCATAGATTGGTGAAGTGGAACCAAAGAGAGAAAAAAGGGAGAATGGAAAAGAATGGTCACAAACTCTAAGAGAAGGAAGAATTTCAAGAAGATTGAAGGAAATGGCTGGGGGAGAGATCAGCAGTGAAAATGTTATGGAGGTCAAGGAGGTTTGCTTGAGGTCTGGAACAAAATAGCTGGATTTGGCTAGAAGAACTAAATTGAAATTACTTCTTCAACCTCTACTAAGATACTGACAGTAGGCATTGAACTTCACTAGCAAGTGAATTGAGACTGCACCTTTATAGTTTTCAATAAAAATGGACAAAATAGCTCCAGAAGTTGAACTCTTTATAGCTCAAAATCTTTCAAAAGAAAAATGGAATTTATTTCTGTTAAATATAGTGAGAAATATGGAACAGACACTAGTGACCTCAAATCCAAATGCTATTCCCTACCCCACCTGCCTCTTTTACACTGGCAGCTCCCTAAAGTTATTTAGTTTTCCATCCTCCTCTGCTCAACCTTTGGTTTCATTAGGAAGTTGGCTCCATTGGCAGCCCCCAGGGAAATTTTCTAACACACTCATGGTGGTCCTACTTCTTTTGGCTAATCACTGTTCCAGGCATGCATACCAATTTAGCCAGAGAGAGAGAAAGAGAAGCTGGCTAGGGGTCTTCTAGAAAAAGTTTTCCTGACTGATTTAAAAAAAAATACAATAAAATATCTGACCATATCTCACTTCCATAGATCTGGATGGGATGCCTGGAAATGAAGCAGCCATTTTATAATCATGAGGAAAATAGCCTCTGAGGACAAATGGCTGAACAGAGAGCTGGAAGGAACCTGAGTCCTTGAGGACATTATTGAGCCATGCATCATACCATGCTGTATCTCCAGGATTTTCCTTTACTTAAGCTATTAGACTTTTCTGTTCTTTGTAGTTAAATGCAATCCATTATAAAATGTGAAGATTACTATCTGGCATTTTTCCCCTCACTCTTAATTTTCTATTATTTTCTTTTATTCAGCTTTTTGTATTTCATCCCTGTGGAATTCTTTTTATAGAAAATATAACTACTCTATAAAAGTCCGAATTCTAATTCCTAATATTGTAATTATTATTACAATTGAATTCTTAGCTGATGAGGTTGGGAGCTACCAGGGTGCAGGGAACTAAAGAGAGAGTGTGGATAAAGAAATGGTTTGTTATTTCCCAATTTTCCTCTCCATAGTCATGGCACAGATTTAAAATGTACTGTGTGTAGCATTATTTCAGGGGGATTACAATAAAAACCAAAGTCTCTATATAAATTTCTCAAGTCTTTTGTTTTGGGCTCCCATTTTATGGCTTTTTTCAGGCATGGCACTTTCATTAACATGTGCAAGCAAAGCCCCATTGTTCAATATGGCTCTCTAATGAGAAAGAATAAAACTAAGTATTGGGAATGAACATTGTACATTTTTATGTGGTGGTTTATAGACTATTACTTCTAATTGAAATTTGAAGTTAGCATTTACGGTTAAGGTGAAAGCAGAAAATCACACATTATGTCCCACTCTGACATAACAGACTCCAGACTTAAGTGAAAACTAGTCTTTGACAAAGGGTAATGCTTAAATATCAAAAGAAACACAGAGCTGGCATCATCCTCAAAGGTTAAAATTGAATAAAGTCCAATGTATATAAAGAGGCCATCTGCTGAAGGTAAGAACTTACAGTTATTGGAAATTTTTTGAGAGTGCTAAAATTAGAAGTTGAGGGGGAAAATCTATTAGACAGCTCACCCAGGTAATGTCTGTGTTAAGGGATCCAGCTTTCTGATTTTTTTTATTTCCAAGCTGTGAACTCTGTTGTGCAATTTTTAAGAATATTACAGAACAGACCTGGAGTACTTATTTCAATTATTTTAACAATGATGTTGAATAAAATTTATGGTATTTGAACTTTACAAAGCAATATTATATTTAAGAATACTCTGAAACCTGCTGTTTCAAAGTTACTACTTTATGTCATGTCTTCCCAATAGGTCCAATATTACCCACAAGAGGATGAAAATCAGTTTAGGAGGAAGGGGTGGACAAAATCTTAGATATTATATAAAAAGTTATACAGTATTTCTGTGGTATAAAAATTTCACAGGGAGGGATAATTAGGGGGAAAAAACTGAAAAATCTTGCAGGAGTAATTATGAATTTAAAAATTCAGCCTACTAAAGGGATTTCTTTACTCTGTGAAGAAGAAACACAATCTGTCATTAGGAGGTCCATCATAAGCTTTCAGAGGTATGTAGTGACACAGGACCCATTATGTACAATTTGCTTTGGCAGAAACTTGGAACCATTCATCTCATTAGAGTTTTCAAAAATGGATATGAATGGAACTTCCTCCATTATTTCGAATTGCAGCTAAAGGTTTAAGGTAAAAATTACACTCTTCCTACCTCCATAAGCCTATCCCAGACCTATGGACCTATGAAGATGTGACCAATCATCTCTACCATGGTCCTCCTCCCTTCCCACAACCATGTAATTAAATAAAGCAGGGGAGAGAGTGAATTCCAAGACTGTTTTATGAGTGGTTGGCCCAGATGGGTGTCCTGAGAATTTTCCCTAGATGAAAACAAGAGTGGTAGCCCTCAGGAGGACTACTTGGGTGATGAGGAATATTTGCAACTCATGGAGGCTGGCATCTCATTTCCTGTTTGGACTTCAATTTGAGCAGCACATTTGCTGGTTTACATTTTTGTCTATTTGAGCAGGTAGAAAAGGAAATGAGAGACAGAGAGAGAGAAAATTCGTAAGTGAAACATCCTGCATTCCCAACATTTGCCCTACATTTTGCATGAGTTTTCCATCAATCATTGTGATGCTGTGAAAGATGGGCAAAAGAATCCTAAAAACAGTGAGGAAGCTGAGAGGATTTCAAAAGAGATCAAAACAGAACATCTCTCCAGGAGAGAACTTCGAAATGCAGATGTCGCCCAAGGGGTCTCTTACAGAATTCACTTATATTCCCCCAAAACAGACAGCAGGTGCATAGGTTATTGCCACCCAGAGGGGCATTGATAGCCACAGGAAGACCACAACATCCACTTAATGAAAAATACTTTTGTCTTTTTTTATTTTATTTTATTTTATTTTATTTTATTTTTTTGTGGTACGCGGGCCTCTCACCTTTGTGGCCTCTCCCGTTGCGGAGTACAGGCTCCGGACGCACAGGCTCAGCGGCCATGGCTCACGGGATGTGGGATCTTCCCAGACCGGGGCATGAACCCATGTCCCCTGCATCGGCAGGCGGACTCTCAACCACTGCGCCACCAGGGAAGCCCTACTTTTGTCTTTTTAATCTTTTCCACCACTCTTTCTAACCCTGAGGAGCTAAAAAAATAAGAGCAAGAAGCGGGGGAAGGGCAACTATAACCCCTTCCCACTCCAAATCCAGAGGCCATGAAGAGGTAGGTCCCAAATTGAATTTGCAATTCAAGTTTGAAGCTGGCCTAGACTTGACCAGCTTCCTTAATACCTGGACTTTACTAGCAAGCTCTGAGCTCTGCCATAGAGATCAGCAAAGAGAGATTTGACAGGACATATTTGAAGACAAAAATGGAAGAAAGCATTAATACCATTCCTCTTCACCCACCGTTTGCCCCTGCTGTCCAATAAGTTCAGTCTCCATCAGACTAAAGAGCAAATGTGATTCTTCACAGAAACTTTTAAATTTTTAAAAAATGCTTGCTTAGGATTTGGTTACTTTCCTCCATATCTTGTAGCTTCTCTTTCAACATGCTCAAAATCTTAGCTTACTATCAAAATCCTTGCTTAAGGATTTGTCCCCATATTTTTAGACAGATTCAACCACCAAGAATGGCAGGGTCCTTTATACAGCCAGAGAGTCATTTTCATTCTTAAGTACTGCTTCCCTGGCCTTCAGAATTATACAGGAACTTTGGGTGTTGTTAAAAATATAGTTCCTGGGGGTGTTATGGACTGAACATTGTCCCCTCAAAATTCATACGTTGAAGCTCTAACCCACAATGTGATCGTATTTGGAGATGGGGTCTTTAGGGAGGTAATTAAAGTTAAATGAGGACATAAGGGTGGGGCCATAATAGGGTAGGACTGCTGTCCATATAAGAAGAGGAAGAGACACCAGTGATCTCTCTTTCTCCACAGGCAAAAGGAGAGGTCATGTGAGGACACAGCTAAGAGGCAGCCTTCTGCACGCCAGGAAGAATGCCTTCACCAGAAACTGAATGTGCAGGCATCTTCATCAGGGACTTCTAGCCCCCAGAACATGAGTAAGTAGATGTCTGTTGTTTAAGATACCCAGCCTGTGGCATTTTGCTATGGTAGCGTGAGCAAAGTAAGACAGGGGCTTTCCTCCGAAGTTCCTAATTACTAAGTCTGAGATGAGTCCAAAGAATCTGTGTGTGAGGGAGTGTGTGTGGGTGTGTGTGCATGTTTTCAGCATTTAAAATGATTATTATGATCTGGTTAATTTCAGAGGCCCTACGTTTAAGAGATTTTTCTTATGACTATTTCTGCATGTACCTCTTTCTTTCAGAGTTCTCCTTCCTCCACCCCTTATGGACATTTCTCGATTTCAAGAAATATCTATTGATCCACTACCATTCTAGGTAATGAAAACATACCAGTGAGTAAAAAAAAAGACCTCGACATTCCTCTTCCCAGACCTTGACATTCTAATGGAGATAAAGACAATATTGAATGGCACATACATTTATTACTTAATGTCTAGTACTGATAAGCGCTATAAAGAAAGAAAACGCAGATAAGCTGTTAGAGAGTGAAGCGGGGTGTAGCGTGGCTCTTTCTACAGGAGGTCAAGTAAAACGTCTCTGAGAAAATAACAACCGGGCCAGGACTTAGATGAAGTAAAAGAAGGCATGAGAAAGTGCTTGAAGAATAGCATTTGAGGCAGAGGAAAAGCAAATGCAGAACAGCTTGCCATCTGTTAGGGACAAGTCAAGGGCAAGGATGGCTGAAGCCCAGGGATGGAGGAGGAGGGGGATGGGAGATTAGCTTGGCGATGATGGCAGGGGCCAGATCAGGTGCTACAAGGCCAAGGTAAGGAAGCTGGATGGTGTTGAGCAGTAGAAAGGTATGATCTGATTTATTTCTATGTGGAAGAAAATGCTTTCTTGCTGTACAGGAGCAAGAGGGAATTCTGGATAGCCAGTCAGTAGGCTACTGTAATTCATAGTGTGGCTTAATTCCTAAATAAGAATTTCAATAAACAGTGAATTTAATATGATGTATTCATTAGGCATAACCATGTCCAAAAAAATCAGGAAATCCAAGGCATCAATGTCTAACATTACCTAGAGCATCTTATATATTTTTCTATTTAGCTTAGGATCAAATTTATAACCTTTTAATAATTCTTCTCCTTCAGTAGGAGACCCTAGATTTATGGCTGTTTCTTACGCAAGAAGGCACTTGGATCTTCCAGCCCTGCCTTCTGTTTCTGCCATCAGGGAAACATGCAAACAACTGATTTGATTTTCATAATGTTTTGGTAATCATGAGAGCAGATGCAAGGAACACATCGCCACCTAGTTCATATAAACTCCTTCAACATTTTCTAGTCACCTATTTAGGAGTTAGAAATAACTTCATTTGCATATAATGGAATTGCACCTTTAAAAAATTTACCTATCTACCAGCAGAACTTACCAATGATCTCAAACTCAGAACTTCCAAATATCTGTCCTTGAAGTGTTCATATCCTTTGCACAGAACAACGTTATTTGAAGAAAGTGTTATTGTGTTTTAGATTGAGGTTTTAAAGTGATTTAATTACAGCCGTAGAATGTTGGGTTTTATGTATCATATAGACAAATCCAAAACCGTACTTCTGAATTTAACATTCCCTAAGGAGGCATGAAGAGCATACTGCCTGCTCTTTCTTTTGGCAAAAGCTTCACACTAGGTAAAAATGCTTCCAATGGTATTTTTGAACGATTCTACTTTTGACCTTAATCCTTTCCTTTGCTGCGGTTATGGCCCTGAGTCCCTAAATTATAGGCTCTCTTGCAGTTTCAAAAAGCTAATTCACACCACCATGCACATTAGGAAGGTGGCGTATATAATATTCCACTAAGGGAGACCCAGTGAACATTAAACCCTCACTAGTAACTGGTCATGAGTCAGGCTACCACGGACGCTACTCATTTTTCTTCACTGACAAGTTTTCATTATGTGACTTTCCCAGAACAATTTAGAAATTGATCCACAGCTGATGGAAGCTAGGATGAATTGGACCCAAAGCTCCAGAACAAAGTCAAAGCCAATGCCGGCACTCCAGCACTAAGTACAGTAGAGAAAGCCCCCACCCCCAACGTTCCCACTTCCCCTCCCCCACCTCCTGCACACACAGATCTTCTGCTCCTCGAAGAAGCTTCTAGCTCTGGGGCTATCCCCCAGGCCTGGAGAGGCACGCAGACTTTTCTTTCATCATCTGTTTACTTACCTCCTGCCTAAATAGGTCAGAGGTTCACACTCCTGAGAAAACAATTCCCTAGTTATGTGTCTACTGATACTAAAGAAAGGGTTTTTGTTTTCAACAAAATTGTGTATATCTGGTTGAAGATCTAGTACATTGATCTAAACTTGCTCTGTGTCATTCTGGTGTGCATGGGTCAGTGGGATTACCAGAGTGTGCAAGGGTGAGGTTGTGCAACCCTTGGGGATACGTGCAACTTTGGGTCCAAGGGACATGTTCTGGCTGCAAGGATAGTTAAGGGGGATACATGAGGTAGAAGCTGATGGAGTTTAGCCAGGTAGGTGGTTGTTGGTTGTGGTGGTAGGTGTGTATATGTGTGTATGTGTGTGTGAGTGTGTGTGTTTGTGTGTGTGTGTGTGTGTGTGTGTTATGGAATGGATGTAGGGGTGGGGGGCAAAGGGATTGTCTGGAATGAAGAAAGATGGAGACCACAAAAATAAACCTAGGTCTAGCATACAAATAGGAATTTATTGAAGCCAAAATAGATTACCCTTTTTCCCCCATTCCACCCACTTTTTGTGAGTCGGTACCCACCCAGTTCCCTGGAACCAGTGAAAACATCTGACTGTGTGTCTCCTCCTACCATAACAATAAGGATGGCAGCGGTCATTTATTGAAGAGCTGTTGTGGACAAGACAAAGTGCCGGAGGCTTTTGTGATATAACTGGGAGACTGTAGCTGGTGAACATTGACTCAGCACCATCCCATTCTTACATTGTGAGATAAATTGAAGTAATTAATGGGGGAATTTCACTCTAAAATTTTCTTGATGGAAGAAGGTCATCTTTACACACACTAGAAGCGTCTTGGAAGTGCTTCAGGGAAACCCTGGCAAACTGACAGCATCCACCCTTCAGGACAATCTATCCGGGCTGCCCCAGCTCTCAGGCAGGTGCTCAGCCAGTCAGTGTCTATCAGCTTCTGTTGTGATGAGCCTGGAGCCCACACGCATCCCAAATAGTCCACGCCTCCAGACACGGGAGTGCAGGAGGCTGGCAGTAAGCTGTGAAGAAAGTAGCTCAGAAAGACCTGAGAAATGAAGTACCTTGGTGTGAGGTCACCTACTTTATTTATTTATTTATTTATTTATTTTGCGGTACGCGGGCCTGCCCACCGCCGCGGCCTCTCCTGTTGCGGAGCAACAGGCTCCGGACGCGCAGGCCCAGCAGCCACAGCCCACTGGCGCAGCAGCTCCGCGGCACGTGGGATCCTCCCGGACCGGGGCACGAACCCACGTCCCCTGCATCAGCAGGCAGACTCTCAACCACTGCGCCACCAGGGAAGCCCTAATAAACACTTTTGAGGTTTAATAATGAACACTTAGTTTCCATTACAGAATACAATGACAAACTTCCATATCTGGTTCAAGCAGAGTGTTGGGTATGCAATAGGTAATCATTCTGGTACTTACCTTTATAGCAATTATATCAAAAAATTGAGGGCTACCAGAGAAGCTCTGTTTCCTTAACCAGCAGAAAACATAACAGATCAAGAAAGTTAATAAAAAATAAATTGGCTAAAGAGCTTATCTTCATCGAGTTTTTAACATATTAAATATAATATTTTATTTTAAACAGTAAAAGACATTTGAAGCCTAAGGACAATTTTTTAAAAAATATTTCTTTGGGAGATTGGGATTGACATATACAAACTACTATATATAAAACAGATAACTAATAAGGACCTATTGTATGGTTTTGGTATCAGGGTGATGGTGGCCTCGTAGATTGAGTTTGGGAGTTTTCCTCCCTCTACAATTTTTTGGAAGAGTTTGAGAAGGATAGGTGTTAGTTCTTCTTTGTATGTTTGATAGAGAAGACCACCAAATGTTTGATGTTTGACTACCTGTGAAGCCATCTGGTCCTGGACTTTTGTTTGTTGGAAGACTTTTAATTACAATTTCAATTTCATTACCTGTGATTGTTATGTTTATATTTTCTAATTCTTCCTGGTTAAGTCTTGGAAAGTTGTACCTTTCCAAGAATTTGTCCATTTCTTCCAGGTTTTCTATTTTATTGGCCTAGAGTTGCTCATAGTAGTCCCTTATGATCCTTTGTATTTCTGTGGTGTCAGTTGTAATCTCTCCTTTTTCATTTCTAATTTTATTGATTTGAGTCCTCTCCCATTTTTTTCTTGATGAGTCTGGCTAAAGGTTTATCAATTTGGTTTATCTTCTCAAAGAACCAACTTTTAGTTTTATTGATCTTTGGTATTGTTTTCTTCATTTCTATTTCATTTGTTTCTGCTCTGATCTTTATGATTTCTTTCCTTCTACTAACTTTGGGTTTTCTTTGTTCTTCTTTTCCTAGTTGCTTTCGGTGTAATTTAGATTGTTTATTTGAGATTTTTCTTGTTTCTTGAGGTGAGTTTGAGCTGCTATAAACTTCCCTCTTAGAACTGCTTTTGCTGTATCTCATAGGTTTTGGATTATTGTGTTTTCATTGTCATTTGTTTCTAGGTATTTTTTTTTAATTTCTTCTTTGATTTCTTCAGTGATCTCTTGGTTATTTAGCAGTGCACTGTTTAGCCTCCATGTGTTTGTGTTTTTTACAGTTTTGTTTTCCTGTAATTGATTTCTAATCTCATAGTGTGTAGTCTGTGATTTATATCAAAGAGTGTTTTTCCTATGTTTTCCTCTAGGAGTTTTATAGTGTCCAGTCTTACATTTAGGTCTTTAATCCATTCTGAGTTTATTTTTGTGTATGGTTTAGGGATTGTTCTAATTTCATTCTTTTACATGTAGTTGCACAGTTTTCACAGCACCATTAATTGAAGAGACTGTCTTTTCTCCATTATATATTTTTGCCTCCTTTGTCATAGATTAGGTGACAATAGGTGTGTGGGTTTATCTCTGGGCTTTCTATCCTGTACCATTGATCTATATTTCTGTTTTTGTGCTAGTACAATGCTGTCTTGATTACAGTAGCTTTGTAGTATAGCCTGAAGTCAGGGAGTCTGATTCCTCCAGCTCCATTTTTCTTTCTCAAGATTGCTTTGGCTCTTCAAGGTTTTTTGTGTTTCCATACAAATTGTATAATATTTTTTCTAATTCTGTGAAAAATGCCATTGGCAATTTGATATGGATTGCTTTGAACCTGTAGATTGCTTTGGGTAGTATAGTCATTTTCACAATATTTATTCTTCCAACCCAGGAGCATGGTATATCTCTCCATTTGTTTATGTCATCTTTGTTCTTTCATCAGTATTTTATAGTTTTCTGAGAATAGTTCTTTTGCATCCTTAGGTAGGTTTATTCCTAGGTATTTTATTCTTTTTGTTGCAATGGTAAATGGGATTGTTTCCTTAATTTCTCTTTCTGATCTTTCATTGTTAGTGTATAGGAATGCAAATGATTTCTGTGCATTAATTTTGTATTCTGCAACCTTACCAAATTCACTGATTAGTTCTAGTAGTATTCTGGTGGCATCTTTAGGATTTTCTATGTATAGTACCATGTCATCTGCAAACAGTGACAGTTTTACTTCTTTTCTAATTTGTGTTCCTTTTATTTCTTTTTCGTCTTTGATTGCATGGCTAGGACTTCCAATACTATGTTGAGTAATAGTCTCAAGAGTGGACATCCTTGTCTTGTTCCTGATCTTAGAGGAAATGCTTTCAGCTTTTCACCATTAAGAATGATGTTTTCTGTAAGTCTGTCATATATGGCCTTTATTATGTTGAGGTAGGTTCCCTTTATGCCCACTTTCTCGAGAGTTTTTATCATAATTTTGTGTTGAATTTTGTCAAAAGCTTTTTCTGCATCTATTGAGATGATCATATGGTTTTTATTATTTTATTTGTTAATATGGTGTATCAAATTGATTGTTTTGCATATGTTGAAGAATCCTTGCATCCCTGGGATAAATCCCACTTGATCATGTTGTATGATCTTTTAGATGTGTTGTTGGGTTCTGTTTGCTAGTATTTTGTTGAGGATTTTTGCATCTATGTTCATCAGTGATATTGGTCTGTAATTTTCTTTTACCATATGACCCAACAATCCCACTACTGGGCATATACTCTGAGAAAACCATAATTCAAAAAGACACATGTACCCCAGTGTTCATCAGAGCGCTATTTACAATAGCCAGGGCGTGGAAACAACCTAAATATCCATAGATAGATGAATGGACAAAGAAGATGTGGTACATATATATAATGGAATATTACTCAGCCATAAAAAGGAATGAAATTGGGTCATTTGTAGAGATGTGGATAGACCTGGAGTCTGTCATACAGAGTAAAGTAAGGCAGAAAGAGAAAAACAAATATCATATATTAACAAATATATGTGGAATCTAGAAAAATGTCACAGATGAATTGCAGAGCAGGAATAAAAAGGCAGATGTAAAGAATGGACCTGTGAACATGGTAGGGGGAGAGGGTGGGATGAACTGGGAGATTAGATTTGACATAAATCCACTACCACATGGAAAATAGACAGCTAGTGGGAACCTACTGTATAGCACAGGGAGCTCTGCCCATTGCTCTGTGATGACCTAGTTGGGTGGGATGAGGGGGATCCAAGAGGGAGGGGATGTGGGTATGCATATGGCTGATTCACTTCGTTGTGCATCAGAAACTAACACAACACTGTAAAGCAATTATACACCAATAATAATAATAAAAAAGAACCTATTGTATAGCACAGGGAACTCTACTCAGTACTCTGTAATTACCAATATGGGAAAAGAATGCAAAACAAGAGTGGATATATGTATATGTATAATTGATTCACTTTGCTGTACAGCAGAAACTAACACAACATTGTAAATAAACTATACTCCAATAAAAATTAATTTAAAAAATTTCCTTTCACCCAAAAATCATGTTGGTAGTTGGCTAACTGCATAGTAGGACAAGGTGGTTGACAGTACGTCCTCAGTGTGAGATTTGGAAGCATCCCCAGAACACTCTTTTTGGAATGATCAAAAGGGAGGTGGAAGAGGAGTTGATAAAAGCCTCTATGAGAGTGGTGTGAACTAAAACCCCTCAAGTCAGTTTCATCTTCAACAGAACATTATGCCTCAGCCAGTCTTTGCTTTCTTCTCAAGGCTAAGGTTTTGGATAAGGGCAAGTAAGATGCCTAAAGGACGGAATGGCTCTCTCTTGATCTAGCTTTAGCCTGTATAACTTACTTGAGAAAAGGTAGTCTTCAATGAAGGGGATGCTGCTCAATAAAGATTTCTAGTGAGAATGAATAAATGAATGAATGAATCTATTGTCCTTCAAAGAAGCAAGCTTTTATAAATGTAGAAGATGATTTCAATCTAAAGGAGAAAATATCCATATGACCCAGTTATATTAGTGTTATAACCACCTCTGCTTATTGGGAGTAACTATGTCCCTTGGGAGATTTGGAAGCCAAAGAGCTCAATTTGTTTATTTCTCTTGATGACTGATGTTAGTCATGGTGATGGCAAATCATTGGTGGCATTCAATACTGGCAACCTCTAGTAAGTTGTTCTTTCAAAGCTCTTTGGAACTTTCATCTAGTTATTCTTCAGGGACACTAGAGAGGACCAAGAAAGACTTAAAACAAGCAGTCATTTTGATGTCATGAATCAAAATGATCATTTTTGTTTCAATTTTGATCAATTTCTTACCAATTCTGTGTAATGGAAATGATTTCTTCTTGGAATATAAAATTAAGAAACCTTGGTTTAGTAGGGAAACTATTATTTCCCTTTATTTATGGCTTAGCATGTTTGTTTAGGTATACTAATATTTATCTCTTAATTGAAGAAGGGTATGACTTGTTTTATATCTATATCTATATATCTGAGAAAAATAACATAACATTGTTGCTAAAACTACTTCAACTCTTTCCATATATCTGTGTATATTACACTGATCAAAACATTTACAAACATTCACAAAGGTAAAAACTACCATACTGTAGAGCAAACTAAGGAAACCCCCCACCATCTTGCTTTGGACATTATCTTTTAATTGAAAAGGAAAATGAGTCAGTGTGGTTGACCACACTGTCCAAATTAGTCATCAAATGAGATGATGGATATAAGGGCATCTTGACAAAAATATATGAAACTGCAAAAATATAATATGCTATTATCATTATTAGTAATTTTCTACTTGATTTGGGGTCCTATGAAACTGTTTTATTTTTGTTTTTTTTTTTTTGTGGTACGCGGGCCTCTCAGTGTTGCGGCCCCTCCCGTTGCGGAGCACAGGCTCCAGACGCGCAGGCCCAGCGGCCATGGCTCATGGACCCAGCCGCTCCGCGGCTCGTGGGATCCTCCCAGACCGGGGCACGAACTCCTGTCCCCTGCATCGGCAGGCGGACTCTCAACCACTGCACCACCAGTGAAGCCCGCTATGAAACTGTTTTAATTGTGCACTATTTAAGATAAGATCTTGCAGGATTTTATTTCTAAATGATTATCCAGTTTTATATTTAAAGATAATCTGATTATGTGTGCAATAATGTAAACATCTAGCTCTTGGTTTTGTGTCCACACAAGGACAGGCCATCTTTGGGACAGAAAATGAACTGCAGAGAAAGTTGTGGATGAAAACATTAGGATGCAGGAAACATTTCTAGTTTCTTTGTTCTTAATCTCTATTTCTACTTTTGTATAACAAAAAAGAAACTTTCTTTAACTGAAAATAAATAGTTACAAGTGGTGCCTGAAAGCAGTTTATTGTCTATATCATGGCCTTTCAGCCAAATTTATTTTTGTCTAAAATCATGTGTTAGAAACTTCCACATTTACCTCAGTCTATAAAACTTACAGATCTCTAAAACTACTGGTTCACCGACTCTCTCACTGCAGCATTAATCATGTCATCAGCAGGTATTCAGTAACAGAGATTGGACTACATCAGGCCAATAGTACAAATAAAACTCAATTCCAGGACTTTATGCTTGAACAAAACTTCTTCTGTTCCTTTCTGGGGTCTTTTCTTCTGCTGGACTTGTTTTTCCAATTGTGTGAGCAGACCCTCCCTGAACAGCTGCAGAGACTGGGCTAAGAACACCAATGGAGATGAACACTTCAGACATATTTTAAAGTTATACTTTAACATAAATGGTTAAATGAAATATGTTCTAGCCACCTATCTTGACTAACATACTTTCATAATAACATTTAAAAAAACATTTAGCACTGCTGGTTTTATATGACTGGAAAATAAAATATTGTTTCAACTTATTCTCAATCATTTAAAAGGCTAAGAATAAAATGTATCTGTAATCAAATTATACTTTAGTCAAAATATATTAAAGGTATTTTATATACTCCAATATTTTTTTTTCTAAAATTTCAAAATATCTATCAATACTGAGGGTTAATAAGTGAATTGTAATTAACTTGTACACAATTTATCACTGGGTGTATTTAAATGAAGCTAACTTTTAACTAATTTTGAAATAATTAAATCTTATTAAATATTTTTATAAAAATAAAACGATTTACTATTCTAGCATTCAATGTCCTTCCAGTTGCCAATGTAAAGAGTTTATATCATGCTTTATTCATGTTTTTTCTCAACCTAAGTAGGTACAAATTTAAGAATAATTGAATTGCTTAATGTTGCAAAAATAGTTGTCAGTCACTATGTCCAACTATCATAAATATTGTAACTCATGTATTCTTCTGGAACCATGGATTGGGATACAAAGAGAAACAAGAAAATGGACACTCAGCACCACTTGAAAAGGATATCTCTTAATGGGAGAAACTATTGCATTCCTGCCTTCTGAGGGGATTTGACACGTTAATGAATTTTTTCTTTTCTCTTACCAAGTCCTTCCGCTGTTCAAATAGTCCCTGCCCTCCAAGGCATTGTCCACTTCCTGTGCCAGCAGCCCCCTGGCAACTTACACACCTCACAGCCTTTGGAAGCAACCGCTAATAGTTTTGAGGTGATGGGAGGAAGCATTTCCTTGAAGAGAAGAAAAGAGAATTAGTCACAAGAGCAGAAGTTTAGGTTATAGGTTGCACTGTGGCAGAGCTAAGTTAAGAACTACAAGTGACAGAAGCATCTCTGTGCCTTTAATGAAGTTAAGATTTCTTGTGTCTGTGATATGTAGGTCCACAAAAGCATGCACGCAGGACAGGATCCCAGCTTGCCTGAGTCTAAGGCACATATTCCATGTGAGCCTGAGAATCTTTATGTGAAGCTTGAAGATAAAGCCAACCCAGAGGAAGGCAGAGGGAATGGATGGCAAGAAACTGATCCATGATGAAAATGTGTGAACTCCAAATCCCATGACACCTTAGGCCAGCTATACACCTGGAATTTTCATTTGATGAGATAATATACTGTCTTTCTTTTCTTAAGCCATTTTGTAGATGGGATTCTGTCATTTGCAACAGAAAAGAGTCACAACTGATATAGCAGGAAACCATTCTCTTTCTAGAACACTAACCACCCTAAAGTGTTATGCCAGCTTGGGCTTCCTTTAGTAGGATGGGAATAAGAACTAGAGAAAAACCACTGGATTTAGACTCAAATTCTGGGTCATCTCTGGGTGGCAACTTTTTTCACCACCACCACTCAGCCACCCATCCCTACTTTTGCCTTCGGGTTTCATCTGGCCTTTCTCTGGCTATCAAAGATCTCTTTGAATAACCGGAAGTGACTGACAAGAGGATTGTGAAGAGGTCTGAATATGCAAGGGAGTCTTGAAAGTGCTCTTCATAAGAGCGTCATAACTGCACCGCTGACATGTCTATTCATTACATGTGGAATTTGTTAAAAGGGATAAATACCTAATTCCATAGCCCACTGTAGAAGCGAGTATTGCATTTCTGAAATCTAAACAACCACCCATTAAGGCTTAATTCCCATGATTTGAAAATCTTTTCTAATCTCATTTTTCTTTCCATCTCCACCCGAGTCATTTTTTTTTCATCTATATTTAATCATTAACATAGCATCAGTGTTGTTTGTAAGGTGATCCCACCAAGAAGCCCGCCTGGATGCTAATGGCTTAGTCGGAGGCTACACATTCCTAATGATTGTATATTCATTGAAAGCTTTCATTGCACAGTAGCAAAGTCAACCTGAAGTAAATCATAAACTTCATTTTAGTCACTGTATCGCATATCAAGATTTTTATAAGTACATGTTGGCTTTTGGGAAAGACCCAAGTCCCTAATCAGTCTTCCAAGAAAGAAAAAAAAGAAAAAACTCACAAAAATACGGTGGGTGGAATCATGCCCTACACTAATAATCCATTTCAAAGAATACCTTCTTTCAGACTACACAAAGATATAGTGCTTACATTTTTACAAACCCACAGTTTATGTAGAAATTATTTTATGTTTAGATATCACTCACTAGTAACTGGTATCGAGCCAGCCCGAGAGCTACATAAACACCAGATTTTACACATTACATAGCTCACACAACATTTTGCTCTAAGCTGGTTAGTTAGTTATAAATCTACATGGAGTTTACAGTCTAACCCCACCCAGATAGCTCCCCTGCTCCCACCATTTTTTTTTTTTTTTTGGCCAAGAAAAGCAGCAGGGGGTATATATATATATATATATATATATATATATATATATATATATTCCAAAAGAAATCAAATTATACATGTGCACTTTTGTAAACTAGGAATTCCTGTTTCTGTTACTGTAAATCACTACCAGATGTCAAATAGTAAAATATTCATTACTCTCCCAAATAATAGAGTTGATTAATGAGGCACATTTACATTGTGGAATCTTGGTCTCTGTCGTAACTGGACAGAGTTTAAGAAGTTTAAAAAAAATCATGCAGATGGGGAAATAACTTTATTATGCTTCAAAGGCAAAGTAAATATTAGGTAGGCATCTTGGGGCAAGATTCGGTTGGTCATCTAAGGGGTAATAACTTCCAAATGAAACTAAGCTTTGTTCTTAAAGAGAAGAAATGGTAGCCATGTCACAAGACAGAAAGATAGGTATGTTTCTGGCCAGTCTACAGCTTATAACTGTTCAGTATAGGAAATCTATTCTAAGGGAATTTCAGTGCAATGCATAAACTGTTAAAGGCACTCTGATTGCTCTTCTTTAGTTAGCCGAGTAATCAACTCTTGGGCTGGGGATATGTGTGATGATAGCATTTGTGCAGAAGTACTGTTCTAAAGAAAATTACCTTTTCTACTGAATAGGTAGGGAGCCTTCTTTGTAAAAGGAGCATCTATTTGAATGAAGTCACCTGGTTGTAAATAAAATCTGTTACCAACTGCAAGCAACCCTCTCAAAGTGACACTTTTCACGTTATGACCGTCATTCTACATTATGCTGGTTTCTACGCATGGCAGTCATTTTCAAAAATGGACTAAATGTATTTCTCACGTCTGTATTTGTACAGGGAGGAAAGAGTGTGAAAAAAATAACCCAGGGAGGAAACTTGACATTGGCAGCCAATCAGAAGTTTTTAATTTTGTCAGCAAAGCTGACCTAGAATGACTCATTGGCAGCTGGAGGCCAGGATCTTGTTCATAAAAGTTGGTTCAGACACTTTGGAACTAGTGTGGGACCCAATCACCCGTAGGAACACTGTCACTTGCATGCATCTATGCAATCCATTTCTTGATCAAGCATTTATTTACTTTTATGCTAAGAAAATAATAATGCACACATTTTTCTGTGTCATTCATTTGTGTGTGCGTGTGTGTGTGTGTGCACACGTGCACGTGCCTGTGTGTGCCATTCAGTTTCTTAGTAGGCAGTATTAGGTGATCATAAAGAACACTGACTTTGGAATCAGTCACACACAAGTTTGAACCCTAGATCCATCACTCATTAGCAATGTGGCTTTTGTCAAGTAATCTAAATTCTCTGAATCTCAGTTTCCCTATATGTAAAATGGAAATATTAATGAGCACATCAGATACTTATCTGAAAAATTAAATGAGGTACAGTAGATGAAATCCTTAACATTATGTTTCACACAGAGTAATTGCCATCCCACCTCACCCCCAACTAATAGTAATGAGATTTTTCCAACCAAAAGATCTTTTCTTAACCAGGCACACCTAGCTGGAACTCCCTGATTTTCCCTTTATTGCCCCAGCTGGAGTGACATGGACTCCAAGGATTCCCAAGTGGTGCTGGGGGCTAGAATTCAGATGCTTTCCCGGCTCTAACCCCCGGTGCCCTCTGCCCTTGGCTTGGGCTCTACTGCTTCTCTTTGAGTTTTTGACTGGAGCAAAACACCAGCTCTTCTGAAAACACTAACCTAAGAAAAATGCAACAGGCAGCACCTGGGCCAGCCTTGTCACTGAAAGTCTGAAAACTCAGGGCAAGAATCACAGGGCATTATCTAATAAGCTAGGTTATAAGGTTCTGTGAGAATCAAAACCTGATAATGTATGTGAAAGCAAGTTGTAAGAAATTTTTATGTAATAATGAGGATGAATATTACACATTTCTCCTATAATCAGTGGATCCTTGTTAAACTGAATTGGACAGTCATTTGCAGAGGATACTTGGGGTTAAACAGCCTCCATTCTATGGTAGAAGAAAATTTCCATGATGAAGAGGAGAGAGGGAGCAGGAAAGAGTCATGTCCCAAGAGCTCTCAGCACAGAATGAATTACTCTCCCCCACCTTATAAGTGATTTTTGGTCTAAGAACTTCCAGCATCTGGAGAAGACCAAACTTAACCTCTGTTATGAATGAAATAACTGAAGCCTAGGGTTATAAAGTGATTGTTTTAGAACATATACTAAGTCCAGGTCAAAGTTAAAACCCAATCCTAATGCTGATGGGGGTCTCTGTTTAGTTAGAGGGGAAAAAAGCATATCAGCAGCTGAATGTTGGAAACTGAAGGCAATTTAGAAGAAAATTAGCTTGGCAGAACCTTTAACTGAAATCCATGTTTTATTTTCAAAAGGAATATTTTGTTGTATTTCTTCTTATAGAGAGACACACCCTTTGTTCTACTCATGGCTATCAATCATTTATTCTCTCATTCATCTAACTTTTAAAAATCTTCTATTAGAAATTCAGTCTTCCATTCAACATGCTGAAGAGTTCTTAAATAAGAGACAAGGAGTTGTGTTTAAAGAACCTGCTGGTTTTCTCAAAGGGAGGATAAAAGTGTGCTCAAGTTTCAAGGCAGGTTTCAAGGATGCCAAGGAGGAGTTTTTCTTCCTTTTGAACCAAAAAAAAAAAAAAATCTAAAATCTCTGAGCGGTCTGGCAATGGACTCAGTAGACTTCCAAATTTTAGAGGCTGGCATCTCACATAGACTCTACAGGGTCAACTCTGCAGAACATGTTCAGTATGGACAAAAGGAACACAGAAAGGGGACAGTGGTTCCTCAGGAGTGTAGCTTGACTAAAGCCAAGGATAAAGGCAAAGTGGCATCTCTTACTGTCCTATAGTGTTTGGGGTTCCTTGGGATCCCCACTGGAGCTTACTTTCTTAGTTATCCTCTTAGAGTTCCAACTTTCCCTTTTTGGGTAAATTCAAGGGCAACTGACCCTGCTAGGATACAACTTTGAGCATCTAGATACTGCAGATGTGGGAACACTGGCATTTTGCCATCCTCTCCATCTAACTATTCACCCCCAAACTATTCTTTGCACTAATTAAGGCACTTGATTGCTGGAGGATTTTGTTTTGCTTCGTTTTTAACAGCCATTTCTATGGTGGCACTCTGCAATGGGAGCATTAGAAGCTAGGTGCTGTCAGTTGAATGAATTATTATGTGGCCAGGTCAACATGTGTAAAATGAAAAGACAAAGGGCATCCATGCTGTTCATTTTTGCCATCTTTACGATGAATATTGATCACCGCACATCCGTGCAGCCGGAGCAATTACTGATAATCATGGAAATGGCCAAAATGAATTGATTGGCTGTTGTTTCATCCTGTTTCCCAGCTGTGTAGCCAGCTGCATAGCCGCAGTCCAAGACAAATCCTGTTTATGGGGTCCTAAGGCTTTTCGATCATCAGAACACTTGTGAAAGGTTTTCAAGTAGGTACTTGAAGATTCCATAGCAGTTAGAGCACCTTTGAGGATGCCTAACTCATGGAGGAAGTAACTGTTTATTCACCAGGATCCCAGCCAGTAACATTGCCAGTACATGGTAAACATCAAGGCCAAATCACATTTAAAACAACTGAAAAATACTCCATATCAAGTAACCATTTAAATTCTGGAATTGTTGATTCCCACCACATTGTCAGATGGAGTATACAAATAAATAAATTTAAACAATAATAAAAATAATATCTTTTAATTCATTTACTTATAGTAAATGTATACTTGTTAGTCTCTAAATGGACTAAAGACAGTGACATACACACACACACACAAACACACACACTTACTAAGAAAAACAGATGCCACAATTTTTCACATCTACTGATATTGCTTATGTTGTGGGTGGCCGAACAGTATTTAAAGTCATGTGAACTGCTGGATGAGACTCTTACCACTAAGTTCTGTTATTTATTAAAGAA
This sequence comes from Delphinapterus leucas, assembly GCF_059928025.1. Lineage (NCBI taxonomy): Eukaryota > Metazoa > Chordata > Mammalia > Artiodactyla > Monodontidae > Delphinapterus > Delphinapterus leucas. Next base: position 17,341,041 of record NC_143136.1, read on the forward strand.
GTTTTGTTAGTTTAACATTTGTTCCGCATGAACAAAAGTTTTGTATTTTTCTGAGTCATCTTTTTCGCTTGCATGAGAATAGGACAGCCTTAGTCCAATGGCAACCAGCTCTGACCTCTCTTATGTTTTCCATCTGTACTACATTCATCACACCAGAGTCTGGAATCTACAGCGTTTGTATGCAACTTAAGTAAGAGAGGGGAGGGAGGAGAGCACTAATAAGCGTCCCCTAGGGGGACACAAATGATTTCTAGCACCATCCCAGGGATTTGGGTCAGTGAAAGACCAAAGCTGTACTGACAACTTACCTTTGGACAAGGGCAAACTTTGGTTTGAAAATGTCTCTGAGTCTGCTCTTCTTACCCTGTGGAATTCTGAGTCTTTGAGGTTATTACAGATTGAAATGAATGCCTCATATTCCCCCCACACAGATTGGAATGTTCAGGTTGCCCCCTCCCTGTCCTGAGGGGAAGCATCTGAGCTTTGGAAGAAACTCTGTTTGAGTGGACTTCCAAGGTGGAAAAACAGGAATGGTGACCTATTATCAGAACAGCTTAACTGGGACCTTAGTGAATATTTTCCCTATCAAAAAATTATGAAAATTCATGGAACACATGCTCTAGTAACAGGACAGGACATCAGCAGTTAGGACTGCCCTAGAAGTCAGAACTCTTCTTCAAAATCCAAACACATGGCCCTGATAGTAATAATCCAAGTTGATTTCTAAATGTTGCCATGGTGAACGCAAAACATTTACAATTATGACACACGAAAAGGTTAGATAAAAACAATTATTTGCAGCAAAAAATTTTATTGCTATGTTTAAAATTGAATTTTTAAAATATATTTATGTATGATTTTTTTTAAAGCACTTGGACTTAGATATGCAAAACATGAGTATTTACATTCCTTTTTTTGGTGAAATGTAATTGTAGCTTTCTATAATTCCTACTTTTCAATAAGTTAACATTCAAGTGTGCTTTTTGTTACAAAAGATGGAAAGAATTTATTTTGACATGTGATGATCTCCCTTCAGCTAATTCCACCATTAGTCTTTGAACATTAGTGCTAATGAGGAGAAACAATGTGAGAATAACCCCCAAAGAGCAGATAATCCAAAAGGCATGTATACTTGACATAACAGTGTTTTCTATTTATTTTTGGATATGGGTATGTCTGAAGTTATTGGCATTCTCATTATTTCAGAGAGGATAATTAAGTCATATTACAAAGAAGTAGCTCAGAATAAGCAATATAATATTTCAGAAACTATTTTATTTGAAGTTTAATGCATCAGCATGAATCTAGGCGATGCTAGTACTATTCAGAGAAGTACTGATAGACTATTTTTGCAACCAGCCCATCTTCTCACATTAGGTTCAATCTTCCCATTCCATCACCCTGTACCTTTGTTGTTTCCTTAAATCCTAAATCCCTGATACTCTAATGGTTCACTGAGCCCTGCTCTGACTTGCTAGATACACCCAGTTAATTAGTAAGTAGCTGATGTCAGACTCACAACTTGATTTGGAGGAGTAAGTGAACGAAAAGTGAATAAAACACATAGTTTTTACATCCAGGACCTTATACTAAAAAGAGCCAGGATTCAGTATTAGAACCCTTGAGTCAAAGTCTTGGTTTTGGTTGTCACCATCTCTGTGATGTTACACAAATCAGCTTTCTTCCTTGGATCTGATTCCTCATTAGTAAAATGAGTGGGTTGAAACAGCTTAGTGCTTCCCAAGGGGTCCCACGTACCCTCAGAATCGCCTTAGACTGCAAGGAAGTCCTCGATAAAAGAGGAGGAGGATGTCAAGGCTGAATGGACAGGGTTTTAGTCCTTTCTTCCTGATTCAGAAAAAGCAATGGTGCATTTATCTGTTGAATCACTGGTTGCATTGATATTCCATGTAATATTGTGTGGGGTGGGGGCGAAGAAGGGAGAAAAAAGTTGAAAATTAGACAAGTCTCTTCAGCTCTAACATACTTAAATTCTAATCTGGTTCATTGGGACAGCTTTGAAACCCTTGGGAGTATTTACAAAGCAGTGTAGAGTAAGTTAGACACCTCATAACAACTACGATTGGAGATCTAAGGGTGAGTACTGTCAGATTTTATGGACAAATTAGGTTTGGGAGAGTTTGGTTAAACTGGAAACTTTGAAAATTGGTAAACAGATAAACAGATGGATAAGTAGAGAGGAGAGATAATTTTTATGCTCCAAATCCAAATTTTAAAATAAAGAACATTAAGATAACAGCAATGTCATTCTTTACATTTTAAATGAGTATTAAATGTAACACAGTTGGTTTTCATGGGTCTTTGTCTTGACACAGTGAGGATTCCTGGCTGCTCCGGTGGTGATCTGGAGTGAAGACAAGGAGGGGAGTTTTGCTGCACAGAAAAGGAGACTCTTGATCCCCTCCTCTTCCAGTCCATGGGTTTCTACACTGCCTTAGACATCCAAGTTTGATAATAAAATGTATGACCATTGACCACGTTTGAATGCTCTACCTTCTTTCAAAGGATTTTTTTCTGTCCTTTTGAAAAGCACAGGAAACATAAACTGAACAGGTATGTTTTGAATATCCCTTTCCACCTCCTTATATTATCTGCCACAATCACTCTAGCCTTTCCTAAAGGGATCCATTTGCATCTCTTTACCAGCATATTTCAAAATAAAGTAAGAAATGGCTGGAGGATTAAGAGACAGCTTCATTTTTGGTCCTCATTCCTTCTGTTTCTCTTCATCATCCCAGAATGATCACAAGGTCTTCTGATAGAGTATGAGAGCAAAAATAAAGCTGTTTGGCAATCACTTGACTCAATGTGTTAGAATCTCCCGGTAACCAAATGTTTTACAGATGCTTCGTTTTAAAAAAAATATATGTGTGTATGCTGGGGAAGAAGGATAAGAGTATGCAAGACGAGTCAGAGCTGGAAGAGAAGGTTTCATGGGGGCACAGGCAGAATGCTTCCTCCTCTCTCTCTACCTTCCTTTCTTTTACTGAGGTCTTGAGCTCTTTCTGTCAATTCTTTCTGGCAATGGCTCCCTAGGAGTTGTTTCTGGAAAAAAAAAAAAAAAAAAAGCAAAGGATGCTCGATTTCCTACATAAATCACTGGTTGAGCAAGGGGGGAAATTTTAAAAACAGGGTTGTGTTCTTTTCATTAAAAAAAAAAAACAGAAATATCTCTTTACTAGCTACGGATGTCTCTTCCTTTCTCTAATTTTACACCTCCCCCATAACACTCTCTACCAAAAAAAAAAAAAAGTAAAATAAAATAAAGAGATAAGTTGTCCATCAGGAAAAGGAAATGGTAAAAAATAAAAATTAGATATTTTAAAGCTAAAATAACTTTATAAATCTCCTGCTTGACCCTTAAAGACTCTCCATTGCTGTCTCAATTAAGTCCCAACTCTATAACACGGCTTTGCAAGTTCCTTTCTGATCTGGCCTCTCCTTACCTTGTTCAATCTTAGCTCCTTAGCAGGCCTCCTTCCAGGTATGGCTTCCAGCCTTGCCTAAGTATGTCCATTTGGGGATTTCTTGCCCTGAGCAAAAGGCATCCCCTGTACCTTGATGACCTGCCACGCATCTCTCCCTAGTCTTGTTTAGTTTCAACAAAAACATAACTTCCCCGAAGAAGTGTCCTCTCCTGTCTAAGAACCTCTTACCCCATCCCCCATTAAAGTCTTCATACACTCTATTATGATTATATGGGAAGTGGGTATAATATGTTCACAATTCACACACTCAGATAACACCACTATAGTTTAAAAACAGCTTCTTACTACTCACTTTAATTTCTACCTCTGGTACAAATTCTAAGAAGAGAAAATGCCATTTCTTCACTTCTAGGTAAAGTCAGCCAAAGTAATGATTAGTTTGCTATTCAGTGTTATAATCTCAGCCAGTGATCTGCTCAGCTTAGGTCTGTGTCCAGCGCCAGCCTTAGGGATTGTCTAAATTTAGACGAGGATTTGCAGTAATAGTTCCAATTAAAATAGCTAACTCTTAACAGACCCCGTTAAAAGCTTCTACATATTTGTTCAGTCCTCACAACAGCCTACTGAGGTAGTACTATTATTATATGCAAAGTGATAGGAGGCTCAGCCTGGATTTGAACCAGTATAACCTGGGTCCAGAGCTTTTTACAGACCCAGCTATATTATCTCTATGAAGCGTGAGTTCCAAACCAACTGAACCAGAATCTTTCCTTCCTAGTAAGCATAGTAGGTGATCGTTCAATATCAAATGAATAGAAAGGAAGAAAAATAGAGAAAAAAGAAGAGAAGGAAGAGGAGAAAGTAAGCAAAGAGTCAGCAACCTGCTGTGAAGAGGGAACCGGAAATGCCCTCTCCTTTCCCAAATGTCTCTCATCAGTCTGGCTATCTTGTGGCTATCTATTGGAGCAACCTGCGGATTCAGTGAGAGGCTGTCAATCATTACCTACATGTTTCTGCCTGCTGGAAAGACAGAGGGTATAAATCTATGCATGCTCAATGTCTGCATTTTTTAAAGGAATTACTTTGTCATCAAGTTCATAAATTCTCAGGTCTTGAGAGGTTGGCAGAGGTAAAAGCAGAAGCAGGGAAGGGTGGGACTGACCCAGGGGTCTGCCTGCCGGAGATTTCCTGACTGGGAAGGTGTGAGAGGCTGTTAGAAGAGCAGCCAGATATCCAGACAGCTGGAGAATTCGGGTAGCTGTTGACTGCAGCACACTGCAGGGAATACTGGAAAGTGAAGGGGTTTCTTCTGGTTGGCTGCTTCAACACTAACTTGCATGTGACCTTAGAAAACACCCTGGCTGTCTTTTTGTTTCTCATGTGAAATGGAGTCCATGTTCTGAGTAATCGCTTACGTCTTTACTAGGCTCAATGCTCTATGCCTGTGACCTGTACTGCTTTGTGTTTCTACGTGCCCACTCCCTTTTCAGGTTATGGCTTAGAGCTATGGCTGAATGTTTTTTCCATTCTCTCCCGGAAAAAAATGTACTGCTGAGAGGGTGAGGATGGGGGGTGGGGAGGGTGAACCTTCCCAGTTATTTGAATTTGCCCCTCCCCAATTAGTTCTAGGCTTTCCTAATCTTAGGAAGACTAATTTCCACACATTCCATTAGCTCTTCTGTATTCTTACACATTCTCTTTACAAGCTGTTTTCAGACCTGAATGCACAGTGGGTAATTCCAAGATATCAAGAAATGTGGCAACTATAAGAATATTATAGTTGTTTCTATTGTATTGACATTTCAATTAATAAGAGCAAATGGCACAATCTAACTAGGAAGTTCTTTTTTCTCTCTTACACTTAGCTGCACTCAAGGAATTGTTTAAAAATTTGAAGAAAAAAACTGTAGTATAAAAAGAAGGTAATAGTTCTCTTTTGTTTCTTGATTTTTTTAAGATACTGCATCAAACGATTCCCTATAATTAATAACTGCAAATAATTGCAGCACTAGAGTATCTTCTATTCATCTTACTGAGTTGAGTATCACTGGATGTTTGAGGTTTTTACTAAATCATCATGTGATGGATTTTAAAAATATAAGCAAAAGTCACTAGTTAACATTGACACCATCAATATAATATCTTAGTTGTCAATTTTTGTCTTTAACAATAACCATTAAGAAATATGAACAAACACAGGCTCTGGTTGGTCAACTGAGATGGGAAACTAGTTATCGTACATGATAGGCCTTTCAGATTTGGGGTGCTAAGCCACTTCCCCTTTGTTTCTTTTGACCTTCAAATTATAGTCAGCCATTTATAGTGGACTATTACAACTGATTTCTTCTATTCCCACATTTCTGAGTCTAAAGCTGTATCTGGCATTGCTGCCTAAAACCCATCGCCAAGGTCATGGTTAGATGAAATGGCAAGGTCGGGAAAATATTCACTTCCAACACTCTCTTTCTTTTTGCTATATGTTCTGAAATGCTTGTATCCCTTCCTTTGTGCATGTGACTGTGTCAACTTCCCAGCAGAGAAGAGAATTGGGCTAATACACAGGTAGAAATACTATGAAGAGATACATATCGGTTAATTGCTAGGAATACCTAAAGTAAAACCTTTAAATTTTCATTTCATTTGTAGGCATGAAACTGTGGCAGAGATGGCCAGGAGCTTCCTTTGGTCAATGATTTGCAAAGATGGCTGCAATGATCCTCCGAAATATTTCCATTTCCTTAAATTTAGATTTACTCTGTGACTTGCATTGACCAACAGGGTGTGGCAGAAATCATAGTATGTGGCTTTGAAACGCAGACCTCAAGAAACCTTGTGGTTTTCTCTCTTGTCCTCTTGGAATCCTGCAATCATGGTGTGAAGAAGCCCAATTAGCCTCCTTCAGAAACAGAGACCACTTGGAGACAGTGGCTCAGCCAACAACCAGGCCCAACTGCCAAGCATGGCAATGAGGCTGTCTTGGACGATCCAGGCTCATGTGCCTTCTGTTCCTCCCCTTTTGGACAAGTGTTTATTATGCTTAGTCTGTCACTGTCTCAGTAGGTATGTTGGCTGCATGGGTGGCAGATAATTTGGCTTTTTAGTTTGTAAATCTTTGTATTAAGAGTGACCACACCTTAGGAGTTGTACTCAAGGAACCTCAGAGGCAGCCAGACTTGAGGCAGTTTAGCAAAATTGTGGACTTCAAGCCTGATGTTACCATGGTATGAGATTTTGGGAGGTCTTGAAAAAGGGTGAATATGTTTTGTATGTGGAAGAATATGAAATATTGTGACTAGAGAAAAGAGCGCGATGGCTCATTTCATGGCCAGAAGTTCTGCTCATCACCTTTTGCACACCCATTTCAATCAAGATGGAGACTTTTCCTCCACTCCTTAAAATGTTGGCCACATGATTTGATTTGACCAGTAGGATGCTACAGAAGTGGCACTGTGAGAGTCCCAAGCCTAGATCTCAAGAGGTCTTGTGGTTTCTACTCTCACCTGGGTGGAACACTGACCTGAGACTAGCACAGGAAGAAGTTCAGTCTAGCCTACCAGTGGGTAAAAAGCCATGAGGAGCAGAGATGAGCTATAGCAGCTAACACTCCCTAGAAAAAATAGGTGGCAGCCAACTCCAAAAATGAAACGTGTGAGTGAAGTCACCTTAGACAAGAAATTTAATGAATAACTTAAAAATAGTCTACATATGGATAATTGGATTTGTAACAAATCTAATTCCTAAGTAAAATGCACTGGAAAGAGAAGAGTGATAGAGCAATATTTTGTCTCACATACACCGTAGTAAGCAGCCTCTGAGAAGATCCTCAAGGATCCCTTCCTTCTTTGATTTATACCCTGTGTAATCCTCTCTCCTTGATTATGAGCTGGACTTATTGCATCCTGCTCAGAAATACAATATGGCAGAAGTGACGGGAAGTTACTTTTGATAAGAGGTTATAAAAAGACTGTGGCTCCTCCTGCTCTTTCCTCCCTCCCTCCCCCACACTTCCTCTGTCTCTCTTTTTTTCTCTCTGGGTCACTCATGTTGAGGGAAGTGAGCTGTCCTACATGGCATGATGAAAAATTGAGGTCCCAAGTCCAACTGAAGCTTGTTAATAACCACATGAGTGAGCTTGAAGGGGATCCTTCAGCCTCATTTGAGTCTTGAGATTACTGCAGCCTCAGAAGAGAGCTGGATTGCAACATCACTGGGAACCTTGGAACAGAAGAACCTAGATAAGCATCGATCTAGTTTCCTGACCCAAAGAAGCTGTGAGTTAATAATGTTGGCTGTTTTAAGCTGCTAAATTTTGGGATAATTTGTTATGCAGCACTAGATAACTAATACATACATATTGTAATTTATATATCCACTCATTCAGCAGATACTAAATCAAGCATTTGCTGTGAGCTACTGTAAAGAGAATGATGGCTATTGCTCTTCTTCATAACCTGTCTTCAATTCCTAAAATGGACATTTTTAGCATGCAGAACATCTTACTAGAATTATGTTGGAAGGTAGGAAGATGGATTACCTCCTGGATACACAGTGGAGGGGGTAGATGATTACAAGAACTCACATTAATTCCTGTGTTTGATAACTCCATATGATGGCTAGTTCAATAAAGAGTAGCCTGTGTTATTATCTATACCTTTGCACTGAATGAATTTTAATGAAACTTTTGGAGCTATGCAGGAATGTGTTGACACAGAAAGGCAGACTAAATGTGGCTGGGGACACACAACCCTCCATCCACAAATCAACAATTATAATCTAGCAGGATAAGTAAGACAGATGCATAAATAACCATGAAATAAAATGTACTAGAGGAGGTTGTAGAAGAGAGGGATATTTTTGCCAGAGGATATAAAGGTCTTGAAAAGTTCGTAGAATTTTGAAAATGAAATATGAGGATTTAACAGCATTTCAGGAAGCAGAAATAATTGAACCTAAGGTACAGGTTTTTGTTGTTTGTTGGTCTTAACTTTACTATTAGTGGTATTGGGTGGCATGTGACTCTCAGTGCTAGGTAGGGATTGGTTGTGAAGCAGTGACCTTTGACTGCACATATGTGAGATCAGCTGTGAGTAGAGGTGACTTCGTTTCTTTTGTCACATTAATTAGATTTTTGGCATTAGTGGCTCCACTTGCAGTTGATTTTCATTAAAGATTATAATTTAATTTTTCAAGCAAGATCACTTTTTAAAACCATGTTATGCTATAGATCAAAATGAAAAGACATTGTGTATATAGAAGGTTCCCTGCAATTACAGACAGTAGGAATTGCCAAAACTCTTAGACAAGATCATAGAATGATCAAAGCTAGGAGAAGTTAATATGATGTGTTCTTGAATTTTAAAAACTTAAAGGAGCTGAACATCTGTTAATATCTTCTGGCTGACTTTTTTTTTTTTTTTTTTAATTTTTTGCGGTACGCGGGTCTCTCACTGTTGTGGCCTCTCCCGTTGCGGAGCACAGGCTCCAGACGCACAGGCTCCGGACGTGCAGGCTCAGCGGCCATGGCTCTCGGGCCCAGCTGCTCCGAGGCATGTGGGATCTTCCCGGACCGGGGCACGAATCCGTGTCCCCTGCGTTGGCAGGCGGACTCTCAACCACTGCACCAGCAGGGAAGCCCCCTGGCTGACTTTTAAGAGACCTTGTATAATTTCTAAAAGCAGATAATTCAATTGAGAACACAAAAAATCTGAAACTCTAATACAGTTTATGAACTAGAAGTGCAAACTATATATATATATCTTACTATTTTTTATATTTTTGAAATTTTAATTTTAAGAATCCTAAAAACATGAAAACAACTAGCATGCATTAAGGGTAAAAAGTGTTATTTTGAAGCTATGCATAATGACAAAACCCCAAATGATTCAACAAATATTAATATTTTGAATATGAAATATGATTAAACTCAAATTTTGTAATACAAAAGAAAACAGGTTATGTAATAATAAGCATAAATATTTGTTATTATGGTAAAAAAGTGGGTATTTAATATAAGATTTCTTCTTTATTCTAGAAAAATTGTTATTAAATAGTTGATTCATTTTACAGTTGAAAACAATTAGTCTTGAATATGCATTTTGTACAATGAAGAAATATTAAAAACAAAATCACAGAAAACTTCCTAACCAAAATATAGGTGCCAAGAAATATTCCAAGAATATTGGTCTTTTGTCATATTATTTGCTTTGATATTCCAGAATTTTTTCACATTAATATATACACATATATTTTAAATAAATTGCCTTTCAGTATATGCAATGTATTAGGTAGAGATACCTATTAGTAATCAAATCTAAGTACTTTTGATTTCTTTTATGGAATGCTATTATAAAGGCAAATTATTAAAATGAATATAATTAGTTATGCTTGATTTATCTTTTGCAGTGGAGAATTTTATTAATCTTGATTTCTAAGTGTATCAGGTGAATTCTTAAAACAAATTAATAGAATTCTAGCTTCCAGAAAATCTAAGAACACCCATTGTAAGAGTAGAAAGCATTTATAAGTAATGGTCAGCTAATGACCTAGGACTTAAGATTGAATTCAGCATCACTGAATTGAATACAATTATAATCTATCCTCCATTACCCACACCAGTGAAGAAGAGACAAAATATGGATAACCCCAAAATTTACACAGGTACAGTATAGTAGTATAGGATAGTAATGGCTATTTTTTTTCTTATTGTTTCGGAGTTCCATTCTATGTTATAGTTTGTGAAGTATTTGCATTAGGTGTCTACCAAATACCAAGGTTTGATGGCAAATAGATAGTTTTCCTACACAGGCAGTGAGTACTTCCATTTGGAAGGAAAAATAAAAACTAAAAACAAAAAAAAATAAAATTTGATTTAAGTAATACCTGGTATCCACTTGACATAGTAAGATATTTTTCTTGTAAGTGACATGAAAACTGTATTTCTAAGAATAAAATTATGTTTTAGATCTGTTAAGGCTTATTTAAGTGCAGTGCTTTACAGAACAATGCTTTTATTGGATTCGATTAGTCACAACTTCGCTCATTTTCCTTTTTTTTTTAAATCTTGGCCATTCTTAATGAAACGGAGAAATAAATTGTGAACTTTGAAGTGTATTTCCTCATATTTGAATAATCTCTCAGGGTGAAAAAAAATTATATGGCAAGGTAGATTTTCCTTCCAAATTTTTAGAAGGGTCTTCTAGAGAAGTCTATTTTCATTTCTGAAAGTAATAATTCTTCTTTTGGGAGACTGACTCTAACTTTTCACAGAATAATTAAATGGGACATTTTAAAAGGTCTTAGCCAATGTTTCTTCATGCCTTGCCTACACATCCCTCATAAGCAGAAGGGTCCATTAAAACTGCAGTTATAAACATTTTCACAAAACCAGTCTGGTTTTTTGATCATGTCCAGGGAAGCTACCATGGTCAGAGAGCCAGGGCCTGAATGAAGAACAGCAGGTTAAAGTGACATTATATAAGCTCCTCTAAAGTTACTATTTTTACTTAAAAGCCCTGAAAGTAGCAGGCATCTATATGATATTATTCTTAGCACATGGAGGTAGCTTTATGGCAAGTACTTGAAAGAATTACATTCCCTTCATTTCTTCAGCACCTCTTTTAAACTCTTTTAAGTTGTTCCCTGCCTGACCTTCCCCACAAAGGAAAAGCCAGCCCAGGTTTTCTGGGAAATTAAGGTAAGGTCATACAAGATCATCTAAAGACTTGCTCAGACAAAGCTCTTTTCATAGCTGCCTACAAGCCATAGTCCATTGGTAATGTACCCAGAATAGGACCACTCAAATCCATATTGCTTAAAAAAAGGATTTTAGATGACCTTTACTACTTCCCTTAACAATAAACACTCTGAAGTTTTAGAGATTACTAATGCAGGTTTGTCAACTCTGAATGCTTTTTTCCCATATTCCGTTTTTCCCTTATATTTTCAGAATGTATCTAAATTCTCAAGTGCCATGTTGAAAAATTAGGGAAAATATTACTGAGCATCTCAGATTCTGTGGCACTAAGTCTGTAATTATCAGACAACTTCCAGTAACATCTTTGGCAGTTAGTCTGCAAGAAAGGTCTGATAGTTTTTTCCCTTCTTCCCTAAAATATGAAGATCCTAGGACTTCAGACTCGCTAAATAAACTTCTTAGTGATTAGAACTATTATATATTATATTATATATTCTGCCCATCTGAATATCTCAGTGGAAAATAATTGTTTATAGTACATTTCTAGGGAATTCCCTGGTGGTACAGTTGTTAGGGCTCCGCGCTTCCACTGCAGGGGGCACAGTTCGATTCCTGGTCAGGAAACTAAGATCCTGCGTGCTGCACAGCATGGACAGAAAAAATATATACATATATGTATATATATATATATATATATATATACACACATTTCTATACACTAGCAAATTTTTCTTAAAATTAAAGTCTCAAAGATGAAGTTACTTGTTTGATCACATATTTTATCAAATCACTTTCTAGAAACTGTAGGATTCTAGAGGAATATTTCTGCCAAAACAGTTAAGTGTTTGTTAGCCCAACTAATACATTCTATTTAAGAACTCATTTCCTATTTTTCCATATACAAGATGACAATCAAATGTGGAGGGCTGCCTACACCGAGAAGCTGTTTAATTTTAGACCTGGTGTTACATCTCTCTGTGCTTCTGTTTTCTCATCTATACAATGGGGATAATAATAGTATCCACCTAATAATGTTTGGGGGAGAATGAAATCAGTTCACTCATGTGTCTGCACTGAATGTCATCTCTTACCCTTTGCTTTCTCCAAGTGTTTCTCATCGGTCCAGACAGACATTCAGACTTCTTTCAGATCCTTCTTCCTTTGAAGTTCACTTTTGATTCTCCCACTAAAAAAATATATTTAGAGCTTTCATTGATTGAAATTTAAATTATTTATGATTTGTTTAAGTTATTTTTCCATCCAAATATATTTACTTTTAAAGACACTTACATTAAAAACCCTGAGTTTATATTAAAAACTAGGTTTTAGACTTAGAGTTTGCTCCTTTAACTTACTAACTCCGTGGTCTTGGGCCAGTTAGTTAACTTAGTTTTTCCTCTGAGTCTGAAAATTTTAATCTGTTAAATGAAGACAATATTTACCTCATATTATCATGATAAAATTAAGTGGAACCTACTAAGTAAAGATCTATTTGTCAGGACACTTTCAGTTGGAAGAGAGAAAATCTAACCCCAAGTGGCTTAGGAAAAGAAAGGGATTTATCAACTCACTTTCCTGAAAAGTCCAAGGAAGACCTGCCTTCAGGTACACCTGGACCCATCTGCTCAAATAATGTCCTCAGGGATTAGCTTCTGTCTGTTTTTTAACTCTGCTTTCCTCTGAGTCCGCTCCATTCTTGGGTGACCTCTCCTCTGGAGGTGTCATTCATCAGCAATAGGGAAGCATCCTTACAAATGCAAGTTTAATGAGGCAGATGTCTTCTCCTCCTAAAGATTCTAGTGAAGGCCTATACTACTCTATCTCACATGTAGATGTAGTTGGCTTCATATGTCCATCCCTGACCAAATGACTGTGGATGGTGGAGACCAAGTTACCTGGCTTCTATGTACATTCTGACGTGAGGTAAGTCTCACTTTGAATGAGAGAACCTCATTCAGTTTCCTCAATAGTTGGAACTATTGTAACTATTTTACACAGATACACATATACCATATATAGTGCAATATAGTGTAATATATATGATACATATATTAACATATGGCATATATTGAATATATGTGGTATGTATTATATACAGTTTTTAACTCATTTTTTAAAAAGTAAGATGCCACCTTTGTACACTGGTATTTGAGAGTAGTAAGAGTGGATGGTTAAAGTGGAAGGAAATTTTTACAGGCTAATTTTACATCTGGAACCACTGGTTTATTGGATCAAATACAAAACTCATATGAATGTGGTTAATACTGAGTATTGCATTTGGTAATGCATTTTGTTCATTTTATGCCCCCTTTAAAGTGTCTATCTGTGCATGTCACTTTCAAACTAGCATCGGGGACATTTATAAACATTATAGTAGCACTGTACAAAGCTGGCAAATGAGTATTTTGAAATTTAACTACAATACAGCTGGCCACAGATATAGAAGTGGTTGGAAAAGAAAAAGGAGGAGAGGAAGAAAGAAAGAAAAAGAAACAACAGGTCTGGTATCTTTTTTAGTGGCGCCGGGTAGAAAGAGGGGCCAGGCTGCTAATCCGTGACTGTTCACTGAGTTTCTCCTTTTGTCTAGTACCACAGAGGATGTCTCTAGGGCATACTGTGGAAACACCTTTCACATCTAAAGGAAGCCAGAAGGTTCTCATTAGAAATCATTCCTCAACTACTTAAGGAGAAAACAAAAAGCCTTGGCCTTTCCCCCAGAGGAACTTTGATGTGGCCCAAACAGCCAGCACCTTGTGGGGATTGCTAAGAATTCAACAGCCCAGGTGAGGATGAAGGGAACATTCTCTTATGAAAACATGGTTTAGACATAAATGTTTGCAAGGATTAGATCTGTGTGGCGATTGCTTTAAAGCCATTCTTCTTACTATTTATAATAACATTTCTGTTCTAACTCCTCTTTAAAAAAATATTCTTTGACTCTCTGAAATCTGACACTGAGAAATGGTTTTGTTGTTAGAAGGCAGAGCCTTTCTTTAGGGGGTTTTCTCTCTTGTTATCTATATTTCTCAGAAAGAAGAAAACTGCTAGCTGTTCCATTACAATGCAGAGTCAGAGAAACTTCCCTTGACACAACTGGCTTCCACCTGAGGCCTTGTAATGAGCAGGCCGCCATTATTTGTTCCAGTCTTAGCCTGAGATCATTCGGTTCCTCACAGGTCCCTGGCTGAAACCCCATCACACCCTCCCTGACTTCTTTCTCTTCTTTTGGTGGTATCTCTGCAGACCCCCTTTGATCCTCTGATGTGTTGACTCAGAGGGAAGGGGGAAAGCTAGAGGAAGGCGCTGAGCTCACGGGGAGGGAGCATGCCTGGCTTTGTGGCAGCAGGAGAGTGGTCCAGTCCAAACTTCAGTGAAAGCCGCTTTCGGGCCTGGTCAGAGATGACCCCTGATAGCTAGCAGGAAGTTCTCTACAACTAAAATTTTCTCAGGCTCTGGCTTTGGGGCCAAGTTGAGGCATTAACTTACCCCCCAAACAGATAAGCTTTTAATTATAGGGCTTCCTTGGAAAGCACGTTTGACAAGTTTGATATTTATACTAGGACCGTGAAGTTTACTGGCAAGTTCAAAGGCGTAATCCATTACTTCAAGCAGCTGCAAGTGAAGAGATGTTTAGCTGTATTTTCACATGAGTGATGGAAATGCTCAAGAAGGCATGATTTTTTCAAGGAAAAGGCTGAGGTTAGGTAGGCAACACTTGGGTTATATCAACTACTATTATACTGTGCAAAACTGTAGAAAGGGAAATGTATGCTTTGATTCTTCCCCTATTTGGGGCTGTATTTCTCCCACTCAGCTGTATGTCTACCGACAAACTCAGAAACCTAGACCCATAAACGTTTTATATATATAAACACACTCAAACTGTGCATACACATGCACACACACACACGAAAGCAAAGATGTTCACCCCCAAAGAACCATTGTATTCTGCTTCTCCTTTTTCCTATAAAAATGTAGAAGAAAAGGATAAGACATGTCAATCATTTTAGAGCCAATCTATCAATCTTATATCTTTATTGGGATTATTTGCATTTTAAGTCTTAAAAGAGTCCGAAGAATCGACTTTTGTGCAGTTTATGATAGGGGTGATAAGGGAGACAGGACAAGTGATAGCAAAACAAGGGCTATGCAGTAGGATATAGCAAGTCTGACACTGGATGATCTTTGACTTTCAGGCCTCAGTTTCCTTGTCTGCAAAATGAGGAGATTGGCATAATGTTCCTGAATTTTTCTAAACATATACCCTGAATGACAGAACAGAATGTTTAAGTGGCAGAGCTCCAAGAGGCCAATGCAAGCAAGATTTTTCTTTGGAATCTTTTTTTTCTCGCAGAATCCAGCCAAATGTGTGACCTACCCTGTAATATTTGGGTGCTAATAAAAAATATATATTTTTCCTTCACATGTTTCAGGCAAACTTGGTGTTACAGAAAACCATGCCATACTTAAATCCTGTGGATTCATAGAGCCTCCTAGCACACTACCAGTTAGTTCTGGAGATAGGTATAATCCAGTTTGAGAAGCAGTGGATTTTCTTGGATCTAGTATTCTCTGAAGGTCTCACAGTTCTGCAGTTTTAGGTGATGGGCAATGAAAATAGCACATCGACAGTTTTCAGATAGCACTTTTGGGAAGGGGACACATTAGTACAGAGGTGAAGATTCTGAGGTCTTGGCCATCCCAAGACTCCACTTTGGGTTCAAGGGGACTCTGTTGCGGTTACTCAGAAGAGCTCCGAATCCAGAGATCCTTGTACAAAGGGTAATTCTATGGGCTCTTTGGACCTGTGACTTGTTTTGGAGATGCACAGATACTGTGGTAGAGCAATTCCCTTGGAGCCATGACCTCTTGCCTTAGGGAGCCCCAGACTACCTTTCACCTACAGTAGGTGTGGAACCACTCCAGAACTGGGTGCTGTTTGGGTCTAAAGCAGAGTTATCACAGACCCTGTTGCAGGGATTATCTGTGTATCTCCATGGGGCTGAGTTTCAGATGCAGTGAATCAGGCCTGGCCTCTGTCAAGGAGATGGACCTGGAGTTCATGCCAGTTTGTGAAGACAGACCCAGGGTTTTGCTTTGAGGGCAGGCACTTTCACCAGGAAGTGAGGTGATTGACAGGCTGCGAAACACTCTTTGGGGCAACATTTAAGTCAATTCGTCACCCTGACTATTTTTGGGCCTTAAAAATGAACCGGTTTATTTTTCATGTGTTGTTGCAAGTTCAAGAGGCAGAAAACCTCAACCGAAAAATCTCCTTTTTTTTGAAAAGAGATCTTGCTGAACAACAGAAGCTTTGCTAACGTTCTGTTTACATCAGTACTTTATTTTTGAAAAAAGAAAGCTTGTGTACCCTGTGGGACTTTCTCTCATGTGCCTGTTAGCTCTGTTAGTCAGCCTTCTGTATCTTTGGAACTCCTGACGAGTCTGTCCAACTCTATACAGCACATAAAAATAAACTTTCAGAGATAGCCAGAAATGGTTCACCCAGTAATCAGTTCTATAGGGACATAGAAAAGTAGTAAATAAAAACTTTAAGTCAAGAGAAACACTTGATTTAGCATGTTAGGTTTCAAACATACAAGTTCTGGACTTTGAGTAGGGAGGAATAAACTTAAGGTGATGTATTTTCAAGATGTTGGGGCTTTTATTTAACTCTGTAAGATAAATCACAAAGTAGTAGGTAGAACTGAAAGTCTTCTGGTCCTTCGAATCTACATTACACGAGACCATCAAGCCTATGTTAATATCATAAATTGAGGCTGTAGGGGCATGGAGATAGTTTGGGGGGTGTTTAATTAGTTTAATTTAGTTTAATTTAGTTTAATTTCATTAGTTTTATAAGGGACAAATATTCAAATAGTCTGTGGATTCATGTAAAAAAAATTGCTAGTGTGTGTTTATTAAAATGAAGTTTCTTGGACCACACCTCTGACCAAGTGAATTTCTGGAAAGCCCAGGAATTGATATTTTTATTATATCTCCAGCTGATTTTTTTAACCCTAAATTTTGCAAACCACTTCATCAGGAAATAAAAGTTTTCTGGATTTATGGAGAATGATGATAATTGGCTGCTTTCTTCCAAAGAACATTAGTTAGATGTTTTCCCAGTTGGTTAATTCTTGATTAACCACAAGAATTGTGGTTAATCAAGAATTAACCACAAGATGGGTTTGGTAAGATAATAACAGGTTGCACGCAGACTGTATTGAACTGACTTTTGAATTATGACTTAACTATGTGATTTCCAAAGCAACCTTTGAAAGAAATTTTATCCTATGAATGAATGCTTGTGAAAATTGTAAAGTAACGCTTACAAGTCTAAGAAACAGGATTGTGCTTTGGGAATCTGTATCCTGGTTACATGTCAAATTAACCAGGTAATTGCTGTATCCTGAGTTCCTAAATAGAAAATTGCTCCTTGTACTTCAGATGGTTTAATGCTATGTTTAATTGACCTTCTTTAATTAGGTTGGCTTTGTGATTCTTTCATTAAAAATCCCAACATTGTGATTACTTCCTTTTACTCTTTTACAAGGAAAATTAACCTGGAGCTGGCTACAGATACAGTTTGTTTAGAGTCAGCAAATAAAGAAATTAGAGAACCTTGTTTAGAATGAGTGTTTGTCAAACATGGTAAAGTGAAAGATCATTTTGGAAATGGAAAAGAAAGTAACATTGCGTGATAGAAAGTATTAGAGGCCCTAGTGTATTCCCAGCCTTGCGATTTATTTCTCTGTGGCAAGTCACATATCATTTCTGTGTGTCAATTTCTTACATATGTCATGAAAACGACCTTATCTATGACAAGGTTGACCTGTCAGTATTCAGTAGCCAAGACCCCTTAGGAGACTGCAGGAGACCAGCCAGCTCAGAAGCTAACTGCTGAGATAAATTATTTTAGATAGGCATGGTGATCTAGAAGTAGTATACTGATGGCTGATCAAGAATTGGTTTAAGGATGAGAGACCAATGCTGAGATGAAACACTAGGAATTGAAATACGATCAGAGTTTAGAGATACAGGAATGAGTAAGTTTTTTTTCCTGCCATAGTCACTAGGCTATTTATACTTAAGCACTAAGACCTACATTCTCAGTGTAGATCTAGTCCTGTAGCCAGTCAAAGTCTAACTTGAGATGTATTAGGAGTTAATTCTCTATAGCTTTGTGTCATTGATTTGTAGCTTCCCCTATTAACCTCCATCTTTGGGCAGGTATCCATCAGCTTCAACTGTACTTTTGTACTATTCTCAATGCCAAGTAACCTTTGATTAGTGCTAGCTGTTACTAGCAATCCTAAGACCTGCATATGCACTGTGGATTCCAGACCCCAGATCAAGGCCCTATTTCAGCCCAAATGGACCTCTGACAATCTCTGCAGTTGCAAAAGGACTGTCTTTGGTGTCCAAAAATTCCTGTTGCCAGATCCCTGCCTACATGTCAGATCAAGCCTACCTGGTCAGATTGGGTCAAGTCATATCTTAGATCTTGGACAGAGAGATTAGGATCCTTGTGTCTTCTCCTCAGGGGCCATACCTACTATGAGGCCAGTTCTCTTAGCCCTGACCTTGCCACTCACCTCCTCATTGCCAGGCTGCTATGATGCTCCAGCTAGTCTCACAGGGGAGCTTGTATTAACTGCGACACTCAGACCCCAAGACTGGGGAAGAGGCAGACTTCTATCAGGACCACAAGTTATTGGTTATTTTCTTTCCACACAGATGGCATGTAACACCTGGATAATCTGGTTGCATTTACCCCTTTAAAGGCACTGGACCCCAAAGTCTGAATTTATTCTATTGAGAGAGGAAGAGAATTAAAGAAACGGTTCATATATTTTAGAGCCAAAATATTAAAAATTTCTAAAAATAAATTCAACATTTACTGGGCGCTTACCACGTGTGAAGCACTGAGATACAAACATTATGTATGCATTTAATCTTTAGCTGAAGGTGATACAATACCTGTCCTAATAAGATTCATTTCTAGCTGGGGCCATGGATACATTTATTTTGATAATGGATAATGTTTATGGATTATTGTGAGCATCTTGGGAAAAAAGTCTCCTTGTTTCTGAAAATATTTTCTACTACATTTCACTTAGAAACTGAATAGCTCAGTGAAAGTTTATATTCACTAAAGCAAAGCTCTTCTACCTCCAACTCCTCTACCTTCAGTTATTAGTAACAACCACTCTTCAAGGTTCTTGAAATAGTGATAATGCTGGACAAGTACATGACTATCTTTTAATTCATTTATTAAACCCACATTTCATGGGCACCTATAGTAGTTTTCTCCTATGGCAAGTGTCATGGAAAAACTGAAATGACAAAATACTCAAAGGATTTTTAATCCAGTTGTGAAGATCAAGCATAAAAGTAACCTTAGTATTAAGGAAGAATGAAATGAGCACTGTAACAAGTTATGAGTTAATAAAAGTATGAGTTAATTGTAATGAGGCTTCAAAAGTGGAGATAATTATGGGGTATTATTGAAGAACTTCTGACCTCATTGAAACTGTTTTCCCTCAATGTTTGGGATAATGGCAATGTCAGGTCTTAGCAGTTTTCCCATGGAAATATTGGGCATCACTTAGAATCTGGAAACATGCCCTAAGTTGGATGATGCAGAGCCACTGTAGAAGGAGCTTCTCTATGCTATGGATTTACTCATTCCAGTGCAAACCACCAAGGATTTTAATCCAGGGATGTATGAAAGCCCACAGTTAAAAGAATCAGGTTCTTCACCAAATAAAAACACTAATTTTTCTCTTTCTCTCTCATAGGAAAGTTTAGATTCTTGAATACATTTTGCCCTGAGGAGTATGTCCATGTCGCTATAACCAACATGAGGAAGAAAAGCTAAGTTGTAGTTTAGATTTCCAGACCCAAAGTGCCTCCACATCATTTACTGGCATATTTACAGGGGTCTCCCTAGAGTCTGTTGAAAAATGTGAATAATGGTTGTTTCCCAGGCTATTCGTGTTAACTATTCCCTCTCAGGAACTGATCACAATCTCAAGTTAAATATGCAAAGAGCAAAAGCGAGACTGTCCCTTCTTCACTGCCACAGAAGATGTACTATTATGTGCTTTCAGACATGGAGAAGGAAATGAAATGGAGGATGGTTCTGATAAACCAGTTCTGCAAGAGTTGTCAGAGTGCTATTTACTAAAGAGTTACCAGAGGAGAGAAAACGTCTTGATTTTGACAAGTGAGGAAATGATCAGAGATGAGCTGTCAGGAGCCACTTTCAATTTATGCCTTCACTCTGGCCTTGTTCCCTGATTTACAACAAGCTATCTCATCTTGGTAAAAGAGCATTGGCACAGTCAACAAAAGTAGCTCTATTCCTGGAACCAGCCCCTTGCTAGAGTTAGTTCATAGCATGGCTTGCTAGCTAGAGGCCCTTAAGAAGCAGTGAGCTCTGAACCTTAGGTGGGGGTCATTTTTTTTATGTCTCTTCAAGGATTCTGTTCAACAAAATAAAATGTAGAATTAAAATGTGCTGCTTATCTGTCTAGACTGTTTACCTTCATCAGTGGTAAAACAGAATTATTAGCAAGCATGTAAGTTTTCAGTAAGAGGCAGAAGAGTAACTCAAACATACAGAAGGATTATATGAAATGGATTTAAATCCACAGAAAATTTATTTTTTTAAGTTAAATTCATCACAGTATAGCCTAGTATTTTTATCCTGCTATTTTGGACATTTATACCAAAATGAGTAAAAACAAATTTATAGTGTGTATCTGAAGTGCATACCAACTATGCCAGATGAATTCATTTCCAAAGAAATCATGAACATATATATGTGGAGGGAATATACAAAATGCATCATTTCCCCACAAACACAGCCCATAAATTGATCAAGTCTAAATTACCAATGAAAAGTGTCTGCTGATTTCTGCTAGAGTTTCCAGTTAAGTGAGTGAAATTTTGGGGAGTGTTTTATGTTATAGAACTTCATCTATTTTTTTTTTAAATAACTCTTCAGGCAAAGAGCAATTTTTGCATATTGTGCACTGGATGGGCAGGATCCTTGGCCTACTGCTGGTCTTTTCTGACTGAATCAGTCACCACTAGGAAATTCACCTTCACGTCTGAAGGACAACCACGAACACTCTCGTCACTGGATTCTTGTGCTCTGCTCTACTCCCAGCCCTAGGATAAAATGCACACATCGTGGAGGGGCAGACACACAGTACAACCTGTGCCAGAGCCACTGTGCTGTGGGGCAGCTGGGAAAGATGTGAAGATGTGGGGACCACAGTAGTCTTGCTTTAAGAAAAATGTGTCTGTGTGTGCATGCTTGGGGTACTCCAGCCTCAAGGTTTTTGCACTTGCTATTTGTGCTCAGTGTTTCTCAACAAGGATGCTACTGACATTTTTGTTGGACCCGTCTTCATTGTCCGTGGCTGTCCTGTGCATGGCAGAACATGGAGCTTCCTTGGTTCCATCAACTAATTACCCACAGTAGTGCCTCCTCTTCTAGTCGCCCGCCATACAATCACTGTGACAACCAACACACTCCCACACAATTGCAAATGGCGCCCTGGGTGGAGGAATACCAACGTAGGTTGAGAACCCTGTAGTTCATGGTGTTCTCAATCCAGCTTTTCATATAAGTGCTCCTCACCGCCTTCAGGCCTTTGCTCAGATGACACCCTTCCTGTGAAGCTGCCCACGAACAGTGGGTCTCAAGTGGGCAATCTGCCTCTCTACACTCTGCTTCCCTTTCCCCAAAATTAATCTTCCTCCAGAGCACTCATCACCATCTGGGATGTAATTTTCACTTGTTTAAATATTTATTAAGCTCCCACCATAATAGGTGCTTAATAAATATTTGTCAAATAAAAAGAGCTAAATAGAGTGGGATAAATTGTTCTTCCTTTGCCTCCTGAACTTTAATGTAAATCAAACTAGGATAACGGAAGAGGACATATGCTATTCCAAAAGATCCCACAGGCTTATTAACATGTGCAGTGCCACACATTGATCATCTTGAACAGCTCCACACCCTGAGGCAGACCACTGAAGGCTTCTTTCCTTCCCTTCTGCTTCATCCCAGAGACCTCAACACCCTGCTGGGTTCTAAGATGAAAATAAATGACTGACAAGTGTAGGAAACAGATGGTGCACCCAAAGTACATCTATGCAAGGATACTTTCATTAAGATATTATTACGAGGCAGGGTAGGGAGTGGTTACTGGGACTCTAAAGACGAGAGTCATATGGAGCAGGCTGGTGTAAGGAAGCCTTGAACTTTGGCTGAGGATGAGCCAGCCAGAGGTGACTATTTAAGGAAGGAGCTGGGGGATAAATATCCTGACCTCATTATCTTCCCTTCCTCTGTCTCCTGCTTAGGCTCCACATTGACTGTAGTAAAGGCTATGCTAGAGGGCCAGGGTGCTCTCACTGATGCATTGCACACAAAAAGCAGGGTAGAAGGGGTGGAGAAATAAGCCCTTTCTCTAGTGAGAGAAACTGGGGAAAGAAAAACAGTGAAATGAACACAGAAGTTTCTACTAAACCTCCAGCCACCCTTATGGACTCTGTAAAGGGCTGGAATATCCAGGTGGAATCCCAAATAAAATATTATGTTATAGAAACTTGCAGACTGATATGTGCTTACCAGTTCCCAGTAAGTTCATTTTCAGATGGATTGCACCATGCACTCTCTTTCAAGTTCAGGGTATTGTGCTCTTCACCATTAAGAATGAACCAAAGAGGGCTTCCCTGGTGGCGCAGTGGTTGAGAGTCCACCTGCCGATGCAGGGGACATGGGTTCATGCCCCGGTCTGGGAAGATCTTACATGCCGTGGAGCGGCTGGGCCCGTGAGCCATGGCTGTTGAGCCTGCGCGTCCGGAGCCTGTGCTCCGCAATGGGAGAGGCCACAACAGTGAGAGGCCCACATACTGCAAAAAAAAAAAAAAAAAGAATGAACCAAAGAAAATCTGCTTTTGATTTCATAAGAGTCAAGTCAATGTCACATACTCCAAAATCCCTTACAGGAAAAAATATAATTTGGCCTATTAAATGGCAAGCACGATGGTCCATCCTATAGAGTAGCCACCTGCATGGTATTTACAGAGGTTGTCGAATAGGGAATCCCCTGCAGTTCACATTAATATTATGTATATACATATATTTGTATATGATATATACACACATGCACACATGCATATATACATATACATGTACATATACATATATCAGGAGAACATTTACTTATCCTATAGCTCTGGGTAGACAAGAAACTTCAGCTCTGTGTGTGCGTGTGTGTGTGTGTGTGTGTGTGTGTGTGTTGTTGGGAGAAGGGTGGTGGGTTGAAAAAAGACTAAAGTGGGCTGCTTTGCTGATTGTCAGAGAAATTAGAGTAGAACAGATATGTCCACCAAGAAACTAGCTAACATTGGGTTATCAAACAGTTTAAAACACACAGACTGTTGAGTCCTCTGCAGTGGCACATGGCAGACTGTGCCCCAGTTGGACTTTGGCAAAGTGAACTCTAATTCCTCTGCTAAGCAGCTCCCAAATGCCTTGCGGACCACCTGGGTCCCAGCAGATGACTGGGTGAGGCCAGCATTCTCTATAGCAGAGCAGACAGCTTTCACTGGCAGCAAGCCCCTAAGGACAGAACAGAGAGACCTCTTCAGTGGCCAGTGCTCAATTCCTATAATCACCTATGATTGGGTGTTCTGCCATGTCTTTAGTATTAATGAAAAAAAATTATAAAGGAATTTATTGATGAGATTTCTTGAGGACAATGAGAGGCCAATTATATAGTAATACTTCAGAAAAGAAAAGAGAATAGATGGAGAGATTTCTCCCAGAGAGACCCACAGCGGGTCTTTCCCTTTGCCCATTGCTCCATTGTCGTGTCCCAAGCAGTTGCAGGAACACAGTTGGGACTCAGCAAAGATTTCCTGGCCTGTATGTAACTAAGAAGCAGCAGATCCATTTGCTGTCAAGGGACCTCTGCAGGCCTGAACAAGGAGGATGCCAGTAGTCACTATGATCCCTGGAGGCCAGCATGCATGCCCCTGTTTCCTGAATATCACATAAATATTCCATTTTCTAGTCTGAGCCGACCAGGAGTCAAGGGAATGGGCACAGGAGTAGGGATGTCTACAACTGACTAGCCAACCTCCCTGTAAGGATGGAGACTTATAATATTTCATTTTATTAAAAAAGAGAAATGGACAATTCTTGTATGCCTTTTTTTTTCATGGATTTGAGGCTCATGCTGGCTAAACATGGATCTTTTGAAAATAACTGCTATATTTGTAAACAAAACCACGTAAACTGTATTACTATCTTCCATTTGATTTTCACTTTCCCTCCTCTCTTTAACTTAAAGGTCTGATGACAGTTAATACCCAGAGGTAAGACGTAATACTAACTTATTGGTCATTCCTCCAACACTATGGATGAAGAACCATTTGTGGGAGAACCCAGAGGGACCACGGGAAATGGAGCAGGGAGATGAATGTATCAGATAGGAATTAATAGCATAAAGATACTTGTAGGACTTCCTAGAATAAAGATTCCAGAGAACAACCAAACACGAGAGAGAGAGTCGCAATTATGTAATATTTCTTTTAGGCTACTTTCTAATTTTCTTTTGACCACCCTGACTTCCTGAGGGCACTGCCTGGGCCTTAGAAATAAATACACTCTGAATATACCTTGAGAGAAAACCTCCAGGCCTGTTCCATCTCTGCGAAAGCTGGGTTTGCTGCCTCACATGCTGGTGCTGTAGTTTTCATATGTGAAATCTACATCTCAACCAGCCTTGATCTCCTTCAGTTATAAAGGACGTGCCCCACCTGGCTCTAGGTCAGACCATGGCTTCCTCTGACCCCTGAAGCTGCCATGCCTGGATTCTGCACCTTTCACCTCCCTCACCCACTTCCTCGAGCTTGCCTTTCCAATCCTTCACAGCCCTGCCGAGCTGACCAGCCCCAGGTGCACCCATATCCTTCCTCTACCTCCTCCCACTCTCAGCCATTGATCCCTGACATTTAAAAAGTTCGTGGATCATTCTGGTGAGAAGGCTGAACTTTGGAGATATGTCCCAGATGAAGGAATAGAAAAATTTTAAAAGGGACAGGAGAAAACGCTAACTGAAACCTAGATAAAACAGTATCTCAAGGGGATTCCCAATTAAGAAAAATTGAAATACATACATTGATACAAAATATATTCTCTCCTACTTCATCCTCTTGAAAACTTCAGACTGGGACGTATTTGTCTTTCTGTGTTTTGCTTTTTTCATTTTCTCTGTCATTTTTTCCTTGAGGCGATACTTTCCTCCACCTCCTTCTTGATATGAGAAGTTTCACTTCAGCTTTATTTAAATATTTTAAGGTAACTTGAGTGTATTTTCCTGTAATTAATTCAGGTTACTTCCTCTATTGGAATCTATGTTCCTGGCCATGTACTGCCTATGTTATAAGCATCCTGAACAAGCATACCAAGGAGCCCATTTCATTAATTGTATAGATTAAGAAGAGTTTCATTTATCCTGTCAGAAGCTAAGGCCAGTCATTAATTTATCAAGATAATTAAATATACTCCTGGGGGAAAAGTCCAAACATTATTTTTAATTCTGGTGGCAAGAATTGATAAAATGTCTATCATCCATGATGGCAACATCTTTTTGATTTATGTATTTTACAAGGTGAAAATAAAAATGGCAAATAGTAACACATGTTCTGAAATAGTCCACAAGAGAATGTAGTAACATTCAGAACTCTTCTGGAAAGGTACGGGAAATGTCACCAGTCAATGATAAGCCTCTAGAGATGGTTCCTATTGCACTACACTATGTTTCTGGTTACTTTCATGGCTATATAAACAGAGGCTGTCACAATGGAAGCAGATGTATCTTCTCTATTGTTCACAATGTGAAACTGGAATATATTGACCCAAACAGAACCACACTTTTTTTGTTTGTGTGTTTAATCACTAACTTTATAGTCATTACTAAATTGTAACTATTTAATCTGAAGAATTCTCTCAATATAAAAATACACTATTTTGACTCACAGCCGTACCTGTGTCCACAATAGTGATTAATTCATCACTTCTAGATGTTGTGGATTAGGCATGATTCTTCCTAAGAAAAAATTTTGAGTGAGTAGAATAGAATACTTGACTTTTTGCCAAGATGTGCTTGGACTTCTCTAGAATCCTTTCTTCTTTTTAAAGTTCAAGAGAAAACCATGTGGATGACATGGAACTTATGCCAAATGCTGATTCTTATCCAAGATTAACATATTTTGAGTTCCATTCAGCAAAGTGATTTCTCCTTGAGATTTCACCTAAAAAGAAAAAATGTTATTACACAATGAGGTAAATTAATGCCCTACAAATGTAATGTGCCTCTGTGATATACAGAGTATTTTAGTTTTTATACACTTAGCAAAGCATTTATCCTATTATCACATAATCGCTTCCAGCCTAAATAAAGAATTTGGAGCTTAATGCACAATGAATTCTATCTTTTAGCAGCTTTATTGCTATATCAGTTATTAATTTAAATTTGTGTCATTTTTAGTTAACAAGAAAGATAGCTTAAAGATTTGTTTGTATTAGAATATGTTGAATATCCTGCACGTTGGGGTATTTAACATTGCAGGAATAAGCTATCATATTATTATTGCAATCTAGACATTCTTAGAGTGCATTTAATCCTCCAGCATCCAAAAGTGCTTTTAAAAAACATAAATATAGGGGACTCGTTTAACTTTCAAGTGGTAAAGCAGTCTGGGAGATAGGTGTCTGAGTCACAGGAGTGGTGAGGCTCTCGGTAGTTAGTGATCCAATAGCTTATGCTATGCTTTAGTCCATGACACCTCCACAAGTATGGGCAAGATTAATTAGATTACACTTAGCAAGAACTTACAGTTCCATGATAAAGACCCAAAGACATACCAAGTAGGCTGAATCCTTCTTGTTTTTGTAAACCTACTTCCTGAAATGGATTTCAGAATCCCTTTGCCCTTAGCTTTGTTTTCCCTTGAGCCTGTGTCTTCATGATAATAGTAATGACCACCATTCCCAATCACCTACAACATGGCACCTGTTCTACAGACATCTCCTTATGAGATCTTCATGTACCTATGGATCTCCCCAGACAGAATGTTTAATTACATTTTATAGATGAAGTGAGTGAGGATCCCAAAGATTTCAGTATTTGCCCAGTTTATAATTTCAAAAAGTTTCCTATTTCTGGAGGGAGTGGGAGGCAACGTGCAGTGCTCAGAGAAGCAGAACTTTAACACTGAGTATATGGCAAGTTATCTTGAGACACTATTTTCATCTTGATAGCTTACATGATTTCTTTTCCACTCTATTCCCAACCAGGAAAGATAACTCCAGGCCAAAAATGGAGAGCTGATTTGTGCCAGTTGAGGTGTATACTCTGGATTGAGGCCCATGCATATAAATAGTCTTCAATGAGATAAGCACAGATGTTGAGGGGATGCATTGAGAAATATTGATATTTATAACAACTTGACAGTAATTTTATGTCTCTTGACTCATATAATAAAGCAAATGGGCTTGACTTTTTAAAATTTAACTTTTATTTCATTTTTGTGTATAAAAGTATCAAACCATGACAAAGCAGGGGGCTGAGGGAATGATGCTTCATTACAGATAGCTTGAGAAGCCCTGGACTAGATAGTGGGTGTGCAAAGAATGTGTGAACATTTAGTGAGCGCCAGCTAATGGGACCCTGTCTCCACTATTTTGGGGTACAGAACATCATAGATGCAACAGACCCCTTGAAAAAGGCAGCTGCAAGGTGAATTGAGATAATCGAAACCCTAGACCAACTGGCAGAAGTTGCTATGCCCCCATGAGTCATGAAAGCCACAGAATGTAAGTCCCCAGGAGAGGCAGAGACATAGCTGAATGAGAGAGACACTGGCCACACAATGGTTAGTTGGAAAAGAATGAGGGTCATTCTAGCAGCCACCTAGATGGAACCCCAGAATATGACTGACTAGCCAGTGACCACCTGGAAAGATGGCTTGAAGTCCAAATTGTGGCTTCCCCTCTCCCATGCTTTTTTTATGTACAATACCTAGGGAAAGAATCTTGGCACAAAAAATCTGAGTTTATAGTTTTGCTACCAAAATTTAATGGGAATTCCCCTTGTCTGTTCCACAAGTCTTCCACCCCATAGTTAGGCTGTGATAGGAAAATTTGGGGGTGTTAGGGAGTTAGAAGTAGCCAATCCTGGCAGGGCTTCTGGTAAGAGTTTGCAATCAATCTTCTGAAATCAGTCCTAGTTTGGGGAATCCAGAGTATTTTGGAAGTGCTAAAATAAACTTGGGCTGGCTTTTCAGGTGGAAATTTTCTCTGGGTCCTCTAGGCCATAAGCTCCCTCTTTTCTGTCTGTTCTGTCCTTCCTAAGAGCCCAGCAGTAGTCAAATTGTGGTGGAAGACAATTGGGGGAGGGGTACAGGATGACAGGACTTCTGAGTAAATCCTGGGAATTTGTGTAAGCAACATAAGCAGAGATGCACCCAGCAAGGTCTCTTTCTAGAATTGAGGAAAAAGTTCACAAAAACGTCACAGGAGAGTCTGATACATGCCACACACCATCCCCCATCCCCACAGCGAACCTCTATAGCCAACTTATAAAATGCTATCTCTAATACGCAAGCTTTTGGGTAAACAAAGTTACATCCACTTTGAAAATATGTTTTAGATAGTTTATAGCCAATAATTCCTTTGTAATAAATGTTTCCCTTGAGCCATAGAGAAATGCTTCTTGCCTTTAGCAGCTGGGCTACTTTTTATTCCCTCGTGATGCTTACTGTCCTTAAGGGCACTCAGAGTTTTTAATTTACAAAAAATAAAGCGATCTCTCCATATGAGGTCAGAATAGAAACTAACATACATTGGTCCTTGGATTAATAAAGTGTTTTTAGAGGAAAGTTTCTTGATAAATAGGATCTTAGGAGAAAATGTAGAAATGATTAGAGGTAAATAGGGCTGAGTGGGTGTATTAGGGTTCTCCTCAGAAACAGAACCAATAGGATATATATATATATATATATATATATATATATATATAAAAGAGAGAGAGAGATTGATTGATTGATTTTAAGGAATTGACTTAAATTGACTGTGGGGCTCACAAGCCCGAAATCTGCAGGAGAGTCTGGAAATTCAGCAAACATTAAAGTTGCAGTCTTGAGTCCGAAGGCTGGAAACTCAGGTAAAATTTCTATGAGGCAAACTGGAGGCAGAATTCCGGCGAGGGACCTCTGTATTTTAAGACCTTTAACTGATTAGATGAGGCCCACCCACATTATGGAGAGTAATCTACGTTCCTTAAAGTCAACTGATTTAAATCTTAATCACATTTAGAGAATAACTTCACAGCAATATCTAGACTAGTGTTTGACTAAATAACTGGCTACCATAGACTATCAAGTTGACACATAAAATTAACCATCACAGTGGATATATTATTCAATGTCAAAGAATAAATTTTCATTAAGTGTAAGCAAAATATAAATTCAAGCTAAGAGTTATATTTTAAAACCTGCAGTAGTGTAGGGATGACAAAATCTCTAAAATATCCTAAGTGCATATTCCTTAAAGTTGAATCATATCTGAATGTAAAGGAGGATTAACTTAATTTTAATGGTTTACCTCTCCCCTTCAACAACAGAAAAAGTCATGTGTGAATCTAAAGTTCCCCACTTTGCCTGGTTTAACACAATAGGCCAAGAGAAGGCATGATCTGCAGCATTTGTAAAGCTAACAGAGAAACACTGCAGGGGAAGGTCTCAAAGCCACAGAGTAAGGTAAATACTAGGTTGTAATCTAATTAGCAAATGATAATAGAAGTCAATGGAAAACAGGCCACATGCCCAAGAACTACAGTTCCCTTGGGAAATACATGATTGATCACTTGGAGACAGGAAACAGATAGGGGAAAGCAAGGGAAAGCGTGTTCTTGCCTTTGACCTGAAACATAGATCACAGCTTCCACTCCAAGTGAAAGCATTTGTAAAAAACCAAATGCTTTACATTCCAGCAGTCTGTCATTTACAGGAAGACAGGTGAAGTCCTCCAGCAGAACACCAGTGACTCATGCTATAAAATTCCTAACTTACCTAAGAAATATTGCTAGATGCAGAATTGCATTAGTAAAGGGGTATTTTTCTCAATTTGAAAACAAAAGGAGTAGTTTCTTAGGCCCCTACTCCTCTCACTGCCATGTGCTGCTCATACAGAGACACATAAAACCCAAACTGTTACGAAGTCCAAGCTTGTACTGCTCATTGCACAGCAGGCTGGTAACTTGAGAGGCAAGTTGCTGGGGCAAGGAATAGCAACTTTATTCAGAAAGCCAGCAGACCGAGAAGGTGGTGGACTAGTGTCTCAAAGAACCATCTTCCCCGAGTTAGAATTCAGGTTCCTTTTATACAAAAAGGGGAAGGGGTATGGTTGGTTGTTACAAACTTCTTGGTGTCAGAATCCTTTGTTCTTGCAGCTGTTCTTGTAGGTCAGGTCATGATGTTCTTGTAAACCTCCAACAAGACAAATTCTCTGTTCTGCAACTTTTTATCTCTATGTGAATGGAAAAGTGGTATACCTTTAAAGGTTAGAGCCTTGAGAACCTGGCAATCCTGTATATTTCAGTCTATAGTCAACATTTTTAACTTGTAGCAAGAGCAACAGAACACAACGGTTAAACTGAAAGAAACAGATCCAATATGGAATCAGATTTGTTCTTCCCTATTACAGAATGTTAACAGTAGCCATGGTTACCCATCTTCCTGGTCACTTTTCAGCAGCTGTTCCTTAGAGGAAGTCACCATGACAATGTTAGTGCTCTTCCAGAGTCTCTACATCTCTGCCTCCAGAAGGGGTGTTCTGCTCCAAGACAGGACTTCAGCTGAAGAACTCAGCTCCATTTCACAAAGGAGAAAAGAGAGAGAATTTTGTCAGACTGAACAATGTGAACAATATTGTAGCACAGCTTAAGGGAATTTAACTGTTAGATTGTGTAATGGAGCTGTTGGACAGTCCTCTGAGTATATCATTCTCAGGCCACAGTTTAGATAAGGATGAACCCACAAGTATCATCCAGAAGTGTCTATGAGCGAATGAGCTGGGAGAATTAGGATGGGCAAAAAACAGATCCTGAAGGACAGAATTGAGGGCACACAAATGTTTAGAAAATAGATGAAAGAAACCAAATAGTAGGAAAGGAAAAAAGAAGAATACTTCTCCTTTGCTCAGACCACATGGATGTTTGCAACAGAACAATGAGAGTGAGATCTAAACTCACTTTAGAAGTACAAGGGGATATAGGCAAGAAGGACATTGGAGAGTACTTCTATACCAACACAAGGGCTGGTTTGTTTGCTCTGGTCAGAAAAGTAAAATTAAAAGTTATACACACATGATTTAATCAAGGAAAAACTAACTCCTCAAAGCAGTCACTTCTAGAATATTACTCCTCTCCTTTAAAATTTCCCTTCAATTACTCTCCATTACCTTTATTTAAAAATTCTCATAAATAAATATTGACTACACCTAGTCACAATAATTTGGAACTAAGTAAAAGTCTTTCGATTATCTTTGAAAATGGGGGAGAGTCATATATAACGAGAGCCATAAAAATACACTTTTTGATCCACTGATTCTACATCCACAATTCTGTCCTAGGAAAAGAAATCAGTTAAAAATATATACACTTTGAGTTTCCTTCATGTTCTCTCTCAAATATGTGCAATTCATACTCTTGGAAATAGTCAAAATATCTCCAATTACGAAAATGTTCAAATAAATTATATTGTCCTTAGGTAGACTACCATACAGCTGTTAAAACAGTATTTATTGAGAGTTTTTAATTAAATGGGAAATGCTTATAATAAAAGACTGAAGAAAGTAAAGCGACATAGAAAAAAATACACATTATGATTTTAAAGCTTAAAAGATAGTGAAGGAAAAGAGCTGGATAGAAGTATTACAAATGTTAACAGTGGGTACATTCGGGCAACTTTATTAGGATTAGTATGATATTATGAGTCATTATTTTTATTAGAATTTTCTATATTTTTCCAAATATTATATTTAAGAAGAGCAACGTCAACAAACTAGGAAAAGAAGATAGAGAAAAAGAGGTAAAGATGGTAACGAGAATACATCTTTTGGCAGGTGGGAAGAGGGAGGTCGTTATATCCAGATAGGTAACAACTCCCAAATTTCAGAGATCGCTGGATTGCAAACAACTCATATGTGGTCGAGATTGAATCAGTTACTAGAAATGTCAAGGTTACAGTATAGCCAGCATCTAATACCTCCATGACTTCACACTTTTATTTTCTGATGTCTCAGGTCAAATATCAATGTGGAGCCTCTCAAAGAAGAGTAGCTTAGAAAGAGGAACAACAGAAAAACAAATCAAAGAATGAAGAGTACGAAATAAGAATGAGTGGGCACAGTTATTATTCAAAACTTGCTGTGTTCCTTCCTCTAACTTAAAGATCTGATGAGAAAGCTGTGGGGTCTTGATCAAGTTGTCCTTTGGAAAGCATTAGCTTTACCCACATCTGGGGGCAGTATTTCCTCTCTCCATGCATAGGGGATATGCCACAGTATGGTCTCCAAGGAGAACTCCACTGCTAAATGTTGAAGAGGAGCAGAACTGGGGAGTAGGCGGGACTGGAACCAAGGAATATACTAACCTTTCCTCAGGAGTCTCACAGAGTAAAATTATGTGTGTATCAATAAAACAAATATTAATGAGCACAGCATTGGTTGTTAATCAATATTTCTCTTTCCTTTTCTCTCTCTTTCTACTCTACATGTGTAGTTATGTATAGAAATGTCATTAAATTTGTGGGTGGCATAAACTGTTCCCATTATTATATGTGTAAGCTTTGTAAGTAAACCATGTTCTTCCTCTTATCACATATTCATAATGATCTCCTCCCCTAAATTTAGGAGCAATTGTGTGTTTGTTGGTAATATGTTTAATATTATAAACAAAATATTTCCGTTTTGAAAAGCAGAAATGTTGAAATCGATTTGTGTTTGAAATGTAAAAATGTAGTATAAAGATAAAAAGTAAAGATAAAACAGAAGCAGAAATTTACAGAATTTTGAATGAAGTAGAATTATCGGAGTCTTAGCAAATCATACAATTTGGATCTGTGCTGTGTTGCACTCACTTGAGTAAACTCCCCTAAAAAGCCATAATCATAGTTTTACTAACTTGAGAGAAAACTATTTGGTAGTCCTCTCACACAGAATGAGGTCTCAGTTCTTTGTGAAGGTAAGAACTTGATCAATAATCTTTAACATGCTGAAGATAACTAAATTCAACACAGGACTCTTGCGAAATTGGGAGAGGAGAGGGCTGCAGAAAATGTTGTAGGTCATGATGAATGATCCAGGTACCACAGCCTTTAAATGGATACGTTTTCATCCCTCATTTAAGAAAACGTATCTGCTTCTATATAGTGTTATATAGTTATATAGACCTGGCTGCAAATCAGAGTCATCCAAGGAGTTTTTGGTTTTTAATATGGGTTCTGGAGGTCCCATCCTTGCAATTCTGTTGTAGTAGGACCAGTGGACTAAGGTAGGGCCTGGAAATCAGTAGTCTTAAAATTCTGATGAAGGTTGTACAAGGGCTACTATTTGAGAAACAAGCAGAGACTGAAGGTAGAAGAGGGGCAAGTATTGGGGTCGCTTAGAAAAGTATTGTCCAACTACAAACTCCTACTTAACCTTCTCATTCTTCTCTCTCTCCTTTTCTCCTCACCCTCTCCTCCTTCTCAGGAAGGAGAGAACATTAGATCACCAAGACAGGAAGGCAGACAAGTCCAAGTCCCATAACAAGAGGAGTTGGAAGCAGGGGGAAAGAGTTTCTGGGAAAAGTCAGAGTCAGTGAAGGAGATGCATAAACAGAATTTGAGTGAGAACCAATTGATGTTCCATCATCAAAACTAAGAAAGAAAACCTATTAAAATTGTGTGTGTGTGTTTAGTGTGTGTGTGTGTGTGTGTGTGTGTGTGTGTTGAGGGGGTGAAGCTGGTGAGACTGGGGAAGTCCACAGTATCAAATGTATAGTAAGGATGGGGAAATGAAGATAGGAAAATAACTTGGCATCTAGCAGACAAAGGTGATTCTTCAGAAATCTGGCATGGGTCAAAGAAAAACAACCAGTAAATTGTGAGGGCATTGAGGCAACTAGCATACATACATTTATTATCTATTTACTCATTTATTTATTTCATTCATTTGACAAATATTTATTGAGCATTCTTTTAGATGCTGGGAATACCAATAAACCACAGACATTGTCTCTATCCTCATGGATCTTATAAAAGTCCTTGTTTGAAAAGGCTTTTTTTTTTTCTGATTCTGGTAGATGCAGTAAGCTATATAGTTCATTAATTCTTTTTCCAGTTTTATGGAGATATAACTGATATATAACATTGTATAAGTTTAAGGTATACATCTGATTTGATATAAATATATATTGCAAAATGATTACCACAATAAGTTTAGTCAACATCCATCACCTCACATAGTTAGAATTTTTTTTTCTTGTGATGAGAATCTTTAAGATTTACTCTCTTAGGAACTTTAAAATATACAGTATTGTTAAATATAGTCATTACGCTGGACTTTACATCCCCAAGAACTTATTTATCTTATAAACTGGAAGTTTGTGCCATTTGACCACCTTCACTTTCATATAAGAGAGATTTGTGTATGACTGAAAGCAAGGATAAAACACCTAGAAAGGAAATTCAAACATTGAAGATGCAAGAGAAAAAATAAATAATGAAAAACAAAAGTCCATTTGGAAGTGGAATGCAGGAAATAAGAAAAGGGAGTTGGACTTAGAAAGAGAGATGGTCTGCTCTTCCTCTGAGACAGAAGTAAGGAAGAGAGAACATACTGGAAACAGAATAGAAGTAAAGAAGAGACAAAACACTGTAGTTATTTCAAATATACACCTGTTAAACACAGGCTTAGAGACATTACTGAAAGTGTAAGCCATATTAAAAGATAAACAATATTCTGCTACATATGTTACAATCAAAGCCCACAGTGTCTAAGTTTACCAATGCTCAATTATTACATGAATAATGAACAAATGAGAATTTGCATACTTTTTTTTTACTTTTGTTCATTATTAAATAGTTTACTGAACTCATTACTGCCATTCTTACTGGTGGTTTTTGTATCAAAATGGAATTTGATGAGCTTCCCATAGTGAAAAATCGTTCTTTGATTCCCCAGGTTAATTTAAAAGACTCAAAGAAACACTCAATGGGGTAAGTTTTAGGCTTACCACACAAGATGCTTTGTTTGGGACCTGTATGGATTCCATCAGTTATCCAGGACCAAGAACTGCTGAGAAGTTGAGGATGACATCTTGTGGCTCTTGAGAAGGGAGGTTCATTATCCAGGCAGACATCTGAATAAGGTGGCCCCTAAGACCAGTCTGAGTCCAGGAAGCTACAATTAGATGGATTTCTACCTGTTTTCATACCATCCAACAAATCATGCTTGGTCAATCCAATCTGTTTGTCAAGGTGTCTAAAATAATTGGTGTGTCCAAGAAACAATAAGTTCACTGCTGCTCTGGTTCATTTGGTAGCTTGAAAAGAGATATTATAGCCCTTCTAAAACTCATTCTATCCCCTCAGAAAAATAGCATTCATTTCAGTAGCTGCAGCTGGCCTCTGTCTTTGTAATGCTCTTTGGCATTCAGCAAGACAGCCATATTGTAGCTGCAAGCTATTATAACAACACACTTCCAGATTTACAACTGTGTGCTTGTCATTTCCAGATGTAGTTTTACTAAGACAGTTGTGCAGGGAACATTGTGAGAAGCAGCAGATCTCCAGTAAAACATGCCTATAAACACTATGGTTTCTGGCAAAGGGGGGAAAAATGGTTTACACCCAGATGCCTTAGAAAAATATAATCTATTCTTTGTTCATATTTACCCTGAGGGCTTAAGTATAATCTACAGGTTTTGTTTAAGCTTTGTTTATCCCTCCTTGACACTGGAACAACCTGCCTAGACCCCTGTGTCCAGTAAATATTTTGAGCACTGAGATATATATATATTTTTTTTCTGCCTATTGTTCCGCTAACAATTTGGGAATTTTCTAATAGAAATTCAGAATCTTAACTACAAAAACAATTACTGTGAGTATTTTGGATTGATCTCCATAAACTATAAGTCTCTGAGCAGCACCTGGACAGGTTAATTGGAAAGCAGAAACCGAAACTTCCTGTGGGAAGTCATAGACCCATGAGTTCATGAATACTTCTCTACATCCCATTGAGCATGCTGCCTGATTTTTCCCTTAGCGCAAGCCTACATGATTCAAAAGGCATGTTTTGGCAGGAAACAAATTAGCACATATGGGTGTGGGTGGCAGTTTCTTAATGCCCCAAATGGGTCTACCCTTATTTTCAGCAATGACTGTTATCAATGTAATACCAAGTCAAGGAAGAAATTGGTTGTAACAGATCCATCCTTCAGCAAAGTTGGGAAGTAGATAAAATTTATGTCTGACTCCATATCTGTTATTCTTACTTTTCTCTTAAGCCAACCTCTTTTTTTAGGGACCTACTGTAATGTTGCTGGCATATCAGGGCTCCCCTTAATTTTGGCATTGCCATCAACTCTACTCAGTATTCCAGAATGATCTATCCCATTCTTTCCTCCATCAATACTTACGTGCCTTCAGCCATCCATCCATCCTCATTCTCACCCTTCCCTTTCTGTATATTCCTATTAATGAAATTAATAGCAACTACAGTGTTGATGCCCTAGGAGTATATTACATGGAATGATTGAGCTTGAAGAGATGATCCTTATACATTCAATAATTCAACATCTTAACTTTGTAATTTCAAGCCTTTTGTTTCTGTGGAGACTTATGATTCCACAGAATAATCCTGAGACATACAGAGTTCAGATGCGGAGATCAGCAAAAAATACAAACCAAAATTAATTAATTAATTTTCAAAAAGAGTTCTGGTTTGCTCTACCAGAGCAGCTTCACTTCTTTGTAAAATACACTTTTGGATTCATGTGAGATTTGTAGTTATAAAGGGGTTATAAAAGAGAAAGAAAAAAGAAAGGATACCACTGCCTTAACCTAAAGAAATAAATCAGTTTAAGACTGTGCCATATCAGTGATAAAGACAGGTTGGGATGTCTTATAAAAGGCTCTTAATATCACATGTGTGTGACACATACTTTTCCCAATTGTTGGTGAGGGCACCATCCTCGTGGATTAAGCCTCACGGTTCTGAAGTGCAGTCCAACTGCCATGCCTCCTTGGCAATCCTCATCTGAGTTCATGCTCTATGGAATGAAAGATTGGGGAAAAATCATAGAAAGTTGGTGGGTCAGGACAGATTCTGGGCTCCATAAGCAACTAGCTAGGCAGCCTCTATCCCTAACTGTGTTCAAGGTAACGGAGTATCCTGCCTGGCCAGGAGTGCATTGCTTATCCACCATTTGTATAAGTAGAATTACTATAGAGTGAGGGAGAGCTGTATTTTTCCCAAATGAGGGTTGCTGGGTAGACATGCACACACATTCAGCACAGTAACAGAGCAGGACATTCGTAGTAGTTGGCTCTGACCTCTGACGGAAGCACAATATCCTTTTCCCAAAGATTTTTTTAATTAGCCAAAAATATGTGGGTATGATACTTTTCTCTGGATTTAAAATAATATGGTGAATAAAAGATTTCTGTAGAATACAACCTCTTTCAAGTAAGGCTCTCATTCTCATGTCATGGCTCCCACTTCCTTGTTCAGAAACTTCCAGCCATCAGGCCGGTAATACAAATAATGGGCAAATGGTCATATCAAGCTTGGAATTGGAATTCTTAGCTTTAAAACTTTGCTGAAGGGCTTCCCTGGTGGCTCAGTGGTTGAGAGTCCGCCTGCCGATGCAGGGGACACGGGTTCGGGCCCCGGCCTCGGAAGATCCCACATGCCGCGGAGCGGCTGGGCTCGTGAGCCATGGCCGCTGAGCCTGCGCGTCCGGAGCCTGTGCTCTGCAATGGGAGAGGCCACAACAGTGAGAGGCCCGCGTACTGCAAAAAAAAAAGGAAAGAAAAAAAAAAAACTTTGCTGAAGAAAGAGAATATCCATCAGGCAGAACTAATTAAATAAGAAGCATTATTATTAGAATTTGCATTTCATAAGCCTCTAAAGTTAAATGATGCAAATATATTGACTAGAGTTGGCAGTTATTATGGAGAATTATTGCCCTGTGGATTGCAAAGTGATTGACAGTGACATATTCAGCATAATGGGCTCAGAGCAGTATCATTTGTTATTGGTGAGATCCCTTACCCCAAAACTAAAGGACAGAGACATTTATTTAGCAGCCTATATGTAAACTGCTTCTTCTTTCTCTATTTCTCTTTTCCTAGAACCAGGTTTTCAGTCTATGGTTACATTTTCATTAACTGAGATTATTTCTTCATAACTTATTAGTTACAAAACAATGCACTCTTCCAAAAAGAAGAGGTCTTTAAGTCAACATAAACATAAACCATGTAACTCACGATGTCAAAGCAACAACAAGAAAATAAACCTAATCCACTTGTGTAATCTCTGGGGAGTTTTAACTAGCAAGATTGCCTCCAGAATATAAAAGTGAACGGCTCACGAGGGGTGTCCTTGGTGGGTAGAACAAAAAGGAGGATGAGAAGGGAGAAAAACAGGAAGGGGAAGAAGAGGAAACCAAAAAAGACAGTGGGGAAAAAGGATACCTGTGTTTTAAATATGTGGAGAGAGAAAACGATACGATCTGCATGCTTTATTTTTGTGTGTTCAAGCTATTACATCACACAGGAGAGATATAATAAAGCATACAAGTGAGTGGTTAGGTCATGCTAATGAATACAAATAAAATATCTCTTTCTCCTAAAGAGGTGGAGCATTTTATTAACTAGCATTTGGAGAGTGTTATTATTTTTAATGTCTAAGATTTTAATGGATCCTATTTTTCTGGAAGGCTGTGGAGGCAGTGACAAATGTTGTAGGGACTACTAACCTCTTAATTCGTGTTTGTAAAACAAAGCAAGGCATTCACAGAAGAGGAAAAACAAATCAGTTAACTTTTGGATTTATCTATGAAGTTTAGATATCAGCATATTTTGTAAAATCTGCCACCCCTATTGTGGTTAAAATAACCCCAATGAACATAAGGAAGATGTTTTATTATATGACAGTACATGGGTATCATTCACGAATCCTGGATGTTGTGAGGATAAATGAAGGAATATGCATTAAAAACGATCTCTTTAGATGAGGCAATAAATAGAGGTAGTACCCTGGGAAAAGTTAGAACTGAAAATCTCTAAAGGATCAGATTTTTAGAAAATATTGAAAATTGATAATCCAAGAACAATATTGAAAACATTTAATTTTGTATATAATGGTGGGAGAGAAAGTATTTCACACTTTAATTAATCAGAATACACAAAATATCAGTAAAGTAACAGTCACGTAAATAATATATGTAATAAAAATAACAATATATAGTAATATTTCCATACACATATGTATATATAAATACATATATCATATAAGTAAATACATATAAACACTATATATCCATATGTGTAAATATTATATTTAATTTTTCCTTTTTCAATTGTTTCTCATTTGTGCAAAAACACTGCATATTCATAGACGTGAGAGTGTATGGAATTATCAATAACATTTGGTATATTTGGTGTAAATCTTCTCAAAATTCTGTATCAGACCTCTAAATTTTGTTCTAACAGGAGAAACTCATATCACTATATATAGAGTCACAACATTCAAGATTTCTAATAGATCTGTCAAAGCTTTATGTAAAGAGAAACCAAGTCCATTTTCTACTTTTCTTTTTTTTGCTGTACGCGGGCCTCTCACTGTTGTGGCCTCTCCGGTGGCGGAGCACGGGCTCCGGACACGCAGGCTCAGCGGCCATGGCTCACGGGCCCAGCCGCTCAGCGGCATGTGGGATGTTCCTGGACCGGGGCACGAACCCGTGTCCCCTGCATCGGCAGGCAGACTCTCAACCACTGCGCCACCAGGGAAGCCCCTCTGCTTATTTTTTAAAATTTTTCTATTAGAAAAAAATAAAGCCTTGCTAACCTTCATCAAAGTACAGAGTCAGATGATGGAGAATGTTTACGTTGTCGAGATGCCTAGTGTTCCACCTAGTAAATATAACATTACATTTCATTGGTGATGAAATTATTTCAATTCGCCATGGCACTACTTTTCTGAAACTATCTGTGGACCCATGTAGGTCAAGAGGAAGGAAAATTAAGGGTCATCCTAAGTCTATCCCATATAGTGTTTTCATTTTCTATCCAGCTAAGTACATCCAGGTTCCCTGTTGGGCAAGCCTTTTTTTCTCTTGTGTGTTATTTTCAGAAAAAAAGACTGCATATGACAGTCTCAGAATCTCACCATCCTGAACACAGATGGTAAAGATTACAGCACGCTGAGTATTGACCTTTAGAAGCTGCCTTTCTTCTCAAGGTTCTTCTCTTTTGACAATTAGACTGGCTTTTTCTCAATTAATTTCATTACCAAAACTCATTTTGCCTTTTATTTTTCCTCTGGTGAGTGTTACCTAAAATTGTCAACAAAGTTCAGGGATGTTCAAAGCAGTTGTCAGGCCAAACTATTACGAATAGTTATCCTCCAATCCTTTGGCATGCTGGCATCAAGGGCCTGAAGATAATGTAGACATTATTTAAATGCTGGCTTTCCTTTATCAACAGGTACATAAGCTAATGAATTTCAACTGGTCGCCTGAGATGAGCAATGAATAGGAACCAGGAGAAAGAAGTCAGGGACAGCAAGTAGGGGGCCCACCGTAAATCACAAGATAGGGGTCATTTATGAGCTGGTTGTAAATTGTCAGTATAATGCTACAAAGTGAGCCTATACTTTGATCATAAATACAGAAGAAAGCTAAAACAATATGAACTGGGGTGCCCAAATAAAGTAGAGGGTACAACCGTACTGTTCATTGATCCAAAAATGACATTCAGGTCTTCAACGTAAGAGATAAGATTGGAAACTTTGGAAGAGAGATTAGAGTACAAATATTTTCTTTATCACTGAGCTAAAGTAATAACACTATTAACCTGGCAAACTCACACATGTGCTAGATTTTTATAATCATCAAAATGCAACAGCGGGTATTATTTTACATTGTAAAACTTGGGGGAGATATGAGAGTGTCTCCCTTTTTCATTATGGGCAAGCTATTTAGCAGATTCTTTTCTGACAGAAAGTTTAGACCTATTAAGTTTTCAAGTTAAGAATCTGCTTCCAACTCTACTTCAAACAGTGATAAAATCACTATAATAATATCTTAGTACTATAAAACATGTTTAAATGCAGCACTAAGCCATTATCTGCATTGTTTTATTTTGCTCAAATAAATTAAAGCTCAACCATGGATCTGAGATAAAAATTACCATTTTAATATGCACTTAAAATTTGGTATAATTTTAGAAGGCAGTACAGTTAGACTTTTGATCTCAGATGAGCAGGTGATAAAAGTGTCATGTAAGATTTGCTTATATTTTACAATTTCATTAAAAGAGGATTAACTTTTCAGAGAAAATATGAAAAAAAAACTAATTAAAATCGAAAGCCTCAATAAATTTACCTTAGCAGTGTCACATAACATTTTGCAAATGCAACAGAATTGTGGTAGCAAAGTGAATCATTCTAGGAAGTCTTAAAACAAATAATAGGAAAATCCACCCTTATACAAGTCAGAGTAATTGCTCTGATTTATCAGGCACCCAGGGAAACAGTAGAAGAGAAACAAGGAGTTACCTCCATCAGTAGATGCTATAAAGACCAGAAGTGCCCGTGTTGCCAAAGACAAGTGAAAACATTCTTTAATTTCCTTTGACAGTTTTGCTTAAGTCCATAAATCAGAACTATTCCTTTAAATGTTTCTCAGAAAAATAGGGCTGAAAACCAGCAACTCAAAGCACAAGATATCATAGAGATACAAACTTAAGAAACTTTAGGTTTGAACAGGATCTTAGAAACAAGATTATCTTGTCCAGCTGGGCTGAGTTCAAGGCCAGTACAGAAAAGAAGACAGAAGTGAGTGGAACGCACAGAAATTGAGTTGGGATCCTGAGCAAACTGCAGCTAAAATCTCCCTTATCTCTAGATTTTCCATTTTATAGAAACTAATATATCTATACAATTTAGAACTGTTTTGCATTGTGGTTTCTGCCACCCAAGGATATTAACATGTGTAGAGTTCTTTCCTCTCATCATGTTTCCTGACTTACATAGCTATCTCTTGATCATAAAGGCCACATCCTGTCTGATACGCTAGTAAAACGTGTTAAAA
The DNA here is from genome assembly GCF_059928025.1 of Delphinapterus leucas. Classification (NCBI taxonomy): domain Eukaryota; kingdom Metazoa; phylum Chordata; class Mammalia; order Artiodactyla; family Monodontidae; genus Delphinapterus; species Delphinapterus leucas. The sequence continues at coordinate 17,383,640 of NC_143136.1, forward strand.
TTTTTTTTGTTCTGAAGAATATTGACAACGTACAATGATTGTTAAAGATCCTCTTTCAAGGGATAAGTTTTTCTCTTTTCATTTATATTAACCAGGCCCTAATTTTGTTGAAGAGAGTGATAATAATACATTAATCTAAGTTTGTATCTTTGAATAAAAGCAAAAAGTTCAATAAGCAAACACTCATACACCTAGAGAAGTCTGATTGTGGTGGAATCATTTATTTTCCACTTCAAATCAGAGTTACAAAATAAATTGGGCAACTGGAATTAGTAGGAAGTGGGCCTCTGTGGCACAGCAAAGAAATAAAAGAGCTCTTTCACTTGGTTTACTGTCATTTATCACATCATTTTTTCTTGTCTGTCTCTTGACTCTCTTTCCAGGCTGCATGTGCTCTTGTCCGTCACTCTATAGTTTGCAGCTATTGTATTACTCCTGGCCTAAATCACTTGTCCCCACCGTTGGCTGTCTATTAGAATCACCTAAGGAGTTTTTAACTGATGCTCAGGACATTAATCCAGACCAATTAAACTGGAATCTTTGGAGGCGGGGCATCTGATTTCAATGTACTGCCAAATTTGAAAACCAGTGGCGTAGACAATTTGACCTCTCCAATTCTGGAAGGTCATGTGGAAAACATGGTCTGCAAGGTTTATGGGAAAAGGATCAGTGAAGAGGGCAACATCTTCTTCACGTGTGAGTTAAAGAGCTCTTTTTGCTCCCTTTTGTGTGTCTCTTCTCACGGTATGCAGAGATCCAAAGAGTCAATATCCAGGTGTTGACCTGGGTAAAAGAAGCAATGACAAAGGCCACTTAAATCTGCCTCTGGACCAGAACTTTCAGTAATGAGGCTAGGAGAGCCTTGTGGCTAAGTAGATTCATTCCAGCAGCTCATAGGCAGGAGGTTCTAGAGGGATTTGAGCACAAAATGCTATCTCATGATAGACAACGTCCTATTTCCTTGTAGATTTTTCTGTGCATCTATACTCTAGGGATCTAGTATAGGAATCAGGATCAACATATGGATATCTGGACCTGATCATCTCTATCACAACTGACCATGAAACCATTCCCATGTCCTTAATCCATGACACACTTCCCTGGTGGGTAACCCAGCCACGTTCTTCCTGAAGACACAAGGTTGCTGTGGTTACCATGTTGTTATCAGCCTAGCTCTTCTCTTTTAATGCACACCTCACCTCCCCACACCAGGTTTAGTTTTCCGGCATCTTTGTATGCATGTACAAATTTATTTCAGTAGGTACAAATATTATCATGCTTACTTATCCATGCCTTATCCATTTTTTTTTCCTTTTCAGTAATAGTAAGATAAGAGCCTCAGATAAATTTTCTATCTTCACATTTTCTCACTTAAATTTTTTTACTCATGACCTAGGTTACTTAGACCTTTGCTGATCTGCCTCATAATTATTTTCCATAATCACTAATAAGTTCTGCATATTAAAATCGTAGACCGTTCAACATTGCCATCATGTTGAAATACATCTCTGTATGTCAATATAGCCAGCTGAGTAAACATTAAAGCATAATTGAATTTTTCAGCAATGACATTTTAATTAAGAAATGTTCTTGGGCATTTAAGAGTTCAATATATTTCTTTGTAAGAATTTGCCCCCTCAGAATTTGCTTGAAAAATATAACTGAGCCTGCTACTGAAATGACTTGCCATTGTTTTACCCTAGTAGTGGGTAAAACATATCATTTAGGGTCAATGTAACCTGTATAATTTTGTTGGGCAATACTTATTAGTACAAAATGGTAAGCATGTAAATGGATGCCATGAAGTAAGCCAATACAAGGCTCTTTACAGAATTATTTTAGGTATTTTTCTGTCTAGATTTACAAGTTCAACTTGTACATATCTAACAGCAGGTGAATCTATTTTTAGCCTGGGATAAAATAGCATCTTTTTCCTTTACATACGCTCTTGGGGAGGAAAAAACACTGCATGTCATTAAAGATAGTTAAATATGATATTGTAATCAGTAGATATCGTAGTTGCATTGAGTATGTTTTTAAAGAAATGAAACATGTAGGTAAAATTCTCAGTCTTTAATGGTTATGATTTCCATTTACGTTTCCCTTGGATTTCAAAAAAGGAAATCCATGAGTCTTTTTGACACCTACTGGATTCAATGCCATACTCTTTGAACTTAGTCACAGCTTGATATCCATAGTTTTCTTCATAGCTATGGGTTACTTCTCACAGCTCAGCCTTTCTTTTTGCTCACGAATCAATTAGTGTTCAAGGAGACATTGACAGAAAGAACCAATAAATCAATAGTTACTTCAGGGGCATATTCTGTATAACATTTTCTTTTTGGAGTTTTAGAAGATGTTAGGTTTATAAGATATATTCTCTTCCTTATAGAACTTACAATGTTGTAAGGACTATATGTCAAGGTAAACTTATAAAAGAGACAAGAAGCATAAAAGATGTAAGCCTAGGTAAATAAAAGGACAATATATCCCTTCCCAGGCTCTTTTCCAAAAGCCTAGAAGATATTTTTCCTTTGTATGTATGTAGGTATATATACATATACCTATGTATCTATCTATTTATTACATAAAATCATATTGTAGGTTGTGTGTGGCAATCTGTCATCTTACTCGTTCAAGAATCTGAAACTTCACTGGTAGTTGTGGAATATTCTCTTGCATCTCCAACTTTCCCAGATCCCTGGCATCTAAAACACAAATGCAAAATCTACTTTCAGCCACTCCAATGCTCTCACCCTGAACTTTGAGTTGAAATGCAGTGACACACAAATGCAGGGACAGAAAAATATACTTTCCGTGACAATAGTTTTATAGCCATTGTTCTGTGATTGTGAAATAGATATTTAAGCTATTGCCTTGGTCACTAAGGATGAAATTCATACTGAAGGCAAGCTTCTGGAAAAATGAGTTCCTACTCCCATTTGAAAATGAGAGGAAAAGGAATTAAAGGCTTGTGTAAATTGGATTTTTTTTTCTAACAGCTGTAGCAATCTAAGAACTTCTTCTTGTCTGAGTCAACCTTGATTTATTCTGATTCTGTTAGGTATTATATAAAATGATTATCACATACACAACCTTATGCCTAACAGGTATAAGCTGCTATTCTAAAAGGGACACAACTGGACACACTGCTACATGAAACACAACCAGGAATTTAGATTTATAGAAAAAGACACAAAACAAAGTCATTGTGAAGGATCATTTTTGTTACTTTAATGGTTTCTTCAACTCTAGAGCATGCTTTCCAAGGATCGATAATTCCCAGTATAAATGTGCTACAGGTCTTACAACCTGGATATCCATTCCCACTGAAGATCTAGCTCTGAGGCTAAAATATATTAAAATGCCTCAGTAGTTTCAGTCTAGAGGTAGACCGTTGTCTCAAATATCTCCAGATCAATGATATATCAGCTGTTCATATCATATATTAACCTTTGAATTAAAACCTATAATCAGGAGAACAGTCTTATAACATCTTATTTTATTTCTCTGGTTGCTTACTATATTATTTCTTTTGTGTTGGTTCAATATATTAGATAACTAAAATGACCATGTAATCCTTTTGCCCTTTCTAATCTGTCTTATTTCTTATAAATCCCTGAGCTCGCGAATTGTCCCTTCCAAAAGATTTGCAGCAATTTCCAGCGTGGTTGTCATCTGGCACCAGAACCCTCTAATAAGCCCAAATGTATAAGCCCAAATGTAGCACACAGTAATAATCACATCACCTGTTCTATTAAATAGAAGAATAAATACCATTAATCCCAGCATGTCTATGTGTCTTAACTGGACCTATGGTTAAATTATTTTCTTCTATGACTACATAGAAATGATTACATGATTTAACTTCTCCCAAAGTTTTAGTCCTCTGTAATGAGACCAGTGAAGTACAGATAATAATTTGTACCAGCCCCGGTCCCATAAACAACATATTCATATCCCCTCATTTTGTACCCATAAGGCTATTCTTCCCGTGAAATTGGATTCCCCCTTGTGTTCATCATGTCAGAATTAGACCAGTGCTTTACATATGTCCATCTGGCCCATTTTCCATGCAAACTTCCAGACCGCTTGTATTTTATTGAGATAAATCTATGTTCATTTATTAGAAGGGGATCTGAGTCACTGACACGCTGGTTTGTACAAAGTTATACCTTTTCCAGGAATTCCCAAAATAAACTATGTGTTCTGCAGTTTATTCCTGACTAGGGTCCAGATAGCAAATGAAACAGCACAAGTGTTAGGGGCCTAATAAACCAGCACACATTAATCCATGGAAAGAGTTCTAAGCGATAGACTTGTCCTCAACTATTTACTGGCCGTGAAGGTGGAGTCTATGCAATTACTAAAATATCTCATTTCATCCGAGAAAGCAATTCATGAAAAGTAAAACAATCAATTTACCAATTGAGATAAAAGGTCTCCTGGTTATGAAAGGTCAGCCAAACTGTTCCTTGGAACTATTCTTTTGGTTAGGCTGAGGCCAAGTACGAGGACTGGAAATAAAGTAAGTTCTAAATGCTTCGTATGATACTCTGATGTTCCTCATATTTCTTGCCTCTCTCTAGTATCTGATTTGCAGGTGCTTCGATATACTGCTCAGCCATTATTCTGAGCTGATATCTAGCTGATGAAATCCATTCAACTTAGTCCCTCTGGAAGCTGAGTTTGAGAATCATATGGGAGAGATGCTGCAGACTCAGATTAAGGTGAAGCCATGTAAGGACCATACCAGCCTTGCACCCAGAGGCACAAGATTCTTAGAAAACTCACAAATAAATATACTTTCTCCCTGGTGACTCTTCCAGTCTGCTCAAGAGAAACTCGTCCTTGATATTTTTAGTCAGTCAGCTTACCCTAGGGTAAAATAAAATAAGATTCTGTTTCATAGACCATATGTGGATTTTGCCTTTTTAAACTACACTTTTCTGAGAGACAATCTATAAATGACTGAGCTCCTTTTTATGCAAGTAAACGTCAGTGAGTTCTAGCTAAATGTGTCTATGAGCCATTCTTTAACAACCATGAATTGAGTGGTTCCTTTGTTCAGTGTTTCATGTGTTTTAAGTGCATTCAGTCGGTTAATCCTCACAATGACTCTTGGAAACTAGGTACTCTTTTATGGCTGTTTTCCATATGAAGAAACAGGCAGAATACAGGTAAGTAACCTGCCCAAGTTTACTTAGCTATGAAGTGAGGGAGCCATGAACTCAACCCAATCACTTTGCCTTCTTTCTTTCTTTTTTAAAATGAAGAATAATACAATCATCCCTCAGTAGCCTAGGGGGTTGGTTCCAACCCCATCACCTCCCACCACACCGCTGATTCCAAAATCTGAGGATGCACAAGTCCCTTATATAAAATGGTGTACTATTTGCAATATCACCCACACACATCCTCCCATACACTTTAAATCACCTCTAGATTACTTATAATACCTAATACGATGTAAATGTAAATACTGTGTAAATAATTACCAGAGTGCGGTACATTCAAGTTTTGTTTTGGGGAACTTTATAAATTTTTTTTTTAATGTTTTCAGTCTGTGCTTGGTTGAATCTGCTGAGGCAGAACCCTCGGATACAGAAGACTGCCGGTATACACAAAAAGCAGATACATAACAAGTGCACAGTTTGAGGATTTTTCACAAACTGAACCCACATATGTAAGCAACACTCGATTAGAGAAACAGAACATTATCAGCACCCTCAAAGTACCCCTGGTACTCCCTTTAAGTCCCTATCCTTTGCTACCTATGCTTAAACGCTATCCATGCTTAAATGCTCTCCTGATATACCTTCTACCAGTACATTACCTTTGCTGTTTTGTGCTCTTTAAATAAATGAATGTGTATAGTATGATAGTATATGCTCTTTTCTGTTTGGCTTTTTCTTGTTGTTCAACGTATTTCTTAGATTCATTTGTATTTTCCATATAGGTGTACATTCTTCACGTTCACTGATGTGTAACTCCACTGTGTGAATATATGAGAATTTCCTTATCCATTCTAATATTGATGGGAACTTGAGTAGTTTTCACTTTAGGCCTGGTAAATATATGGACTCTTTTCTTCTTCACATACACTTAGGAGTGGAATTGATGCATCATAGGATCTGTGTATGTTCACCTATAGAAGATACTGTCAGTTTCCAGAGAGGATAACCACCACATTCCCATGAATAGTCTACAAGAGTTCTGGTTGCTTCATGTCCTTGTCAACACTTGATATTGAATGTCTTTTTTATTTTGGCTACTCTGGTGTATGTGTAGTTTTGTCACATTGTGGTTTTAGTAAGTATTTTCCTGATGAATAATAGCTATGAGCAGCTTTTCATATGTTCATTAACCACATAATATCTTCTGTTTTCAAGGGTCTGTTCAAGTCTTTTACTTTTTTTCATATTGGGCAGTCTGTCTTTTCCTTATTAATTTGTTGGAGTGGTTTATATATTTTGGATATGACTCATTGGCAAGTATATGGATTGAGAATAACTTCTACCATTTTTGTGTTGTATTTTTACTCTCTTAATGGTATCTTTTGGTGAATATGAGTTCTTAATTTTTAAAAAATCATCTTTATTCTCCTTGTTTATATTTGGGTACTTCTGTGTCCTGTTTAAGAAATCTTTGCCAATGCCAGGGTCACAAGGATGTCCTTCTGTTTTTCTCTAAAAGCTTTATTGTTTTTCCTTTTACAAAATATAGCAGAACTATATTTTGTTCTTTTATCCAGAAATACCTGTGGAAAGCAAAAACAAAAATCATCTGGAATTGTGTTTTGTGTATGGAGTGAAACGGGGGCCAAGGAACACATTTTTAGTCCATATAGCTAACAAATTAACCCAGCATTGTTAATTGAAAAGATCAGCTTTTCTACTGTATTGTAGCATCCTTTTGGTATAAATCAGATATTGGTATGTGTGGACTGATATCTGGACTCTATTCTGCACCCTTAGTCAACTTATCTTTCCTTGAACCAATATGGAACTGCCTTATTGATTATACCTTGATTATGTCTTGATGTATCTTACTGTAAGTCTCCCGACTTTGTAGTTTTATATTGCTTTGGCTATTCTCAGCCCTTTTCATTTCCATGTGCATTTTAAACAAGTTTACAATTTTTTATTAAGATTGTATTGAATCTATATATTAATTTGGAAAGAATTAAATTCTTTACAATATTGTCTTCCAATTCATGAATATACCATATCCTCTGTTTATTTAAGTCTTTTAAGATTCCTTCAACAAGGCTTTGAGTTTTTAGTGTAAATGTCTTGAACACATTCATTTCTAGGAAGAAATTCTCTGGAGAATCCTGACTAATACAAGACCACAGATACAGATTGCAGGGAATCCATATACTCCCTTCTTCCCACTCTCCTCCTTCCTTTCACAAATATTTGGTAAATCTTTCCATGCACCAGTTACTGTAATAGTGCTTGGAGATATGATGCAGAGCAAAATCAGACATTATCCCTGCTGTTATAGAACCATAAAACCTATACTAATGTAGCTAAAAGTGTGTTTTAAGGCTAGAATAAATAATAGAGATAAGAAGAGATATTTAATAATTACTAGAGGTAAAAAGGGACATTTTGAATATAGCATAAACCTAATTTGAATATACCCAATGCCAGAGCTTCTAAATACATACGTGGAACTTGCAGAACCAAAAAGATAGTAGAAGAATCTACAAAAATGGTGAAGAACTTTAGCACACCATTTTCACTTGCTAACAGAACAGGAGGCTATAAAATGAGTAAGGATATAGAAGATCTCAATAATTAACAAGGATCAGAAAATTTAAATAGTTGACCTAATTCTTGTATATATGATTGAAATCTTTTCATGAGCACATAAAACATTTATAAAATTTAACCATATACTTAGTCATAAATAAAGACTTTTTTTTTAATTTGAGATAATTCAAGGTATATTCACTGAGAATTTTGGAAGTAAGTAGAACTAAGAAATTAGAAAGCCCCAATGGCCTGAACATTAAATAAAACGCTGAACAATAAATTTCACATTAATACAAGATGAAATATTATTTCTACCAAAGTTAATGTATGAAGTATACTTACAACAGAAAAGAATTTTGCCTCCCATCTCTCTTTGCATGTGTAAAAAGTGCTTCACTGGATGTTCAAGAAAGGGAAAAGATCTAAAAACCAGAGCTATATTTTCTTCTTTTATCCAGAAATACCTGTGGAAAGCAAAAACAAAAATCATCCTCATTGTATTTAAACCCCCATGGTTAAAAGGACCACCTTTGAAACTTGTCCGTTCTTTTCAATGAAGACTACCAACATAGATTTGAGTTTAAAAGTGTTGCAAAAAATGTTTTTTAAATTAGCAGGTTTACCTTAAAGTAATCAATCATATTCTAGGAATCCAGAACATTATAAACATTATCATAAAAAATCCATTTAAATATATCAAAAGATGACTTAATTTTAAACTATTTTCATTCAGTAGACACTAATCAGTTTCTTCAACTTCTATCTGTTGAAAAACCTCAGGAAATTGAATTAGCAATTAACTACTTTCTGTTTTGCATTAACAAGGTCTACTAAATAATTAGAATGCCCTCACAAATCTACACTCTACCTTTTCTTTAAACCCAGATCAAAACTCACCTCTGGCCACTCCTAACTGATGACCCTCCTCCCTTCAACACACACACACACACAACTAACTTAGATCACGCTGTGTCCTCTGAACACTTAAGCTTGCTTATGTGTTTCTTTTCAAGTGCGTTTATGTCTTTTTCACATGTGTTGGTTCTCTTAATGCTCAGTTGTAAATTAGGTACTTGTGAAAGTTCCGTTAACTTTTTAAATACCCCAAGGCTGTATTTAATACACCAAAGTGGCCACATACTGAATAGCTCCCTAGCGATTTTAAACAGTTAATGCAGCGTCAAAAGAAGCCTAATTTATTATAGAGAGTAGTTTAGGCACAGGACAAATGGATTATGTCAGGATTTTTCATGACCATAAATCAAAATTTCAAAGTGTCTTTAGTCACTTGTGTGCTCTCTCAAATTGCACGATGATTTATCTTTATGCTGGTATATCAGGGTTTCTCTACAGTGGCACTGAAGACACTTCGGACATACCTTGTGTGGGCACGAGCTGTTCTATGCATGACAGGATGTCTAGCAGCATCCCTGGTCTCTCCCCACTAGATGCCAGTAGCACCCCCTCCCCAGCTGTGACAAACAAAAATGTCTCCAGACATTGTCACACGTCCCCTGGGATCAGGGGGCAAAATTGACTCCTGGTGAGCACCATTGGCTTACCCGTTACAGCTCCATCTTAAAGAAACTCAGAATTAACATTTTTACAAAATATTCTCATTAAAGATCAATGCCATTAGTATTAATTAAGTCAAATTTCTTAGCACTTAGAAGTTACCTGCTAAAAGGTCTTGAGCTCATTCAAGGACACCGATTTGAATAATCCATGTACTTATTGGTTTAATAACAGTAATACAGTCAAAGAGGCAAATTCAGGCTAATCCAAAATCTCTTAGGCACTGCTCTGATGCAGCTTAAATAGAGACAACTGCTGAAGGCTTGGCAGTATGCATAAGAGAACTGAGATAAAAGAGTGATCTATTCTTCTTGTCTTCTGGAGAGCACTCTCTGACCTCCATGGATAATGACCACTCAGCCTATTGCCACAGGAGGATTTAAATTTTAGTTCTACTGAAAATATTTTAAAATGCTAACTTCATCAAGATTTTCTGGAATGACCCCTGTCATTAATGACTTTCTCCTTGTCTGTACTTGGGTGTCCACATTGTATGCCTGAGGGGAGGGCATTTTTCTCCCCTTAGAACTATCTTTAAGTGTTTTCACTTATTTGACATTTGTTTGTGTTATTTAAATACTTGTTGCAACTCCCTTTATTTCTTGCCTTGTTAATTTGACAAACGTTGATGGAATATTTCCTATGTAATATGGTAACTCCCATTGTCACACTAAGTGCCTTGTCATGTGAGTACTTAGTTAATAAGATAATGTCATGTTTTTCTTGTTATGGGTTTTTATATGTGCCCTGGAAACTAAAGAAGCTCAAAGAAGAGTAAATATGAAAAGCATTTTCTACATTTTAAAGAATTGTCGTGTACAATAGAACAACAATGATGGATAGAAGTCAATGAAAGCTATAATCCCAAAGAATATTTTTGCCATGATCTGTTGATTATGTTACTGGATTATTTGGCCAGTACTTTATAAAAATGTCCTTATTTTATCAATTCAACTTTCCTGATGTTTATTCATCTTTTTCTAGAGAGTAATTTAGACAGGGTTGTCATGATACAAAATATATTTGGCAAAGGTATTTTTTGCATCCTCTTCATTATGAAAGATTCTGAGAGTATGACCAGGAAGAGAGTGAACAGCATTTCAGGAATGTTGTTTTCCCAGGTCTTTAGGAAAATAATGAGACTTCATTTTTCCACTTCCTTGGAGACTATCATTTAGCGTTGTCACTCCTATCTTCCTTGACTTGTTGAGGCAAGTTTGTACATGTCACCACTTGAAAGGGCTCAGAAAAATGCTTTACGATGGTATTCTGACCTAGAGTAGCTAAGTCTCCACCATCATGGCTGCCCCCATCAGTTCCGCCAAGAGCTCACCACTCACCTGTACCACAGCTCTGCTTTCCGTCTCTCCGCACCCTTTCTCCCACAATTCTTAGCACCAGATCTCCATCTACTCTGCTCTTAGAACCTCCTTTCTCAGCCACTATTTTCTTATTGTTTCTGCTCTTCACTCTTAAGTTTCTTACATGTCGGGCTTGTACAGACATGGGTCATTGAATGATTGGGTCGTTCATGGGTCATTGAATTGACCTGCTTCAATTCAACTCTATTTCTCACAGCTTGTAGAACACTCTACCTGACTGAAATTCAAAAACAGCATGAAGGATAGAGAGAGCTGGGGCTTATGCCACCTCCAAAATTACTCCAAACTAGAGTCTGAACCACAGTCTGTCTTCTGGCTTCAGCAGACAGAGACTTGAAGAGAGAGATGTTCATGGCTGGCAACCCTTCCATGAAATGGGGAGATTGGAGAATAATAAGGAGAGGGAAGCCAGTTTAGCTCCTTCCAAACCTATCATTGTCATCTGTTTAAAATTGTGTTTCTTGTGTTATGACACTCCTGACCCATCCTAGTAAATATCGACTTATTCTACATATTTCTACCTTCTAAACTAAGAGAGGTAAGTCAAGCAAGCAAATTATCCTTCAGCCTAGGATGTCCCCTTAAGACCCTTGATTTCCAAGAAAGACCAAGGAATCCTCTTGTAGACATTCCTGGGGAGTATTATGTGGCTTCCCCTTCCTGTTATATCCATTTCTTCACCCATTAGAGTAGGTATCCAGGTGTGCCTGTCACATATGGATGGGGACAATTTGTAACCAAGAGAGAAAAAGGGGAATAAAGCACAGAAAACAGTTCCCCTATTAATTTGCACACATGCAGTTCTTGTCCAGATACCTTAAGAGTAATAATTTTCCTTTCCAAAATCTCCAAGGCTATTGTGGTTGACCATGAGGTCAGAGGAAAGGCTAATTGCAAGAGCAGCTGTCATCGACCCAAAGAGTTAGCTGAAGAATTAAGTACAAAGGCCTACTGATTCTCAAAACATTCCTCCAGGCACTCATAGGAGTCTCACCACGCAGTGTTAAAGAGATTAGGGATGGGTGAACCACAAACATATTTAGGTACATTTTTCCTTCTTATATTTAACAAAATGGATGATCACTTATAGATTTTCACATCATTTTTAATCCATCTAGCATTATTACTATGTACCAGAAAGTTATGCCTAAATTCAATAGCTAGCACCAAAAAAAAAAAAAAAAAAAAAATCAATTTTAAACTACTTGGCTGGCAAATCTATCTTAACTATTTGGGTTGCCAAATCAAGGACTTATCCTTGATTACGATGAGATAGCTAAGAATCTCAATTATTTCAATATGGCCTTAGCAGTGGACCTGTATAGCTATATTATAGCTGTATTTATTCTCTGAATTATTATTTATCTGTAAATAAATGTCACACACTCTTTGTCTTAAAACAGGTAGGGAGACATTTTCAGTTCTAAACCATTAATCACCCATTAAAATTATAAATCTGAAAATTATATAAAAACATAGTAAAAGACTATGATGGGGAAGAAGTAAAATACAGGATGGTTGTAGCTATGAAAATATGTATTCACTTGGACAATGATGAAGAAATGTATCTGGTATTTTGAGGGCTCAGGAATGCTGAGATTTTTATATCTGAATTTTCTTTAGTATGATTGGTACATCACGATTTATTTTAGAAAACTTAAATGGTTGCTTCCAGAAATGTGGCAGTTTGAGTTTAGCTCCTTCATTTAAAGAGGATCAGGAAAAATGGACAGGGGTAATAGATTAAAAACACTCTTTCCTTTTTCAGCTCAATTCCAAAGATGAAAAACATAATTATCTGTTGTAAAACAGCGTTCATAAAGGTTACATCTGGTTCTAAGTACAGCTGTACTTACCGTATTCACACTGGTATGTGTGTGCAGGATAAATGGACAGTAATATACATGTATGTTGCGTTACAGCTGTTTTCATGTGTATTCCACTGTGAATGAAGTAATATATTTCTTAAGGCCAGTAAACTCCCTCCAGCAATGAGAAATAAGGCCCTTGAGAAGAGTGGGAGTCACGTGGCAGACAGTTATCCAGTTAGCAGGTCTGGTCTGAATGTATAGTTCTCAGAAAAGCCTAGCCTTTCACACTGACCACTCTGATCTCTATGGCACAGTGTTTCCAGAGGGTCAAGGGACTGGTTTGTCCCACAATTTGCTACTCCTTGCTCTCCCAGCACATATATGGAATTCTGCCCTAATAGTGTTAACAAATGTCAACCCTCTGTTAATCAGTGAATTAAAACCAGGCATCCATTCCTACAACATCTGGCTTAAAGAGGACGTTATAATTGAGGCAAGATGGGGAAAAAGGGCTTCCCTAATGGTACAGTGGTTGACAGTCTGCCTGCCGATGCAGGGGACACGGGTTCAAGCCCTGGTCTGGGAGGATCCCACATGCCGCGGACCAACTGGGCCCGTGAGCCACAACTACTGAGCCTGCGCGTCTGGAGCCCGTGCTCTGCAACCAGAGGCCACGACAGTGAGAGGCCCGCGCACCGCGATGAAGAGTGGCCCCCGCTCGCCGGAACTGGAGAAAGCCCTCGCACAGAAACAAAGACCCAACACAGCCATAAATAAATAAATAAATAAATAAATAAATTTGCTAAATAAAAGGAAAAAATATCTCAATCAGTCTATTATTATTAAAAACAATATAAATACTAATATCTGCTATTAGCTGTCAGCTAATGCTTACTTGCTTTGGAATCCCAAATTTGATTTTTACTCTGATCCCTTCAGATTTGTGACCTTCCAGGTTCTTCTTCCAATGTTCAACACTCCTTCACACCTCCACTCTGGGCCTGGTCCACTAGTCTTCACACGTTTCTCATTTTGAGAAAATTAGGTGAGGTTTCCCAATTGGGAAAGCAACTAGCTTATGAATGGTAGAGCCAAAAGATCAAGTCACAACTCCAGAACCCCATCACTTTGTCTTGAGCCCCTGCATTACCCACTCTTACTCCTGCTTTACTTCCTTTTCACTTCCCTGCCCTAAAATGTTTTTCTCTGTGTTATCATCTCCCAATCTCATTCTGTGAATGTTCTCTTCTTGTTGTTGTTTTTCTTTTAATAAATTTATATATTTATTTATTTTTGGCTACGTTGGGTCTTTGTTGCTGCATGCAGGCTTTCTCTAGTTGTGGCGAGCAGGGGCTACTCTTCATTGTGGTGAGCAGGCTTCTCATTGCAGTGGCTTCTCTTGTTGCAGAGCACGGACTCCAGGCACACGGGCTTCAGTAGCTGTGGCACGTGGGCTTCAGTAGTTGTGGCGCACGGGCTTAGTTGCTCCGCAGCTTGTGGGTCTTCCCAGACCAGGGCTCGAACCCGTGTCCCCTGCATTGGCAGGCAGATTCTTAACCACTGTGCCACCAGGTAAGACCCTCCATTCTTGTTTAATAAAAGGATCTTTCCAATTTCTGCCTGCCCAAGTGAGCTGTGGATAGAGGTCACTAGAAGGCTAAGTCATAGGTGATCAGAATGACTAGACTATTGGTCCTCAGTGGACTCATTTCCCAGGACCTGAAAAAGACACTGAAATTTACAGAGTAGATAAGAGATCACTGAGAGGTCCCTCAGGCCATTAAAAACATGTATTTCATCTGTAATAAAACAACATTAAACATGAAATCAGTAGACTGCACATGAATATCAAGAAATCTGCAAAGAATTAGTCTCTCAAGAAAAATCAAGATTACCACTTGCCACCAGAGAGAGTATGGAGACCTGGATATTCCCAGGGCACCATCTTGGGCTCTGGGTACCATGCCCTCCTCTCCTTTTCATTGGTGTCTCTACTTTTCACCCTGGATCACTTCTCTGGTCTTTTCTCTAAGCTGGTGTTTCACCTTTCTCTTTTCTTTTTATAAACAACAACTTATTTTTATTTATCATGGAAGAAATAATCCATGTAGAACATCATCTGTCATCACCTCAGAGTTGAGCTGTCTCCTTTATTCTCACTAGCTAGAGCATTAGACACTGACCCATGCCCTAAAAGCACAGGAGCTTCTCAGAGGTCACAAACCTGTTTTGGTCTTCTGGGTCACAGTTGTTTTCTGGAGGTAAATCTTACAATACTGCAGGGGTTCACTCTTATGATTGGGTTCCCCTGGAGTTTTTAACTCAGAATTGTTCTCACTGGGCCTCCAGGAATTTGTTGGTGACAGCTCCAGTTTTCCTTCCTAACACTGATTCCTGCTGCTGTTTCCTCTTCTCCTCAGTCTCTGTTCCAGGAAGGATTGCCTCCTGTATTCCCCTTTCTATCTTTCTAATCTTGGGGGCAATGGTTTCCCCCATGTCCGCCCCTCACTTAGGGATCCAAGAAGAGTTGTTGATTTTTCAGTCTGTTCAACTATTTACCAGTTGTTAGGACAAGTGGTGATGTCCAAGCTCTTTACATGTGGAAGCCGAAACAGAAAGTCCACAGTTGCTGTGTACTTAAACAGTAATCTTTAGGTAAAACGGAAAGTGGTCTCTTTGCTGCCTTGTTTCTGCTATCCTCTTTCTCACTAAATTAACATTTCTCTTCATTGAAATTATCTTTGAGGTAGAAATGAACTTCATCTTTAAATAAACCTTCGTCAACCACTGCATTCTTTTATGTTTCTCTTTTTCAGTGGGAGAAAACTAGAATTTTTAGTATTTTTTAATCTGCCAGGCTCAGCAAACAAAACAAATCATTTCATGGAGAATTCAATTCATGGGCCAATATGTTATAATAATTACGCTACGGACAGCAGATGAACATTGCTCTTAAACATACAGACTCCATGAGCTATTATAGTTCATGTTGTTTAGTGTAACTTGAGGCATAATCATTAACAGTGGAATATTTGGTTAGCATTCAACATTTGTTTTACATATAATGACCTCAAAATTCCCAGAATGGAACCAACTCTTCACATCTACTTTACATGATGTTATATTTACAAAAGGATATCACTCATATTTAAATATTTATAGAAGACTTTAAATTAGTGTTTATAACTTCAGAAGATTGAAATAGAGAAATTTTTGATAAACATACACATGTATGCCATTGAAAAAATCCTTAAAGTCCCAACCAGAGCATCTTTAAAACATTCAGTGCAATTATTACCTATACTTGCATTAAGGTTGTGGTTTTCCCTGAGAGAAGAGTTTTATTTTTCTTTCCAGGGTAGTTTTTCCCATGGCCTCGGAGTGGAGGAGCTTAGTTTAGGGCTCAGTCATATAAAAACTCACCATGTGACAAGTCACAGTGGATTGGGGGCCTCAGCTGTCTTCCCTGTACATTGTGGACAATGGTCTAGATTTCTGTGTATTTCTTGATATTCAGTTGACTCTTTCCTCGATGCTGTCTGCCACAGCAGTTACATTAACTATATCAGTGGGCCACTCTCCTTCACTTGAAGCATATTTTGGAAAGAGTTCCTTCACAGATAACTAAGATGGCTTGCTGTTGCTCTTATAATAGGTTGCCCTTACCTCAAATGATTAAAATAATAATAATAATATAATTACATTTAGCACATGACCCAGTAACCCCACTTCTGGGTATTTACTCAGAAAAATGAGAATTTATGTTCATATAATAACGTGTATGGGAGTAACATGTTTATAGTAGCTCTATTCATAACACCAAAAACTGGGAAAAACACAAAATGTACTTCTACTGATGAATGGATAAACTAACTGGATTCCATACAATGGAAAATTAATCAATAAACTAGTGATATACACAACAATTTGGATGAATTCAGAGATGTTACACTGAGTAAAAGAAGCCAGTCTCAAAAGATTATATACCTTATGATTCCATTTAGATTAGACACTCTCAAAAGAAGACAGTCATGGGCTTCCCTGGTGGCACAGTGGTTGAGAGTCCACCTGCCGATGCAGGGGACACGGGTTCGTGCCCCAGTCCGGGAGGATCCCACATGCCGTGGAGCGGCTGGGCCCGTGAGCCATGGCTGCTAGCCTGCGCGTCTGGAGCCTGTGCTCTGCAACGGGAAAGGCCACAACAGTGAGAGGCCCGCGTACCGCAAAAAAAAAAAAGACAGTCATAGTGATGGAGAAAAGATCAGTGTTGTTAGGGGCTTGGGGGTGGGGGCCATTTGACTATAAAGGAAGAGCACCATGGAGCTTTTGCAGTGATGGAATTGTTCTGTATCCAGATTATGACATGAGTTTATACACGTGTTAACATTCACAGAACTACACACCAGTTAAATCAATTTTACTATATATTAATTTAAAAATGAAATTAAATCAAGCAAGATATAAATGAATAAATAACTAATGATATTAAGATAAATTATCAGACCATGATGTATCATTGATTCAGAAATAACCTCAAGACAGAAAAATATGATTAAGACCTCAGTTTCAGAGTCAGTCGTTAGAATCTTTTTCTGCTACTTAATAGCTTTGTGATGTTGGTTAAGGCACTGAGCTCATGGTAAGTGTAGATGGTAATAACTCTTACCTTAAAACATTGTTGTAAGGGTAAATGCTAACGCATAGTACTTAACCATTAATACTTATAATTATACTGTTAACGTTATGGTGGAAATTCCTATATACGGTTCTCTGTTTAGTAATTCTGATAAGGAAAATATGACTTTTGCTTCCCCTCAGAAAACACATCCACACAGATGTACAACCACCACCGTCAACCTCATCACTATTGTCATACATAGCATACTAGGGCTATGCTAGAAGCTCAGATCTCTAGAGAAATCAAATGCTAATTACTACAAACCAACAAATTGAGAACTTCTGTCTTAAGAATGCTGCAAACAGCCCTAATACATTTTGAAAATTTAAAAATGCAGTTGGAGAAGCGGTGATCATTTAGAAACCCAACATCTTCACTCCCAAAAGAAAGACATTAGGGTCTTTGTCTTTGACTTGCCTTTTTCCTTTTGCAGTCACTCCTTTAACACTCTCATCTAATCAGTCAGTTTCAGTGATTGCATCTAGGCAGTGGATGACTCTCAAATCTATATTTGCCATCTTGGTCTCTCTCTTGGGTTTCAAGATTGGATTTCTAATTCCTGTTAGACTATCCCAGTTGGGATCTCTAAGGCATTATCTGAGACTGAGCTCATTCATTTTCCCTTGCAAAGCTTCCCCTTTTCCTGATGTTCTAATTCTGTTAATGGTGCCACCAGCTTCTCTGCAAACTTGCCCCAAATGCTTGGTGTCATTGTCTCTTGCCTTTGCCTAGGACCACGAAGCAGGACTTTACCCTGTTACCTTTAATTTAAACCATAGCAATGGTATATGAAGATAGGTTTCCTCACCAATGTACTATATACTCAACTGCCATATTAATTTAAAATACTGTATACAGTCCCTATATAACTTTCCTGTTTGATACATAAAACCTTCACTAATTACCTAAAGAAAGAATTCTAAACAATTTGGCCTTACATAAATTTCATCTTGATTCCTCACTATATCCCTTTAGCCAAGTAGGCAGTTTCATATGCCCATTTTATGCTTTCTCAATTCCGTGCCTTTGTTAATATTATTTGTTTTATAATATAATGTATTTGTTAATATAATTGTCCTTTTGTCTGGAGTAGCCTGAACTTTCATGTGCTCTACATTTCTTTAATTCTGGCTTAAAAGCCTTACCACGCTCCTCTTATTGGGAGTGATTTTAAACTCTTTTGAGCTGACATAGCACATTTGTTATTACACTTTTATGAAATGTATGACTTTCTGCCATTCATTAAGAGTATTTATGAGTATATATTGTATCCAGAGAGCGTAAAATATATGTCTAAGTCAAAGTGCTGAAGAGGCTAGACTTACACCTTGTATTATTAGTAGGTGCTCAATACGCATGTTGTACTGAAGAAAAATGAATAAGCATTATTTCACCCAGACTAACCGGGCCATTTTTCCCTAACTCTCCTCTACCCTCTAGCCTGTAGCTCCAATGTGACTTCCTTCCTAGCAACCAATGCTCAGAGTGACCCAGGCTGGTTTGATTGGCAGTTAAAACAGCACTCCTTGAAACCTATTCTTTGAAAAGATATTTAAAGCCAGCCTAATATAGGGCTTCAGCTGAAATCCCAATCATTGACTAACTGTCTTTTAGTATTCCACACTGTTCCACTCACTTACTCAGAGCCCAGATATGCAGGGCTTGTGATTACAATGTTTTCATTACATAGTTATTTCACCTACAAAATTATGATTTTGCCCTCGGAAAGAGTATTGTTGCTATAACGTGGAAGGAAGCCAAAGAAGAGTTAAAGACCAAAGTGTTTCTAGACTCAACCAGGCTATTTAGGGCTGATATCATTTCTTTGCATCCTGGAATATAGGTCCAATTCCTAGAATTTGGCTCTGTTCTTATGGCAGTGAGATTTTAGATTCCCTGTTAACTGGTAGAGGCTTACATGAGAAAGTGTAATAATTATCATATATGCTCCTTAAACTTGAAGGTCTCCAGAATTCTGTAAGTCAATAAATTATTTTTGTTCCATTGATGTAGATATCTGAAACAGATTGGATATTTTTTAAGACGCAACTTCGTTTTCAATGTTTGTTATTTACAGGTGCAACCCAATCCCTAGATTTTAAGGTTCCTACCTTGCCTCCTCGCCTTCTAAATGAAGACCCAACAAATTTTGGAAAATGAAGAATCCAGATTTTTGTATATTGAGGGTCAGATTCTGGGCTTATTCCGTAGCTGAGCCACAAACAATTTAGGCATTGAGGCACATGCTGCAAAACCCCGACATGGCTGAGCACACACTAAATTCAGAGTTCTTCACATCAGACCAGCCACCACCCGGCAGTTAAAGTTTTCAGCCACCATACTCAAAGTTATGTTTAATTTGCATTGTAAAATTATGCAAGGTGAATCCCTTTCTAACAAAAATCTATCTAAGCTTCGGGGCACTCAGGTCCCAAAAAGCTGATAAATGTTAGCAGCACAATGAGCTAACTGGTCCAAGGGAAATATCAGGGAGGGAGGAATAATTTTTGCACACCAGTGAGTAATAAAGTTGATGGAGTGAGGCGAGGGTCTCAAGTAGACATCCACTCCAGCCGCTGGGGCTCCTGCCTGCCCGCCCCTCCTCCCTCCTTCTTGGCTTCCATCACCTGCACCCGAAGGTCCCACTGTCTGTGGGTGTCCTTTCGCCCACAGAGGGGGGGAAGCAGATACATCTCTGAGCTAGTCTACGTTGTATTTCTCTTTTAATAAATACCACACACATGGGTCTTGAATGTGCAGTACCAGTCATGAGTAATTAAGTATAGTGGGAAGTAAACCTTGGGTGGAGGTGACTAGATCTGGCACGGGAACAAGGCTTTCTGGTTTCAGCCAAGCTTTCTTGTGAGTGGCAGGGCCATGTGGTCCTCTGGAGTCAAATCTCCCCCACTCTGGTCTAGTTTGGATCCTGTGCCAACTGGCTGATCTTGTCCATGTCACTCTTACTGTCCCAAGTCTCCATTGTTTTACCTTGCAGAACGGAGGCAATGTTTTCTGCCCACTTCCCAGGATGATAGAAAACTATGATAAAAAGTAGGTATCACCATGATTGAGTTAGCTTTAAAATGCTCTCCTCTTTCTTCTTTTTAATGTTTTGGTTTAAGGTCCCTTTACTCAACACCTGACCTAAATATGCCACACAGGGAGCACCTGAATTTGAACTTGCATCATCCTAACAGATATTTTTCTTGGAATTGAGCCTTTGATAAAACTTAATTCCTTTCAACAAGCCTTTATTGAGCAAGTACCATGTGCCGAGTGCCTATTCAATCATTAGAATGTGGACTGTCTAAAGGCAGCATTTTATTCTTCTTAGTGGGGAATTTCATAAAATCTGTAAAATGTTTCCAACATTAAGAGTGAACATAAAGGAAGCATTGCTAAGAGGGCTTGTTTGCACAGCAAAAATATTAAAAGAGCATTTGGATCCCTGTGCTACTTTGCAATGAGCTCGGTCACTTTTGGAAACCAAAGTAATTTCACTTACAACATAAGGAAGCAACAAGGCAGCTTCAAAAATACAGCTCTTCCAGGTCATCAATATTTTACTTCCCTGGAGTAAACACTTACATGTTTGAAACTTAAATGAATACATTGGTAGGGATGCACCTGAACTTCAGAAACGTAGCTGGTAGGGATGGGAGAGAGAAGTAACCGTAGGAATAACTACCTTCCTGCACACAAAGATTTTGTCCAAAATTATACCTTAACGACAATCTTCCAGGTAATCTACTGACATGGAGTTTATTAAAATGGCGATTTAAAAGATTTTAAAGGAAGTAGCGGGAAAATAAGACTGTGTTTATCTGGGAATATGACTATGTCTATTCCAGGCATCTCTTGAATCACTGCAGCAGGAGAGGAAGACAACCTCGGTCTTCCAAGACTAAAAGACAGTTAGCAACCACTGTTCCTGAAAAGAATATGCTCTTTCATATTCACAAAGACAGTGATTAAGGATGTGGGTTTGGGAATCAGAACGCGTGGTTTAAATACCAGCGGCCACCATGTCCTGATCACACGAATCTGTGCAAGTCACTTAATTTCCCAGTGCTTCGTTTTCTCACCCATGAAATAGGGATATTAATAATTACCACCTCATAGAGTCCTTAAGTGATTTATTTAAAGAAGGCAATGCAGTTAAAAACGTAAAACAAGGCTTGGCATACGGTAAGTGCTTGATAAATGTTAACTACCGTCATTTTATACAAATGTTTTAAGAAACCAGTTTCTTAAACAGAGAACACCTAGCCATTTGGGAATTAAGTACCATTTCCAGACTTTATATTGCTTAGTTCAAATACTTTGTAATTGATAGGTCAAACCATAGATTTGTATTCAGTAAAACATGCTGCCTAAGAAGCTATTGCAATGTTTTTACAAGGGTTTTCTCATCACTCCGAAATTCCTTAATGGTGTTTTTTTTATTATTATTATTCTTTCTCTCACACCTCACCCTTTCTCTCTCCTTCCCTCCTTCCCTCCCTTCCTTCCTTCCTTCCTTACCTGGTCTTTTTGTTTTAGGTCATCTAGACAAGACATTTTCACAAAATTATAAAATTTCTTTGAAGATAATTCTGATCTAACTTTAATAACTTGAAGTAATTATCACATGGCAAACATTAAAATAACTATACGCAAAATTAATCTAAATTAATTAATTAGATTAATTAATCTAATTAATTAATCTAAATCTAAAATTAATCTATACCAAAAATTAATCTAACTTTTTCCTTATTATCAAATTTTATTTTCAAGATGTTTTTGCTATGAAACTAACATCCATTCCATTAGATTTGGAAATTTTGATGATGTTGTTTCAATGTTAACACATTTCTTTCCAGAAATTCTTTTACATGCGTGTTTGTTATTGCAGTTTTATAGTTGTTCCCTTTATCTGGAGATTATAGATTCATAGTTATTTCTCTGTTCTCAACTTAAAATAAGCCCTTTCATTTATATCATATATGTAAGAATAGTAAGTATAAAAAACTCACACCACCAACTAGTAAAATGACATAGACCAAAAAAATCTAGCTATTTAAACGACTTTATTTGCCTCTTTTAAAAAAATCAGAACTTGACTTTGAAAAAGAAAGGCTATCATTATTTTTTAAAAGCATTTGCTCATTTTCCTCTTATAAAGTTACAAGGTAATGAATTATTATAGTGTATGAAATTACATATTAGAAGGGTTCAGAAACAGATCAAATATTTGAATATAAAGCAATTTTTAAATATCTGTGCAGGGTGCTTTTTCAAAAAATTCAATTGGGGGCTTTTTACATATACAGATGTGTATAAACAGAAAAAAACCCATACTTTAAATATTTTTCATGGAAAAGATGAGTGTGAGATACAAGGTGATACTAAAAGAAATACTGAAAAACATCTTGACCTGGCGGAGTGCAGACATGATTTACAGGCTGTGAAACACAGATTGCCACTGAACCTCCTTCCTCTTTGGGCTCTGCTGAGTTAGAACAAGGATTCCAAGCTCTCTGCTGTCCTCCGGCCTCCTCTACCCCTCACTCTCTGACTTTACTGGCATCACTCTTCCCATTCTCTCTTTTCCTTTTCTCACCCTCCTTAAAAAGATTTAATAAAGATTAAGACAAGACTTTAGCCATTCAGGTCTCAAAAGTCAAGGCTAACTTCATCTAGGACTGGGGATATGGGTTGTTAACCTTTCCTGGAGATCCCAAGGTAGCTTAAGTATTTCCACAGAGGCTCAGTGAGCACATAGCCAGGGGAATATTTGGTGGAATACTTTGAAAATTCCAGGTCTGGTAACATATAAAGCCATGGAGACGCCTGATTGTAGACATCCTTTCAATCAATATGTCCTCATAGCTATGGCAGAAATAGGAGTCAACAAGGGTGGGTTAGGACTCCCTGAGCAAAGGAAACTTAGTTCTTACTTTTGATGTACACAGAGAATCGGATTACAAATAGGAAAGCTAGCCTTCTGAAGAAAGTATTGTCATTCTATTTCTGGAGATAGGCTCTGCAGAAAGAGTTGTAAATGCTAGCCTGCTTTGATCAATGAACATTTGATAACCAGCTATTCTATGCAGAGAATGAGTTGGGCTGTAGGAAGAGGGCCAGCTGAGAAAACTCAGAAGTGCCTTCCAGGAATGTAAAGAGTGTGAAAAAGACAGCTGAGCACAGGTATCTCATCTTCGTGTCATGAGAGTAACTCACAGCACCCAACAGAGCAGATCCACTCTGCAAGGATTGGTTGAATGGATGAATGAATGAACGGATATAAGAAGTTATGATGTAAAGATAGCAGAGAAGTAAGTGTCAATGACAGTAGAGGTGAAAATGAGGAGATGATGAATTCTTTATGGAATGAGAGGTCACAAGAAATTGTCTAGTGGTGGGGGATGCTTCTGAGATGAACTTTAAAGAAGTGTTTCAAAAAGAAAAAGAAGAGGAGGTGATTGGCCAAAGGGACAGATATAAATAAAGGTACAGAAGATTTAAAAGAAGAAACGTGTTGTTTGAAATGACCAGAGCATAGAGTTGGTGGTGAGGAATCAGGCTAGAAGTAGAGATATGGTCCTAGGTGTAGAAGTCCTTGACCACAGTGTTCATGGAAATTATTCTGATGCCATTGGGAGCTAATAAATGTCATTGAGATGTGGAGCAAGGATGACCAATGATGGGTATTGTTATCATCCAACTTAGAAAAGATGAGGTCCTTGAAGGAAGAGCATGAAGTAAGAAGACAATTTAGCAGAAAAATTGATAGGCTCTAATAAACTTTTAAATGCATGACATGGGGAGACTAATCATGAGAAGAGAAAGAAAGAAATTCTTGCACAAGGTTGCCAGTATCAATGTTTAGTAGAACTATAATAAAAATCTTTTTGCGCCTTGCTGTGTCTATATATATATATATATATATATATAAAATTATAAATTATAATTATAAATTATATATATATATATATAATTTCCTCACACCAACCATTAGAAGAACTTACTATTACTAGTATTTCCCTTTTAGATGATGAATCTAAGATTCTGAGAATTTTAGCAACCTCCCGAAGACACCACTGGTGAATTTGGGGAATTACATTTCAAACTCATTTGACTGAAAATCATGTGAGCTCATCCCCTGGGAGATGATATAAGAGATATGAAACCTAGGACGGGGAGAAAGCTGTGAGGAGAGCAGTTTTATGATTAGTGTTTTACACGTAGTGCTTAAGTTATACATTGTAGATTGATTTGAAGTGCTCCAGCATATAATTAGAAATTCAGTGCAGAAAACCATAAGAGACTAGGATGCTCATTTCTGAGTCTTCTGCTTAGAAGCATGAAAGTTGAATCTCTGAGTATTGTTAAAATTGCTCAGAAAGAGAGTGTGGCTTGAGAACTTGTGTGGATTCTTTCAATTAAAGAACCAACGAGGAAGATTACATTAAAGAGCATGAAGGATAAGTAGGGAGTGAAGGCAAGAGAGTGCGAGGACACATAAGCCAACAGTTTCAAAGAGGGACCATATGCTTAACGGTGTCAAATGTTACAGGAGGTCATGTACAAACAAAATTCAAGTGGTGTAGATGAATTTAACAATTAGCAGGTCACTGATGACATTTGTGTGTGTTGTTTCTATGGAATTGTGGGACAGAGTTGGGTTTCAGGAAGTTAATAAGTAAGTGGAAGGTGAGGAATTGGGAAAGGTAAATGAGTACTACTCTTTAAAATTGAAAATTAAAAAATAATGCATGGAATACGCTTTTAGAAAAAATTACAAAACAGATAAAAGAAATCTTAAAAATCCCCCATTCACCAACCACTCAATCCCACTTACTTCCCCATAGTTACTAGTTAATGATAGGTTGTGAAACTTCTGGAGTAACTTAGTGCATTTTTATTCTTATGAATGTGTATATGTATTTAAGTATATGCATAAAGTTAATGCTCATCGAATATTCATGTGCTTTTCTATATTTTCCCTTTCTTCATACATAGGTTGGGGTCATGTAACAAGTTTTGGCCAAGGGATTAGGTCCCTTCCAAGATGATGCAATTAAGTTGCAGTGACAACTCCTTTACCTTTCTCAGCCTCTGAAACCAGGAGTCTTGCCCAAGAAACTGAATTTGAGGAAAGAAGAAAGGACCAAGGATTATTTTCTGTCAAGAGACAGAAGAGCTTAGGAAACTCTGGGACAACACCTTCAAAATCCAAAATCTGAAGGATTTCCAAATATGTGATTTATTGTTGGGTTTTAGTTGATGAGTCTCTGAAGAAGATAATGTTTGAGTCTGCGAGGCAGCAGCAACTGTCAGGCCAGAAGTATCTGCAGGTATAGCTCCCTCATCCACAAACTTTAAGTTTCTTTGGACAATGCTCATAGTGAGGTCACACCCCATGGCACAATGGCAAATGTGATGTGGGGAGAGGGGCTTTAGAGATTCCTGAATGTGGACAAATTCCAAAATATTTGTTATAGACACTAATGACTCAAGTGTGATGTTCACCTCTTCATTTTTTTTTTTTTCTGTATACTTTCTTTTCTTCAGTCTATATATGGAGGAAGCCCACTTAGGCATCAATTTTGAATGAACAC
This sequence comes from Delphinapterus leucas, assembly GCF_059928025.1. Classification (NCBI taxonomy): domain Eukaryota; kingdom Metazoa; phylum Chordata; class Mammalia; order Artiodactyla; family Monodontidae; genus Delphinapterus; species Delphinapterus leucas. The sequence goes on from NC_143136.1 coordinate 17,409,452, forward strand.
CTTAGAAAACATGGGGTAAAATTTCTTTTTAGAGCAAGTATGTTTTCCATATTAAAGGCAACAGCAGAAAGAACCAAGTGCAATTGGGAAACACAAGGCTAAGATGGTGCCAATGGGTAGTGAGTATGTTGAATTCTCTGAACACATTTGGATATTTTGAAACCAAAAGCTGAAATCAAAAAATCTAAGGGAGTTTCAGGTCTGTGTTTTTCCTTTGGATTTTGGTTGTTGTTTTTTTCCCACCATAAAAAAGTTTTGATACATGGTAGTCAACATTTTTGCACAGGAAAAAGTAGCATCAGATCACTGAAATCATCCTACTGAGGTGTATTTTCTGGACTTGAGCCAATGAAATTCGGCCATTCTTGAAGGTTAACTGAAGCTATTCTTGGCCTCAGGGTTACATAAACAGTCGGTACATGTGCAAACAGGTACTGGACCGATTTCTGAACCACTGAGTAAAATAATAATAATAACAACAATAGTAATAGCTACCATTTATTGAATTCTATGAAATATGCAATTACATTATTTATATTGTTTCATATTCAACAAAACGTTATAAATTTTATAACTTTATAACTTTTATCCACATTTCATAGTTAAGGAAACTGTAGCCACTCACTCCATGCCATAATAACTAAGTACAGCAAAGCTAAGATTTGAGTCGCAGCTCAGATCCGTCTGGCTCCAAGTCCCTGTTCATTATTCTGCACTATCAAGGCAGACATAAAACCTGTTCTTCCAAAAGGGAGAAGATGGAGCTCACATGGACAGAGAGTGAATTCTCCTTCTTCTTCTCTAACATAGCTGATGTCTGGAGATACATATGTCCATGGGATCCATGCATAATCATGTTTCTTTTCAGTCTCTTCACCTCTTCTTCAGCATCTCATACCTTCCATGAGAGTAGCTTAATAGGCTATCATACAACCATTAAGAAATGAGATCTTGTAAAGAATCGTGGGAGGTACACAAGCTGTTCTGCTTTCTCTGTTGAAAAGAGGGCACTGAGCCCTGAGATTAAAAGGATAAATGGAAGATTGATAAAGGAATCAGGGGAGGTGGAGAGAGGAGGCTTGTAAATAAGCAGGAACTCACATGTGGTCCCAGAATGCAATTAAAGATGAACAACTTCTTTGGAACAGAAACGTGGACCAAGATTCTCCATAGTAGAGTGCCAAGTTTGTTTTAGATTTCTGGATAAAGATATAGCACCTAATAGCTATCATGGTAAAATGTGACTCCATATTAACACTTTGACTATTTAAAGTATTTGAAGTACTGATTCTGGGTAACTGTTAATAGTTTATTGTACTGTTTTCTTTCCTTCCTTCAAAACCAAATTCTTAAAGTGAAAAAAAAGGACAACTGAAAATTTACATCAAGGAATTGCTCTATCGGATAATACATTATGCTTCTGAGATTTTCAAGTTGTTTAATAAAATTATATTACACTAGATTTAACAAATGCTTATACACAACTGACAACGCAGTTAATGCAGGATGCTAGGTAAGAAACATTTACTCTTTGTAAATCTTTTACAATGAATGAAAACTTCAGAACCAATTAGGTGTGGTTGACATTTACATTTTAAGGATTTTTCAAGGATTAGAGACATTAAGCCTCACAAGTATATCAAAATGACAGCCTTACTCTAACTTAAACCATCTTGTCCATTTGCAATAAAATCTCCATCATCTCGGGCCTAGAAAATGTGTTGAGCTCATAGACTAAACATTCAACAGTTGTATGCATTCAGCAGCTTTATGACTTTTTGGGTGCCTTTGTGGAATCATCCTGGAATCAATTTATCTTCATGCTTCAAAGAATCCAAATTCAGAAGTACTCCAAATGTTTGGGGCTATTTTAAGATTATTTTTCTTCTGGAAGTTGAAATGTAAACTAAAACGAATGCTTTCCTGATAATTTTATACTGTTTTAACTAACTGTTAAAGATCACCTTATGTTTAAACTACAGCTTTCAGACTTAAATGCATTTAAACTTCTATGATTATTCTATTTTTTGAAAACCCTCCCTCTTAACAATACTCATTTCCAACTCTTTTGCCTACATGCCACAAAAGGTATGGTCAAGCAGTTAGAGGGAGAATGCATTGAATCTTCCATTGGTTCCTATTATAAAAGTAGATATCTGCTGTTGCCTTGCTCTAAAGAGAAAAAATAAAATAAAGAGTAGACCATGCTGAAAACTTAGGTGTGGTAGAAATATGTTTAGTCGTGATGATTTTTTTTTTTTAAAGCTAGAACTGTTATTCTGGCTTACATTTTCAAACATGTCCTGCAAATCATTTTTCATTGTCTTTTGCGGCATTTTGCCTTTCCAGGAAGTTCCTCTCTGATATTGACATGTTCACTGCTCTCTCTGGACCATAAGAATGTCTCCTGTGAGTTTTACAGAAGTAGCTATGAGTAGTTTGTTCTTCCTTTCTCATTTTTGGGGAGGTATTCCTATTATAGCATCTAACTGAATTTAGCTACCTGACTAGTCAATTGATTCAGTCTGAAAATCTTATTTAAAATTTTAAATTATATAGGATAAATTAGTTTTCCACTACCACATCAGTATTTTGAAACTCTTAAAGCCATTTTCACTTAGACTGAGGGATAACTGCATCTTTCTTCCTTTTTCTCCTCTCCCTCCTCTTCTTCTTTCTCTTCCTTCCCATGAAAGGTTGTTTATTTTCAGGGAGTGAATACCAACCGTGAAGCAACTTGTCTTGCCAGATGAACTGAAGTTGTTTTTCTCCTGATTAAAATATTTATGAAAAGCCATGTTGGAGGAAAGATATTATAGATAGATAAAAAGACTGGTGTTAATTTAAGATGAAAAACCGTAATTCGAAAAGATATATGCACCCCAATGTTCATCACAGCACTATTTACAGTAGCCAGGACATGGAAGAAACCTAAATGTCCATCGACAGAGGAATGGATAGAGAAGATGTGGTACATATATAAAATGGAATATTACTCAGCCATAAAAAAGAATAATAATGGAATTATTCAAATGGAATAATGCCATTTGAAGCAACATGGGTGGACCTAGAGATTGTCACACTGAGTGAAATAAGTCATACAAACACAAATATACACCACTTACATGTAGAATCTAAAAAAATGGTACAAATGAACTTATTTACAAAACAGAAATAAAGTCACAGATATAAAAATCAAATTTATGGTTATGGGGGGGAAGGGGGAGGTATAAATTGGGAGATTGGGATTGACATAGACACACTACAATATGTAAAATAGATAACTAATAAGGACGTACTGTATAGCACAGGGAACTCTACTCAATACTCCGTAATGTCGTATATGGGAAAAGAATCTAAAAAAGAGTGGATATATGTATATGTACAACTGATTCACTTTGCTGTAGAGCAGAAACTAACACAACATTGTAAATCAACTATACTCCAGTAAAAATTTAAATAAATAAATAAATGAATAAAATAAAAATATTTCCTGTTTCTAAAACAAAAACCTGAGCATAGTGAAGGAACTGTTTTTTTTGGACATAACTATCTGGAGCATTTGCAGGGATGTCAAAGTAGAGAAGGTACCAGCAAAAGAGCAATAAAGGCACTAGAAGCGGGTGTGGGCTACATGTTTCCTAGATGCCAGGGGAAGTGGCAACCTATCTCTGAAATTAAGCTGAGCTAAATATCAGTCATAATATATTACTTGGTCTTAGTAGCATCATAGCCTCCTGGAACACTGACTAGAGTGTTCAGATACCAGATACCTCCTGGTATCTGGAACACTAACTAGAGTCAGAGTATTCAGTATAGGTGAATGAGAGTGATGGGGGAAAGAAAGGGAAAAGATTTATTTATTTAATAACTTTTTTGTTTTAATTATGTAAGTAAACAATATTTTTATGCATTACTGCACCTAGAACTAACCAATTATCTTTAACAGTGAGAGTTGCTCACATATAGATGGATATATACCCATCTATGTGTGTGTGCATGTACAATCATGTATATAAATACATATACGCACACACATATATAACACATATTACAGAGTCTAAAAGGAATTGTATTAAGTAATGCATATTTCAGTTTTCAACAAACAAAATTTTTTGAATAAGTTGTATATGTGAATTACTTTTAAACTTACATTTAGTAAACATTAATAATTATGAGGACATAATTTTTAATATATTCCAACATATAAATACACTGTAATGTCTCTAGTCCCCTTTTGTTGCCCCATTTAGTAGGTTTTGTTATTTTTAATATTACGGAAGTCTTCAATGAGCACTGTTTTGCAAAAAGGTTGAGAACTTGACCCCAATTTCCATGGGTTAAATTTCTAGAAGCAGAATAACTAGATGCTGTGAGTTTTTAAATTGCCAAATCACCTTCTAAAAGTTTGTAAAATAATTTATTTTCCATATTTCAGAGTTTTTCTTGCCCTTCAACTTTAAAAATATCTTTAAAAAATATCATCTAGTCTCACTTGGGATTTGAAAAATCCGTATAATTTTCAATTTGTAGTTATCAGATTTCTAGTAAAACTAAGCATTCACATTTTTGTCATTTATTTTTAATTATCTATATCAATATTTCTTATGATATATAAGAGCCTTTTGTATGTTAAGACCATGAACACTTTCTGATCATGTATGTTGCAAAAAATTTTTCAATTTTTATATTGCATTTAAAGTTTCATTCATGTTATACCTCTCTCCAAAATGTTTTCTTTCTTTTTTTTTGGCGGTACGCAGGCCTCTCACTGTTGTGGCCTCTCCCGTTGTGGAGCACAGGCTCCAGATGCGCAGGCTCAGCGGCCATGGCTCACAGGCCCAGCCGCTCCGCGGCATGTGGGATCTTCCCGGACCGGGGCACGGACCTGTGTCCCCTGCATCGGCAGGTGGACTCTCAACCACTGAGCCACCAGGGAAGCCCTCTCCAAAATGTTTTATGTCTTTATTATTAACTATCAATATTTTCTCTTTTTTAAAAAAATATTTATTGGAGTATAATTGCTTTATAATGGTGGGTTAGTTTCTGCTGTGTAACAAAGTGAATCAGCTATACGTATACATATGTCCCCATATGCCCTCCCTCTTGCGTCTCCCTCACACCCTCCCTATCCCACACCTCTAGGCAGTAACAAAGCACCGAGCTGATCTCCCTGTGCTATGCGGCTGCTTCCCACTAGCTATCTATTTTACATTTGGTAGTGTATATATAAGTACATGCAACTCTCTCACTTTGTCCCAGCTTACACTTCCCCCTCCCCCTTTCCTTAAGTCAATTCTCTAGTCTGTCTCTTTATTCCTGTCCCTCCCTTATGTTCATCAGAGCCATTTTTTTTCTTTAGATTCCATATATATGTGCAGGCATATGGCATTTAATTTTCTCTTTCTGATTTATTTCATTCTGTATGAGAGACTCTAGGTCCATCCACCTCACTACAAATAACTCAATTTCATTTCTATTTATGGCTGAGTAATATTACGTTGTATATATGTGCCACATCTTCTTTATCCATTCATCTATCGATGGGCACTTAGGCTGCTTCCATGTCCTGGATATTGTAAATAGTGCTGCAATAAACATTGTGGTACATGTCTCTCTTTTTTTTTTTTTGAATTGTATTTTATTTATTTTTTTATACAGCAGGTTCATATTAGTCATCCATTTTATACACATCAGTGTATACATGTCAATCCCAATCTCCCAATTCATCACACCACCACCCACACACACCACCAATTTCCCTGCTTGGTGTCCATACGTTTGTTCTCTACATCTGTGTCTCAATTTCTGCCCTGCAAACCAGTTCATCTGTACCATTTTTCTAGGTTCCACATATATGTGTTAATATACGATATTTGTTTTTCTCTTTCTGACTTACTTCACTCTGTATGACAGTCTCTAGGTCTGTCCACGTCTTTACAAATGACCCAATTCGTTCCTTTTTATGGCTGAGTAATATTCCATTGTATATATGTACCACATCTTCTTTATCCATTCATCTCTCAATGGACATTTAGGTTGCTTCCATGACCTGGCTCTTGTAAATAGTGCTGCAATGAACATTGAGATGCATGAGACTTTTTGAATTATGTTTTTTTCTGGGTATATGCCCAGTAGCCAGATTGCTGGGTTGTATGGTAGTTATATTTTTAGTTTTTTAAGGAACCTCTATACTGTTCTCCATAGTGGCTGTATCAATTTACATTCCCACCAACAGTGCAAGAGGGTTTCCTTTTCTCCACACCCTCTCCAGCATTTGATGTTTGTAGATTTTTTGATGATGCCCATTCTAACTGGTGTGAGGTGATACTGCATTGTAGTTTTAATTTGCATTTATCTAATAATTAATGATGTTGAGTAGATTTTCGTGTGCTTCTTGGCTGTCTTCTTTGGAGAAATGTTTATTTAGGTCTTCTTCCAATTTTTGGATTGGGTTGTTTGTTTTTTTAATATTGAGCTGCATGAGCTGTTTATATATTTTGGAGATTAATCCTTTGTCTGCTGATTCATTTGCAAATGTTTTCTCCCATTCTGAGGGTTGTCTTTTCATCTTGTTTATGGTTTCCTTTGGATGAAAAAGCTTTGAAGTTTCATTAGGTCCCATTTGTTTATTTTTGTTTTTATTTCCATTACTCTAGGAGGTGGATTAAAAAGGATCTTGTTGTAATTTATGTCAAAGAGTGTTCTGCCTGTGTTTTCCTCTAAGAGTTTTATAGTGTCCAGTCTTAAATTTAGGTCTCTAATCCATTTTGAGTTTATTTTTGTGTATGGTGTTAGGGAGTGTTCTAATTTCATTCTTTTACATGTAGCTGTCCACTTTTCCCAGCACCACTTATTGAAGAGACTGTCTTTTCTCCATTGTATATCCTTGCCTCCTTTGTCATAGACTAGTTGACCATAGGTGTGTTGTTTTATCTCTGGGCTTTCTATCCTGTTCCATTGATCTATATTTCTGTTTTTGTGCCAGTACCATATTGTCTTGATTACTGTAGCTTTGTAGTATAGTCTGAAGTCAGGGAGCCTGATTCCTCCAGCTCCACTTTTCTCCCTCAAGAACTCTTTGGCTATTCAGGGTCTTTTGTGTCTCCATACAAATTTTAAGATTTTTTGTTCTAATTCTGTAAAACATGCCATTGGTAATTGGATAGGGATTGCATTGAATCTGTAGATTGCTTTGGGTAGTATAGTCATTTTCATAATACTGATTCTTCCAATCCAAGAACATGGTATATCTCTCCATCTGTTGGTATCATCTTTAATTTCTTTCATCAGTGTCTTATAGTTTTCTGCATACAGGTCTTTTGTCTCCTAGGTAGGTTTATTCTTAGGTATTTTATTCTTTTTGTTGCAATGGTAAATTTCCTTAATTTCTCTTTCAGATTTTTCATCATGAGTATATAGGAATGCAAGAGACTTCTGTGCATTAATTTTTTATCCTGCAACTTTACCAAATTCATTGATTGGCTCTAGTAGTTGTCTGGTGGCTTCTTTAGGGTTCTCTATGTATAGTATCATGTCATCTGCAAACAGTGACAGTTCTACTTCTTCTTTTCCAATTTGTATTTTTTTATTTCTTTTTCTTCTCTGATTGCTGTGGCTAGGACTTCCGAACCTATGTTAAATAATAGTGCTGAGACTGGACATCCTTGTCTTGTTTCTGATCTTAGAGGAAACTCTTTCAGTTTTTCACCATTGAGAATGATGTTTGCTGTGTGTTTGTCGTATATGGCCTTTATTATGTTGAGGTAGGTTCCCTCTATGCCCACTTTCTGGAGGGTTTTTATCATAAGTGGGTGTTAAATTTTGTCAAAAGCTTTTTCTGTGTCTATTGAGATGATCATATGGTTTTTCTTCTTCAATTTGTTAATATGGTGTATCACATTGATTGATTTGCATATATTGAAGAATCCTTGCATCCCTGGGATAAATCCCACTTGATCACGGTGTATGATCCTTTTAATGTGTTGTTGGATTCTGTTTGCTAGTATTTTGCTGAGGATTTTTGCATCTATATTCATGAGTGATATTGGTTAGTAATTTTCTTTTTTTGTAGTATCTTTCTCCGGTTTTGGTATCAGGGTGATGGTGGCCTTGTAGAACGAGTTTGGGATTGTTCCTTCCTCTGCAATTTTTTGGAACAATTTGAGAAGGATGGATGTTAGTTCTTCTCTAAATTTTTCATAGAATTCACCTGTGAAGCCACCTGGTCCTGGACTTTTATCTGTTGGAAGATTTTAAATCACAGTTTCAATTTCATTACTTGTGATTGGTCTGTTCATGATTTCTGTATCTTCCTGGTTCAGTCTTGGAAGGTTATACCTTTCTAAGAATTTGTCTATTTCTTCCAGGTTGTCCATTTTATTGGCATAGAGTTGCTTGTAGTAGTCTCTTAGGATGCTTTGTATTTCTGCAGTGTCTGTTGTAAGTTCTCCTTTTTCATTTCTAATTTTACAGATTTGAGTCCACTCTCTCTTTTTCTGATGAATCTGGCTAATGGTTTATCAATTTTGTTTATCTTCTCAAAGAACCAGCTTTTAGTTTTATTGACCTTTGTTATTGTTTTCTTTGTTTCTATTTCATTTATTTCTGCTCTGATCTTTATGATTTCTTTCCTTCTTCTAACTTTTGCTTTTATTCGTTCTTCTTTCTCTAGTTCCTTTAGGTGCAATGTTAGATTGAGATTTTTCTTGTTTCTTGAGTTCAAGCTTGAGTTGGTTCAGGAATAAACATCCTCATTCATTTACTTACACTTGAGTACAGATTTGTGAATATAAAATGTTACAACATGAAATAGAACATTTTAGGGAAATGTGTGTTTTAAGAAGCCTGGTGATTTAGAACAGGAAGGTGTGGGGGCCGTGCTGGATTGCTGTCCTATAGACCATACACTGTCTCTCCAGAGCTACCCAGATCCCTTTTGATTTTTGACGAAATGCTGTGTGTGTTGACCAAGACGCATCTGAAGGACAGTTCCGATACTATACAAGGCAGCTGGAGCATTAAATAACATGATTAAGAATATAAGGTCTTCTGCAAGTAGCTAATGCTAAAAATTCCCAGAGCAGAGAGAGGGGAAAGGAGAACATTGGGGAACTCAGCCACACTTTGGAAAAATGTCACCCAAGAACAGACATATTTCTGACTTGCAGCTCTACAGACACTCTCCTCTACCCCTACCCTGCCTCTCTTCTTCACCCCAGCTCTACTCTGCACTCTCCCTTTTAATGTCTAATTTATTTCCAAATCTTAGTGTGATGTGAGACTCTATTTCAAAACCTGATGCTTCATGATATAGTGGGTGCACAGAGAAACATATAAAATGACCAGATTTTTGCAAGGGAGAAAGGAGAGATTATGGACCCAGAATAAACAGCTCTCAGCATGTCTCTTTGCCCTAATTCTGTCGACCAGCTACAACTCCTCAACATTCTTGTCTTTTCCAAATCCATCAGCTACATGATAGGGGGAAGTGGTGACGAGAAACACTGAGTAGTGTCAGAAGTCTTCTCTTTGTGTATGCCATTCAACCTCAGGCATACTTACCTGAAAAAATAAAAAAGAATGAATCAAATGATAACTTCAGCTTATGCAATTTAGGACCCTACAGTAGTTACATTAAAATCATAAAGAAAAGGTATGGTCTGTTTATGAAAGGATTGTCTACATGGTTGTAGAATAATGCTGGCTTTATAAAAGTCATAGACATATTCTACATACACTACATTCAAGTGGAAGAATATCTGATGAATTTAGAGCTAGGTCTCTTTAGGGTCAAACTAGCAGTGGCAATCACATAAGGCACCAATGACTCCCTGGATGTCAGGTGGGATCAGTTTGGCTACAACTGTCAGAATCCATGATGCATTTATTACTCAGCTCCCAAAGCCAAGACGTTGACCCAGGCAACATGTCTACAGAGAGTGTATGGCATTTTGATACCAGTCCTTTAATATGAGGGACATTTTGACTCCCACACCCAGTTCATGTAAAGCTTAAGACAGCAACAATTGCCCTTTTTTTTTTTTTTATCAAGTACAATGTATTGTACTATTTATCCTACCTCTGTGCCTGAACCCTATCCCTGATCCTTCAACCCTGGAATGAAGCTCAGGAAAGGAGTGTATTTCACAGGGGGTAAGAATAAAGGAGAACATAAAGATATAAGAGAGTGAAGAAAAGGTATGTATCAGGACTGAGGTGGGTGTGAAGAGTGAGACTTAGGGGTACAGTCAAGCTCAGGGATGTGGTTGAGATCGGGGTCAGGTGGAGATCTGGAAGGAAGACCCCAAGAATACCTACAGTTTCAGATGAGCCACATCCAAATGTCCTGCTCTGTCATCAGTCCTTGTGAATTTCATGACTTTGAATTTTTGATACAGGTGCTGGCATCACTAATCCCGAGATTCACTTATGTAAACAAGCACAGGTCACTCTTTGCTAGTAAATTTGATGTCTAAATATCATCTAAAATGTCATAAAGAACAGGGAATATAGAAACAGCTATCATGTCATGATTTTTGTTGCAGTTTTAAATTTTGCTTCTGAGCTGAGTACAAATGAAGTGCTAAATTCCACAGTCCCTCCATCCTTCTGCACTGACTTCCTCCCCCAAAGTTCAATTAAATCTTCTTCAAACATGATTATTACAAAAACCTAATTTATACGATCATTTGTTCTACGTAGCACCTTCTTTCTAAGGACCTTTAATTCTTTTGTAAACCCCCTTCCCCCATTAGGAAATTATGAAATGTTATGTAAATTTACTCGGATTTATCACAGAATGTGGCTGCCAGAGCATATTATTTTCAACTTCTCTAGTGCTAAAGGGAAATAAATCATTCTAAATATACCAATGACATTTGACTAAAGAATAAAACTCATATTACCTAACAGACTATTTAAACTGTTGTCTCAAAAATTCTTACAGCCTGGTAACCTGAATGTCAAGTTTCAGACCATGGTGTAATTTTTTAACACAAAATAGAAACTTGTGAAAAAGTAGGGGTGTAACAGATTGGAATAAAACATTTAAAACATGTTCTTCTGTTAGTGGTTTTGACATTCTCTTCCCATTAATAACTTGTAGAAAGCTCTTAAAAATTCTTTTGTCAAGTCAATGTAAAGTTATTGAACATGATGAGATGACAAAAAGCATCATATTAAGGAGTAAGACTAGAGAGTTGACCAACTGAAAAATATAAGAAACAAGAAATTGGTGGGCTTCATATTTATATTTTAATTGTCTTCACTGTAATAGTAAACATAATATTTTAGGTAAAGTCATGTATTTTCCATAAACTCTTAGCTGATTTTACACAAAAGGAAATAAAGCTATGGTACATAATTTATTGGCCAAGAGGTAGTCTTTGCTCAGTAAACAGCAAACATTTTTGTGTGAATGCACTTTTGTGTTTACAAAGTGCTAAGAGTCTAGAGGATTTTGCCTCCCCTCATTTTCATTTATCCCACATAGCATATTTTTAGCCCAACAAGTGATTTCCTTTCACCACATAGAAGGATCATATGATATAAGACCGTCTTGATGGACCAACGCAAAAAGCAAATCTTTTGATTTGACTTTTCTCAGCTTTCACCAATTGAAGGCAGCTAAAGCAATCTCAAAGTTAAATCTGAATCATTCTTAATGTGTATTAATCCAAGTCAACCCAAACAAGGAAGGTGGCTTAACAGTTAGTTTGTATTTAAATTTTTTTAATAACAATAATGGCTACATATTTAAATATATCTTTGTAAGGATTCATGCTGTGTCATAATAATTTCAGATGTCATCCTATAATATTTCACCTTGAGACCTGATTCATAGGCTAGAGAAATGATAGACTCTGTTGATATAATGGATTCTGTTTTCCTTTAACGAGCAGAGAGGGGGAATTTAAATGTTGGCTTTCTTAATTCTTCTAGTGTCAGGGTGCTCAATGGAGAATTATTCTCAGAATGGAAAGTAAAGAAGCATGTCTTGTCTTAGGAAATAGTAGTGGAGAAATAATAATAAAGCTGTTGCTTCTTTTTATCACCAATTAATTACAAAGCAGATGCCATGTGGTACATTTGCATTTCCTACAATGCTGGCAATGAAAAGTGTTTATGAAAAATATCCCTTTTATAGTTACAAAGGCCAAGAGAACAGGTGCACTTGAGCCAAATTAAAAAAAAATAGAAGAAACTACAATTCTCATAAGGAATAAAATATTATCCAGGAGGACAGGAAATATGGCTGCTGTTAAGAAAAACTGAAACTTAACAGTTCAAATTGTGTTCAAACATTATAAAAACTATACACACATGTATATATTTAAATAAATATATGACATAGACAAGAGGTTAGAGTAACTTCACAGTGTAAAAGTAAAATCAACAATTACCCTCTTCTTTTATCTTAAGGCACCTAATTTTTTTTCTCTACTTCTATGTTGTTTAACCTTATTCCTACAATTTATAAAATTTAAACCTTGAGCTTGATTGCTTCTTATCATCTCCCTTTATGTAAGACTGAACCAAAATCTATGCTTAGAACAATGTGTCAGTTCTTGCACGCAAAACATCCCAGTTTCCAGTTACCCATAGCAATGATTTAATTTCTATCTGGAATTTTCCTACCACCTACTTTTTTCTGGGTTACCTCAAGTGGTCCCCAGCTTGAGAACCATAATTAGAATATAAACCTGAAATGCAAAGTACACTTATATAGTGCATTCAAAACCCAGAGCAGAGCTCCTTAGACTAACATAACATTTAGAAGGACAAGAAATGGGTGGTAATAGCATAGGGATTAGAGCCAAACAGAACTAGCCCTAGAACCTAAACACACAATGCATCTTGCTGTGTGTAACTCTCCATATAGTATGTGTCTCAGACTCAGAGTAAGATAAGAATCATAATATGTACTCATAGCATGGTCATGATAACCAAATGAAATTATAAATATAAAAAATTTAGCTAGTGCTAGACAGCAAACAATAAAAGAAAACCCTACAAATAAGTGTAATTTTTTATTGTTTTACTAAAACAGTTTTTTTCCTTGTTTTTATTTGTTTTGGCTAGTGAATAATTAAGTATTATTATTATGGTGGTTTTGGTCATTTTAACATTTTACTGCAAGGGGATTTGAGATTCTTTGTGCACTTTGGTGTTATCAATACACTGAAAAAATAAAATTATTTAATAAATATAAATACTTTTTTCAAGTGCATACAGATGCAGTTTTAATCAATAAAATAAAAATAAATTAAACATGTTAGATGAGTATCTAATAATTATACTTTTAACATCCATTGCTGAGAAAATATCTTTTTTTAAATTTTATTTATTTATTTTTTTATACAGCAGGTTCTTATTAGTTATCCATTTTATACATATTAGGGTATATATGTCAGTCCCAATCTCCCAGTTCATCCCACCACCACCACGCCACCGTGCTGAGAAAATATCTAATGCTATAACACTGCTGTGAAGTCCACAACACTTCCTATTATTTAAAAAATCCCCCAAAGGGAAAAATTTGGAAATCACTGGTGTAAGAAAGCTGACTCTGCTTGAATGTCACAAGAGCTTCATTCCATCAAGTAAGCATTTGGCTCACAGACGTCAAATATGACGTCAAATAATGACATAGATGCCATTATTTCCTCATCTTGCATCCATGGCAGACATTAGTTTATCAATTGCACTATTTAGTTTTCACTGAGTCTAGTTTGACTCAGTATCTTTCTCAAGAAAGTGCTTCAAGCAGCTACTAAAAGTCACGTGCCGCTGATAAGAGATAAAACCTATCTATCTTCTCACCCTGAGATGTCTTTCCAAGATCTTACTCATTTATACAGCAATAATGATTCATTTAAAAGCTTAAATATTTTCTTAACTCTTTTATTATATACACCAAAGCTTGTGTTTAGCTATTCTCAAAATCACAGTTGATCCATCTATATTTTTAAGAAGGTATTAAACATACTCCAATACATAATAAATAATGTTACATAGCACTTTTAAGAGATAATTAATAAAATGGAAATCTATAACTTCTGTCCTTAAAGAGGGTATTTATTATATAAATTACATAAAATTTCCTGTTTGCAATTTTTCATAATAAACAAAACTCATCTGCAAAAACTTTCAATTAATAAAAAATCCAAAAGTCAGATTGCCAATAAGATAAATGTATAAATAATTTCTGTATGTCATAAATAACCAATTAGAAAATAAAATAGGGAAAATCCATTATTAGCCTCACATTAGACTAGACCTGTATGAGCTATAAAATTTTAAAAATATATTTTAAAGAAGATATGAGGAATTGAAGAATTTGTCATACCCTCAAAGGCAAAAAGTGGATATTATGAACAATATAATTCTTTTCAAATAATGTATAAAATAAATAAAATTTCAAGTGAATTTAAAGGAGACTGATGGTAGATAGTAAGAGGGTAGCAGAGGTAACATAATAAAACTAGGCTCAAAGTTTATATAAAAAGATAGGCAATTGCTATAAAATTGGGAAAGAAGAATAGAGGCCTTTTTTTTTTTTAAACCGGATATTTAAAAACTACAGTAATTAAAGCAATCTGTTACTAAGGGAAAACTTGATCAACAGATCAAGGAAATTGAATGGATAACTCAGAAAACACACACACACACACACATTCACACACAACTGTGAATATGTAAATGTACAGCAAGCACATATTATTATATAATACCTATAAATTAAATATGCATTTCATATGTATAGTGATATTTATAATTTATAGAGGTGTGCATATCGATACAAATTTTTTTTAAAGATACAAATATGTTTTATGGTAAATATATAATAGCAAAATACCAAACATTCTTAAAAAATGATCTACTTAATAGATGCTATGAGCATTAAGCTATATGAAAATAAAAACTCTGTTTAGAATTCTAACACCATTCTCTAAAGAAAATTCTAGATAAATGCAAATAATTAAACCATACAAATCTCACATATAATTATGTATTTACTTCACTGAGATAAAGAAGTATTTGATAAATATAAAAGAAGTAAAATGAATTTCTGTAAACCAAAAGAGAAAAAATTTAATTACATAAAAAAGTCATAAACTTTAAAAAATGCCAAAAATAAATGTTTACGTCTTTAATTTAGAAAGAGTCCATTACCAAGATCCTGATAGACAAATAATCAAAAAAAAATACAAAAAACAAAAAACCTAGCATAGATAATTCAGAGGCAGATATATAAATAACTAAAAAGTATATGACAAACTTGCAGCTTATTATTAACTTAAAAGTCAGATACTAATTTTTTCCAATCATATTAGCAAAGATTTCAAAAATAGTGATTAATACTAACAAGTAGCCACTGACATTGATATTTTCCTATGAAAGAGTGAAAGTATGAATTGGTGCTAACTCCTAGAAATCTGTGTGTCAAAATATAGTTAAGAATCATAAATATATAACAGTATACTCTGAGGCATGTATCTTTGAGCCAGTATTGCTACTATAGGGAATACATCCTAAAAGATGTGGACAATATTTATATATGAGGATGTTTACCATATCTTTATATATATGTAAAAATTCTAGAAATGTTCAGTTATAGAAAGAAATATTATATATTTGAAGGCTTTTTAATGCTATAAAGAACGGATTATGATATAAAGTCAGTCCAAGAGAGGAGAATATAAAATTATATATATTTTACTAATGTGAAAATGGGATGTTATTTCTATACATTTGGTAAAGGAAAATGACCACAAGGAAATTTATAAAATAGAAGAGCCATCACTACTGTTAAGTGGAGTATTGATAGTTGTTTGTATGTTCTTCTTTATTTGTGTTTCTGTTATCTAAACAGTAAAGTTTATTACAATCATTAAAAAGTATTAAAATGAATATAAAAGTTTCAGAGAAACATTCATCTAGCAAACGAGATATGTTTCCTCATTTGAGGACCTAACAGTCCAATGAGGAAACCAACGTCACATTATGGGGAAATGAAAAGGCAGTCACGGGTCTGCATTCCTTTGAGGGGTATGTGGAGGCACACTTCATAGAAGAGGCAAGGCTTGACCTGAGTTCACTACATGGACCATGAGGAAAGGGAATTCTATGGAGTGGGATTACTCATTACTCATTACTCATTACAAGGGTACAGGGACACCAGCAGAGACACTAACTTTGGATGGAGGGCAGGTGAACTTTCCATTGAGAAAATGTTCAGAGAAGGAAATGGTGAGTAGGACTGCAAGAACCTTTATAGTTAGAGGTGGAAATGTGAGGGTGTTGGAACAGGCAGCTCTAGTTTCTCTCTTCTATGGAGAGTTGGCTGGTGGGTGGAACCAAAGGGAACTAGTGAGACTTGAGAAGGTTGTCATGCTTATTCTGAGAAACGGAGAAAAGTGCCTTGCCAGGAACCAGTGAAAGGGGTGCAGAGAAGCCCAGGATACTAGGTCTTCAAGGAGGCACTTTCTTAGCAGCTGGGGTAGCAAGCTCTGCTGACTCACCATTGCACTTCTACTTCTGTGATTTTAAGGGAACCAGTTGATCTTTCATCATACCTGGAAGGCATGCAATGCAATGTATATTTATTGAGCTGCTACCAAATGGCTACATTGTATCAGGTGCCATATTTTCATATCAATTATCATTTTTTTAATTGATTTACAATGTTGTGTTAGTTTCTGGTGTACAGCAAAGTGATTCAGTTATACATATACATATATATATTAATATATATGTATGGGTAGATATGTATTCTTTTTCAGATTCTTTTCCATAATGGTTTATTATAAGATATTGAATATAGTTCCTTGTGCTATACAGTAGGACCTTATTGTTTATCTGTTTTATATAGTAGTTTGTATCGGCTAATCCTAAACTTCTAATTTATCCCTGCCCCACCTTTCCCCTTTGGTAACCATGTTTGTCTTCTATGTCTGTGAGTCTGTTTCAGCTCTGTAAATAAGTTCATTTGTATCATATTTCAGATTTCACATACAAGTGGCATCATATAATATTTGTGTGTCTCTGTCTGACTTCACTTAGTACGATAATCTCTAGTCCATCCATGTTGCTGCAAATGGCATTATTTCATCCTTCTTTTTTATATGGCTGAGTAGTATTCCATTGTGTGTGTGTGTGTATATATATATATGTATATGTATATATATATATATATATATATATATATATCTCACATATATTCAAGACTATCAACTGGTTTGAAGCCTTTGTTTAGTAAACATGTCTAGAGCTACCCCACACTGTGTACAGTTCGTATCTATAATGACCATGCTGAGGGGAAAATGCAAACAATGATTCAGAAGTCAGCCTCTTATTCTCAAGCAAAGAAAGTAGTTTGTGTTCTTTTCAAATTGTTATCACTTTCCTATTCTGAGTCAAAAGCATATTCAAAAAGAAATCCATGATGAATTAGCTATGACAGTGGGCAGGTGGGCAGTGCCACACAATTTAGTTGTTAATTCTCATTTCAATTGTATTAATCTTGCCCTTCCAACTGGCAAACAGTTAATTTCATACCTGGAACATATTTCGTATTCCTTTCCTATCTCTCAAAGCACTTGAAACAGTGCCAATTCTTTGGGAGTCATCACATTTCTCTCTCTCCACTTCCTTAAACTCAGACTAATTGGAGAGGGAAATGGAATTAGTCACTGTTTTAAATAATCCTTGTTGCTCCTCTCCTCCATTAGGGTGGAAAACTATGCATTTCAATATGCTTAGAGAAGAGTAGAGGCACTTTTCACAGTGCAGGGTACTAAGGATCATGAAGATGACTTCCTCTTCTAAAGCTGTTGGTGCTGATAAAAAAAAAAAAAAGCTAACCTTCACTGGAAAGAGCCCTTCTGCATTCTGTAAACAAATTCCTGCTATTGGTTAAACACCCCAGGCAGTCTTGTGCCTCTATTCCCAAGCAAGTGCTGTTTACATACAGCTGAAGTTTGAAACTACCTTCAAGAAGTAACAATATCACCTCCTCTCAGAGCTCGCATAACACTTTGCATATAAAGCCCTTTATTATATCAAATCTCATAGAGATCAGCTTAATGAACATCTTATCAACACACACTGCACATGTGACTATAAAGTGAAGAGGTTCAGAAGTTCAGCTCAACGGTCAGAAACCAGGGGTCGTTCCTGACTCCATCACTTACCAATATTTTATAAAACCTGCACTTCCTAGAAATGTCATCAACATTTTTCCTATTGTTGGACCCATTGCAGGGGCAATCTATTGTTGGTTTCATAATGAAACTCCCATATCCAGAAAAAATATTCACCCATACATATGTTCTTCCAAAATCTTTATGAACTTGAATTTTCTTCCTAACATTTCTTTTCTCTGTTGCATTTCAACAACAACAAAAATGAAAAACAACAACATCTCAATGACTGGGATGTGTCAAGGGTACACAGGAGCCCACTTAAAGAGCTCCCGGTGGACAAAGCTAGCACAATTTGAGCAACGAAATAAAGTAGTATTTGATTATAACCCAAGTATAAGTAAGTATTCGTGAGTCTGTACTGATATAAATTAC
This sequence comes from Delphinapterus leucas, assembly GCF_059928025.1. NCBI lineage: Eukaryota > Metazoa > Chordata > Mammalia > Artiodactyla > Monodontidae > Delphinapterus > Delphinapterus leucas. Next base: position 17,428,033 of record NC_143136.1, read on the forward strand.
TGAATAAACAACTGGGAAAGACTAGACAAATCTTCAATGGAGAAGAATTTCAAATTATGTAGGCACTCTGCCCATGGGCTGGACATAGTGACATCCTTCCAAAGAGGACAGTGTGGAAAGAAAGGGAAAGAAAGCGACTTTAAAGTGGAGAAACCTGACACACCTGAGCCAGGTGATCAAGATCTACATCAGTAGTGATAACTCATTTTGGTAGTCTAGTACATACCCTTGATCTGATGTGATGAGAATGACACTTAAGCTCTGTGGTCTTCCTTCCAAAAACCCATAAGAACAGCCTAACCATGAGAAAAGCATCAGACAAAAGCAACTGAGGGGGTCTTCAAAATATCTGATAAGTACCCATCAAAACTGCCAAGGTCACCTAAAACAAGGGAAATCTGAGAAACTGTCACTGCCAAGAAAAGCCTAAGAAAACATGATGGCTAAAGGAATATGGTGTCCTCTGTGGGATCCTGGAACAGAAAAAGGACATTAGGTAAAATCTAAGGAAGTCTACATAAAGTACAAACTCTAATTAATAATGATGTATACATATTGGTTCACTGTGACAAACTTACCATACTGATGCAATATGTTAACAATAGGGGAAAGTGGGTATGAGATATATGAACTCTACAATTTTTGCAACTTTTCTGTAAATCTAAATCTATTCTAAAATAAAGTTTTGTTTGTTTTCTTTTCTTTTAACATCTTTATGGGAGTATAATTGCTTTACAATGGTGTGTTAGTTTCTGCTGTATAACAAAGTGAATCAGCTATATATGTACATATATCCCCATTCTCCTCCCTCTTGCATCTCTCTCCCACCCTCCCGATCCCACTCCTCTAGGTGGACACAAAGCACCCAGCTGATCTCCCTGTGCTATGTGGCTGCTTCCCACTAGCTATCTGTTTTACATTTGGTAGTGTATATAAGTCTATGCCGCTCTCTCACTTCATCCCAGCTTACCCTTCCCCCTCCCCATGTCCTCAAGTTTGTCATACAGAGTGAAGTAAGTCAGAAAGAGAAAAACAAATACTGTATGCTAACACATATATATGGAATCTAAAAAAAGAAAAAGAAAAAAAGGTTATGAAGAACCTAGGGGCAGGACAGGAATAAAGATGCGGACTTAAAGTTTTTATTTAAAAAATTAAAAAGGACTTTAGTTTTGAAAATTACATTAAAATTATCTAAATAACTAAACTTGCTTTTTGTCAAATTTCCAACCCTGGCAGTTTCATTAAAATTTCTCATGAACGGGTATATGGACTTACATAGGGAGAGAATCAACCCCATTGTTTATCTTTTGACTTGATATCAGGTTTGCTGAGATTTCAACCAGTGAGTTGAGTATATGTTCAAAAAAAAAACAAAAACAAAACCAAACTGACCAGATATTTTTGTATATTCTGAACCTCAGACAACATGGTCTGGAGTATGACCTGAGTCTATAGGTTTAATGCCTCCAGTAAGAGTTAGCCTTCAGACTACTATAAATATATATGACTGCACAGTGAACACAGTATTTTATACACCTGGTCTAACTACAAATCTAAAATAGACCATAAGATTGAAAGTATGAATGTAGCTTGACTACAGTCTCTAAGGCGCAAAAGATGGGAAAGACACTAAAAACTATGGAATAATGAGACAAGTTGAGATTACATTCTTGGCTAATAACTTTTCCTTTTGTCTGATACTTTCTCTCCTGGTGTTTGAAGGGCATAGGGAATGAAATTTAATTGAATACAAGGAATTCCTAATGTGATTTAAATTCTCAATAGAGGAGTGAGTATATCAGAAAAATTGTACTAATCTTTTGTGTTACTAAACATAAGAACGAAGTAAATCCCAAGTATACCATGTACGAGTTTTTTATATTCTTAGGGAGCTACAACAATACATAACTGAAATCCACATGACGGAGAAGGGATTTCCCCTGCTCCTCTTGGGCCAGCCTCCAGTGGACAAACTAAGGCAGAGATTATAAACCAGTTCATTTGTCATTTATAAAATAGTATACTGTATTTTCTTTTATGAAATAGGGGGATGAGTGCAGTTTAATTTATGAATATATTTTAAAATTTTCTCTTTGAGTAGAGGTGAAAATTAACATGAGATTTCTGTGTTCCTCAAACAAATTAAATATGGAAGTCCTCTGAGAAATTTTGAACATAGAAAGTCCTCTCAGTTAATTCTAGTTTAAAATTACTATTTTTTTTTTTTTTTTTTTTGCTGTATGCAGGACTCTCACTGTTGTGGCCTCTCCTGCTGCAGAGCACAGGCTCCGGACGCACAGGCTCAGTGGCCATGGCTCATGGGCCCAGCTGCTCTGCGGCATGTGGGATCTTCCCGGACCAGGGCACAAACCCGTGTCTCCTTCATCGGCAGGCGGACTCTCAACCACTGCGCCACCAGGGAAGCCCTAAAATTACATTTTTTATTCCATTATCTGGAAAAAATATAACTTCATAAAAAAGGATACTGAATTATCTAGATAATTTGGCACAAAACATTTTGACATAGAAAGTATCCATAAATAGAAATCCTATTTAAATTTCAGTTACTGGGAGTCCTAGCAGTCTGAAGCATGTCTCCTTCCAGAAGCAAGTGATGGTCCCCTAGAGAGAAGAATATTCAAGGAATATAATGCTGTTTTCATACATTCTTGAGCCTTGCCCACTGATTCCTTGGCAATAGCATTTGATCATAGACTTCACGCTTCATAGTTAAAAAACAGAGCACTTTAACTCTCTCCCACTCTTTTTATTGTCTGACTCCACTTCAATTTTCAGGTCTGTACTTAAAATCAATTGCTACAGGAAGCCTTTTTTGAACCTCTAAACTATGGAGATTTACCCCTTAACTGCCTGCTACAAGATGTACAGTATTTCCTTCTGAAATTCAGAAATTTCATGTTCAATGTTTGTCTGACTAAAACTATAAATTGCTATAATTCTGCTACTTGCCATGAGGATGTAACTGATACCAGACTAGCCTTCTCACCAAAAACAATCATAAAATTGGACAAATTCTGAGGCAGCTGTTTCCATGTATTAGACAACAGGCAACATAGGATTGTGATCTTTCAGAAAAAGAAAAAAACCCACAAGGTTAGTACCATATTTGTTTGCCCCAGCTTTCTTTCTGGAAATACATTCCAAACTGCTGCACACAGAGGCGGACTCCAGCAGAGCTGAGACAGCTGGGACTGTGGTACAGTGTTGTTGAAGGGGATGGAAATGGTGGAGCATGGTGCCAAAGGGGAAAGAGTTAAGGAAACGGTATGACCCAGGGTCTGCATGGGAGTTCCCAGTGGGTTCTTGGCTGAGAGGTGGGCTGTGCCTACATAGATAGGGAATAAATCCACAAGGCCAAATAGAGAGTGTTTACTGTAGGACCGAGAGCTTTAACAGAGATGCAAAAGTGTGTGTAGGACTGGAAGACAGGGAAGGTCTGGCCCAAGAAATATGTACTTGGATTAGGAGACTCAGTATTGTTAAGATACCAGATCTCATCAAATTGATCCGTAGATTTAATTCAATCTCAATCAAAACCCCAGCAGGAATTTTTATTGAATTTGGCAAGTAAATTATTAAACTTATATGGAAATACAATGGATGTAGAAAAGTCAAAATAGTCTGGGAAAAGAAGGGGGAAAAATGGAAGACTTATACTACCCTATTTCAAGGTTTACCATAAAGTTACAATGACAGTTGGTTTTGGCATGTGGATAGACCAATAGATCAATGGAGAATAGAGTCCAGAAATAAATTCGTAAATACAAAGTCAACTGATTTTCAACAAGGTTTCAGGGCAGTTTAACATGCAAAATATTTTTTCATCAAATGATAGTGGAATGACTAGATAAATGAATGGACAAGTGTGAACACTGATCTCTACCTCACAGCAAACAAATTTTTTTCAAGGTGTATCACAGACCTAAATGTAAAAGTTAATATCTGTCTTTACAATCTTATATTAAGAAAATAATTTTAGAGGAAGACAGGAAAATTACTAACTATAAAAAATTAAAGAGGGCTTCCCTGGTGGCGCAGTGGTTGAGAGTCCACCTGCCGATGCAGGGGACACGGGTTTGTGCCCTGGTCCGGGAAGATCCCACATGCCGTGGAGTGGCTGGGCCCGTGAGCCATGGCCGCTGAGCCTGCGAGTCCGGAACCTGTGCTCCGCAACGGAAGAGGCCACAACAGTGAGAGACCGTTGTACCGCAAAAACAAAAAAAAAAATTAAAGATTATAAACCAGTCTTTGCCAAAATTAAATAATTATCCTCATCAAAGATATAACAGCAGTATTAAGAAAATGTAAAAGACAATCCCCATACTGAGAGAACTATTTGCAATACACATATCTAACAAAGGACTTACATTCAGAATATATTTTATAAACTCCTAAAACTCGGTATTAACACAACAAACCAATTTTAAAAGTCATAAATAAACCTTGAACCAAAGTGTCACAAAAGAAGATATAGAAATGGCTAATAAGCACAGGAAAAGGAAAATGTAAGTTAAAACCACAACACAAGGAGATGCCACTTCACTTACAGCACAAATGTTGTGAGGGTATGGAGCTACTAGAAAAATGAAACGTTTCTAGTTGAAATGTAAAATGCTACAACCACCCTGGAAAACTATTTAGAAATTTCCTTTAAAGTTAAACATACTCCCACAGTACAATCCAGCCATTCTCTCCTAGATATTTACCCAAGGGAAATATACATATACATCCACAAAAAGTCCTCTATAGAATGTTTACAGTAGCATTATTAATGATAGCTAAAACAGAAAATAACTCAAATGTTCAAAAACAAAGACCACGAATGTGACATATTCACACGATGGAGTATCATCTGAGTAATGAAAAACCATGGACTCCTGATACATAAAATTATATTGATGAATCTTGAGAGCATTACACTAAATGAAAACAAAAGATACCAGACTGAAAAGAATTATAGGAGTCCACCTCTGTGAAGTTCTAAGACAGCCCAATCTAATCTTATGTTACTCAAAATTAGGACAGTGGTTGCCCGTGAGGGATGGTGGATTGATTGGAAGGAGACATACAGAAACTTTGTGTGATGATAGAAATGATTTGTACACTGACTGGGTTCTTGTTTATACTGGTGAACACATTTGTCAATATTCATGCAATATTCTGGACATTTTACTATACGTAAATTTTACCTTAGTTTAAAAGAAAAACTATACACATCTTGTGGTCAGAGATATTGGCTACCTTACTTTTCCTCTGAAATTCCTAGAGTAATTACAGTACTGGGTATATATTAAGTACTCAATACATACATGTTGAGTGTATTTTGTTTAAAAAGGAAAGCAAAGCCTTATCCTTACCAGTGCATTGGATTTTGTAGAGAGATCTGATGATTCCACCCCTTTAGGGTTTATTTAGATGACCCACACTTCTTGGTACTTTTGGTTCCCAAGATTCTCTTAGCTCTAGACATACCACTGAGCATCATGAGGACAAAATTCAAAACGGACATGTAGAAGTGGTTTAACTTTCAAATTAACACAACCTTCATTAAATGGCACATAAAATTTCATCACTGATGGCATTTATCTTGATTATTGACAAAGTAAATGGGATTCTCGAGGAATAATTAAACTGATAGAAAATGTTCTGATTGGTCAAGGGGTCAACAGTTATAATTAATAGAAAATTACTATAGTTTATAAAATGGCGTATTCCAGAATCAAAAGCGATCATCCTACTTATTTTGATGAGGTTTTAAATAAAAGCCTAACAACCAGTTATGATGAGACACTTTTATATAAATCATATGTACATATGTATATCTAAAAGAACTATTTAAAATTTGGTCCAGTTTACATTAGTTTAATTTTTGAGAGGCTTGATCTTCAAATATTACATTTTTTTATTAAGGAAGTGATTATAGTCTTGATGGAGTTTATTGTAAAAAAAATCTAACAGAATATTTCATCAGTACTGATGGCCTGAACTAAATGTCAGATTTTTATTAGTTTGAATATTGATGGCATGTCCTTATGAATTGTTTATCATGGAGATCAAGAATACCTTGATTATTTATGCTAATTTTAATTTTATTTTTCATGGGACCTTTGCACACCCATTATGTCATAACCTTATGCATTCAATAAGAACACTATAAAATATCAATCTTATTTATGGAGAAACTGAGACACAAAGGTTATCTGAGCTATTTGAAGCTATAGCACTACTTAATGACCAAAAGCAGGAATAGGGCATGAATTTTTATGTGCCCAGTCTTTCCCCCAGATCATGCTATTTAGTGCTTCTAGGGTAATATAACCGCATGCCAATAGTAATTTCTGTAATATCAGTGGCTCCATAACTGAGATGAAAGTCATTTTGGTTGAACATGTTCTTTGCTTTCTTTCAATTCAAGATGACTTTAATGATCATGTCATTTTCCCAACATTTTTGTTGAGGGTTATTACATTTAATTTTCTTCTTCAGCATCATAATCATCTCAGGAATAAGAAAGACATAAAAGGTACACTATGACCCAGCTCCTACCTAAACCTCTAGTCTGGTTTCTCACCATTCTTTGTCCAATACTATCACCCATCCAGCAAAGAGCTATCGCTTGTAATTCTTGGTACAAGCCCCATGTTTGTAGTCAATCTGCATGAATGCCGATTTTTCCTACGTCTAGGATTCACCCCTTTACTCTACCCACCTGTCTTCTGTCTTCACATGACTAACTCCTGCTCTACCTATGAGGGCACAGACCATTAAAAAAGACTATAATAACTATGAAATATATATATGTCACACAAACATGATAAAGAAATGTAAGGAATATTTAACAAAACCACAGTGGTAATAGGAGCTATTGATATGCATTCCCATATGAATGGTGAATCACATACAAAAAGAATAATAGGATGTCTGAGTATATATATTAAATAAAATTGAATAAATGCCTATCAGTAGCTCATTAGGTAAGGAAAATTAAAAATAGGGAAAAGGAAAATAAAAGTGCTTCATGGTGGGAATCCAGTTTCTTGGTAAAGGAGTATATTAAGTTTGATTGGGGCAGGCTGCTGTAGTCATTAGTGCTGGTTACCAACCACCTTCACTTTCTTCCTTCTGGAACATAGTTGTATTGTACCACCCACCCTCTTGAAGTCAGGTGACCCTTTGGCCAATGAAATACATTTCACTTCTGGCTGGACACTCGAAGAAACAGTACCTGTTTCTTCTTGTTCTCTTTTCCTGTCTTGATCTTCTATTTCTAACATGGAAATAGAATCACAGTAGACTTGTACCCCTGTGTGGCCTGTGATACAAGAAAATCAAACCTTTGTTACATCACTGAGATTTGAGGGTGTATTTTTTTCCATGGATTATCCTGACCATGGTATAAGCACTTTTGTAGTCATGGAAATGAAGCTAAGAGGAAGATGGTAGAAAATTCAATATAAATTAATTGAAAAACAAGTAAAGTGGTTTTTTTTCCTCTCTTAAGTTTGTTTCTAGCATCTTTATAACCTGTGTTCACATACATCAATGGCTCAGTGAAATGGAACAAGGTGATGCTGTGACAATCTAGAGCATTCTTTTCATTTTTAGGAGAAAGCATGTTTGAAAACTCTTTATGAATGTACCTCTTCTTATAAGGGAGACTTACTGGGTGAGAGAGTGGATGTCCGTGGTCTCTTCAATTCTCCTCTACCACTTCCCAGAATGGCTCCCAGAATGGAATAGAATGTATGTGGTATGGAAAAGAGACCTGCAGAAATTTGGTCAGCTTCAACATTATGTTTGTGAGGGAGTGTGTGCAAATTGCTCCACAGCATTGCTTGCCTTGTCTTTTCCTTTTCTTTTTCTCCTTTTTATCTTTTCACTACCCTATCTCCTTTCTAGCTGTCTAAAGAAAATGAAAAGGAGAGATACGATTTCTTCAATAGAGGGAACCACTGGACTCAGCTCCAAACACACACCTGTTGCGACAGCAGTTTTGTAAAGCTACAGAAAGGAAAAATGAAACCCTCAAAACTCCCCCTTTTCTTGTCCCGGACTAGGTAGAAATGTTCTGACTCATTTTGTGGCTGTAGGCATTATTATCCTCTTTTCAGGCCATGACTTCTAGATGAAGAGAGGATTCATATGACAATGTCTAGAGGGAAGTGTATTGAAAGTTTTCACACTCTCCAGGTACTTGGAAGGTCACAGAGAAAAGTTTTCCTAACCTGTGGGTTCTGTACATAAATCTAGAAGTTTGCCCTCATCACTTATTGTACACTGACTTCTACTGTTGGAGAACTGGTTTCCAAAGTTACTGTGTATAAACATTACCTGAGTAGTGTATGAAAAATGTTCTGGCCTCCCTCTAGGAAATTCATTTTTAGGTTTGAAGTGAGTCCTAGTAATTAACAATTTAACCAGTACCACTCTCTTTCCCAGAGAGACTCTGAGATCTGAAAATACCTCATTTGAAAAATTCTAGGTTAGAGAATTGGATTTATTGTTTTACATATAAATTACTTTCATTATGCTTTATCATAAAGCTTGACTTGTTCCCAGAGGAAATATATAGACATGAAGCGAACAACATGTGTTCTCAACTGTTTTAATTAAAAGAGTGCCATGCAAATTTCAGTGCTATTAACAAAACCAAACTGGATTTGCTTTTCTGGATAATTGAATATGTTAAAACGTCAGTACTTTTCTTCTATGTCTTAACTCTATAAATTCTGCATCATTTTCATTTTATAGGTACTGAAATGTATAGTGAATTCCTTTACAGAAAGAATGACTTAATGCTTTAGTTTTAGGGTTTTTTAAAATTTTAGCACCAAGCATAAAAACTAGAATAAAATTGGTGCAAAATAAAAATGTGACATATTAAACTAAATTGACATCAATCTTTTCCATAAAGTATTTTACTTTATGATGGTAGATACCTCTATATGACAGAAACATTTCTAAACATGATATATTTCAAGGACTGAGCGCCCTCCCCTATTACACATATTTTTTGAAAGGTACATATGAAACTCATTAAGGAGAAGTGAAATACCAAAGATCGGTTACTTTGTTTTTGCAGTTACAGTCATTTTCAGACAGGCACTGCTGCTCCTGTTCCAAGAACTATGACTAAGGTATGTCTCTCTGGATGATACTATTCAATGGGAGTACCCATAATCTCTATGATGTCCTCCTAAGTTTCCTACCATCATTTTTTTATTTATTTGTTCTCTCATTCAACATGAATTTTGTATCTACTGTATGTAAAAGATGAAAAACAGAGCTCAAATATAAATTTCCCCCTAGGGCTGATAGAATATAAACAAAAATATTCATAACAGGGCTTCCCTGGTGGCACAGTGGTTGAGAGTCCCGCTGCCGTTGCAGGGGTCACGGGTTCGTGCCCTGGTCCGGGAAGATCCGACGTGCCGCGGAGCGGCTGGGCCCGTGAGCCATGGCCGCTGGGCCTGCACGTCCGGAGCCTGTGCTCCGCAACGGGAGAGGCCACAACAGTGAGAGGCCCGCGTACCGCAAAAAAAAAAAAAAAAAAAAAAAAAATTCATAACACAAAACAGTATAATTGTCACTTTCAAGATGGCCTCCAATATTCTCTACCTTCTGGTTTTCACACCCTTCTCTAGTGTTGTCCCATACTGAATAGTGGCTGTATGTGTTACCAGTGAGATACGGAGGAAGTAGCAGCAAGTGACTTCTGAGGCTTAGTCATAAAGGGCACTGCAGTTCTGCCTTGCTCTTGGACCACTTGCTCTGGAGGAAGCCAGTTGCATGTTGTGAAGACATTCAAGCAGCCCTATATAAAGGTCTTGTGGAGAAAAACTGAGGCTCCTGCCAATAGTCAGCACGAACCTGACAGCCATATGAAGGAGCCAGTGTGGAAACCAATCCTCCAAGTCCAGTCAAGCCCACTTCTTGATGGCAACTCTATGAGAAACCCCAGGAAAAAAAACCCTAATCCATTCCTGAATTCTTGACGCATAGAAACTGTGAGATGATAAATGTTTTGTGTCATTTTAAATCAGTAAGTTTTGAGATAATGTTTTGTAGCAATAGATGACTAAAGGATAAGCACAAACTCTACCAAGAAAAATTCAAAATATTGTGGAGGTTATGAGGAAATGTTTCATGGAGGAGATAGCATTGGAGTGAGAAATCTTGAGAAGCAATAGAATTTAGAAATGCAGAAATGAGAAAGAAGCTTATTCTAGGTAGAGGGAACAATATATGCAAAGTACAAAAGACAGTGATAAGGAAAGAGGATTAGGCAAACATCGAGTAGTCTTGTTTGATGACAACACTAGTCTCTCCGTTTGTCTCAAGTTTGTGGACTTTACAAGATAGAGTCTAGATGTAAGGCTATGTCTTATTTGGAGCCAAGAGAGTGTTGAACACATGCCATTGAACATAAAACTGAGCAGAGTAAGCTTGGTAAGTTGGAACAAAATAGGTTCATCAAAGCAAGAAATAAGCCAAGACTTGGAAGAGCCCAGGGACAAGAGAGCAAGGAATGCAGAAGAGGGTGTTACTTATGGATGAGTTTCTCCATAAGCCTACATCTGACTTGACATCCATGTGGACTAATCGCATTGTAAGCATCTAGAGAAATTATGAATATAGACACAAAAATCACAAATAAAAACCAAATCCAGCAATGGATATAAAACAAATAAGCTTTATTTAAGGATATGAGGGTAGCTTAGCAACGGAAAATTTGTGAATACAATTCACTGTAGTGTAGGATAGAAGGAAAAATATAATTATATTAATTGCTACAGAAAAAAATGTCTTCTGCATTTTGAAAAAATTCAACACGCATTTATGTTAAGAACACTTAGAAAACCAGAAATAGAAAGACATTTCCTTAACCTGAAGAAGAGTAGCTTCTATGCAAACTCTAGAAAAGAGAATATTGAGGAAATATTAGAATTATTTATGGATAAGATAAGTGTATCAGGCCGGGCAATGCTCACAGCTGTTAACAGATAAATCCCGGATTATCAGAATTTTAACATAGTGAAAGTTTATTCTTCAAATATATCACAGATCAATGGAGTTGTGCGGGATTGAGTGGATCTCTATTTGACCATTAAGAGCTTTTTCCATGTTGAGGTTCTTTCCGTTTTGAGACTCTGTCATCCTTTAGGTCTTTGGCATTTTCCGCTGCAGAAGTGGGAGGAGAATGGAAGATCACATGCGGGAAGTTTCTATGGAAGTTCCTGGAAGTGCTGTATGCCCACACTACTTTGGCTGATAGATCGCATTGCCACACCTAACTAAAAGAGGTTGGGAAACTTACACTATCTGGAAGAAAATGCCAGGGGCGGGGGAAAATGTATTTTCACTACGTCTAGCAGTTGCCAAGAGTCTTCCTTTAGTAGCGACCAAAAATCTACGCCAAGGAAGTCCCTGGCAGTCCAGTGGTTAAAACTCTGCACTTCCACCACAGGTGGCACGGGTTCGATACATGGTCAGGGAACTAAGATCCCGCTTGCTGCGTGGCCTGGCCAAAATAAATAAATTAAAAAGAAAACAAACTATTCCATTGTTCTCACACACCACACATACTTATCTTTCCCCCAGGAGAAAGAAACCAAAGCCCTATCTTGTGGAAAATTCAGTGTTCAAAGTCGGGATTCCAGGAGACATGCATTCCTCTGCTTTAGGTCTGGATGTGGCTCTTTGTCATGCAGTGATTTGTGAATTAAAAAGACAACGCATATGCTCCCTTCCACTTCCACCTCCAGTGTCGCCATGGAGGAATGCAATAGGATAGAATAACTGCAGTGAACGAGTGCATTCAGAAAAGGGAGAATAGAGGCACATACCAGTCACTTCTTCAAAGCAATGATCAAATCACACTAGGCAGGTATTATGAGGTCCCTCTGCCCTACAGTGGAGTAGTTCCTCGTTTAGAACCCAGTTCTGTTCTTTAGACGGAACCATCTTGTCCTTAGCCCTATTAGAGATTCCTTTTTGTCCATCATCTTCTATACTGTATCTGAAATGCTTAGCAAGTGTATAATTAGTAGGACTATATAGAGATTGGATCCTGCTTCTTGCTTATGCAACTTTGAGGCTCAAGGTTTATGTTCAAGTTCAAATAGTCAAAGGCATTTTTAGTCCAGCTTTGCAGCATCTTTTAATTTGGTTACCTCAAAAAAATTAGTAGGGGTAATATTTGGCAGCATTTTACAAAGCTAAACATGTACTTATCGTATGACCTAACAATTACACACTTGAGTCTTTATTCCTGAGAAATGAAAATGTATGTTCACTCAAAATCCTGTATACAAATGTTCATAGAACGTTTATTCATAATCACTAAAAACTGGAAATAGGGGCTTCCCTGGTGGTGCAGTGGTTGAGAGTCCGCCTGCCGATGCAGGGGACACGGGTTCGTGCCCCGGTCCGGGAAGATCCCACATGCCACGGAGCGGCTGGGCCCGAGAGCCATGGCCGCTGAGCCTGCGCGTCCGGAGCCTGTGCTCTGCAATGGGAGAGGTCACAACAGTGAGAGACCCACGTATCGCAAAAAAAAAAAAAAAAAAAAAAAAACTGGAAATGACCCAGATGTCCTTCAACAGGTAAACGATTAAAAATCAGTGTGGCACCTCACACCTTGGAATACTACTCATCAATAAAAAGGAACAAACTATTGATACATGCACAATAAAGATGGATCTTGTATTAATTACCTATTGCTTCTATAACAAATTACCACATACTTAGTGGCTTAAAACAACGCAAATTTATTCTCTTATGGTTCTGGTAATCTGAAGTCTAAAACCAAGATGTTAGCTAGGCCACATTCCTTCTGGAGGCTTCAGGGAGAACCCATTATCTTGTCTTTTTCAGCTTCCAGAAACCGCCTGCATTTGTTGGCTCATGACCCCTTCCTTGTTTTCCTCCAATCACTTGCTTCCATTGTCACATATACTGCTTCTCTTTGACCTTCTCACCTCTCACTTTTAAGGGCCCTTGTGATTAGATTGGGCCCATTTGGGTTATCCAGGATAATCTTCTCATCTAAAGATCCTTAATTTAATCACATCAATGAAGTCCCTTTTGTTATGTGAGGTACACATTGATAGGTTCAAAAGATTAGGACACGGACATCTTTCAAGGTGGAAGGATCATTATTCTGTCTACCACAGATTTCAAAGGATTTATGCTAAAAAAAAGCCATACACAAAGTTTACATACTGTGTGATTCCATTTATATAGCAAAACAATGAATTATCAGTGAAGACTAAACTGAAGAATATAGCTTGGAAACACTAAATGGATTCTAGAATTAGGCAAATTCAACCACCTTGTCAAAGGTAACAGTAGCACAGAGATGCAGAAGCAAACTTGCACTTTCTGCTATCAGGCCCAAGAGGAAGGGCAGACAAACTGAACTCAACATTCCCAGATTTTCTGACCCACTAACCACTCTATCATCCCAAGTGTATTTTGCTAATCAAATACCCATACCCCTTGCATGCAAAGAAACAAAGGATGTAGAGAGGAATTGTTCTTCCTACATCTGCAGTGTTTAATTTTGCGTAGGCTGAGTCTTTGCTACTATGCAGGAGTATCCTATACTATGTGGAAGTTTTAAGAATTTCATGTAAATTTCGAATTGTAAAAAATCCAGAGAAGATGATAAGATGATAAGAAGTACATTATGGGGAGCCTTAGTAACGATGTCGAGATTTAAGTTTTCTGGGGGTAGAAAGTGGGGAATAATTTAGACTTCTAATCAGGAGAGTAACCAGTTCAGAATTGCATGATTATATGTGTAAGAAGAACGGAGACGGGGTGGGCTGTAAGATGAGTGATGATCACCATTGTTCAGCCTAGACTAGGTTAGTGTCCATAGGGGAGGAAAGCATGGAAGCTTAAGCGTATGTTCTGATGGAAGTGTTATGAATGATAACCTTATATGTTTTTATTCAAGCAGTCTCTGGCATACTACTCAATATGTTGTGTTAGGTGAAGTGGAAGGAATCCTTAAAGATGAAGCGAACATTTGATGATTCGGAGACTGTTGGAGCCATTAATATGAAGAAATGGGGAGGTGGTACATCAGTGGATGGGAGAACAGACTGGGTTTTAGACAGTCTCTGCCAGGCTAAGTCTTCATCCAGCCACATCTGTGAAGAAAAGTGTATCTCTTTACCAAACAGGGAAAAATTCCCCCACGCAGGTGCATAGCTACTGGGATGGCCCATGGCGGGTTTACTCACAGTATCAAAAACTCACACTTCTTATATATTTTTAATATTTTATTTCCAGACAGACTTTACATGTAAATAAAGTAAGTGTTCACTTACAATGTATTATTTTAAGGGCTGTGTGTGACATGTCTGAGGCTAAGAAGAGAGGGCCATGAAGGAGGCAGTGGCCACTAAGGGGGAAAATGGGCAGAGAGAAAATCCAGGTGACCAGAATAACCAAGGAACATTTTAGGAGAGTTAACATCTATTATTCAAGACTAAGAGGTCTCCAATTCTGAAGAACCAGAAAGTTTCCTTGCTGCACCCTGCCACCATTGGTGACACCCAAACCTTTAGTAAAATTAGTCATGCACCTTAGAAAGTTAGAATTTTCCCTCCAGTGTGAAGGAGAATGGGTAGCATACTTGAGTAGGGTAAAAATGTTGAGGAAAATAATGTCCCAGAGCTGAGTGAAAATCAGGGACCTGGTAGTGGCAGAAGACCAGGCTGCTCTGTGGTCTATTCCAGAGTAAACATGTTACCCAGTCCAAGCTTGTACTGCTCGCCCTCAATGCATGACAGGCCAATAAATTGAGGGATAGGTTGTTGGGGCAAGGAATAGTAACTTTATTCGGAAAGCCAGCAGAACAAGAAGATGGTGGACTAGAGTCCCAGAGAACCATCTTGACTGAGTTAGAATTCAAGCTTCTTTTATATTAAAAGGGGAGGGCGTGTGGCTGGTTGTTGCAGACTTCTTGGTACCGGAATCCTTTGTTCTTGCAGCTGTCCAGGTAGGTCTGGTCACGATGTTCTTGTAAACCTCCAACAAGACAAATAATATTTTCTGTTTTGTAACTTTTTATCTCTATATGAAATGGAAAAGTGTTATACCTTTAAAGGTCAGAGCCTTGAGAATGGGCCATCATGTACATTTCAGGCTATAGGCAAATTTCTTTTACAAAAGGTGCAGAGCTGGCATGACTAAGCACAGGCAACAGAGCACAAGGGTTAAAGCTAAAGGAATAGATCCAGTATGGAGTCAGGTTTGTTATTCTGTATTACAGACACAGATGCCCTCCTTTTCCATCAGACTGGAGCAAAAATGACCTCTTACATCAGAGTGAACGGGGAGTGCAGTGCTGCTAGTTCTCTGAAGGAGACTCCTAGGAGGCAGCATACAAGGTTATCCTCATGCTGTCCCCTCACATTGCCTACCCAGAGGCCACCATTCAGGGCACACACCAGAAAAGCTTGGGGAGCTGACAGGTCTTGGTCTTTGGCAGCCTTGAAGGAAGATGGGTGAAAGAATTTTGTCAAGATAAGTCCCTCAGGAATCATGAACCTAATTCTACACTGTCTAAATGGCTGCTTCCCGCATGCAGTGGCAGCATTTTCTTCCCTCTCTTCCCCTCATCCTCTAGGGCAGCTCATAAGTGAAGCAGCTTATTGAAGCTTAGGTGAACAGACGATGAATATCAATAAGACCCTTGATCCTTCTCAGTGGAGGCAAGTGGGCTGGGGCCGCCTCCCAGCTCTTTGAAAGGCAAGAGGCTATTATGACCGTGTACTTTTTAACCTATTCTGTAGAGACAGCCATCACACACTGCCATAATTCCATTAGTTAATGAGTACTTTAAGAATGTGTCCATTGTAAAAATACACTTAAAAGTTAGTCAACCAATTACCTCTCCTGTTAATGTTTCCTCCTGCTTTTTTCAGCCTTCTAATCTAACTGAGACCATATGGGAAAGATATGATTAATTCTTGGATTTAAAATCTTCATGTGATTGTACTGATAGGTTGAGAAAGGAAAGAACTATTCCTGATTCTTAATATGAAGCAAGCATGTTATTTCTGTCTACCCTTGCCCATGGCAGACCTATGATTATTATGGTCTTTCTTGTTAAGCCTAGACTCAGCTTCAGAATTCTACTTGCTACATGTAACCAGGCAAATTCTAGCAGTCAATCAGTTCCCATAGGAGGAAGTAATTAGCCAACTTCCATCTAATAGAAAAAGAACCTGATATAGTAGGAGGAGACCTGAGTTATAAACTCATTTCTTTCAGTATCTAGCTGTGACTTTAGGCAAATTGCTTAATCTCACTTGGCCTATGTTTCTTGTCTTCAAATGGAAATACCTCAGTGGCATTATGTCATATGTGTAAATTCAACTTGTGCAAATTCAACTGTATATATTCAGCAAATAAGAAGAACAATAATATTGGGTTCTTCCCCAAACAGACTTTTCGGTCAACCCAATAATAATAGTTTTTCTACAAGAAAATCTCAAATGATTATAAATTACATCATCTGGTATTCAACCAAAGAAATAGTGACCTTTTTCAATGTAGTAGGAAAAACTGGTTGGATTGGCGTCATGAAGAAGTTGAAATAAGCACTAAATAATTTATGCTATTTTCATGAACTTTTAAAGATATTTTTTAAGGGCAATTTTGACTCTACACAACTTTTGCGTGAGTGCCGATTATACATGCAATCTCATTTAAGGAATGACTGCACTCTAGTAAATGTCAAAGCTAATGAGCGGTTGTGAGGTTAAATGAACAAAAGGGGTGAGAGAATTTTCGAATGTAAGAAAACACTACCCAAATATAAAGCTACACTATGATGGTGGTGGTGGTAGTAATAGGAAACCCAGTGTGTCCAAGAGAACATTAACTCTTTGCTAATGAGAAACCATTATCTATACTCACCACCTAAAAATTGTTGTGTTTGGTTTTTGTTTGTGTTAAGAAGTAATCTACCTCTCTATGGATTCTCTCACATTCTTATACATCCATGACATCCTAGAGAAGCTTTGTGGTAGAGTCTTACCTGTATTCAAATCAGTTCAGATGATGCAGATGGGATTTGAAGGTGACACTGTGGGAGGGTAGGAAGGATTTGGAGGTGGGTGTGGACTTCTGAAGGCTTGACTTTGGTGCTCGATGGGAACCTGAAGATACTGGAGATATTGTACAAGAGAGAAGACTCAGACAAGCTAACCCCTCAGTACAAGCAGTGAGAAGAGAAGAATGGGTTAGCTTAATGGTTCCAAGTCTAGGAGATGTTTGATGATTTGCAATGGATGGGACTATGTAATATTCAGGCAAGGGTAGAACTTAGCAGAAATGAGGTCCCCATTTGAACATTGAGGATGAAATATCAGCCAGACCTCCATATCTCCAAGATAATGGAAAGGATCTTGAGGTTGGTTGCCAAGGGGTACTGAGATCTAGAAAGAAAATTAGAAAGGTCTAATATTGAACTAAAGATGGAATCTTCTAAAAAGTAGTGGCACAGAGAGGATCAGAAGGTCCAGAAATGTCGCTGGGATAAAATTAGGTGATGCATTGGACTGATGAAAGGCCCCATCTCAGAAATTTTAGAGGAGTTTACTCTTTACCAGAAAGCCATGATGGATTAAGAAAGAAGTCCATTCTCAATGTCAGTGTTTCACAACAGAACCTAACCGAAATACACATTAATCTAACATGCCAAAATATTGGGGGATAGAAATCAGAAAATAATAATCATTGATTGCTAGTTTCTATGTTGCTGTGTATAAAACAAAACATTATTTATCACAATTAAAGTGTTGGTCTCATGGCTTTGGATTAATTAGGCAAACCACAAATCCAGTTTTGAGGCCTAGAGAAAATATTTCTTAATAATCAAGCTTTGGGTAGACAGTGATGGCAATGCAGACCCAATCACAAGTGTTCCCACTGTTCTAGTGACAAGGAGTAATTGTGATTTCCAGTCATTTTCAAACTTCCTTAATTATAACGTGTTGACTGGCTTCCACTCAAATGCCTGTCCAAAGCCAGAAAGCAATACTAAGAAGGAGAGAAATCAAGGAATACTAGGCAAAGAAACTTCCGGCACTTTAACGGAGAAGGATACTATGAGATTTGAGTAAAAGAAAACTGTCTCCAATCTCCTGAAACTCTTGTCTTTTTTTTTCTTGGAAGATAGATACACTTTAGTAGAAAGGGATGTGTATGTGTGTGTGTGTGTGTGTGTGCAGGGTTTTGTTTTGTTTTGTTTGGCTATGTTATTGATTTAAAACATGGTGTTCTGAATACTTCTTTCTTTTTTTTTTAATGGCAGGGCTCAAAAATATTGATAGGCATAAACTTATCTCACTTCCCAGCCATGCTTTTCCATTTTCAAGCCATCTTTCAGGTCTGATTTTTCATTATCATATTAGAGAATTTCAAGTAGAATTAAGTTACTTCAAAGGAGAGTTTATAACATTTGACTGTTTTGCACGTGCAGGCACACACACACACACACACACACTCCCTCCCTCCCTCTCTTCTCAGCTTGTATGATTTCCGTTGCAAAGAAATTAGAGCAGTTTGGCAGAAAGCCCAACTACACCTCGGTGGTGATCTATTAAAATTCGACCCAGATGAAAGTGTGTGAAATCATATTTTAGAAATTTAAATTTTATTAGGCCACTTTTACTGTGTATTTTTCTTTATTTTTCTGAAATCTAGTCTCTCTCTTCTTTCAATGATTCTTCTAACACCACATTTGTAAAGGCTACTCACAGATTTCATAGAATATGTTTTCCAATTTGCGTGAATACGTCTATTGCAAAAGAGATACAGCCTACAGGGAGTATGAAAAGGATTTCTCTCTTTGAAGGCTAGTTTTAACGTATCATTTAATAATTCATTAAATATTGTGTAAAGAGAGAGTTAATGTTCTCCCTGTCTCAATCCTCCTGTTATCTGAGATTCCCACATGCCCCCAGTCCTGATTTCATGTATTCTAGAGGTTGAGTTAAATAGATTTCAGTTAACTAGATATGTCCAGGAGCTATAAACCGACACACGAATGAACAGACAAACAACCACACAGAACCTGCACAAGAAACCTGCTTCTACGTGAGTTTACAGTTCATTGCACTCAACATTTAAAGCTGTGATGACTCGTTTTTATTGCTTGGGTGTTATCAGGTATCAGGACCATGTTCAGGAATATGGTAAAAGGCAAAAATGAATGACAATGATAAAACAACGTGGCCATCATTTTATTTCTTCTAAAAATAATACTAGTAGAAGTGAGAGCCTTCCTCTAAAATATCCAAAGGAGGCATTTATTTATCCAACATTTACCCCAATGGCTTTTAAACAATATAAGACTATTAAAATGCACATTATTGGGACACTATTCTGATTTAGTGGGGCCTCCTTAGGATTTAGAAATCTGCATTTTAACAAGTGTCCCAGGCGATTACTCAGACAATCCTTGAATACCAATTTGAGAAGCCCAGCCTTTCTTGAATGCTTCAGGAAAGACAATTTCGGTCGATTTCAGGTTTAGTTTCCTAGACTACTTTCTTGCTCCTCAGACATCGGCATAGTCCAATTACCCCACAAGGATAGAACTCCATGGAAACTTAACCAAAAATAGAGGAAAATGAAGGATGAGGTATAAAATATTTTTCTGAAGACTATGCCCAGTTTTCTTTTGGTCTGCCATCTGATAGCTTTTAGATCTTGTTCTTTTTTAAGATCTCCAAATTAGCATTTTTAAAAAACAAACTATTTCAAAGCCTTTTGATTTAACGGAGTTCTCCAAGATAAAAAAATTTTTTTAATGCTCTTATTGTTTCTAACTGTCAGAGAACATGAAAATAATCTCAATTCTGCATATAACTTTTAACTCATTTTTTAAAAATTTTTCTACATTCATTAGCAGGTGATCGCTATGCAAAGCTCATGAAAATGGAAATATTTATGCTAATTTTTACCTATCCTGCTGCACATCAGAAAGTTCACATGCCTACATTTCTACTGTACTTTTGAGCAAGTGTATGAAATAATAACAGTTGTAGTCATAGTAGGGTGGTGGTGGTAATTAATATTTTCTTGGAGCAGCTAATACGCTCAAAGCATAGCAATAATCACTTCAATTACATTATCTAAAGTCTATCACAGCAGTCTCATAAAGAAGGGAAAGCTTCACTGCAGCTTACAGATTAGGAAACCGAGGCTGAGGTTTACTTGCCTATGGTCATAGAGATGGTGATTGACACCAAGTGGACATGAACCTCAGGGCCACCTGTTCCAATGCCCATTTTTGTAACCACACTGTGGTCCATCTGCCAGCACCAAAATAATTGTTGACGCAGTTAAACTGTTTCTTACAGTAGCTACAGACATTAAGTCAAATGTCTTCAGCTAAGAAAACCTACTAGAAATGGTTCATGATTTTGATTCCACTCTGTCTTTGAACATTTGTGCAACATCCCAAAACCATATTATAGAAATTGTACTCAGCCATCTTACTAAATATAATTTTTAAAACATTCCTGAGAAAGGTACATAATCAGTGGGGAAGGGGCACCTGTCATGCTTGCTTGTCTTCACACCACTGGTTCACATTCTTCCCAACTGACATCGCTGAGGTTGTTACCTTGAGATGGAAAGACAAATTGAGAAACAGGCAGCCATCGGGAAGGCTTCTCACCCTGACCCCAGATGAATCACTTCCTCTTCCTCCAAGACTGAACAACAAAGGCAAAATCCTCTCTTTTCATATTGGAGGCAAACCTTAAAATGCAAGTACCACAGAATCCAGAAATACAGACTCAGGTAATTGTCAAATGTCCCCTGGGGATAGGTTTCAACGTGTAGAAAGGAAGAGAATTTGACTGGGTGTCAGGAGAGTAAAAACACATGAAGGCAAATGGAAACAGAAGGTGCTTCCCTAGTTCACTAAGTAACTGGGTCCTCCTTGTTTGACCTCTCGGGGAAGTTTCATGTTACCCTCATGAAGGTATTCAGCATGTGCATGTTGCCAGCTCAGTGCTTTGACTTTTACCAGAGACTATAAATGAAATAGATATATGTTTCTATACACTCTG
This sequence comes from Delphinapterus leucas, assembly GCF_059928025.1. Taxonomy (NCBI): domain Eukaryota; kingdom Metazoa; phylum Chordata; class Mammalia; order Artiodactyla; family Monodontidae; genus Delphinapterus; species Delphinapterus leucas. The sequence continues at coordinate 17,449,164 of NC_143136.1, forward strand.
TACTTAGATCTTCTCCTCAGGATGGTAGGACTCTGTCTTTCTATAAGATACAACTCAATGAATACCTGTGTCAACTAAGGGTCAGGACACATTTGTCTTTTACCTTTTTTTTTTTTAACATCTTTATTGGAGTATGTTACTTCTTTTTTATCAGTGAGAACTACAGAATGATGCAAAACATCATCCTTTCTGCTCAGGCTGCTGGACTATCAGAATATTTAAAATATCTTATCCTATCTTTCTGGTACAATTATTTTTCCTCATTGAATACTTTCAATCTCATTACTTTAACTGACCTGTGCTAACTGCATCCATGTTTCCTAAATTATCTGAAACCCTTTGAAAATTTGAGTGTGTATGTGTATGTACACATGTGTATGTATATGCAAATATAATTTTCACATAAATGCAGTTATCTGACAAGGCAAGTCCATGTATAAAATAAAATAAATATGTGAGAAATGAAAAATAATCACATAGAGAGATACGTGTCTAGAAGTTACAATGGAAATTTTCTAGATACATTATAACATGATGGACAAAAAGAGATATTGGTGTCTTCCCTGGTGGTGCAGTGGTTGAGAGGCCGCCTGCCGATGCAGGGAACAGGGGTTCGTGCCCCGGTCCGGGAAGATCCCACATGCTGCGGAGCGGCTGGGCCTGTGAGCCATGGCCGCTGAGCCTGCGCGTCCAGAGCCTGTGCTCCGCAATGGGAGAGGCCACAACACTGAGAGGCCCGCGTACTGCAAAAAAACAAAAAAAAGAAGAGATATTGGCCGGCATGTAGATAGAGGCACTTACTAATAGAATTTTTTCCTGTTTCTTCAGTGTATTTGAGAACATGTACTATTTGGTACAATTTAGAACTTACAAATAATTGCCAAGTAATTGTCATTTCATATTTGTATATTAAAATGCAGTTGTTGTGTTAATAATTTGAGGCAAATCTTTTAACTTTGTCCTTAGCCGTTACTTTCTCATCACTGGTTGTAATATAGATGATCAGAATTTGTGATGATGGTAATTTTTCTTGATAGATTATAATTTTATCAGGGTAACAATAAAGAAAAAGCTTGCTCTGTGTGAAAAGATTTTCTTCTTTTTTCCCTTGTATCTCATTTGTAACTTTCCTATTAAACTGTGGTATTTTATGCTTCAGAGAAGAATGAGAGTACTGATGTTTGGATGGTTTCATTTTCTATCATTTCATATAAATTTAACTCATTTTCACGATCTCTGAAGAATATTCTTTAATATGTGGGTTATTTTTTACTTGTATCACAGTTCAAGATAGCTGCCTTTGGACCTACAGAGTAAATCTAAAATAAAACCTTGTTTTTAGTTCTTATCTTCTTATCACTCTGGATTTGCACATGTTTGTGTAGCTGGTCAAATACCCAACCTAATTTTGCCCACTACAATCTAACTATTTAAGGTTTAATCTTTCCGGGAATGTCACATGTATGGCTCATAGTAATGTTAGTCTTGGTCGTGAAGACTCTGCAGTGTCATCTCTGGACACCCAACTCCACTTGGAGGCCCCTTCCTACCTGAAGGCAGTTTGAGATGGAACAAAACAAGTGACATCATTTGTAAAGGTTTGTGAAATAAGCTAAAAGGAATTAATGTATGTGGCTAATGTCATAAAATTCCAAACATGGCTATTCAATAACTATTAAATAAACAGTTTTCATGATTAAATCATTTCTTCAACATGAAGATTTAATTCCGTATAAAAATCTAGTTTATTCTTTCAGAAGCCATCATTTTAGAAAAGCCTGCTAGACTAGAATAGGAATGTCACAGGACTTTATAAAGAAATATATTATGGTTTTTCTCCCATAAGCTTTGGCATAAACTTCTATAAGGGGAAGCTTGCTGTTTACACAATTATTTGCAAACATGGACAGCCTAGTATACGGGAATAAATCTAGGATTTAGAATCAGAAGTATTAGGTTCAAATCCTACTTTACCACTTCCTAGCTGCTTTATGGTAGCAACTTTCTTAAATTTTCTGTCTCTGTGGAGGTGACAATAAAACTAAAGATCAGAGGAGGTGATATAAATATGTAAACCCCTATCAATATTGTCTTTTTATTGTTACTATCATAATCATTGTGTTGTTTTTATCATAAATATCACCCTTATTTCTCTATCAGATTCTGAAAAGTTAGGTTGTTTTATGAAATCATAAGTAAATATATATTTTTTTAATTTGATGTTGAGATAGAAAATCTGTTTGTCATTAAAATTAGTTTTGATGTCAGGGAATAGATTATCAGCTCCTTAATAAAGAAAGGGAGAAATAAAGGCTTGTAGGGAAAGAAGGAGAGAAAGAGGGAATAAGTCAGAGAACCAAGAAGGAAGGAATCAACTTATATTTGCTGGTTATCCATATGCTAAGACAATGTTCAGGACACTTAGATATGTTCTCAATAACCTGAAAGGTCATAATTTTATATCTTGTAACTGTCAGAGAGGACGAAAAATAATTTTCCCTTTGCTCTTCTGAGTTCTTAGCTGAAGCCCCCCTGTAATAAAAGATAGATTAAGAGGAGAAAAACAAACAGAAGTTTATTCACATGTATACCTCATGTATGCATGGGAGATACCCAGGGAAAAATGAGGAGCTCCTCAATGTGGCTTAAAATTTAGACTTAATTACCATTTTCATAGGGAAAGAGAAGTGGGATTTATGCTTCTTAGCGGAGAGTAAATGGTTTTTAGGAAAGATAAATGGGTCCTTAGAAGAATAGATGGGAAGTATGATAGTTGGTGACAAAGTTTGTCTGGATGTGGTATTGACTTCTAGACTCTTCTCCCTGGCAAGGGTCAATCTTCCTTGGTTGATGAAACTCCTGGGGAGGGGATTTATGACAGTTGAATTTCTTTTGGAGGATCTGTCTTTAGAAAGGTAAGGAAAATTCAGAGACAACCTCTCCCTGCATTTCCTGTATCCCACGTGCCTATAGCTCAGAATAATCAATATACCAAAATGGCCCATTATGGTATGGCAAGTCCTGAACTCCTACAGTCATATTTTGGGGTAACATATTCTGCTACTCTTCACTGTGGAAGAAACTGAAATTAATCACCTGCCCAGGACAAAGCCAGAAATCAAGCCCCATCTGACTTACTCCAGAAAATCGTCATATTCCCGCAGTAGCTAGTACACTGGGTATATTGAGTATATATTGAGTAAACACAAAGGAATGAAGAGCTCTTTGAAGGAGGACAGGAATCTGAGCTTTCCTCTTTGTCCTCAGGAGATTATATAAAATGTTGAGGGAGACTAATAGAGTGAAAGAACTTCACCAAGTCCTCTCCTGTTTTACCCCCCTGACTTTTATGGGAAGGCTTTCCTCCTGAGGGTTTTCAATGGTTGATTTACCATGTCGTCTTCTTCTACACCTCCGTCTACCTCCTCACTGAGTAATCAACATACAACTTAGATGATTCAAGTAATAGGTAATGGTTGCTGGGATACTGTCCCCAGCCTCAGAAGTCCTGAATATGAACAGCTATTTTATTTCTATAGCACTTCTTTTTAGCCATTTTTGCATATTGCATACATATTAACTTAGGAAACACATGGCTCTACATTACTTATATTCCAGTTGAGGTACCTTACATACTGTTTTAGGCGCAAAGATTTATATATGGGTAATGAGTTTCCAGAAAAAGGTCTGAATTCTGTGCATGTCCATAGGCATTCACTGTTCATCTATGGGCAAGACAGGAAATGGACACACTGCATTGATCCTTTCAAACATGAGGCTCAGAGCAGTGCTGAAGACATCCTTAAACTCTCAATGAAAATGTTAGACGAGGAAAGATTTCATTTGATAGGAGAGTAAGGGTACTATGTTGTCCAGGGGATATTGACTGAATATCCTGGGTGTGGGTACAATCGCGCTCAGAGAAGTTCACTGTGTTTGGGGAAGGTGGGTTGGTGGGGTCATACTAAAGTGAAAAAAATAAGTCAGATGAAAAGAACAACCCTACTAGTGTGACTTAATAGACGACAATTGCAAGACCATAAGGCCCATGAGGGGGAGACTATGTCTACATGGCCACCATTGCATCCCCAGTGCCTTGCATGGGACCAACGCCATCAGGAATGCTTATTACCATTTGAATAAATGAGTGAGTGGATAAAAGTCTGTCCTGTGCTGTGGACCAACGAAATAATTTTATCAACGATGGAAAGAGATTCCTTCCCCATCTTTAGGACAATAATTTCCCATGTGGTAATGCAGCTAGGACCACAGCAAGGAAAAAATACTACATCCAGAAAGTTGCAAGGACAGTGAAGGCACTGCAGAAACTTACTAAGCGTGCTCAGTGTGTAGTAGACAGAGAGCCATGTGAGGGCGAAGAGGGAAACCATAATGACTTTCCAACAATACATGTGAACCATCAAAGGGACTCTGCCATCACAAGGGAGGGACTTGGGGTTTGGGGTCCAGAATTATAGTGGTGGCACCCAGAGCCTATGACACTTCCTAGTGGGAAGTATAAACACCGTATTTTGCATCTTTCAGGCTTGTACGTCCTGGGAAACAAGTATGTACATATTTAATTCAGTTAAAAATTACGTTCAATTGGCAGATGTTGGGATATTAGCTTCAGAGCAGTGAGACGTATTAAAATATTCACTAAATACATCAATACGTTGAACCATCTGTGGGCTTTAAAATTGTATTCTGTATTCTATTATGGAAATACATATTCAATGTTAAGTGAAGAAGGCAAAACACAAAACCATATGTACACACTGTGTTTACAACTATGTTAAAATATACAATTATTGTATTTGAGAGAGAGAAAGACCATATGATCATTAGTAAGTATGTAAATACTTGGCATTTTAAAGTTTACAGAATACTTTCCCTGTAAATTTCTATACAGTAAATGTCATTATAAAGAAAATGGTTGTCCTATCTAGCCAGTCAAACCACATATAGCCAGATGGAGATATACTGTGTCCCACTCCTACAATAACACAGAAGGACCATAATGTAGGATATTCAGTCTATACTGGCTCTATCGGTAAAACTAAATGATTTACCAGCAGGCATACAGGCTGAGGAAAATAGCATTAATAAACTTTAACATGAGTTTCCTTAGACAAGCTTTATTGTTTTGTATTTAGGTTATATTGAGTCAATAGTCAACTAGACACTGAAATTCAATTTAGCAATATTATCAATTAGGTAGACCATTTCACAATAATCCTTTCTTGCATTTCATTCAGACTCAGTGAATATCACATCTTTCCCCTGCTGGTCATTTTCTTCTTAATTAAAGAACCAGGAAGGTTCCTGAGCTTCCAGTCTGGAAAGAAGATGGAAAGTGTTGAGTAGAAACCCAATTAACAGAAGTGCTTTGCATATTTCACCACTTTTCTGTAAACAGATGTTCTGTTAGCTGGCCAGACTACAAGTGCCTGAGTCATATGAGAAATATAATTACTGAAAGCCTTTAATGATAAAAAATATCCAGCGCTCACCTGCAAAGACTCCTCCAGAAGCCTTTCATATGCGTGGTCTTCAGCCTTTTTTTATCCTTCTCCTAACTCTTGGTCCCATATCTCTGTACTGTCCTCTCTGCTTTGTTTCTCTCTTAGGGGGTTCAGAATAGGGAGAAGAATATTAGAAATAAAGGAACTGAGAGACTGAATGAACAGAGTGTAGACCCTGTAGACCCCTCCAAGTTCTGTCTAGAAACTTCAGGTTCTAATATACTGGGGAGATATGTACTTTTAAAAAATTTTTATATTGGAGTATAATTGATTTACAATGTTGTGTTAGTTTCAGGTGTACAGAAAAGTGATTCAGTTATACATATACATATATCTATTCTTTTTCAGATTCTTTTCCCATTTAGGTTATTACAGAATATTGAGTAGAGTTCCCTGTGCTATACAGTAGGTCCTTGTTGATTATTAATTTTGTATATAGTAGTGTGTATATGGTAATACCACACATGTACTTTTCTGCTTAAAATCTTTTAAGATTTAGTGGACAACAGAGTATTTTATAGACACCTGTCCCTGGTAGATTCAACTTCACTTGTGACTGGTCTGACCTGCCATTTTGGACACGGTGATCAGGGTTTGGAACAGAAGACAAGAGAAGAGAGGAGGGGTCCTTTCTCCTTTTCCTATCCTCATGCTCAAAGCTATGCATCAGGGGAGTCGTGGTGTGCAAGGTGGCAATGGGAGAGGGGCATCAAAGACTGGAAGTAAATGGAATGCCAGTTAATCCTTGTTCAAGGCAATTAGCGGCAATTGCTTCCCAAATCTCAATCTTTCACTTAGCCATGAGTTGGGGAGACACAATTCAAGTCACAGCTGCCCTAGCCGCCAAGCCCCATGTGATTCTAAGGTGTCACAATAACTCCTTCCTACAAAAGGAACCTCGCCCAACTTGATGTTTTAAAACCCTTTCTGTTACTGAGAAATTTCCATGGGCTCATTCAAAAGTCATACCTCTACACTTTATATTTCTTTCAAGCCTTTTGGCGGAACCCTTTCCCAAGAATAACCCTGCGCATTTAATTATTTCACCTCACATACAGTCCCCCAAACTTTTGTTCAGGCTTTGCTCAGATTTTGTGCCATTAAATCACTCTGAACTGCTGATGCCTGAACCACCTGCCAGAAGATTATACCCAGCACTACCACCTGTTCTCAAAGGGCAGTATCAGAATTCCCCAGCCTAGGCTGCAGACTGATCAAATCATGGGACTAATTGCAACTTTCCAGGCTGGCTTTCTTTGCACCGTGGAGGGAGAGGTTGCTAGAGAAATGCCTGCAGGGATCAAGCTGTTCACAAGCCATGACAAAGGGATGACGGTGCCATAAAGAATGGCTGCTATGAAGAAATCCCATTGTTAGTCCAGAAGGCCAGTGTCACATCTTATTGGTTACGCCAGATGCAGCTCATTCAGGCCCCGTTTGCAAGAGACCTTGGCTAGAAGCTCTGGTACCTTGGAATTGATAGTGAAATTAAAGCATTTGGCTCAGGAGCCAGAACATGCCTGATAATTCAGGCTCCATGTGCTGGTGAAACTACCAAAAACCGTGATCAATAATACACATTGGATTTGTTGAACCATAAAGAGAATACACTTTTCCATTTTGAAAGACTTTCTCAAAATAGCTTCCCATGTCCGCAGTTTTCCCTTAAACCTTCTTCCACCTGCAGCCATCACAACTCTGTCGCAAAGATGATATTCACCTCTGTTGAGCTTAGAGACTGAGTTCTGAGGATTCATATCCAGTTTGTCTCACCATCCTGTCTCCTTGTCCACAGGCACATGGTATAGCTAAATGCATGGGGTATCCCACATGGAACCTACCTGATTTTACAAACAATCCCCTCCCTCCCCATCACCTCTCCATTTTACAGTTCTGGACTCCAGGTGTTACCTTAGCCAGATGCACCCTAGTGTGGGTCTTCACGTCCCCTACTGTCTCCTCAATCCAAGTCTCATAATTTCAAAAGCAAATATGTTCATTTTGAAAGCAAATGCTTTGACATAATCTAACTTGAAACAATTCTTACAAATTAATATTACTACAGTGACCTCCAATTTATTGTCAGAAGAGTTGCTCTTAAATTCACAATCACTTTTTAAATTTGTAATATTTTTTCCATGGGTGCTGAAACAGAAACCTTTGAATTAATGTTAGAGTATATTTCTTACTATGTTCCTTATAAGTAGCTTACAAGCAATGATACATTGATAATGGCTGCCTGTATTGCTGTGGTGTGAAGAATTCAGAGGACATTCCCAAACTGGGGGAAAACATCCCAGGACTGATTATTAAATGTCTATTTTTGGCTTAAGGGGAAACTTCAGGTATACATGTCATATATTTTCCATCTTTCTCTTAAATTTTTCAGAAAGAATTAATTTTAAATGTTTTATTCAATAATATAATCCAATTACCAGATCAGAGGGAAGCCAACTATAGCTAGAGCGCCAATTTTTGCCACTACCTGTTCTTGTAAATAAAGTTTTATTGGAACACAGTCATGCTCATTTGTTTACATGTTGCCTATGGCTGTTTTGTGCTGCAGCCAACGTATTGAATAATTGTGACAGAGATTGCATGGGCCATAAAGCCTAAAATATTCGCTATATGGTCCTTTACAGAAAAAAAATGCCACTTCCTGATTTAGAAAGAAGGAATACTACCTTCTCGACTCCTGTCTCCGTAGAGTTTATGACTAAGGCCACTTAACCCCTTCCCTCTGGCTCAGCATCACCTGGTCTTCAGTCAAATGAATTTCGTTGAAAAACTTAAGTGTATTAGCATCAGATTATCTTCATGACCTCAAATAGGCCCTCAAACATGACCTCAAACATGACTTTAGCAGACCTTATTCCTGCAACTTTAATAATTGACTTCTGTCCATTTTCTTTAACCAAGTTGCTACTCTGTATTCTAATTCTAACAAGTCTGGAATATTCAAATCTCCCCCTCCTACTGCCTCCCCATCCCAATCTTCCAGATACCAGCCACCTATCTGAAATCAAATAGATCATCCATCACAATTCTAGTGGTTACCAACTATTGTTGCATGTAAAACCACCTCAGAAATCATGGTTTCAAACAACAATCATTATTAGAACACATGCATCCTGGTACAGCTGCTTTGGGTTGGGTCTAGTCATGGGTCTGTAAGTCAGCCAGGGACTCCACTTCAGGATGGGTTTGGCTAGAGCATTTTAACTGGGCAGCTCTGCTCCACATTTCTCTCATTCTCCTCCCAGGATCAGTGGACTAGTCTGGGCATGGCCTTGGCTTCGTAATGGCCTAAGCACAAGAGAGCAAGCTCAAGCACACAAGTGCTTTTCAAGCCTCTCCTTGCTTGTGTCTGTAACAACCCATTGCCCAAAGCAAGCCACAGGGCCAAACCTAGAGTCAAAGAGTAGGAACAAAGCTGCATTCACATAAGGTAATTACCTGGCAAAGTGCATGGATAAAGACCATTAATACAATCTACTGCCAGGATGCTCTCAGGAAAAGAGTAAATGGCCCATCTGTCCAATATCTCCATCAACCTGATCCAGAGCTGAACAAAACCACCAACATATTACACCATGGTATACTCCTAGGAATGAAATGCTAGGTGCCATTCCAAATCTTTTGATTTCTAATTCCAAGCCATGCATAAGAGATGGAGGAAAAGAGAATTACATCCTAACCCAAATTCTGCCACCAGCAACAACAGTCTTGAAATACACCAACTTTTGGAAGGTGCTCTTCTAAGTGAAGCTCACCTGCCTATACTTATCTCATAGTATATATAATTGGAATGATGACAGTAAGCCATCAGGCTGAGCTGGTGATATTACTCAAATCAGTACATGCAGCCACTTTTTTTTTCACTTTTTATTTTTATTTATTTATTTTAATTTAATTAATTTATTTATTTACTTATTTATTCACTTTTTATTTTGAGATAATTGTAGATTCACATGCAGCTGTAAGAAATAATACAGAAAGATACTGTATACCCTTCACCCAGTTTCCCCAATGGTAACATCTTTAAAATCTATAGTATAATATCCCAGCCAGGATATCAACAATGATGCAATCCACCAACTTTATTCAGATTTCCCCACTTTTTCATGCACTTATGAGTGTGTGTGTGTGTGTGTGTGTATTTTTATACATTTTTCTCACGTGTAGATTTGTGAAACCATCACCACAGTCAAGATGTCAAGATACAGAATGGTTCTATCAAGCATCTATTTTTAACTAGTCTAAGATCAGTGAATTTTGTAAAAGAGCTCAGAACCGACCTCAGTGTAGGATTTTTTTTAACAGTCTCAACATTTGGTTCATGTCATACAGACATAGCCTCTGACAGACACAGGATATTTGTCTCTTTTTCACACAGGTAATTGCCTGCTAAATGACTCACGTAACTACTCTCAAGTGACCACAGAGTGCCTTATACAGTGTGTATCTCCTTACAAATCTAATAAGAGCTGTGTAAAATGAATTAAAAAGCGTTTCAGTGAAATGCTGTCTCAAGGAAACCCAGCCTCTGCCCATTAGATTTGAAGCTGTGAAAGAATCTGAAACACTGATGAGTGAGACCTATTTAGATATTTGCTGAAATGAGATGGTTTCAGTTTTGCTATTGCTCATCTCATCAGAAATGATTCTTTGGCCATACTAGTTGTCTTGGCTCTGAAACGCCAATTAATGAATTAGTATAACAAATGACTTGGGTGTCCGATTCTTATAGACATTTCATAAATGGAAGATTTGACAGTGGACTTGATGAACATGAAATTTCATGGTACTCATTACCAGAGAGGGTATTGGTTTCTTTCCCCAGACTCTACGCCTAATTTTTGTGAGTAAAGAATCCAGAAAAATGTGGTCTTGACAGGAGGCATTTGTGGATTTTTGCTGTGTACCCATTTAGCACACTGTGTTAGGACGGGGGGGGATGTACAATACCCACAACTCTGTACAGTACAGCCTGCTCTACAGAGGATGCTCGTAGAACAGCAACACACGAAGGGCTTTCTTCTAGTCAAGGGATTTACAATACTTTTTAACATTAGAACCTTTTCTTCAAATGTATCCTTTAAAAATATATTTTAGAAGCTGTACATGGACATAGTCTAAAGGTTCAAACAGTCCTATAAGGCTTAGTGTAAAAACGGCAAGCTGACTTTAGAATTAAGTCTTCTTGAGTCTGCTAAATCCTTAGTGTCTAATTTCTTTTCGCTATTGTTCTTTTTTTTTTTTTTTTTAGATGTTGGGGGTAGGAGTTTATTAATTAATTTGTTTGTTTTTGCTGTGTTGCGTCTTCGCGGCCTCTCTTGTTGCGGAGCACAGGCTCCAGACGCGCAGGCTCAGTAGTTGTGGCGCACGGGCTTAGTTGCTCCGCGGCATGTGGGATCCTCCCAGACCAGGGCTCGAACCCGTGTCCCCTGCATTAGCAGGCAGACTCTCAACCACTGCGCCACCAGGGAAGCCCTGTATTGTTCTTTATTCTGTTGGTCTGCATATTTTTGTGCCTTAAAAAATCCTTTTCTTGTCATTTTAAAGTTCTGGAAAAGATCAGACAAATAATTATGTCTACTCTGCCATGATTTACCAAAAAGTCAATATAATCTTATTTTGAATCTCTAAGTCCTGAAGACCTCCTCTGTACCAGGCACCCATCTCATCCCTTCCAAATCCACTTGAATCATCTCCCTCCAACATTCAAAAGGCTCCTTGAAGCCTCATTTGAAAAACCAACACTATAATCCAATCTCAGCATTTCATAGATGTGGAAACTAAGTCAAGAAAGTAAAGTGAATTGTCTGAGGCTGCATACAGGGTAGTAGGCAGATTTAAAGCCATGACCCACATCCCCTTCCTCCTAGACAGGTTCTCTTTTTATTATACCACGTTGCCTTTATTTAATTCAGGAAACAATGAAACTTCTGCAGACATTATGATACTGGTCTCTTTCATCTATTGATTCATCATTTATTCTTTCATTAAACAAATTTTGATACCTGCTCTATACTAGGTATTGTGCTTGACACTGAAGATAAAATAATAAATATAAACCACCATAACCTCTTTCTTCCTGGGGTTCACACTTGAGGATGCAGAGGTCATTTTCTGGCAGTTTGCAGGCCAGATTTGGGCAGTATATGTGCTTTAATTGGTCTGAACATTGTTTTATGAATGCATAAATTCATTGCCAATATTCAAAGGTTGAGAGTTTTATATTAAAGGCAGTCTGGCAGTCTGGCTTCTCTTGAGGATTATATTGTAGATCTGGAAAGACTAAGCCTTTAGATCCACCTGAGATCAGTAGACTGGGGTGAGATATAGCAGCCCTTTTTTCCTAAGCATATACCTCTGTGCAGTCCAGTCCCCACCAGTCCATTTCCCTCTTTGATATTACCTGTCCCACCCCTGTAGAAATTGGAGTTTTCAACTTCTTCCCTAGTGGTTCTCAAATTATGTTTTGTGGAATCTTAGGAGTTCTGATGAGAGTCTAAGCCAATCAGGTCACAGGGGTTCATAAGTCGGGCCTAATGAATTCTAACAGAAAGACTGCTAAACTCTTCCCTACTTTACACATTAGGCGTTCATTTAAAGCTTCTTTTTCACTAACTGCAGGAGGAAAACACAATTGAGTTCCACTCTTTTACAGTAAGTGTTTTAGTAGATAATGTAGATACTAATCATTATAAAAATAGGAAAGGAATCAAACTCCAGTATTTGATGCAGTCTTCATGGAAGTAATATGGCTGGAATTAACCCATGAATATGCTAGACAGGAGAACTGAAGATGGAAAGAAATAATATATATAATGGTGCAGCAAACATAACAAGCAGCATATCTCATAAGAAAGTGTTTGCTAAATGCATCAGGAGTATCCTAAGATATGTTAATAACCTATAAATGAACCGTGTCTAATCGCTAAGTTATCTTTCAAAACATAATAAGAACATTAGGAAAACCCCACCGATTTTATTTACCATTGTCAGCTAAATATTCAAATACTTCTTTGAGTAACTGTTCTGGTTTATATGTAAATACAATAAAATAGGAGCTCATTTTCTAGGGAGCTTGGTGAAAGGATGCATGTATCTAGAAAAGAAAGTATGACTTTATTTCAATGAAACACAGACTCAGTAAAGACCTGGTGAATAGTTGCTCAATTTTAATTAAGGTGAATTTGTGTGTTAACACTAGTGCATAACCACTCTTGTTAGAAGAAATGAGATATGAAGTATATTTGTATTTTTATATTTTAAAAATCAGGTTTCTCAGGTGTTTTAAAGATTGAGGACCCTTTGGTTGACTGTTGCTTTGAAATGTAAATATTATTCTCTGTTTTTACACTTTTAGCATTTAAATTGTGAGGTCTCATATAGAGACAATTGCTTACCCCATTATAGGCTTGATTTTTAAATATTGAAATCTGCCTGCATAGCAGTTTGTCCTTTTAATCCTTCTTTTCATTATTTCCAGTGCATAGTATAGAACTATAAAGGATTTTAAATCACTCTCAACTCAAAAAGTCCATAATCTCAATATACCTTCTTCTACCTCTCTACCTCTCTATAGTTATGTCTATAGGTAACTATAGAGAAATATAGTGAGGGTCTATTTCACGGATTCACCCAAGTTTTTATAGTGATATCTGCATTTAACAATTTACCAAGAAGTTCACATGGAGATGCTCATTTGATAAGCCTCACAACAAACTTCCAAGCTAAAAATAGTACCTTTGTTTTATAAATACAAAATTAAATTTCACAGGAACTAAATGACTTATTCAAAGTTCATTTTCTGGCTCTGACTTGGGGTCTTAACGTTCCTTGCTAAGTAGGTGTTGAAAGTGTAGCAATCCCATAATATTGTTAAAAGGACAAAATAAAAGAGGAAAGTTTTAATATAGAAATTAGTAGCTGGTAGGGGCTTAATTCATGCTTATAATAAGTAGTAAATAGTAAGAGGATTTGAACTAGGTTATTCAGGCATTACATTTGATTACCTCTCCCATGTCCTATCCTTTGATGTTGCAAATGTGTTATAGAATCTGGGAGTGTGTTTAGATTGAACATGACCCAAAATTGCAGTCACTCATGCCTTGTGTTTACTGAGTTTTCCAGGGAACTGATGGTTACAGATTGGACCCACAGGTCCCTTGATGCACGTAATTTGTTTTACTTCACAGAAGTTCTCCAAGTGTTTGTTCTTTTGCAAGAAAACATAAAATAATAAAATATATACTTCAGGCTATAAATGATCATCTTACCAAAAATCCTTTGCTTGTTTGAATACCTTCAATACACTTTCAACCCAGTGGTCATACATTTTGTGCAAGGTCACCTCTGAAAATGGGATGCTCACTACCACCTGAGGTCTGTCCACCCCATCTTGGATGGTTTTGACTATGGAAAGGTGTTTATTAAATTCGGTGAAAATTCTATCACAAAGCTTCCACCCATTGCTAGTTGGAATAAATTACATTTCTCTTCCTAATGACATTCTTTAAAATTTGAATTGAGCAGTCACTCTCTCAAGCAAATTATCCCCAATTCTTTCAATCATTCCTCTCTAGACCTGGGCAAAAGAAGAACCTCACCTTCCTGATCATTTTTCTCTGAATGCCCTCGAATGTATCCTTATCATTTTTGATATTAAATGTCCCAATCTGAGTGGAGTCCCATAAGTGTGATCTGAGCTTTTACCTTTCTCATACCAAGAACAGTTGTATACTTTCGTTAAGGCAGCCTGGTAGCAACTACTGTTGATTACCATTATGCTTACATAAGTCAGCTCATTTGTGCCAGCTCTAATCCTCTTTCTCCATTTTTTAACATTGGCACTCCCAGGGGACACCTCTCCACTCCTTTACTCACACGATGAAGATTTAGAGATGCAAGGCATCACAGATAATTAGTCCTAGGGTTACAAAGTAGCCCACAAACACAATAGATTTAGTGTACACATGTTTAAAAATGAGTTGAAGCCCATCTCCAGGGATGACATACATTGGCATCTACAGTAGGGCAGAAAGACAATGTATAATTCTGATTGGGTGCAATCACCTGGAGTCAGGTCTTTACCACCTATTTAGACAGAGCTTGCTTGTCTCTGGTCCTCACACCCAACTCTTAACTGATTTTCATCACCTTCCTGCTCCCTAAATTAAGCAAACTGATAGCGGATTCAAGGGCTTTCTTCTGATTTCCCTCTACCTATTCAGCTTTCCTCTCATTATTCCCAACACAAGGAAGCTTTGCTTCTAGCTTCACTTTACCTAAATTTTCCCTCCAAGATCTCATCCACTCCTGTGGCTGAAACATCATCTATAAACTGATGACTGTAAAACTGGCCACTCTCTCAAACTCCAGACTAGTCCTCCGAGTTGTTCCTCTTTACTTGGCCATTTTTGTGTCTGTTCCTCTTCTCTGTACATCTGTTCCTCAACCAAGTCTTACTCTTATCAACTGAAAAAAAAAAAGCACAACCTAAAAGTTGAGGATTATGTTTTATTCAGCATACAAACTGAGGACCTAAGCCCGGGAGACAGCCTCTCAGAGAGCTCTAAAGGACCGCTCCGAAGAAGTAAGGGAGGAGCCAGGATATGTAGGAATTTTTGCAACAAAACCCAGGTAGTCAGAACCTCAAAAGATTACCGTTAATTAAACAAAAACCAGACATCTCAAGTTAATGAATTTAGCACTTTTCTATATATGGAAAGATGCAAGAGTCTGGGCCCATTGAAATCATTCTTTTGATATGCATCTTAGCTATGGCTATCTAGGGCCAGTATTCTGTGTTTTTCTTCCATCCGAAATCCCCTCATTGTGCATAATCAGGGCAGCTGCAGTGACTGGCAACCACAACATCCATTGTTTACTACTGATACAGCAGGTGACATTCTTTGTCCAAACTCTGCTCATTCAGAACGGTCATCATCTCTGCTTCTCCAGAACAGCTCTCCAGGATCCTCAACTGCCCTACCATCTCTGACTGGACTTCTGCTCTACATCTCTTCTTGGACATCCAGAATGATCCTCCCAGTTTCACATTTGCCCTCATCATTTCTGTGTCTGTGGCTCTGCGTTTCTTCCTTTCCAAGACAGAAGTTCCAACTCCACTCTCCTAGCTTCCTTCATATCACTCTCTTCCTCATTCAATACCAGCTTCCATTTTTGTTCTCGAACCCGGTGCTTCTCAAGTTTGGATCCCAGAGCGGCAGCAGTAGCCTCTGCTGGAAACTTGCTGGAAACGCAAATTCTTGTGTCCTGTCACAGACAAACTGAATCCCAAACTCTGCGGGTGGGGCTCAGCCGTCTGGATTTAACAAGCTTCCCAAGTGATTCCGTTGCATGCTAAACTTTGATACCCACTGCTCTCCAATCCACCTGTTCTCAGCCTTGGCTGACATCTGAATAACCTGAGGAGGTTTTTTAAAGATATTCATGTCTGGACACCACCCCAAACCTATTAAACCAAGTTCTCTGGAGGTGAGGCCCAATTATATGCATTTTTTATAAAGCTCCCCCGGTAATTCTAATGTACAATCAGGGTTGACTTTAATCTGCCAAGATGTTTCCTGTTATTAGGCAGTTACTTGGTCTCTCTGCCTGGAAAGGTCTCTTCCCTGTTTCACATGTCTTGTTCTTTTTTATTCTGCAGGTCACAGCAAAATTGTAACCTTCTCAGAGAGGCCTTCCCTGTCCATCCTTACTCCATGAGCACTTTCTCCTTAAATATTTTCTTAATTCTACTAATCTTTAATTGAAGCTATTTTAATCATTCACTTGCTTATTGGCACCACTAGAATATCAACTCCTAGGAGAACAATGATTTATTTTCAAGGATGAATCCCCAGCTCCCTGGAAAAGGGCTCGGTCCCTGGTAGGGACTCGGTAAATATTTATTGTATAAAAGAGCAAACACCAGACAAACACAACATGCTGTTTATTCCAAACTCTGTGCTTTCGATGGACTGGTTTGCCTTGCCTAAAATTTTGTTCTACTTTCATTATCTTTTATCTTATCATTAGTACCATTCCCACAAAGGGCCAGAACACCTGCCTCAATTCTTTACCCCCTATGAGCTCTCTCTTTTGTGAAGTCACGTAAGACTTTATAACATTACTTAACAATTCACTTTTTTTTTTTTTAATGTACCATGAATACTTGCTTCTAATGTAAGTTCCTGAAGCACATAGACCGAGCTTGGTGTCTCTTTCTCTTTGGTCCATGGTGTGGATGTGTATGCTACTGGGTACACACGAGTAGATACTTTCTGAAGTGAATTGACCTGAGGAAGGAAAAAGCTTTCAGTCAATAGTTTTAAAAGCCAAGGGACCATTGAAGAGAGAGAGAGAGAGAGAGAGAGAACGGATACAAGAAAGAACATCTGGTTCAATATAGAGACTGAATTTTAAAAACAAAAACACAAGGGGTGGGGCATCTAATGAATGTCTGTGTGTTGAGAATGCTGTTTCCAGTTGCTCCCTCTTTCTAGTCCAGCATTTTCGAAGACCTAAGTCTGTATATCCCCCCCCGCCCCTCAGTCCTCCCTTCCGTTTCTCTCTCAAACTGCATAGAACTCTCAAACCAGCATTCACATCAGGGAATGCTGGGAAGCCACAGGCAGCCTTTCCTGGCAAACAAGCTGCTACAGAAACTCCCCTTTTATGATGTTACATTATCAATATGAGAGCAATCAAAGACATCAGCTGGAAATCCCCCAACACTGAGCAGGAACTGAGGGGCTCATACACTGCTCCTTGAAATGTCTTGCTGGGTGACCAGTAGGGCTCTTCAGCATGAATTAACATGCCAATCCTAAGAGATTGATCTGTTTTTCTTGAGGAGGGAATGCCTGCTGGCTTCAGCTGGACAGAGGTTGAGTGAGGACAAAACCCTCAAATGATGATCTAATACGGTGGAATTAGGATGCTTTCATCTTCCATTAGTCCAGGCAGAGTGTTTTCAAATTGTGTACCTTAGATTTCTTAATGAACCAGAGATAGAATTATTTAGACATATTTACTCTTAAGCATACAGTTTTATGGTTGAAGATCTAGGCTGGCCCCCAACAAAGCTGTTAGAGGTTTGGTAGCATTTTAACTCTTTTGACTTCAACTTCTTTCTACAATCTGAAAATTCAGGAGGTTTCTTAGTTCTCAAGAATCAAGAGAGACGTGTATTTGCGTTTTATTTCCTCTCGTCTGCATTCTTGCACAAGGTCTCCCCTCCTTCCTTTACGCTCCTCCATCCAAGGAACCAACACTCCCCAGTGTTGCCTACTGGTTGTCAACATCCCTTTCTTCACTCACACCTGCCCTCTCCTATAATCTCCCAAACTTCAGAACTTTCCTCTCATCACCTTCCTGGGTCAGTTTCCTTAAAGCAAGGATATTTGCTAAAGCTAACTTGATAAAATAATTTGTACTCTGTTGATGACCTAATATGTTACCTTTCCCAAGTAATGGATTTGCTTGAGAAGCCTAAGCACCACAACGAAGAGTAGCCCACACTCACCACAACTAGAGGAAGCCTGTGCACAGCAACAAAGACCCAATGCAGCCAAAAAAATAAAATAAAAATAAATAAAATAAATTAAAAAAAAAAAGAGGTGTCAAACTATAACTCAAAGATTATAGACAGGAATTTCTAGCAGTATTGGAGACCAGAGAAATACAGGGAAAATTTGGACAGTGAGCAAGGCAAGCCATGTAGTCTTGGTCTCAGTCACGACACGGGGGGCCACCTCACAGGATAGACCTAATTAGCATAATCCAATTTACCATGCTCCATGCACAGCACCATGCATAATTCTTCGTGCACTCCTGGAGCTAGAGTCAATGCCCAAAGCCTGACATGCAGTGTCTGAGGACTGGCCATAGTGCAGCGGGGAAAAGATAGATCTTTCTAGGTTCACAGAGAGGGAGTTCATAAGAAAGGGAGAAAGCAAAAACTACCAGCTTGGAGACCTACAACATATACTTAGTCTATGTTCTGGATGTACTTTAACAACAACAAAAAAATCTATTGAAATAATTTATAAGGAGTGCCTTCAGGCAGAGTTCAGTTCAGTTTAACATATTTATTGACTGTCAGTGCAAAATTAATAAAGATAATAATAAATGACTGATCAGCAATGCTGAATTAGCACTTACTTTGTATCATGCATTCCACTAAGCATTTTACATGGATTATTTCAATTAGTAATTTCATCAACTTTGTTGTTTGGTAGGTAGTGGTATGTTAGTTAACCGGCTCTCTAGGAAGGAAAAAAACATGCCCTGATTTGTAGCACTTGCTGATTGCCATGATGGAAACAGTCCCAGCATGAATGATTTCAAGCCATCAACAGCTCACAAAATTTCTGAATATATAACAGTTGGCCCACAAAATTCCTAACTATAACAATTAGCTCTCATCACAAGTAGAAGCTGATTCCAGCACACCACAGGTGGAAGGTACTTTTTTTAAAATTTTATTTTATATTAGAGTATAGTTGATTTATAATGTGTTACTTTCAGGTGTACAGCAAAGTGATTCATTTATACATATACATATATCCATTCTTTTACAGATTCTTTTCCCATAAAGGTTATTACAGAATATTGAGTAGAGCTCCCTGTGCTATACAGTAGGTCCTTGTTGATTATCTATTTTATATATAGTGTATATTTGTTAATCCCAAACTCCTAATTTATCCCCATCCCCAACATTTTCCCTTTGGTAACCATAAATTTGTTTTCAAAGTCTGTGAGTTTGTTTCTGTTTTGTAAATAAGTTCATTGCAGCACTATTTACACTAGCCAAGACATGGAAGCAACCTAAATATCCATTGACAGAGGAACGGATAAAGAAGACGTGGTACATATAGATAATGGAATATTACTCAGCCATAAAAAGAATGAAATAATGCTATTTGCAGCAACATGGATGGACTTAGAGATTATCATACTAAGTGAAGTCAGACAGAGAAAGGCAAATATAATACAATAGCTAAAAAAAATGATACAACTGGAAGGTACTTTTAATTCCCTCTTTGTTAGGGTGGCAAATTCATCTCAGTTTGTCTGGGACTTTCCTAGTTTTAGTATTGAAAGATCTGCATCTAGGGCACCCCCCTCAGTCCCAGGAAAACTGGGATTTTTGGTCACCCTACCAACAAAATAGGAGGAAACTGAGACTTAGAGAATTTAGGAAATTTGTCCAAGATCACACAGGTAGTAAGCAGCAGAACTGCTGTCAGGACCCTGGAGTTCAATTACAGTGAGCCTGTGAGCTTCACTGCAGCAGAGATAACGCCTTCCATACTTCAGAAAAGAAAATCAATCATGAGTGCACAACTGATCATAAAAGAGATGACACACACAGGCACACAAATACACACATTTCATAGAAAATGGAAAAACTAGGGTGCTCTGTGGCACAATTAGACATATTTTACGTATATGAAAGAAAGGACTATAGGCTGCTTATTTTGCCTAACTCAAAAGTTGAGCTCAGTCTCAGTTTACTGAGATCCCCCAAAAGGAACTTTCCACCATCTTCTAGAACCTGCACTAACATCATTCGATATAAATCCTACACATTACACAATGGCCTTAGGTGGAGCCAGGGTCCACTTTTTAGCAGACATCCACAGCAGTACAACCAAATGCTACATCTTTTAACAACCTAGGAAATTTTATGTGGGAAAATTTACCTTTAATGATGCACTGTTGAATACAATCTTCATTAACTATATAACACAATCCTTCAATTTAGAAAATCATTTCAATGATTATTCCTAATGAATATCAAGATATTTATATGAAAATTAGAGCTTTTTCCCTCCTAAACTGAAACTCATGAAGTTTAGTATAGCATTTAATGATAATTGCCTTCAAGAAGTCTCATGAATAATGATGTTAATGTTCCAGTATTTGTTAAGTAAAATAAAGTTTTGTTTGGAAACTTCAAATTTTGCTTTTTCATTTCTGATATAGGTTTTAATAAATGTCATCTACAAAAATTCAAAGGATTTGTTCACATTATAGTGAGCATCTCTTTTAACCTAATAGACACTTTTTAATTGATAAAATACATTATCTACTACATCGAGATGAGTTATTCTGATTTTGTAAAATGCCATACCATTCTGAAAGCATTAGAAGAGTGCAAAATGACATTAATTCACAATAAGCAACGTTCCAGAGGAGTTGGTTCAATAAGAATATATACATATGAAAAATAGTGATTCTCAACATCCGTGAGCTATCTTAATTATCTTAAAAGCTTCCGAGAAACTCTTCCCAAATACCCTTTAAAACAAAACAAAATAAAACAAACAAAAACTCAAGTCATACACTCACCTTATTAACTTTGAAAAATAAGAATATGCCAAATAGGGCTGTGTGTGTGTGTGTGTGTGTGTGTGTGTGTGTGTTTGTGTGTGTTAGGAAGTGAAGGAAATAGGGATGCTTAAGTTGAGGGTCACAACATAGTAACCAGAAATAGATTTAAATTTCATTTCACAGAGGACTTTATGTCCCTGAGGTCTATTTCATGCTAAAATTGCATGAATCTAGTAGAGCAAAAGGGATTTAGAAAAAATCTTATAGAATACTGGATCTAACCCTTGGGAAAAACGTCATCTGTCCCAAGTGGGTAGCAAAAGAATGTAGGTGAGGGACATGAGGGTGAGGAAACCTGGGAAGAAAAGAGTGTCTCTCCACTATAAATCAGCAGTTTTGTGTTTGGCATAAGGAAGGCATCTGCTATATCTATTTGTTTGTTTTGCCTAGGGGCCGAGAATTTAAATTGATATCACTGACCTTACATGCTTGATTTCAGAAAACATGGAAAGATTGGAAAACACAAGATACTGTCACCTTAAAAGGAAACATAACAGTCTTATTTCTGGGATGATTCAGGATCAGTTTTACCTGTAAGCTACAAACAACTGGATGTTCTAAAATCAGAGATTATGACCTGAGTTGTGATTTGGGACTTAGGGTTAGCGTAACCTCCACATTTTATGCATTTTTTTCCGGGAAAATTATTGAAATATCTTACCAATTTCTTATCAAAGAAACTCAACAAAATTTAAGAATCTCTGGTAGAATCTCTGGTATATAATCTCATCATAGAATTCAGTATTCATATATCCTTATTACATACTTGATTACTTAGAAGATGTACAATGAAGTTATAATAAACCCTAGTCACATTTTTGCTATATTTTAAGGTTATGCTAAAGAAGCTTATCAATTAAAGCAAATGAAATGAATATAAATTTGAGAAATTCTAAAATAATTATTTAAATATACTTATTGTACATTTTAATGATATTTAATGAGATTCTCAAGCTGGACTAATAACATGTTTCCAAGACACATGCACTGTTTGTTTCTTATAGTAGCAGAGCTGCCTTTGGTCAGAATTAATCACCTGTATAACATGATTTTAGGGAAGTTGTCAAGATAGGCCTGAGCCCACAAAGGCCCTATTACGTTGCTGGGCTGGAAATTTTACCACTCAGATTCATCCTTCTATCCTGACTTCCTTTGTTTCATCTAAACTGTAAATATCCTTAGGGAAAAATCATTGCTTTAAGCCCCATCATTCACCTACCATAACCATAAACAAGATCATGGAAGCCTGCCATGACCTCTCATATTTTGAAAGGGAAGAGGGAAGGGACTCTTGAACACAAGGGGAAACAAAGTTTCCACTGAAAAAGAAAATAATTATGAAAGTGTAAGCCAGAAATGCTAAGGATGGTTCTCACATGTCATTCATCAGCATTTATATGTCATTTATAATTAACAGAAAAATGCATCAAAAACAAGAGCACAGACACATGGTAAGGATGGTATCTTTAATACGCTGGGGCATTATAAGTGCCAACCTGGAAATCTATGTGCAGATAAAGTATCATTCAAGGTAAGAGACAATAAAAAGATTTTGAGATCCACAAAGGTTAACAAAATCTACTATTGATAGACTGACACAATAAGATAAACTAAAATATAAATGTCAGGAAGAAAAAAATTAAACCCAGAAGAAAGGAATGGGATATAAGAAATCTACTAAGGCTGACAAATTTTCTTACACATAGACAATCCTTATTAAAAGAACTAAAACTCAGTGAGAATTTTAGAATTCAGAAGAAAGAAAGAGGGTGTAATAAATAAGTGTGACTGAAGAAATGTAAACTCAATAAATATTGATTGTAAAAATCATAATAATAATAATAATAATGACAAAACAATGGTTGTCATGAGATTTAATAATAAGGTGGAACTAAAATATAAGCCAAAGTAAATGAAGGAGGAAAGGGGTATTTGGAGAAAAAATTTCTATGGTTCTTGATTTGTTTGAAAGAAGTATAATGACATAAATTAACTTTAGAGTTTCTTAAATATATACATTAAAAATTTAAGGGTTTAAATTGAAGTTTAACTAAAAATGTCCTCTTTTTTAGTTCCCTTCCCTTCTTTTGGTGAACAATAAAAGCCTAAAGCAGTGAGATGGAACGGAGAAAGATAAATGTCTATGCTGGAGTCAAGGCAGCCACAGTGACCTAGAGTGAAATTTGGAACCCAAAGAAAGTGATGAGGACATACATGGATGATGGCTGCCTGGCAAGGGTAGGATGAGGAGGGATGTCCATGCAGGAGGTGGCCTGGTGTGAGGTGTTGAGTAGACTTAGGAGGTTGTCCACGTGGGGCTGGGGGAGTGAGAGTGATGTGGCAGTGGGTGTTGAAACCTGAGCAAGTGTCAGAGCTCAAGTGTAGTGAGGAGAATGCCAGTGCAGGGGCAATGTTCAGTCTGAGGAGCGCAGTACAAGTGATTGAGAGGGGTCTGCCTGTGTGAGCAGCCTAGCATTGAGTGTTGAACCCAAGCAAGTGTGGATGGCCTCTACATCGAAGGAGCATTCAGGATGGGGTCATGAGGCTGAAAAGACTGTCCATACAAAGGGGTGGTTCCAAGTGGGGTTTCAGAGCATGGGCAGGATGAGAAGGGTCCTTTCCCAGTGGGGTATCCATCATTGGGGGTTGGAGCCTCATCAGAGTGAAGAGAGTGCACCGAAATAGTAGCAGTGGGAGTGGCCTGGCACAGGACCTCAGAGACTGAGAAGAGTGAGGAGAGTTTCTGCTCAGTGGACAGTACAGGAGCAGTTATGTGAGACTGGTTACAAACAAGGGGACTGATTCAATAAATAAATATATTAAGGAGAGTAGGAGGTAGGTTTCTCACTTTTGGAGAAAGGAGTTACACGTACAGAAAAGAAGAAAACTAGAATGAGCTTTGTGCTACTGGTCTGGAATTAGAAGGATTGTTTTGAACATGTGGTTTTCAATTTATAGAAATAAATATAGATGTTTATATTTGCGTATATAAATGTGTGTGCAATATATATATTTATGCAACAAATATGTACACAACATATCATATATATATACATATATACTTAACATCTATCTCTCTATATATGTATTTGTTATAGCTCTGCCCCACAGCAGCAACACTCCAATAGTAATGAGTTCTCTGGGAACTCTGATGTTTGGCTTCTAAATACCATTGTCCATTAATAGAACTAAGGATCCTTGGAGAAATATCTCATTCCATAAAACAAAGATATGCCAAAAGAATGATGGGGACATGTCAAAAAAGACATGGGAACTAGCCTGAAGAGGATCGCACTTGCCAAATCTGAAGTAATTTATGTACCAAAATAATGATAGTAGCAGAACAATTTATAGCTCTAGTAGAGAAAAGGAAATAATATAGATAGTACAAATCACACACAAAAAAATTAATGGCCATCAGAGAAATCGAAATGATTCTTAAAAAGCAAAGCAAAAAATTATGCTTTAAAATATAGAGTTTGAGGAGGGGGCTTCAAGATGGTGGAAGAGTAAGAGGTGGAGATCACCTTCCTCCCCACAAATACATCAGAAATACATCTACAGGTGGAACAACTCCTACAGAACACCTACTGAATGCTGGCAGAAGACCTCAGACCTCCCAAAAGGCAAGAAACTCCCCACGTACCTGGGTAGGGCAAAAGAAAAAGAAAAAACAGAGACAAAAGAATAGGGACAGGACCTGCACCAGTGGGAGGGAGCTGTGAAGGAGGAAATGTTTCCACACACTAGGAGCCCCTTCGCGTGCGGAGACTGCGGGTGGCGGAAGGGGAAAGCTTCGGAGCCGCGAAGGAGAGCAAAGCAACAGGGGTGTAGAGGGCAAAGCGGAGAGATTCCCGCACAGAGGATCGCTGCCGACCGGCACTCACCAGCCCGAGAGGCTTGTCTGCTCACCCGCCGGGGTGGGCGGGGCTGGGAGTTGAGGCTCTGGCTTCAGGCTTGGGCTTCAGGTCGGAGCGCAGGGAGAGGACTAGGGTTGGAGGTGTGAACACAGCCTGAAGGGGGTTAGTGCGCCACGGCTAGCCGGGAGGGAGTCCGGGGAAAAGCCTGGACCTGCCGAAGAGGCAAGAGACTTTTTACTCCCTCTTTGTTTCCTGGTGCCGTGAGGAGAGGGGATTCAGAGCGCCGCTTAAAGGAGCTCCAGAGACAGGCGCGAGCCGCGGCTAAAAGCGCGCACCCCAGAGACGGGCATGAGACGCTAAGGCTGCTGCTGCCGCCACCAAGAAGCCTGTGTGCGAGCACAGGTCACTATCCACACCCCCCTTCCGGGGAGGCTGTGCAGCCTGCCACTGCCAGGGTCCCGGGATCCAGGAACAACTCCCCCGGGAGAAGGCTCGGCACACCTCAGGCTGGTGCAATGTCATGCTGGCCTCTGCCGCCGCAGGCCCACCCCGCACTCCGTGCCCCTCCCTCCCCCCCCGGCCTGAGTGAGCCAGAGCCCCTGAATCAGCGGCTCCTTTAACCCCGTCCTGTCTGAGCGAAGAACAGATGCCCTCAGGCGACCTACATGCAGAGGCGGGGCCAAATCCAAAGCTGAATCCCGGAAGCTGTGAGAACAAAGAAGAGAAAGGGAGATCTCTCTCAGCAGCCTCAGAAGCAGTCGATTAAATCTCCACAATCAACTTGATGTACCCTCCATCGGTGGAATACCTGAATAGACAACAAATCATCCCAAATTGAGGAGGTGGACTTTGGGAACAACGATATTTTTCCCCCCTTTTTCTCTTTTTGTGAGTGTGTATCTGTATGCTTCTGTGTGTGATTTTGTCTGTATAGCTTTGCTTTTACCATTTGTCCTAGGGTTCTATCTGTCCGGTTTTTTTTTTTTTTTTAAGTATAGATTTTAGCACTTGTTATCATTGGTGGATTTGTTTTTTGGTTTGGTTGCTCTCTTCTTTTTTTTTTTTGTTTTTTTATTAAAAAAAATTTTTAATAATTTGTTTTTATTTTGATAACTTTATTTTATTTTACTTTATTTTATCTTCTTCTTTCTTTCTTTCTTTTTTTTTCTCCCTTTTCTTCTGAGCCATGTGGATGACAGGCTCTTGGTGCTCCAGCCAGATGTCAGGGCTGTGCCTCTGAGGTGGGAGAGCCAAGTTCAGGACACTGGTCCACCAGAGACCATCCAGCTCCGCATAATATCAAACAGTGAAAATCTCCCAGAGATCTCCATCTCAACGCCAAGACCCAGCTCCACTCAACGACCAACAAGCTCCAGCGCTGGACACCCTATGACAAACAACTAGCAAGACAGGAACACATCCCCATCCATGAGCACAGAGGCTGCCTAAATCCATACTAAGGAAACAGACACCCCAAAACACACCACCAGACATGGACCTGCCCACCAGAAAGACAACATCCAGCCTCATCCACCAGAACACAGGCACTAGTCACCTCCACTAGGAAGCCTACACAACCCACTGAACCAACCTTAGCCACTGGAGACAGACACCAAAAACAACAGGAACTACAAACCTGCAGCCTGCAAAAAGGAGACCCCAAACACAGTAAGCTAAGCAAAATGAGAAGACACAGAAACACACAGCAGATGAAGGAGCAAGGCAAAAACCCACCAGACCTAACAAATGAAGGGGAAATAGGCAGTCTACCTGAAAAAGAATTCAGAATAATGATAGTAAAGATGATCCAAAATCTTGGAAATAGAATGGAGAAAATACAAGAAAATTTTAACAAGGACTTAGAAGAACTAAAGAGCAAACAAACAGTGATGAACAACACAATAAATGAAATTAAAAATTCTCTAGAAGGGATCAATAGCAGAATAACTGAGGCAGAAGAATGGATAAGTGACCTGGAAGATAAAATATTGGAAATAAGTACTGCAGAGCAGAATAAAGAAAAAAGAATGAAAAGAATTGAGGACAGTCTCAGAGACCTCTGAGACAACATTAAACACACCAACATTCGAATTATAGGGGTCCCAGAAGAAGAAGAGAAAAAGAAAGGGACTGAGAAAATATTTGAAGAAATTATAGTTGAAAACTTCCCTAATACGGGAAAGGAAAGAATTACTCAAGTCCAGGAAGCACAGAGAATCCCATACAGGATAAATCCAAGGAGAAACACGCCAAGACACATATTAATCAAACTATAAAAAATTAAATACAAAGAAAACATATTAAAAGCAACAAGGGAAAAACAACGAATAACACACAAGGGAATCCCCATAAGGTTAACAGCTGACCTTTCAGCAGAAACTCTGCAAGCCAGAAGGGAGTGGCAGGATATATTTAAAATGATGAAGGAGAAAAACCTACAACCAAGATTACTCTACCCAGCAAGGATCTCATTCAGATTTGACAGAGAAATTAAAACCTTTACAGACAAGCAAAAGCTAAGAGAATTCAGCACCACAAAAACAGCTTTACAATAAATGCTAAAGGTACTTCTCTAGACAGATAACACAAGGGGAGGAAAAGACCTACAATAATAAACCCAAAACAATTAAGAAAATGGTAATAGGAACATAAATATCCATAATTATATTAAATGTAAATAGATTAAATACTCCAACCAAAAGACATAGACTGGCAGAATGGATACAGAAGCAAGACCCATACATATGCTGTCTACAAGAGAACCACCTCAGACCTAGGGACACATACAGACTCAAAGTGAGGGGATGGAAAAAGATATTCCATGCAAATGGAAATCAAAAGAAAGCTGGAGTAGCAATTCTCATATCAGACAAAATAGACTTTAAAACAAAGAGTGTTACAGCAGACAAAGAAAGACACTACATAATGATCAAGGGATCAATCCAAGAAGAAGATATAACAATTGTAAATATTTATGCACCCAACATAGGAGCACCTCAAAACATAAGGCAGATACTAACAGCCATAAAACGGGAAATCAACAGTAACACAATCATAGTAGGGGACTTTAACGCCCCACTTTCACCAATGGACAGATCATCCAAATGAAAGTAAATAAGGAAACACAAGCTTTAAATGATACATTAAACAAGATGGACTTAATTGATATTTATAGGACATTCCATTAAAAAACAGCAGAATACACATTCTTCTCAAGTGTTCATGGAACATTCTCCAGGATAGATCATATCTTGGGTCACAAATCAAGCCTTGGTAAATTTAAGAAAATCGAAATCGTATCAAATACCTTTTCCAACCACAATGCTATGAGACTAGGTATCAATTACAGGAAAAAATCTGTAAATACAAACACATGGAGGCTAAACAACACACTACTTAATAACCAAGAGATCACTGAAGAAATCAAAGAGGAAATCAAAAAATACCTAGAAACAAATTATAATGAAAACACGATGACCAAAAACCTATGGGATGCAGCAAAAACGGTTCTAAGTGGGAAGTTTATAGCAATACAAGCCTACCTTAAGAAACAAGGAACATCTCAAATAGACAACCTAACCTTACACCTAAAGCAATTAGAGAAAGAAGAAAAAAATACCCCAAAGTTAGCGGAAGGAAAAAAAACATAAAGATCAGATCAGAAATAAACAAAAAAGAAATTAAGGAAACGATAGCAAAGATCTATAAAACTAAAAGCTGGTTCTTTGAGAAGATAAACAAAATTGATAAACCATTAGTCAGACTCATCAGGAAAAAAAGGGAGAAGACTCAAATCAATAGAATTAGAAATGAAAGAGGAGAAGTAACAACTAACACTGCAGAAATACAAAGGATCATGAGAGATTACTACAAGCAACTCTATGTCAATAAAATGGACAACCTGGAAGAAATGGACAAATTCTTAGAAATGCACAACCATCTGAGACTGAACCAGGAAGAAATAGAAAATATGAACAAACCAATCACAAGCACTGAAATTGAGACTGTGATTAAAAATCTTCCAACAAACAAAAGCCCAAGACCAGATCGCTTCACAGGCGAATTCTATCAAACATTTAGAGAAGAGCTAACACCTACCCTTCTCAAACTCTTCCAAAATATAGCAGAGGGAGAAACATTCCCAAATTCATTCTACGAGGCCACCATAACTCTGATACCAAAACAAGACAAAGATGTCACAAAGAAACAAAACTACAGGCCAATATCACTGATGAACGTAGTTGCAAAAATCCTCAAAAAAATACAAGCAAACAGAATCCCAACAGCACATTAAAAGGATCATACACCATGATCAAGTGGGGATTGCCAGGATTGCCAGGATTCTTCAATATATGCAAAGCAATCAATGTGATACACCAAATTAACAAATTGAAGGAGAAAAGTCATATGATCATCTCAATAGATGCAGAGAAAGCTTTTGACAAAATTCAACACTGATTTATAATAAAAACCCTACAGAAAGTAGGCAAAGAGGGAACTTTCCACAACATAATAAAGACCATATATGACAAACCCACAGCCAACATCGCCCTCAATGGTGAAAAACTGAAACCATTTCCACTAAGATCAGGAACAAGACAAGGTTGCCCACTCTCACCACTATTATTCAACATAGTTTTGGAAGTTTTAGCCACAGCAATCAGAGAAGAAAAAGAAATAGAAGGAATCCAAATCGGAAAAGAAGAAGTAAAGCTGTCACTGTTTGCAGATAACATGATACTATACATAGAGAATCCTAAAGATGCTACCAGAAAACTACTAGAGCTAATTAATGAATTTGGTGAAGTAGCTGGATACAAAATTAATGCACAGATGATGCACTAATGATCAAAAATCTGATTGTGAAATTAAGAAAACACTCCCATTTACCATCACAACAAAAAGAATAAAATATCTAGGAATAAACCTACCTAAGGAGACAAAAGACCTGTATGCAGAAAATTATAAGACACTGATGAAAGAAATTAAGAATGATACAAATAGATGGAGAGATATACCATGCTCTTGGATTGGAAGAATCAACATTGTGAAAATGACTCTACTACCCAAAGCAATCTACATATTCAATGCAATCTTTATCAAACTACCAATGGCATTTTTCAGAGAACTAGAACAAAAAAATTTCACAATTTGTATGGAAACACAAAAGACTCTGAATAGCCAAAGCAATCTTGAAAAAGAAAAACGGAGCTGGAGGAGTCAGACTCCCTGACTTCAGACTATACTACAAAGCGACAATAATCAAGACAGTATGGTACTGGCACAAAAACAGAAATATAGATCAATAGTACAAGATAGAAAGCCCAGTGATAAACCCAAGCACATATGGTCACCTTATCTTTGATAAAGGAGGCAAGAGTATGCAGTGGAGAAAAGGCAGCCTCTTCAATAAGTGGTTCTGGAAAAACTGGACAGCTACATGTAAAAGAATGAAATTAGAACATTCCCTAACACCATATACAAAAATAAACTCAAAATGGATTATTGACCTAAATGTAAGGCCAGACACTATAAAACTCTTAGAGGAAAACACAGGCAGAACACTCTATGACATAAATCGCAGCAAGATCCTTTTTGACCCACCTCCTAGAGAAATGGAAATAAAAACAAAAATAAACAAATGGGACCTAATGAAACTTAAAAGCTTTTGCACAGCAAAGGAGACCATAAACAAGACGAAAAGACAACCCTCGAATGGGAGAAAATATTTGCAAATGAAGCAACTGACAAAGGATTAATCTCCAAAATTTACAAACAGCTCATGCAGCTCAATATCAAAAAACCAAACAACCCAATCCAAAAATGGGCAGAAGACCTAAATAGACATTTCTCCAAAGAAGATATACAGATTGCCAACAAACACATGAAAGAATGCTCAACATCATTAAGCATTAGAGAAATGCAATTCAAATCTACAATGAGATATCATCTCCCATTGGTCAGAATGCCCATCATCAAAAAATCTACAAACCATTAATGCTGCTGAGGGTGTGTAGAAAAGGAAACCCTCTTGCACTCTTTGTGGGAATGTAAATTGATACAGCCACTACGGAGAACAGTATGGAGGTTCCTTAAAAAGCTAAAAATAGAGCTACCATACAACACAGCAATCGCACTACTGGGCTTATACCCTGAGAAAACCATAATTTAAAAAGAATCATGTACCAAAATGTTCATTGCAGCTCTATTTACAGTAGCCAGGACATGGAAGCAACCAAAGTGTCCATCAACCGATGAATGGATAAAGAAGATGTGGCACATATATACAATGGAATATTACTCAGCCAAAAAAAGAAATGAAATTGAGTTATTTGTATGAGGTGGATGGACCTAAAGTCTGTCATACAGAGTGAAGTAAGTCAGAAAGAGAAAAACAAATACGGTATGCTAACACATATATATGGAATCTAAAAAAAAAATGGTCATGAAGAACCTAGGGGCAAGATGGGAACAAAAACACAGACCTCCTAGAGAATGGACTTGAGGATATGGGGAGGGGGAAGGTAAGCTGGGACAAAGTGAGAGAGTGGCATGGACATGTATACACTACCAAATGTAAAATAGATAGCTAGTGGGAAGCAGCCACATAGCACAGGGAGATCAGCTTGGTGCTTTGTGACCACCTAGAAAGGTGGGATAGGGAGAGTGGGAGGGAGGGAGATGCAAGAGGGAAGAGATATGGGGACATATGTATATGTATAACTGATTCACTTTCTTATCAGGCAGAAACTAACACCCCATTGTAAAGCAATTATACTCCAATAAAGATGTTTTCAAAATAAAAAATAAAATATATACAAAGCTCTAGGAGAAATAATATAAAAGAGAAAAGAGATGACACAGAGATGCAATATTAGTATTATAAAAGTGCCATAATTTCAAATACAGTAGAGATTTAATTCCAAAGATAATTCTATGAAAAAACTAATGTCAATAAATTTGCAAACATAGGTAAATGTACAGATTTACCTATAAAATTATTAGTTATATTTTATTATGTAATATATATATAAATTGATTAGACAAATGATAACAGAGAATTGAACTTATAGTAAATTGTCACCACCCACATTATACATACCTTTTCTACACACACACACACTACAAATAAACACCAGTTTCAGACTTTTTTACTGGCAAGTTTCACTGAACTTTCAAGCAACACATGATTTCTGTCTTATTTGAAATGGCTCAAAGAAGAAATAAAGAGGGATATCTATCCTTTCCAAAGCATGATTCTAGTTTAATCTTTGATACCTAAATCTGGTGCAGATTGTACAAGCATAAAAATATAAACTAATATCATTGTAAACATAGATGTAAAAATCTAAATAATAAATTAGGAAACCAAATTCAACAATTTGTAAAAGCATAATGTGTTATGATCACATAGGAACTACTCAAAAAATAGATAAATGACATTACATGGCATTATATTAGTGCAATTCATACATTAAAAGACTTAAAAGTAGAAAACACCACCATTTCAACAATCATAGAAAAAGCAGTGTTCAATTCAATACTTATTCCTAGATACTCATACTTGTTCAATTTCTTATGGAGATTCCTTATTAATTCACAACTAAACTTTAAGGTTTTGAAAACATGGTATGAAATCAATAAATGGCAATTATCCAGAGACTACATGAAGTAGTCGAGAAATTAGTGTTCCAAGAAAATGCCCCTGGTGAAAAGAAATCAATTTGAATCTTCAGTCTGTAACTCCTTCAAATGATCTAAATATTGTTTTTCATAATAAAAGTCCCAAATGAAAATCATAAATTACCAATATCAGAAAGGTGTGGCACGGTCGAGGAAATATGTCCTTGGAAATAGTTACAAAGTTAAATAATAAATTTTGCTGATTCATAACTTTATTCTCTGTTGTGGGCAAATGGTAAACATTTGCTTTGGAGAAAATGCCTATCATTTTCTCATTTCTTTAATTTGATTCTGTAGGTGGTCTGGTCCAATTGCTAAGCTTGGCACTGGTAGTTTAGTTTCTTTTAAGCCAAGTAAAACAGACTGAGGAGAGCTAAATTGACGAAAAATAATTTACATCAATTCACAAAATATGTATGTTCACAAAATATCACACTTTCCAAGAGTTATAATAGTTATATTGTTCATTGGAATATATTCATATGGACCTAGGGCAGAGAGAAATAAGGGATTTTCACTTGAAGCAAGGCACTGGAAATACATTAATGTCAAAACCAGGAGCAAAAGATGCTCCCGAAAAATATGTTCATGCAGCTGGTGGGTACAATGAATATTCACGTTGGCATTCCTGATTGCTTAGTAATTCCAAATACTGTTAGGATTAGAAATAGTTTAAAGGTTTGAGATTCTTGGTCCTGGCAGATTTGGCGGTGAGAGAGTTTTTTTAATAAAAAAAGGAAGGAACAATAAATCATCAGGAGGTGAGAAAAAAAGGACACCTCTAAACGGTTATTAATTTGCCATGTTAGGTTGTGAAAGCATCTGTATATCTCCATGTCCAAATATATTGGGAAAAAGAAATGTTCTGCTCAAATCACTCAGTTCAATTTTCTGAGAAATCATTAGCAGTGGGCCCTCACAAGAACGAATCCAATCTTTAAGGGGCTCTCTTAATGTGTTACTCCCTCTTTCAGCCATTGGTAATTTTACAATATTTCAATGGATATTGACAAAGTCAGGGCTAGTGGAATATTTGCTCAGAGTACTAGGGAAACAGTAATTAAGGCAACATAGCAGTTAGCCTCAGTCAAAAGGAACCTCCAGGACAAAGTTGATTTTCTGATTTTCGACAGTCACTTGCTTCTACACTTTGTGAGAGTGTTAGTCAAATTTGAATTGCCCATGTCACTGGCAGCAAACTTCATGTAGCTCGAGATTTGTTTCTGAGACTTCCTGTCACTAAACAGTTATATAAACCTTTCTGTGTACTTCATTCCAAGCTATGAAAATCTCCATCTGGAAAGAAAGTTTATTTTTGGTTATTTTATTTCATTTTATTTTATTTACATATATATATTTTTTGCGGTACACGGGCCTCTCACTGTTGTGGCCTCTCCCGTTGCGGAGCACAGGCTCCGGACACCCAGGCTCAGTGACCATGGCTCACGGGGCTAGCCGCCCTGCAGCATGTGGGATCTTCCCGGACCGGGGCACGAACCCGTGTCCCCTGCATCGGCAGGCGGACTCTCAACCACTGAGCCACCAGGGAAGCCCCTCATTTTATTTTTTAAAATTATCTTCTTATAGTGTCTAGGCAACATATATTTTCAACGCTCTGAATTACTTTCTGAGGAATTTCAGTAAAAGAAGAAACGAAGAAACATGTTAACATTTTCACACCATTACAAACAAAGTTTCCAGAAAGAAAGAAAACTATCACTCCTAAAATGCTATTAAATCCAAATGCTTCCCTAAAAAGCAAGAGTTCTCTTTACTATAACATCACATGGGACAAAATAGAAGGCCCTACACAGCTCGAATATCCACCAAGCCTTTGGAATTCCAAATTCTAGAACCATCCATCCTCTTATTCAGCCCTTGGTGTCTCCACAATGCAAGAAAATCCTTGGGGTGGTTGATGGTGGTGGTTAGGTGCCATGATTATACAAAAGGACTAATAGTCCATAGCTTGCATTAGCAAGTGGATAACCACTTGGTTTATCCAATTACATCCTTAAGTCAAACCAAAGAGCTGGACCAAACATAGGGCCAAGTTAATTTGCCATTTTAATGATAAAATCAGGTTACTCCTACTGATTGGAATTGATGTATGCTGCACAGATTTATTTGTCCCTCAACTGTCATCCAAGGGGTTTAGCAACCTTTTCCTTTTGCCCACCCCAACCCCAATCAAAAAGTTTTATTTGAAACCATTTATCTATATATAGAGAGAGGGTGGTTTTCTCTCAGATGCTAATGAGCAATTCATTTCGGCAAGAAAGACCAACACAAACAACCCTGAGGTAAAGTTCCTGCTTCCTAATGAACAGCGCTCCTGGGCTCCAGGCTGCTGTGTCAAGTAAATGACTCCACAAGCCCAAAAGCTCATCACTGGCCTGAAATAAGCCCAGCCTCAGGCATCTGTGACCCTATTCCCATCATTAAGAGTCTTCTGTTGCTTATTGCTTTCTCCCTTTTCTATTTAAGAGGTCAGGGAGACACTGGTTTCCATCCTGCTCTACACCTGTGAGCCTATTATTCCAGATTTTACCATGTCCCTACGTTCCACCTTGCGTTCCCTACTTTTTTTTCTAACCTACATAAAGTTAAGACTCTCTCTGAGGTCAGTGACGCTACTTTTGAGGTTCACTAGTAGACCTGTACCAGCTAGTAGACCTGTACCACAACCTTTTCGGGAATTTGCTCCTTTCTTGTCTGGGCACCCACAAAACTGACGTGAGTTTAATAAGAAAATGCAGAGCTGAGTCAAAATTGTTTCGGAGAACGTGGAGGGGTCCATTTAAAATACTTCCCATCTCTAAGTCACATGTGTTACGGGACTCCTGGGAGAGTCCAAATTTTGGACAAGTCTTGTGTCAATAAATTAGCAAACAACCTGTAAAATATTTTATTTTTCTCTATAAAGAATATGGAGCTTTCAGAACCCAGATCTGTTTTGGTTTTTCATTTAGTGCTAATAATATTTTATTTTAAGCAAGGTATTAATTCTTTTTATGCTACCTATTAATATATATATATATATTTTTTTTTACATCCACAGACATCACGATAAACACATCTGCATTTTCACTTGCCAAAAATTCTTTTTTCTGGAATTGTGATTACTGGAAGTTACGTCATGCTTAAGCTTTCTCATCAAGGTGCTGCTTTCCTTCAATTTGTTCTAGATATCATGACATTGAACTAAACATCTGTTCAACAGCTATGTTTCAGTTTTATTTAGAGTATTTTGTTTTGGTTAGGAACAGTGACTCTTTGAGAAAATGTTTTCAAAGAAATATTTGACCATGGAAAACCGATAGAAAGAGATAATTGGAGAAGAAAGGATGGGTTCAATGCTAAATGCTAACATTTTGTCATCTTGCCAAGTTTAAAAGATATTAAGAGTAGAGGGGAGAAGCTAAAAAGAAGAAAGTTGAAGAGTTGTCGTTAGTAAAAACTAATTGTAGTGGAGTAGGAAAATGAAGGTACAATATTATATGTAGCTTTCTAACTTTTTTAATTTTAGCTTAACATTTGTCAATGCTTGTGATAACCCTATTAGGGGCTTTCTTCATTCATTCCTTAAGCAGGGATTTGTTGAACAGTTTGGTTTTTTAAAACTTTTTTTTAATTGAAGTATAGTTGATTTCCAATGTTGTGTTAGTTTCAGGTGTACAGCAAATTGATTCAGATATATATATATATAGTATTTCAGATTCTTTACCTTCATAGGTTATTTAAAAATACTGAATATAGTTCCTTGTGCTATGCAGTAGGTCCTTATTAGTTATCTATTTTGTATACGTTTGAGGGTAAGAGATGAAGGGAATATAAAGAGAAATAAGACGACTCTCTTACCCTCAAAGAATCAAAATCTCTTTGAAGAAGGAAATAGGCTTTCTCAGAATGTTATAACTAGAAAGGTCAACTCAAAAGATATAGGTGAATTTTTTCTAAAATTTTCAAAAATGCAGAGAACCCAGTTACTGAGAGAAAATCTTTCATTGAGTTGAACTTCATGCTGGGAGGGATTTAGGGTAAACTAGTAAAGGAAATGGAGAGTGCTACTGGGAAAAGCACAAAATTAAATTGTATTTATTTTGTCTTTGAAAGGCTTTCCAAATTGCCTTTAAAAACCCTTGTTATATGTTTACTTGATCTATTTTTCTAAATAGTTCTGTTTTCACTAAAAATTTTTCAAGAAGAGTAAAATGTTCATGATTGAGGAAAGCCAGAAAGTAAGATGGAATTCTTACATCTTGCTCCCATTTTTGGAACAGCAGCTAAGATGGCAGGGGGGTGGAGGTGCTGAAATAGCAAACCTAAATAATGAAGCAAAAACAAATGTCAAATTGTGCTTAATGGTGCTGAAATCAATGCTTAGGGATATTTCCTCACCAAAAGAGTCGTGACATAAACTCTTCTTTTATACTGGTTAAAAGCAATGCTTGCAGAGCTACCTGGCTTTTTGCCCCAGCTCCATCACTTACTAATTTTATGAACTTGGGAAAGTTACTAAATTTCTTTGTGCCTCAATTTCCACATCTGTTATATAAAACAGAAGGCTTGTTCTGAGAATTAAAAAAGAAAATGCAGAGTTTAGAACAGTACATGACACATAATAAACATTTCAGAAATGTCAGTGGTGATGATGATAAAGATGATGGTATCACTCACTTCTTCAATAAATATTTATTGGGTACCTAGGTATCTATCACAGACCAGATTTTCCAGCATGGGTTGTATTACCTGTGTTACATTTAATGTTATTCCTTTAAATAAAAGCAATTGTGTGTGTGTGTATATATATACATATATACACACATACACACATATATATATAAAGGTGACATTTTTATTACATAAATAAATTTACAAAAGGAAAAAACTATGCCAGGTCATGAGACATAAGTTCATAGAATTACGGCTATAAATTTTGGAGTAAGAATGGCTGGTTAATAAGATTTGGAGTCACCTTGGCCAATTTACTTTTTTGCGGCTTTGGATAAGATATATAATATCTCTAACTTCTTAACAGTTTCCTCATCTGGACATTGAACTAATAATGATACATAGTTCAGAGCATTATTTGGTGATTAAATGAAGTAATTCATACCATACACCTGGAAAAAAAATAACATGCTTAAAGATATTTGCAGTTAATAGGGATTTGGGCCATATAAATAAGTGCAGTGACCTTTCCATGACAAATCCTGAATACAAAACTTATTTTAAAGAAATGAATCTTTAATTCTAGCATTGAGAAACTGAAGTGGACTAGACCAATGGAATTCGTCTGGATATCTTGGTTTTCTCTCTCCAGAAAAACATTCAATAATAACTACAATGGTACAGACTATGTGATAGCACTATTCTAAATACTTGTATACATTGACATATTTATCTCACAGCAATAATCAAGTACTATTATATTCTTCATGACATGAGAAATTGAAGCTCAGAGACATTAGGTATATGATCAAAGCCACACATCTGCTATGTAATGGAGCTGAACTTTGGACTCAGTAATCCTGCTCTGGAGTTCATGCTTTAACCACTGTGTTTTGCTGCCTTACTCCATAGGCTGGTACTTTGTCAGTGCCTTTTTCATTAGGGTAAGAAGCAAAGAGAGGAGAAATTGCTCAAGGGATTTTGTGGAGCCTGTCTCATTGAATCTCGTAGTCAGCCATCTTCATGCGCAAGTCAGGCTAACTTGAATACAACGAACCATGAAAGAATAGCAAGAGAATTCCCTCAGCCCATTGACTGATAAGAAGCATGCTGTCACACTTCTAAAATGTGGTTACAGATGCCAGAAAACATGCGCGCATGACCACCATTCCTGGCCGCAATTCACTGAATGCCTAGTGATGTCAACTCTATGAAATCATGGCTTCCAAGCAGTCGATTTTAAACAGAAACTGGAAAACATTATAACAGTTGCTGATGTCTACATGTAAAGAGATGCTCTGTGGGTCTCAATAATATTTACTTCTTTATAAGTTAATTTTGGCAACTGGTGTATTTTTGCCCTTAAATATATTGAATGTTACTATAAAAAGCATGCCTTTCAAACTTCCTAGAATTAGCTATTTACTAAACATTTGCTAGTGGCCATGCAGAGGGAATGCAGAGATTGAACTAGGAACTGAAACAATTCTAACCTTCCCTCCATTAAGTCAGAACGTATTTGTCCACAAAAAGACGATCTGCTAAATGAAACAAAACAAAAACCGCTCAGTATTTTTACCTTGCTTAGCAAATGAGTCAGCCGAGAGCAGACATTTTCAGTTCCAAAACAAAACACACAGTGCCGAGGCTGCGGATCATTATTTTCGTTTCCATGTAATTGTACTTGTATGCAGCTCCTACCTAAATCTTAGTTAAGATTTTACAGAGAAATTCTTAATTAAATATCCAAATGTGAACAAAATGCTGTCCAGAATAATAACCTACACATACTTATTTGTCCAAATTGCATACTTTTGTTTAATATAAAGATTTTAAAAGGTGAAAAGAAAAGGCAAAAAGATTAGTCTTATCTCCATA
Organism: Delphinapterus leucas; assembly: GCF_059928025.1. NCBI lineage: Eukaryota > Metazoa > Chordata > Mammalia > Artiodactyla > Monodontidae > Delphinapterus > Delphinapterus leucas. The sequence goes on from NC_143136.1 coordinate 17,488,198, forward strand.
AGAACATAACAGTTGATGTGAGCAGAAGCATGGGGAGAGTTATTGAGGAAAAGAGAAAAATCTCAACTCTGATAAGGGATTGAGTTGGAAAGGTAAGGGTTACAGACAGAACTAGACATTTTGAGCTTGCTTGGCCAGGCAGGAAGCAAGGAGTTAAGTTTCATACATCAGGAAACACTGTTGATGGTAGTGAGTACCCAGAGGAAGGGGCACATTGGCAAGAGGTGAGATGGGGTGAGCTCAGACTTTGTCGCAAGGAAGTTGAAATAAGTGGGGCAGGAGTGGATAGACCAGTGTTACAAATTATCCCTAACACACTTGTGTGGGTGTGCATAATAATAGTGAAAAAGAGCAAAGGTGTATTCAGTTAAAGACATGGTTTACAGATGAGCTACAGGAACAAACATACACATATTCTTTATACATTTGTATACCAATGTACGTGTAAAGTGTAGCATGATAAAAGTTTTCATTTCTTTTTTTTTTTTTTTTTTTTGTGGTACGCGGGCCTCTCACTGTTGTGGAGCACAGGCTCCGGACGCGCAGGCTCAGCGGCCACGGCTCACGGGCCCAGCCGCTCCGCGGCATGTGGGATCTTCCCAGACTGGGGCACGAACCCATGTCCTCTGTATCGGCAGGCGGACTCTCAACAACTGCGCCACCAGGGAAGCCCGGTTTTCATTTCTTTAACACTTGCTTCATGCTAATAGGATGCTCCACTGAAGCAAGTTTTATAAATGTCAGAAGTGTCAACTGGTGATCTACCAGAAGTTTATGCACTAATTTTCAAAGTAGGCAAAGCACAATGTTGGCATCCACATGGTATATAGCTAGTCTTCTCCCCAGGCCCCCTCGCCACCCTCACAGATGAGCAGCTGAGAAGAAAAGTGTTACAGCAAATTCCCATTTTATTTTCTGTGCCACTTTTATCTCTCCTGCTTCATATTTTCCACTTATGTCCCCTCTCTAATTTGTAAACATCAACTGTGTTAGGTTAATATTCCTATAACAGTTCTGTGTTTACATATACAGTTGAAAGGAAATCAGATTCCAGAAGTCTTTGGTAAAAAATATCTATCTTTTAAAGACTCAGAACTGCCAGTGACACAGATCTCAGTTGGATCATGTTTTAGAAGAACTCGATTTTCTGTAAAATCTTGAAATTTTATCATAATATGAAATGTGGAAGAGTGCAGTTTGTTTAAAAATTGTATACAATTGTTTTCCTCCATATCTTGTTCTAATTTGTGTATCAGTTGTAAATAGAAATTACTGTTTTCCAAAGTGTAAGCTATTTTAAGAAAAAAAATGTTTTTATCTTGGCTCTCCTCCTTTCTCTACACTTGAAGTAAGTCCAGCTGTCACAGTGATAGCTTCCTCCACTGGCATCCTCATCCCCCTGTTGGCAAGAATTTCCCCAGATGAAGGCTTTCTCTACATGGGATACGTATAAGAGTATATGGTTAATTTAATATTCAAATGACATGCAATTTCTATTAAGCATTATTATTTTTATAATAGAGACATGGTCTAGATAAAACTCAGATTAAACCAAAGCTTGCCAAAATTTGAAAAGGTTTTGCCTGGCAAGTGGAATCTGCTACTGAAGGAAGGAGCCCATATGTTATATGGGAAAGAGTGTGGATGAGACTTAAAAGAACATGTTTGCATAATTACCCAATCATATAATACAGATTCAGTCTTCACTGTTGGGTGCCTCCATTTCCATCTCTACATCAAAGGAAGCAGTTCAAGTAGATGTTTTTAAGTGTCTTATTCAGCTCTAAACTTCTATGATATTGGACAGGAAAATTTTTTTTTTTTTTGTAATTTAATCCTCCTTTGAGGGATTAATATTAGAGGTGAAAAAAAAGCATTTCTAATGGTGGAATGTCTTTAACAAAGACATGTATTATCCAGGGATGTTTTAAAATTTCCTCCATTTCTGAAAAAATATGATGTAGGATTCTATGTTTTCAAGTTTAAATTAGTCCTTCTTGAATGCAGAGAATGAATTTGATGAATGGCTTCTAGAATTTCAGAAAACAGTATAATTTTTTTTTAATGAAGGAACAAAGGATACTTTATTTATTGGTCAGACACTAAGAAACAAAACCAACAATCAATAAAAATATCATGATGAAAATTCCTTTAAAGAAAGGACATTTTAGCATAAAAATTAGGAAGCACATAATTGTAGGATAAAGAGCAATAATTAATGCTGAATAGTTTATGAAAGAACTCATTCATTTTTCTAATTTCTTTCATTTGGTCATTCACTGTGAAAACACAATCTCAGACCAGCACAGATCAGAGCATTGGCTTTTGAAAAACTGGTGGATTAGATGACCTTTCAATTTCTGTCTCTTAATCCCATCATTTCCTTAAATCGGTTTAATTATCCTGCAAAAATAGATCCACAGCAGTGGCTTTTGCAATTTCTTCTTGATTTGAGCATTTTCTCTGTCCCTTAGTTTAAGTTTATTCTATTTGACTGAACATTGTCATTCACTCACTGTGAAGTTAATCATTTAGACATCTTCTGTTAAATATGTCTCATGATTTGTGATTGGAAAATAGGCCGTGGCTGGCAGAATTATTTGTTGTTAGTTTTTCCTTTTGCTGTAGATACTTATTTGAGTAAAATCTTTTCTTTTCATATCTTTTCAGAATACAGTACATTTGGATAACAAGTATAAGCCAATTTTGCCCTTGCTCTATCATTTCTCTAAAGCTTACGAGGAAAAAATACGTTACCTAAAAAGCAAAACAGAAAACTAAAAATCCAAAAAACTGTTTGCTTTTTTGTGTGTCTTAGAGTCTCATTAAAATTGTATAATGGCTACCACTACCTTCTGTGAATGACCCTTAGAGAACAACTACTGTGTAGTCAGGAACTTCTTGAAGTTGAATCCCTATTCTTTGTTGATGAATCGGGGGGAGGGGGTCTCCTCACATGATTGCTAAGTTTGTTAGGATTGTCTTACAAAGGCTATCAGGAATCTGCCTCTGTTAAAGAGTCTGAGGCCAGTTCCACACCATTGACTACATGCTATTTACAGACACAGATGCAATGTGTTGGCTCTTTGGATCCCTAAGATTTGGGTTGAATGCTTGGGGAGAGGAGACTTACACGCTGAAGATTTCCCTCCCATCACCCCAAAACAGAAAAGAAATAGAGGTGGATTCTGTTGTGAACCAAAAGGATGCCTGATTATATAAGAAAAGATACAGCCATATCATAAGCAGGACACAAATGACTTTAAATAGAGAATTTTTTTTGCTCACAGGAAGTCCAATCCACAGCTGGAATTCAGGACAGAGGGCTCCAGACTGACCAAACCTTCAACACATGGTTCCAGAGGTTATCCTGGGAGGCAGCATCCATCTGGCATGAGAAAAGAGTAGAGGATTGTACACGTAGTTTTGTTTTACATGGCCAGACTTACAAATAGTGATCATCGATTCTGCCCATACTTCACTGACCAGAACTCAGACACGTGACCTTACTTCTTAAATGCTAGGAATGAGACTCGGACATGTAGATTCTGGTAGGACAGCCATCTCCTGGCAACGGCTCTTCACTAGGAAGGGGAGATCTCCAGGGCAGCTGGCTGTTTTTACCACAGGGAGTTGGCAAAAAACACTTGCCAGCTGCAAAAATTAAAACTAGAAAAGAACCAATTAAGAAATTTGCCAAAATACTTGACACAGGGAATTGTCTGAATTCCAGAAGAAAATCGTAAGGGACCAAGAAATTAGATAAATGCTAATATTCATTGACCAAGTATTTCAATTTCCTCAAGTATTCCTTGCTCACTCACATTCAGAAGATAATAAAGTGAAAATATAAAATACCATGCATCCAATTTTTCTAGACTTACATTCTTAAGGGAGTGTTTTTTCAATGCCCAATTGTCCTATCTTCTATGTCCCTCAGTGCCTTTTAAGTCTTAACACTTTCTCTTGAATTTTTAAGGCCCCAGATATCGCTGTGCACATTCCTATATAAGCCTGAACATACTGTCCCTACACATAGATGCCCTGCACTGATCTGAGGAAAACTGGCCAAGAGCAAGGACCACACTTCTGCATCATTCACGTTGGCCCTCCTTCCTAGAGCCAAGGATGCTGTATTGACCCCATTGTATCCTTTCATCCCCTTGCCCTTCAGTTAACCTTTTTAGATTCTCCAGTCACATTCAGAGTAACTTACTGCTAATGAGTAGAGGAGTTACACTTTCTCTGGTGATTCTTAATTTTAATTGGGTTTAAAACCCTTCAGCCTAAGGAATGGAGACTAGCTCAGGCTGAATAGCATGGTGGAAGCTGAAAAGTAACTCAGAATTACCACCTGGAATGCAGGGCTCCAGCCACCTTGACCTTGATGAACATGGCACAGGGAGCTTGCTTTTCATTGATCTTTATTTTTTAAATTGAATTGGTTATGTTGTGTCTCCAACTCTGTATTCTATTATTTAGAAAAGAACAACTACATATCTGAATTCATCTTGCCATAGCTCTGAAGTGGTTATGTCTCTCCTCTGCAGGGTCAAAATTCTTCCTTTTTCCCGTGTCCCATTTGTGAATATAATAATCATGTTAACATTTTGGTACTATTTTACAATTTACAAAGCACTTTTATTATCTTAGATACCCATAGCTGATTTGTAGCTTGTGTCTATATTATGAGCCATCCTCTCCCTGGTAGAGGTTTATGAGAAGTGAGAGAAGAGAAGAATAAAAGAAAATAGAATGATTATTTATGAAATAATTGCCGATCAACTCACCATGCTTAGACCCTGAAATCAACATTTTTGTTATCTCCAATAAGGCACATAACTTTCTCCTTTCTATCTGGAACACTAGCAACTTGTTTTCGGCTGCTCTCATTAGCTTTTCCCTCCTATGGAACTTCAAGCAACTTTCAGCAAAATTGTTACCTAGGTTGTACATTGTGTGCATTGGAATATGGAGGTATGATAATTCTATTTTCTAGATGGCTAGAAGACAGACACTGCTCAGAACACCTTCTCTTCTGTGAAGTTTCTTCTACTTTTAAAGCATTTAAAAAAACAGGGGCATTTACACAACAATGAGATACAACTACATACCAGTTAGAATGGCCCAAATCCAGGACACTGACAACACCAAATGCTAGAGGATATGGAACAACTGGAATTCTCATACATTGCTGGTGGGATACAAAATGATACAGCCACTTTGGAATACAGTGTAGCATTTCTCACAAAACTAACCAGACTCTTATCAAATGATTCATCAATCACACTCCTTGGTATTCACCAAAAGGAACTGAAATCGCAAAAACTTGCACAAGGGTGTTTATAAGCAGTTTTTCATAATTGTCAAAATTTGGAAGTAACCAAGATGTCTTTCAGTAGGTGAATGGATAAATAAACTGTGTTACATCCAGACAATGGAATATTATTCTTCACTAAAAAGAAATGAGCTTTCAAGCCATGAAAAGACATGGAAGAAATTTAAATACATATCACTAAATGAAAGAAGACAATGTGAAAAGCCTATATACTATATGATTCCAATTTTATGATATTCTGGAAAAGTCAAAACTATGGAGGGAGCAAAAGGATCAGTGGTTGCCAGGGGTTAGGGAGTATGTAGAGATGAATAGGCAGAACACAGAGGATTTTGAGGGCAGTGGAAATACTCTGTATGATATTATAATGGTGGATTTTTGCTGTTATACTTTCGTCCAAACCCATAGAATGTACAACACCAAGAGTGAATCTCAAGATAAACTACAGACTTTGGGTGATTATGATGTGTCAATGTAGGTTCATCCTTGGTTTAAAAAAAAGAATTATCCTTTTGTTGAGTGATGTTCATAATGGGGGAAGTTATGCATGTGCGGGGGCAGGGAATATATGGGAAATCTCCATACCTCCCTTTTAATTTTTTTTTTTTTTTTTTGCGGTACACGGGCCTCCCACCGCTGTGGCCCCTCCCACCGCGGAGCACAGGCTCCAGACGCGCAGGCCCAGCGGCCACGGCTCACGGGCCCAGCCGCTCCGCAGCATGTGGGATTTTCCCCGACCGGGGCACGAACCCGTGTCCCCTGCATCGGCAGGCGGAATCTCAACCACTGCGCCACCAGGGAAGCCCCTCTCCCTTTTAATTTTGTTTTAAACCTAAAATTGCTCTAAAAAATGAAGTCTTTTTTTTTTTTTTTGGTTGTGAGGGATGTGGGATCCTAGTTCCCCAACCAGAGATCAAACCTGTGCTCCCTGCAGTGGAAACACAGAGTCTTAACCACTGGACCACCAGAGGAGTCCCAAATATGAAGTCTTAAAAACAAAAACAAAACAGTGGCAGAAGGGCTAGGTTTCAGCAATCCATAGGGAGAAGGTCCTGAAGGAGGGAATTGGCAGTGCTAATCAGTCCTATCTCTATTCAACCCCTATCCCTCCGTTAATAATAAAGATAGACACAGACCTTAGAAGAAGACCTTGATAAAAGGCTTAAAGGAGTTCAGACACAAATGGTATGTGTGTGAGAGATGTTATTGGGTAGGGGCAAAAGAACATATTTATGCTAAGATTGAAGACAATAATAAATGAATATTTTAGACTCTGCTCATTGGTCACTTTAATATGGAAATTAAGAAAGAATCTTAAAAGTTAAAGCTTGTCTAGGGCTGGAGTTGTATTTTATCATTTGATCCTTCTATCTGTTAACACAATGTATGGTATGCATAGGGGGTACTCAGTAAATGTTCATTTGATAAAAAAAAAAATTAAATTCAACCTGGTATCCCTCACCCCACCTCCAACACAACCATGTTGAAGTGGTAGGTGCTTATTAAATAGGTCATCGACTTTTTAATCAACCTTTTATGTACGTTGTCCCTTCTGTACTCCCCAGCACCTTGCTATCTGCAACAACTCAGCATTTCAGGCAGTAATCAATAGTGACGGAATTTGGACCACCGTGATAAGCAGAATAGGAAACATGTTTCACTTGGTATCTGTATTTTCTAATATAAGCATCTCCTCCAAGTTATTTGTGCAGCCAATTCTGCAAATAGGCCTAAGGTGATTTAATAAAATCAAGCCTCAGGATTATCTCTGTCCTGAGAGCAGTCTAGCTCTGGGTCTCTGGTGATCCCTATTTAAGAATTCTGGGCTTCCCTGGTGGCGCAGTGGTTGAGAGTCCGCCTGCCGATGCAGAGGACACGGGTTCGTGCCCCGGTCCGGGAAGATCCCACATGCCGCGGAGCGGCTGGGCCCGTGAGCCATGGCCGCTGAGCCTGCGCATCCAGAGCCTGTGCTCTGCAACGGGAGAGGCCACAGCAGTGAGAGGCCCGCGTAGAGCAAAAAAAAAAAAAAAAAAAAGAATTCTGGAACGAACTTGCCTTTTTATCGAGGGGTATGGATCACTCCACAGCTTCCATCCTGTCCTCACCTTTGTGTCCAGCTATATTCTCAACGTCCTTCTCTTCTCATATCCCCAGTGTAAAGGAAGAGCTCTCCCTCCTTGCAGTGTTTTCTAGCTTTCTGTTTATTTGTATTCACAATCACTACGAATTCCTGGTAAAATAGGTTACAGCATATTTTTGGTGTTTTGGGGCCAAGGTGAAGAGTAGAGTAAATGCTAAATGTTCATTAGATGACCTTTCAGAAAGCCTGATGGGATGTACTATAAATTCTTGATTATTTCACTTTGGTTGAAGATCAGTCAGCCCTTTGTTTAGTAAGCTGAACAGACATAAAACTTCATTCTTGCCACCTCATGATTTTTTTAGCCGTTAGCTGTGGTCTGATTATTGAACTTACTTGACATTATGCCTTGTCTTGATATTTTCATTGATTTTTTTCAAGAAAACGAGAAGCTCTTTCCATATTTTCATTACAGTAGGCCTGAAGAATAAGAGCATACTTTTGAGAAATATCAATATTCATAGAATGTTCTGGTAGAGCACTGCTATCTCATTTTTTATTTCTATAGATTTAAAACTAGGAAGTCAAAGTAATAGAGCAATATTGAGTTTAGAGAGATTTAGGGTATTTTAAAAACCAAGCTGATAATCAAATAAGAAATAGTTTCGGCCTGAGAAAGAAAATTCACCAGTGGGTAGTCTTGAGATAAATTATTTTAAAAACACATACCAGCATTACCCATCACATAAATAAATGACACAATAAAACATGATGAAGTCCCTGTTATTACACTACTGACATAGGACAGGGCAATTACCATACTTTTGGAAAGGGTTTTGGGACAAGGAAAAAAATCACAATTTTTATCTATTATATCAAATTATAATGAACACTAGATTGACCCCTGAAGAAGAAAATAAATTATAAAATGCATGCATGGAAGGGAGGGAACAGAGCTCAGTCCTTGGCCTTGGCAAATATTGAATGTTTGAGAACTGACTATGAATTTGAGACCCAAAGAAACACATGGAAGGAGCTGTTCTGTACCCATCAGGCTGCTTCCCTGGGTCTCTGCAAAGCCTTTAGCTCCTGTGACCCCTGGATGGAGACAGAGGGAACGCTGGGAAATCCAACTTGCTAGCTTCTGAAAATGGCTGCCCTCACCATTGCCAAAATGTACAGCCTAAGGAATGCACAAGTGCCCAGCTGTCAAACATTACCATTGAATTTGTGGTCAAAAGTGTAGTGATCTTGATTACTTCAAGAGAGTAAAGAAACATCCCTTATCTGGATGGCCCTGCCCAGTCTTGCCAATTGATGAGCTAGTCCACAGCATTTTGGAATTGGAGGATGATAAAACTTATTGCCCTGTAATAACTTCTTTCCCCATTCCCTCAATATTGAGTATGATATAAAAATATATTATTTTCCAAGGACTTTTTAACAGTATCATTATTTCTACTAAAAATGTATAACATTTTTCTTCAGACTCATCTCTTCTTGTCCCCCATCTTGTTGGCCTCTTCCTCTACTGGATTTGTACTCTGTAACTGTACCTTGACCACAATGTCTGGTATAGATCCATGGCAGATATTCAGAAAAATGGTGGCTGATAATTCTCAACAATGTATTGGTAGAAAAGCACGTGCATTACAGGTGGACACAAACATAATGCTTCTTCACATGTCAGCTAACATATTTATTATAGTAAAATACATCATGTTTTATTCTTACTCCTCTTTCTGACACTTTTATTAAGCCTCCCAAAAATGAAGGTATTTATATCTGTATTTATATCAATATAATACAGAGACAATGCAATGTTCTAAAAATAAATCTGCATATTCTAAGCTTTTTGTCAATTAGCAGATAATGGATGTTTCTTTACTCTCTTGAAGTAATCAAGATCACTGCACATTTGACCACAAATTCAATGGTAATGTATGACAGCTGGGGACTTGTGCATTCCTTAGACTGTACACCTTGGCAATGGGAAGCAGCCGGCCTAGAAGACCCACAGCAAATTACCTTCCTCTTGCTTGCACAGTCTTAAAGTAAGCATCTCTTGTTTAGACCAAATTAAAAAGATATCACATCTCTGGATGCTAAATTATTGGGGGAGAGAAGAGTGACAGGTGGAAGAGAAGACGTGAAGGTGAATAAAGAGGGTACATGAGGCAATTGATAGAAAAACAAAGTATCACCATTCTGTCCTCAGAATGATACACAATAGTGCATTTTTGAACACAAAGGGGAAGAATTGACTGGGAAGGAACAACAAAGGGAAAACAAATAGCTGAAGGAAAAAAGTGACTTTCCAAATGTGTATGTTACCTAACAGAAACTTATATATTTTTATCCTTTCTATTAAAGATCACAGATGCATGTACGTCTGACTGGAATAACATAGGGGATTCATTTAGTGAAATCATTTTCTCTCCCTCTTAAAAAGTCTATAGTAATTCCATATTTCATCTAAAAGCCTAGCTGCCTATTGATTTTAAGACTAGCTTCTAGGGAAGCCCTCTGTGTGATTTGAGGACTGATGAAGAATCCATATGTCATGACAGTTCAGACACTAGGAAAAAAAGGAAAAAGGCTGACTGTAATTCATTCTCTACTATAATTATCGGTGAGTTTACAGCTAGCACACCAGACCAAATGATATAATTTGTAAACACAGTGAGTTATGGCTCTAATCTCAGGCGCTGAGGCCAACCCAGTTTGTATTACAAGTTGACATTTCCAAATCCTTTAGAATTTAGCCTTTGATTGCCCCATAGGAGTAAAAAAAAAAAATTATAAACGTTTTGGGATTCATTGATTGGCCACACTGAGATAAATACACAACTTTCTGAAAGAGAGGAAACTGTTTATTCAAAGGCACTTTAATATTTCCACTAAAGAAAAATGGGAAACTTTAAAAATTTAAAAGCATTTAAAAAGAACACACGGTATTGAGCCTTGAGTTGACTTGTTAGGCATGCTCAGAGTCCTAGCTTTCATCCTTCTCCTCCCACCGAAAGTGAGGGAGACTGCAGGGCCTCCAATGGGACACATAGGCCTGTGATTCTGCCCAGGAGAGGAACACACCCTTCTCTACAGTATGATTCTGCATTATAGTTACATCATAAAATGGAGCCCAAGTCCAGGCAAGGATATCTTGTCCTCGGAGGGCCATGGCTCAAGCAAATAAGAGGAGTAGGATTTTGCTAAATCTGGAAAATATACTGCAAAAATCAACAGCTTGACTACATTAATATGCACAAGTACCACCTGAGATGTGGATTCCCAGCCCAACTCCTGAGATTCTGATTCAGTAGAATTTGAGTCGGGCCCAAGTATCCACATTTTTTATAAGCTTTGTTAGTGATTCTGATGTTGGAGATTCATGATTCACAGTGAAAAATTCTTTAAGAGACCATTTTGCTATGCATCATTCAAAAACAAACATGTATGGAAGTTTCTATATGGAGACTTCATGTGATCATTTATTTATTCCTCACCAACTAGGAGCTTACCCATATGCAAATTAGCAGAAAAAACTTGCTCAAATGGGGAATCATTATTTTCTTAAAATAAATTTTTAAATGTTTTACAATGTTCAGAAACTCTTAAGCTAACCAAGCAAACAAAAATTAGTTAAGAAAAATGTCACTATTAATTTAATAATGATTGCCAGCCTGATTTTTTTCTATTAAAATAGCACGTGATGTTTGCTTAGTTGTGGATTCTTTTTAGGGTCTGAATCAAAGTTTTTTATTTTTTAATTGTTTTGAACTTGGGAAAATTTTATATGCTACATTGCAGGTGAATAAGTCCATTTGTCTATTAGCTCATTTCTGTATATGGGCATGAGTGCATATGTGTCCTTAGGCTTGTGGCTAATGTACGACTGACCTTAATGTTTGTGTGTCTTCATACTGAAGAAGGAGAGAGATGGGGAGGAAATGTATTCCAAACTAATCTCCCCACAATTTATCTTTCAGTTTCGTGGTGCTTAGCCTCCAATATGACACCCAATGATCTCTGCCTCCTGATATACTTGTCCCAGTGTAGTTTCTTCCCATGTTGCTTCAGGGTTAGTCTGGGTGACGAATAGAACATGGCATAAGGGATAAGATGGTGCTTCTCAGACTAAGTTATGAAAGAGGCTATCGCTTCTGCCTTGCTTTCTTTGAGAGAGATGGGGGAAACCAGCTGCAATGTCTTAAGGACCCTTAGGCAGCCCTATGGAGAAGCCCATGTGACAAGAAACAAAGGTCTCCAGACAACTTCCATGTGAGTTAATCTTCCTAGAACTGGGTGCCCAGACCCAGTCAACCCTTCAGATGTCTATAGCCCTGGCTAACATATTCACTGCAACCCTACGAGACGCCCCCCAGGCAGAACTACCCAACTAAGCTGCTTCCAGTTCCCTGACCCTTAGAAACTGTGTGATACAATAAATGATCCTTGTTTAAAACTGAGTTTTGGGGTAATTTTTTTTGTGCAGCAATTTTCGTTCATAGTTGCTGTGTAAAATGTCTGTGACAGAACTCTCAAGCCACCTGCCACTTGACTTTGTGATGCTCTAGTGTCTAGAAAAGAGAAGGAAACTCACCTTCACACAGTTAAGTGTATTCATTTATTACTAGTGGTTAACATTCTTTGAAATACTAATGAGTTAATTAATAAATGAATTCTCTTTTGTTCTATCTTACATAGAAAAAGTCAACATTTTCCTATCAATGAGAATACTTACATTTTTTGAAATTGAAGGCAAAATTGGTATTGATGCTAATTTATTGTATCAGTCACAGATCTAACCACATGAAGTCATAAAATCCAAAAAATATATTTATTGGTTCCAGTTTCAGTCCTGTATTTAATCACGTGATATCAAGTGAGGAGAAAAGATAACAAACAAAAGATATTCCTCACACTTCGATCTTAGAATTATATTCACATTAATCACTTTTTTTTTGGTGGTACGCGGGCCTCTCACTGTTGTGGCCTCTCCCGTGGCGGAGCACAGGCTCCGGACGCGCAGGCTCAGCGGCCATGGCTCACGGGCCCAGCCGCTCCGCGGCATGTGGGATCTTCCCGGACGGGGGCACGAACTCGTGTCCCCTGCATCGGCAGGCGGACTCCCAACCACTGCGCCACCAGGGAAGCCCAAAGTTAATCACTTTTAATAAGTTCCCTTTAAGAAATAGTTAACATACTTTCCACATAATCTTAGTCTCTATTTTGAAAGTAAACAGCAGATATTACCCAACAATGACAAAAAAAAGAACCTTTTGTCCTGATCTCATAATCTTGGATTTCCAAACCAAAATACTTAGTATTATCTCTAAATTAATGTAATTATTCTTACTAATATCCCGAAATACCTTTCTGATTTACAAAATAGTTGGGAAATTTTTCTATAATCTTGATTACTTTAATTGAATCTTCAAAACTAGTTTGAGGTGTCACCAACTATAATTCACATAAAAATATAGTGTTACTTTTGAAATAAGAAGCATGTTGCTGATGGATAGCCGTGAAATGTACATTAAAATGTTTTGCAATACTGATAATATTAAGAAGAAATTGAACCTCATCAAGGCAATTAAATCCATGAAGGTAACTGGTAACTAAAAAATTAAATGACTCCTAAATATTGCAAAAGGTAAGGCCAAATTTGGCAAAGTGTGAGGTAGGCAGAATCCCCTACATGCCCTTCCCTTCCTTTTACTCTTGTACCTATAATCGTATATTTCAAAAGTCTCTCCCTACAAAAGATAATTTTCCTAGCATCTCAGGATCTGGTGCTGTCCTAGAAAAAGATATCTTAATAACTTAAGTAACCGTAAGTAATTCGTTCTCTATTCTATTATAGTGCAAAAATAAACTTTAAGGTGCACACTAGCTCCCTGACTGCTCCAAATTAAGGATATTTGAAGGAGCCAAATATCCTTGTGACCCCACCATTCATAACACATAGGCAATTTCTTATTCCAACTGAATAAGTACAGGCCTATTAAAATGTATTTGCTCAATTATGTTTTCCAAGTTTGCAACATAAAATGAATATTTATTGGTCATATTGATATTTTAGCCCAAAAGTGAGAGGGCTATTTCTATAAGAATATTTTAAGGTTAAGAAAAATTTTGATGATGGAGCTGTTAACACCAGTTTTTACAGCACTAGGCTACAACTGGCTTGTTAAATGTTTAAGGGGAACATCTAAAGAATTCAAGAAAACCATATGTGTACATATATATGTGTGTGTGTGTGTGTGTGTGTGTGTGTGTACTTTCAATAGGTAGTAACAAACAACTTGTTTTAAAATTGTTTGTTGAGTTATTAAATAGGTTCAACTCAATAAATAAGTAAATAAAGGCATGTATTAGTACTATTGAATGCTGAATAGCATAGAAAATTTTATATGGTCTTGTAAAATTTTAAGGGCATCAAAATCAAACTGCTGAATTATTATTAAATTATGTTGTAAAAAATTGGCCAAGATATAAGCACACACTCAGATGTCACAAATCATAGCATTGCCTGTCATCAAAATCCTTAAAGACTTCCCATCTTATTTGGAATAAAATCCAAACACCTGTTGTGGCTTCCAAAGCCCTGTACGATCTGGTCCACCTCAGTGATCTACCTCCTCTGGTACCATTCTCTCTACTGTCCATTATGGTCTAGGCACACTATTCTTTTTTTCCTGTTCCTAGAACACAACACACATTCTTCCCTCAGGGCCTTTTACATTTGCTGTTTTTAATGAGGTGCGATTGCTGCCTCTATTGCTGGATTTGTAACCCCTAATAGTGCTTTGCCCAGAATTCGAGATACCAATCAAGTGGAGACTACTCAAAACATGTTTTTAAAAAGAACAAATCTATTGTTTTTAACATCTATTGGCAGAAAATCAAATTTCCACCCCACTTTCATAGGAGGACACATAAGTGATCTGGAAGATAGAATAATGGAAATCACTCAATCAGAATAGCAAAAAGAAAACAAATTAAAAAAATAAGAACAGTATAAGAGATCTTTGGGATAACATCAAACATACCAAGATTTGCATTTATAGGGGTCCCAGAAGGAGAAGAGAGAGAGAGAAGAGAGTCAAAATGTATTTAATGAAATTATGGCTGAAAACTTCCCCAGGCTGAAGAAGGAAACAGGTATCCAGGTACAGGAAGCACAGAGGGTCCCAAAAAAAGATGAACACAAATAGGCCCACATCAAGACATATCATAATTAAAATGGCAAAAGTTAAAGATAAAGAGAGAATTCTAAAGACAGCAAAAGAAAAACTAAGAGTCATATACAATCATATGTAAGGGAACCCACATAAGTCTCTCAACTGATTTTTTGGCATAAATATTGCAAGCCAGAAGGGAGTGGCTTATACGCTTGAAGTACTGAAAGGGAAAGACCTGCAACCTAGAATACTCTATCCAGCAAGATTATCATTCAGAACTGAAGGAGAGATAAAGAAGTTTTCAGACATGCAAAATCTAAAAGAGTTAATCTATACTAAACCTACTCCAAAAGAAATGTTGACAGGTCTTCTATAAGTGGAAAAGAAGTAAGAATATTTTGGAGCAGTATACAGGTTCATTAGGCAATTTTGATCCCAGGACTATAGACTACAGTTTATATACTGCTATTCTCCTAATCTGATTGAAATATTAAACTTAATTAAAATTCAAGAGAAATTCTATATCACATTTCACAGACAGAATCTATATAGTGAATAGTACATCATTGTTTTTGGTGTTGTTTTTCCACTGTTGAGTAAGAATTGGTTGAATTTATGTTTGGCTTATTTCAACCGACTTTTCTTTACTCTTCTGACTTACTGGAAACCATTCCAGTCAATAAAAACAATTTCTCTAATCAAATCAGATGAAAAATTTCTGAAATGACTGTTAAGTTCTGAAATATCCTATAGCATTTTTTCTAGTACATTAAACACTTTTACTGACATCTGTTTAAATGATAAAAAAAGACCTTCCATTCCCCAAGCTATAAACATTTTTAATTAAAATAAAAATTCTGAAATATCTTGAGCAGAGATTGGGGGTAAGAAAGAGGTAAACGTGGAGTTTGGAATGGATTTATTGGACCCCTATTCATGCTGTAGTGGGAATAATAATCACAGCTGTAATTACAGGTTAACTTACTTGATATAGTCTCAGCAAAAGTTTTTTTTTCCCCCCCTCTGGCATCATGGTAAATCTGAACAGAGCAGTTATATCTTGAGTCTCTCTCTGCTTCCTCCCAGCACAAAGGCTAAAGGTTTGCATTTAATTCAACTGTTCCCAGACGGGACGCTTGCTGACATTAAATAATGAATATGCCCTCATTTTCCTGCATGGTTAACAATAAGTAAGCTTAGGTAAATTTTTGATAAGTCCTTATAATTCTTTTGAATCATGTACCAAATAGGTCAACAAACTGGAGTTTAATTTTCCTCTCATTAATTAATGTGCCCTTGAATTTTTTGCAGTGTTACTCATATGTGTTCAAATCAATATTAAACATTAGCTAGGAGAGGTTTAATGTCTTATTCATTTAACTATTTTTTTTTTCAAAATGATCGGAGGCAGAGGCCAATCAAAAAGTTTCTTGAAGTTCCCCTATTTTAGCCCCCTTCTAGTCGGTTAAGTATTTTAAAATTTTTAAATTCTGAGGAATTTAGGAAGTTCCCTTCATCTTCCACCTTCCCTATCCCCATCCAATTCTAATCTTTTCTCCATCTAGAATCCTAGACCTGGCTCCCTGAAAAAGCTTTTTTTTTTTTTTTGTCTGTTTCAGTCCAACTGAATTCTTTTAAGTTGGTCTAGACCACCTAGATTTCTTAACCTCAGCATCATAAGAACTAGATGTGTTCTTTCTGGCTTCCAGATTCTACTAAACTAAAATTATTCTACTGTTTTGATATTGGGGCATATCGTAAAAATACCACGTTTATAACACATTACCCTTCCTACATTAAAGTAACTAAACTTGTACACTTTTAAATTATAGACACACAAAAATGAGTGTGAGAGGCAGTACGGTATGGTGGACTTCTGCATCCCTCTGTGCCTTAGGTTCTGCTTTTAAAAAAAATAGTGAGTAGACACAAAATAATATTAATGCTTACAAATAATCAAAAGGTATGAAAGTGATACAGCATCCATTCGTGCACCCGCTATCAACCTAGTGGGAGGAAGAAAACATCATCTGTGAAGTCCCTATGTTCCCTGCCCCAATCCCTCTTCTCCCTCCTCCAAGAAGTTACTTTATCCTTAATTTGCTGGTTATCATTACCTTAAGGTCTCTAGTTTGCTGTTATTGTTGTTGTTTCCTAACTTGTAAAATGAATATAATAGCAGTGATCATTTAATAGTGTTGTTAATATAATGACTTAGTGAATATATAGATGAAACACTTAGAATCTTGCTTGGCAGAGAAATCGATAAACAGCCATTGTGGTAACACTGATGGTAATGATGGATCAACTTGATATTGTCATGCATACTGTTCCTTCTATTCATCTTTTTGTGCAGCAAAATTTTAGACTATTTGGGTCCTTTGAGGGAAGATGGAAAACACGGGAGTTAGTTATTTTTTTTAAGGTAAAAAACTACTACGCTAAATGAAAGATTCCCATGGTATGCACATATTTCTGGGGAAGAAGTCTCAGGTTCATAGAATTTGGGGGAAAAAAGAATTCCTTATGAGTATCAGAATTTATGGGAAAAAAATTGGATCCTGTGGAAAGTTTTTATTCATCACAAATTTGTTTTAAACATTTCAGAACTTATGAGCCAAACTTTCTACATAAGGTGGTATTTTAAATATGTGGAAAATGTTCAGTTGGTTGAGATCTCATTGCATTTACTCTCTTTTGTGTTTACCTGGAAAACAATCATTTTCAAGGATGGGGGCTAAGTCTCATGAATTAGAAATTAAACACACAAATCAAAGTAATCAAGGTAATGACAAAGAGCAACTCATGTATTAATCTGACAAAGCTAAAGAAAATTATTTCAAGAGGCTATGAGTGTAAAACTATACAGAGGAGAGGACAATTGTACTCAATAACAAATCTTTTAGTTGGAAAAAGCCTTCGCTTTGGGCACGAGTCAGAAAATAATGATAGAAGAGGCATCAAAATGTCATTTGTAATCAATTTCATCACCTCGGGATAAAAATCACATGAATACATCTAAGAGGATATTGACTTTTTTTAACCTTTTTAAAAAATCTCAGTATAACATACACTCAGAAAACTGCACACATCATAAGTGTAAAGCTCAATAAATTTTCAGAAGGTGAATACATTCGAGTTACCATCCACACAGATCAAGTAACAAACATCCTCAGCATACCACTGACTGCCTTTTAGTATGTTTTCGATCATGTTTCTCTCACTGAGCAGTAGGGTGAAAATCAAAACTTAGTTCTATGAAGCTTGAATAGAGAAATAAGATTTAGTCAACTAATCCCTAAGTTTACCAGCTGATAAACTTGATCAATCACAACTGATTTCCTACTGAAATAACCATGATGATCTTTTTCTAGGCCACTTATATTGATCAATCAAGTTAGATCAAATATACAGGGATGATCAATTTAGATTGATTTCTGTTCACATGAGGCCAGCTAGTAAGAGGTACAGTATAGCATATCATCCCTGTCAATGGCTTGATGATGTGGTTTCGTATCTAGAATGACGCCAAAATACGATTTGGTGCTTTGGCCAAAGAGCAAATACTTCACTGCTATTTCTCAAGGTGCTTTGTTTCTCTCATTTTCCCTCTCTAAAATGAAAAGATTTGTTTTAATGGGCAAAGTCATTTTTGAAAAATAACCTGTTCCTCATTTTCATCAAATTGAGGTGTTAAGAAGATTATTTAGTAAGATGACAATATCAACCCAACTAAAAATCCGATTATTGTGAATGTTTCATCTCAAAAAAAACTTTTTAAAAATCCACTTTAAATATTTGGGTTTTTTTTTTCCTCCTTAAATATGGCTTATGTTTGTGTGACATGTGAACTCTTTTGAAAATCAACTTTGAGAAAATTTTTCATGAAGCCATTTGAGCAGATGAAATATTTGGATGTTGCCTAGTAGACACTCTCCAGTGCAAAAGTAGTTGGTTGAGAAGTGGCTTGTGTGTAAATGAAAGTTGTATTTAAACTTCTCTATTTTCTAGCTCTGATTTCAAAAACCATGGGCAGTGCATTTGCCTCTGTTCAAGAGAAGAATAATGGTTAACTCATTTTGACTGAAAAAGGATTTCACATTCAGTAGTCTCCCTGAAACTATAACTTCTCTGTGTGCCTGTTGAATTTTAGAGAGTAAAGGTAGAGTCAGGAAACCAGCATTTTTTTTTTTAAGAGTATTATACTGGGTAGGTAGTTAGAGAAAGAGAGAGGGACAGACAGACAGACAGATGGAAATTTAAGACCAGTTAAAATGAATGCATTTCTTTGTTATCTTTCTCCAGCCATATTAAACAGCAGACCATTTGTCTATGATTAAGCACGTGACATGCCCTTCATTGAATAGTTTACTTTCCATGACACACATTAAAAAAATTCAACAATTAGTACAGCATTAATATTTGTAGTGTGATAATTTAATGCAAACTTTTAAAAAGGATTAACTACTTTAAATATTAAAATATGAATATATGTATATTTTCATAATGTGCCATGGCTATTATATAATATGTAAACTTATATTGTTTGTGGAGGTCTTCATTCTTCATTTTTTATTTAGAACTAACACATGTACTTGGTTTAACAAAAGTAAACACTCCCAAAATTTTGCCAATAAACAGTGAATCCAATCCACCCTAAATCTCACGCCACTTCTCAGAAAGAATCATTATCAAAGTTTCAGGGATACTTTTACAGAAATTTCCCACGAAATTATACAACACATATACCTACATCAATATGCAGGTGTAGGTCTCAGTGCACAAAATGACATATGTAAGAAATGTTGCATTTCTTTATTTCCCTGGAACCAACTAAATTTAAGCTTCTAGCTTCCAGCTTGCTATGAAATTCAAATTAAGTCATTCTCAAGTACTAAGAAAACCCCCTTACCCCAATACACACACCACTTTGCCTCTCAGTGGTGCAATGGTCTTTCAAAGAATCCCAGGCACTGAAGAGACCTCTCTGTCAGTAAGTCATCTATCTCTTTTGGTTACCACCAAGATAGCCATTGATTGTTCCAGTTGATATGGCACCTTCATATCTGCTCTTTCCAATGTCTGCACCATACTTCGGAGCACACGAATATTTGATAAAGCTAACAACCTTTTTCTGATAATTTTCCACCTCCCAAAGTCCCTGTTTGGGGTCAGAGTATGGGTTCCCAATATTTACAGGATCCATAGACTTCTCTTTCTGCCCAGGAGTCTCTTTTTTTATAAAGTATATACACATGTTATTACTAGTCTTCCATTTTATTAATCATTTTAAGATCGGCTATAGTGCTGAAAAAAACATCCTGTAGCATTAGAATGCATTACTTCTACTGATGATTTTCATCCTACTTCCTAGATTATACTTTTTTTCTTGGCCCCGCTGCACGGCATGCAGGATCTTAATTCCCCCACCAGGAATGGAACCCGCGCCCCCTGCAGTGGAAGCACTGAATCTTAACCACTTGACCACCAGGGAAGTTCCCCTAAATAATACATTTCTGATGTTTCACTTTTTCTTTCTTTTTGAGAAACAATAATATACAAACCCAAATTCAATGCAAACGGAGCCATTAGCGGAGAAAAGTTACTTACTCATTTTCTATAGCATCCATATATAAGTGAAATGATTCATGTTTTTTAGTTTTCTTGGTCTGGAAAATATGAGTACTCATTGATCAATGCTATTTGTGGCGATGCTGTGGCTACTTGCCCTCATCCAGATACTGTCATTCTTAGTGTCCTAATCCCCTCTGGGGACAGTTAATGAACAATTTTTGGCATGTGCTCAGAAGCCTGAGATAGCATCCTTATAATTTATTTCTATCTAAATTACTCCAATTTGGTCAAGGATGCTGAATTGCACCGATTTGCCATACATCTAGTTCATTTTGATGAATACTTGTTTATCTCCTGATGCAAGATATTAGGAGACCAGAGAATAAACACAGATACACACATATAAATTTCCCCAACCTTGTAGTTTAAATCAAACAATTGCCTTTTGTTGTCCTCATTGATTCAGTTAGTAATTAATACTATGCTCTACAATAAATGTCACTTGTATAATTTGAACATTCAACAATATTAATATTCCCTTTCTTAGAAACAAAAATGAACCAAAGGATCTTTAACAGCTGTTTGATGCATATTTTGCAATCAGATTGGACATTTGTGCCAATGAAATGGGGAATTATTCTTTAAATCTGCAGCTCTGTCAGTATTTTACAATCTGATCACTTATATTGGAAGAAAGTAGGCTACATTATGAACTGATTTCCTGAAGAATTTATCTTCATATAAAATGCTACCAAACATTCCATTTTCTCAGCCTCTTCCCTTGTTCATTATTATTGTATTTGAAACCTGTAATTTAAAATAACTGTAAATAAAACTGACATACGTCATTTGGAAAAGTAGCAGCTTACAATAAAAAATAGCCAAATAGGCTTATTGTTTGCCAGCTACGAATGTAAATAAAACTATTAAGCTCAATGTATTCAGCACAAGAAAGTGAGGGAAATGTTTAAACATTACTTACACACTGAAAAGCTATTTAACAGGCACCTACTGAAAAAGGTCATGATGTGGTAGAGACACTGAGAGGCACAATACAAAAACTTCCTCTCACATAACTTATGCTCTAGCTTGAAAAATAAGACCTATAAATATCAAACAAGTACAGAATAATCTTTAAATTTAAAAAATGAGAAATAAATATGAAACATGTCTAAGATAAAGATGCACTTAAAAGCCAAATGAACGGCATAGATAATAAATTCTAAAAAGTTAGAAAAGGGTCAGGATTCTGGGAATTAGAATAATTCATGAAGGTCTCAGTAAACATCTATTTTCAAGGATTACAATAGTAAAGATGTAGCATAATGTGCCGAAGCTACCTGTACCGGCTTATATAAGCTGATCATCAGCAACTTTTCCCAACTCTGCTCAGTGATTTTACATTAACAGCATAACAGCATGAAACTGTCCATGTTGAGAGTATTTACACCACAGAAATTGGCAACCTCTACAAATTAGGACATTTTTTCTCGTGAAAGCAGTTGATAAACATTTACCATAACATTACGGTATGTAAGGAACCTTACCAAAATCTAATTCAAATATTCATTTAACTTCTATTTTAAAACAATTTTTGCAGATGAAGAGACTTAGGCCAAGGAGTTGAAAAGACTTGAGTAAGTCACACTGTAAGTTAAGTGACAGATTCTGATCTTCAGGTTTGCACCTAAGAATTCTTCTCACTTCTTAGTACTGCTCCCATATTGACAAAATTCATTTTTACTGGTGACTTATCCTCTGAACTGGCAAGAGTTGTTTGAACCTTGAATGGCCAGTGCATTGGAAGGCTAAGTGCGTAAAGAATATTAACAAGGGAAAAAGTCCAGTGAAATCTGTTTTAGTTATTTATTTTTATGTAACAAACACCCCAAGATTCAGCGATTTGCCAATTTATTTTGTTCACAATTTTGTGGGTCAGGAATTTGGGAAGAGTGAAGCTGGGAACTCTTCATCTGGGGTCTCTCATGTAATTGTAGTCAGATTTTATGTTGACTGAGGCTATGGTGAGTCTCA
The DNA here is from genome assembly GCF_059928025.1 of Delphinapterus leucas. Lineage (NCBI taxonomy): Eukaryota > Metazoa > Chordata > Mammalia > Artiodactyla > Monodontidae > Delphinapterus > Delphinapterus leucas. Next base: position 17,510,411 of record NC_143136.1, read on the forward strand.
CCTTTTGGGTTGCCTGGGGATGCTTCATGGACTGCCTGCTGAGAGTCTGTAGGCGCTGTGTATTGAAGCTTCTGTGTTTGGCTTCTTCAATGTGGCAGTCTCAGGCTAGTCAGACTTCATACATGGCAGTTCAAGTTTTGCAGTGAACAAGGCAGAAGCCTTTCCTGGTCTAGGCTTGAAAGTTCCATAACACACATTCTGCTGTATTCTCTAGTGGTTGAAGCAATTATAAGCTCACCCAGATTCTAGGAAAAGGGACATTGATATTACCTCTCTATTGGAGATGTCTCAAAGAACTTTGTGGCCATTTTTTGTAAACCTGACCCAGAAGTCAAATTGATTTCCTTCCAAATACTCTAATAAATAGAACCTTGGTTTCTACAATGTATTATTCTAAGTTTTTGCCCCCAGCCATCGACAAAGAAAAAGGATAACTAAGATTTATCTATATAAGTACAACTCTACAAAAACCCTGGGTGTGACTTTCTTTCCTCATCCTCTCATGTTCTTTATGAACAATTTTGACACTCTTAAATAATGATTAAAGAAGAGATTCAATGAAGTGTAAGATACTATTCTTGAACTTAAGAAATAATATAGTTAGGGAGATGTAATACTCATCCATGCATTCATGCTTTCATGCAGGACTCAGTTATTGAGCACCGCCCCTGAGTCAAGTTTAGTACCAGGCACTTGGAAAACAAAGAAGACCAGATACTGTCACTGACTTTAATAAGCTCACAGTCTCATGGGAACACAAACCACACACGTGTATGATGCAGTCAAACAGTTGATAAGTAGAGTTATGAAAAAATTTCTGTAAGGTCCCAGACAAGAAAGCCATGCATTCTTTATGGTAAGGAGTGTGTAGAATTTTGAAGTTGACATTGGAAATCAAAAGTATGGATAATTAAGAAATAGATCCCAAGATGTCCGTGCCAGTATTTTCATATTTGTATTTAATATGTACATACCTGAAACAGAGGCATTGACATCATACAGAATGATCAAGTCTCATTTACTTGATTTAGGAGAAGATGTAACTTTACCACTTCTGTATTCCATCCACTTAACCAACTTTTCCTTGATTTTATGACTGTTTTCTAGACTAAGGAAAAGTAGGAAAAGACTCTACAAATGTTTCTAGAACCAAGGAGTATACATATACAGTTTGAACAAAAGCAATGTCTACAAAGGTGAATGCCAAATTTAAGAAATTATCAAAAAGCTACTAAGGAAAAGTGGATGTAAAAATATTGGAAAGCATGACCATTTAAGAATGAATCACAAGGTATATAATATGCAGAGTTAAAGAAACACTGATGCTTCCAACGTGATTACTAGGATCTGAATAAAATGGATCCGATGCTTTCTAAGCACATGCCAGATCACCTTAATTACTAAGCTAAGCTGTGAACCCCCAAAATAAAGGAATCTTAAAGGTTTTAAGAGTAGCTATAATAATATAAAAAGTAATTCGTGTAGAGCTTTAACACAAAGGCGTCATTTTTATGGGAATTGTCCATATTTGAGGCTTTTAGGGTTAATTTGACAAGATATCTGAGAAATTTCACAGAAGTGACTTTGTAGAGAGCGTACCTAATGTGACTTGATAATTAGGAGAGTTTGGCTAGGGTGGTCCTTTTGTTCACACAATTTGATTCTTTGTAGGTCTTACAGTTTTACTTTATAATAGATCCTCAATATATAGAAATTCCAACTTACTGAATTGTCAAACCTCAGAAATGATTTAGAAATCCTTACAACTCACTTTATAGAACTATTTGTTTTTCTAACATGTATTCCAGTAAGCCTGACCCCTCCTTCCATTTAGTCTTCCACACTGAATCACTGAATCTAATTCTTTTCCCCCACTGGACCCCAGATCAATGTGTTCATTTCTAAGACTTGGGAGCATCCACAAAGTGCTGGAAAGAGAGCTTCAACCACTAGAGAGATTTGCCCTTATCTGACTGTAGAGTGCTGAGAAGAGGTAATGTTAGAATTAAGTGATTTTTCAATCCAATATTCTCTTCAGCTAAGTTGCTGTTAGCTCTGCATCACACAATTCTATTACTGCCCTAAACGCTGGAGAAAGTCTTCCCTTCGTATCCTCCAGAGTAAGCTACATGATGCTACAGTAACAAACAATTCTCTCGAATCTGAGAGAATAAAGCAACGAAAATGTATCACTGTTGCTCTATCAATCTCTTAGATTGGCAACAGTTCTGCCCCATATCTCTCTCACTCTGGGCAAGATGAGAGAAGCTCTACATCTATGATGTCACTGTGGCATGGAGGAAGGCACACGGCCCACCACATAGTCTCACCAAAGCTTCTGCCCAGAAGGAAACACCTCACTCCTAACTTGCTTTCTGCATCACATTACGGTGGCCGAAGCAAGTTACATGACATAAGAGATATGCAGTCCCACCAGAACAATTGAAATACTGGTAACATCCCTAAAGATCGCCACACCTTATGTATCTACCATTAGAAAATAAAGTCTTACTAACCCTAAGAGAAAAAATTTTAGCTAAATTTTCATCATAAAAACGATCTAAACTAAATGTAATTGTCTTGTGTCTTATGTATGTATTACTCTCTGAGTGAGATAGCACCAATATTTACTATAAAATTGGTACAAAAAATGAATTTTAAAAAATTAGGAACATGACTATTTCATAAATGAGGTGTGCCTAAACTGTATCTGTAGGAGAAAGCTTATCCTTATTCATTTTACATGGTTCAATTTATCTCTGAGGCTCTCTTGATTGTTACTGAACCTGGGGTGATACCCAGCCCATCACAAACAGATCGGGCTAGGAGCTTTCTAAAGCTAATTTCTGCCTGGAGGCTCTGGTTTAATCATCTCACTTTCTCCCCTTTTGAGTTCCTGTTAGTGTTAGACCTCCTGAGGTATTGTACAGTAGTCACTATGAGCTGGCCTACCCTGAGTTATTTAAATTTTTTTCCTCCTATCTAGAAACTGCTGGGGAAGGTCAACCAAATCTCCACCTCTTCTCAACACGACAGATTCTCTACAAATAGTGATTTGTAAATTTCAATGGATCTCCATTTCCTCCCAAAGAAAATGCATTCCCTTCACTGCTGATCTAGTAAGAGCAGAGAAGAACCTATCAGGGGTGGAGGAAAATCAGAAGCATAATTCTAAGAAGAATGTCTTATGTTTCCTGACTCCAATACTCAAATGTTTTCCTTTTACTTGCCATATTTAGTCAAGATTTTTTTTCTAGTTTTGTTTTTTGTTTATCTGTTTAATCTAGTTGCTCTTTGAGTGAATAAGCCATTTTCACAAACGTGTTACGTGATGGCACTAATTCCATCCAAAAGTGTCCTATTTCACTAATGACAGAAATATGGGTGTGCACTAATTCAACTTAAATGCTGTTTGTTAATATAATTATATAACTTGAAACTGTAATTATCCTTATTACTTTATATGGACATAATAGTTTCAGAGACTTTTCTTTGGCAGAAATTTTTTAACTGGCAGTTTGTCTTCCAACTTAAAAGTTAACTTTCTGTGACCATTAGATGTGTTTTCTTAGCTAATGCTCTTTGACACAAAGAATAGACCCATTTATTTTCAAAACTGAGAAACTTAATCCAGTTCACTCCTTTATTTTACCAGTGAGAATATGAAGGTTCTGAAAGGTTTTTTACACTAAGGGAACAGAAATTTCTGGGAAATCTTTGTTAACTAAAAACATTCAACAGGGAAAAGAAAGGAAAAACAATAATAATATTATATAATATTAATCGCCTCCTAGTTTATGTTTGAAAATTTATGTCTGTGCTTTTTTAAAGATACACAGAATAGCTAAAGTATAGATTAACTGAATGTGTTTTAAATTAACATATATGATATGATTGTTTGGTAGGGGCTACCTAGAGTCTATGTTAAGAAAGATTCTAAGTCTTTACAATAAGATTCTGTGATTGATTAGTTATGTCTTCCCTGGTTCAGGGAGTGAGAGAAATAGGGCATACACCCTTCTTTGTCAGGTCTGATGTAACTCAAAATAAAAGCAACCAAAAGAGATTGGTTATGAATACTATAGTTTAATTTTGTTCATGACACTATACAGAGTATAATACACTTTGGTTAGCTTTGTGTGTTCCATTTTCCTGTGAATATGGTGGGTGGTTTGTTCCAAGGGAGTTTGAAAGGTGTTTTTGAAAGTCAGAACAAGACAAATAATATGTATTGGTGACCACCTTGCACTGGTTAGACAAGGGAAATATAAAGGAAGTGGCTGTTGTCTAATGATTTCCTGCAATCTTTGGGAACTACCAAAGAAGGACAGTTCTAAGAATGTTTCTGAGAGCAGCTAACCAGAGAAGATCCCCATGCAATTTATTCTTGGAAGGTTTACATTTAAAGTTATATACCAAATAAAAAGAACACTGTAATTTATGGGGGGGGGATGTTCCTAGGGAAGTTTTGAGGATAGCTCTGAAGTGTTGCTATTTTTTCTAGTCTGTAAGTAATGAGGACACTGAAAATTGTTGCAGAGGAAACAAAAAAAATTTACAAAGCATGTGTTATAAAATTGCCCTGGACATAGAGACAGTGAAAATATAATGAATTCTTGACAATCAAAGACACACAAGTTAACAAAGAAATAACCCAACCAAAAATATCATAGAATGTATTATAGGCAGTTGCTATCAGAAAATTTTTCTTACACCCTGAAAAAGTAAAAGAAATCTAAGAGTATGTCATAAAATATCAAACACCATTTATATTGATAGATAAACTTTAAAGCAACTATTTGTCCCAAACTTTTTTTTTTCTTGGCATGAAGATCAATATGGTTTTTTAGACTTGGAATATGAGTCAGGAATCCCAAATTTAAATCCTAAATTTGTCACTGACTTGCTATGTGATTTGGAACAAGTCACATGATGTGTCTAGACTTTATCTCTTAAAATGTTGGGTTTGGATTAAATAATCTCTAAAATATATTTGGACTCTAAAACACGTCATGGTGTGATGTAAAGCAGATGAGCAACCACATAAACACCAACACAACTGGTCAGGGACAACGCTTGGTGGGAAAGGGGACACTTGAAGACAAGACTAAGGCAGATATAAACTTGATGCTCTTCACCTTCATGGACTGGCAGTTTCAAGAAGTCAGGGAGATTGCTTACTCTTTCTCTTGGCCAAGCTTGACACTTCTCAAGCATGCTCCTGGTTGGCACTGTGGAGGAGATTTGGATCAGGAAGGGCATGAGAAACTGGGAAAGTAGACTCATAGATTCTATTTAAATTCCTCCTGCACACAGTTGCTTCTCTGGAAGAGGCACACTTGTGTGGTTCTAAAATTGGTATGAGGTCCCACTCCTCAAAGTGACAGAGCCACTAAAGTATGGCTGCCTCTGCCTTGTAGAATCTCCTGTTGGACTTCTGATCCTGACACTCATCTTCAGACCTCATCTCTCAATCACTGGAAAGTGTGCTAAAGTGTGGATGGAAGGCTATTACATCCACCCAGGTTATTGGGGCAGAAGAAATTAAAAATCACTTTGTATGGTTGTAAGAATCTTAGCCTGGGTAGGAAATTGAGAATGGAAAGAAATAAGTGATCCAAGGTGTACAAACAATGATCAATACTATTTAGTGATGGATTGGAAAGGCAAAGAACAAGGAATCTCCTTTATTTAATTTTGATCAGGGAGCTGGAAGATGTCCACATAGAAACATGGAACAAGATTTCCATGTAGAAACACTTAGAATATGTGAGTATAAATCACCTCTTTTCCGGGAACTAATATTGTGAGATGCTAACATAGCCGATGTCCCAGACCTTTTCCACCTCACAATTCCCAGGTATTTTCTAGAACAACACTTTTTTTCCTTTATCGGAACCTGTAATTATACTATTTGCTTTCTAAAATGTGCTCTTTATCTGTGTTCTGCATTAGAATATAAGCTCTACAAGGGCAAGGGCCTCATCCTTTCTGTTCACACATGCCTATTTACTGAATGAACTAAAGAGTGAATTAATGTCCATGTAGAAAGAACAACATGGTGAAAGAAAGTGAGAAGCACTGTTATACTATATGTCTCCCTCATAGTATATGAACAAACACTTTTCTTAATGATCATATTTATTTTATGTGTTTTGGGAGGAAAAAGCTAGCATACCTCTTGATTCCATAAAGTGCTTATAATGAGGATATGATGTTTTAAAAATTCATCAATTTTTTTGAAGAAAATAATAATAGAAGTGTTATGCAGACATGGCAAAAATCCTAAGGTGGATATCATAGCTGAGTTAAAGAGACTGAGAAGTAAATATTAGTTTCCTATTGTTGCTATAACAAACTAGGTTTGAAATGAATAGCTTCTTTAAAGTTTATCTAAATTATGTTTGATAGTATATGATATACTCTTAGATTTCTTTGATTTTTTCAGGGTATAAGACAATTTTTCTGGGAATGAACATTAGATTTCCAAAGAAGTTCTCTAACACAAGGACAGCAATCAAGACAAAAAAGAAATTTAAAAAAGACCTGGATGAGGCAGACTATGCAGGGAAGTTGTTTTTCTGTTTTGTTTGTTTGTTTTTAGTCTATAGAATCAAAAGTAAAAATAGCATATTTACACATGTGTTTGTTTTTTCTAGAACTTATTCCCCAGAAGACTTAAGAAGGCCATATAAGAACAAAAGGAAAAATTTTTTGAAAAAACTGTATTTATCATTAATTCCATCTTAGAGGTTAGTAAAGACAGTGCACTGATAAAAAAATCAAAAACATGACAGATAAAAATCAGAGAACAAAGCAAATGTTAGAGAATTCAAACTATGCTAAAAGAAATTCAAAATCTTAATAGAATAATTGAATAACAAAGTATTGGGAAAATGCCAGAAAGTAGAACAAACCATGAAAGATAGAAAACAGGAAAGAAAAGATAATGAAATACAAGATAGGAGATCTGGGGAATCAGCTCCAGCAATTCAATATTGCAGTAGACATCCAGAGAGAAAAAACAGAAGTAAGAGAAGAAATCATCAAAGAACGAATATAAGATCATTTTCCATGATTAAGGGGCCCA